>NC_089148.1:26451830-27861871 GCF_009819655.1 Sylvia atricapilla | reverse complement strand
GAACCGGTCGGAACCGGTTTGAACCGGTTTGAAACCGGTCGGAACCGGTTTGAACCGGTCGGAACCGGTCGAAACCGGTTTGAAACCGGTCGGAACCGGTCGGAACCGGTTTGAAACGGTCGGAACCGGTTTGAAACCGGTCTGAACTGGTCGGAACCGGTCGGAACCGGTCGGAACCGGTCGGAACCGGTCGGAACCGGTTGAAACCGGTTTGAACCGGTCGGAACCGGTCGGAACCGGTCGGAACCGGTTTGAACCGGTCGGAACCGGTTTGAACCGGTCGGAACCGGTTTGAACCGGTCGGAACCGGTCGAAACCTGTTTGAACCGGTCGGAACCGGTCGGAACCGGTCGGAACCGGTTTGAACCGGTCGGAACCGGTCTGAACTGGTCGGAACCGGTTTGAACCGGTCGGAACCGGTCGGAACCGGTCGGAACCGGTTTGAACCGGTCAAAACCGGTTTGAACCGGTGGGAACCGGTCTGAACCGGTCTGAAACCGGTTTGAACCGGTTGAAACCGGTTTGAAACCGGTTCGAACCGGTCGGAACCGGTTTGAACCGGTCGGAAACCGGTCTGAACTGGTCGGAACCGGTCGGAACCGGTCGGAACCGGTCGGAACCGGTTTGAACCGGTTGAAACCGGTTTGAACCGGTCGGAAACCGGTCGGAACCGGTCTGAACCGGTTTGAACCGGTCTGAACCGGTTTGAACCGGTCTGAACCGGTCTGAACCGGTCTGAACCGGTTTGAACCGGTCTGAACCGGTTTGAACCGGTCTGAACCGGTTTAAACCGGTCGGAACCGGTCGGAACCGGTTTGAACCGGTCGGAACCGGTCTGACTGGTCGGAACCGGTCGGAACCGGTCGGAACCGGTTTGAAACCGGTTGAAACCGGTTTGAACCGGTCGGAACCGGTCGGAACCGGTCGGAACCGGTTTGAACCGGTCTGAACCGGTTTGAACCGGTCGGAACCGGTCTGAACCGGTCTGAACCGGTTTGAACCGGTTGAAACCGGTTTGAACCGGTCGGAACCGGTCGGAACCGGTCGGAACCGGTTTGAACCGGTCGGAACCGGTCTGAACCGGTCTGAACCGGTCGGAACCGGTTTGAACCGGTTTGAACCGGTCTGAACCGGTCGGAACCGGTTTGAACCGGTCGGAACCAGTCTGAACGGGTCGGAACCGGTCGGAACCGGTCGGAAACGGTTTGAACCGGTCGGAACCGGTCGGAACCGGTCGGAACCGGTTTGAACCGGTCGGAACCGGTCGTAACCGGTCGGAACCGGTCGGAACCGGTCGAAACCTGTTTGAACCGGTCGGAACCGGTCGGAACCGGTCGGAACCGGTCGGAACCGGACGGAACCGGTCGGAACCGGTCTGAACCGGTCGGAACCGGTCGGAACCGGTTTGAACCGGTCGGAACCGGTCGAAACCGGTTTGAACCGGTCGGAACCGGTCGGAACCGGTCGGAACCGGTCGGAACCGGTCGGAACCGGTCGGAACTGGTTTGAACCGGTCGGAACCGGTCGGAACCGGTTTGAACCGGTTGAAACCGGTCGGAACCGGTCGGAACCGGTTTGAACCGGTCGGAACCGGTCGGAACCGGTTTGAACCGGCCGGAACCGGTTTGAACCGGTCGGAACCGGTCGGAAGCGGTCGGAACCGGTTTGAACCGGTCGGAACCGGTTTGAACCGGTCGGAACCGGTCGAAACCGGTCTGAACCGGTCGGAACCGGTCGGAACCGGTCAGAACCGGTCGGAACCGGTCGGAACCGGTTTGAACCGGTTTGAACCGGTCGGAACCGGTTTGAACCGGTCGGAACCGGTCGAAACCGGTTTGAACCGGTCGGAACCGGTCGGAACCGGTTTGAACCGGTCGGAACCGGTTTGAACCGGTCGGAACCGGTCGGAACCGGTCGGAACCGGTCGGAACCGGTCGGAACCGGTCGGAACCGGTCGGAACCGGTCGGAACCGGTCGGAACCGGTCGGAACCGGTTTGAACCGGTCGGAACCGGTTTGAACCGGTCGGAACCGGTTTGAACCGGTCGGAACCGGTCGGAACCTGTTTGAACCGGTCGGAACCGGTCGGAACCGGTCGGAACCGGTTTGAACCGGTCGGAACCGGTCTGAACCGGTCTGAACCGGTTTGAACCGGTCTGAACCGGTCTGAACCGGTCTGAACCGGTTTGAACCGGTCTGAACCGGTCTGAACCGGTCTGAACCGGTCTGAACCGGTCTGAACCGGTTTGAACCGGTCTGAACCGGTTTGAACCGGTCGGAACCGGTCGGAACCGGTTTGAACCGGTCGGAACCGGTTTGAACCGGTCGGAACCGGTCGGAACCGGTTTGAACCGGTTGAAACCGGTTTGAACCGGTCGGAACCGGTCGGAACCGGTCGGAACCGGTTTGAACCGGTCTGAACCGGTTTGAACCGGTCGGAACCGGTCTGAACCGGTCTGAACCGGTTTGAACCGGTTTGAACCGGTCGGAACCGGTCGGAACCGGTCGGAACCGGTCGGAACCGTTTGAACCGGTCGGAACCGGTCTGAACTGGTCGGAACCGGTCGGAACCGGTCGGAACCGGTTTGAACCGGTTGAAACCGGTTTGAACCGGTCGGAACCGGTCGGAACCGGTCGGAACCGGTTTGAACCGGTCGAAACCGGTTTGAACCGGTCGGAACCGGTCTGAACCGGTCTGAACCGGTTTAAACCGGTCTGAACCGGTCTGAACCGGTTTAAACCGGTCGGAACCGGTCGGAACCGGTCGGAACCGGTTTGAACCGGTCGGAACCGGTCTGAACTGGTCGGAACCGGTCGGAACCGGTCGGAACCGGTTTGAACCGGTCGGAACCGGTCTGAACTGGTCGGAACCGGTCGGAACCGGTCGGAACCGGTTTGAACCGGTTTGAACCGGTCGGAACCGGTCTGAACTGGTCGGAACCGGTCGGAACCGGTCGGAACCGGTCGGAACCGGTTTGAACCGGTCGGAACCGGTTTGAACCGGTCGGAACCGGTCGGAACCGGTCGGAACCGGTTTGAACCGGTCGGAACCGGTTTGAACCGGTCGGAACCGGTTTGAACCGGTCGGAACCGGTCGAAACCTGTTTCAACCGGTTTGAACCGGTTTGAACCGGTCGGAACCGGTCGGAACCGGTCGGAACCGGTCGGAACCGGTTTGAACCGGTCGGAACCGGTCGGAACCGGCCGGAACCGGTTTGAACCGGTCGGAACCGGTTTGAACCGGTTTGAACCGGTTTGAACCGGTCGGAACCGGTCGGAACCGGTCGGAACCGGTCGGAACCGGTTTGAACCGGTCTGAACCGGTCGGAACCGGTTTGAACCGGTCGGAACCGGTTTGAACCGGTTTGAACCGGTCTGAACCGGTCGGAACCGGTCGGAACCGGTTTGAACCGGTCGGAACCAGGCTGAACCGGTCGGAACCGGTCGGAACCGGTCGGAACCTGTTTGAACCGGTCGGAACCGGTCGGAACCGGTCGGAACCGGTTTGAACCGGTCGGAACCGGTCGTAACCGGTCGGAACCGGTCGGAACCGGTCGAAACCTGTTTGAACCGGTCGGAACCGGTCGGAACCGGTCGAAACCGGTTTGAACCGGTCGGAACCGGTCGGAACCGGTCGGAACCGGTCGGAACCGGACGGAACCGGTCGGAACCGGTCTGAACCGGTCGGAACCGGTTTGAACCGGTTTGAACCGGTCGGAACCGGTCGGAACCGGTCTGAAGCGGTCTAAACCGGAATAAACCGGCATAAACCGTTCTAAAGCTGTCCGAAGCGGTGCAAAGCATTCCAAACCGGTTTAAACTGGTACAGACCTTTTTTTGAGCTCATGGCAGCTCCCGGAATGACGTTCAGGAACAAGCGCACACATCCCGAGGACGCAGACACAATGTGCCCTGGACACTGCCCTCTGCTCAATCCACTGCCTCACAAGTCCAATCCGGGTTTTAGAGAGATGTTTTCTCCCCACAGCTTTCCTGCCTGGGAACAGCTTCTTCCTTTCAGCCAAAACCCTCCTTCACGAACCGAGTCCGTGTTTGTGTGCCTGGTTCCGTACAGTGTCTCAGCTTAGAGAAACCCCGAGCGCAACGTTGGTTTGACTTTTCCTGCCAGCATCTGGGATGCGGCAATTCAACATCTGCAAAGGTAAAAACCACCCGCTGGAGCCAGAGCAAACTGGACAGCAAAAAACCCGAGGCCCAGAGCCACGATAACGTCAAGTCACTGATTCAATATTAAAATCCTCTTTTTTCTACTCAAAATGAAACGTTTTATGTCTATTTTGAGCTTTATTAAAACCTGTCCTTCCTCTTTAAAACCAAACTTCATTGAAAGCAGGAAGAAGAAGAAAGCTTCATTTATCACCAAGCGACCTTTTGTAATTAAAACACACTTCAGAACAAAACGTTTCGCTGCAAAGGCGTGAAATTTTCCCTCCTTCACCGTTGCCGCCAACTTGCTGTTATTACGAGTGCGGTTAGAAGCAGAAAGCTGCTTCTTTTCACCGAAAATGACCGGGAAGGAGAGCGGGGATTGTTCGTCTAGAAGCAGGACGCCGACTTTTTCTCTTTTTAAGGCACGGTGAAGACGCAGAGCTGTGCCCACGCACTGCGTTCCGTGGAGCTGGTCCAGGTTCGATAGCGAGGTGAAAGTAATTACAAACAGCAACAATTCCTTCTCTTTTTTTTTTACTCTTGCTTCCTCGAAAGCTCCACTTTCAGGTCAACTTCTCTTTTAGTGGCACAGTTGCTCTTGTGTGAGCTCCTCTAAACACACTCACAAGTTCACATGGCTTTTCGCACACACAGCAGCACCCCCACAATTATCCTAGGAAATGTGGAAGGATGTGAAGAGAAGGAAGAGGCATCAGGTTATGGACAGTTGGCCACAAACCTGAGCATTCCTGAATTTTTGTACGCGGGCCTCAAACAAAAGAATCGGGTCGGTTTTAGAACGGAATCTTTAGAATTTTCGTTTCAGAACGGGAAAGATCCCATTGTAAAATGAAAGGTCCCATTGTAAAATGAAAGATCCCATTCTAAAATGAGAGATCCCATTCTAAAATGAAAGATCCCATTGTAAAATGAAAGGTCCCATTGTAAAATGAAAGATCCCATTCTAAAATGAAAGATCCCATTGCAAAATGAAAGATCCCATTGTAAAATGAGAGATCCCATTGTAAAATGAAAGATCCCATTGTAAAATGAAAGATCCCATTGTAAAATGAAAATGGTACACAGTGCACGTGAGCAGTGGCTTTTACGTTCACTCCTTGTGCCTAAAATGCCGAAAGGGCTCTGTTTGTCAAAACTACAAGCTGCTGTAAGCTGGAAACCTGAAGCCGACTGGCAAATTACAGCGCTCTAGGAAAAACCTCTGCGTCTACCCACAGCAGAAACAAACACAAACCTTCCCGCGGAGGCGCGGAAAACGTCCAAGAAACTCTTATTCCTCCAAGCAGAATGGGAGACAGAACGATCATTCCCGCTGCACCTTCCACTTGGAGACACAAAACAGGAACGGAATTTGGTTTCAAAACCCGCCGGTGAACTCGGAGCGATGAAAACATTCTTGCGTCCCTCACAAAGTGAGCGTGCTCCCGGGGCTCGGAAGTAGGTTAATACCGTGATTACAGCGTTTGCAGAGGTTGGCAACGCCGCTCCAATCTCCCGCTGTACTTAAGACACCAAATGAATAAAACTGCCTCTGGTACAAAGGTTAAGTCCATTAAAGACGAGTCCTATGAAGCTTTAGCCACACCCCTGTCTGACACAAGAAATAAAAAGGTGCAGGATGCAATGGCTCGAGATACTCGAAGCGATTCCACGCTTTTTGCGCGATTTTCCCATCCCTAACGCCGCTTCAGAGGGGTTTGAAACAGGGAGCTCAAAGAGCCACCTCCAATCACACAGTGAACGCAGCGCTTCGGTTTCATACAGTGAGTGCTGGGATTCGCTGCCCTTGGAGTGATCCAGTTCCTTTCTAAACTGGGGTGTCAAACGCCATCCTTTGGAGGAATTCCGCCTGTGCCGAGGCAAGCGCTGCCCCAGCTGCGCGTTCCCTGGGCCAAGGCTCCTCCAGCTCCAGACTCCTGCATCTAACAGCTGAATTCCAGACCCAAACCCGAAATTTTCATAAAACAAAATTGTTTCCCGCAACAATTTTGACAGAGCATTCACTTAATACTACTGACTACTGGGCTTGAGATGGGTAAATGTGTAAATTAATGCATCCAAGTAGACGAAACTCTGATGAACGGGAACATACTGATTACGAAATCTCAGGCCTCGAAGCCCATCACACAGAGCAGACCAAACGAAGACCCTGCTCCAAATGCTGGCCAAAGGGACTTTCAGAGGTGATGTGCACTTGGAATTTTTAATTTTCGCCTCGGTCGTAGCAGCAGAAGCATATGAATGTTTTCTAGATGTGAGAGTCTAAATACCCATATTCCAGGAATGCTGAGTTTGTATAAACAGCACTGGCGAGAGGGAACTGCTTGTGCTCCACACTCACTGATCAAAATAGTTCACTTCTGAGTGTAAAAATACTTAAATTATTTTTTCAGGAGAAAGCAGCCAGTTCCTTCTTGCAAGTCTGTTGGTTTGTTGTTTTTTTTTTTCTCCTCACAGACCCCCATTTTTAAATCTTTCCGCTTGTCAGTTCGGAATAACTTGGGTAAAGAAATGTTATCTAAAGGATTTTGAGTTTAATGCAGGCCAATAACCTTGACTATTTTAAGGCGGCTAGAAAGAAGCTTAACCACACATTTCAGCCAGTCTAAAGGGACATAATTTGAAAGGTATTTATAGCGAGGGCCTCTTTATTTTCACATCTCAGGCTTTTTAGAACCTTCGCTCTAAACCTAAAGGGGGAATTTTCCCCCTTGCAACTGGGTTCCTTCAAATGGAAACTTCATTACTAACCTTAGAGAACTCAGCCTCCTCCAAACATCATCTGCTTCGAGAGAAAAAAGTCAATCAGCTTGTGTTTGGATATAATCAGTGTGAAATGACAGAAACGACAAAACCTGGCCTGCAGAGGTTATGGGGCGTTCAGAGAAGACGATGTTGTAACAGTTTAGAGTTATCTGCCTGCGTGGAACGGAGGAAGAAGAAAACACAGAATATGTCAAGCTGCCTTCACAAAGTTCACCTGATGCTCAGAGACCTCACACCGACTTCAAGTTCCGTTTCTGAAGGTAACTCCGCATTCCCGAAAACGCACGTGAAGAGATGCACCTTCGGTGTCCTTTCCCCCAGCTCACTCCCTAACCAGAGCGTTCCCCTGCGACCCAGCAGCGGGAAACAACGTCTCACGTTCACCGCACGAGTTCAATAAAACATAAAAGTCCTCTTCGAAAACTTCACTCACACGTGTAGCTCTGACTTTCTCACTCTAGCGATGGCCAGCAGTTCCCGATGAGCTTCCTCGTTATGAAACACTCAAAACCAGATTAAATGTGGCTAGAACCTCTCTGGAAGCCGAATTGTGGGTGAATGGTGAAAAACAAATTACTTTTCACAACTTCAAGGCTTCCTATTTCCTCTGCTGTGAACGTTTTGCTACAAAACTGGTCTTCAGCAGCAAATAGCAGGTTCCTTATTACAAGTGACATCTTCATTTGTCAGTCTTAACAGGCAACAGAAAACGCATTTTCCACGGTGTGTTTAAAGAGGTGCTTACTGCACCTTTAAATTTGCGTTGATTGCTTCATTACCAAAAGGACACAAATCTCCCCTCAAAATCCTTTTTTTTTTTGTAATTCTATTTCGTCTTAGAAACGGAGGAGCTTAATACAAAGGCACAAAAGTATTTTGTATCGACACGCAATAATTTCATGTGCTAAAAATCCAATCCATCCGAATCTGACTGCTCTATGGACGTTTAACCCCAAAAGATTAAAAAAAAAACCCAAACCCAAAGCTCCTCTTTATCTTTATAATCTTTTCAGTACACCAGCAGTTTCTGCATTGAATAGAATATGAGGAATTACTGAATTAAGAAATTACTGGAGAGCGTTTACTAAGCTTTTAAATACATGAAATATATATTTACTTTATCTTTATTTGCTTAAATGACCATGTCCCTGAAAATGGCTGTGAGATAATTTAAGACGAAGCAATAGCGAAATTAAGATAAAATCCTAAAGGTTTTCAAACACACTAAAGGTTCTTTGCTTCCGTGAGATCCGACCACAGGATCCTTGTTGCTCTCCTTAAATATATCCGCATTAAAAAAAACCCCAGACATGAACCTAGAAATTAAAGTGAGCTCTCGGGTGGGTAGGACTCCTTTCAAGCTATTTCTGAACACCCCAAGTAAGTGTTTGTTTCACTGAAGTAAATGTCTAGCCCAGAGTGGAACCACCTACGCTTGTTTTCTAGGGAATGGCTTGGCCTAAAAAGAATTCTAATTAATTAGCATTATCCTGGACATCATTAACATACGCACATGGAGACGAGCTTCAATGCGTGGGCCTTTCCATCAAATTAGTTAGATAATCTCGAATAAACCTCAGGGTCATTACAGATTGTTCATCCTGCTCTAACCCTGACGTCACGTTAAGCATCCGTACCTTAACCATCTCTCAGTCTCTTCTCATTTGTTCCGATGCCAAAAGAACCCCTCCCAAAATCCTGCTCTGACCGCACTCCTCTGAGGGCCCGCGCTGACGTCCAGTCACACTCACACCATTCATTTTAAACTTATACCTGAAAAGAATTTTTCGACGATGTACGGGATTTAGATCTAGATTCCATCAATAGCCACACGTTCATTCCAGGCCGGGGTGTCGTGCGGACGAAGCGGGCGGCTCCATCCTGAGTGCCAAGCACAGAAAGGAGCCCCACACGGAGCACATTCCCTGGCCACTGTCCTTCCATTCACTGAGCAGCACAAAGGTCTCCAGGAAACAGCAAGATGAGCTCAGCTCATTAAAAACTCTATGAAAATGCGTATCCTGAAGGGATGTTAAATGAGGCTTCCACAGGCAACGTCGAGGCTCTGCTTCCTTAGAATTTTAGTGCTTAACCTCAGAGCCCCGGCATTTCTTGAATGCAATTAAACAGAGGCACGGATATAATGTAGTGCTTTAGTTATAGGCTAGCACAGGGAAAGAAAATAGGCAGGAGAGAGAAAGAATTCTTTAGGTAGCGTTCATTTTGATCTCCGGTGTCTCTCGAGCACAGCCATCCTTCTGACACACTCACCGCGGCAGAGGCCGTGTTCTTCCACAGCCAATCTCACTGGTAACATGATTTTTAAAGAGACATTTCAGATAGGTGCATTTTTTTAAAAAAATAACTATGACCTGTGGAGGTGGGCGGAGCCCCGGCTGCTCTGCCCTGGAGGGAGCCAAGCTGAGGAGTCAAGGAAGAATTTCGCAACTTCAGCCAGAGCACCTAAGACAAAGACAAACCTCCTAGCTACGGTGACCTGGCTGGAGACCCACAAGCCCCCTCGGGATTTTGTGTAGATCTGTTACAGTTGATTGGTTCTGTACCCTTTTCCTCCCACCCTGGTGTCCCATAAAAACCCCTGAGTTTCCTCTGGTCAGCAGAGGTTCCTCGTCCCTGGATCCCTTTCGCTGGTACCCTCTCAATAAAGTACCACCTGCGGAAATTCCATACGAGACCTCTCTCTCTCTCACCACGGCCGGCTAAAAGAGGGGCTAACTCACAAGGGCATGAGCTAAGAGCACTGAGCTGAAATCACTGAAAGCTGAAATCACTGAGCTGAAAAATCACTGCTCTGCCCGATGCTGAGAAGCCCCTCTGCCAGCTGAGGAGCGCCCTGACCCCCCAAGGAGCTGTTTCTAGCGAAACATCCTTTGGCGGACCCCATCCACCAGCTGGGATAATAAACCATAAGCCTCCTACACCAGTAAATACAGCAAACACTGAACACACTAGGTAACCGTGTCAATATTAAACTTAAGCCATGCCTGGCTACAGAGTACCCCCAATTTCCCTGGCGCATTTAATTCACTTTATGTGACTTTGGACATTTGGAATTCAATTTAAAACGTACACAACAAGGCAACACGAGGCTGCAAAAAAAAAAAAAAAAAAAGACTGGTTCATCCAACTGGTGGTTTTGCCTCCCACCTAGTTATCGGCCCATTATTGTGACGTGTGAATATCACCCTCTTATTACTTTCAAGGCGATTTTATATTTAAAACGAAATTAATAGCTAACCTCAAAAGACTGTGCTTAATTTCATTTCACTCCCTGAATCACCCTTTTCGCTACACAGTTCTCCCTCTAACTAAACGAGGAGCGTAAGAGGTGTAATTATAGATCACAGATTAGCCGTTCAGCATTTGCTGGTGGTTAAAGCGGGGTAGACATTAAAGTTGGCTCCAGAGGAAGCTGCTGCTCCCGTCACTTGTAGAAGAATCTGCTGCGAAATATTAATATTTAAAAGTCATGGCTGGAGCTGTCTGTGCTTTTGGACAACTTTGCAGGATACCCTGTGGCCACTGAAAACCAGCGCCAGGAGGATCTGCGAGAGGAAAAATCCCCCCCAAACCCTGCAGCCCAGCAGAGTTCTCTCCAGTGGAAGATGCTGCAAACACCATCAGGCCAATTTCTTGGCTTCCACTCCTAAGGACTTTTGTGTTGATGGAGCAACAGCTTATTTTTTTTTCCCTGACTGCCCCATCACAAAGAGAGACCACGCATCATTCCCACCTCTACTTCAAACTCGATCTACCTGGAGCAAGGAGAAGGCAGCTTGGGGACCCGGCAGCCAAATGACAATTTGCCCTCCTCCTCCGATTTTTAATGCTGTTTTGCAGCAATGAGTAATGCCGTCCCTGGGAAATGGAAGTGAAAAGCCACTCTGCTCTTGTCAGAATAACAATGGATATCGTGTTGGCAACTTTCCTCCTGCGCTGCACAACTGCATAAACAAAAGGAATTGGGAAAGGCCAATCCTGGAGTAAATAAAGGGGGGAAACTCGCCTGCTCGCAAATAAGTGATAACTGCGCTTGGTGTTTCAGCCTGGGCGGTGAGAACAGGATAAACACGGTGTCTAAATCAGAAGTGATTTCAACCCCACTGATCCTCATCTGTGGAGAGACGCTCTGGGGAGAGGCTCTGGCTGTTCAGGAGGCTCAAAGCAGAAACCTTTTAAGAGCTTGAGCATCTCCACGCGAGGTTTTACAGCCAGAAGCAGACTGAAAACGGCTTTTGGCGACTCTCAGGTTTAGTTCAATACTGGGAGATCAACTCTGCCCCCACTGTTGTCGCAAGCAGAAGGAAAGATGGCAATGAGCACTAAAGTACATCCCTTTCTTTTTCATACAAAAGACCCCCACAACCCACGTTGCTTTGTTAAGCAAACTAAACGTTGTCACATATGCGAAACCAAGCGAATGCAGAAGCAGAAGCTTCTTTTTCCTGTCCTTTTGCCAACAACCAGCCCTAATGTATGACAATGTTTAGATAAAAATAATACAAATGGGATGTCATTATTTCCTGAGCACATGTTTATCTCTAATTCACTTTCAAGAGAAATATTATGCTTCAGCACATTCACAGAATCACAGGATAAGCGGAGGTGGAAGGGACTCACAAGGAACATCCAACTCCATCACTGCACAACCCAAATACAATTTATGTATATATAATATATTATCTTTGTTCTGGAGGACCGATAACGTCCATATTGATCCCAAACAGAGAATCACACGTGAGCATCACAGCCGCATCTTCTCCTCACTCCTGAGGAGCACAGTGAATGTCTGCCCTGCCGTATTTATCACAGGAACTCTGAGCCTCTGACTTGGCCAAATTCCCTACAAATTTCTTCAAGCTCTTGCAGAGGGATGTACGACGAGGCACGAATGAAGGGCTTTTAATTTCTGTCATAGTATTTCAAAAGGCTACCAATTCTGTGGGCAAGTTTTTCTTACCCCGAAGCGGTCAGTGAGTTCTGTGACACTGAAGATTAAGGAGACGATTATTTTTTTGTGAGATTTATATATATATATATGTGTATATCAGTAAACATTTCTGATTCAGGCCACTTAAACACACAAACCAAACCCTGCATATGTCTGTTCACTTGTACATTCCTCCGCAGATTTTTTTTTTCTTTCACAAGCTGATTAATGAAATTACTGCGATGGCAACACCGAGAGAGGGAAATGTGCTGGTTAAAGCACAGAACAAGAAACAAGATCCTCGGCTTACGCACCAAGCTCTGCCCTGATTTGTGCTGTAATCTTTGGAAAGTAATTGAGACATCAGCACTGGCTTTTGATGCAAGGATCTAACCACCTCTGAAATCAATTTACGTTTCCCCTCTATGTCCATAGGTCAAGAAAGCTCATGATTTTCCCTAAATTCCAGAAAATTATATAAGACTGGAGAAATTTTCCTTGGTAATATGAAAAAGTATACACTGCAATAATGTGGACACCGAGGGCAAGCGTTATCTGTTTATTTCCGGGAAAATTAGTGAGCAATTTAATACTGGGATCAAGCTATTATTCCAAATTTACTTGTCTTTGATCTCCCTTCAGCAAAATGAGAGCAGCTATCAACACAGCGGATACCTCTAATCTGTATTATACAGCGAGCAGCACTTTACCGCGTTTTATGGGAAATTCTGCAAGTAATAATAATGCTGATGGAAAAGGCAAAATGTTTCAGAAAACTACAAATGCTCAAACGCACGTAGTGCGACGTGCTGACGGAAATGTCATTCGTCAATATTTATTAGGCAAGAAAATCTCTTTGGATGAAGAATGCTACGAAAACATTATCATCACCAACATACTTGTCCCTGTAGAGTATTTCTCTGTGAGCCGTATTAGGAAACTTTCACTAATCCAAACCTCTGGAGGTATTTTAGCTACTAATCTGGATGAATTAGGTCACTCCTGCTCAGTTAGTCATTACACGATAGAATTTTCTTCCCTGAACTCTCGAAACAAAACTTTCCGTTTACAAAAGCTCCAACACGAAGTTTTTGCTGAGGGTCTCTTCAAATGACTGCAAGCCGAGAAAAAAGTTTCGCTGAAAATTCACTGATTTGCCTGTTTAGAAGTTCTACTTCCTGCTCAGCGCCAGCCCCACTTTCTCCTTCTTTCAATCAAATCTCAGAGGTAGTTTTAGAGCATTAAGAGGATGAAGCCAGAAACAAGATCCAGCAGGGGCTGAACTGGATGCACAGGGGATGCTCACAGCGGATCCCCCAGTGCAGAGCACAGCAGCACCCACCTGCATTTATGGACTCAAATCCACTCTGGAATACGCACTGCGTTGAGCTCCTGATGACTACTTTGAACTGAACTGCTTTCCTGATTGTTAAAACATTGAGAAATTGTTAACGGAAGCTCTCGAGGAGTGCCGTTCTTAATATTCGACAGATTATTGATTGCTCTGCTGAGGAGCAGCGAAGTAACACCAGCCCCAACCTCAGTTTAGGCCGATTTGCCTCGATTAAAAACAACAGGAAACGTATCTGCAACAAGAGACAACGTCCATCACCCCTAAAGAATCCGGCAATTAATAACCACAGACCCCCCTTTGGTACGCGGTATTTAAAACGGAATTCATGAGCTCTCTAATTGATGATAGGTTATTGGATAACCCTTGTTAATTATAGCTACACAATGTCAAAATTAATGATTTTCCCACCCCCTTTCAACTTGAGAATGAATTCATAACTTATATCAACTCACAAAAGACGCGCAGTTAATATTGTCAGTAATCATTTCACAAAAGAGATTTGTTCAAGGCAGGCATGTGGACACAATTAGTGTATCAATTAATGTTGCTGTTACTTGATCTATAAATTATTGAAAAACGCATAGCTGCTGCAAGGAAACAAAGCAAATCCGCTCCCAGTCAATGAAAGAAGCTCCTCTGTCCATTACTCTTTAGATCAAATTCAAATTCTGCTGGATTCCATGAATCTTAGCTACATAATCAGAAAAATAAATTAACCTATACCAACGTGACATCTTGGAATGCCTCATTAGGGTGATGATGTTTTAATTGTTGGCAGTCGATAACAAAGTTTTTTTTTAAAAAAGTTAATTCATTAGAGAAAGTAATCCACCATCACTGCTCACAGCACTCATTAATTTAAACTGAAGTTCCAACCTGGAAACACGGCTGCAAAAACCATGCCAAGATTTCTGTGCGTCGGCAAAATTTTAACTTTTACATCCATCGGAGACCTCCATTCCACTCTTGAATTTAGCAATGATTAGAGCAAAGACAGGATTCAAATGAGGTCTAAGAAGCCCAAAACGGGACTGGGGTAGCATTAGGCACCTATGATGAAAACCGACAGCGACAAAACACAACCTCGTTTAAAGGCTTCCTATCCCCAAAGGCTTTTAAACTAACTAGGTAGCTGCTGTTTGATCTTAGCCTGATGAGAGCTTTGCTCCTGGGGATGCAAAAGTTTTCCTTCAGATAGTCAGACAGACCCCAGCCTCTCATTAGTGCTTAAAAGACCCAGGAAATAGATGTGACAGCCACAGGCCCATTGCACACGCGAACGGTCCCGCAGCCGCTGTTCTCCCTTTAATCAGCGGTCAGGAGAGATAAAATGGGACAATTAAGCTTTTTGCCATCGTGCTCCCAAGAGGATCAGACTCAGATCTCCCACGTCCAAGGCAGCCCCAAGGTGCAAACTCCTCACCCGGCGTGAACAGCTCCCTGCGCGGAGCCCGCTCTGGCTCTCCCTCCTGGAGCACGGCTTGGGCACCTGGATCTCCATCCAGCCAGGACACAGCGCCCAGCTCTGGCTGAGGAGAAGACCTCCAGCTCCAGCAGAGCACCCACCCTCTCCGAATGTCCCATTGCTGCTGGCTGGGTGCAGCAATCCCCAGCTTGGCGCCCTGCCTGCTCTGAGCGCCGCTGCCCGATGCCGCGTGCTTCCCACGCGCTCTGCAAATCCAATAATCCTGGGACTCTCAGCCAAGGGACCTGATGTTCCACCTGAGCGTCACCCATCACCGTGCCCAGTGTCAACGTGCCCAAGCTCCTCTGGGACTTTGCTTCCATCTTTTCACAAGGCCCTGTCACTTTTGAAAATTGACTCAGGAGGCTTACGACGGGGGAGACGACGAGAGACGGAATCGCAGAACAAGCCTCAAGCTTCAAACAGAAAAATTTCTGTGCAAGAGGAAGATATTAAATCTCTAGGAAAGTCCCCTGGCCTACCCCGAGCAGACACAGATCTGCACTGAAATTTGGTAGCCTGGCTCACTTCTTTCTTGACCTCCCATTTCAATTTTTCTGTTCAGCTAATTTGGCAAGAAGGGATTTTCCAGGCAGTTATCAGTGTGAATTCAACATCAACGCAACACATTTCCCCCAGAGAGGTTTCTAAATCAATTTTAATTCCGATAGGCTCAAGTAAATGTTTTCAATTGGATTCAATAATCTATATACACTTACAACAAGGCTTTTCCCCCATGTACTACAAGACAAACATGGTTTATGTCTCTAACAACTCTGGCTAATAAAAAATTCTGATTTCCTATCCTGAACGATACAAACACACCATTTTTATTCACCTCTTAATGAACCAGACGACATAAACAAACAAAATAAAATCGGCATTTAAGAGCATCAGTTATATATCATTAATTCTCTAAATGCTTCTCTAAGAACACATGACTTTTGGCAAATTCACCAAAAAAAAAAAAAAAAATTGTATCACCAAAAAAAAAAAGTCCTCAAATTGAGCTTTCTAAATCTCCTGAGAATTTCTCACGATTTTCACTTAGAGAGCAACACGAAACCTCTCCGGGATATCTTTTAAAATGTTAGCAAGTTCTCGAAAAAAGATAATTACAATGAAGTTGCCAGCAGATATCAGCACAAGTGGCATGAAGATTAGGGCTGGAGGTGGGGGATGGCAGAAAAATAATCTCCTCTAATAACACCTAGTGCACTTTAAACCTGTAAAATGGAATAAAGTGTGGAAATGAGGGCTCTGGAGGTCAGGGTGAAACACTGGTCCTCAAGGGACAAGGAGCTTCACAGCCCAGGCAGGAAAAAGCGGCAATCTGGAGACGAAGGGAGGAGTCTGGTTCACCTCTGCTCCTGTAACAATACTTCCAGGTCAGTTAAAATTCCAACCCCTCTGCCAGGAGTACGAGTAAGAAGTATTTCTAGAACCCACCCAACCCTGCATCCATCAGATCACCACGGACTGAATAAAAGGCAAAATTGGTACCTGGTTTTTCAAGAGCCTGCTTTAAAGGTTATCCAGGGTGAAATGTTAACGTACAAAATTACAGTCTGACACGATCGTGTAAATATTGAACTTACCCAGAGAACATCAGAGCTCCTCTGCTGCGATTCTGGGCAAACAGCAGCTTCTGAGAGGGTTTTGTATTGAAATTCTTGCCCTAACTGCGGTGACAACCCTTCAGTGCTGGAACAGGACACTGCCTCACAAACCAGATGACAGTGGAGACACTGTGACCAGAAAGCTCACGGCTGTGAAAACACCATGCCTAAAGAGAAGCGTTTCAAAAGGAACTGCTTTGCATGTGACTACAGAGAGAGCTTTCTGTGTGTTCCCAGCTGACCAAAGAAATACCTGCTAAAACCTCGGCAGGAGCATTGTCATTTGCCCCATCTCCAGCACAACTCAAACTATTTCCCTGCCACCCAAAAGCCAGCAGTCTACGCAACAGAGCCCAAAAGCAGTTATGTGAAACCCTAAAGGAACTTCAAGCACCCACTCCACCCCTCTGGCAGGGAGTTAGTCCATCTCAGCAACAAGACTTTGCATTCACATTCACCAAATATCATTAGACGACTCCTGGACTTTTTTCCTAACCTGCCCAGGTTATTAAAAAGTTCACTAATGACATCACAGAGGCTTTAACTCAAGGTGGGCACTATTATCACAAACGTACAAGTCATTCCTTTCTTTTTGGCCACCGTACGTCAATAAGAAGAGCTGCTCACGTTTATTTGACGCTTTATACTGTTTTATATCCGTCCACCTTACAACTCCTAGGAATTAAGCTTTGTTTTATTTCACCGCTCCTAATAAGAAGCACTGCCTTACTGGATGTTTATGCAGATGAAGAGAAGTAAAGATTTAGCTGATTCTACACAGAAGATTTAGGCTGAGATCAGGAAAGAACCCAGTCCCGCGCTCCAACTCCACGCTAATCCTCATCCCCTTTCAGTCACCCCACACCTCCAGGGTGGGATACCAACGTGGGCCAGACATTCCGTGCAGTGCAGCGAGCTGCAGAAGGCAGGAGAACTACCAAAACACTGGATAATACCGCAAAAGAGGCGTGTCTCTGCTCTGCAGGGAGAAGGATGCACGGCTCTTCCAAAAGTGCAATAAAAACACCGGAGAAACGCCAGAGCTGAAATTTCTGTTTATACAGCAAAGACTTCTTTCTTGGGAGTGCTTAATTTCACTGCATAATCAAACTCATTGATTAGCAACATCAGAAAGTTCATGTTAGCACTTGCTACCTGCCACTGCTCGAAGTTAATGAACTTGGGGAAGAAAAGGAAAGGGAAAAACTCCCTATTTTTCACGCGTCCATCGCTCCCACTATACAATGGCGGGACACGGGGGAAGTGCATACAACTCAGTGAGAAGAAAATGAGCACACCAAGTTTCTTTTGAGCCTGGTTCTGTGGGATTTGAATAGCAAACAGCAAACACTGTGCACCTTGTCCGCGTGAAGCATTCACAGCCCGGAGGTGAGCAGAATATGCACTGAGACTGAAGGGACCTGGGGATGTGTCACTGCCATCCCCTGTCCCTCCCAGCTCCACAGAACCTCACATCGCTGCCACACAACACGTTTTATACCCCCCCTCAGCACTGAAGGTAATTCCCAGAATTTCCGTTTGGGGCATGGAATCGGATTTTGGGCAGAGAAACGTTCAGCTGTTGTGATTTATGGAGATGTTGTTACAAGTTGGATGCTGAGTATTTTGTTAACTTCAACGTCAAGTGCCTAAAAGAGTTGTTTGCTGGTTTTTAAAGTTTCAGCCTCCAGCAGAAGAAATAACATAGGAGACACACATCAAAAAGATGTTATCCATATTGCAAAGAAACGACATCTTTTAATTTCCTGCCTGGCCCCAAAAACTTAATGATCTTACAACCGAACTACTTTAACTTTATTTGCCTTAAACATCTTAGATCACATTCTCATTTACATCAAAGTCCCCTTTTCCTGCCTCTCCAAACTGCAGCTTTTTTATCTTAAATTAATCATTTTCGATTTGTGAGTGCAGGCCTAGAGCAGTCATAAGGTTTTTAAACCATCTTCTGAACAAACACTTGAAATTTTGTAATTGCTGTGTCTTTTACGAACTCTAGGACAAAGATTTCTGATACGAAAGCCAAAAGGAACACCGGGCCTTAGTAAAAGTTTTGGTGGAACTGCTGCAGTAAATGGTATTGCTGCCCAGCACTTCAAGTTAACCATGAGTAAAATTTGCATTATACATGTAAAAGGAAAAATGAGATAATTTTTTTTTTGTCTTAGAAAAAGGAAAAAAAAACCCTCAGAAGTAAATGGCTGAATCACACATCCACAGAAAGAAACAGAATGACAAACTCCAGAGCTCACATGAAAGTTTAAATCTTGCTGCCTTGAGTATTAAAACTATTAAGTACGGTTATTTTCTTTTCGTTTTACTTTTTTTTTATTTGAGTCATTCATATTAAATCTGTTTTCAATCGCGATTTCATGTGTAGGTTCATAAAAATAACCAAATATGGCTACACAGAACAACAAGAACTACCACTAGAACTCAAGGTCTTGGGCTCCAAGTTCACCAGTATTTAAAACCATAAGTAATAGAAATACCAATAAAAACGCAAGGAGGAAAATC
Organism: Sylvia atricapilla; assembly: GCF_009819655.1. Taxonomy (NCBI): domain Eukaryota; kingdom Metazoa; phylum Chordata; class Aves; order Passeriformes; family Sylviidae; genus Sylvia; species Sylvia atricapilla. The sequence continues at coordinate 27,842,991 of NC_089148.1, read as the reverse complement.
CCTACTAAAAATTCTTTAAGCAAACGTAAGCACCAAATTCATCCGGTCCCATTTCTCACACTTCTCACTCCAAAGAACTGCTCTACAGCCTGAGGCAAAGCTGTAAATACAAACAGGAACTAATCCAACCATGCATTTCTCCATACCTTCCACTTCATTTTGAGTTTTACATTTCCATCGACCAGATTACAACGAATCTCTCCACAGATTGCTACTGAGTTCTCTTAACTCCACCAAGTGCCAGTAAAATTCAAACTCCGGGAACAGAAAGTGCATTTGAGCTCTGGTTAGTTCAAAACCAAACAGAAAAAAAAAAAAAAGCTACTAGAAGAAAATGTATTTATCAGCAGAGAAGAGGAAAAGTGATGTTTGGTTGAGTCATTTTAAAAACTGTATTCCCTCTTTGTGAACCATAAATAATATGCGAGTTTTTCCTCATATTTCAGATACGTTTCAAAAGGATGTATTTTTTTCACTGAGCTTTACAAATCTCACTTTCACTGAGCACACAGATAACAGAAGAGCCACAGACTGTGCCAAAGGTGGCCGATGTAGGAACTGATTAAAGTACAAACCGCACACAAAATAAAGAGAAATGAGTCACTACCTTTCTTTTTGGAGTCTTTCTTTGTGCTGGTTTTAACAGCCACTTGAAGTTCTGTCTCAGTTGACATCCTATATCCTTAGTCCTCTTCACACAGATCCAGGATCTCGGTCAGGCTCATTTAGAACGTCTCTCCAAGAGAAGAATTCAGCCTTTCAGATACTACAACCCAAACAGTTCATCTCATTCACTCCTTCCGAGTGCTGTGAAGGAAGGAAACAAAAAAGCAACAGTCATTTTCTGGGTTTAAAACATGAAGGGAAAATAAAAAAGCCAAACCACTGCAAGCAAGAAACATATAAAGTTCTCCAATCTACTGAGCCAATTGTCCACGATTTTAAATGCTTAAACACAGTTTTATCTGTGACCATCTCAAAAAATCTGTATTTGAGAGGTTTTGGCATATCTGAGATGCCTTCACAACCCAGAAACAGGTTGTACAGAAGACCAGCACTTCTGCACCAGCAGCTGCAGGACAAAGACCACAGTGGAGGAAAGTAGCTGGAAATGTCTCCAAAAGCAAAAAAAAAAAAATCTGCAAGGATTCAATTCTTAAACGCACCAATTCCATATTGTCGGATAGTAAGGACAGATTTTTTACTCCTCCAATTCTCTTTCAGCGCTTTCATTCTCTTCCTTGAACAAAGCCAAATGAAAAATTTATTCATTGCTCATGCTGAGAAAATCAAACTTTGCCACTCCTCTTGCTTATGATAATGTTTCCAGTATAAAAGACTCTGTCTCCACGCTAACAAAGCTGTAATTTTAACACCCATCTAGTAATCTTTCCTGCAAAGATCTCTGAAAATAGTCAATTAAACCCATGAAATACAAATGGGATAGGTGCAAAAAGATACCGTTTAGCGAGATAACATTTAGGGAGAAAGCTACAGCTTTACACAGTTTGTATTTGGTGGGGACAAAAATACACCAGCTGTGAACCCACAGCCAGAATGAGCTGGAGCAGGATGAGAGAGGCAGGACTGGGGAGATGTCAGGGCTCCGGAGGCAAAAAACACACCAAAGAATCAACATCTCAGCAAAAAAAGAACTCCTTGCTCCGATCTCACTGCTGGTCCTTCCTGCTCTGAGGGATGAACCACTCACTCGAGCCAGAGGACCAGACTGTCCCAAAGCCATTTGTCGGGATGTTCCCTCACCAAATGCATCTTCTCAGTGCCCTTTCTTTTTGTGAGAAAGTTCTCATCATTAGCACAATTACAGACAAGTCCATCTGGCCTGTCGGAACAGCTGCCCACTTATTAAATAAGCATTTAATAAAGATATTAGCCCGGCATATCAACTGGTTCGATGGCCAGAGATTAACCGCAGGGAGAGTTATTTACTGATGTCCCGTCTTTGTCATTTAAGAAAGTAACAGACTGCAAACACTGGAATAATTTTGACACTTGAAATCACTTTTTCACAGTGAGGGCTGTGAAGCCAGCAGTACTTTCAAACCCAGGCTCTTTTAACATTTTAAAATGCTTCAGTACCATTACACTGCCACGCACCGTCTGAAGCGATTTAATATTGCTGAAGTGTGTCAGGGGCTTTCTTTAATAAGCTCTTCAAATCTGTCTGTGTATTAGAGAATATTCAAAGATAGCTTTTTTTCAAAAATCTGCTGAACTGATTTTGAAATACAAAATTCCCTGTTCCGCCCCCCCTGTGGAATCTGAATAAGCGCCGCATGGAAAAAAAAAATTAAAAAAAAAAAGAGGAAAAAAACCTAAAACGAGGCACAAATTGAAGTTGCAGTGCTTGCTGAATAAACCTGCTTGGAGTTACAGACCTGACTAAACCAACAGCACCTCGATGAATCCTCTCAGCTGAGAAAAGAATAGGAATGGACGAAGCCAAGGAAAGGTGGTCAGAGAGGGAAAAGGAGTAACAGCTCCCAGAGTGAAGCTTCCAGGATCCTCTCTGGCCGGGTCCATGGCCGAGGAGATGCCTCTCCCCAGGCAGAGCTGCCGGGAGCAGCGCTGGGGGAACACCCTCACCCTCCTCACTCACTCACGCTTCAAATCCCCCCACGAGGGAGAGCAGAACAGATGTCCCTCACAACCCCCAGCTCCGTCCCCTCCCCCTGCCTGCAACCCAATTTCATAATATTTCGTTTTACGGCACAGTGGGGATGCATCAGCCTTTACAGCTCGATGGCACTTACTTAAAGCATCTCTCGAGTCGCAGCTGGATTGACAGTTTATTTTTCGAGAATTTGGATTTATATTTACCTAAAGGTTAACCGCGTGACTCTACAAGGAGCGCTAACGCGAGCCACTTCACAGAAGGGAAATATTTATAATGCGTCCACTTATTAAAAAAAGAAATTAAAAATAAATACCGAATACCCCTGGGGTCCGTAGTCAGGCAAGTTTTAATGCCTTAGAAGACCATTGCGGCTACAAAGCATCAGGAATGTCATCTCCTGTTGTCAGCCATTTCCGACAGGACAGCTGAAACAGTAGCATCTGAACGGCACTGAATATTTTAAAGTAACGACATATGACTGCTATCTCATTTGAAACTCTCCAGAAAAGCTCTATCCCCCTCGAGGCTATCCCACTGAGTAATATATTTTTTAAAATAAATGCACGTCTGTTTTTGGACAGGTTCACATATCGATTTACTCTCCAACCTAATCAGGTCATACTCTCGCAGCCTCATAGATCCTTGAATAAAGTAATAGGTAGCTTTGTAAAGCAGCACATAAACATCTGTCAGACACCGGCGATAGTTCAAACTGAATTTGCTACGGAGACGATTCCTCCGAAAGTACAGGTCGTTGTGTAAAGCCACATTAGTAAACTTTCACGCACTGTCCATATTTCAGCCGTTTATTACCCAGATGAGAAGGGCAGTCAATCTGCTCCTCACCGCAACAGCTTTCATTGTCTCCTCCAATCTAGGTCACCGCTGTTAAATACCCCAGCCTCCCAACTGTGGGAAGTCCTGCAGCATGTGTTTTATCAATGAGATGCTATTTGCTCTGATCAGTTCTGCCACATTTCTCTCCCTGCTCGAAAGACGAAATTTTGTCAGCCGCGTTGCCGAAAAATAAAAATAAAAATAATTCCGTCGTCTTACACGTATCCATCCACTCTAACCACCTCCTCGAGCGCCTTGTTACTGCTCCAGCTATCGCAATGTTATGTGCGTGCCTCAGCTTTTCCTAAAGAGGATTCTGAGCTCTTCGTTTTAACAAAATACTGACATTTTCTGGGGCCTTATTAAGTGGCTACAGCAGGAACACAATCAGCGCATTCTGGAATTAACAGGCTCTTAATTCCAGGAGAAGTTCTTAAGCCTGTGTGCTCTATTACTCCTACGCCAGCGCCAAAACCTAAAGCCTCGGCAGAGAAATAGTTCTGTAAATTCACTTTGCAGTTAGGATTAACGCAGGTTGGACCCTTTATGCGCGGGGAAATCAGCCCCAAGCTCCGCTCGCCTCCCCCACACGCCTGTGAAACAACAATTTCTGTCAAATCGTTTGTCTTTTCAACCACGCTCCACTGAGCTCATGTTGGGGTTATTAGGAGACTTCCCCTGGCCCAAGTTATGAAGGAGGTCAGACAAGATGATCATAATACTTCCCCTCTGGCTTTCAAAGACGTGAATCAATTAATTTTCTTCAGGACTTCAAAACTTAAGAAGTTCCCTCCCCCGAAACCAGTTTCCATCTGCTTATATAAAAGAAAAGCAGTCTTAGAAAGGATTTGTTACTAAGCCCTGGCATTCCCTGGGTATTTAAGTTCTCCACAGCCCCAAAATGGAATTTGACAAGAGGATGGTACCTCCCAAACACTGCTTTGACAAAACAAAAGCCGGGCTCCCATCCTAAGCTCTTGCTTTTACGCCTCCGGAGTCTGGAAATTAATTTTTTCTCCCCCAAAGCACCCAACATAATCATGTTGATGCCCGTGGTTTTACAAGTGTTAAAGCCCAAACATACTAGAAAAGGGTAAAACAGAAGTGAAAATAGAAGTGAAAGGTTCCGGGAAAATTAAAACCAGTTCAAGTGTAAGGGTCTGCAACCCGGGGAGAAAATGTTACTCATCCTGCCCTCGAAGCCTAGAACAGAGACAGCAGTGGGATCACACACACACACGATGGAAAACCCATCCTTGCCACCAGTGCTCTTTGTACCCTCCAGGGAGAGGGGCCAGGAAATCCTCTGGTGCTGCTCACACTGTTTTGTACTCATCAGCTCCTTCCCCAATGGTCAGGGCTGGCGAACATCAGAGGATTCTCATCTGTCACAGCAGGCACTGCACTAATTCCAAACCGGAACCCAAGGGACTCATCCAAAACCCGCTGATACACTGCGGTCAACTTGGCCTGCAAGGAAGAACCAGAAAAGGAGGAAGCCGAGGTAAAAGAGAGCTTAAGACGCTGACAGAGAGGAGAAAATGAGGAGGAAACAAAAGCAAACAGGAGAGCTGTCAGTGACGCCTCATTACAGCAAATTCTGTGATGTGTTTAAGAGGAAAAGCTAAACCAGCCCATGCACTCCAATTCTGGCTGTCCTGCCACAGGAAACAACCCGGGTTGGATTGTTCACAGGTCTGTCCCTCTCCTCCAGCTCTGCCACTTGCCCCCAGAACAGCAGAATGCGCTGCCTCCAGTGACAGAGCCACAGGACCCTTCTGTGGCACTCCACGACAAGCATTGCCTTCTCTTGCCATTTCTTTACTGGTTTTTCTGCAGCCCGTAAAGGTGAAAGGAAATTCACTGTTCACGTGCACAAACTGAGATACTCCACAAACATTTATTCCCCCACAAAGCCGCCCAACACCCTTCACCTCCCGCTCGCTCCCTAAATTACACAGCTTTGGAAGACTCACAACTGCCTCCAGATCACAAACTTACTTTTGTTTGCTCTGAAATGAGCATATACTTCCCTCCAATCCTGATTTTATATATATAATGATAAAAGAAGGAGTTTTATGTCCTTTATTCAGCTTTCTGTACTGTCTTCCACAACAACACTTCCCAAATAACCCTTTGTAACTCTTCCAATATCTGAAAACTACTTAGTACGAAACCCACAGCATTTAATTTCCCTTTGTATTTAGTTGCTGTAGTTGACTGTAATCATAAAATACTTCTCCTTATCTCCTGAAAACAAGAAGGAGCTATCTTCTTTTTTTTTTTTTTTTTAACAAAATCCTACATGTAACTTAGGCCAATAACACATTTTATTAAGTTTATTGTGGTTTAAACTATGCTTCATTTTTCTGTCTCTGGTGCATCTTTCAAGCACGTTACCCGGTTCCTCACATGGAGGCTGAGGCTGATTCCCCACCAAGAGCAACTTGGCAAAAAACTGACCTATAAAATATTTCTAAAGTAAGATTTTTTATTAGTATTCCGACGATGGCAGGAATAATTACTGAAATTCCTCCTGGAAATCACTCCGTGTCGTGGTGAATACTGCACTCCACTCCACCAATTATTCACCAGAAGTGCTGTGAATTTTCTACTCACAGAAAACGCTGACCGGATTAAAAAGAAGCTTTTCAAAGGAATGAATTGATTTCATCAACATTTTTAATAGCAAATTACTAACGTTTCATTTTAATAATTCCAGTTTCCATTTTATATTATACAGAGCAGCATTCACCCAACAAAGGCAACACAGAAGACACGGACTTGCTTTAAACGATTTGTGAAATATTAAAAGTACGGCATTTGAATTCAGGAAAAGCTACATCTCCTCTGCCCATGGAGCAGGGAATGCAACTGCTGAATTTTCCTGCTGAAAACCAGGAACAATCCCAGTGAGCTGGGAGTGTAGATACAGCACTCACTGCTCCTTTAAGTGCACTTTCTGCCTCAAAACCCCACTCAGAGTGCTTTTGGAAAGCTTTAGCAGGGTATCACATCAAAAAGGAGCAGGCTTAAAAACTCCGCATCATTCCTCTGATACCACATCAGCAGATAACAGAGGAAATCATTCAGACGGGACTAGAGATTGCCAAGTGAAACTGAATTACCTAATGCTTTTTCCCCCTACGAATTGCATTACTCCAAGACTTCACTACTCCCAGATTCCCACACTGCTGACCCTGGAGCAGGAAAGAGAAGGAATTTCTGATAACGCTGCGCAAGAACAAACAAGAAACCAAAACCGCGGCTACTCCAGGCACAGGCGCAGCCTGGCTGTGACCCCGAGCCGCACCAGCAGAAACTGCCTCACCTCCAGCCCAGTCAATAAAGTCACACCAGCACAAAATCAATAGCCCCGCATTTGGCTCACATTGGCGGAACTCCGTTGATTTTCACGGAGCTGGAGTTACCCCGATTTCGCGCCGGTGTATCTGCGTTAGTGGCAGAGAAGTCACACCGGCGTGGCTGATGTAAAACAGCAGCAGGCCAACCAACCCCTCCACGGCCAAAATCAACTCCAAAGCCACGAGAAAATGCAGATCTGTACATTACCAAAGCAGGGCCTTTGGAATTTATTTTTGCAAAGCGGAAGAACAGCTCTTTCGTGATCCTCCCGACACCAAAGAGACGGAGACTAAGATGGCAAAGAGGACAAAGTACACAGTTGGGATCACGGCATTCTGTAATTAGAGCTGTTCAATGATTACTAAAGTGAGGTGGTGCAATCATCACACCGAAGGAAAAGGGACGAGTGTGCAGTCAGGAGCATCACCAGGGAGAAGGTAAAAGCAATGTCAGACACCACGTTTCATATTGAAATGCAAATTCCTCACAATCAGAATCTGCGTCTTCTAATTGGAAGAAAAGGTTATGGGATTAAACATTGTGTATCCTGGACAGCTCAGCATGTTTTGAAGCAGCACAGGAAGTTGAAGGAATCTTGTTCAACCCCTCACAGAAATATCTTGATTCAGCTCTGGTTTTTTGTTTTAATTTCAGGATCATTTTCTCAGTATTTCTAGTGAGACTGAACTGGAACTCACTTTCTCATCCATTTTAAACAAAATAACAGCATTATACCTAACTTACACTACACTTTGAAGTAAAGTTTGGAGTGATGCCCAACACTGACCTTGTTATAGGATGTGAATTTTGCACCAACTTTTCCAGGTCCCTTTGGGATTTGTTCAGCCCCAAGAGGTGACCTGGACATTGCGCCCCTCCAGTCTCTGAAGCCTCCTGACACTACACCAAAGCAAAGCAAACCCTCCTAACTCCAACAAGAACAAAAAGCCCCTTTGCCAGGATCTTGATTCAGTTTTATTTTTCAACACTCAGCCCTTATTCCCCTGACTGTTAAGTGTTGGGAAAACTGCTCAAAGGAATTCACCCTGCTGGAAATGGACTTTTGCTTTATTACGCCAAACTCCACCAGCTGACTCCTACCAAAGTTCACTGTCAGCACAGCAAAGGCAAAAAGCAAGAAGCTTCTGGGACTGTAAGGACAAATTCACACAAACGGGCAATAATTACTTCTCCATTCACGTTCACAACTGAAAAATATCAGCATTTTGAATTGTCAAGTGACCCAAGTGTGGCATTCCGGTACCCGAAGGGAACCTGAACAAGAAAGATGGAAAAAAAAAACTTTTCACAAGGACATTTAGCGACAGGACAAGGGGGAATGGTTTCAAATTGAGAGATTTAGAGCAGAGATTAGGCAGAAATTCTCTCCTGTGAGGGTGGTGGCACAGATTGCCCAGAGAAGCTGTGGCTGCCTCATCCCTGGAAGTGTCCCAGCCCAGGCTGGAAGGGGCTTGGAGTAGCCTGGAATAGTGAGAGGTGTTCCTGCCCATGGCAAGGGGCTTGAAACTCAATGATCTTTAAGGTCCCTTCCAAACCAGGCCATTCTGTGATTCTCTGATGAGTTTGAGCTGCAGAATTACTTTGGACCATTCCATTTGAATAAGTTCAGGGTTCAAACCACTCCTGAAGGCAATCCCACAGGACTGCTGGGATGAACAGCAAGCAGGCTCCTGCATGACACCAAACAGAAGTGCTTGAGGACAGCTGCCAGATTTTACCGGGGAAATTTCAAATCAATGATTTTCTTGGAATCACTTACCTGCTCTCATCTCATTTATATCTGATCAGGTTATACAGTGCTCCACAAATGCCTCTGCTTTCAATCAGTAGGAGCATCAACCATTGTCAAAGGGAGGAAACATCTTCCCTAAGAAGTTTCCACGCATTTTCTGGTTTGAAGTAAGCTTCAGCAGGATTTCTGAATGATAACAGACAGTGCTCTTCCCACAACCGGAAAATACACTGAAACAAAAACCAGAGCCACAGGACTATCTAACCCTTGGAACTGTGTGGGCCAGGCGTTGTGTGCTGTATCCTAATTCCATACAGAATTCTAATTCCATATAGAAGTCTAATTCCATACAGTGGGTCCCCACAGTGACATAACCAGGTGAGCATGACCGCCTCACACCCTAACAGGATCAAAGCCCAGGTGATCAGGTTAGGGACCCTGCAAAAGGAAATCATTTCCAGGAAAAGAAAAATCAAACCACTGCCAGGCTAACATGTCAAGGCAAAAAAAAAAATTAAAAAAAAAAATGGTTTGATTACTCAGATGCGGAGCTTTTAAGCAGTTAAATGAGTACAAGGATCTGCAATGAGTGGTAACACATCAGAAAATAATGCTTATCGTTGAAATATTTTAAAAAAATCACCAAGCAGCGAGGAACCATTCACCTTCGACTGTCATGCTACAGTTTCTTCTCTCTTGGAAGCAATTACAGGACAAATGCCAAGCTACAGAAGGTATTTTTCCAGCAGCAGCAGCTGGCTTCTTGGCAGACTCCTCAGGCAATTTTATTGGAAGCTTTAGAGATGCTGTTGGGTCAGTCCTGGTTATATTGCTTCGGAACTGTCTGGCAGATTCTTCTTCCTAGATGTCATAATCCTTCTGATTTACCTTGAAGGAATTAGCACACTTTTATCCATTTCAAAAACACTTGACCTGCAAGGCATTTTGGGGCTGCGTGCAGAGACACGGTAAAAGTCACCGGTGTAAATCTGTGTGCCTTTGAACCAGCAGAATTTCGGCACCCGGTGCCTGATGCATCATCGAGGAAACAAGGAAGCCACGCAAACATTCTGTGTGTGGTGTGTGTTGAGAGTGCATTCTTTATGATTAAAGGAAAAAAACAAAAAAAAACCCAAGATGCATGAAAGATTAACTACTTAAAAAATAAAAAAAAGGGAGGAATCTGCTCCTTCCAACTCCTCCATCAAGGGCAGGTGGAAGGGAAGACAGAGATGTCCTTTGCTCCCCCCACACCCATCCTTTCCCCCTCGCCAGCCCCAGCTAAGATCTGCATTATTCTGCAGCCGTGATCATGATTAATCCTCATCCAGAAGGATGAAAGACAAGATGCTGGCTCTGCCCGCCCTCTCTGCCTACCGACAAAATCAAGTCCACAGCAGAAAGGCTTTCTGTCAGTTTGGGGCTGTCCTCTGGAATTCATACAGAGAAAAGGGACAGAATGCTATACAAAGTGAATTTAGAGTCCATAACACAGGTGAATCTTCCTGCTTTTAAAGATTTCTGTGCAATCATTTACATGAAATATACTTCTTAATTAAAAAAAAAAAAAAAAAAAAAAAAAAAAAAAAAAAAAAACAACAAAAAAAAAGCAGATGTGTTCATTAATACTAATTTTTTTTTAAGGCATTCCCAGATATGCTTGAATGTGTTTTTTTTTCCTTTCAGAAACTCCCACAAAACCCTGTACCAGGTTATTTTCCAGGAAAAAGAGTCCTAATGCCCAAAGGTAAATACTAAAGGAGCAAGTAATGTACTCTGTAATTTAATAAAGGGCTACAGATCTTGGATTTTCAGTAACACTGAGCGGCGTAAGAGCCGACTGACAGCACTAAGAAAGATACACATATCCAGGTCAAACAAAAAGCCAAACAGAGCTCTGTCATCAGCCCAGTGCAAATAAATCCAACCAGACACAGACTTCAGACTTGCCTAATGTGAATTGACTAATGTAATTCCATTTTATGCCGGGAAAAACATATTCTGATTGTGAGCCAGTTGCGCTCACAAGTTCTAAATTTAGGTATCAGTAAGGGCCAGGTGAACCATTAAGGGAACTAATCTGAATTTTATCCATATCAAAGACTTGTCCTATCCAGAAATTACCTTCCCAGATTTAAACCACGTATTCACTCTCCTTACGGCCTACACCTTTTGGACATCTCTATTCATTAATTAAAATTTCTGCCCAATCACAATACTCATGGACAAGGCAGCCTGGGCTTTAAAATGCTGTGCTGTGGCACACACTGAAAAAAAAAAAATTAAAAATCAATTATTTAGGCTCCAGTACACGAACAGAAGCTACTGGCACAGTAGAAACCAAGCCATCTTTTAGGGGAGCTGCAGCACAGATTCCCTGTTTACCAGCTGGTTCCTGGGAAGTGCTGAGCAGTCTCCACGATCAGGTGAACATTTTGGATCCACGCTGAAAACTGAATTTCCAGTGACGCCCTAGATTTCCCTGACTACACAAAAGAGATGAAAGCTGCACGCAGAAGCAAACAGAAGGTTTCCTGGATGCAGCAAGGATCTAAAATATTTTCAGCAATTGCCTTTGATTCTACAGTCTCAACGAGGCCGGTAAACCGAGCGAGTGAACAGGAATAACCATCAAATGGGTGCACCTCAGTACGGCAAAGAAAATCAATTAAAACCAGACCTAAAATGTTGTACACTGCTCTCCTGAAACACCTGGCACACTTACAGCAGTGTACATTACATCCGAGGGTAACAGAGCCTGATCTGAAATAAAGTCCTGGCTGAAATGAGAAACACTTGTTTTGCCAGGCGAATTTAAAGCCAGGAGGTGAAGAATTCCAAACCCAATTAGAAGAAGAGGGAATTCAGGAATGCAGAATTTAATTACTCCACTTGGAAGGCAGCCAGGCCCACTGGGTTAAGCACCCACGGCCCTGTGAAAGGGAACTCAAAGGAATTCCAGTGGCTCCTTTCTCCTTTGAGCTGGGCATCCTTGGCAGCCACTAGCTGAGCGCCAGGGAAAAACCAGCTCCTGAATTGCAGCCTTTCCAGCAGCTCCTGCCTCCCAAAGCCCAGCATCAGGCAGGCCTGGCCTTGGCCAGCCTGTGAACCCAGGCAGGATCTCAGCACACGCTGATGATGCCCAATTAAAGCCACTCAGATAAATACACGTTCAATGAAGTTATTGCTTAGGCACCACTTTAAGGTTTTGGTTTGGTTTGGGCTTTTTTTCAGATCAACAGACTAAATGGCAGGCAGAAATAATATTAGTTTTGGAAGAAGCGCGATGTTTGTGTTACCCACTCGAATTAATTAGTGAAAATAATGACAGAGTTACAAAATCAGAGATGATTAAGAACTTGAAGACCATCCCGACCCATTTCTCTGCCAAGGAGGATTTGTTCTTAGCAGCACGTTAATTCTGCTCTTCAGCAAACCTTTCCAAATCACAGGAGCAGCAAGAGTCCCATCAGAGGTGTTCACACTTTGAGGCTGATTCAGAGGTAAGGAGTAAAACCTGGGAATACAAATCCCACCAATTCCCTGTCATTATTCTGAGTTAACTGCTCTCATCCCTTACTGCACACACATTCCAAATACCTGTAATCCTCCCTCAGCCAGTGCTAAACCAATCCATCGCCTCCGGGTAAGATCTAATGGTAAAATCACATCTATAAAATGGGTTTATATCCCACATTATCGCAGTCTCCATTATTAAATATTGCTTATTAGTTTGTACTTACAAAGTCAAGGAGATGTGATTTTTATTGCTTGCAAATCATCCTTACGTGAGTCTTACGCTGTGCTTACACTTCACTCTGCTCTTCCAGATAAGCGTTTTGCTTTCTGCATATTTAAATAGTAACTCTAATTATCCCTACTTGATTGCCCTCTTCTTGCAAAGCCTTTCTGCAGGATCATCTGCAGTGAGTTCTCCACCCTACCTGGATTTTAAGAAGCCTGAGACACATTATATTCTTTAATTTTAATAAGAGCATAGAGATGTTTCCTAAAAAAAAAAAAAAAGGTGCATAACAGGTTTCTTCTTCAGATATATTCTTTATCAAAAACACAACAAGAAGGGCAGAATAATTATTATTACACTGGGAATAGTAACATGACAGCACAGTGCCTAGCAATAAACTCAATTAAAAATTAAAAGAACAAAACCAACCAACAAAAGACAACTGACATAGTATCACATTGGCAAAGAAATTTTTACTAGTTTTCTAAAAATATCGCTTCTTTTGTAAACAATGCTTAGAAAAGTTTTCTAGATTTCAAATCACAGTCACAGAAAACATTTTTATACTTGCAGCTCATTGGTACACAGAAGCTACAGGCACCTACACAAGAGCTGAAATTAATGGCACTTAATGCATTAGCTCAGGTAGTCCAACCAAAAAAATGCACATTACAGTAGCCCAAAACACGTCAATAAAATTGGAGTCAAAACTAATGCTTCTTACGAGAAATTTATTACTCTTTCTGACCATTTTTAAAGAGATCTGGTTACTGACGGTGTTTGCTTTAATGATAGTGCTGTCCGGTAACACCATGTGTTAAAGTTGTGCGATATTTCCCTTGATGAGTTCTGATTTTATCTCCTTATAACTTTACCGAAGTGAAGCGTCAGGGCTGACACATTTGTCTTGCCCGACAAACGCACACGGAGTTCAACCTCCAAGACCTTGTCCTGCTGTCCCAAGGCAGGAGATCATTCTCTCCTTTCCTCCTCCTCCCCTGCTCACCCAGCAATGATCACAGACTGACCTGCCTCCATCACACCACCCTGACTCTCATCCTCCAGCACTGTCTTTAGGACTGTCTGTACCTAAAGATGTCGCGGGAAAAGAGAAGTTTCCCCGTGTCTGCACACACAGCTTACCATTCCACCTGCCCAGCGGTCAATTCAGCACCTCTTCACTGCTGTGCTTGGCTCTGGAACAGTAATTTACCGGTTCTGTTGGTTTGATTGTGTGTGAGTGTAATTCCATGTGGGAAAAAGCAGCAGCACGGGTGTACAACAAGCACGCTGCAGCATCCTTCCAGAATTTCAGCTCCAAGCTGCATTCCTTCAGCACCTACTCCTGCAAAAGTTCCATCAGCAATACGGGATTTGGGTCTGGCAGCAGGGACTCTCTTTCAAACATGACTTGGGGAAAAAAACCAGGATAGGGAAGAAAAGCAGGATGTTCAATTCTAGCTGTGACTTTCAGGTGTCTGTGTCAAAGGTTGTCAGAAAGGGCTTGGAAAGACAAGAATGCTCAGAGCACTCACTGCTTCATCAAATAATACATCATTGAGCACTGTTTTAGTAAAAACACCCCAACCAACCACACAGAGACTTTGTGGAGTATCTTTAAACCAAAGATTTCCTTTGGGAAATGTGACATTCAACACGGAAAAAAAAGTCTTTCTCTAATCTCCTCCGGTCCTCCCCATGAAGTACACCCCACGGGGGATGTGACACCAGCTCTGGAACACAACAAAGCGCCACGGTCAGCCCTGAGCCAGCTGATCCCAGGGGCAGCACTGAGGAGAGCAGAATTCCCCATAAGGAGACCCAGCTCAAGGTCTGCTGCTGTCCAAGATGATGACAGAGAGGTTGAAGACAAAGTTACACTGAGAACAAATGTTGAACACCTCAAAGCAAACACTTCCTATTACAACAGCCATTAAAACATTGCTTTTTTTCCCCCATCAAACAGGTATTCCTGTCAGGACTGAAGTCAGACAGGACAACCAGGTTATCAGCAATCACACCTTTTAGCACTCTATTCAAGAATATTCAGAATATTACTCGAAGAATAATTCTGCCTGAAGCTCAGTAAATAAGTCCCAGTTTTGTTTTGTTTTGTTTTTTTTATATGAAGTAATTTGATTCTATTTTTAGCCATTAAAGAACATTTGGATTAACAGATTGAAAAAAGTTCATTCACAGCTTTAAATATATGGATATATGACTGTTACAAACTCTCTCCCCTGCTGCCCATAAAACTAACAAAATCAAGACAGAAATTACATTTACGCAGTCCTGAAAATATTTAAAAATCATCATTAACATGTGTGATTTCATCTTATTTTACTTATGAGCCCAAAGTTGTATCCTGAACGCCATTTCTATAGAAACTGAATGCCAAGTATTACCAAGTTGCAATTTTACTGTCTATGTAAAAATACCCTGGCAGCAAATTCAGGCAAATTAAATTTAAAATTAAACTTCAAGCCTTTGCATGCCACCACAATATTTCAGGCAACAATTTCAAGTAAAGGGAAAGCAGAAAACAGACTGTGCATATACTGTAGTTCAAAATAGATTTCTCATGTCAAATGGCACAGTTTTTCCTTTTTTTTTTTTTTTTTTCCATTAAAGAGTTATTTCAAATCTTCTGCTGAATACATTTACACGCCTAATGAAACCTCCTCAGTGATTCTTCTTGAATTACTCTATATGCCTTAACACTGCATGCACTAATAGTGAACACACACGTACAAATGGACACACGAATGCACGCACTCATGCACACAATATTCATGCAAAAAGAATTAATGGAATTTTTTGACTGGCTGCTACCCCCTGTAAATATGTTAAACGTGAGCAGCGCTCACGGCTGGGTTCATTAACTAAAAATGCTGCTGTTGTCTGCACAATTCGTGTTGCTCGTGTGAGAAGGGACGACATGTAAAATGCTAATTTACAGGCTCGGTTCTTGTCAATTTACCATCAGGGTTCTCTCTCCATGAGGAAAATCAGGGGTCACTCACGACAATTCTCAGGGAATAACTTGGGCTGAGACCTCACTCAGCACCTGGAGATACAACTCTGCACGGAGTCTTCTCCAAGAAAAAGTGGAGAGAAAAGAAAAAAAAAAAAAAAAAAAGGAAATGCTCTGAACGAGCTCCAAACACATTTTCTGACGTGTTCTCATGGCAAAATAATACCCCAAAAGCCACAGTTCACTGACCGGCAAACATCCCATCTTCCAAGGGAAGAGTCGTATTTTACATTAGCAGCTGATGTTGTAGATAACTCTTCTCACAACTTTAGCTGTTCTTCACCTATTCCTCCTCCAGCTTTTTTTTTTTTTTCCCCAACTCCCTGTCTCTTGAGCCCCTGCAGTCTGGGAGACGTGCTCACATGGAACTCCACTTTATCAATTAAGTGTGGACCCTATGTCCCCATTAGAGGTCAACGCAGCATCTGATGAACAGATACAATTAAGAGATGATCTTCAAAACCCCATTATTTCCCCAACCCACAGCAGCACCAGTGCCACCATTCCCTGAAACATTCCAAGGTTTCGGCACACCACAGCTGCAGCAGCTGTGCGTTCTACAAACGCCTACGACGCCCAACTACTTCAGAGACCACAAAAGGGAACTTGCTGTTCAACAATTCACAAATTCTTTAATAACGGATGCATTTACAATTTCTGAGCAGGTTCATCAGTGGTTTGGTTTTCCCTTCTTGGATGCACCTCTGTGCTGTATTTAACCTCCCACAGGGTCTCACCACCTCCCTGCCCCTTGGTTCTATAAACTATTTTGGTTTCAAAGACCTCTCCTATACAGGGCAAGTTTTCAGCAGGACTTGAACGCCTTTAAATTCTTTCCTGTAGCCTGAGTGTTAGTTTATCCGAGCAGTCATTAAGGCTGAGCACTTGGAGGCTGATGGGTTTATCTAGGCTAGCCCAACTCCAGCTAATTGCATTCAATTTGACATTCTCCAAGCGCTGACAGTCCTCATTCAAGCCGAGTGTGAAAGTTTTTAAATTAGCTTTCACAGTTTGATTCGCAGACAGCAAATGCAAAATGGCACAGGATTAATTTTTTTTTTCCCCAACAACACAGTGTAACAAAATAGCCCAAAGGCTATTTTACTTCATTTGCTTTAACTATTAGGGAAGATTCACGGCACAATGTTCCAACAGAGACAAAAGCTCCAGAGGACTTTCAAAGCTCACTATTGCCCCCATTAATTAAAGTACCATACGTTTGTACAGCCTTTCCACTTTGTCACTGGATGTTAAAATGAAGTCTAGGCCATTTCAGACACAGCCACAGCCATTACTGCTTAAAACATGAACATACCAATACATTCTTTTCAATTTTATTACAGATCACATTTTTAATACCTAATAAAGTATGGCACTGGACTTAAAGTGGGCTAAAGGGAACCTGTGTTTTCCTGGGGAAGTACAAATCCTGACTTGCCATGTAATCTGACAATGTGCCTTTCGATCAGTCTGCCCTCATTAGACAGACATAAGTTGAAAAGAAAAGCTGAATATTGAATTACCTATTGCAAAAAGTGATTCGGTCACTCCCAGCAAAGAGTGGCAGAGCAGGATGGAAATTCAGCTTTCTGGGCACTCTTTATTATTGAGTCTGTTGGAGCAGCTTCATCAAAGAACTGAAAGATTCATTAGAGGCAAACCATCATAAAATACTCTACACCCAGTATTTAGGAGAAAAATACTTCTCCAATTTCAGAGGAAAACTAAAATCTCCACTAACAGTTTAATTTATCTCGCCAAATTCCATATCAGAATATTTTACATAAGGTCCAAAACCCATAAACAATCTTTAATTCAATTTAGTTCTAATACCCTAATAACTAATAATTCCAATATAACCCAATAACTGTATATCAATAGTGGCAACTCGCATTGCACACGGGGAACTATCTTCAGGCATGAAAATTATTTCTAGTGAAATTGAAAAGCAAAACTTTGCATGCAGAGACAGATTCCGGCTTCATCCTCCACATCGCAGCTCTTTACAGCCGAGGATACATAGGTCACATCTGACAAACTGCAGAGTCAAAGGCCCATCTGTAAATGTCCAAATGTTACTCACTGTGGTGGATGTAATTTAGATACCTCTTGACAGGATTCAGAGTAGTAACCTCAAATATCAACCCGGTTTTATGAGTACTTTCTAGTAAGAAGTTACATGGTTGCATTATAAACTGTAAATATTTTGTAAGCAAGAAGCGTTTTATTCACAAGCGAAAGACATAAAGAAATGTAAAAACTTTATAAGACAATCCACACCGTCTGTTTAGGTGAATTCACACCTAAACCTAGGAAACAGGAATCCTGACTAGGGAATAGAAGTAAGTCAGAGCCCAAAGCAGGCAGGGGAAAGTGAGCCCTGACAGCGGCTTTGGAAGCAGAGTTGGCACAGTTGGATTAAATTGCATTTGGTGCAGCTGCAAAGGCCAGAACTGCAGCTCTCAATGGTAAATAGCAGCTTGGATACGCCTTTATAGTCATCTCGTGAAATCTTTTCTGATGAAATGAAAGATGGAACTCACGGAATTAAACAGATCAGAAAACCTAAGTTAACACCGACAAAATATATATATATTATTTTTAAAAATAAAACTACTTTTCTCATGCTTTTAGATTATTCGATCTTGTGTGTAACTACAGATAATACAAATACTTACACAATAATGAAGCTTTACATCCCTTTAAATAAAACACAGCCCACCACAACTGGAACTTTTTCGATGGGAAATACAACTCAAATGTTCCCTGAATTAACCTCCACAACTTAGGAAGCTTCATCAACTCAGATGGCAAATAACCACGGGTGATTTGAGAGCTAAACTTGTCAGAAAGTGCAAAAAAAGAGACAATCCAACTGTCATTGGAAGCAATAAATACATTGAATGCCATGAATACATTCCTCAGGTCACCTCATGCCAGGTGCTGAAGACACTGAACAACACTTTAATGTGACACACCAATGCAGCAGAATATTTGTGCTTAAGAAACTTTGAATTCTACCCACCTGTAAGTGTCACAGTACAAGTGAGCAGAGTATTCTAAAACAGGGTAAGATTGGGGAAAATTCCAGTTTTGGTGGAAGTGAATTTTCAATGGATTACTGGGCAGGAACAGAACATTCACAGGAATCTGCTAAACAAAGTTTTGTACCTCCAGCACAGACACTGCCATGAGCTGGAGGTAAAGACATTAACTTGGCCATTCTTTGAAGATCTTAGTGGATAAAAACAATTTCAGATTATAAAGACTAAGGGCCAAAGCAATTTGTATGAAAGGCACTACAAAGTGCACTAAAGGCAGCAAGCAGAATATACTCTGCATCTCCGGATAAACCTCATCTGTTTTGACATATTTATACTTATTATACTCATTTTATATTTGGATCCTTAAGTCCTTCAGACATTTTGGTTTTTCATTTCCTCTGGGCCCAGTAAGACAGGGACCTGATAGGGACCAGCAGAGACCTTGTTTGGACAAGTATTTCTGCAGAAAGAAAATGGGCACGTGCATTCACATCTAGCTCCAGACAGCCAAAACGGCTTCTGGAATTTTCACTTTCTATCAAGTGAACTTCAGCTGCAATCCACAGCTAAAATACTGCCTTTGAGTTCAACAACCACTGTCCCAAATGATTATAATGGGTATCATTTCCCTCAAAGGGGAAAATTCTAGAACCGTCAAGTGTGCTTGACAGAGAAGAGGGAGCACTGCTGAAGATGAGGAAGGTCAGATCCGAGGAGATGCTACAGACCAGCTGTTCTCACAGTGCCTGAGATTAACAGCTGGCAGACAATTGTTGGGGTTTCCCACATAACTCGTCAGCCTAAAACATTCCCATGTAAAAGCTCATAGCGCTAATGACAAACAAAACGTCTTTTAAACGCATTTCGTTTGTTTCAAAATAACGTGATACTGACACTTGACTTTTTTTTTTTCCCTGCTGTACTGAAAAGAGTACAGCCTGCATCCTTTCTGAGGCTGTTTTTTTCTCCATTTCCAGCTGGAAAGCTCAGTTTTGGCCTCACCGCGACACAGTTCCTTCAAATAATGGAAAAATAATTGAAATAAAAAAAATTTACTGCTAGGGATGGGCACTATTTTATCTTCTTGCATTTGGCAGGAGTTGATTTCACTAAAGGCCATCAAGGGCTGTATTTAGCCTGAAATTACCTAACAATACTTAACTACATCGGTTTATACTTTACCAAACAATATCATTTACATTTAAGTATCCTAGCGCAAAATAAAGTCAATGTTGAAGCGGCAAAGCCTCAAAACGAATGAACACGCTGAGTTTCAGCAATGTTTGCTTTTCTTTCAACGTAGCATCGAGCTACTTCTGCTTTCTCACTACGTTCAGTGCTGTTTTATTTCCATGGCTCTGAAAGAATCACCAGGTAGAAACCCTTCCGCTCTGCTTTGAGTTACTCCTCCTCCCAAGGCAAGCAGCATGAAACAGCAGCACAAATCCAAGAAGTGGAATTTCCATGAGATGTTACACTTGCATGAGGAGCTGTTAACGCCAGCTGCAGCAGCCAGAATATGAATTTTCCCACTGCTAGGATTTTAGAAAGCAAAACATAAAAGTGAAGGCAGCTTTATCATTACCTGCCTGTTCTCATTTCAGAAAGCTGCTTCCCCCTTACCTCCTTTAAGTATCTACTAACAATTTTTTTCATTGCAGTTCATCTTGAAAATTAATCATCATAAATTTAAAACCGTTTCCTTGCACATCTGTCAGGTTGGTAGTGCTACTTCATTTATTACAAGACCACATGACGCATCGGAGCTCAGTATTTGAACATGACATATTTTCACTTTGTTGTGATACCACATTCGAAAATTGTTCCTATCAATCTTTCACCGGAGCCAAAACTTAACTGTCTTGTTCACTGAAACATTAAATGCCAAGTCACACAGATGAATAAAAGCATTTGCAAGATGCAAACATTCGCAAAAGTTTCCTGTTGCAAGGGCCTGTGGAAGAGAATGCACCAGAGTGAACCAAGCCCACAAAAGCCATTGTTTGTGATCATCCTAACCATCAGATCTCACTGAAAGTTAAATGATTTCACAGATCTCACTGAAAGCTAAATGATTTCATTACCAGGCTGAAGTTTAAGGGGTTTTTTAAAAGAATTTTGGAAGTGTTTACAGCCCTGCTTTCCAAAAACCCTTACAACTGCTGTGCTCTCACCAGGCTCAGCTCCTGCACTGCTCCACACTGTGATTCTCTGCCTCATTCCCAGCGAGGAGCCAAACCCCAAACCAACGGGCCAGGTACTCACAGCGCCCATAACGCATCAATTTCCCTCTGAACAGCGGCAGCCAACAGGCACCTCCAATACTGCACTGCTCTCTTCTCTCCCTCATGGCGATGTCACACACAGGTTCTTTGATCCTGAAGGAGAAGCATTCCCCGGGTTCGGAGGACGGAGGTACCCCTGGCCAATCCATCACGCTTTGTGTGCTCATGATAGACTCGTGCGGATGAGGCACCAGCAGCAGGCAGAGGCAGCCGGCATGAAAAGGACTGAATCAACTGTCAGGGGTTGTGATCTGAAGGACTGCAAGGCTGTGATTAGAATTTTCAATCAGGACTTCCACAATCCATCACGCTACAAGGGAAAAGGCGGGGGGGGGGGGGGTGGGAAAAGACGACACGTATTTCTTCATCAGCCCTTTCCTGCTATGGGCAAAGCGAGTTCTGAGGCATTAAAAAAGGCAATCTGAACGTCTTCTGCTCATAAGCAGGTGCTCTTCAGGGAGTGGAGAGTAAAGGATTTTCTGGGACTGTACAGCTACTGTGTTTTGTCTGCACAGCCTTTGAGAGTATGAGAAAGAAACACAGCTCTTCCCTCTCTCCTCTTACAGGTGCACTGACAGACACCTGAGCAAAAAGTAACCCCGGAAACCTTTGTGTGTTGTCTTTAGGGATGTGAAAAGGGATAAAGCCCTCCAGGAATCCTTCCTCAGCATTTGCTAACACGGGCTCGGTGAAACTTTTAGAAAACAAAAAGGCAGAGCTCTTTACAAGGCAAGGATTCGCATAACCTGGATGAAATCACCCGCAGCACTTGCCAGGAGGCATTCAGTCACATCCTCCCAATGTAAAAAGGGCCGGCAAGTTTGCTGAGTGTACAAGATCACAGTCACCGAACACGTGAGCCAACCTTGTTTTCCTTGTGGTATTTGTTTGCCTTGGTACTGCTGCCTGTGACACAGAGAAAAAATTCAATTCCACAACTCAAAAGGACTTGGAGCGGGGTTGGTCCTGCAGCCTCCCTTCTGAAACCACGGGGAAGTCACAAAAGCTCTGCAAGTATTTTGCTGCTTCTTTCCTCTCCTTCCTAACCCATAAAATGCAGCAACACTGTCCCTCCAGACAAGAATTTTGCAAGGACTCGTTCCCAAAGGGAATTTGCTGCCTCAGCCTGTCCCCCCAAAAAATGCCAGCCCAGCAAGCAGGGACTGGGTGTTGGTGGCTCAAAGGAAGTGTCCCCAAGGTCTGTAACTGCTGCCACTACAGTTTTTGACTCAAAATCTAGATCCAAGTGACAAGCTAGGCTGACGAGACGTTTACTGAAATATATGAATGAAGCGTTTATTTTAAAAGGCAATTTTCATGTTAAACGATGAATAATGAACGGTAAAGGCAGATCTTATTTACATAATTAATGCTTCAGTTATTGATATTCCTTCAGAGGGTCACCAGACATTTTTCTCCAAGTTAATTAATTAATAAAGCAACCTCTTTCATGTAGGTAATTGTAATCACTTCAATACTCAAAGGCATGTAAAATATCTGCCTTTTTTTTTCTTTAATGTTGCAACCCGAGTGACACAACGATCATTTGCATAAATATAAACACTGAATGAGTCTATTTAACTCCCGACTAGAAAGAAATCCTTTGAAACGAACAGGAAAGAAACACATTAATTACACACAAACATGGGAATCTGGGCAAGACCACCTTTCCTCCTTGCACCACATCATATTTTCCCTAACACAGATCTCAGCTTCATGAACTGCTCATGGTGCAAATCTGCCCTCACTTTTTATTCTGAGGAGACACAATCATTTGGGAAAGAACAGACTCTAAGGAGAAACAAAAAAGAAACTAGAAAGCTGTTAGAGAGACGAAAGCTTAAAATGCTCAACATTTCACAGGTAACAGGACTTTTTCATTTTCCATTAAGAAACGCATTAGCAAATCCCGCAAACAGAAACCTGATCCGGCAAAAAGTCTGCCAGGGAAAGTCTAAGTGCCCAGGTAAGTCCCACTCAAGCCAGGTGAGAGGGTTGCTTTGCTCAGCAGCCAAAGTTTATTTGTTCTTGCATCAGATCAGGCCTCAGGAAAACACAACCTGGAAAGGATTACTAGGTGCACTGCTTGAGGAAAGCGGGACAGCTGAGAGGTCGTAATTTGATCACACATAATATTCTTAAACCACTGATAACTTGTACTCATCCCATTTCTGTCTGTATCGCCAAAAAAGGCATCCTCAGGCAGGTCAAAGTGCCCTCCCAAACCCGGGCCACACAGATTCCTCCAAAGCCAATCATTCGTTGTTAAAATTTCACCTCGAATACGTCATTTGTTGTGTGATTTAATGCATGAGAGAGAAAGGGGCAGAAGAAGTTGATATTTGACCAGTGACACCACTGTCTAGCTCATAACCAGAGTCACAGCACTCTGCTATTTCCTCATCAGAAAATTCAAGGGTCTCCGCTATCAAGCACTCTGAAACACAATTTGGGCTTTTTTTTCTCGTTTTTTCCTGTTTGATGCAGTGCCCAGGACCATGGGGGAAAATGAAGGCAAGGAAAGCTCCAATTCACCTCCCCAGTTCTGGGGAATGGGATAGCAATAGAGATAATAAATGTTATTATTTGTATTATCCCCTCATCTGCACCGTATCAGCCGCTAAAACCTTGCAAATATTCCTGACACCATCAAGAACCATTCCAACCTGCTTTCAGACCGTCAATCTCAGATCTGATCTCCATCCAAGAGATTATAACAAAATGGGAAATAACCGAAATATTGAAAGCCATTTCACAGAAAATGGAAATAGACACTGTAGGGAAAAACACATTCCGGGCTTGCAAATTCTCTCTTTTATGTAATCCTTACCCATATCCTTCCAGGGGACTATTTGATATCTCTCTCTCTCTCTCGGTTTTTATAACCACTGCAGGTCTTTTCAGCCAGCAGCTGGTTGTGTTTTCAACTGGTGGTTCCCATTCCAACCATGCAGGAGGCAGGAATGCAGCCACTTAGGCAGGTTAGGAATAAACCACTCGGGTTTTCTTTGCTGTGCTTCTCGGTAATTACTCACAGCCACAAAGCACAACAGAGATTTGCTCCTTCAGGGCTTCACTTTCCAAAGGATCGATGTGCTGCAAACAGAGGCACTACAGGACTTAATAGCAAGTTTTAAGTGCTTTTCACAAGATGAGAAGAGTCTCCTCGACAGCCTTCTTGCAGGTATCCAGGAGCTAAAGAGCCGCCCTCGGTGTAAATTTGTGCCTGTTGGCCAAAATCACACATCCTAAACACAAGGAAGAGATTTTGGAAATTTGTGAGGAGTTCCAAAAAAAAAAATCTGGTTTGCAGCTCCCCAAATTGCCCCAAAACTGCCGAAAAATTCACCCCAAAATCGCTTGGAAATGTGTGAGGACTTTCCCCAAAAAAATTCTCGTTTAAAGCTCCCCAAATTGCCCCCAAACTGCCCAAAAGATCACCCCAAAATCGCTTGAAAATATGTGAAGAGTTTGACCAAAAAATTCTGGTTTGAATCTCTCCAAATTGCCCCAAAACTGCCCAAAAATTCACCCCAAAAGACAGTGGACACATCCAGGACGAGATATAAATGAAATTCCAGATTAACAAAGCTCCATTAAATCAACTTAGCAATTCCATCTCCACGGATAACAATTTGGCTGGCAGTGGTGGGCTAAATAATGCAGTTGCACACATTAAGAATAGATCTGCATTCAGGCTGAATGTACTGTTAACTCAGGGAAAAAAAAAGACAGGAGAGAAAAGAAATGCTGAAGTAGCTGTTTCCTGCCCACAGCACATTTTCTCTTCTCCTTCATCTTCCAAAACTATCATGATCATGCATCTATCAACGTATCACACACTTCCCCTGCGAAAGAGACAAAATAGGCCTCAAAATCTGTGTCTTAATGGACACCATCAAAAGAAGTATCAATTCATCTGGATGCATAAACCACCCAGAAATCCGTGTAATCAAAAAGTGGGGCCTCTCCTTTGCCATCCAGTCTCTGCAATAGCAAGGGCTGCTTTTAGATTTTGTTATTTTATATTGCAGATATCTTCACTTCCCCTGAGTGCATTTAGCAGCAAACCCAGAGATTTCTCCTCTGACCAAGAGGCGAGGCACCCCTCTCTCCCCCTGCAGTCAAGAATTTCAGTTTTTCATGAGACAGTAAAAACTTTCTCTATTGTCAGCACTAAAAGCTCCTCCTAAAGTAGTTCTTTTCTCTATGTAGCCACATTTTCATCAAATTTTAGTGCATACGCTTTATGAAAGTGTTCGACGACCTCAGGATTTAGGTTAGAAAAGGAAGATAAAATGTAGGCTAGGCTCCGGGGGGCTTTCTAGGGAATAGCTCACTGAAGACGTCTCCTGAGAGCCAAGGTATCTTCCTCGCTATAAAAGCAGCGATTGTTGAGCACAGATTTTTCAGTGGGCTCTGGAGGTTTAAAATCTTAGAAAGACCTAATTTCCTTCAAAACTATCTGCTGGCTTCCTCTGGACTTTATATCCGAATGAGTTCAGATGGAATACAGAAGGAATGACACACCATTAGCGTAAAACTTCAGTTGACTTTTCTATCTCTTGTAAACATCATCTAATACTGTCAGGTTTGCTACAGAGTATTTATTGCTTTGACTATCTAAAAAGACTTATTTTTTTTTTTCAGATTAAAACCAGCACTTAAAGGAGGACATAAAATTACATTCTTTCTATTGCCTCAAAGTAGGCAATGAAAACTTTAATGTATCTATTCCTATCTCAGGCACGCTTCTGAGTATTTTTAAAGCACAGATATAATATTCCACCAATGTTTTTACTCCTACTTTTGCTCAAGTTAAATTCTATTTTGAACTCCAAAAGGGATGCATTTGCACAGATATTTCCACCACACGCCCTATTCCAATTCTTCGGGTCCAGTTTAAACATTGTGCAATGTCAGAATCCTGAATACAGTTAAAATCTTCACAGGGGTGTACAGTAACTGGACAACAAAGAATTCCTGCCTTTGAATGCTTCATATCCCTTTTTTTGTGAGGAAAACCCTCTAAGTGAAAGGATCCCAAGACTCATCCTTTGTGCTGCCTTTTCTGGACACGCTGAGCATCAAAACCTGCGTGCAGTCAGGGTGACAAGACACACTCCTGTGGGTTGGTGGGTTTTTTTTTTCCCTTTCTCAAGATTTCAGTCTTTACGTGTGACCTCCACTGTTCCGCTGATGACTATTCAGCGCATCGCTTACAAAAAACCAGCCACTCTCATTTCCTTTACACTCCTCCTCGCAGAAATAAATCAGCATCCTGCCTGATGGAAACACTTAGCTGCCAGTCACTCAGCTTCGTCCCCTGCGCTGCCCTGAGAGCTCCGGAGACGCGGGGAAAGTGATTAAATTGTAACGCGGGAGCCCTGAGAGCAATAAGTAAGTGAGCAGTTAGAAACAAATAACACAGCTCTTCATAATTCAGTAAAATGCACGATCTGATTCCGTGCGCGGTTCTGGAAGCCAGTCAAAGCAGCAGTGCTTTTTTTTACTAATGCTATAACGTTACTGCTTAATGGTGGAAAGCACAGGAGAGCAATACACGGCCTGCAAATAAGAGTAAAATGTGCAAGCTTAACAATACAAGTTTATCTTCCTTATGAATTACCTAGGCAGTGCTTTTATTAGATCAGATCCATTGTTTTCCTGATCTGCAAATTGCTTCCTGAATCTATTAACTATAATGGGGGGAAATGTATTTTTCAGTCTTGCCTTCTGGAAAAAAAAAATTTAAAAAAATCACAATAAATCAGTGTAAGCAGGTGAGATTGAACCAGCAGCAAGGCCAAGGTATTTCAAGTGTGCAATCCCTGGCTCCCCATAACCCTTTTTTTGTTTTTTTTTTTTTTTTTTGAAGGTGGGAGCACAGAGATGAAAGGATTTAAGTGCCAATTATCCAATGATAGTACAATTCTGGAGTATTACCACGCGTGTGAAGGATTATTAAAGATCAGGTAGGATTTTTTTTTCCTGCCTTACTTCAGTCACCTCCAGGGAAACGAATCCTGCAACGCTCCATAGGAAATAAAGAACAACCTGAGTATATGAAAAGACTCATGGATATAATTCCATGAACTACAAGCTTTCTTTGTAACTCAGACACCTCAAAGTGCACAACACTTCTATCGCAGTTCTTGCATTTCATGTGTCTTTGAAGGATGACATTTCCACTCCTTGACTTAGAATTTGCATGCCTTGAATTCTCTGGGAAGGGCCCACGAAGAGTAACATTGGTTGTATTTATACATCTTCCTCCCCCTAAATTCCAAAACCACATCCCAAACTCATTTACCTGAACAAAATGCTTCAAACGTGTACATCCATTAAACGCACCGTGATTATCCTGAGAAAGGTAAGAAGCTAAACACCGGTGTGGTTTAAATTCTTCTCTCCCCCATCAGCACGAGTCAAGAGAACTCTTGGTGTCAATGACCCTCATGCTCTGCCTCACAGGAGTCATCAGATACTTTTTATCAATATTTTATATTGATTAAACCAACCAGTCCCACAGTACATGAAATCCACTCTTTCAGTTAACTTCTTACACCTTTGGTCTCAAATTTCACTTAATTTAGTATCAATTTGTCTCAATTTTAGACAAAGGTCTAAAATTTCACCAAAAATTCTGGGCACTTTATTTATGATGCAGCTGTCAACAGTAACATTGCTGAATAAGTTCCTTATTTAAATTTTCTCTACTCAAAGGCAGGGTAAGGAAGGGAACCTGTGGATAAGGTTCTCACTCCCTTCAGTCACTTTGCAACTTTGCCGGATTTTTAACTGTACAGGCTACAATTCTACACATCAAATGTATCTGCTTTGGGGTGATTTTCTGGATGTGAGGGATGAATGGGTTGAATCACTTCCAAAATTTAGACTGTACAGAAATACTGCATTTTGAGCCCATTAAATAATCATTGCAAACACATATCTAAAAAGTTTGCTGAGCTTTGAAACTGGGAGAAGGATTTGGTCTTCATATCACAGATCTGGTTTTCTTACTAATGTTAAAAAAAAATCCCGGCCGCCCCCCCCAAAAAAAAGAAAAAAAAACCCAATAAACAGACCAGGATAAAAAAAAAAAAACACAAACCAAAAATCCCAAGCCCAAAACTACTGAAAGTAGAGATTTTGACATTTATCTAGGATGACTCCTTTATACAAAAATCCCCCTGTGCTATCACCCCTCCTGCAGCCTCCAGAAGGAACTATAATGTGCATTCAACATTCCTATAAACATTATCCAGGAAAATGGACTATTTCTTTAATTACTGCTTTGAACTGAAATTACACTGAACAGTGGAAGTGACAGCAAGAGGTTCATCTTTCCATCAAGGCACCCAGCAAGCTGCTGAGTTTGAATGCATAAAACAGAAGAGTCAGAGCAGAGAAAAAAGGGATTGACTCTGACACGAAGTCTTGTATCACAAGAAGCAGAAGAGAAGAATTTGCGAGAGCTGTTTAATAATGGAGGACTTGGGAGGTTCAGCCTGGGAGTCAAGATGTAAAAACAGCTCCATGGGAGGGGGAGCTTAAGAGTGGATGGAGACAATCAGTTATGAGAGAGGAGGAAAGGAGAGGGCCCAGGAAACTGGGATTAAGAACTCACACAAAGAGCTGGCATCTCATTTGCCTCTGTTTGAAGTCACAAAGAACACAGCAGAAGCTGCTGTCACAGCTACTCAATTAAACAGAACAGTGCAGGTCCACAGGAAAAGAAAACCCCGTCTTGATGATGCACGTGGATCTCAACAGAACAGGATTTGATGTTCCTCCCCAGAAAGGGAGTTGTATCTTCCTTACTACGTTAAAAGCAAGATCATCCCACCATTACCGCTGTACTTCTTGGTGAATATCATACGCTGAATTATTCCAAATACTTAATTTCATTAGATGAATTTTCTAAGAAGACATAAATTAGGGCATATGGTTCATAATATTTTCACTTCCTTTCCCTGTAACCCATTTCACTAGTTTTACACTTCATCAATTGAAGCATTATGGTTAATAGGTAACATTTAATTCTGTCAAAGGAGGAAAAAAATCCAAGTGTCTCATTAGGAAGCCCCGATGGCCGTTTCAGAAGGTAATGCTGCAATTTCTACCTACGTCCAATAGAGATGAAGACATTGAAGTCGGGAGCATGTGCAGAACTTACAGGTTTCTGTGCAGGGCAAAAGCTTTTTTACTGCTCACTTGGGCACGAAGAAAAGTGGATCCCTGGGGACAGAATTCCTGTGAGATTTAAAGCCACACAACAGCAGTGCAAAGCACTAAACCGGAGCTCAAAAAACATCTGGTTTACCAGAGTTGAAAACTAAAAGCAGGCAACATTTTATTTACATTAAGCACAACACATTCCTACATGCGTATCAACAATAATATAGGAAGATTATCTAAAGGCAGGAACGGCATTTCTGACTAACTCCAGGAAAAACATCAGTAAATCCATTTTCTATCCAATACTACGCACTGGAAAGCGGCAGTGATCTTTTAAACATCAACAGGTGCCAGAACATCACACAAGAACCAGAAACACATGAAAAAGCTTTCACAAAATATAAAAAAGGCTGAATTCTCCACTGCACGCAGTCTGACTTCCAGTCACTGCAAAAATTCACAAGGAGCTGTTTTACAAATCTCTGTGAGCGTGTGTGAACTCCACTTCTCCAAAACAAGCAAGACACATTTCTGTCACATGCTAAGAATTCTTCTACAGGTGGCATTAGTGCCTTAAAAGCCTCAGTCCTCAGTCAGAATTATCACAGGGGGGGTTCAGAGTCACGTCAGGTTTTTGAATGACAGAAGCACGCCAGGCTTTGTGCTACAAAAAAGAGTGTTCAGAAATAGAATACACAACCTAATCATCTCCTCACACTCCTGAAGAAGTAGGCCAGCAGATAAAAAAACCTTCGAGAAAAACAACAATTAAAATGTATCCCGCTCCAGTTTATTAACACATCATTAGAATGTTTCGCGAGTTACTGTTAAATATAAAATTATTCAGCGGATAAAAGGGAGGCCGTGGGTAGTAACACTTGCACCTGTAATAGCAGCTGTTTCTTTTCTGCACCCTGACTCTTCCCTCAGCTGTATTTCGGAAATTTTGGGTACACTGTATAGCTCCTAGAGCTGTAACCATGCAATGCAACAGGCTGCTTCAAAAAGCCAACCTTTGGCATGTGACATTTGAGGTGGGAGGGTTGTGACACTCTTCCGCAGGTGCCAAAACTCAGGATTTCTCTTCCCAAGTGTGTTACACAGCACAGGAAGGACGCGGTGCCGTAGGAGTGAGCCCAGAACAGGCAGCCGGGTGATGAGAGGGATGGAGCAGCTCTTCTGGGACACTTGGGATTGTTCAGCCTGCAGAAGAGAGCCTTGGTTCAGAAGTTTCCCTCGCACATTACTGCACAGAGATGCATTTCGAAACTTTACAAGTGATCACCGCTACCTCACTAAAAGGTTAAGCTAGCATTTTTCATTTAAAGGAAATTTCCTTTTAAAAAGCACTTTGTGAACTCTACTAGAAGTTGCAAGGCATTTCGGTCTCCCTTGTCTACTCCTCAACCTTTTATTACAACAATAAATAATATATGCAGTAGATTAATATTTAGAAGAACTTTACTCTCCTGCTTGCATCATCCTTATAAATTATTCTCCTATTAATGAGTTATTTGATCTCAACATATTAGCACAAAAATTACATTGTTCTCTGTACTACTCTGTAACCTACGTGCTCTCCTTCTGCTAAAAGCTTCTTTTCCAAGTGCTATTATTAATTGTCAAGCATTGGAACTGTTCCTCCAGACATTATCCCCTTTACTTTCAAGACAGGCAGACAAGATTTTCTCCTATTTTTGCAAGGAAAGTACAAGCTGAAGTACATCTGAATACACAATTCATTCTATTTAGCACTCTGCTCTCCCCAAGGCACCCAGTGCGGCCAACTTCTTACAGGAAGCAATTGCTGGAACAATTAGGACTCAGCAAGATTAATACACAAGATGTTGTCATGTCTGCGTTTTATCTCACGCAGCGATCCTGGAATGATAAAGATGCAGCCCAACAGAAGTTTGCCAGCAGTGACCAAACCACTTCAACAATCTCCTGCAACTCTATCTAGGCTGAACTTTTTCATGCTGTATTAATGCTGAAACTACAGAGCTATCATGAACTACTTCTATTCCTGCTGATTGTAACTTTGCCTCAAGTTGAAAATGTTCACCTAAGAGCCGCGATGTTCACGCCCCAGTGGGAAGGAATCCTCCAGACGTCCTTGCTTCAGTTCTTTTGGTTTTTTTCCAGTGTTGCTGGAATACACAACAGTGAACCTACACTGATCTCCAGAATGGTTTTTTGGAGAAGAAACCAGACACACACTAAACCAGCACAATTCCTGGTGGTTTCTGGATGCCTGCCTCTTGTAATAAACCAAATCCTAGACTGTCTCGTAAAAATCCAGTGTCAGTCTTTCTCATGAAAATATATGTGCACCTATGAAAATAAGATATATTCACTATTATTCAACCTCAAAACAAGTCTCCTTAATAAACTAATTAATAAATAATCACTGTGAAGCAGCCCAAGATAATCCTAGTCCAGCAGAATGAAAAAACGTCTTAAGAGGTAACACAACACAGACATTAAAACTGGTGTCATACCTGCTTTACTCATTGGCTACACCGCAAATTACGTACACACCTTCAGCCACAAAGAAGAAAATCAACTCTTCATTCATCAGGAAAATTTATTCCTGTGTTCTCAGATCCACAAGAAAAATGACTCTACCTGGACAATTTCCCTTCTTGGTCCTTCTTCCCATCTCCACCCAAAAGCTCCATCTAAAACCACTGATCAGCAGAATCAGCCACCCACAGTGTGTACGGGTCACTCGCAGTCTGTTCCTTGAACTAGAGATGATCTTTGCAATAAAGAACAGAGTTACTTCTCTACACAGCCTGAGCAATATTTTGAAGCTTGATGCGCATGATCTGCTCCCCGGGATTTCTGCTCCCTGGAAAAAAAAAAGCAGCAGGAGTCCAGGGATTGAGAACAGGATTCTTCTCACCTGAATTTCAGCTGTCAGGACTGGGCATCGTGTCTAAGTTAACAAACTCAGCCGGTTCTCCAGGGACTGGTGAGGAACACAAACATCCCTTGGAGAGACCAGACCTCCCTCTGCCATCTCATCCAAAACTCCAACAGAACAAATTATGCAAGAACGAAACAGGAGAAACTCTACATTCAAAAGGGACAACCACATACAGCAGTAGTTTGTTGCACCAACACTCCTGCCATGAAGAAAATAAAGATCTGCAACACAGCTCCCTTATGAAAATCACTCACTGCTCTTTTGCAAGCCCAAACTCAGCAGTGCTGAAGTCTCAGACCTGTTTTGAGGCTGTGGCAGAGTTCTTTTTCTGCTGTTGTATGACAGCATAAAGAAGATTTCATGTTTTCTCCGGGAGCATCCTGCACTAGAAGCCAGAAACCGAAGCCCGGCACAGTGGGATTCACTCACTAACAATTCTCACTTTTCTCTGAGGAGCTGTATGCACCAAATTCAATTAGCATTTGCTACAAATGTAACATAGCAACAGGGGACAAGCCCTCATGGGATGTAAATCAGTGCAGTGGCTCTGATTTGAAAGAACTTTACCAAATTTCATCAGCTGCAACTCTCATGCGGAGCTGGTGAATAGCTCACTCCATCACTAGGGAGGGGAGCACCATAAAATTTGAGTGCCAGGAACAGTAAGTGGTCAATTCAATTTGTTATCCTCTTTAGGACTTCTCAAACATTTTATTTCTCTTGTTTTCAGAAAGAAGAAAAATGGGTCAGAATATATAAAAACTATCACACAGGGATGGTGGGTGGAAAACTGTCCTGAAGCCATAATGTGAGATTGGATTACTTCAGCAGCCACAAAGAAAAGCTCCATTCATAAAATAATTTTTATTAAACTCACTGATTTATTTTTTTTTTACTGTTTTTAAACCTGAGCTAACTGTCAACACGCTGTGTGAAGTAGCACTTCCTGTTGATTTGTTTTGTATTAATTACAGTGCAATTAAAAAGGGGAGTCTTTATTGCAAAACAACTACCAGGTGTTTTAAAGCCACAACATTTCCAAGTGACACTGTCGGTGTTACTGTGGCACATCAAACACATTTTCAAATGTATGCACATTCACAGAAATTAAAATCCTGGAATGAGGATTAAATTAAATTAAAATCCTTTATTATGTTTAAAAAGCAGGGGGGAAATCCACCTGCTGGGAAGACCCTCGGTATTTGTGAAATAGCTGCTAGAAGTTCACACATGAATATCTAACAGGTCATCTAATCTTGCCATTAAAAGGTCTGAATTTGCTAATCAGCCTCAGAGCTAGAAGAAAACTGACACAAGAGGCAGTAACAATAAAACTAAATTAAGTGTGCATTTTTTTTACATAAAGGAACGAAAGAGAAACTTGAAATATTAATAAAATATTTGCTGCACTGACTGTTGATGAACTGAAGAGCAGTACAATTTCCTGAATATCAGCTGTGCTACATTAAGATTTAGAAGTATTTTGCTTTTTTTTCCTAATTACTTTTATGCTTGGCTTCACTATGTAGCTACTTGGAAATTCCTAAGGCTGGAATCCTCTGCAGCACCAAGTTATCAGAGTGCCCATCCTCACCAACCTCAAGATCAAGAAATCAGAGTCTCCTACCCCACCCACAGCCACGAGCGAAACATGAGAGGTCAAGAAGTATTTGGTTTGTAAAGGCTACACAAGGCAATCCAAAAAGGCAAACCAAATCCTTCATGCTAACTATTTGTTCGAAATATCCCAAATACAGGAAAAGTTTTTCTTTGCCCCCATCAATCCTGACAGATACTATGAGAGAGGATTAAAGGAAAGGTATAAACTCAATGAGGGGAGAATTCAAGTGACCTAATCCATGTTAATCTGGCAAAAAGCACATGCCAATAGAAGTGTTCTGGCCGGTCTCAGGCACAGACTGACAGGTCCTGGAAAGGTTAAACAAGTTGAAGTGCTCTTTTTCTTTGCTGTTCTAGCATCGTTTATTGAGCTGCATCTCAAGTAAACCAAGAGCAGAAATTCAGCTTTTTTTAAAACTGTGTAAAAAAAAAAAGACCACTCACAATTTTCCCCTCAGTTACTTCAATTATTGAAAAAAAAATTATAATCCTTTAGGCTATGAAACGAACAATACTGAAGTCTGCTGCTCTCTAAGTAACTGCTCTGTCAGTAGGGTAGAAGACATTTATGTAAAAGGAAACTATGAAATGGGTATTGCGTCAACTGGATTCCCAGGAATCCGAGTTCTCCAAGAAATTCAAGAGCAAAGAACTGTTCTCAGTTAACTGTTGCTATGATCTTGAAATTGTGCAGACTCATAACTTTCCTAAGCTTCCCAAGAATAAACCTGTGCAGGTTTAGCCAGTTCTTTCCCAAAACACGAACACAGATAGATAGACTGATAAGGTTTGGAGTATATCTTGGGACAGACACACTGATGGGTGCTACTCTCTACAGAATAACACCAGAAAAAGGGTTTGCACATCTGGAATTGCTTTGAGAGGCCACAAGTGCAGTGCCTGATGATGATGAGCTCCCAGTGAGCTTCAACACGTGCAGACACCCTCAGCAACCCTACAACCACCACCATCAAACCCCACCAGAATTCCTACCACAGAGATATTTATACTGCATTTTGCTACAAAAAGCATTTTGGGGAGGTTCCAGCTCCATCTTTAGTAATAATAAGGAGACTTTGTATTAGAGGACTCTTGATTATCCTCAGTATTAAACAACAGTACATTCACATTCAGGTGTGAATAATTCTAGCAGCCTTAGTATTCTGTCTTGATCGTTTTTCTTCTTCACAAGCGTCTTCTAAACGTAATTTTCCAGTAAGGAAAAGCACCTCCCAAAACCACAGGGACATTGCCTAACATCTAAATGTGAAGTTTCTGCAAGACAGCAGTACGCCTGCTAGAAGAAAACAAAACAGCAAGCACACACGCGTGATAAGATTATTTGATTCGATACAATATAAATTAGGTCAGACTCCTCTTTGGAGAATTTTGAGTGAAGAACTAGGTGGTCCACTAAATTTCTATTCATTTGCCTTCAGGCTCAGGGAATTGCAAAGACTCTCAAGAAACTGATGCTCCTCTACCCACAAGAGCAATCATTATTTGGGGGTGGAAGGAGGCGGGGAATCTCTCGGTGTAACTGCTTGGCAATACCTGGAGACCTGAGAAATCTTTAGGTACTAAAAAGGGCAGCTAATGAATCTTTAGATAGATAGATAGATCGATAGATAGATAGATCGATAGATAGACACCCACAGAAATGCAAAATTCAATACAGAAAAGAACAGCAACTGCCCTATTTTTTAATGTTGTACATATCATAAAATCACAGGATGGTTTGAGTTGAGAGGGACCATAAAACTCATCCAGTTTTACCCCCTGCCATGGACAGGGACACCTTCCACTACCCCAGGTTGCTCCAAGCCCTGTCCAACCTGGCCTTGGACATATCCAGGGATGGGACACCCACAGCTTCTCTTCAGGGAGGAATTTCTTCTGTATATCTAAAACCTAAGAAAATATTCTTATCCTTAAGATATACATCTTAAGATACAAAATAAATGTACAAGATAAAATATCCTTAAGAAAAATAACCTCTGCATCCTCATTAAACAAAGAGCAATGGAATGACTCTCTGTAGAAAGCGCAAAGGATCACAGGCTGCAAAGTGCCTGGAGCCTGCTCCCCTAGCAGGCTTCTGCTCAAAAACATTGCATTTTCAAAAGCTCCCCCACAGCCACGACCCTCCCTGATTCCGTAAGTTAACTGAAGGAAATCTTCACGCCTCCAAGGGCCGTAAGTTCATGTCAACAGCTTCACATATCCAAGCGGAGGACTGAGGCAGAGCAGGATGTGACAAGCAGCCCTTCAGCAACGCTGCTGCTCCGCCGTGGATGGAGCCGGTCGGGACGTGCAGCTCGGGCAGCTGCTGCCCCACAGCTGGGGACACAGCACACAGGTCATCCCAGGGAACGGGCTTCCCTCTCACTCCACAAAAAGCAATATATTGATGAAGAGACGAAAAGCTGACAGGTCTTGCTCTGCCCTGGTTCTTCAGCATGGCACCGCCTTGAGAGAGATCCATCACAGACCTCACTGGTGGCTTCTGACGGAGGGTTTGTGCGCGTGGCTGAACCACTTCAATAAGCAAAGTTAAGAATTCAAAACACTGCTGACACCTGGAACACTTCAAAATGTGTTTGACAGTGGTGTAGGATTGAACACACAGATGCAGGTGCCATTCCTGGAGCTCACAGTGTTGGGTTTACTCACCTTCTCTAAGTTGTGACAGTTCTGCTACCTTGAAACAGAAATGGAAGATCGACTCATAGATGAAATTCTTAAACCATCACCATGAAATGTCATTTGGCTGCAGTTAGACTGGGCAAAAACTAGTGTTAAGGGAAAAATACAGAGCTGCAGGCTCTCTTTGTGACCAATCAAAGTATGAAAATGAAAATGTTTCAATCTGATTAATTACTTGGTTTAGAATATATGCTTTTCATTCTACTGTATCAAAATACTCATAATAAAACAGTACAGCTGATGAAGTCAAGCACTGCCTTACAAAGGCTGGCAAATTTGCAGAACAGCACTTGAGGTTCAGATTAGTAAAATCCTAATGAATATCTACTCTAATACCCATGTAATTGCAGGGAATGCATTTGCAAGTGGTACAATTAAAAAAAAATAAAAAAAGAAAGAAAGAAAAACCCACTGGTACAATGGAAGTCCAGACTGTGATTTTAGTGTCAGTTTAAGAGACTGAAGTGCCATCCTGGAAGAATGAAGATCCCATTAAAAGGGATGCCAAGAAATGAAGAATCACAATAAAGATTTCCAGTTCTTTCCCAGATCACAACATGTTTCCATCTTTCACTGAAAGCACCAATGCCAACAATTCTCAATTTCATCACCAGACACCAAAATGGTTTTCAGACATTGTTAATGAT
Source organism: Sylvia atricapilla (assembly GCF_009819655.1). Classification (NCBI taxonomy): domain Eukaryota; kingdom Metazoa; phylum Chordata; class Aves; order Passeriformes; family Sylviidae; genus Sylvia; species Sylvia atricapilla. The sequence continues at coordinate 27,806,203 of NC_089148.1, read as the reverse complement.
CGCATTATCCCAAGTGCTCATCTCTTCCTGAGCACTGCACAAGGAGCTGCTCAGCACAGGCTCCTGAAGACTTCCTTGGAAGTAAAGAAATGCTTTTTAAAGAAATGCTTTTGCACTACACGTGGCACTTCCCTCTGGGAGCCAGCACCTGGCACCTCCACACCTCATCTTCCTACCCATAAAAACAGCATTCCCTTTATCTCCCAAAACCACCAGGCAAATAAATCCCTTAAAGACAGAGCTGGTGCTGTAAGAATGAAGCCACAAAAGGGCTGAAGGCAAGCACTGCTGAGAAATAACACCAAACAGAACAGGACATAGGAGAGACCGAGTAATAACGTCGCTTTATTCCTAAGTAATTGGCTGAGCAAACGTATTGTGATCCAGCAACTCTGATTAATTCTGCAAGAAGGCTTGGGTAGTGTTTATAAAAACCAAGTCATTACCTTGACTAAACATTGACTTGGACAGTTAACTTTCACCAGCAAGACCTTGACTAAATATTGACTGGGAAAGTTAATTTGAACTATAACATCTAGAAAATCGTGTTCCTCTTTGCTAGTATTTGCCGTCACTTTAAAATTCAAACAGGGTTGTAAAAATAGAGGTCCTCCCACCTCACTGATATTTAGTTGCTGAGCTTGGCTGTTGCTATATTCAGCACAAATACCTTGAAAAAATTTGAAATATAAACTACTTAAGAGACAAAGGCCTGTTATGGATGAAAGGGAACGGTCAATCTTCTTTTGCTAGAGCAAAGACCCATCGAAAGTACAAAAAAAGTATCATAACGCTCATGTTTCAAATTTATTTTGATCCATATACGCAGCAGTTTTACAAATTTTGCAAATTTTAAACACTGTGCCTTGCCCAAAGAATCACACAGGCTGATCATCTGGACAAGGGGTTCATTCTGATACCTCTACTTTTTAGTAGCAGCTACTTCAAGTCTACATCCTCCACTATTGGTTTCACTTCATCATGTGAGGCCATGGGGTCAAAGGACATACACAGGGTCTTTCACTGGCTGAGATTAAAAAAAAAAAAAAGAAGAAAAAAAAGAAGAAAATCAATTTCAATCCTCCTAAGATGAAACCACTGATGTGTGCAGTCACTAAGGTCCCAAAGGTAATCCCACAAAAAACCATGATGGTGTCCTCCATCACTGCATGGAGATACTGTTAAAGTGCTGCAAAATCATCTATGAGGTACAGTCCAAGATCAAAACACTCCAAACAATAAATCTGCGTTTCTAGACCAGTGTGAACAGTGCATTATAGCTGTGTAATGACAGAAAATGGTAATGACGAAGCTTCAGGAAGGTGTTATGTATGTATGTGGATAAACAAATAAATAACGCTGTGGATCCAGCACTAACTCCATGCACAGTTTCAGCTCAGGAGTTTGAAAGTCCCTTTTAGCTTTATGCCTTGATTCCTTTTTTAATACATCAACTAACTGCCTTTAGCACACTGAATGAAAACCAGCTCGAGAGCAAATAGAAAAGACATAAATCTCAGCTATGAGCGAAAACACCAAACTGGAGAAAACTTGCTCCTCCATTATTTTTGAGTGTAGCAGTAAGGAACAGATTGATACTGGTGTTACGGGGGGTGAGGGTGGGGAATGAAGAAAGAACAATAAACAATACAGTCATCGGTAGTTTAACACAGCGCTGTGTCTTGCAATGGAAACATACTGTGAAACAGCTTGCGAGATAAGCTTCGTCAACGATAAGTAATTTTTATTCCGTTTGAGTGGCTGAAAACAATAAACATGATTAAATGCTTCAGACATGCACTCAGAATTTAGACGAATGGCAAAGAGTTCCAAGGACTTTGCTTTTAAAACTACTTCGGGGAAGGACCTGGGAATTGACTTAACCGGTTTGAAACGTACAATGAAAGAGAAGTTCGTCGGGAAATTAAAAACTTCCCATTCGTCTGCAAGCTCCAGGACTCTCCAGCCCAGGAACCAGCTTTGTTACCTACTGTTCTTTACTGTGATGACCGGCCCCAGTATCCCGCTTCACTATGCATTTCAGATGTTCCGGTCATGAACCCCAGCGTGTTAAACACTCCAGAAAACACCCAGAGAAAGGGTGGCTCTGGGGAGTTCACAGTCCCGTGTCAGTCCTGCCCTGTGTGCTGTCACCGCTGGCAGCACCTCCTGCCACCGCAGCGCTCGGAACTTTCCTTCCCGCCCGCTCCCGGGACTCGGCCGTGCGCGACCCCGAGGAGAAAACACTCCAAAGCGCTCAGATGGCGGTGGGGGTTTGCCGGCTTTTCCCCTAAAGCGGGGGCTGTAAGGGACAGCCGCACGAACCCGCAGCGCCCCGAAGGCGAGCGGGCACTGCGCCCGCTGCCCTGCACCGCGCACCGCGGAGCAGCGCCGGGGGCAGCGCCGGGGGCAGCGCCGGGGACAGCGGCCGGGGGCAGCGGCCGGGGACTGCGGCCGGGGGCAGCGCCGGGGACAGCGGCCGGGGGCAGCGGGCGGCCCCCGGAGGGTCCCCGGCTGCGGAGGGCGAGCTCGCCCCGCTCCCCGCGCCTCCAGCGGCCCCTCCGCCCCGCTCCCGCCGCCATTTCCCCGCCGCTCCTCGGCGCGGCGTCCCCCGGCCCTGCCGCACCTTCCCGGGCAGGGCAGCGCCGGCGCAGCCGAGCCGCATCCCAGCCCTCAGCCGGCTCCCGGCCCTCAGCCGGCTCCCGGTCCCTCAGCCTGCTCCCAGCCCTCAGTCTGTTCCCAGCCCTCAGTCTGTTCCCAGCCCTCAGTCTGTTCCCAGCCCTCAGTCTGCTCCCAGCCCTCAGCCTGCTCCCAGCCCTCAGCCGGCTCCCAGCCCTCAGCCGGCTCCCGGCCCCTCAGCCGGCTCCCAGCCCTCAGCCGGCTCCCAGCCCTCAGCCGGCTCCCGGCCCCCAGCCGGCTCCCGGCCCTCAGCCTGCTCCCAGCCCTCAGCCGCATCCGAGCCCTCAGCCTGTTCCCAGACCCTCCGCCTGCTCCCAGCCCTCCGCCGGCTCCCAGCCCTCCGCCGGCTCCCAGCCCTCCGCCGGCTCCCAGCCCTCAGCCGGCTCCCAGCCCTCAGTCTGCTCCCAGCCCTCAGCCGGCTCCCGGTCCCTCAGCCGGCTCCCGGTCCCTCAGCCGGCTCCCAGCCCTCCGCCGGCTCCCAGCCCTCAGCCTGCTCCCAGCCCTCAGTCTGCTCCCAGCCCTCAGCCGGCTCCCAGCCCTCAGCCGGCTCCCAGCCCTCAGCCGGCTCCCGGTCCCTCAGCCGGCTCCCTGCCCTCAGCCGGCTCCCAGCCGTCCGCCGGCTCCCGGCCCGGCAGCGGGGGGCGCTTCCCGCGGGAAGCGGGCACTACTGCGACCGATCGGCGCTTCCAGCTGCGGGGCGGCAGCGGCCGAGGCTCCGGAGAGCGGCGCATCCCAGGGAGCTCCGGCACGGTGGGAGCGGCCGGGGGGAATCCCGCAGCCACATCGCGTCCGCGGTTCCCTCTCCGGTTTTATTCTACTCGCCCCGCTGCGGGGGATGGCGAAAGCGCCCCCAGCCCTGTGCCCCAGAGCCCGGCCGGGTGTGGGGCAGCCCGGCACGGCGCTCCCCCCGCAGCCCGCAACTTCCCGCGACTCGCAGGGGATCCCAGCCCTTTCCCCGCCTCGGGGGAACGGCAGCGAGCGGGAGGGGGGAGAAGGACGGGCAAAAAATAAACTTCCTTCGGAGAAAAGCTGCCCTTCCATGCGGGGAAGGGGTCCCCGCTCTCAGGAGGAGCGGCGCACCCCGCTGGGTCCCCAAACCCCGCAGCTGCCGCCGCGCCGCCCTCGGGACCGGCCGCAGGGGAGCAGGGACCGGCTCTCTCACCTGCCCCAGCGAGCCCTCTCCTCCTGGCATTCCTCTGCTCCCCATCGTGGGCGCAGCAGCTGCTGTTATTCCTTAGGATACACATGGCCCGTCCATGCTGGGCGAGCCGCCTTCCCGCGCCGCCTGCCCTCTCCGGCCCCGCCAGCGCGGCGCTGAGGCCAGAGGGAGGGGAAAAGGGAGGTGTGCGCTGGAGGAACGCCGCTGATGAGGGGTCGGTCTCCTCCTCCTCCTCCTCCTCCTCCTCCTCTCCCAGGGCTGGGGGTCTCAGCGCTGTGCGGCTGGGCAGGGAGAGGGGGCCGGGCGAGGAGGGGGCTGGCGGGGCTGTCCCCGCTCGGGGCGGGGGCGGCTCGGCTGTCGGCTCGTCCTGAGCCTGTCCTCGCCTGCGGGGCAGCGCCGGTGTGCGAGCCGAGCCGGGCCGAGCCGAGCCGAGCCGAGCCGAGCCGGGCCGGGCCGAGCCGAGCCGAGCCGGGCCGGGACGAGCCGAGCCGAGCCGGGCCGAGCCGGGCCGAGCCGAGCCGAGCCGAGCCGAGCCGAGCCGAGCCGAGCCGAGCCGAGCCGAGCCGAGCCGAGCCGAGCCGGGCCGAGCCGAGCCGAGCGGCTGCAGAGCCCCTGCCCCGCCCGCAGCACCGCGATCACTCACAGCCGGGGCTGGAATCGGTACCGGGGCTGCCCGGAGCGCAGGGAGGGCGGTCAGTGGGGCGGTCAGTGGGGCAGCAGGGCGGTCAGTGGGGCAGTCAGTGGGGCAGCAGGGCGGTCAGTGGGGCAGCAGGGCGGTCAGTGGGGCAGTCAGTGGGGCAGCAGGGCGGTCAGTGGGGCAGCAGGGCGGTCAGTAGGGCAGTCAGTGGGGCAGCAGGGCGGTCAGTGGGGCAGTCAGTGGGGCGGTCAGTGGGGCAGTCAGTGGGGCGGTCAGTGGGGCAGCAGGGCGGTCAGTGGGGCAGCAGAGCGGTCAGTGGGGCAGTCAGGGCGGTCAGTGGGGCAGCAGAGCGGTCAGTGGGACAGCAGGGCGGTCAGGGCGGTCAGTGGGGCGGTCAGTGGGGCAGTCAGTGGGGCAGTCAGGGCGGTCAATGGGGCAGTCAGTGGGGCAGTCAGGGCGGTCAATGGGGCAGTCAGTGGGGCAGTCAGGGCGGTCAGTGGGGCAGTCAGTGGGGCAGTCAGGGCGGTCAATGGGGCAGTCAGTGGGGCAGTCAGGGCGGTCAGTGGGGCAGTCAGGGCGGTCAGTGGGGCAGCAGGGCGGTCAATGGGGCGGTCAGTGGGGCAGTCAGGGCGGTCAGTGGGGCAGTCAGGGCGGTCAGTGGGGCGGTCAGTGGGGCGGTCAGTGGGGCGGTCAGGGCGGTCAGTGGGGCAGCAGGGCGGTCAATGGGGCGGTCAGTGGGGCAGTCAGGGCGGTCAGTGGGGCAGTCAGTGGGACAGTCAGCAGGGCGGTCAGTGGGGCAGTCAGTAACGGCGGTCAGTGGGGCAGTCAGGGCGGTCAGTGGGGCGGTCAGTGGGGCAGTCAGTAACGGCGGTCAGTGGGGCGGTCAGTGGGGCAGTCGGGACGGTCAGTGGGGCAGCAGGGCGGTCAGTGGAGCGGTCAGTGGGGCAGTCAGTGGGGCAGCAGGACAGTCAGCAGGGCGGTCAGTGGGGCGGTCAGTGGGGCAGTCACCGCAGAGCCCGGCACGGCCCCACCATCGCGGCTCCCCCCGCACGGCCGCGGGGTTGGGGCTGGGGCTGGGGCTGGGGCTGGGGCCGGGCCGGGGGCCCTGCCGCCACCAGTGTGCTGCTTTTCTCATGGCTTCTCGCAGTCACCCATGAAAAATTAATGAGGCATTTAGGGCTGTTACCTTCGGAGTCAATGGAGGAAGCATATTTAGCGTAATGCACTCGCTGCCGAGCCAATAGGTCTGTTGCAGGCGGATCAGAAGTCATGGAGAGACTCTCCTTTCAACACCAAATTCACGACCCATTAAACTTATTCTGTGATAACAGCTTCTTTACAAACGGAGACCCATAGAAAACAGACGCTGTCGTGCACTTCCCGAAAGGATTTACATACAGAGAGAAGTACATTTGCCAGGTTATTGCCATTTCACCGGTATTATCTCCAATCAATGCATAAAAGCGGCGCTGCTCTCCCTAACCGAGGGAAATGACTAAAAGAAAAGCTTTTTGCAGCCCCTAGATGGATCTGATTCACCCCCTGGGGCTGAGCGGCCACGTCTCCCTGGGCTGACAGAGAAAAGGGCTCAGACCATTAGGGAGGGTTGGATCTGCTCGGGAATTCCGAGCGAGATGTTCCATAGGACACCCAGCTGCTGATGTGCGCTCCCAGGGATGACACAGGCAGGCAGGGATCTCCAGGATGCTCACAAGGTAGAAAGATGTCCACAGGTTATTTTACCTCCACCTGACAGGCGGGAGAGCTGAGCCAATGTGGCAACACACTTAACAGGGCAGGGAGCAGAGGGAAAGGCTGAGGGAACAGATTGATTGGAAGTACACGCACAGATCTGGTACCATTCTCAAATATTATCAGTTTAATCTCCCTCGATTATTCTTTCTGCAGCACATTAGGTAGTAAGCGTAAAAGATAACGTCATGTAATAACCTTTACAACATAAAAAAATTCAAAATTTAAGCCGCATTTATAGAAGCGGTTGATGCAATGGAGCTTTTCGCTATAGACCTGTTTTCTTCATTTCAATTTATTACAGAAACGAAAGGTCAGATTCCCAATTGAACCTACTTATTCTAATGTGAATTAAAAGAAGTAAGTAGTCAACCTCATTGCAGCAAAATTTCCTATTGGTGAGAATTTCACAATCTAGGAAGACAAAGAACTAAAGGAGAAATAAAGTAATTTTTTTCATTAGGAAATAGTACACAGCATCCTTGAGGAGACATGCTTGTCTATACCTATTAGGTCCAATAAAATATTGGTGCTCCTTAGTTCCTAAAAGGCAATTTTATTTTTTTTTAAACAATAATTGAGCTGCTTTTACCCTTTGACCAGTGCACAATAAAAGGAAGTTGCATTTATTGTGTTGCTGGCCTCACTGGGGTCCTGGAGTTTACAGGAGAGGTGCTGGCAGCTAATTATGTAAGAGAGGGAACTTTGAGTAGTATAAAACTTCATTCCCATTCATTTTGGAAATGTATGGATGCAAGTCACACTTGCTAATAATACTTCTTAAATATAAAAGACTACTAGCTCACAGCTTGTAATATGAATGCAAATGAACTTGTAATTATACTATGCAATTTACTACTTAAAAAAAACCCCAACTATGAAAATAGAACAGACCTGAAGAGCGATATGCGCTGCAGTTCTTCATTGTGTTCCTTCATTATGCAGGAGTTGCCATAAGCAATCTGCTCTGGTTGAACGTAAAATATTTTTTAGGCCATAACTTTGCGACGCAAACTCTCACATGAGAACATACATTTGGTCACAGTTCCTTCTCTCTGCTGAAAAACATGATCAAGAAGCAGAAAAGCAAGAAATTCGGTGTGAAGACTGACAGCTTTCGTTGGTGTTTATCTGTAAAGCTTACTTCAACTCATCACTCCTGTATTCTCCTTTCTGATAATCACCAATTATGTGATAAACCATTAAGGGTTCTATATTAAGGTCTGTAGGCCAAAAATGTCATTTCCACTGAAGAGCTGGAGGAGCTGAAGATCAAAACCTAAAAAGTTTCGTTCTCAACTATTTTTGCAATTATCCCTTGTGCAGCTCTCAGTCACTTCTCACTTGCTAAAACAACTAAAGGGAAAGTAGGATGCAGCTGCACTCCTGAATAGATTTGTCCTAACGGGACAATGATCAGAATCTATTTAAATGTTTCTGTACCAGGTGAGAGAAGGAGGAATTCAATCTTACAACCAAGAGCACTGTAAAAAAAATTTTTAAAGAATTGCCTTGAAACAACACTAAAATATCCACCACTGACACCTGTAGACTTGGATTCTAAGTAATGTGTTATACTACCCAATTTCACTAAGCGCTGCAGTTGCTAGTAAACCACTGCACCCCGCAGAGCAAAAATGTTTACCTGCAAATAAGAGAGAATTTGCAGGATAATTGTTGACAGCGAATTCGCTGCTAATTCACAGTCAAGATTTCGGACTCCCTAGGAAAAGAGTAATCAAAAAACTTGCCTGGTTTCACCTCAGAGGCAAGTTTATCGGCATCAGTGCTGTCCAGCTGCGAGCCTGCGCGTTTCTCACGTGAAATGCTAAGGCAGAATGCACGCTGTAAAACCAGCAGCATCTTGCAAAAATGGCAGACCACTGGCCAAAAACCCTGCAGGGTTGCTGTCAGTGTGACAGCCACTGGCATTAATGAGAACTGGACATTCCCTGACATGAATATGGGCCTTGCTTCATTAAGCTAATTAATGTATCTCAAGTGTGCTGATTATAAAAAGGATACCAAATAAGGGTGCAGAGAAATTTTGAGGGATGTTTGAGAAGGTGTTTTTTGCTGGTGCTCTGAAAGAATCTAGAAGTGAAGGATACAACACAAGGTTACACTTTGCTGGATTCAAGTGGGAAATTTTGGAGGGGGAATTCGATATCTGAAAAGAGACTCAGCCTTTATCTCTGTTATCTCTGCTATTAACATCTTACCAAAATACAGCACGACGAGCAGACCCACCCCTCTCCAAGTGAGCTCTCAAGATGTCAGCCTTCTCACAAAAGCCCTCTTCACATTTTCTGATCTATATTGCAGCCCACAGCAGGATCATCTTGATCACTCTGGAGATCCTCGACGTGAACAGTTCCTCACACAAAAGTGATTTCAGTTTAATAAGTTCCTCTAAGGCAATTAGGCACTGACTGAAAATAGTATGTGCTGCGTTATCAGTAACTATGGTAGCCCATCTCTTACTGCTGTAGCCACACCGTGAGCTCCTTCAGCCATTCAGCAGGAGAATTAATCAGGATTTGGTAGCTCAAATGCGAAGAAACTCAGCTCTTTTATTCCACCAAAGATCTCCTGGGATACTTCCTCAGAGATATCTCAGGTGACTGAGCAGAATGTGTTGCTGAACACTGCTCTTGCCCACCAAAAAAAGGTCTGAGTCGAAAAATTTTGGTAGCTCTTCGTGAAAAATAGGGAGCTGCTCTATTTTGTGGCAGTGACATATCAGGAAGAGGTTATGATCATTCTTGCCCCCGCAGTGCAATCTGGTGGAAAATGTATTAACCCAAAAAACAGCACCGACATCTCTCTATTAAAAGCCAGCATGTGGAAATACTAAAAATGGAATTAAGTCTTGAATATTCCAGAAATTCATCACTGGTTTCTGAAGGCAGACCCTCTACTGTATTGCGGCTTGGTCACAGGAGGAACCTTCCTTTCATGCATCTCAACAAAAATTGCAAAATCTTGTAGTTACACATGCAAAAAGAGACTCAGGACCTTGGTTCAGATCACAGCTTTGTCACTGATGCTTTGTGATCTTGGACAAACCATCCTATACTCATTTTATGTCCATCCCCACCACATGTATGTGAGAAGCCTCCTATCAGAATTTCTCCAGGAATGCTTGGAAAGACCCCAGAGACAGGCAAGGACATATATAAACACTAACTATTGTTATATATGTGGCCGTTCATTCAATTTTGAGTCCTGGGAGGAAAAATAGAAACAAGATCTTGTTGCTCTATCTGGTAGCCCCTATTATTCTCTTTCACATATTCAAAATGTTACCAAACTAACCCTGCTGCAAACACTTTCCTCAGCTGCAAATGAGCAGCTCCAACCAGCAGTCCGAAACTGCCCCTCCAAAATCAATTTATCTTCCAGTAGATGCCAGCAAGCAGATGCCTGTCCTGCCAAATAATGGAATTTGTGAAAGCACCGGAGATGATGAACCACATTATTTCCCAGATGCCCATGAAAGAGCCCGTGATTCTCCAAGAACAGCGATCAACTCCTTCACAAATCCAAACTGCTTCGTATTTCAAATCCTTCTTGGCAAGGTGCGTTTCCTTTCACAGCCAATTAATTGCAAACTAATTTAGAGAGGGTTTGCTTTTGCAAACGTAAGTGTCGGGTTCCAACAGGGAACACGTTGCTAAGAGCATGATATACGCACACATTCAAGTTCTGTTGTTCTCTCATTGCCCCCAGACACCACTGATGATCCACACAGAGACACCTCGGAATTTAATGGAATTCCTTTCCTAGGAGAACTTCATGGGTGAAGGAAATTTTCCCCATCCTTTACATGCTGAAAGCCCATATGGTCCTGCAGTCCCTTGCAGAGTGCTCACGCTAGTTCAAACACACAGTTTATGTATTTACAGCAAAGGGTATCTACTAAGGAAAATATCTTTCTGCTATGAAAATACGAATTATCTGCTTCACAGAGAATTCCCAACTTCGGCTTTACTCAGGATTAGAGAATAAAAGGGGGTTTGAAAACTTTAAACTCTCCACTTCTCTAGTAAAAAAAAAAAAAAATATTATAGCTTGTTCTTAAGATTTTGTCTGCTTTAACAAGCAGCAAACACATTGAAGCTCTCTGATTTATACAATACTGCAGCTTCTTTTTTACTAAGTATATATTAATCTTCATTATTTATTCATTTTTAGCTGCAACTTTACAATTGAAAACTTCAGTCTCAGAGGTTCCAAAAGATCTTGGCTGTTGTCATATTCCATGATTTTGACAGCCAAAGATCCACTTGCCATTGTAAAAATCATTTTTTTGTTCAAAGGAGACAGATGAACACGATATTTAGAGCTGCATTCCCCTCAATTTCTGCCAAAATAACAGGTATTCAGGAGACAGCAATTGTGTGTAGTGAATGTCCTCAGCAAGCAAGGTTGCTTTTCATTTCCTCTTATGTCACATTACATTTTCCTCTTTATATTTCCTTTTAAATATTTAGACAGAGCGGAGAGTTTTAAACGTGTCATTGACACAAATAAATGTTTAGGCAGTCAGTCTACCTCGGGTTTGGCTCTTGTCAGATCTGATAAGTTAAATATCACTGGATCTGGCCAGTAATTGGATGGAAGACCTCTGAGGAAAACTCAAGTGCTGAAACAAGTGCTGCTGGTTACTCAGTAGGTGTTTTTTTTAACCTCAGACTCATCCTGAAATGTGCCCTCAGCGTGGCGTTATAAGCTCTAGCTGAAAAAGGCATTTTCAAGTTAGATTTAATGTGTTATTTTTGTTAGGCATGGGAAAGGATTCCTGACACCTTCCTTTGAACGTTGCTTAGCCCACTTTCCAGTTAGTCGAGCCCACTGCTACATAAGGCTATATCTGAAAGTATGAAATCAATTTTTCATCCTTTGCCTTTTAATAATAATACATTTTTAAAACCTCTTGTTTAAATAGTAACTTGAACATTTCTTTACCTTTAATGCTTCGTTGCTGACCTTTCCCTTTACCCTCTCGTTATGTCTCTGAGTCCAGCTCACGGACATCCCTGCCCACGGCACGGGAGTTGGAATGAGGTGATATTTCCAACCCAAACCATTCTCTGGATTCCACAGCGTATATGTTTCCTTTTGCCATTTCAGAACCAGCATCGGCATCCAAGGATGGATATAATTAACAGTTGCTGATTATCGACTCTTTTGCCAAAGCTTCTTGATGGTTTTATGAGTGCACATGGACAAGGGGGAATGGCTTCAAACTGCCAGAGGGCAGGGTGAGGTGGGATATTAGGAAAAAATCCTTCCCTCTGAGCGTGGGGAGGCTCCGGCACAGGGTGCCCCTGGATCCCTGGAAGTGTCCAAGGCCAGGCTGGACAGGGCTTGGAGCAACCTGGGAAGGTGTCCCTGCCCATGGCAGGGGATTGGAACCTGAAATAATCTTTAAACTCCCTCTCAACCCATAGCATTCCATGGTTCTATGACAAAGTGGAAGCGACGGTGACAGAACCACTCCACCCTTCAGGCTGTGGGACACATTTGGGCCAAGGACTGAGGAATTCTGGGGGGCTGCTTCACTTGCTGGTGACCTCAGGACCTCCACGCACGTGGCTCAAGAGTAGTTAAGTGCCAGTTCCAATACAAGATCTCAGCACTTCTGGGACCCCTGAAAAGCACCATGAAATCAATGTCCGGGTAAAGCCACTCCTGGGATGTCAATTTTCCCTTTGTCCGGCGCAGAGACTGGCCCCTGGAGCTCCCAATCCCCAGGCACTCCACACTCTGAGGCTCTGCACGAGTCTGGAAGCCTCAGCTCCAGGCAGCGTGCCACAGCTCAGCCAAACATATTTGCCTAAGTTGATATTTCTGTAATACATTTCAAAACATGACAAATCATTACTTTCTGACGTTTGCTATTCATATTTTTTTTTTTTCCTCTTTACGCTTTCCAGGCAGGAATGGAAATTGCGAGTGCCGCCATAGCAACTCAATGCAATAATATAAATCTTCAAATAACAATTTAAATGAAGGATGGTTGAAGTATTTTTATTTTGTAATAAATTTATAGGTGTCAACTAGATCAGGGCTTCCTTTCTAAAGGGGTTTTGCTGTTTATCTAAAAAGACAATCCTTCACTTGAAAGAGTTTATAATGTGAGCCTGAGAAAAAAACACTGAGGTTTAAAAGAATATCTCAAATACATTCTATTTATTTATATTAGAAAACCACTCAGTGGCACTCACTGTAGTTTAGGTTCCTAAATGTCTGTGTCTTTTTTCATTCCTGGCATTCTTATTCACATTTAATAAGAAATTATGACAGAACCAAGGCGGGATCTATACAACCCAGTTATGGAGTCCTCATCCACTGCCACAAAACCAGGATAATTTCAAAGAACGTTGACAAATGGAATTTTTAAAAGACTGGCAGTTGTCATATCCTCAAGGTCCAGCTTGAGGCTACACAGCATATACACAGAAGAGATTATAGATTTTCAGATATGTGGTTCTGTGGCTGAGGTGGTATTTCTCCAAATCACGATAATACTCAACAAATTGGGCAATACAGTGGCACCCCTTCAACCCAACACGAGGGCCAAATTCCAGTTTTAGATGCTAAAGACGCATCATGGCGATTTTTGGGAAGGCTTTCACGTGTATGGTGCATTAAAGACTGAATCTCCGTGCCAACCTCTAACAAAACTGCCCAAACCAGCAGCGTCAGGATCCAGAGAAGTTACATGGCATCAAGGTTAGAAACAGAATAAAAAGAAATATGAGGTATTGCTAATAATATAGTTAAATAACCCCTTCCTTTCTGATTCCTTCATTTCTCATCAACTTCCACCTATCTCCTTTACAATGAGTTTATCTCCTTTACAATGAGCTTGTTTCCTCAACATACAAATAAATTTGAAGAAGAACACCAAATGGTTTTTTAGCTTTCAGAGCAGAGAAAATCCATATTGTTTAAAAACCAAAGCTTTCGATATTAAATATTTTCACTCAGGACTTAAATGTATCATAGGTATGGCCTTAAGCAAGGAAAAAAAAAAAAAAAAAAAAGGTCAAAATTTGATTAACTAGCTAATGAATTACAAAAGACCTATAGCAGCCAACTGAATAGTTACCTTCTGCTGAAATACAAGTCCTTGGGAGTGACAAATGTCAATAAACAACACAGCTCAGGAGTGGGTGGTAGGCAAGGCTGGATCCATCTGGCCTGTTGATGAGGAAGGAGGAGAGCTGTAAAACGCGCTCTCCGGAATGTGACCAGGAGCACATATGGCAGGATGGGAAAAGGGGAGCGTGCAGCAACTCCCCCAGCCTCGCGCCCTCGTGGCGACCCCAAATCTGTGGGAACGTATGCTCCAGCCTGGCGCTGTCCATATCTGCGCTCGGGACGCAATCCCCCTGCATCCAACTGGGATGGGAGAAATCCTGGGAAAATCTGCTGAAATTAAACAGAAGTTGCCGGCCTTTGTAGCCAGGTAGCCATAAATCCACCTTCCTGCTTTTGCTGTTTTGGGAGTATCACCCTTCCCTGGTCCACAGGGGTTTTTTACGGTCTGCCTGACACACTCACTCCCTGCTTTGCCTCTGCCACAGGCTGGGAACTGAATCCTCCTGCTACAGAGCGCGGATTTGCTACACCTCCTGAAGCTGAGCTCGGGAAGTGTGGCTTTTATATATGTTCTGATGAGCCATCAACTATTTTAGATACTATTCATGCTCACCAACAGATTCTGAAATGAAACAAAATCTGCCTCTCATCACATGCACAACAGGATATAACAGATGTCACAGAGAAACCAAGTAATAGCAGTTTTCATGGTTGGATCCAACAATTACTTCTGCACTCCGCTCTGCGGCCTCTGCCACAAAGCCCAATAAAAATGAGACACCTGCCCCCAGGAACCCAGTGTAAACTTACACAAACAAAATCTGGCAAGGCCCAAGCCAGAGTAGCATCCAGACACACATTTCTCACACTAAAACCCACCCAAGATTTAGGTTTTACCTATTCTTGAATGCATTGGGTCCCACTGGAGCGCAGAGGGATGTACACAGAGCTGGTGTCTCTTCTGGGGAGAACTAAGAATATTGTGCTCATGTTTGTACTACAGGCTCACTCTCCCCAGTAATACTTGCTGGAAGGAGTGGTATCCTCATGGGAATTCCACTTGCAGCCACTGTGAGTACACTGTAACCCCCACCTTTTACAAAGCAACAGCATTTGGCAGCTCCTTGCCAAATCTCCTCCAGATGAAAAGCCCAATGAAGATCCTTTTCTTCGGCTCATTGCACAGGAGTTGTACATGGCTTTTCTGGCCCCATGTAATTTTCTCCTGCAATGTGTACCCAAGGTTAAAATGCTGTCCTTTCTCCTTGGTGAGATGTGTCACTGAACTATCAAAGTGTGCATGTCAGAGAGCCTGCCAAGTGGAGGGCTGAGTGATGCAAAGGCAGACCTTTGATGCACGTCGTGACCTTAGTGCATTCCCTTTAAACTGAAAGAAAAAAAAAAAAAAGGAAAAAAAAAAGGCAGAGAGCCTCTTCTCTTTCCCATCCGGGGGCAGAAGGACATTAAGGAGCACTTTGGGTGCAGTAGCCCTCACATTTATTGCAATTATTACGGCACTGAGAGGCTCCAGCCGAGACCACAATCCCTTTATGATGAGTGGTGTAAGACATAAAGCAAGGGAAAAGCCTTATCTCAGAAATGCATAAACTAAACACAGCTAAAAAAGCTACCAGGAAAAAAAAATCCTCACCCCTTTTTCCATCATAAGGAATAGGCATAAATGAGCTTTTCTGCAAAATCCCAGTGAGATCTGGGACAGAGTTAGGGGGAAGGAGCCAGGTCTGTGCTAGGCTGACACATCCATTTCCCAACGACACACCTACGACAATCCCTCATCTCCCAAGTTCTGCAGCTCTTTCACATCCTGCACGGCCTTTGGGGAGACTTTTAAAGCAGCAAATCAACATTTACAAAGCTAAGCGCATACACAGGCCTTCTGGGGACAATGGCATCGTGTTAGTTTCTATTTGCCACAAAACAAGGGCCGAGAAGAAAACCACAGGCTCTGGGCAGCACCACTATAACCTGCAGGAAATGTTCAGGCCTTGCATCTGGCACCATTTCCAACTCCTCTTTTCTCCCCGTTTTGCATATCCAGCTGGGAATGTCCATTTGCCTATCTGTTCACCCGGCCCAGTGTTTGAATGCACATTGTGATTTAACCGTCGCCACAGAAAAGAGCATCAAAGCTCAAACATGACTTAGAGCGTGGATTAACAACAATCATATGGGAACTGTCTCCTTTAGCTAAAAGGGAGTAGGATTAAATGCAATTGAGAGCTCCCAATGATGTAATAAAGACAACTAAAAAAAAAAAAAAAAAAAAACCCAAGGCAAGTGGGCAAGAAGCAATCACTTTTCTGTCTAGAAACAGTAAAATAATGACAGCGTGATTGTTCATAGGGTCGCCAAGGCCAAAATGTGCAGAATGACCTTCATTAAGTCATACTTTGGACTTCTGCTGGGGGACTGTTGCATCTGCTCCTTTCGATTTGGCTGGTCTGAGTAACAAAGCTCCCAGCGATCATCTAAACCTCATTTGGAGCACCTGTGAACAATTCATTATTTTAATATAACAGCAGGGGAGGAGTGCAGATACTAATAAATAGGTTGTTGAGCGGCTTTTGCTGCCAAGGTGGCTTTACCCAGCGAGGAAATGTCCCCTCCACCCAAAAAGCTGCGGAACCGCGCTCTGGGCTCCGTTGTACCACGACGTGTCAGAACACACATCTGGTGCTAGAGAAGCGTGTAAATTAATTTTGCCTTTCAAAACAGTTGATGAATGTGTGTCTAATACTTCTGAGGGACTGCAGCGTGATTCGAAACAGTTTGTTCTCGGTTAACGTAGAACAAATGTTCTCTGGCGAAAGGTGGCTACAAAAGGCATTTGGTAACGATTTGTACCAGCTGGGCTTCTCATTACTTTGAATAGATTTGTGTAAATCAGCACATAAAAATAAGCAAGTGGTCAATGCCTTTAATTGCATTTGGATGTGCTGTAGCAATGGCAAATATCAGAACTTGTGCGTTTGTCCTCGGCATTCTGCAGTTCTAGAAAATAGATTTTTTTTTTTTTTTTTTTAAATAGAAAGAGCAGCAAAAAGATTTTGCTGTTAACATCTATTTAGTCTGGTTTCAACTTAGTCACATTTTGCAAATGTCAGTGAAAAGCAAAGGTCAAATGGGAAAAAAACAGTATGCAATGGATCAGTACAATTACAGAGAGCAGAGTAGCACAGGGTTATGGAATCAGCTCGGGAGGAAAACATATCTGCAGTGTTGGATAGACACAGGGCAAAATCCTGCCTATGGACCAGCACAGATATCATCTCAAACCAGGAGAAAAATATATTCTTTATGTTGGTGTACTTTAAGATATTTTCCCAGAGAAACAGAGAATGTCAAGTTTTCAATTCATCGCCTCTTGGAGTTTTTTTTTAGGGGGTTGGTGGTTTTTTGGGGGTTTTTTTAATATATTTGGGCAGCTTTTGAACAGCCTTGGTTTGGGACAGTTTTTTTTGCAGGCCTGAGCATCCTCATTGCAACCATCCCTGGGAGTGGAAGTTATCTAACTCAGTATGCATTAAGTACCTAAAAAACCTTTATATCTCTGTCTTGTACTGTCTTTTGTCACTCTTACTGCTGGGTAGGGTAAAGCTGTGGCTGCTCCTGAATCCCTGGAAGTGCCCAAGACGAGATTGGACAGGATCCTGGGAATAATGGAAGATGTCCCTGCCATGGCAGGAGCCTGGTACTGAGTGAGCTTTAAAACCCCTCCCAACTCAGACCAGTCTGGGATTTTGTGATGATTCTAAATGCTCACTGGAATCTCTTGAAAGAGATTCTGCTATTATAGTTTTGGTAGAATGTTTGTAACCGTTCTGGAAGGCACACAAAATCCACATCATTGGTGTCTCCAGAGCGGCTGAACTGAAATAGACTCTGCCCCGTTTTCACCTCTTTATACAGAGGAGTGAAAAGTAGAAAAGGAGGGATGCTATCGACAGCCAGGAGGGAGAACATTTTAAACACAGATTTAATCCAATCAATAAACTTTATATCAGTAAAACAGAGTCAACAACATAACTCTCATAACATCACAACCTCACATTTTCTATGTCGCCGTTGACACGCATTCAAGATTACTTCTTTCAGCCGGTTTTCTCTTCGTAGCACAATCTTTTTATCCTGTAAATACATTTGTTGGTTTCTCAACATCCAATTAAACATGTAAAGAAAAGCCATAAAGATATCCAATTTATATCTTTTAATTTCGATGAATTATTTTAAACTTAGCAGCCATAAAGTATCTACTATTAGCTCTTTGCTGGCATTGATTTAGCAAAAACTGGAAATTGTCACGGCGCTTGTGGGGTATCAAATATAAACATTTTCACATTTACTATGAAATTGAAGGATAGACAAAACTGCTTTTATAGAAAACCAGGATAATTTTATCTTTTTTTTTTTTTCCTTAAGGGGTGATAATTTGAAACCTTTGGGCTGAAAGGAACCACAGGGCACAAGCAAGCCGAGGGATTTTCAGTAATTGTATCGTTCACATTTATCTTCTGCATAGATAGCTATGAAATAAATACTGCGTGTGAGCAAGTGTAAAAATCTACTTGAGGTACTTCTGTGAGATGGAATCTCATCCTCCTGAAATTGCCTTTCCCATGAAAGATGCCCGGTGACAACCAGCACTTTAACCAGCTGGGGATATATACAGTCAGTTACCCCTCAGCCTTAAACTCTTATCTGATTTGTCCCATAAAGCAAAATATATGAGGTACATGATCCAGCGTGGGGATAATGTACAATAAACATAACTTACACCGCAGGAAAATGAGTTCCTCTTGGACCATCTCACAACAGAAATCAGCTGTGGAAGAATCCACCCAATCTGTCCAAAATGTTTTCTGGTTTTTATTCCTTTTTCCCATAAGCGTAATTAAACGCGGTGGTTTTGGTCAGATAGCTGTGTGATAGCTTTTAAATTACTTATTCTAGTGGAGCCTGCCAAAAGTTCTGTTTTCTCCCCCTTTGAAGGTACAATGTGCATTATTTGCTGCAGTGGCAAGGCGGAACAATCCCGCTGTTCTTTTCCCAGCCCTTCCCTCTCAGTTTTTACAGAGCATTCATTCACCTCTGGCTTTTCAGGTTCCTTCTCAGAACGAGAGAAGCTGTGATTGATGAAGAGTGGAATGTACTCAAATGACTTTCAAAAGTCGTGAAGTGAAAAGCCATCAGGACTTTCTGAGTAATAGTTCCTAAATACATTTACATTTTAACAGGGATTATTAATTTGCATCTCAGTTAGAAGATAGAAGGAAAAAATATATAGTTATTTAAAAGGAAATATATATATTTAATTATAAATATATAAAATTGTATTTTATATATAAAGATATGTCATATATATTAATAATGTTATAATATATGACACATATAAAGTATTTAATAATATATAAATATATTTTAAAATATTTTTATAGTTTTTTAAAAGGAAAAAAAAGGTTTTTAGAGTTATTTATTTTCTCAGTGAACACAGACACTGTCAACTCTTAGCCATGTTCTGGAGTTACACGATTTTGTTACATATTAATCATCACTTGATATGCTCTGCATCTTTTTTTAAGCTACCAGTATTTGGAAAGGACATCTTCATGTCACTTACATTCTCAAATAATGGCTATAAATTAAAAATACAGTTCTGGGGTGACTTTCTTCACCTAAGCTCGTGCTTGCATTGAGGGATTTTGGATATGTAACCCACACTCTGTGAAAAAATCCAGAAGTTGTGGCTTTGAGACTCAGAAGCTCACTCTGAGCTTGTCCCAATAAACACTGAATACAGTAGGTCAGGAGACCCGTGCCCTGAGGAATTATCATCCCAAGAGTTGGTGGTCTTTGGCTCAAGGGAGCCTGGAACGTGTATTTGGACAGCAACAAGAGTATTTTTCTAATCTCTGACTTCTGAATGAAGAAAAAAGAGCATTATGAGGTGATGAGAAGAGAAAGGAGGTGAGGGAGGGAAGCTGGCATGGAACAGCGCCGAGAGGAAAGCACTGGAGTGGGAAAGCTGAAATGGGGATACAGCGCTGGAGGGACAGAGTCAGCGCCAGGACAGCTGCTGTGGGTGGGCAAACAGCACCAGCTCCAGCAGCAGCCTTTGCACAGGCAGGTGTGTGCACAACAAATTCATTGCTGTTCTCAAAACCGACCATATCGCACCCAGCTTTTCATTCTGACCACGGTCCTGACGGACGCCACTCATGGGTGTCTAAGCTCTATGGTTCGTTAGCATTATGAAGACTTTGTTTGAAGAGCACAAAGGAAAAAAAAAAAAAAAAATCGCCATCGGAAATCGGAAGAATTTGGCCATAAATGGGTTTGTAGGAAAAGTAACTCCCCTAAGGTTTCCCAAGCTTCCCCTTATTGTCGGAAGTTCACTGCAAACACTCGCTGAAATTTCATCTATTCTCATTGACCATTTCCCTCTGGCTTTCTTGTGTTCTGTTTATTTTTCTTATTTCTTAATTAGATTACAAACACTTTCTACAGAAACAGTAAAACACTGCCTCTGGTTCCTGGTAACAGTACATTTTAAATGTATATTAACTCAACGTTTTAATTTCGAGCTGAATGCAAATTAAATTAATCTTTCAACACAAACAGTAACTTGTCATTTTCCTCCGTGCTTTGTCTCATGCAAAAATCCGTTCAATGTTTAAAAAGCCATTTTTAAACAAAATTGGTCACTGACTTCAGAACAAACCCTGTTGTCTTGTGTTATTCCAGGCCTGTAGCTGGTGGAGGGACATCATCAAGACAGTTTTATCATTTTCCAGTCACTGCTCTTGCTGCAACCTCACACAAAGCCTTGCAGGCAGTTGGAAAGAATATTTTACCTTTTTTGTTGTCGCACTGCCTCACTGCTCACTGCCCTGTCATCAAGGTACTGACACACACATTCACTGATTCCCCTTCGTTAAAAAGTTTAACCGCAAAAAAAAATTTGTTTCCTAACGAAGAGCTGCGGGGTGACCGGTTTGGGCCATCCGTTCTAGAGGTAGGGACAGCACGGGGATGCTGATGTGCTGCTGTTTGGCCAGTGACCTCTCTGTGCCCAGGGATGTGGCCCTGATCCCGCCGGGACTCGGTACTTCCCAGCGTTGCCTGGAAAAGGGCAATCAGTGCCAATTGCTCATTAACCTTCCCCACCGCTGGAAACCCACTGCCAGTGAAAACGTCTTGATGAGAGCAGAGCCAGGGAAATGGAGGTGGCAGCAGTGGTGCGAAGGGTCACGCATCTTCATCATCAAGGAACTAAATGAAAGGAAGGGTGGATGTGCCAGGACTTTCGTTTTTCCGGTAGCATCGCAGAAATAACGTGTTCAGCACAAAAAATAACACATTTTCCACAGGAAATATTTAACCTTTAAGACCAGAATCCCTTTCTCCCGACCGTTAAATTATGGAGAAATTTCTCTTTCTTATCTTTTATTTTAAGCCATTAGTTGTTTGCTTTTCGGAGCGATTTCAGCCAGCACTGCCTGGAAAGGTTTGCTGTGACATCTCCGTGTCAATTCTGTGAGGAGAGCACAGAAGCAACCAGTTTTCCTCAGAGGTTTTCTGTGTTCTGAGTCCTTAAATTAAAAATAATGTTAACTGTGAAGCTTAAATCAGCACTGTCGGGGGCACCCAGTGTTCCTCCTAACAGAGCAGCTCAAGGCTGCCAGAGGTATTACACTGCTCCACTGAAGCCTGCTGTGAGGTGGAAATACTGCCCTGGAGTTCATGATTTCGTAGCTGTTAAAAAAAAAAAAAAAAAAAAAAAAAAAGAGATGACTATCAGATCTTATTATACCACCTCATGCACTGCTCAGCGGAAAAGGGAAAATCCAATACAGGGCTCCGTGCACCAAGAAATCCTAGGAAAAAGGTATTTGTGGAGGGAGAAAAGAAATGCCAAAAGCAAAACCCAAACAAGGTGGGAAGTGCAGGTTTAACTTTCCACCTGCACAGTACAGGCACCTCCATGATATGAGTTTACATCCTTATGATCCTTAGTGAGTGACACAATAACTGATTTCCCTCAGGCTCGCCCTCCCTGCCAGTTTTTAGCCGTGCATGTTAACCCGCACAACGTGGCTCATTAAAAACACTGCACTTGTTGGAGGCCGTGGAGAAATCAGTTTGCCTCTAACATTTTTTTTTTGCAAAGATTTCACAGACCTAGGATGAAAATTTTCTGATCAAAATATATGAAAGCTCTTTCCCCTCTCTGAGAACAGAGACAGAGGGACAGAGATAAGAGAAGCCCAGGTTTAAGCTCATGCCCTCACTAATTCAAGTATGCCCTCACTAATTCAAGTATTCCCTCTCTCATTCCCCTGCCCTTCAGCTCAATGAATATTTATTGTTCTGAAGTGGAAGGGATTTAAAGAGGAGAGATCAGAAGCGACAGAACAAGGTGGCTGAGCGCCCTTCCACAGAAGCTGCAGGAGGACAGGTGAAAGCCCCTCTCCCAGTTCCGCCTTCCCCAGGGCTGCTGCTCCCCACTGCCCTTTGGAGAGCTGGCAACAGGAAAGGCCTTCTGATTCATGGTCATTAGCCCTGCTATTAATCCATTTTTGTGCTGTTATTAACCGACATTTCCACTTTGGGAGCTGCACACCCGCCCTTGACGCTCGCCTCCCCACGCCACCAGCGCTGGGAGGAACATTTCAAGGGTTCCCTCTGCTCTCCCTTGATGGTGTTTCCCATCGAAGAGGATGTTTCTGAGGTGCTCCCTGTACACAGGACCCCAGTGTAAATATTATCTCAGGTTATTTTTATGTTTTCTCTGAGGGGTGGTGTTGCCAGGAAAGCCATCAAGCAGGATTTCACACGTAATTACAGCCCGGGAATGGAGTTGGATGACTTGCAGAAAATATCAGGAGATTGATCTGCTACTGAAGCAATAATGGTTCTATCAACTGTTAGAAATGAAACTAAGCATTCACTTTCCAGGACACATTTGATTTAATTTTAACACAGACCTATGCGTGTCACTATAAACAGTGCATTTGTTAAAATATTAATACAAATATCTCCGCATAAGGAAGAAATAATTGGATGGTGGCTTTACCTTCTGACAGAGGCAAAAAGCTCATTTAAAATAATTCTATTACTTCCCCCAGACAGGCCTTGTAGGTTAGTTACGAGGAACTCACAGGTCACACAAAAGTGCAATGATAAAAAATGCAGGTACTGTGAAACATTTATAAAGAGAAAGTACGAGGGAGGATGTCGTTTCGAATGTGAAATGACATTTTGGCATGGAACAGATCTCCCACAGGGCAGTCTTGAAACTTGCAGAAATTCTTAAAATGACATCTTTCAAAATGAACAAACATCAAACGCGCTGAAGTCGTTACCTCAAAGCGCTTCGCTGATAAGTCAGGCTGGGAGGAGGCTAAAAATAAAGCTGCCCAGTTGTACAGCTGGCAGGAGCAGCGTGCCAGGAGCTGGGACCCCGGTGAGCCCTGCCCACAGCCGCCCTGCTCCAGCTGGGATTGACTCGGGTTTATTTGGGCAGACAGGAGCAGCACAACGGGGAAATGCATCCAGGGAGGAGAGGGAAAGGCAGGGATACACCATGGATTCACCATGGATACGCCAGGGATACACCATGGATACGCCATGGATACACCATGGATACACCATGGATACGCCATGGATACACCATGGATACACCATGGATACACCATGGATACACCATGGATACGCCATGGATACGCCATGGATTCACCATGGATTCACCATGGATTCACCATGGATACACCATGGATACACCATGGATTCACCATGGATACACCATGGATACGCCATGGATACGCCATGGATACGCCATGGATTCACCATGGATACACCATGGATACACCATGGATTCGCCATGGATACACCATGGATACACCATGGATTCACCATGGATTCACCATGGATACACCATGGATACACCATGGATACGCCATGGATACGCCATGGATACACCATGGATACGCCATGGATACGCCATGGATACGCCATGGATACGCCATGGATACACCATGGATACACCATGGATACACCATGGATACGCCATGGATACGCCATGGATACGCCATGGATACACCATGGATTCACCATGGATACACCATGGATACGCCATGGATACACCATGGATACGCCATGGATACGCCATGGATACGCCATGGATACGCCATGGATACGCCATGGATACGCCATGGATACGCCATGGATACACCATGGATTCACCATGGATACACCATGGATACGCCATGGATACACCATGGATACGCCATGGATACGCCATGGATACGCCATGGATACGCCATGGATACACCATGGATACGCCATGGATACGCCATGGATACGCCATGGATACACCATGGATTCACCATGGATTCACCATGGATATGCCATGGATACACCATGGATTCACCGTGGATACACCGTGGATTCACCGTGGATTCACCATGGATACACTATGGATACGCCATGGATACACCATGGATTCACCATGGATACGCCATGGATACGCCATGGATACGCCATGGATACACCATGGATACGCCATGGATACGCCATGGATACACCATGGATTCACCATGGATACGCCATGGATACGCCATGGATACACCATGGATACACCATGGATACGCCATGGATTCACCATGGATACGCCATGGATACACCATGGATACGCCATGGATACGCCATGGATACACCATGGATACACCATGGATACACCATGGATACGCCATGGATTCACCATGGATACGCCATGGATACGCCATGGATACGCCATGGATACGCCATGGATACACCATGGATTCACCATGGATACACCATGGATACACCATGGATACGCCATGGATACGCCATGGATACACCATGGATACACCACAGAGAGGGACTGGCACCAGCCATCCTCAGGTGAGCCCTGCCCCAAAACAGCTCCCAGAAGGTGACAAGATTGTAGCATCTCTCTGCCCTGTGACTGCCAGGACAGCACACACTGGTTTTATGCGCTTAGTGACGCAAAAAGCTCTCTCAAAATGCCGAATTTATGTTGCTGAGCCTCTTTAGTTTAAAGAGCAAACAACAGGGCAGAAAATGAATGGTACAATGCAGGCATTTATCCATTTATTTAATAAGTTCTGTGGAATTAATAAAAAAACCCTAACTGTTAAAAGGAAATTCATTTTTTTGTGCAATGCATAATTAACCCATGGACCCCTTTTTCCCAGCCCTTGTTATACATTAAAGCATAGCAGGACAACATGGATTTGCTGCTGTTCTTAGGTTTGCTGTGGTTCTTTTCTTTCCTCAAAACGGCAAACCTGGGGTGCCAACCGTAATGTGACAGGAGTCTGCCACTTACAGGTACAGTACCTCACAGTAAGGTCCTCTAGAGGAATGAGAGTTCCTAGCCATTGACCAAAACAGGAGAAAAGAATAAATGTTCCTTTGCTTTCATCCACCACTGATCTTCCTCTAAATGCACAGATGCTTTTGCATTAATTTCTTTACCTACTGAATACAAGCAGAATCCTTGTCTCTGCCCCCAATTGGAAGGTTTACTGAGAATAAGACCTCTAAACTCCACCAGACTGGAGGAATGCTTTGCATGAAATTCGCCGTTATAAACTTGTAGAAACACTTCTGTCAGTTTTGCCCCTGACCTGAGAAAAGCTGAGTCACGTTGCTGCATCCACATCAATCCCTTCTCCGTCGCCAGGGCTGAGATCCATGCTGATCTGTTGGCACTGTGACCATTCAGTTATTCCATTTGGTTCTGCTACAGGAATTTGGGGTGGTTTAGGCATGTGTAAGTAGTTGCTGTGGGTTTTTTTTTCCCTCCTCTGTACGCTTCCATAAATCCACGTTAGTGCCCAACCACGCACTCATCCCCTTGTGCTTCGCTCTTCCTCACAGCAAAGGAAAAGGAACCAAAACCTCGCACAAAAATCTGAAATAGTCTCTTGGCCACAGAGGAGCCAGAAGACAGAAAAAAAGGTTCAGACCTTTGGAAGCATTTTTCTCTCCACAATTTCCGTCCAGCCCACCTGACGTGGGTTTTCATGCCCTGGTTGCAGGCTGGTTGTGCACAGGGTGCACAAGGGCTGTTCCTGGCCAAGCAGCTCTGCAGGATTATTATCCCTGCTTTCACTGCAGACCATCCAAGAGTGTCTGAAAGAAGAGATTGCTCCTTCCCTCGCAGGCTGTTCCAGGCACTCCGCATTATGGAATACAAGCTTTCCACAAGGGTTTATTAACCTCTGCACAAGAGAACACGTTATTCCATTTTGTAGACAAGAAGCCAATAAAAAGGCTGATTTAGGCATTCAAAATCAGTGCCTAGCTCTTAAGTGTGCAATCCAAAGAACAAAGGGCTTGAGTCTACAAAGAAAAGGTCATAAATATTTTAGGGGACGTCTTCATCCAAAAACAAACAAGCAACAATTTTCCTCGCTTCGCCTCATTTTCAAAAGCCAAACTGTGCTGCAGGAAAACGCTTCCCACTCCCCAAAGTCGGCTGGAGGCAGACACTCCCTACTGATGGCTCAGTCTAGCAGGTAAAAGACAGGATATACAAAGGTTTTGCTTTCAGCTGCTTCTATCACTGGAGATACAGAGGAAAAATCAACCTTTTGCACAACAGCAGGACTGGGGCGCTCATGTCCCAGTGAGTAAATGGTTGGGGTTTTTTTGCAATTATTTAATCCATCTTTATACCAGCGAGGAAACTTAATGGAAAGAAAGAGAATCGGTGCCCATGCAACGGCTTCATTCAGAGGGACAAATGATAAGTACATGAGGTGTTACTTCAGATATTTGTGGGCTTTTAGCACGCCCTGATGTGTAATTTTTCAGCTGGAGAAATAGTGGTGTAGCTTCACAGGAGTCAGTGAAGCTGTAACAGTCCAGCTAAGGATGATGGAGGGAGCTGTGTACGTATTTCCCTCTTTCTTGTTTGCTTTGATTATTCCATCATTAATTCAGGTTTCAGAACTTGGGCCCTTGAACAAGGGACTGCAAAAAAAGATACCAACAGGCAGCCTCTTTTTGCTTATCGACCTGGCCCTCTACTAATTGCCTGATTTTGCCTTAAGCAAACAGTAAAAATGAGGCATTTCACGTTTTCTCTGTGTCCTTAACCACGGAGGGAAAACATTTGTAAGACGCTGCATATAAGAAATGAGCTCCCAGTCCGCTGTGGATCTTGGGCAGCTCCACAGGGTTTGCTGTGATGTGAGACGGAGCAGAAATGATTCCACAGCTGAAATGCTGCTGTCTCCACAACACAACAAAGTGCAGATGAAAGGCTTTGAGCTGTTTCAGCCCAGACACTGCTACACACAAATCACACGTAACTAGGTTGATTTAACTTTGCTCTGAATCCAGTGATGGCAATGAATTTTTACATTTTTTTTCTGCTATTAGTGACTTGCACGTAATAATCCCAATAACGTTATCGCAAATTCCTATGATACTACAATATTAATGGAGATGTAAAACGAAACTGCTAAAACTTAAAACCGATTAATAAAATATCCCGTCAAATAGATTCATTTCACTTCCTAAAGCGAAGGACTTCACTTGATCTCAGAGCATTAGCTATTTGAAATGCTAAAACATTTTTCTTTCAGTTGTAAAAGACTTTTTTTTTCCACAGGCAAGAACTTGTTTGTCACTACTCACAGCCTTCCCACAAAAAAACAAGAATCCTGCTCTGTTTTCTTGCTTAGGCACTGGAGTGTCTAACAAGAAGAGTTAGAGATTATTCCAGCGAGCTAATTGGGTTTCAGAAATGGTTTGGAAAGAGAAGCTCTCTCTGGTTTTCTCCTCTGTTTGGGGAAATCTAACCTGCCAGTCAAAATTAGGATCTCTGTTAGCAAAGGCAGCACAAAGCAGACCTTCACTGCCTTCTGCTTAGTCTGGAGACAAGAGCAAAAACGCCAAATTGAAAAGAGTCCTACAGTGAATCCCCAGAAGTGAAATTTCTCAGATTTGAGTATCTGAGTTCGATCTAAATTTGTACAGGCCTCATTGCAGGTGACTTGCTCTGGAGACTCAAATCTGAGTTTAACAGGAAAAGCCGGTTTGGAGCAGGGAAGCACCCAGCACATCCTCAGGAATGCCAGAGAAAAATACAACCATACTGCTGCTTCTTCTCGCGTTTCAAACAAATTCAGCACTTGGTGCCTTCCCTGGGGACACCGAGAGGATGAGAATTCCTAAAAGACTGGGAGTTGTCACTCTGGCTCAGGCACGTCCAGCCGAAAACTCTGCCCCTCAAACTGCAGAGCTGCAGGCAGAGGTGTGGGAATGTGCATGGCAGTGACAGACATCTCCTCCCATCTCTCAGCCAGGAGAAGTGTCATTCCCAAACGGGAGAGCAGCAGAGAGCTTGGGGTGAAGATGTTGTGAGTGCACTCAGAATTTCCTTCCTTCTGTTCACCCCACTGGAATCACAGCTCTGTGCTCATGGGAGCACCCAGAAAATACCAACCCTTACCTGTGGGAGTGGAGAGAGCTGAAGTCATTTTCCAACCTGCAAGAATGGATTCTGAATCTTTACGGAATCTCACTCCCTGCTTAAAATACAGTTGTGTCTTTCCATTGTGACTACCTTCTTTGCCTAGGAAAATCCGTGTGGGAGAGCTGAGAAACCTCCAGCTCTGTCACAGCCCTGCCACCACCCCCAGGACAGGTGGAGGTGCGCTCAGACCACCCAGACTCCAATAAACCTTCAAATAAACTCAACTAAAGACTTCAGACCCCAGCACCCTCAGCAGAGACACCCCCTGCCCTCGCTCATCTGTCACCCTGCAAATCTTCCTGAGCAGCCTGGACTTTGCCAAGGTCACTTTAGGCTGACAGGAGTGGCACCCACCTGGCCATTTCTGGCCACTCAGGTGCGTTTGGGTCTCCTGGGCTTTACAGCAGAGAGGAGAAAGCTGCTCCCGCCTCCATAAAAGCGCAGTTTGCATTTAAAGATGTCCGACGTAAAATTACCCACAGGGGTTTTTCTGCTTTCAACCAGAAGCTTCTTTGTTTTATAAGCTCCATTATTACGGTGCTATTAAAAGGTTTAATGATTTAAATAGCACTCTTGAGTTAAGCCAGATGCTTTCACTCTCGGAGTATCAGGTCTATAGGCTACTAACACAAACATGAGAAATCTCCTTTGAAATCTTCTAAGGCTGATAGTACTCAATTTAGTATTTTTATTGTAGCCAGAAAATCCTCTGGAAACATTCCGACTTTCACGATATTAAAAAAATAACCCACTTAGTGAGTTTTAAATAATATTTATTTTAGCTAACGGCAGTATTTTAAAAATCCTTGGCTCTCTTAAGCCTATTAACTTCTAATACTACCAAGTTGAGCTACAGAAAAGAAAAAAAAAAAAAAAAAAGCTTCCCCTTGCTGCCTATTGACACTGGATGTCATCGAAATGGCCAAACTGCAGTTCTGTTCCCAGAATTAATACTGCAGGAGAAAAAGACGATAAAAAGGGACTCAGAGACGGATCCACACTCGCAGCCCAGGCAGCACAAAGCTAAGCCATGTGGCCGAACAGCTCCTCTAATTTCATTGTATTTATAGGTCAGCCGGTTTTATTCTGAAGCGCAAGAGATTTACTAGGAAAATTCATTACTGCCACTCGCTCTGATTTTCTTTCTCAATATAATTAAGCTTTGCTAATTGTCTATCATGATTAAAATCATGCCAATAACAACCTTGTTTCCCCATTTGGCTGCGCTCCAGGCTCTTCAGAGCTCTTGTTTGAGGGCAATTCTTCCTGTAGCAGTTATGGAAAGGTCTTTCACCAAACACGGGAGGTGAGCCCTTGGCCTGTTTGCCAATAAATTCACAGAAGTCAGGATTCTACCCATGGATTGATTTTCCTAGGCAAAGAAGGGAGTCAAAATGGAAAGACACAACCACTGGTTTTTTTAAGCAGGGAGTGAGATTCAGTAAAGATTCAGAATCCATTCCTGCAGGTTGGAAAATGACTTCAGAGTGGAGACACAGATAGGAAGGTGTTGAAATGAGTGATTACTTCAGGGCTGTATTATCCCCTCAGCAATACAAAAGCTGATGTAAGACACAAAAATTCAGCCAGGACATAGGAAGGAGGGAAAAGGGGAGAGAAAAGGGGTTGGGTGTGGGTGGGGAAAAAAAAAAAAAAAGCCAGAAAGAAAGAATCAGTGCTGTTGTTCTGTCACAAATTGCTATTTTTTAGCTTCATCCCCTCGGCGGAAGGCAGATGAAGGGTTCAGAGGGCAGGAGCAGGAGCTGAAGGCAGCTCTGCTTTGCTTTGGGGCCTCAGACAGGGCTCTGGCAAGGGGACAGTCCCCTAAAGCCATCCTTGCCTTCTTCCCACCTTCCCTTTACCGCCTGCCTGCTGGGAACTCCCCTTGAGAACACACGGAGCTTGGTTTGTGGCAACGCTCATCAGCAAATTTCTGACAAAACAGATTTTCAGGGGAAA
Organism: Sylvia atricapilla; assembly: GCF_009819655.1. Lineage (NCBI taxonomy): Eukaryota > Metazoa > Chordata > Aves > Passeriformes > Sylviidae > Sylvia > Sylvia atricapilla. Next base: position 27,776,350 of record NC_089148.1, on the reverse strand, counting down.
AAAAAAATATTGATTCATTGACACCAAGATGTTCTAACCTCTAATGCTCTTGTCTCCCAACAGCTCATTTGCTTGGGAATCAGAATTCCCAAAAGGTGCCTGATTCCTGCGGGCGATTCCAAGTGCCACCCCAAGTGCCAGGGATGCCTAACTCATGACCACAGGCCTTGAGCTTTTGGGGCTCTGTGCTTCCCAGCAAGGGGGACAGAGATAAAAGAGCAGTGCAGTTTTAATCTGTTTAAATGTTTTTCAAATGTTGCAGCCACGTAAAAACTTCCAAGTGAGGGCACAAACATCCTCGTCACTCAAATATCCCAGAGTCCCAATTCCAGAAGTAAAATGAGCAGAGCACTGTGTGCATCCCCTTTTGGCAGCACAAGACAGGTATCTGGGCTGGAGTAGCTCATTCTCGGTTAACTCTGTGCACTTCTGCAGTGTAACACACTCTGTGCCTCATTTCCCTACAGGAAACGAATGAAAGCCACTGCCTTTCTCTCCACTTCTGTCTAATTTACACTGTAACCTCTTTGGGCCAGGACCTATTTCTTGCTACTTGTTCATACAGTGCCTAACACAAAGGCAACCTAATCTCAGGCCCTTTTTTAATGCAAATGTAATAGAGAACTGGGCTGTTTTAACAGAAAGGGTAATTTTGGTTCCCCCTCGGTAATGGACTCTGGGAACAGATAATTGGGCTGTTTTGTCGTTATTCTTTTAAAGCGAGGTTAAGGTCCTATTGGTGGCAAAGTGAAATATGTATTGCGGGCTAATCAGCAGTCCAAATCCAAATGTGCCAGGGCAGAGCTCACCCTGCGTTTAGTGCACTCAATAGATGGGTTGTAGTGACACGATTAAAGGAGGAATTTGGCTGTGTACACACGTAGATCGTTATAGTCACGCATCTCCTTTACTGCAGATCATGCAGGGAAGGGTTTGAAGACTACAACAGAACAATTATGGGTCTAGACAGAGCTTGCCTAAAGGCATGAGCCGCAGCTAGAGCAGTTCAAGTGAGTGCCTCCTCCAGAGGAAGCAATCAGAGAGGCAGTGGCACTTACACTCGTCATCTAGCACAAAACCAGACTCCAGCCCCGTGGCAGGGTGAGCTGGGCTGCTGCACTGGGCTTTGCAGAGGACTGGGAGGACGCACACAACCAGCCAGTGCTCCTCAGCTGGGGGCTGGAGCTTTGGAAGCCACAGAAGGGAGCTGCTGGCAGCTGGTGGTGTCCTCTCGCTCCAGAGTCAACAAGGTCAGCAGAGATGTAACTCAGTAAATCCAGCCCAAAGGACAGAAGATTGGATTCTGTGTCCTTACATGCCACTGGTTATCAAACAGCTGCTTCTCCTCACTCAGGGAAACATGTTTTTCATGGTGCCAGAATAAAAAAAAAAAAAAAAAAAAAAAAAAGTCATCGCTTCTTCATCCACTTAGTTTTTGAATATGTTTCAAAGGCAGCAACTTTTGTCTTGGTGCTGTTTCTTTCAGTCTGAGAGAAAGCAAAGGATTGCCAACCTTCCATCATTTCTGAGCATGAAGGGAAACTTATCAGAAAATAACATCAGTGACAGGCCTTTAAAATACCTTTATCCCAAAGTTTCTCCCCTGCTTTCCCACGGATAGCACATTTAAACTACTGCTGAGAGTCCAAACCAATAATGGGCTATTCTGGTCAGTCTTTTAATAAATCCATTTTTGTTACAGTGAATCCCATTTGCTTTTGAGTGCAAACCGGGGTGTTGATACAAATCACAAAGCCATGAATGAAATACATTTGGGATCTACTAGAAACTTTCTTTCCCTGCAACATCCACACAAGTATGACTTAAATCAAACAGGTCTTCTCTGCTGGCATGCATAAAGAAAAAAATCCTTAGCCCTAGGGTTTACACCTTTAGTCAGATGGATCCCATTTCTGACAATGTCCTACAGACATTGCAAAGAAAACCTGCTTCGTTCCAGCTGAATCTCAGAATTCCTCTTGCACTTAGATTTTAATCCCCTAATTACTTGACTTGTAAGCTACTGAATTCTCTGTTTGTGAGAAATTGTCTAGGATGTCTTCACGCAAGAAAACAGTGTCCATTTCTGTTATGTTTAATTCTCATCTAATGAAGAAATATTGGACCAAACCTAGAAAAGCCAATCTGGAGGAGAAAATAATCAGCGTACTCTCATTTCTTTAAATGCCAGGGAAAAAAAAATCATCCAATATATTTGAAATTTCAATGCCTTTTCCCCCCAACACCTTAGGCATTAATGGCTTTTAAACAGGACGCAGTCTGTAATTTTCTTGAGGCAATTTTCCAGGTTTTAGGGAAAAAAACCATACTGGGTTAATCTTTCCCCGATGACATCATAAGGATGATTTCTGCTGTTAAAAAGGTCTTCAAAACAAAAGGAATAAAAACAAAGGAGCTCATTTCCAGTTCCTTTGCTGAGCAGACAGACCATGCTGGAGGGTTGTTCAATGACAGGCAGTGGGACAATTGTCCATCCTAACGATTATCACATCCAGCAGCCTCTGCATAAATCCTTGCATTAGAGCCCAGACTCTGCTGTGTGCAGACTTTAACCACAGCTCATTTGTGGCTCAGGAGACCTGGCTTATGCTCCTGGATTTGCCACTGCCCTCTGGTATGCTCCTCTGAAAAAAATCTCTCTCTGTTTCTCCACCTCTGAGATGGGGATCAAGGTATCCTTATAAATCCCCTCCTGCGGAGGGAGCAACGCGAATTAAGTTTCACCCTTTTGAGTGGCTCTCTTGGAAAGCAGAGAGTTTCGGGCTTCATTTAAAGCACAAAAGCTGGTGTGCCTGTGGTGTTTTGAAAGGCACTTTCCCATCAAGCCCTGAGAATGAAGAAATAAAAACACCTGCAAAACAAATTCTGTTTGTTTTTCATCCATTGTCTGTGCACGCTGACATGCAGTTCGTCTTCTCTTCAAGGAGGGAAAAAAAAAAAAAAAAAAAGTTAGCACTTAAGCACTTATTCCTGCTGCAAAACCATTCATATAAATAAAAGAGAGACAGAGAGAGACAAAGTGCTCTGTGTGGGTACTTTAAGCTGACAGAGAAAATGCTCGTTCCACAACAAACTGGAGTGTGCGCAGGGAGGACAGCGCTGCTCCTGATTTTCATCTCTGAGAGAAAATGAAGAAGAATGAACAGCTATGCCTCACTTACTCTTGAAGCAAATCAAAAGGAATATTCTGGTATCTATTTTTTATCCTCCTGTTCTGGTTAATGAAAACAAAAGAGCTAAATATTTGATTACTTCCCCTCCATGTCAAAAAAAAAAAAAAAAATAGTTCGTGTCCTTTCTAGTTTGACAGAATGGAGACTTGTTAGATCTCAGTCCTTTCATCTGAAACAGCATCACACAGGTTTGCACCAGCCCAACCTATTAAAATAAAGTTGAGCTCTGAGAAGCTGCTTTTTTTTTTCTTTTTCTTTCCCCCCCTTTTTTCCTCCTTTTGGAGCTGCACTGCAAGCAATGATTAGATTGTGTTTGCCAATGAATCTATAGGGAAAAGTGACCCAAAAGAGCTACTCCCTCTCCAACCTATCAGTTACCAGGCTTCCTTTGTAAATGATGTTACCATTTCATGATTTGCCTTAAAACTTACTCAGCTCTTTGTCCCGTGCCCACCAGAGTAAATACGACCCGTGCTAAAGGCTGTGCAAAATGGAAATCCACATTTGTGAATTAATATTTTAGCGATTTCAGCAGCATTCACAAGGTTAGCTATGTGGAATCCAGCATATGCAGGATCCTGCAAAACTCTGCGGTTCGGGTGGAAACACATCTCATCCAAACCATCCTGTGTTAGTGCAGAAAAAATATAAAGTGATCAGAAACGGATTTGAACTAATGGAGCCATAAAATGGTAAGGGAGGATAATTTTAAGACTTATCTATGTTGAGATAAGGAGTTGCATTTCAGAAAATCACATGTAGCATACCAAGGATCATGGAAGTCATGGCGAGAGTGACCTGATTCCACTGAGGTCATTCAAATTCCTCTAATAGCAGCTCCTGCTTGTCAGGATTAGCAGAACTATGGGTGGCTCGACTTGTTAGCGGTATGGCTTTTCCCTCATGTACTGAATAGTACATTTCGCTACAACGCAGCTTCCATTTCATTCCCACAATTTTCCCTCCAGTTGCATTTCCAGTTCAGTCGTTCAGACCCCAAGAACTCAGCTTCTGCAACAGCTGTACCCCAGTTCTGCCACTGACCGACTCTGTCCCCTCGTTTCTCCATTTACAGAGGATTTGCCTCACATATTGAAAAGGAATGCTTAATATGAGTTTAAACAGAACTTTAATTTCCAGTGATCACTGGTGCAGCAGTACTTTTCTGGCTGATGTTTTAAGTAACCTGAAGAGAAAGAGAGAGAAGAAGGAGATAAAAGAGCAGTTAAAAGGACTCCAGCCTTTTAGCAGAATTGTGCCAGTCTGAAGCTGAGTAGATCATTTGAGGTGTTCTTTCCAAATGGTTGTGTAACCAAAAAGAATGGGGAGCAAATCAGGGCGTGATTGGTTTCTGTAGCAAGAACCAGCTAAGAGAACAAATCAAATTTAACACTAGCAAAGCAATAATGGAAAATGTCTGTCTCCCCAACAGTTCCCTTGAGACAAACAATCTGACAGTGCTGAGCTGAGCCAGCCTGGGCTTCTCACAGAAACCACAAAAAACCACAATTCTCCGTGCTGAGAACTTGGTAGAGCAAAATACCAGCTGTAGCCTGGCCCTTGTTAACATAATGGATCTCTGTGTTTGGCAAAGATAAAAATTTTAACAACATGTGGTGGTCCAGAAACTTACTGGTCAGCCTCTGTGATACTCAACATTTTTCTAACTCCAAGGAAAAGAGACAAAACCTCTCAGGTACTCCTGAAACTGTTCACACTTACATAAAGATCACAGTATTTTAATTTTTTTCCTCACTATTCTACCTTGCTAACCTCATCATGTAACAGCCTCGCTAATATTTCCTACCACACACCGCAAAAACCAAAGTACTCACAGGGCACGCGGAGCCCTGGATGCAGACAGAACTGGTGTGAGACAGCAGATATGGAAACCACAAAAGCTTTTGCTCCCTGTGATGAAAGCCAACACCAGTGTGGGTTACAGCACTCCAGCAGCAGCTAATGGAGCCCTCACACGTCTTTATTCGCAGGTTTTGCTCTCAAAATTCATCTCCTGTTAATTCTGGAAGAATAACAGAGCCCTGCCTCCGGCACTGCCACTCCAGATAACCCAGACAGACACTGCTCACGGATTAGCAGCTGCTGATGTGAAATCACAATGACCATGGAGCAAAGTGACCACAGAACCTCATCTTGCGATTAGCTCCCTCCAATGACCATTCCACGGGCTCCCAATGTCCCACTCCTGTGGCAGCGGCGAGTCCCAGTCTCTGTGGCTCAGCCCCACAAGCCGGGCTCAGCCTGGACCCACACACTGACATTTTGTGAGTGTCAAATGGGAGGGGAACTGAGGGACTGGGAAATCTCCACCAGGCTGGCTGACACAAATTACATATTCCTGACTCCGAGTTTACGGGGCAGATGCAGTCCTGTGCTGTGGGCGGTGAGTGCAGCTCTCCACATCACCTCACCATCAGAATGGCATTTAATCCCTGACTTCCACCAGCTGGGGAAAATGAGACGGTGAGAAATTTATTAGGCTTTATAATCATGCATAACAATCTGCTGTACATCACGACTTAAACTGGAAAATACGCCTGACAGTAGAATTTCACCCTTGTTAGATAAAATGAGGAGAGGTGATTGTGTGTGATCCTTGCCCCTTGCCTCCACTGGGAGAGAGAGGAGGCAACTGGCAACAGCATTTCTTAATAATTACACATTATCTCTCTGAAGAGACGGGTATAGAGACCTGTTTTCTCCTCACTCCCTTCACCGGTGCAATGTAAAGAAACACTTTGATTAATTGGGCAACAATCCTTTGGGCTGTGAGGTGCTTAAACTCTTAAACCCCACAGAGAATCCAGAGATAAGAATGAGGAATTTCACATTTTGATACAGATCAAGGCAAACCAACAGTGAATTTTAACAGAAATTATTAAGGGGAAAAAAAAACCCCACTCAACACAGCCAGCAAGGAGACACTTGTGCCTCGTGTCAGAGCTCTGGGGGCTTTCACACTGTTTTTACTAAAAATGGATAAACAAGGAGAGGTGACAGTATTGTTTCAAAACCAGCTGAAGAAAAGTGCCCTCTCTGTGTTGCTTGGCAGCCAAAGCATTTTGGGTGTCACAAACCCAAAATCTACCTAAGGGACCATCCTCATCTCGTGCAAGAGATCCTGCCTACCACAGATTCCAGATGAACTGAACACAAACATCCTCTGCCCCATTTCCCCACCCTGACAAGGTTCGAGTTACTCCTGCAGACACCCAGCAGTTTCCAAAAAAGCCGTGTCCCTGAGACAAGGGCTCTCATGGCTCCCTCCAACCCTTTCTCAGAATGAGCAAAAATCATGGATTTAAAAACAAATGCGTTGGAGCGTTTGTATTTATATTTCTGCTTTGCAGACAGGGCTTTGAGTATTTCAAGTCTACATTCTGAAAGTTTCTCTCCAACAACTCGAAGCACCAGAAACTTAAAAGCAGAACAAGGTGAGGGAGCGAGACCTGGTGCCCTGAGAAAAACACCAGACACCTGAGAGCTGACAAAACTCATTTAAACATCGCCACGATGCTGTTGCACTGAACACGTCCAGAAAGTGACTGGGGTTTTTTTTTTTAAGTACTTACACTGTGCTATCACAGGGTTTCAGATACCTAAAGCACTGGAGATTAGTGCTTTAAACCCCTCACCTGACCTAAAGCCAAAGGGATGGGTGCCAAGGAATAGCTGCTGATGGTTTGTCAGGGATTTGGTTTGCCTCATTCCTGCGCTGCTCCGGCTCTGCCTGATGGGTGATGCCAGGGTGACTTCAGTGTGGGTCCGTCAGGGTGCTCTGCACTCGTTTGTAATGTTTTCCTCCCTCAATTGCACTGCTTCTTGATTAATTAGTGCCATTAAAGCACCTGCCCGGTGTGTGCACAACAACCAGCCTTGCTTGAAGAGTGGGAAGAGAGAGCAAGTCCTTCTGAATTCAGGGAAAAGGCTCTGAAGTGTAAATAGACAAAGATAATCAAATTCAGACGAGATTAAAATTAACAGACTATCAACCAAGTGACACTATTAATAAATGTCCACACCAAGTCGGGACAGAAAGGACTCTGGAAAGACCAAATGTAATTTAATTAAACCAATGAGAACGTACAAAAGAAACCATAGCAGATAACTGCACGGAAAGACAAATAAAGATTTCAGCAATAATTGCTGTTTTATTAGTCACTGTATTAAGCGAACCATACTGGCGTTCCTCTCTGTTTACACAGCGAGGTGGAAAACCTTGGGATTTTACCTGCAACCTTGTGCACTGCAGAAACTTGTCACGTGAATAAATGAAGTTTTGCTCTCACATTATTAGGCCACGTGAGAGCAGAATATACATATGTACTTACAGCAATCTTGTGATGCAAGGGAATACTATTATTCTGATTTTTATGGATAGAGTTTTACAACCTCATTAGTCTTGAGGCAACAAAGCTTTCTTGGTAGGGTTTGCCTTGATATTACAGAGCGTGAAAAATCACATTCCATAATCTACATGACTAAAAAATAGGCGAAGTTTCTGATGTAAATGCAATAAAGTTGCCAAGACCCTGCCCATCAGCTGTGCTTGTTCGTGATTTATGAAATCTCTTGTTTCCACGTAAACACTCGAAGGAAGAGCACCCAAAACTCAAGAACCACCCACCTGCACGTGCTGAACTTCCCCTGAGGTTCCTGTCCTGGTTTAATTCCTGATTAATGGAATGCTCAGAAAGCTGCATTTGTAGCAAGGGATCCCCCATCTACAGGCATCACACTTCAAAGGACAACACAAAGTGCCACAGAGACAGGAGGCATCAGACCAGAATGCTCTTTGAGAAGCCCTCCCATTGCTGGTACAGCCCTGCCCATGAGGGGGAATCCTTGTTCCCTCAAGGGACAGACAAGGCCAAAAGGAAAAGAAACTGCAACGAAGCACAACCCTTTAAAAACCACAGCACTGTCCATGCTGAAGCTGCTTCTCATATAAAAAACCCTCTGCCTTAAAAAGTCACAGCCCAGAAGAACTGAATAACCCCGAGGTTATTTTCTCTCTTCGGGTTTTGTAAAAATTCTTTTAAAGCACAATGCTGTGCACGGTTGAGCCTTGAATTCTACCGGCACAGCGCTGTTTAATGTGGCAGTTCCCTAATTGTCACTGTTTCCTAGACCACTCCACTAATCAATCCATTGGATTTTACTGTGTTTCAGTCACTCCGCAGAGGAATCACAGAGTGGTGGGTGTTTCTAATGAGATCCTGCAAGGACCCTGAGTAATTGACCCTCAGCTATACAACATTTTTATCAACAAGCTGGAAGAAAATACGAAAACATTATTTGATAAAAATGTCAAATGACTGACAAAGATTAGGAGAATGGTAAATAATGAAGTGGAGAAGGTATTGATTCAAAGCGACCTGATAAGATCAACACAAAGCAAGCATTGTGTGCTCCACAGTACTGCTGCTGAACGAGTCCTAAACCCTAATTAGGAAATAGGATAAACTGAATCCTAGGAACAAAGCAAGTACAGCACTTTTACAGGTTGGAAGGGTCTATTTGGGGAAGAAAGGGGCTAAAATACAGAAAAAAATTGGCCATCAAGACTAGGCATTGCCATGATAGTGAAAGGTCTAACGCATTCCCTGACAGCGTCAGCAGAATAAAGCCACTTGAGAATAGAGAGATTCTATCACACTGTTAATGTGAATTGGTACAACCACAACAGCAACCAGCAGCGCTGTCCCCACGTTTGGTTTTGCACCAAACAACCACAAGAATGATTAAAGGAACAGTAAATACATGGTCAGTGCAAAAATTAAGGAATCGAATCTGTTCGGGTTGTGAGAAGAAAGGCGAAGGTACAAGCTGATGCCAGCTGATTAATGCCTACACAGGACACCGAAGTTCCATAATTGCAGCCTCTTTATGAAATAAACAGAGCTATGATACGATCCAGGAGCTGGGAATTGAGCTAGGCAAGCTTTGACTTGAAATGAGATGCTGCATTTTAATAGCCAGAGTAAATAACAGCTGGAAGTGATTTATTGAGAGTTGAAGTGCGCTGCTCAACGCCGTAAACCCGTGTTTCACAAGTGGATGTTCCCTGAGATACACCCAGCTCAGCTGGATTAATTCAGGGTGGCCTTCAGGAGGTCACAGGGGGTCTCTGCACTGGTCCCTTCTGGCTTTACAAACCACAGGTCTCCAGCTCAACCCCCCACTCCTGCACCTTCAGCTCTTCCTCCAGGCCATTGAGTTTAACATCCGCTCTCCCTTCATTTGGAATGTGCAATTTAAAGCTATAACTGCTGCCTTAATTTAATGGTAATTAAACCTGAGCCTGCCCCGGTGTTTTGTGTAACCAGCTCCCTGCTGCAAAGGGAGAGTTGGGCAGAACCTTCTGGAGCCACCCTGGGCCAGGCTGCCAGGAGGGGACAGGGACCAGAGCACGGCTCTCCCGCACAGCTCAGTCACAGCCTGGAATTTAATGGAGGAATTGTGCCATTAGAAAGCCTTTTTGGCAGCGCAGGACCGAAGGAACAGGGTGTCAGCTAAGGAGCAAAGACACAGGAAGCCAGCACAGAGGACAAGGACAATTCTGCCACTGAGATGAACTTCCCTCAGCCGTGGTGATGCAGGAATTGCCCTTCTCTCCATCCATTTTCCCATCAGCGACACCATTTGGGCAGCATTTCTCTCCCTGAAAACCTTTCTCCCAGTGCTCCTCCTCCTGTCCCTCAGCCCAAGCCTCACACAGGCTCAGTGAAGCATCACCAAAAATAAACCAGTTCCAAAAACTCAGCCCACACCGCATCTGGAAGCGGCTCTCACTGGCACTCTACAGAAAGAGGCAGGCTCTTATTTAAAGTGGATTTTGAAAGGTTTTCACTGATAGCTCGTTCAGCTGGTCAAGAAATTGTACAATTTTGTGAGTTACATTTCCAGCCAGAGCGCAGGACACAACACATCCTGCTGAATAACTCACTCCAAGCGCCCATCGGTGATGGTGATTATGCACCAGAGCACCTCATTAAGCCTCTGACTCTCTGGTATCCATCTAATCAGGACAACTGCGAGCCATCCTCATGTTTGTCAACCAGGACATTACTTTGCCAGGCTTAAAAAGGGGCAGATTCTGAGGCTGCAAGCCAGCAACACAGCGAGGAATGGGGGAAAAACTGCAGCTTGGAGAGGGAATGTTTAAAACCAGACTCCAATCACACCAGTTCTGAAAGGCTGAGGCTTCCTCTGAAGGAGCCACACACACAGAGCTCCATCAGGAGGGCTGGAACACCAGCGAAATGTGTTTGCTCCTCTTTACCTACTTCTCCCCAGGCATAAAGGAGTTATAAGATGTGCTTAGGTCTTTAGAGAGCCAAATAGGGAAGCGCCTGAAGTCTTAATAAATAGATATGCCTTTCCTAAGCTTTACATTGAATGGAAGGAAATAAAACAGCAGGCTTTGACCCAAACCAAAGGGGACATAACTGGAAAACTTCAACCAAAAAGCAGATATTTCACACGACACATAGGCCGGCTGTGGGCTCCTTCCCTCCTGCTGCCTTGCACACGTGTTGCAGAATTCGATTTGAAAGTATTAATTGTGTGGTGAACACCAAGCATGTGTTAACATTCCCTGCTAAGTTATCCAGCAACTCCTCAACAAAAAATTCCCCCAAAACACAAAAAAACCCAGAAACTGGTCGGGGACATCAAATCTAACAGGTGTGCTCTAAAATTCCTTCTAGTTAGTGCAGAAGGCAGAAAGGAATTTGCTTATAGTATATCGTCCTGCACATTGCTAATAAAGAACTTGAGAAATTGTTAGGGGGAGTGGGATTTATTTAACTCCACTGTTTAGCAGAGATGACACAATCTATTGTCTCATCACTGAAATAAGTAAGAAAGCCTTCAAGCAATATATGGATAGCTGCCACCACCACCACTTCAGGTGACAATATATATAGAAGCAAAATGTTTTTAGATGATCTCAGATGAAAAAATATTGCATTGCCATCTTTGAATGTTGGTCTGGTCTTAAAATACAACTCAGTTTTGATATAAATGTAATCATGATTAAGGATAAAAACTGATGCTGCTGCACCAATCTATTCGCAGTGCTGTGGCTCTAAGAATGAGCCCCAAACACACCCTGGGGTTTGATTTCACTTTGTTATTAGTGGGGGTAATTTATTCAATGTTGTAAACAAATGCAGCTCTTGGAAACTCTTGGAGTGAGGAGGACTTTGGTGAAGGCAGCTTTGCTTTTACTGAACTGCCACCAGGGAGGGCAGCACTGAAAACCCTTAATGTCTTACCCAAGTGCAGCATTTCAAACCTCCTAAAATGAATTCCGTTCTCCCGATGCCCACGTGGGAATTTACATGGAGATCCAGAACAGAGCAGCAGAGATGCTGAACAGGTTTTAGCTGCAGAAGTGAGAACCTCCTCGTGGCTTCTCCAGCATCTCTCCTGCTGATGCACAGAGGAGATGCTGGGATCGTGGAGGTTCCTCCTTTGAGATGAGGCTGATGGCACAGCAGGACTGTCTCAGAGCTTTCAGCAACACAATCAAAGTCTCTGTGCTCTGAAATAAAAATGAGGACACTAATGGGACTCGGGGTTTCTCAACAGACCGGAGCCTTGTCGGTTTATTGCACACAATTTAGTGATAGTCGTACCTTTCACAGGGTGCAAAAGTGCCTTTTTTTTTTTTTTTTTTTTTTAATAACAGCTACAGCAAATCAATAGATTTCATGAGTTCAATTAATCCCTGCAGCTGCTGTGGCAGAGTCAGAAGGAAACAAAGAAATTTTCCATTTCTAAGCTGTTGGACTGAGCTGTTGTCTGTAGAGGAGGATGGTCCACCTTAAACTGTGGTTCCCGTTAAAGCAAGTTTTCTTGTAATTTGTGATTTTTTAGGGTAAGCTTTTGTAATTGTAAAGGTAAGCCAGTGCTAGACTGTGCTCTGAACTAAGAGAATCATGCAGTTATTTATATTTAAATGTGTTGGACCTCCCTTAGCTACAAAGCCACCAGGATTTAGGTTTGGATAATGGATCGAGGTCCTCAGGCCAGCCCGTTCTTGCTGAATTACAAGGAGGTTCTTGCTAGAAGACTTCTTCCCTACTGCTGGTACCAATTCTGAGGTCATTAGAGGAACGTTGACTACCTGAAAATCCATTTTTAGATCTTTTTCCCCCGAGGTGTTTGCTGTCTTTTGTGGCAGTGGATACTCAGCAGGGCTTGGAGAACCTTTGCGGGCAACTTTCCCATCGTGTCTTCTGCAGTTGTGTCTGTTGTGTGACTCCAGATCAAGCCCTGTCACCTGCATCACTGAAACCTGCAAGAGACCTCTTATTTATGGGATATTTCCATGTCCAAACTCTGACCCAGCTTGGAAAACCAAGTGTTTGACATGGGCAGGGCACCTCTGGCACTGACCTGTGCACACCGGGGACCTCACTAAAACGTGACACTCTACCAACATCTTCCCCCAAAAAAGGTTCATGTCCCATTTCCCATCTCTAAACAGCCAGTTTGGGTCCTGCAAAGGGCCCACAAAGCTGGGCTTGGCTAATTACTTTGTGGGAAAAGCAGTGACCTCAAGGAGCTCATTGTCCTTTATTGCTGCCAGATTTTATCCCAGGACAATTATCTTGGTGTAAGACGCCTTTTCACATCGCAGGCAAAGTAACAGCCTCTGCATTGCCGACTCTCATGTGAGATTTTTTTTTTTGCCAGTGGCAAATCTGAGCTAAATTTGGAATGTTTATTGAGCGATTCACCTTCTGTACAGCCCAGAGCAGCTGCCTTGTGACAATGTCACTTCCCCAAAAAAAAAAAGCAGTTTATACAAAGGCACGACACGGTGACAAAGTGAGGACAAAGCACACACCAGGGAGAGCCAGAGGGACAGTGATGAACCTCAGTTCGGTGCTGAGGTTCTGAACAGGTGACTCGGAGCCCTCAAGGCAGAGGGAACATCCTTTTAACAAACTCAGGTGAAGAATTTTTCAGCAACAGAATCACAGAACGGTTTGAGTTGGAGGGGACCTTAAAGCTCATCACGTCCCACCCCTGCCATGGCCAGGGACACCTGCCACTAGCCCAGGTTGCTCCAAGCCCTGTCCAACCTGGTTTTGGACACTTCCAGGGATCCAGGGGCAGCCAGAGCTTCTCTGGGAAACCTGTGCCAGAGCCTCACCACCTTCATAAACCTATTACATATCTTCCATATATTCAACCTGAATTTCCTCTCTTTTATATATGTATATTCAACCTCTCTTTCCTCTCTGTTTGCTCCCGTTACTCCTCATCTTGTCACTCCAGCTCCTGATGCAAAATCCCTCTCCAACTTCCCTGTATCCCCTTCAGATGCTGGAAGGTGCTGGGAGGTCTCCACACAACCTTCCCTTCTCCAGCCTGACCAGCCCCAAACACTCCCAAGCCTGAAGGAAAACCACTCCACTCTTCTGCAGCCATCAAAAGAGCTCAGGGAAGGGCAGCACTGAGATCTCTGAACTCCTGACACGTGAGCAGCTGGTTCCCTGCCCTGTGTCATCAGTGGGCACATGGCACAGCCCCGGGAGCTGCTGCTCCCTCCTCGTTGGGAGCGTGGATCAGTTCGTGTTTTTCAACACGAGGATTGCGGCTGCCAAACGTGATAATGAAAAATTGGAAGTCAAATAACCCCTATTAGTCTGTCAAAGGTTGATGGAGCCGGTGTTCTATTTTCCCATTGTGAACGACTGCCATTGTTAGGAGCTGACAGGCGAATCTCCGCAGAAATATGGACTCTTTGTGAGAGCTATTTATAGCAACACATGACAATGCAGGGCTGGAATATGCATGCTGAGGCATTGCCTGGGATGTGCAAGGGCCCCCTGGCGCAATTCCTGGGTTGCAAGGAAAAATTCCATTAAGATAAGAACATCTGAGGGACCTAGAGACAGATGAGATATGGAAAGTGGGGAGGAATGGTTTGGGGGTTGTTATGGCATGGCACAACAGCCTCACTATGTACAACAGCCTCTAAGGGACGAGGAGAGAGCACATTTATCAACAGCCCATGAGCAAGAAATGACAAGTTTGTGTTTATTTTCCTCTGCTCTGCTTTTTTTTTTTTTTTTTGTGTGTGTGTTGTTTTTTTTTGTTTGTTTGTTTGTTTCATTTTGTGATCAGCTAAAAAGCAAACCAGATCTGAGCGTGGCTGCCAGCAGAAGAGGATGATCAATAGGAAGAGCAGCGGGATGGATGGCTGCAGGAGGCAGTCAGGGGCTCCCTGACAAATATTGAATATGAGCTGGGACCGGGTGCCCAGTACACTCCATGTACACAGAGTCAATAAAGTCAGGACAAAGCCCAGAGATGAGGATCAAAGGGATGATTTCAACGAGTTCTGGGGCGCTGGATGACACACTGGGCAGGCAGAGTGCAAAGGCAGGATGAAAGAACCAGCTCAGCTGAGCACACACTGGTGCAATTAAACCTCATGCCGATGGCCTTTCCCCTCCTCCCTGGGTGCCAAAATTAATCTGGGCCAGTGGAGTCCCCAGTGTCACAGGTCCCCTCCACAGCACACCTTTCTCTGTGGGCAGCTGGTCCTCTCCAAAACCAAAGAGCAGCTCCTGCTGCATTTTTACCAGATGTGTTCTGATGCTTTGAAAAGAGGGCAAGAGGAAGGGGAAAAGAAGGGAAAGTGAAGGAGAAAGATAAGAAAAAGCAGTACCAGGACGGTGCTTTTTAAGGTAGTGTTTGCTCCGTATATTTGAAGCTCGTGCACACTAAAATCCTCTGCTCTGTCCCGTCTGTGTTAGCCACAGATAAAGAGGCAAAGCAAGCCAGCAGTTCTCCTGGCACCTGGACAACCAGATTTCTGAATTTTCACTCTTACTTCTCATTTTTAACTGTGAGACCCTTCAGGAGCTGGTGAACAGCAGCATTTTGAATTGTTGGCTGGAGGTACAAGCACAACACCTTGCACAGTGCCCACTCTGCAGCTCGGGGCTCGCTGCTGCTCTGGTGGCTCTGGAGGATTCTCACTCCTGCCTGGGGTGCTGCCACAGAGCCTGGGTGCTTTGGAACCCTTTGGTGGATCAATTAAAAAGTAAAAATCAGAGTTCACAGGACAAGAACTCCTCAGGGATGATTCAGTATGTGGTAACAGCACAGGCAGTGGAAATGCAGCCAAGTTAAATGCAGCCAAGTTCCTTCTTCCCCCAACCCAGCATCAGTTTTACAAAGCTCCTGCATTTTTTCATTCACTTACCTGATAGAAAACTTCTGAGCGTACAGATAACACATTTATAGGCATCAAATAGTTACCCAGCCTGCCAGATACTATTATTGTATACAGATAAGATACAACAGACACCCATGTAAAGGACAGAGGCTAAGGCTGATAAAACTCCACGAGCACAAAGAGCAGCTTAACACTCACCAACCCCTCCAGCTCTCCTTACCAACTCTTTAAACTCAAAAAGAAACACCAAAAATTGGAGGAAATCTTTAAAATCCATAAACAGTTACAGCGAGGTCACCAAATTCCACCCCAACCACCAGTGCCTGCCTCACTGCTTGCAGCCAGATACACAAATCTGGGTTTCCTCTCATCTCACCAGTTTGGTGTTTTCTCCCCTTTCTTGCCTAATTTTCCAGTTATCAGAGGAGTAGCGTGCATAGGAGGCAGTCTGTATGCACGACTATTTATATATGACTTAAAAGAATTAAAACCCTAAACAGTGTGATTTCAGGGGCAAAGCTATTCTTAGAGCAAGGATTCCAGTTCTAATCCTGGATGAATAATTAGCTGATTGAGACATGTATTTATGAGGACAATAGAGTTCCACTGGGCAGAAAGACACCACTGTAATGACAAGTGAATTAAAGTGTGTCCTCCTTGACATCAGAGACGTTGTGGGATGTCCCCCAGCTCTCCACAGGCACAGGAGAGTCCCCCAGAGCAATAACCCCTCTGGGAAGTGCAATGACACTGCTCAGAGAGAAAAAACTCAACATTTGGTTCTAAACCCATTTCTCAAAGGTTCAGAAAACACAAACAGTCGAATTCTGGTTGATGCAGGTGTAGACCTGCCGAACATGCAAGCCACAAGGAGGAGAGCACGCTTACAAGTCTCTGTGAGGAATAAGAATTACTGGTTTCATTCCTTAAGTTCATTAAATAAGAGAGTTTTGCCCTTGGAATCAATAGGAAAGCTCAGAAAGTTAAATACAGAACACAACGGATTATGCAAAAAATATCCTTGAAAATTTTTTGCACTTATGCAATACTGGAAGATTTGATCATCTCTAGGACTGGACGTTTTAGCTCATTAAATGTCAATATTTTTGCCTATTACTGCATTTTATACAGCAGAGCTGAGCCCATAAATGTGACAGGGGGTCTCTGAGCAGCAGCACTGGGGGGTAGCAATAAAAAACGTAGAGCAGGGCACTGTGTCTTCAGTAAGGAGGAAAGTTGTTGTTCTTTACACAAATCCCAGGAGATTAAGCAATGGAAAAGTGTGTCAGACAGCAGGATTTCACGGTCCAGAAACTCAAAAATAAGATAAAACTCCAAAATCGAATTGCCTCTCCTGCCAATAAGCTATTACTGTGCAGTTATTAAATACACACAGACATTCCCATGACCACGTTGCGCTGTAAATCACACTCGCAGACAGTTCATTTAATGAAGAGGGTTTGAGTAGACAGTCTGTTTGGGATTATATTAAATATATAACTCCACTTGCTAAGAAATGCATTCATACTTAAACTTTCTTGCAGTCCTCCCTTGAAAAGAGGAGGAGAGGAGAAGAACAAATCATTGCCGAGTGGCAATTTTCAGTTTCCAAAAGCAGCAAGTGGGAACCAAAGTTTAATTTGATTTAGTAATAATAATAATTTACCTTTAAAGGATTTATCCTGTAAAGCTGGATGATAGCCCAGACGAAAAATACGTGAAATTTCACCTGAAGTTTTTCGTAATTAAAATATCACACCGTTGGTTAAATTTACTTGTGTTGCAGGAAATCTCTTGCCTTGGCATGCACTTTGAGGATGTGAACATGACATGTAGTGTCCTTCTCAGCTGCTGCCGTGTCACAGACATTCCCAGTGCCTGGAGCTGCCACTCACATGGGTCCTGCCTCGTCCCCAAGCATCTTTTTGGGTTTTCCCAGGGAAAAAAACCTTCCTGGGGGTTTTCCCTCCCCTTCTGCAGCCCAAGGCTTTGGGGTTGCATCTCACTACGTGCCCAGCAGCAATCGGTGATGAGGCCTGACCCAAACGGGCTGCAATCCCAATTCCCTGTTTTATGGGAGAGCTTGGCCCCCCTCTCCCAGGGGCACCCTATTTGCTGCAAAAACCAGGAGCAGAGGGTGGGAAAAGTGCTTTTCTCAGGGACTGACCTGTGCCAGAGGTGGTACCCAAAGGAAAGAGGGATAATGTGGCTCCTGGAGCGGCAGTGTGTGTGTTTTTAAGGAGATTTAAAGGCAGCGCACAATCTCACACCGCAGACTCCATCAGGATTTAGGTGCAGATTCTGCTGGAGAAAAGGAGAGGAGGTGTCTTATCAGGGATCTGCTGCCTGGGGGCTTCTTTGAGTTCTCCTTGAAAGCCCCTGGTGGCCCCTCATCTGCACCATCAGTTTTTAAATTCAGTGTGGGATCCCTGTGGCTCTCCTGGCAGAGAGGTGTGATGGCACCAGCCCTGCTCCTGCCAGGAACTGACGGTCACCAGCCCTGTCCCTACAGAGTGAGGACATGGACAGCCCCAGAAGCTTCAAGGACACCACTTGTGGGCCAGATAAATCAAGTTAAGGAGCATCTCTGAATGCTCAGCCAGATGGATCACTTGAATGACTAAACACCCTAATACATCTTTTTGAGGAAAGATATTGGCTTGTGCAATGAAACAGATAATTGACTATTCCGTGGAAACTGTTAGGGCTTTACCTCTGGGATCAACAGGATCCCATCTCTCTTGCTACAGAGGAAAGCCAGCAAATCTTTGGGGCTGATTTTATTCTCCTTATTTTTTTTTCCAAAGGAAGATTTGGAAGAGAAACCAAGCCCAGGCTGCTCCTCCCACATCAATCCTCACTGATAATCTGAGACTGAGGCCGAGTGCAGCAGCCCCATCAGGCAATGCAAATAATACAAACTTCCAATAAAAACGATGGAAAAAGGGTAACCTGTCCTCCACGCAGGCAGGCCATTTGGAAAGGAGCTCTTCAAACTCCTCCACCAATCTCAGCAAACCTTCCCTGACCCCATCACCAACCTGATTCCAGTGTTTTCTCTCTGATCAGCTGCTGCACTGATGGATATGGAAAATACCTGGTTTTCCTTGGGCTGTGGCAGAAGGAGGTGAGAGGAAATCATGTCACCCTCACCCTTCTGTGGCTTTTCCTTTTCCAGCTACAACATCAGCTCCATGATGTATAAACTTGTGGCTTCTTTTTTTTTTTTTTTTTTTTTTTTTTTTTTTTTTTTTTTTTTTTTTGGGGGGGGTAATAATACCAAAACAATGAATGAAATCCAGGTTATGGAGCTGTAATTCCAGACAGAGCTCCACCAAACCCATGGGCCTCTTAAGGCTTTATTCCTGTGCTTTCTCAGGACACGAGCTCCTTGATGGAATTACAGTGCTGTCATTCAAGTCGCTTGTTATTTGTTCTGTATGTAAATAAAGGGAATGCATTTAAAGGGCTGCACTAATGTATTCAAATATTTGTAGATAATCCACTGTAAATCTCCAGACTGGAGGATTTTGCATAAATGCTTGAATCTGTAACAGCTAGGAGGGAATTCCAACTCCCTGATCGAGTAAATTACACAAAAACATAGCGGGATGATTAGACCAAGCACATTAATATTCACAGGAAGTTTTGTCTGTCAGCATTCAGGGCTGAATTCAGGGGTTTCATCCCTCTCAGTATTTGTGTGGCAGGAGGACAAGCCAGCTACAATCAGGGTGTAACAAGACCACCAACACATATAATTTCATTGTTACAGAGCACCCCAAAGCATAAGGAATTGGGCTGCTTATTGTATTTACAAATGTTTTTCAGACAAGTTTTAATCAGCCGAGAATTTTTACTGTCCAAACATCCCTTCTCTTCACGTTTTGGAAAGTTAGAGAAAGGTTCTGACAGCCCTGAGCCACTCAGATCTCCCACAAATTGCTCCTAAATTTATCTACCAGGAAAAGGCCCCTCTCCATCAGTTAAGGTGTTAATAATATATACACGTATTATTAACTGCACTTATTTTCATTTCTTGCCCTGGAGTCATCATTAGCAAAGATTAAACATGCATAAATCAGCCTCTCCTAAATTAGTGAACATCAGCAAATGTCACCTTGTTGAAACAAAAAGTTATTTATTTATTTATTTGCCTCTTTCTTGATTTCTTTATTTTCCCCAAAACTGGACGGTGTTGAAAGACATAAAATTGTGTCCCACCACTTTTTTTTTCAGCCAGAGGCCACTGGGCTGCATCCCATTAGTCTCTCATTCTAAAAGAGAGGAAATCGAGGTCAGGTCTGGAATTTTTTGGCCACATTTCTCACCTTAATTTTCCTAAAAAATCCTGTGTGATTTGGAAATCTTATGTGGAGAGGACCAAATTATATCTTCAGCTACTCCTGTCCTGTACTATGCCAGTCACTGGAAGTTGTACAGTTATAATAGAGAGAAGAGATTAGCTGTCAATATTGCAAATAAAAACTAATTAAGAGCGAATGGCTTAATGATAGAGGCTCATATTTCAACATTGCCAGTTCCTGCTATTTTATCACGAGTCTCTTGGAGTTTATTTGAAAGTCTTTCTCCCGAAATAAGGTGATTACGTGAGTATCTCGCCATCATTAACCAGGAGTAATTTCCCAGCCTTTCAGCTGCAGAGGAAGATGTTAGCTAAGTACACCTCCAAGGCTCAGAAATGAAAACATTCAACGTTTATTAATTTCACTGATTTTTGAGGGCCTGCTCACATTATTAAATGTTCAGGGTTGGCTACACCAAGATAACAAAAGTACCAGAGACATCCCAAATACCAGGAGGCTCTTTGTCCTTTCAAGGAGGGGAATGCTGGTGCTGTTTATTCATCACTGCTAAGTTTAGCACAGCTCCGGGCACGAAGGATTAAAAAATGTTCTTGTGTTGATTTGCATTTCTGATAATTATTTCCACGGAGCTGTCACCTCCAACGCTGCCAGACAGAATTGGCTCCCCCAAAGGGCACTGGACAGACAGGCACGGAGGGGTCGGATCTGAGATCAGGCAGACAGAGTGGTTCTAAACACCCTAACTTGGCAAAAATATAGGGGAATTCAACATCATCCCAGGTTGTGGCTGCCCAAGTGATGCAGATGTTGCACGTGTTGGGATAACCCAGGGACAGAAGTGCACACATCTGTCCCCTGTATTGCATCTGCAGCATCTTGCCTCATCCTGTCCACATTTTCTTGCTGACCCAGTATTTTGCTACACACAGATAATTAATCAGGGTTAGGTTTTGAAAGCTGTCCGAGGTGGACAGCTCAGACTCTGTAAAGTCCATTTTTAAGGGAATATTTCCCCACCTGCGGCCACCTGGGTAATTCTGACTTTCTCTGCTGAGATCCTTGGGCCATCAGCAACACAAGTCCCCTTTCCCTTTAGGGACTTGCGCTGGTTTTTTATGGGAACTGCCTGGACCCACAAAAATCACCAGTGGCACCCACAGAGTCACCCTGTTCCCTTCCAGCAGTGAGAGGGTGGCAGGGCAAGGAAGGCCTGGCGCTGTGTCACCAAGAGCCTGGGCTTGCTGTTGTCCCAGTACTATAATTTGGGACTATCCATGTATGGGAGACGAGCTCTAAAATCTCTGGATCTCCTCCCTTCACACTGACAATAAAATTCAGCACATTCAGTGCTGTGCTGACACGGGGCATTAATCTCGACGCCCTCACTGGCTTTGCAGTGTTGATGCAGAACAACAGGAATATTGCAAAATTCACCACCAGCAAAATATTATCTTTTAAATAATGCTTTAAAAGCTAATCTGAACTATTTCTATCAAGTTTGAGAGAACCACCTTTGGATACACTGAATCGCCGCCGAACTGGAGTTAAAGCAGTTTTGTTTTTGAACGGATCAATCCTCTTTCCCAGTCAGCACTGCCACAAACATTTGCTGTGGACCTAGGAAATACTGTTCCCATTAACAGCCTGACAGCATCCTGTGAACGTGTACACACAAGCAGATTTTTCTTTTTTGTGTGTGTACTATTACCCTTGAGCATCAGCTGGGAGAACACACCTACATACCGAGGGTAAAGAAACACGGGGTGGAATACAGAGCATAAATAATGGGAGGAGTTGAGTTCGTGTTGTTCCCCCATTTCCACGCTGGGATTTCGGGCTGGGATAAGGCAGTCTGCTCTTAGTCCCATCCACCAGAGCGCTTCTATCCATAGCAATGATTAAAAATTAACTAGGCGAGGAAGACAGATCGACTTTATCGGGTACTGCTGAGATCAGATTAACATTCCTCTGACACAGGGGAGTTCAAAGTTCAGGTTCCTGCATTACTGGAAGTTTAATTTTTAATCTTTCTTTAATAGTTAAGGTCTAGAGGAGTGCCCTAGATAGGTCCTGCCCTGACATGAAGGAACCTCAGGCCATAAACTTGAAAGGCGTGGATGATGGGCATCTGATGTTCCCCAAAAGAGAGAGCTCTTGTCTGCTGAACTAGAGGTACTCCTGGAATTAATCACACCTCCACTGCTCTTGTTGTGAATAAACACGTCATCCTGCTCCACAGGAGAAATGAGAGACAAGGAGAGAGGTCTCAAGAGACTGCTGGGACTCTTCTGTTCATTCCTGGTGGCCGCTGCCAGCAGAAGGACCAGCTCTCAGAGCACCTGTACCTTCCCCCAGCTCGATGGCCACAGGAGCACATCCCCTCTGGAGCCAGGCTGGGAGAGCTGGGGCTCTTCAGCCTGGGAAAGAGAAGGCTCTGGAGACACCTTCCAGTGCCCAAAGGGGCTGCAAGAGAGCTGAAGAGGGACTTTGGGCAGGGCATGGAATAGCAGGACAAGGGGGAATGGTTTCAAAGTGACAGAGGGCAGGGTTAGAGGGGATACTGGGGACAAATTCTCTCCTGTGAGGGTGGTGGCACAGATTGCCCGGAGAAGCTGTGGCTGCCCCATCCCTGGAAGTGTCCAAGGCCAGGCTGGATGGGGCTTGGAGCAGCCTGGGACAGTGGAAGGTGTCCCTGCCCATGGCAGGGGGCGGAATTGGATGAGCTTTAAGGTCCCTTCCAATCCAAACCATTCCATGATAAAGTCAGCAAGTATTTGTGACCCACTCTTAGCAACACTGTAAGTCCAGCCCCTCACTGCACAAAGACAGTCCCAGCCACCAGAACAGAGACTCTCTTAAAAACTTGTGATGCTCCACATTTCTGCCACTATTTTATTGCCTGCCTTTACTGTACTTCTAACAGTCACTAAGAATTACTTAACATCAGCAAATACTAAGCAACAAATGTTTTACACATGACAAATCCTTTGCCTCTGGCGTTTTTAGAAGTTCAGATTTTTTTTTCTCATGCAGCAGAGCCTGGGTTAGGCTCTCACATCAGCTGCTGCAAAGGTTACAGGGGAAATGAGGGACCCTGCCTCCCACTAAACCTCACTCTCCTTTCCAAACCAAATTGATTGCTCTTGGATGGGGACGGGGGACATTCCGTGCCTTCCCATATGGAGAGCAGATTCTATGTGTTGAACATGCCTGTGAGGTAATATTTCAGCTGAATCTACTGTCTGTCACATCTGGTATTTTGAATAATCGGTTAAGTGAACCATAAATTAAATTAAGCCAAGCCAGTGTCGTAAACCTAAAGTGCATTTCCAAAGGTTCTCCCGTATGAAGGAGGGAGTTGGCTTTAGAGGGCTTTAACATCTTGACTCTGAGAGCCTTAACTGCAAATAAATCAACAGCCTGTGTGCTTGTACCCGTGCAACAGCCCCCCAGAGTGGATTAAAATTAAATACTTGTGAGAAAGTGACAACGTGGATGGATTTTCCTTCATAGAAACCTGCCGTAAATGAAGAGCTTCTGATGGTGACAATCAGAGGGAGACACTAAAGTGGAAATATCAAGGGAAATCCTGGTGGTGCTCCTCTGGGCCTGCCAGGTTGGCTCTGAAGAAGCAGGAGACACTGGCTGCCCTCTGCAGCTCTGGTGGCAAGGGATCTGCAGGAGAGGTGAGGTTGTTTTACCTGCCTGACACTGGGATGAGTGACTGGGGTTCAGAGCTTTTGGATGTGCCCCAAACTTTCCTCCCATCTCCTGGAGCTGATCGCTCAGCTTTCAACCAAATAAAAAAATGAAAAAAAGAAAAAAAAAAAAAAACACCACTTCACTGTCAGGGAACCAAGAAACAGCAGCTCATTTGTAAGTTTGTCCTTGGGAATGCTCTCCACAGCCTCATGAATGCAACGATTTCAGCCAAAGGATTGTCTTTCCCTGCACCTCTCACAGCCCTGAGCACCACGTTTCACCAATAAAGGGCTAATGAACCACAACAGTTGTTCATATGTTTTCTTACTCCTCCTCTGAAATGTCACAATAAATCTATATTGCTGGGTAACAGCAAGCAGATGGATATCGTAGCTCGTAATTTGGCATAGGTGTTCTCAATCAAGGCAGAGATTAATTCTCCCCCATGATAACCAGCTCTCTCATTTGTTAGGAGCCCATTATCATTTTCTAAAAGGTTTTTCTTGGGACAAGGGTAAAAACCAGCTCTCTTTGTCCTATTGCTTTACTCGTTACCAAGGGAATGAGGGATGGGTTTCTGGAGACAAGGTGAGTTAACCACAGAAAACGACATTGCAAATAAGCATAGAAACAACGGCAAAAAATTCCTAGAAGCCCTCTTTGGTGGAGTACGTGGATTTATGGAATGCTATCTCCTGTTGCTTTGTGAGCAGCTCAGGAATAATTTTGTTAGGATTATTTCCTCAATGAGACTGAAGAATCTATTAAAAAACCAGATCGAAACAAATGAAAAAGCTATTTTCTGAGACACATCTTACAGTAGCAAAAGGAATGTGTCCTTTTTTCTAAAACCTTCAAACTAAATAACAGACTGGAAAACCAAGAAGGATTTCAGTAGCTGGGAAAAAATAAAATAGGGACACAGCGCCATTTCTCATGACACAGAAAAGGACTAAAATTTGTAAATGGATGTAAAATCTGATAAACAAATTGAGCTTCAGCCCTGACTTCCAGCCCCTGCCCTGTCCCTGGTCCTGCAGGACGCGTGCAACATCTCTGAGAATTTACATTTCCTCACTGATCTTCCTCTGATCTCATTATTTCATTAAATACTCCTAAAAAACATCCCCCTGAGGTATTTGTCACCCTTGAATTTTGTTTGCTAATGAGCTCCTAATTGTGGCACGGCAAGTTCATCAACTATTGCGCTTCTATAAAACAAAGAGGCACATGCAGCTAATTATTTGTTAAACTCATTACCAGAGCTCTGCTACTGCAAAACTTCGTGGGTGTTTGAATTTTCCAGCTGACATCCTGCTGCAGGACAGGGGGGTGGGGACTTGAGCAGAGGTCTCGCAGAGTGATAAAACAGCAGTGAGAGGAGTTTTAGAGTTCCTGCTTTTCCTGCATCTCTCACCACCTCCAATGGGGCGTTTCAGAGCATCCCCAGACACTCCCTGAAGGCCAGGGGAAGCTCTGCACTCACCCTCCTGGGCACTGGGGAGGATCAGCACAGGTAATCGACAAGTTTTCACTCCTTGCACGCTAAAGAAGAATATATTAGTAGAAAATTATTAGCTCGGTTGGTTATTGATTAACAGAAATGCTACAGTGCTCTTACGATTTCAAATTGCTCCTGATTAATGGAAGAGGGAAGGGAATTTGAAGAGTGATCTCACTGAGCATCACAGAGCAGGGGACTGCAGCATCCTGCACCTTGCCCTGGAAATGGGCTCACCCAGGCCTGACTCAATAGGGAACCTGGACTGCAAAATACATTTCTGCATCAGTCCTGGAACTGCAGGGTTCTGCCCCAACAGATAATTGTCATTCTTTAACCTGTTGGGTGAATGTTTCCTTCCCTTTCCTGCCTCGCTGTTAGTGCAGGAGCCCAGGTGTCTGTCTGGTGTGAGCCTCTCAAACTGGGGAGGATCCATCCCAAAACCATCATTTTACCTGCTGCGGTGGATAAAAAGTCACTCCTGCCCATTCCCACCCTTTCTTTGCACTCCCTCTTCTAGTGTCTCAAGGTTAAGGAATAATGAATAATCAATAATGGCCACGTCTCCACCAGAGAAAAATGTTCCAGCCTGAACATGAGAGCTGAAGATTTAAATACAGTTTCGTGCCGTCCACTCCAGTTTTGCTTATATGAGCTGTGAGTCAGCATCCTCTTCTAAATCACTGCAATTGCCACGGCCTCCGAGAAGGAGCCCTGCAATGCTTCCCACAGCCCCTGGAGCTCAGGCTTCTGGGGAGAGCCAGGACTGAAGGAAAACAATTATTGACGCTGCTCAAGCACTCACCCAGCAATGGCACCAGTTAAAATGGTGCAGACTGAACCAGCAAGGCCCTCCCAAGGAATGGCTGCATTCACAGAAGCCAAGCAGAGCACCTTCCAACACTGGCATTTAGTGTTATATATGTCTGTTTATTCTATATGGATTCCATATATTCTATCTGGATTGCTCTGGAATATCCCCAGCTGGTGAACCACTGGAATTGTCCCTTTGGGAAAAGGGAGAATTGGCCTTCCAAAGCTGCACGTGATGCTTTAGGCTGAAATGTTTTGGAAAGAGGGACTGTGTTTCCAGTTCTGCCACTGACCAGCTCGGGAAGTGAACAGGGTCTTTGCTCACTGAGCAACATGGAACAAACCTGCCCTGCAGTGAGGCAAAGAGGCTGAAAAAAACTTGTGGATCTCCAAGGTAAAACTATTCTATTACAACATCACATTGCTATGCAGCACTCATTCCTCTGCCTATTTAAGCTGAATGTGAATGCAGACTGCTATAATCTTGTATTATAAAGAAAACACTAAAAAAAAACCCCAAAAAGACATAGCAACCTCTACTACAGATAAAATCAAAACAGGTTTTAATTATTTGCAAGGCAGTACTTTGCCATGTACCACAGTTATTCATTTACACTTAAAAAAAATAATAACCCTACTCTATTTGATAGTTGGTGATACTGAATTAATAATTTGAGCGAGTCAGGAGGAAGTTAATGTAATCCTCAATTTGCTTTACATCTTCAGAGTCACCTAGGGCACTTTACAAGGCAGGTAATATTATCACAGCTGGACACCTTGGTAATCTCCTGAGCTCTTTTTTCCTTTTCAAAATAAATGTTACAGATTTACCGTGATACCGCTAAAATAGCTGCTAATTTACTTGAAAAGATGAAAGAAAACAGGTGAATTAACCGAACTCCGTCCCACTGAACACAAATTCCAGCAGGGCACAACACAAATGAGGGGTCCAAGGCTGCAGATGGACCAGCCACGAGGATCTCCAGCCACATCTCCCTTTTGAAGGGAGCTCCTCCATCCTGGCTTTTTGTTTGCCCTGTGATCCGAAGGTGTGGGATTTGTAGAGGGTGGCAAAGGCTTGCTGTTTGGAAAGCTCAGCTTGGCTCTTTGAGGCTCAAACTGAAAAGAGAGGTGACAAAGACCCCAAAATTTAACTATCCCTCTCTTCAGTCTGGCGTCCACAGTCTGGAAACCACTCAGGAAATTTAATGGATCCAAAATACCAAGACTAGGATGGAGAGCAGGAAATCACTGCCAGCTTTCTGTGTCCAAGGAGACAAATGCTTGATTGAAAGCAGTACAAATTATGTTTGGGTTTTTTTTCTACAGAGAGGACAGATGTAAGATTTGCTCTCAGCTGGGAGAAATCCTGCACCTGCCCAACTGGGGCTGCTCATCACCTGCAGCATCCTCAGCTCCCCATGACCCCAGCAGTGCTTTCTTATGGGCACCAGATTAAAAAAAAAAAAAAATCCTAATTTTCCTAAAAAAAAAATCCCCACAGAAAAACACCATTGCAAAAAAAAAAATCTCAAATATTTGGTGATCCTGTTTATCCCCTTGTTGCCTCCCAGCACCATTCAGGACATCTCAAAGTCAGTCTCATATGAACATTCCTCTCATGCTCCTCTTCAATATCTATGGGATACTGCTGTTGCCTGCTCTTTAAATAGAACTTTTTTTTTTTTTAAATAAAATATATATAAAACTCATTTACACACATTTACATATCAGAAAAGCCTAATCAAAACCTCCCTGATTTCCATGTCAGCTGTCATAGATGTTTTAGCAATCAGCAAGCTTATATAAAAAAAAAACCCAAAACATATTTGTCTTCTTACATAAACCGTTATAGCAATATAATGTAAAAAGTCAGATATCTAAATGACACCGTAAAAAGCTGTAAGAGCTGGAATGATTGATTTCATAATGTTCCAGAAATTATAAATAACCTTTAAGTGTCTCCACTGCTTTGATTTGCATAAGCAATTGAGTTCATTAAGCAGGATTAAAAGAAAGCTGAGGCAATGGTGAGGACTTGGTCTGAGCAAGGACCTGGGTCAGTCAGTGCTGCTCCAGCCTCAGCTCTCCCAAAAAACTGCTGCAGATGGTGTTGGGTTTGTGTGGTGAGGTTTTGGTGGTGGGGAGCCAGTGCCAGCCTGGATCAACCCAGCACAGATTCCCCAGGAGCAGCTCCGGGGTTACACTGAGCTGTGGAAAAAGCTGTGAAAATTATGGATAAACCGGAGCGTGTCAGCTTGAAACAGTGTGGGACCTCCACAGGAACTTTACAGGACCTCAGATGGAACTTGGAATCGCGGAACATAATCACAGCATCACTAAAGCTGGAAAAGACCTCCAGGACCATTGAGTCTGGCCTCCAAAATCATTGAGTCCAACTGCTAAAACTTCATAGGACCTTCACAGGAAACTCACAGGACTTCCACCCAACATTCCAAGCGTTTTCCAGCACTGCCAAGGCTGGGATTTCCCCTCAGTGAGCGCCCACACAGCATCACAAACACACACACAAGATCTCGTGGCCTTTCCTGCCCAGGAAAGGAGAGGCTTTTGCTCCTCCAGCTCTGAGCCGCAGCTCCAGGTGGTGGTTACGGGGCATGAAAAGGGAGGACGGGAGCACAGGGGAAGGAATGAAGACAAGGGAAGATAATTGAAAGTACCAGCACACCAGTTATGTTGCATATATCTAATATAATTAGTATTAATAAGCTGTCAGTCAGGAGATGTAGTTGTTAAAAGGCAGTTTCAATGGGGGAAAATGATAATTGAACTCCTCCATGTATTTGTCTGTGTTATTTATTCTGTTGTTGGTTTGGTTTTTTTTTCAGTTCACTGCCACAGGTTCGTGTTCAGCAGAAGTGAAATTGAAGAAGCAAATGGAGGGTTTTTTTGTTTATTAACTAGGAAAAAAAATTAGCCTCTGTTGCTCTGAGCAGGGCCAGCCATAGCAGGGAGGCTCAGGGAAGGTCACTGGGTCAGTTCTGCATTCAAACATAATGTTTTCAAATTACAACTTTGCACTAATTCTGTTTTGATATATACACTTATTCCCGTGGTACCTGGCATGGCACTGCTGCTCCTCTCTCCTCTACTAATTCTCTACCCACTCCAGATGCTCTGTCTCATGATTTAACACTGCAGCTCCTAAAGCTGGTCAAATCACGTGCACTGAACAACATATTCAATAATTCCCTTCCTTTTTTTTTTTTTTTTTTAATTTTTTCAATTGTCTGCAAGCAGTTTACAGCGTTTCCCAAAGCATCTGTAATGAGAAATTAGTCGCTAAATATTTTATACAAATAGTTCTTTCGGCTGTATCTTGATCACAAGCACTTTTGCTGGGGATTCAGCTGGGACAGAAGGATTTGGACTGGATTTGGACTTCTGACTGTGAATTGGTCACGTGGATGTAGCCCTCACACCACCATTGGGCTATTCCAGGCTGCAGCACTCCAGGTTAAAGTCCCATCAGCCATGATTGCTCTGGAATATCCCCAGCACATCACCTGCACTGGAAGTATCCCTAAAGCTCAGAGCTACATAAAAATATCCCATCCCTATTTTACAGAGTCTGGCGTGACTCTGGCTGCATGGAGGAGAACTTGCCCTGGGGAGAAATCCTGAATTTTATCCCCAGCGTCAAGAAACCTGAGAGCCTCACTCAGATCAGTTTATAGACGAGGAAATTTTGGTGACATTGGCACAGGCTGCCCAGAGAGGTGGAAGCCCCATCCCTAGAAACATTCACAGTCTGGATGAGGCTCTGAGTGACCTGATCCAGCTGAAGATGCCCCTGCTCACGGCAAGACTAGTTGGACTAGAAGGCCTTTAGATGTTCCTCCCAACCCATTGTGTGATTCCATGTGCGTGGTTCCTCTCAGGAGCTCCTCCAGCACAGTCCCCTGCCTCCCATCACTCCTCACACCCCAGTGGAGCACTGGGAGAATGTTAACACCAGGAATTTCTCCTCTGTGTGTCACACAAATAAGAAATGCTGCTTTGCTTTTTTAGTCACCTGCTGAATTGAAGGGATCTGTAAGTCATAAGGCCTCGGCAGCTCGGCACAAAGGCAGCTCTGACTACTCCAACCCATGTTCAATTCTGACTCTGGACAATCCCAGAGGAAGTATCCGAAGGCCTGGTTGGGCTGGAATGACTCCCATCAGCTCCTGGTATCAAAATGAAACATTCCTGAACTGGGACCATTCCAAACGAGGGACAGGAGACGCTTTCGACTCAGGCTACTAAAGGAAAAAAACAGATCTTAGGAGACATTAGGAAGAAAAACAGGAACTGGGACATTCCCAGAGCCCTGCTCCCGTGTCCAAAACCTCTGGACAGGGCGTACCCCATCTCTCCAGTGGCTGGACGTGACTGATTTGGGTTGCTGTGGTTGGAGGTTTGTTTGGAAAATGCTGATTGTTTTCTGACTTTAATTGATTGTGATAATTTGTTGTAGTGGTTGAGCTCGAGGTCCCACATTACAGCAGAATGTGATGACCAGAGAGGCTCAATCCATCTGCACCCTCCTGGAAAGCCCCAGACCCTGTCAGGCCCAAAGCCACACACTGGAAATGAGCAACTGGAGCTATTTGGGACTTCCCTCTGGGGACTCCTTCCTTTCCTCCTCCTCCTGCCAGGCTCCGAGGCTAAAATCCACATTCTGGTGTTTTAAAGGATAGGGAGGATGAAAGAGGAATCAATGTCCTTTCAAGGCTTTTCACCTTCTCAGGGTGGAATATTTGCAAGGAGCTTTGGATAGGGAGAGTTTGTGGCCATTAAATAGTTTGTCCCAAAATTACAAAAAAAAAAAAAAAAAAGATCCAGCTGAGGCTCAACTCGGCTCATTTTTGGGACACATGGCTGCTCCTCATTCCTGGGGCATCCACTCACCACCCTCTGTCAGAGCAACAGACTCCCCAAAAACTGCTGGGCTCCTCTCAAGCCATTGCTGATGCAGGAGCTGAACTCACCCCTGGAGCCACAAATCCAACCCATTTTCCAAGTTGCTTATTTACACAGGGACAAAAATGATTTTCTCCCAACCAGGTTTTCTTGTGTCAGTCGTTCAACATGTTCCTGTGGGTTTTTTTTTTTTCCTCCCTTTACTTATTACCTTTTCTGATAGTAAAGACATTGCAGATGGGCATCAAACTGTGCAAAATGTAAATTATGATTGGGTAGAGTCAGAACATAAAAAAAAAAGTTATTTGGATGCATTTTTTTTTTTTTCCTAAGGACCACAGCACATATGGCGTGCTAAAAAAATGTCTCGTGTTCATTAAGGCTAAATGAGACAGGTTAGAGAATCATGGGCACCAAATGGAAAACTTGGGCAAAAAAATGCTGGCTGGCAACTCATTCTGCTGATAATATTTTTTGGATGTTTCCCTCCTGCCCTCTCCCCTTCATTTTTTTTTAAACTGCAAGGACATTTTTGCAAATATTTCACAAATATCTGATGGCTGTTGCTTAGGAATCTGTCCTCCCCGCTGTGCCTTCCTCATTTGAAGGTCATAATCTTCCGTTTGTGAAATCATAATTATCTTGCTAGCCAGTAACTCTGATGTCACAAATGGAGGATTATCATGACTTCAATGAAAAAAGCAGCAGCAGGAGAAAATGAACTCGGCCACTGAGAGCTTGTTTGCCTCCCCACCCCTCCAAAAAAAAAAAAAAAAAAAAAAGGATATAGCTGAGAAAAATATCCTCAGAATGATCTCCAAATAGACTATTTTCTGCATGGCATCAGTGCCTCTCCCAGAATATGAGGTTAATTCCTGCCTTGTGCCAGTTTAATGCAGACTTCCACTTTATTTTAATGCAGAGCAGGTCTTATATTTAATGTAATAGCAGAATCTTGCTGCTTCTTGTGGAGCTCATACACAGACCTCAGAGTTCTTCCATAAAAACGAAACGAGCCTCCCTGTAGCACTCAGGAAAATAAAATGGCCAAGATTCACCACAAGGTCACCTAAACCCAGGGCTTTACTACTGCCAGATAATTTGCCACTGTATCAAAAAAATACCACAAATAAACACTGCCTATCAGATTAATAAAGTCTTTAATGGCCCACTCTCCTTATTGCTTTTTTATTAAGCACCCCTGCCAACCTAATGCTAAAAACTCACTGACTTATTCAGTGACAACTTCTCTCCCCCAAAAATCACAGAATCCAAAACGGGTTGGGTTGGAGGGGACCTTAAAGACCACTTAGTTCTGAGCCCCCTGCCATGTGCAAGGAAACTTCCACCAGAAAGGGAGTGAATCTTCCACTAAAAATGAGGGAGAAGAGAGACCACAGCAGAGCTGGGACCATCCTGATGCATTTTCCCAGAGCAGAAGACACACAAAGCCCAGACACGATTTAGTTGTTGGAAACACGACTGGGATGGCAGAACTGATTTTCCTGCAGGACAGATGCTCTGGGAACATGATTCAGCAACTCTGAGTGTCATTATTTTGAATAAAGCTATCAATGTTTCTCCTGAGGAGTTTGGAATACAAGAAGATTTCTGCTGTCACTATAAATGCTGGTGGCGTGTCTCCTGGGCTTCAACCAATGTACATTTCAATGTTCCTGCCTGCTTGAATGAGACATTAAAAGAGCTATACTCTGAATTCCTGATGTTTTATAGAAATATGAACTAACAGTGCAGTGACACCAATCTGCTGTCTCTTCCCATTGCTGCTCTCCGTGTGCAGAAGCAGCAGTGCACAGGGACCAGCCCCAAATCTGGGAAACACGGTGGATTCTGCCACAGGGACGAGAACAAAAGTTCTGAACGCTGGAGGTGGGTTTAAAGGGGGGGAAAAATGCAATTCCCTGATCATAACCACATTCCATGGCACCGGGCTTGTAACTCTGAGGGGAGGAAGTGGCAGCTCACAGAGGAGGTGCCTTCCAAAGGCATCTCACAGCAACAGCATCCTCAGCCTCCTGGCTGCAGGGGAGAGGGCTGGGGGAAATAAAAGCACAACAGCTGGAGTGCCACAAGCCCCTGGCCCACTGAGCACACCCAGTGCTCTCAGTCATCAGGAGCAGCATACGGTGGGCTGGTGCCCGTGCTGCCTTTCTCTGCCTGCCCTGCTCCTGCTCAAGGTGCAAGGAAACCAGGAGAGAGGAATGCTGCACATGTGAGCGCAGAACTGCAGGGGGAACAACCATACGGGGCCAGGAGGGTGTGTAAATTCTTTGCTCCCACATCTTCATCGAGTCTGAAAGCTCCGGAGGCGCCAAAAAAATTACTCAGTTTTGTGTTTGTGCGGTCGAAACCTTCCTGTGCTTTTTTTCTCTGTTCTCACAGCGGCTGAGACGCCCCATCGTTGGTCACAGGCTCCCAAAGCACAGAGCACAATACCACATTTATGAACAAGGTGACAACCACTGGGATGGCCCATCCTACCTTGAGGAGCACCCCACAACCTCTCTCCGATTCACAAGGCGGAGATTTGTGAAATCAGCCCAAAGAGAGTCAGACAAATACCCCAGACTGTGCAGGGTGGCCCATGGGTGCCCAGAAGTGGGAGATGGCTCCTGAAAACACCTTTCTCTTGGGCAGCTCAGCAGCAGCCACGGCTGCCAGTGAGGATGGCAGGCAGGGAGCAGCGTTGGAGCAGCAGGAAAAAACACAGGGATGCCATAGGACAGGAGCCCAGACAGAGGCACAGCGCTGCACAGACATCAGCTGAGTGTTGCCAGGACCTGGGGAACAGCAGGACCTGGCACTGGGAACGCTGCACAAAACGCACACAAGGACAAAAAGAGCAAAGTCTTCCATTCACTTCTGTCCAAAGCAGGATGGTGAATTTCTCCTAACACTTAAATTGCTTTTTGGCTGTGAAAGGTGACACAAGAAATGCCAGTGCTGCCAGAGGAGCTGGGGATGGTGACAGGCACTGCTGCAAGGGCGACTCACGGCGAGAGCTGGGGAGAAGTGACACAGGAGTTGGTGTCACAATGTGGAGTTAACCTTTGTCACCTCCGTGTTCAGCCAACTTCCCCCTTTAATGAAGCAGCTTGATTTATGTAGGAGTCATTTGCCTTCATAAGGAAATTATTAAATTATCATCTCTTTTTCCCCCCCCTCCAGATTTGTCACTTGGAACGTGGTAATTGGTGTTTGAACCTGTGGTGGCGTGTCACCAAATGAGTTCAAACAACGTGTTCCCTGCTCTCCCAGGACAGGGAAAAATCCTGCTGCTGCTGCCTCTGGATGCTGATGGCTGGGAATTGCAGATTATTTTCACTCCCTGGAGGACACAAGGCTTAACAAGAAGTGGGGAGCAGCTCAACCTCGGTGACTGAAAAGGGATCTGGCTCCAAAGCTCCATCTCGGTTCAGCAAACCAGAAATCCGAGGAATTCAGTGAGGACCAGCTCCATGGCTAATGTCAGACGTGTGTCAGTACACTGCTGAATCAGATCCTAATCTCCCACTCATCCCAAAACATGAGAACCATACAACCATGCCAAGAATATGCTATAAAAATAACTGCTTTTAGTTTAAAAAACTAAGTTGTAAAACACCCACAGAGTTGCAATTGGTCTTAATCTCTCTGCAAGTTTCCTTTTACATTAGACCCTTGTTCTTCATTCACAATTTGAATCAAAAAAAGTACTTTTGTTTTAATTAGCTTTATAAATTTGCTGAGCTAAATGAATACAGCAGTAAAATCAAAACTGCAGAAAATGTGTGTAATCTCAGCAAACTTCCTTACTTCTGGAACAAATTGTAAACCTAAAAATTAATTAATTACATTTATTAATTAAAATCATTGGAATGAAGTTATTTGATTAAAATTATTTGAAATGCCAAGACGTGAAAACTGCGAATTAAGCTGCCACAGCAAATCTACAGCTCATTTTAATCCACTGCAATAGCCCCAGCCACAAAATTCTCTGGTGAGAGTTGATTTCCAGAGAAATCAGCTGCTGTGTGGAGACAAGTGGTTCCCACGTGGCCAAAGAGAGTGGAAGAGTTTTAAATTCATTCTGTGACACCAACTTGAGACTTTTGTTCTAGATGATAATCTTAGTTTTCTCAAAACCCATTTCAGGCAAAGTATGACTTAAACTACACTTTTTCTCCTTGTGATGGCTCGGTGTCAAAGCACTGTGAGTGATGGATTAGCAATATTTGATTTCAGCTTCCAGGGCATTAATAATCATGGGAAATAACTCTTTTTAAAGCAAGGTTTCCTTGCCCACTGGCTGCTCTGCAGATTGCTAGGACAAAACCAACTTTTAAATGCAGAAATTGTATTTCAGCACAGCTCTGCCAGCTGGCCACACCATTATGCACTGAATTCCTTCTACTTGGGCTTCTCAGAAGGAAAAAAAAAACAAACCCCTAAACTGAATACGTCTTGGGAATCTCAATTTAATTAAGAGGATGACAAGAGGAGAAAAAGGCAGGAGGGTGTTTATGACCAGAATAAATTTCTACCTGCTCTGCACTGATACACCTCTGCCCATCTATTGGTGTGTTCTAGGGAAAAACCTGTGCTGGAGGACACCAGCACCACAGGGACCTGTGTGAGCTGAGCAAAGGAGACAAAAATCTCACTCTGAGCTGCAGGAAAGGGAACAGATGGTGCAAACATTCACACACACACACAAATTCACACTTTTTCACGACACAAGTGCTTAAGCTTCAAAAGGTTATGGCTGGAGCGAGTCGTTCTGGATTCTCCACCAAAACTGGAAAAGGACTGCAGCAGGTGAGGAGCTGAGGTGGAACAGGGGCTGAGCCACACACAGACTCTCTCTCCACAAACTCACACACACCAGGGCTGCTCTCCAGTTCACTGAGCACTTCCATGCACATCTCCAGAGCTCCTGCAGACCCCACAGAGGTGTCTGTCGGCACCAGCATGGCCTCACCGCGCACACAAACAACAGCCCAGCACCCACAGATGCTGTATCGAAGAACATGCACGCAGACTGTTCTCTAGAAAGCACACTCCATCAATAAAACATGTTTAATAACCCAAGAAAACCAAACAAAATAAATAAACCATGCTCCTGACTGGCAACCTCCTCTGCAGAAGAATCTGTAAAACACTTTCCAGGGTTTGCAAAGTGCCTGCCTGCAAAATATTTTGCATGAGGCAGTGTTACTCCTTAAACAGCTGTGATGGTGCACATGGTGCAGCAGCTGACAAACTCCCTGCTGGACAGTTCTCCTGCTCTCCCACCAAACCAGCTCAAACGTCAGCTGGAGTCAGTGCTCCAGTTTATAACTGCAAGGGATGATTTATTAGGAAAAAAAAATAATAATGATGGCTGTGTTTTCCCCCTGCTGGGAGTCAGCGTGGTCCTTGTGAGGTCAGGAATGCGTGGCCAGCCTGTGCCAGCTCACTGCCCAGCCTGGCACATTCCCTGCAGGCCATTAAGGGAAGCCTGAAGTGCTGAGTGATGTTCTCACAGCTTTATATTTCACTTCTGGACGCTCCTCTCACCTGCAGAATGGAGTGACACGAGTCACGCTGAGGTCTGAGCTTATTCTGGGTTTATTTCCAGCTTTGGATGAAGGGCTGAAGCCACCCCAACCTGTGCTGGTGCTGGAAGTGATTAGGCAGCTCTCCTGTTCCTTCCTGCTGTGAGGGAAAGGTGGGAGATGGGGAAGGGGGTGAATGTCTGGTCCCAGGCAGCAGGGAGATGTCCCCCTGGGATGCAGCATGAGTGCAGTCTGCCGAAAACCCCTCTGAAGCTGCTCTAATAAGGCTCTGCAGCTGCCTCTGGAAAGGGCCTTCCCCACTCCAACTGCTCTGTGTGGGTGGGAGGCTCATTCCTCTGGGAAGGGCTGGCAGGATTAAAGCCAACCTTGTAGGAGGTGATTTCCAGAGTCAATTTGTTCTTCTCTGCACTTTTTTATTCTCTGTATAAAGCTGAGCACACAGGAGAGGAACCAAACCCAATGCAGCATCACTTAATTTTTCTCAGGACAGAATCTCCCTTTTTCAGTTAAAAAAAAAAAGAAAACTCCTTTGTAATTCCATCCATGCTGCAATCTGCTGAATTACCGGAGTGGATTCTGGATAGAAAACTCCTGCTCTGGAGCAAGCCCTCATTGTACTGCACGCAGCCTGCCTCATTTCACAGCCAGAAGTGCTGCTGCATCTTTTTGTCCTGCTCTCCCCCCAGAACTCAGGCACTCTTCAGTTGGATCAGGTGGGAAGGGGCGTGGGGAGGGACAGGCTGCCAGGGTGCTCCAAAGGACCATCTGTGTGGGCAGGGAATGCACCATCCCAGCCAACCCAACACGGGAACATCTGTCTGCCTCCAGCTCTTCACCTCCTGCAAAGGTCACGCACCATCGCTGTGCCGGCCGTGCCAGGCACTGGTTAAACACAGAACACCCCAGAAGCAGCCTGTGGGGACATGTTCTTCTTGTCTCCAGCCGTTTTAAAAGCAGAAAATGCTGCCTAATTGAAAGGCGGAGTGCCCTCCTGCGTCTCTCTGCACAGGGGGTGTTACTGCGGTCAGTCAGGTGTTTGTTTGGGGAGAGCTTCCCTTGTGGGTGCAGGACCCCACTCCACACTGCAGTGGTTATACTGTCTGCTCTGCCTCTATAAATCTCTGGATCATAAATTTTGGGATTAAGCAAGCAGCCTGACTTCCCAACAACAATATTGAAGCAAGGAGCTTCATACTATTAACACACTATCAATCACACACTCACAAATAAATCCGCAGAGTAACCCAGAGACAACAATCTCCCCCACGCTCCTCATGGATTTTGTTATGGATAAACCAAAGTTTCCCACTCCGCACTTTCCCTTCCCAAGACTGCTTCCAGCTCTGATGTTTTTTTACATTCCTCTGAGTAACTAGTGCCAATTTTTTTCCTCTTTTTACCAGCAACCAAAGCAGCAACTACGGAGGAGTCCTGAAATCCTCAGCCTTGTCAGCACAGTCAGAAGTGTTTCCCAGGTGGCATGCAAGAGGAGAAAGATGGAAAGCTGTTCAGTTACCTCTCTGGTCTAACATGATCTGGAAGGTTTTGGACCCATCATGCTCTTAAAAGCGTTTTGTTAACACTTTATGGCCTTTTTGGGGAATATTGGAGGATGCACCACCTAAGGAACAGAACCTTCATCTCAGAGGAAGACGAAACGCGCCCGCTCTCCACGTGGCATTCAATTCCCAAAAGCAGCACTTACTGTCATTTTGATGAGGCTTTTGATGCCTGTCTGTACCTCTCTGCCTTTCCAGGTTCTCCCTCTCTCCCTCATCCCCGAGGAGCAGCTCGCCAAGCGGCACCGCCGCTGTTGGCGCGGCCACGCTCGCTCCCCGCCAGGCTCTGCTTTTCCAGGGTTTGTTTTTCACACCAGCCCCTGGTAAATGAGGCCGGCGTGACAGACCACTGGCTGGATAATGAGTTCATCCTCCAGACCCACCGAGAGCCAGGTACATCCCTGGCCCATCTGTTCTCACGGCACGGCTCCGCGTTTGTGAAGAGCGCGGCGAACGCCCGGCGGAGCTGCTGATGTGCAACAGAGCCCGGGGTCGATGGCCCCTGCAACACACACTGCAGAGCCAAAAAATGGGAAGAGACAGAGCTCTGGGATTGCTTCAGAGCCGTTGCTGGAAATGCATCAACTAAGGAAAAAAAAAATAAATTAAAAAATCAGGAGTAAGAAAGCCTCCAGAGGGCCGAAGCAAATCTTGTAGCACGCACACGGCACAGGCACAGTGCTGTCCCTCGGCCACTTCTGTTTCCTCTGGGGTTTCTAAGAGAAATAAAAGCTCCAGGAAAGCCACAGGTCTGTAAACAGAAGTGGCCAAAAGTCAAAGCAAAGATCTAAAGAGACTAGAACAAAAAAAATGACACTTTAAAAAAAAAACCAAGGCAGGAAGTTTATCCACCTTTGACAGAAACTGGCACACCTGACCTCAAAAAGGAAAAAGGAAACAAAAGCAGTTAAAAAGCCTAGATACCATCTGCAAATAATTTTAGAGGCAAGGAAAACTGGTACCATCTTCAATTTGGAGAAGGGATGAATAAAAAGTGATGGGGCATTGGTCTATTTGAATAATGAATAATTTAATGAAGATAACCTGAACTCTGTAATGTCCCACCTCCTCAGGATAAAAGTGTGGCAGCAGATGACTGACAACACCATATTTCAAATTGCTTTTGGAAAAAAAAAAATCCCCTTTGTTTTTAAACACGTTGTCCCACAGAATGTGCTGCTGGTTGACAAGAACAAGGGGCAGGTGTGAGTGATTCCTGGATGCCTTGAGGCTGCTGAAGGTCAGGAGAACATCCTCGCTCACATCCAACAGGACATTGTAACAGTGAACTCGCACCGTTAGGTTGGGATATGAGCCAGCTATTAGCAGGCAGAGCTTGCTCCAGGTAAATCCTTCCACAGCTGCCTTTTATCCCCATCACATTATTCCTCCTGACACAGGCAGCACTGTCCATATAGAGCACCGGTGCAATCCAATATGGAAATCCTATTTAGTTGTGCAATACATTACTGTCTTCTCTCTGACCGTACTAATGTCTGAATTAAAGTGTAATATCTCATGGCTGGAACCTTTCTTTAATTCATACTGAGGATCCCTCACACAATCTATGTGCTGAACAAAGTAGTAAATTCACCTTAACACCTTTATGCTTTCCCATAGTCTTTAAATCATTCATATCCAGACTTTCTGTGTGTTCCGGTGAAAATGTTTCTAGCATGTAACTTTTCCATTAATGGTTTAGGGAATGAAGTCTTTGAAGAGAAAGCTCTGTCCTTTAATCACTGGGAGAAGGAGCAATGCCCACAGTTCACTGCTGCAGGGTGAGCCTGGAGAAGCCCCTGGGCCCTGAGCCATCCTGGAGTGAGGTCCCTCTGCGGAGTGGCTGGGATCAGGTCCTGAATCCATCCCCAGGGGACAGCACACACTGCAGATGGCTGGCTGGTGGGGTGGCATCTTCCTCCCTTCACCAGTGTGCTTCCCCCGTATGGGCAAAGACCGGAAAACTTCCCTTTCTCTCACAAAATGTGAGTGAAACCCTCCAGATGGGACTTCCCTCAAACATCAAATGCAATTATTCAGCAAGATTTGATAAAACCTTGAAATCAAGTTCGAGAACAGGCTCCACTGCATCATCTGCAGGAGTTAAGGGGGGTGAACAACAGAGCTGCCCGTAGGAAACCAAAGACTCACTGCAGTGTACCTCATTTCTGAGACGTCTTCCAAAAGCAGCTTCACTGAGATGCTGCACACCCAGGCTAAAATCACCACTGACTGCAGGAAAATGTAACAAAACCACATCAAGGGCTTTGGCAGGGTTGTCTAAAATTCAGATAAAGACCCTCCTTTGCAAGGACGCTGCGCACCAAGACACTGAAGCCTTTGGGGTATTGGTGACACTGACTGTCCCTCTCTTTTCCCAACTACACTTTTCTCCATGAACTCTTTCTCCTCTGTGAGTCTAACCCAGAGCTAGAAGGTCCCATAATCAATGCTACAGAGGCTGGAGGAGAGGAGGGGTTGTTAAACTGTGAAATCTCTCAAGCTGAACTCCATCAGTGTGTTTATCCAGGACATGAAGCCCCCCATGGGCAAAAGCCTCTCTGCTTTTTGGGGGTCTGCATGAGCAGTTCTGGAGCCACCTGCCACCACTGACCAGGAAGTGCCACACAAAGAGCTGACAGAAACAGAGTCCACGAGGCAAACTTCTCCTGTAGAGACTCCAGCTTTCTGCACAGCTGGGAGAAGGGACTGCACCAGCAGCTGACTGAAGGCTTATCCAAAATTCTCGTGGTTTCTTTCACCCAACTATTGTTCCCAGTCTTGCAGGGAACATTTTGTTGAAAGCACAGCAACTTGCTTTTGAAACAGGAGGATATTGCAGGCAAATGTTAGCACAGTGCCACTCTGTGTTTTGCTTCCTCAGCTATGCCAAATTTCTGGCCTGAGTCCAGACCCTCAAAGACAATGGGTTCTCCCCAGTGCCACGTGTTACCACAGGTCTCTCCCCGCTT
The DNA here is from genome assembly GCF_009819655.1 of Sylvia atricapilla. Lineage (NCBI taxonomy): Eukaryota > Metazoa > Chordata > Aves > Passeriformes > Sylviidae > Sylvia > Sylvia atricapilla. Next base: position 27,735,568 of record NC_089148.1, on the reverse strand, counting down.
CTGAACCAGCTCTGAGAGGCTTTGTCCTCCTGCAGTGCTCTCCAGCTGCTCCCACCTTCTGCCTCCAGCCTCTGACCTTTTGAAAGCTACCTGGGAAATCCCACATTTGGTAAGAGACTTTTTAAAGCAAACAGTTTACATATGATTAATTCTTCCTGTAGAACCTCAAAAAAAAACCTCCTTCCTGATTAGCAAAGGTCACTGAATCTCAAAAGTTAATGGCAGACACTTCAAATGTATTACAGCCCTCCATTAAAAAATGATGTAAAAAATGAAGTAAAACAAAGCTGGGTTTGTCTGGAGAAAATAGATGTGGCAGAAGAAAAGGCAAGAAGCTGGGGAGGTACAAACTGGAAAACTGATAGAAGAGCAGCTGTGGGTCAGTCTCAGGAGCTGGAGAGGAATAGGGTAGGACCTCTTGCCAGAGCAACCCCAGATACAGAGAAATAAACCTGTATCCTAACAGTGAGCACTGCTGGAGCTCCTGCTGGAGTCACTAAGCAGTGGGATATTCTCTGAGTGTTTTGAGGGTGCACTTTCCCTATGAAAGACCCTACAAAAACGTGAAGAATCCTCAGTCATCTTCCTTCAAGCCATTCTCTATTAGGCAGCCATGACTTTGCTAACCTGACTGATTCATAATTCATAACCATTATCCATGCTTAACAATTACAGTGTTAATATTTGGGTAATTTAGAAGTGCCTTTCTCCAGCAGTTAGCCTGTGCCACTGCATAATGCACAATTTAAGTGTTTATGAACAAAACTGTTCTTTCCTCTTTCTTTTCCTTCCCCATTCATACCTCCAAAACGTTTTCAAAATGCTAGCGAAAAGAGGAATTTGAAGAGGGAATCTCGTTACTTCAAGGCAGAATTAAAAAATTATAAAATGCATAATGCCCAATTTATCAATCAAAGCCAACTGCAGCACAGACACACTGAAAGCCCTTCACTCTCTAATCACTAATAGGTAACACTATCAAATTCAGCCCTACACTCTATTAGAATTGCAGTAGAAAAGCACTTAGTGTAATGCCCAAAGACAGCTCACCAAATACTGTTCTCTTGGCTCAAAGACAAGGCTGAAGATGTTAAGAATTTGAAAGCTTCCTTAACCAGTGTGCTTTATCAGTATGCCCAGAAAACGAAATAAAATACCTACACACAATTTCTGCAGATTAAAAAAAAAAATAAAAATCTAACTTGTATTCAGCCCAAGGACTGTGACTTGTTCCCCCAGATTTGTGAATTACCCGTGGATGTCTTGCTGTCCCAGTTGCAGAGCCCATCATCTCCCCGCTGCCAACCGCAGGGACCATTCCCATCCCTTCTTTCTGACCACATTGATTTCAGGCTTGCTTGTAGCAGGTTTTTGTTTTGTTTTGGTTTTTATGTCCTCATTTCCTAATTCTTCATTTTCCCCTCAGTCTCCCAGGCACCACAAATGCACACTGTTGGCAGGGCAGGGATGAACTTCATCCAATCTCCTCTCTCAGTTGTGCCTTCTTTCCTTGACCTCCTCCGCGGGAAGGACAGGCAAAGACACCAAACCTCTGTGACCAGGTCCAGTGCTCATCCTCTGTGACCAGGTCCAGTGCTCATGTCCTCTCTTTTCATGTTATTTTACACCTCAAACTTCAGATTTGCTCAGGTTTTCTTACTCTCCAGGGTAAACACCAACAGAGCATCGCTGTGAAGCACCCAGAGCTGCAGCAGGAGCACCCAGCTGCAGGCAGCAGCACAGTTGTGGTGGGGGGGGATGTAGCAAACACCGAGTTTACACACAGACAGACACTGTGAGCTGGTGACAAGTAGTACAAAGACTTATTTGATGCAAAGACAGAATGACTGCATTGCTTATGTCAAAAAAAAAGATCAGTGGGAGCATAACAACAGAGCATTCTGCATGCTACACACACCGCATAAAGCGCAGAAAATACTCTTCATGTTCCCTGCGCTTTTCTAGCCTGGTTTCTCAGGAAAAAAAACAAGAGCTGTGCAATTGTTCTGTCACTCATTGCTTCCCCAAATAACTTTTGAACCTGTTGGCTGATCTCAGGTTTGACAGATAGGCCGAGGTCTCAAAGGGATCACATTCCTATCAGACGCGTGAAAATAATGGAGACTCCAAGCGGAGCCTTTGCCGAGCTGCCCCCTGCGCCGTGCCCGCCTCTGCTCTCAACCCCAGGGGTACCAATTAGGCCACGAGCTGGAGCAGCTCTGCGGAGCAGGGAACAGCTGGGGGAATGCTGCTTACATCTTCAGACAACGCTCCCAGCAAAAACATCCCAGCAGTGTGCACTCCGGCCGCGGGACGTGCCCAGGGGAGGGCTCAGCGCTCCGGCCACAGCTCACAGATCCATCCTCCTCCGAGCACAGGAATTCGCAGCAGGATCCCAAAATGCCAGGGCATCCTCCCTTCCAAAACAGGGCAGCAGCTGCCCATAGCCCCCTCAATATCACGGGGATAACCAGCATCCCTGTGGCCTGCTCCTCATCTGCTCAGGCTGCTAAAGCTGTGACGCCTGAGCTGCCCTTGGTGTGTTTGGGCCTTATTTTGTCCTCAAACTCCACGTGACTGGTGGTGTCTGTGAGCCCCCGTGTGCCATCGGTGCCAACACACCCCCAGGGCTCACCAATAAAAGGCATTTCTTCCCTCACCCTCCCCTGCCTGCCCCTCAGAGCTGCAAACAGCAATTCCAGCTGAGCTCCAAAAGCACACATGAATTTCTTGCTGGCATCACCAAAAAAAAAAAATAAAATAAAATAGGAGAAGCACGGCCTGGCAAAGAGTAAGATTTCTGTTCAGTTTTAAGTGTATGACAGGGAAGCTACAGGACTCTCATTCTAATAGCCAATGCTGCTAATTAAAACTGTTTTGGAAGATCTGCAGCCAGCACATAAATCACCCCTCTATATGCTATAAATAAGAGGCAGATACGGAATTGAATAGCTCCCATTTGTCAATGGAATGAAGAGATTTGATTGTGTCTTTTTGAATAATAAATCCAGACATACCTAGCAGGGCACGGAGAGTTGCTCCAAGTGTCTCTTTTATCAAACAACAATGATTATATTATAGGGTTTGCATTATGGGCCATCATCCATTTCTCTTGTTTTCTCATTTATTGCTGACATCCTCCCTCCCTGATGAAACATTTTGCTCTGCACAGAATGTGTTCATGCCAAGATCTCAGGAGCCAGGCAGGAGCAAACACCACTGAGTCTCCCGGTGCAGTGTGCACCTACCAGGATGTATCCCAGAGCAGAAGGAGTTTTGTAGGGAAACTGAGCTGTGGAAGCCTGAACACATGGTTTTTTCCACCCTAAATACCCAGGTTTTTCACCTTAAATACACAAGTTTTACACCCTACCCTTTTTTTCCACAGTGCTTCTAAAGGGCACTCAAAATGCACTGGGTGTCAGACAGAGGAGAGTCAAATCATTCTTATTGGCAACGAGTGTCCATTTATGCAAAACAATGCAGAGAACCAAAGATAAAGTCCTGAAGGTCAGCTTACAACATCACTGAACAGTGGAAACTCCAAAGGCATCTACATACAAGAAGCAGATTCTTAATAATAATAATAATAATAATAATAACAATAACAATAATGATGATAGTACCTGGCTCCTGTGTGGAAATCTCTTTTCAACCATGAACACTACATCCCACTCACAGCGACCATGTCCTTCTCACTGGAAAAGAAAACAAACAAATGGGCACCGATTAGAAAAGGGCATTTATTAACGCTAAGTTCAGAGTAGCTTCAAATTTTGCACATGCACTCATAAAACAGAAGATTTAGGATTCCCTGTCACACGGAAGGCTGCAGAAGGTTAATTGAGTTCACTGTAGAAGTATCATTACCTCTATAACGCACCTAAGGAAAAAAAGCACAGCAGTCAGGTTATGAAGATAGATTTATTTTAAGCCTTTAAAACTATTTGTCAAATTTTTGCCCTCCAACAGGGTGAGGATTCCTCTCGCTTTGTCCCTAAATTCCAGTGCAGCCGAACAGCAACTCCCACAGCATTTCCTCCGCTGTGGGTTTCACACCTTCCCACAGAGATACCCTTGTTCCCACCCGCTGAAAATCTGAGACGGAGAAGTTCCTGACCTCTGGCATCTATTCCCATTTTCCCAAAGGAAAAGCATTCTCTGGGATGGGCCACAGGATTTCCTCTCCTCTGCTGAAGGAGCAGCTGGGAGAGAATGAAACCAGCTCAAGGGGCTGCAGAGAAATTCCTACGGGCTGTGCCTTTTCCTTTGCTTCTGCTGGGGCTTAAAGTGGGGAGAAACAACAGGGAAATCTTCCCATTTTGGATCCCTCATCGTCCCTTCCAAAAAAAAGGCAGCAGCTGCCCACAGCCCGCTCGATATCACTGGGATAACCAGCATCCTTGTGGCCTGCTCCTCATCCGCTCAGGCTGCTAAAGCTGTGACCTAGGCGTGCTTCTTTTAACGGTGAATCGGGATGGGTTTGTTATTTGGGGGTTATGTTTGCCAATAAAAAAAAAGGAAAAGGCTGAAAGAATTTGATGGCTATGCAGTTACTCTGAAATCCCAGCCCGAGGTGCTCACCTGGCTGGCTGCCCTCCCCTTGCTCCCTGGAGCCTAAAAATGTCCTGGGCACCACCAGCCAGGCCACGGCTCCCGTGTCACCAGCTCTGCGAAGACTTTGCAGTCACTGTTTAGTGCCTGATGATGACACAAAAGCTGCTGCAGAGCAATTCACAACGCAGGCACACACAGAGCACAGAGCAGGCAGATGGGACTCAGAGCGCAAAGAGGATAAAACATCATTTTCACAAAATCCATTTGTTCGGATGACCCGAACTCGAAATTAAGGTGTTAAAATCCAAGACAAAGAGGATTTCTGATTGGCAGCCAGTGATGTCAGCCCCTGTGCCAGTTACAGAGGGAATTCGTGTGGCTGCCTTTAAAAAGAAATCATTCCCTCTCTGATGCAGCAGTAAGACATTGTAGACAGCCCATTTGCAGGGGATTACGCGGCACTTCTCAGGTAGTTAAAGCCACTGAGCCTTTCGACCTTGTGCCTCCTAACACTACTGGAGGCACAATCACCCAGGGACACGCTGCTCATCGTGTGTGTCTTATTGCTTAAACAAAAGCCGGCCAACCCAGCAACCTGAGCCCACCACCCCGGGCTCTTTGGCCATGAATTATGACGCCGAAACAACACCGACATAATAAACAGCGCTATTTATTAGCTCGTTCTATGATTTCAGAGGTGACCACGCAGACTGAGAAAGCAGAGGAAGGCTGCGGCAGGCTGGAGCGAAAGCATTTTCTCAGGTCACTGCCCTAAACACAGATATTTCGTGTGCTTGCACAAGGCGAGTAAATCTTTGCACGCCGCAGTCTCCAAGTGGCTGGAATGAATGGTCCCTCCAGATGGGCTCCGAGCTCACTCACTGCCCCGCGTGGGTAATGAACACCAGGCAAGGGGAAAACTGATATCAAGAGCACTTCTAAGAGCGAAAAAGTTAACACCTAAATTGGGAATCGATATATGCTGTAAGTATTGATCGGCAGAACAGGAACCCTCAGGTTTTTGCCTCTGCTGAGTGGATGCTGTTAGAGGCTGAGCTGAAGTTCCACTGAAACACCCTTTCCTTTAACAGGTATTCTTTAAAGAAGCACAAAGCAGCCCAACCTTAGGCTTTATGGAGCGATTGTCTAACCCTTCCATGGGTGCACTGAACAGGTATTCTTTAAAGAAGCACAAAGCAGCCCAATTTACGCTTTATGGAGCGATTGTCTAACCCTTCCATGGGTGCACTGAACAGTTATTCTTTAAAGAAGCCCAAAGCAGCCCAACCTTAGGCTTTATGGAGCGATTGTCTTACCCTTCCATGGGTGCATCCATGCAGAACAACCAGGAACACACCAAACCAGGTGTCAGCAGTGACTTTTTTACTGTCCCCTAGTTTTTGAAGCCAGGCTTTTGCCCTCAAAGCCCAGCAGAAGGCGGCAGAGCTGAGGAGCAGCACCGCTGAGGAGGAGGATGGTGCGGGCATGGCAAGGGCACATCTGGGCCTGGTGATGGAGCACGGGGCGGGGATTTTGAGCACAGGAAAGCCCAGGTCTCATCTCTGCACTGCAGTTCACAGCTTTCCTCACTGGGCTCGCACAAAACTGCCGCTTTGGGACGGGGGGATCCCTGCACAGCGCCCTGCTCTGGTGGGGACACGGCTCCTTGGGTCAGCAGCGGGTGAAGAGCAGCCGCAGAATGTGTCACCCCCGCGCTGTGTATCTGCTCAAAGCAAGCTTTTCCGACACGCTGATGAATGAAAGAGCTGTGAGAAACAAATGTCTCATTGTTTGAGTCTTCCAGCCTGCAAGGAAGCAGGAATTTCTGTGCTCCACATCAAAGAAACACTTGACCCTATGTGATCAATTCCTCCTCCTAATTACTACGCGCTGAAAGACCTGAACTTCTTCGAGGTCTCCCAGGTGAAAAAGGGGCAAGAATATCTCAGGAAAGGTTAGAAAATCCGAACATTTCTATAAATATTTGTTGGGCTGCATTCCTTTAACTTTGCATGATTAAATACAGCCTGCTTCTGTTCTTCCACTTTATCCTCCGGGGAAATTTATCATCAAAATTATTGTACAGCATTCATTACTCTAGCCTCATTTAAAACCTTGCCCTACTTATTATTTAGGCTGAAAAAAAAAAATGTTGCTTTGTATAGTATTTCCTATAATAGTCTCAATCATTACATTTAAAAGATTGCTGTAAGGCAGCTTAGCTTGCATTAGAGGAAAATAAAGTGGGATGCCATAGTTAAGTGTTACAGTTCTAATTCAGCTTTTGTTTCCCAAATCGTAACAACGCAATGTTTCAGTCCCTTAAAAGGCTCTCGCTGCTCATTAGCAGCATCCTGGACTTCAGCCCCTGGATTTCAAAGGGACATCCAGTGGTTCTTCTCCAGCTTAGGAAGTGGTGGGGAAAGGCAGAGGGATGGGAAGGAAGGAAGGGAGGCAGGAGGCTCCATCAGTTCAGAGGTGGGGCTGTCATCAGTGGTGCAGAGAACACACTCAGCTGTGACACAGCAGCAGGGAATGCAAACAAATTCTGTTTGTTTAACCCTTACTCAATATTTCTGTTTAGGACAGAGAGACACGGCTCTTGAAAAGAAACAAATGCAGCGTTTCAATGGAAGGAAAAAAATTAACTTAAATCTCAGTAGTGTTACATGGAGCCTCCTAATTTGGAGGCCTCCTTAACTAATGAGACTTCTCCGATGCTGAGTACCACTGCTGGCCTTTTAGAGAACACCGTGTTCGTGTTTGTCTAATGTTTGTCTAAGCCTTCTGTGCTTCTGAGAAAGCCCAGCTGCTCCTGCACCGCACACACTGCTGGGGACGGCATCAGGGGAAAAGCATCTCCTCCCCATCAGCAGCCCCGCCGAGATCTCCTCCTTCACGGGCTGCACAACCAAAGACTTTTGGTTCTGGTTTGACCACATCCAACTCGAACTGAAAGCACAGCCTGGGCAGAAGCCACTCGTTAACACTGAACGTTTTTTGGAGGTTATGTCATGTATTTACTGTTTAGGTTTTTCTATCCCCCCACACTGCCTTCCCTGGACCTGACTGACCTCAGTGGCTTTTTGCTGCCCCAGACCCGGCTCTCCTTCCCTCTCTTCTCCGTCCCAAATCAAAGACCTGATATGGGACTTAGGAACACACAAGGAACCCGCGGTTTAACCCTCTGTGATGATGAAAATTCCCCAGTAATTGCTAATCTTCATTTCAGGTTTTGATTCCCGATTCTACTTTTCCCTTTCACCCACCCACCTTGTCTTTCTGACTGTTTTCTACAAGGGGCCTTGCAAAAAGACCTTTCAGCATCGTAAATAAATGAGATAAGCCAGTTCCTCTCTCTTCCTTTCGTATTGACAAGTTCAAAGACTTCGAAGAGATTAAGAGAGAAAGAGTGTAAGTGACCTGCTGGGTCATCAAGTCTAGGCTTTCCCTATCACTTCCAGCCATATCCTCACTACCTTTCTCCTGGATAAGCCTGATCTTATCAGCATCTCCCAAACGTTTTCTTTTTTTTTTTTTTTTTTTTTTTTTTTTTCCCCTTTATCATTTGAACCAGTTTACGAGGTACAAATGAAAGCCTTAGTGGTCTGTAACTCCCTGGATCGTTTCCTTCCCGGTGTCACCAGAAGGCATCTTGTCCTTTCTACCCCTCGAGCACACACATTCCTCATCGCCCACAGGAAGGGGAAAATGAGGTGAGTTTTGGTGGAAGGGAACAGGATGGTGGAGTTAATGTTCATCCAAGAGGCACTGCTAACTCTGGTACACGCAAACTGCTGGAAAAATGAAAATTCCTGCTTTATCATAGAATCGCAGGATGGTTTAGGCTGGAAGGGACCTCAGAAATCATTCAGTTCCAACCCGCCCTTGACACAGGCAGGGACACCTTCCCCTGGAGAGAGTGGTCAAGGGAGGGATCAATACTTTCCTTGCCTATTATTTTATCATTAGACTTCACAGATAAATAAATATTATTTTCTTTTCTACCACTAATTGTATGGATTCAGAGCTAATCATGAAAAATATGCAACACCCTGCTGTTTGTCATGCACCAAGCACAGCTCTCCCATAATTCTGCCCAGCAGAGGCTGTTGCTGATGAGTTCTGAGGAGCATCCTCGTGCTGCTGATACTGGCAGGACCGTGCTGTGCAAATGGGGAAAATCAGCCTCCACCAACCCCACAGTGACCCCGACACCCAGCTCTGGGTGCCAGCAGCTGCTCAGCACACCCAGATGCACGTTAGCAATCCCGCTGGCTTTCAGCAAAATCCGTTTGGAAAATCCATAATGCTAAAACGCCCCTGTCGCCATAAAAGGGGCTTTTCCCAGGAGGGAAGTATTTTGCGCAGCCTCTCCCCAGTCATTTAGAGGCATAAAAAGCTTTAGGTCTGTAGCTGGCTGTAAAGAGCAGCAGAGACCTCTCCCAAAAGGGACACTTTGGGTTCAGGACCAGGAGAGGTCAATCCTCTGGCAGTTCCCTGCGCAGGGCTTCAACTGGGGAGCACCCACTAACGCAGCAAAAGTGAAGATTGGAGTGAAGCCAAACAGATCCTCAACACTCAGAGAGGAAGGGGAGAACGAAATTTGGATTTTTTTTTTTTTGTGATGCATTAACTAATTCTATAACTTGCCATACAACTTTCTTTTCTTCAGAAAAAAAAAAAAGACCCAAACGTGCTGTTTGTTTTCTGTGATAAATCGGCGCTGTCCTGTCTTTTATGAAACAAATCTATCTGCGCTTGGATATTCTGGCAAACAGCAAAACCCTTACATAAGCATTTAGACAAAAAGAAGATTAACCAAAACACAACCTAACATGTCTGTTGTGGCCTGACCACAGTTCCCCATTCCCACACATCCTGCGTTGCTGGGCAGGGAGGAGGCAGAGAGCTGGGCATGAAAAACTGCACTTGGGACCCAGAAGTAGAAGGAGGTGTGTTAGTTTTTGTCTTTGTTTCTCACCATCCTCCTCTGTTTTTAAGCGGAAATAAATCAAAATAACTTTTCCCAAGTCCAGGCTGATTGTATCCCACCGTTTCCATGTGACAGCCTTAACAGCACCATCCACTCCTGACCCCCAGATGACTTTCCATCAGCAAAAAGGAAAGCCACCAGGCCTGAAGGGATGGTTGGGGGATTATCAGCTGGTTGTCAGAAGATGATTCACAGAAATCACACACCTCCTCCTCCATCTCAAACCAGAAGCAGTGAGCTGTCAGGCTGGCAAGAGTCTTTTCTGTCCCAGACCTTCCAAAAGAACTGATTTTAAACATTTTAAGCAGAAAAGTTCGAGTCCCAAACTTGAAGGGATACATCTTTTCCCGTGGTCCTGTTTTTTTACAAGAGGTCAACCAGTAAAACAAAGTGGTCAGACCATCAAATGTTTGCTGTGCCTGAGGTGGCTGATTTTGACTTCTGAGTAGCTGGATCTAATTCTCTGTCAGTTCACTGTCACTTTCCCCTCCCCAGCCCCTGAGTCTCTTATCTGTTAAAAATGAAAGGTTTTGAACAGGAGCGAAGGTCATCTCTGCCTGTGCTTCTGTTCCACAGCCAGCGTTGTAGAACAAATACTGATGAGGATCATGATGATAATGAGGAAAATAATAATGAGCATTGATCTCGATGGAGATGCTCCTCCGTTCTACCCAGGCCACTGAGATGAGACTCAGGAATCCCCAGACATAAAGGATGTGTCACACTAAACTTTAATTAACAGCAAATCACAACCCAAATGACATATTCCCCCTCCCTTCACACTCTCGATTTTCATAACTGACTTCTCACAACGAAACTCCAGGGGACATTTGAAGCCGGAGAAGAAAGCAAAAATACTTCTGCCTCCACGTACAGCCGGTTACGCCAAGGGAGTCAGCCAGCCATGATTCCTCTCTGATTTTGTACAGCAACAAACCAGCAGCAATTCAGCCTAGTCCACGGAGAGCCATCAGCAGAGATGAGAGGAGGGTTTGCTCTGGCGCTCTCCAGGGAGACACACTTGGCACTGAGGTGTTTCACAGCTTCCCCTGCTGCTGGTGGCCTCAATGTCACCAAACGATGGCCAGGCTCCCACAGCTCCGTTGGGTGACACTTTTCACTTCTCCAGCATTTTTCCCCACACGAACAAATTGGCCTGGCTCACTTGGTCAGGGAAGCACTGGGAGGGACGAGGCCTTGCTGGCCAGGTCCCCTTGTTCTCAGCAGGGAGCACTGGGGTCACTGGTGGCACCACGGCACGAGCAGCTCGACACCTTTCCAAGGTTGCTCCTAACTCCTGTCAGGATCAGAGGAAATCAGTGCTCAAGGGAAAGTCATGTCGCTGTAAATAATCGAAAAGTAGTCCTCAGGACTGAAATATTTACTTTTCAGATATGATTTTTTTTTTTTTTGCTGGTGGTGTTTCTGTAATATAAATATTTTAATCTTGCTTTCAAGTGCCAGACTTCTCGGGGTTTTTTTCCCAATAAATATGAAATATTTCTTGATTGACACACTTCTCTATAACTGCTCAGACAAGGCACCAGGCAGGCAAACATGAGTTCCCTTTCTGTCAAAGCCTGAGGGGGATCTTGTTTATGAAATAGTGCAACATAGTAGAATTCTTTAAAAGATTTTTTTTTTTTTAATAACTACCATGAAGCCGTCGACTCATTTTATGGACTAAGTAGGAGGAAGCAAGGAATATCTCAGGCAATTCCATGCATTTATATCCATTACATATTAACTCATTTCATATTGATCATAGAAAGAATAAATTGTTCTGATTAAATCAATCTCCAGCGGGATAAGGTCACAGACTTGTGCTATTAACTGCAATTGGCCACTTAAGGAGAAGAGACCAGCAGAATAGTTTAAAAAACCCAGGTTCATCTTCCAATGATAACATATCCCATAAATACTCCCCGTGGAAAAGTTGACACAAAGCCACGGCGAGATTCAGGGTACAACAGGGAATAGATAACGGGAGTTTCAGAGTTCCACGCTGTTGTTCAGACACCTCTCCTCCCTACAAGCAGCTGCTTCCCAATAAAGACCAGCCCCTCCTGACACGGGGAGATTCAGCTGATGAAGCAAAGACTCAAAACAGGAGGAGATGAGGCTGTACAGCCCCATCCCTCCTACATGGCTCTGCATGGGCACAATCAACATTTACAGCACTGGGCAGACAAGCAGCAAGGGATTCCTGATCCTGCCTTTGGGAGAAATAAATAACCATGCTTTTTTTTAAAAAAAAAAAGCAGTGAGAAATAAAAGGCCAAGTTTGGATCAAATTCAAGCAAAGCCAGTCTTGCAAATTGTGACTTAGGCAGCTCGGAGTGCTGTAAGACAGGGATCTGTAACCTAATTGAAGTGAATAGCTTGAAGTGCTCTGCTATTAGGGAATCAAAGCTCTGGCATATCTGCTGCAGTGTCTGTGAAACAGCAATAACAGTGTTTGCCCACCTTACAGAGATAATAGAAGTGGTTACGTTTGTGCAGAAATGCGATCGTGTAAAAAGCACTGTGGTATAAAAGCGCTAAATATTATTATTAGGTGTATGTTTTGGTACTCCAAAAAATGCAATTTATTCAAGCTCTTCTAGTTCTTTGACACTTGTAACAGGCTTCCAATGTGGCTTAAAACCCCTGCTCAAAAATAAACATCAGAATAATGAGCTTTCCTTATTTAATTCACCAAATAGGCACAATAAGCTCATGTTTAAACAAAAAATGAAAAGGAAACTTGCTGCTGTGCCAGAACAGCAGCACAATCAATTTTAATTAGCATTGCTCATTGTGGGAAATGATAAGGTATCAGTCATAGTAATTGGTGGTGTTGACAATTAGTCAAAGTTATTAACATCTCAAGACCCAGGACAAAAAAAGCTTGCTGAATTTTAAATATCCCGAGAAGGCTTGCCTCGAAATCCTTAATTTTCACACGGTCTGAAAATGTTGCTCAGATTTGTTATTTGTTAGTTTCCCAGCAGGGCACAAGGACTGGGATAACACCACCAACCCGACATCGCTGGAGCTTGATCAATCCAAGTTTTCCCAATGCTCATCCCAGACCCTTTCTGAATGGATCAGGAAATGCTCCCAGGCAAGGGAAAGGAGCTGGAGCATCTCCAAGGAGGTGCCATCGAGAAACACAAGCCTTTGGGTGCCCAGAGCAAAGGTGGGTGTGCCACACAAGAGCAGTGGCAACTGCTCCCTGCAGGTATTACCTCATTTAGCGGCCAATGTCGGCAATGCCTCGGCTTCTGAGGAGCTCAGGTGTAAAGTCTATGACAAGACACAGTGTAGGGCACTCGAGGGGTTTGTCCTGGTCTCTCTCACCCCTGGGCAGCCCCACAAATGTCCTGCCTGTGTTTGCTCTCCATCTTCCGAGAGAGGATCTGGCAAAGGAGGAGCTCAGTGATCATATGAACCAGGTGAGCAAAGCAGAGCCCACCTGTGTGCTTCACATCAGAACGGACACCAGGATTCCTGATCTTTCAGGAAAGTCTGCAGGTGAATATCAGGTTATTTTTCTGGCCACCAAGACCATAAATTCTCCAAGGTCTAGCACTTGGCTACTTGCACCTTCATGTTTTATTGGGGAATCCCTGAGGGACCCTGTGAGTAGGTGCTGAGAGCAGCAAATGACCCACCTCAATGAGTTGCGTAAGGATCGCTTATGGACACAGCTGATGTACACAAAAAAAGGCAGAAAAACATTGTCCAAAAAGCATTTGGTTAATCTGACCTGACCACCTGCCCTAGAAGACAAAGATCATGGAAAGACCCTGTCAATTGTTTTCTGCTGGAGTGTCAGTGAAAACTCAATATATTCCACCTCCCACGTCCTGCTGTCCCTCCGTTGTAAATGAGAAGTGTGTGATCCTGCAGTAGCCATCCTTCTGGTGGAAGTAGGTGTTACAGTTTTAAATAGCAGAGGTGACATGTATTACTCATTCGTCCTTTCGCTCGCTTTAATGAGTTTATTTGTATGGAAATTAAAAGCCAGGTAAAAATACCATCCCTGTCCCTAACACATGTATCTGTTACACAACCATGGTGATTCTCCTGACCCTTCTCCTACAACAACCACTCCCAAAACTGGTGCAGCCTTTTGAGCAACAGAGAGAAACACGAGGCTGCCACAAAGGAACAAATCCTGCCTGGCAGATGCTGGCACAAACTGTCAGAAAGCACAGTCCTGAAAGAAACCTCCCCAAAACCCAACTGAGATTCAAAGCAAAGAAACCCTGATTTAAATTCCCTCTCAGGCTCTGGCCCACAGCAGCAGCAGCAGCAGCAGCGGGGCTCTGCCGCTGCGGCCGCCAGATAAACACCGTTTTCAAGGTCAATTTCCTATGACCAGTTGCTTCATTTCTCATCGTTTTCTGTCCAACTTCATAGATTACCACTTAAAATTGATTTATTCTTTCCCTTCCCAGCATTACTTTGCACTTCATTTAAAAGGGAGGTGGCGGGGGGGGGGGATTTTTCTCTGCGTTCCACACGACGACACCATCACAAGACGATGGGCTCAGCTGGGTTTCAATTGACTGAAACGACTGCTCAGTAAAGCAGTGCATTGTAAAAGCCAAACCAAACCAAGAGGCACCTTCCAACCATTTTCTCCCCCCACGCCTCTCCTCCCCACTGCTAGAAATATTGTTTTATAGAGACGGCGACTCGGGTTTTTACATACGGAGCTCTGTTGTAAAGCAATGTTTTCACAGCCCCCTAACAGAAAACTGAAGTTGTGCTGAGGTCTGGTTTGAGGTTCCTCCTGCGGGCCGGTAGCAGTGGCACTCGAGATCAGATTAAAGCTGACAGAGATGAAACTGTGCTGGCCCACATCCTTGGGCTTGCTCCAGGGCCTCTCATCTGCATTTCATCGTGATGTGAGCACATGTTCCCATCATTGGTACACTCGTCTGCATCACTCTGAATGTTAATCACGGGCTAACCCAATTTCTTCAGCAAATTTATTACTTACTGCTCATTAAAGTTCATAAAACCTAGTGTGAGGCTGAAGGAAGAAGCAGAACACCCTCACCGAGGATTCCTCAGCGATTCACAGGTGACAACGTCATCCCGTGGAGCTCCTCCTTCCAAGGTGGGTGCCAGAACCTGTCATCCACTCTCCAGGGGAGAGGAAGGAGGACACGAGGCACAAAGAGCTGTCACAGCCCTGCAGAAAGCCCTGAAACCACCATCCCTGTCGGAACTCGCTCAACAAAACAAACCCGGATTTCTTTCCGGAGTCATTTAACCATTTTTATTTTTATTTTTTTTTTCAATGAACAAAGAGAAAGAATCAAGTCTTCCCAGCAACGTGGGGATGTGAAGGGAAGGAAACCGAGCTAAGAGGAGGGGATTCACAGGACAGCACTCACAGGGAGAATCTCAGCAGCCCACGCTGCAAACGTTACTGGTTTTCCTGGCGTTGGGAATTGTCCTCATGATCCCAGCAGCTGGATCTGACAAGTGACACTTTCCTGCCCTTTGGATTTACTGGTAATGCATGGCAGGAACGCACCTGCGCAACACTCACAGGCTTAAACCTAAGCATGTGCTTAAATGCTGTGCTGGGCTCAGAGAAGCCGCTTTTGTATTTTTTGGAAAGGGATGATTTACTGTATTCCAGTCAACAGCCAGACGTTACCATCTACCTCCCCAATGAACTCTGTGCATCCGAAATGATCTCAGTCTCCTCCACCAGTTCCTCAAAACCTCGGGAACACGCACAAATCCAACATCCGACGTCCCGAGTGGAAGCTGCTAAAACTCTCCAAAGGACATTATGATTGAAATATTCAATCAGATGATGCTACCATCAGAATAATGAAGCCTTTGGAGGATTCGCTTCATTGAGTATAAAATAATTCTGAGAGACACTTAAAAGGAAGAAACCATGTCTGTGGGAAGAAACAGGACGGATTTTTTGCCAGGAGGAGGATTATTCCGCAAGCCAGAAAATGACACCTCTTGGTAACCCAACATCAGATCTGCTCCTAGGCTAAAATTAGATGTCACAAAATATATAAATATGATTTTTGCACAGCTGTGCAAATGAAAATACATCTGTCGAGAAAAGAAAAATTACAGATGCTTACTCTCTCTTTTCCCCAAAATTTCCATAACCATAGAACGATCCAGCCTGAAATTAGAAATTTGCTCTCTCCTTTAATTAAATCAATTTGCATTTCTCTTTTCCTCAGCTGATTAAATAACAGAAGAGCACAAAGGTGAAGGTGGGTTTTGTGATTAAAGCACTGGACAAAGACCCTGGAGGAGGGAATTCAATTCCTGCTCCTGTCACAAGACTTCCTTTGAGCACAAGGTCACAATCTCTTTGCACCTCTTTTCCCCATGTGCAAAGATGGATGTTATTACACTCTCCCTCACAGTCTCCATCTTTTCTATTGGATCATGAGCTCTGCAGGGACAGGATCTGTCTATTATCTGTCTATTAAAGTTTTTAGGGACAGCACCCCTGCAACAGGGAGGGAATTGCAGAGGGATGTCCTCCCTTCACAGCCACAGTGGCAGCAGCGAGGCCGTGACCTGTCACTGCCATGGCCCTGCGGGACAAGCCTGGGTACAAAGAACACAAAAGGGGTTCAAGGGAACTTGCAGGGCTTCTCAGTGGCTGTTGTGCCCATTTTTTCAACTCCAAAGCGTGGGCCTGTGAGCTGCACAGGGCGGTGCAGGGTGGAACAGCAGCTCAGCAGGGTGAGGTTTGCACTGAAGCACAAAGCAAGAAAGGGCCAAATGTTTTATGTCATTCTGCTTTCCAGGTCCTCATCCCACTTCACAGAGTGTGGCATCATGCAGCACTGCAGTTTTTGCAAGCAAGGCTGAGGCATCTCCTCAAGAGGGTGTAAAACCTGACTTTAATAAGAGCAAACCATCCCGCAGCTCTCCCATGGGGATGGGGCTCTGGATGATCCTTGGAGCTGAGTGATCTCAAAAGCTGCCAAGAGAAAACAGGAATTCATCTCGGGAAAGAGGCTGGACCCTAACAGAATTATTTTAGAGCACAATAACACACCAAGCTGTCTTCATCAGCTCTATGACTCTTGCCCGGCTTGACTGCGAGCACATTGCGTCAAATGGGTGGCAGGAAAATTAATATCTTCAAAAGGAAACAGTTCACCACATCACACACAGTCCAGCTCCCATAATGATAAGTTCCCTGATAGAGATCATCTTCAAAACCCCAGTGCTTATAAGAGACTCTGTGGAATTCATCGTTTTTGATGGTTGGTTTGTTGGGATTTTTTTTTTTTTTAATTGAACCAAAATAGTTTTTAAAGCATATTCCTAGCCATGCTGTTTTAAGGGATTAACAAGCCATTATGTACTAGAGCGTACATACATAATGGAATCAGCAAACAGGAATCAGCAAGTAATCTTCTGCCTCCACAAAGACTAATGTGTAATTGCCAGAAGCACCGGGGGATTTTCTGCCTTTTGTTGAAGCTTCAGGAGGTGACTGCCGTGGAATTTGACAGAAATACAGAAAGCAACAATCGGCTACAGACATGAAAGTTACTGTTTCACACAACAACAAACTTTCATTACAGTTGGGTGCGGGAGCATTGATTTGCAGATGTAAGTGCTAACTGTTATTATTTAGCAGATGATGGGAACAGAGCAGCGAGCTTCTGAACACTCCACACAAAGAGAGGCATGATATGCAAGATGAATTTTACGAAGCAAATCTTCTTCGTGGAGCCTTTACACTGATCCAGGCTCAGTTTAATTCCATAAACGGGGAGCCGTGATCAGACAGCTGATGGGCACCACATCTCCCTGAGCAATTGCTTTCCCATTTAGAACTTGCATCAAACCAAAACACCATGGGGCCACGAAGAAAAAATATCAGAGCGAAACCCAGGGATGGGGCAATGTTACAGAGCTAAAGCCAAGCCTGTGGCTGCACAGAACAAACACATTCACTGCATGACAGTGAGAGGGCAGCCAAAGTGAGGTAGCACAAAAATCCTTCCTCTGTGACCACCTTCAAGTTCAAGCCTTGGGGATCTGCAAAGTTCCCTCCTGGGGTGATGGCTCTGCAGAAACGTTCTCATCCTGAGGAATGCAGAAGGCAAACAATGTCTAGTAACATTCTCACTACAGATTAAGAGGTTTCTTTTATATTTCTTTATTAGAAGGGCAGAAATGTCCTAACATGTCCCATGGGAGATGGGAGGACCCTCTGAGAACACTCCTGGGGAACTGAAAGAGTTACAGTAAGACGTGTGTCTGTCCAAATCACTGTGACAGAACTTACTCATATGCATTTCTTGGAAAAAGTAAATATTCTCCGCTGTTACCCTCTCTGTACCTTTATTTTTATAAGTTTTTCACTCCAGAGCAGCCATTAGAGTTTTTGGTACCGGTACCAAACCCTACTGAACAGCACAGGTGACAGCAGACCCTTTCTTGAAAGCTCATGCAAGGGAGGGCTGCCAAGAAGACATCATCCAAATAACTCCTAAGATTTCTACAACCCCGTTCCATAACACACAATTTCTGCATGTGAATAGCAATTCCAGGTTCTTATCTGGCATCTGTCTGTCCACAGAAAGACACACAATGAGAAATAAATTGTTCATAGCTTTCAAAAGCTGAGATCAGGATGTTGTGTCCACGGCAGCAGAGAAGCTCAGGTACTCATCCACACCTCAGGTGAGAAGCTGATCCCAGCAGCAGAATTTTGCATGGAGCTGCAGGATCATGAAGCAGGAAACGAGGTCTCTTAGTCTCTTATTTTTACCCATTGACTGTATAAGCTGCTGTAATCAATCATAACCTCACTTAGGAACAGCTCCACAGTGCTGCAGTGGGGACGGTCTGTGCAGGAACTGCTTATTCCTTGCTGCTCCAGATGAAAAGATTCTCCTTGAAAGAGCTTTCGTGTCCCATGGCTGAGCCCCACCAGCCCAAATGCCATTGCACCAGGTTTTAACCCTGTCATTCCTTTGCATTAATCCCTCACAGGATAACTGCATAACTTTCCCCCTCTCTTTTCTGAGCGGATCACAAACAGCTGCTGGCCAAGGCAGAAAAACTGCATGCAGGTGCTTAAAAGCAGTGTTAAAAATAATAAAAAAAAAGCAATAACAGACCGTTAAAATGCACAGAATTCCTTTCACACTTCCATCAGGGCTGAGGAGTCAGGTGCAGGAGAGAAAGCAATGCTATGGATAACATACACACTGCCTCCAAACCTCATTATGCTGTAGGACATCAGTATTCCGGCAACACCTTAGGTGGGAAGTTGTGGCAATATTGATAAATTATATTCTGTCCACAGCACTAGGGTGCCAGTAACGTTTCAAAAAGCCTGGAGGATCAGTGGGTGACTCTTACAATGTATATATAAAGAGAAATCTTGTTTTGTCTCCCTAGAGACAGTTTCTCTTCTAATGGAGTGTGGTCAGAGGGGTTCTGCTTAATTCATGCATTTAACTCTGGATCTCCATCACTTCACAGTGGTTTTGTGCTAACTACAATGTATAGAGGCCATTAGGAAGCACGACTAAGATTGACTTTTCTTCCTTCATGGATTATACAGAAGGAATGGGAGCAAGTCAGGCTCATTAGCATACATTTAAAGAGTTCACGGGGTTGGCAGTAGCAGAGAGTACCCAGCAACCAGCAGAGACGTTTAATTCTGAACCTTACACATCAACAATAAAAGGAATATCTCTCCTTCTCACTGTTACATCATTAAACGAACCAGAAGGAGCTAAACCAGGACCTCTGGAGGTGCTGACAACAGAGAGTTGTCTGAGCTCGGCGGAGGATAACATGAATTTTAATTATCGCAGCCAACTGCTGGAGCGCTTATTCCCTTTCAGCGGAAGGAATTAGTGCTGAGATGTGTGCCTGCAGCCTGTGGTGCAGCCAGGCACTCCAGGACACAGGGCTCTGTGTCTCTGGAGCCCTGGGAGCCTGGGGAGCAGCAGTCCAGCCCAGCAGCACCACAGCCTCTGGCCGGACACCCCACGGTGATTTGTGGCCACCTAAGGGTGGCTGCTGCCTGCAAACCCCCCTGGGGCTGCACCTGGGAACCCAAGAGGACACGCAGCATCCCTGCAGCACCCTCAGCTGCCTCACCCGGAGAAATCTGCCTTGCAGACAAGGTGATTCAAGCTGGATGAATCAAGGCCGTTTTTCCACGGGGGGAGCATCCCTGCGGTGAAGTGGCCAAATAACACATCACCCACTGCCCTTTTCTCTCCCAGTCTGCAGCTGGGACCGTTGGGGCTGGTGTGAAAACACCGCCGTGCTCAGCACCAGCCTTGCAGGCACTCCAGGGATGCCTCACCTGAGAGCACCCAGGCAGGACACTCAGGTGAGAGCAGCAGGAGTTTCAGCTATTTCTGCCTGTCCTGCTTGCAGAGCAGTGACCTGAGCCACTGAGTGGCCTTCAGGTGTCACCGCACAAGGAGACACTGAGAAGTCTCACCACGAGCTCTAAGGAGCACTTGGAGCTCGGGAAAATGTGGGTTTTGGTGTGGAAAGGAGCAGCAGAATGCCCTTCTTGTGCCCTCTCTGCTTCCCAGCCCCTTTCCCAGGGCTCTTGGCCCCAGCCTGAGGCTGAGAGCAGCATCCAGACTGTCCCCTCTGGATCACCAGCCCACGGAGCACCAGGCTCTGCAGAGACCATTTAAAGCACGGAGGTAAGTAATGCAATTTTCACACAAACCTCCTGAATAAGAGAGACGTTGCCGTAACTGAGTTTTTGGGGATAGGGGAGGGCTGTGCTGCTTAACTCACAGATACTCTGCATCCTGCTGCTGGTCCCCCATCCCAAAAGAATCCCTTTCCCTCAGGGATGTGAAGCTGCTCTCACACAGGACCAGCAGCACGACAGGCCACACGAGCCCACGCTGCAGACAGCCTCCCTCGCTCGGAATTCTGAAAAATGTCAGATACCAAGGAGCATATGTTCCAAGTGCCCCTGAGCAGTCACAGAACACTACATTTACAAACAGAGAAAACCAATTTGAATCACTCAGTGCATTTGCATGCAGCGTCTGCAGGATGGTTTAGAATGAAGATTAATGTGCAGATTGGAGCGGGGGGCTGTGGTGACAGGCAGGGTGAGCTGCCAAACGATGCTCAGGGATGCAGGAACCCCTCACAGAACCTCCCCAGGGACTGCAGCAGCTTTTGGGTGCAAATGCCAATGCAAAGGCTGTTTATTGCTTTTGCAAGTTCCTGCTGCTCACGCTGGGGTTGGTAAAGGCCATCTGAAATTAGATCTTAATCTCATGTCCCAGTGGCTGGCAGAGATCACGCCTGGGCTCGGCAGCTCACAGGGATGGGCTTGTGCATCCTCTCCAAAACCACAGACCCTCACCTTCCAGCTTCTCCACCACCCTCACTCACGAAGAAATCAAGTTCAAAGGGCAGAACTCGGGAGGCAAAACCTCCCTGCACACCAAGCAGCCCCTGCTTTTAATGCTTTTAATGAAACTGAGAATTTGCTGGGGTGTTTTGAAGTGCAGATTGCAGCAAAAGGCCCCGGTCAGTCCTGCTTGCCAGCACCATCAGAGTGGGCTCATCCTCACTAAGAGGTGGCTGCCCGTGCTGGGATCAAGCGGCTGGGGCTTTTGAAGCATAAGGCTCTGGTTTATCAGGTAAATAAGCCGGGGAGGTGATAAGCCACTCTCTGAAAACCCTTCAATAATCGCACTGATAAATGCCTTGAACTCACACTCCTTTCAGATTTCCCCGGCTTTTTAATGACAGAAAAGAAGATCTCGGTTTCAGAAATATTCAGTGTTCTCCATTGTCAGTCTCTAGCTTAAAAAAATAATTAAGTTTACTCTCCTGCCAGCCTGTTATCAGGTCAGTGCAAGATGCTAAGAGATCAGTATGCCACGGTAAGAAATATTTCTGTCTATTTAACCCGCTAATTCAATCTCAGTAAAGAATGAAACCCATAAAGTATCTATTTATAAAGTAAATACAGCAAGTAGAAATCAAATATTGGTCCTGTTTCAGGCCATTAGCTGAGAGGATGCTGGGAAAGTAATAGCCACAATTTTTATAGGGCTAAAAAGAAGTGGTTTGTTCCCACCAGCCTTTGTTAGTTTGTTTTTCATGCCAATAAAGTGTCAGCCTGAAATGTTGTGGGCAGAACTGGACAAGGAGCACCTCAGCTGTAATCTGAGAAAACACTCCCAGGGTGTTCTGTCCTCTTGACCACATCCAAAGGTGGATGCACACAGCCTTCAGGAAATTACTGCCCACTCTCAACATTTCAACATTTCCTCCTGTAAATGCAGCTTCGTGGACTGGCAGCTTCCATAGAATTACTCATTCTGCTTGGAATCTTCCAAAAATTTGCAACAAAAGCCAGGGCCTCCTAAATGAAAGTGTTTCCACTCAGTCATCCTCCCCTAATACCTGTGAGGGAGTTAACTGGATTACTCCACGGAGATTATTTTTCCAGTAGAATCTAGATGTCAATTTACTGGGATGCAGCTTCTCTCATCCCACTGGTGGGGGACTCCAGAACCCACGGGAGAACAGTTTTGGCACATGGAATGACGGTAATGTGGACTCACAGAGCACCACCAAGGCACCAACCAAAATCTTCAGGGAGGAGAATTAAAACGATTTCCAGCTTTTATCACTTAGCACTTATTTTTCGATTATCATTTCCTGATTTTTTGAGGAAAAGCAGCCCATTATGTGCCCTCTTCATGCCCTAACACACAGTGTTGAACGGTCTCACTCTTAAATTCTGCAAATCCGGCAAAAACTGTCTATCCTGTGTTCTCCACAACCATTCATCACACAAATTAATGCAGAAGTTTCAAGTGCCAAACTAATACTACAGCGGAGTGCAATTAAAAATGCATTTAAGTCCGCTAATATTTCACAAAGAACATTTTCACAAATAGCAACTCCTTTCAAAAAGAAAAATAAAGTTACACAATAAACGTCACCAGAGCCTTAAATAAAGGGAATTGCTATTGATCTCTGGGTATCCTAAATTCAGTAAAATACTGCGGCAAAATTGTGTTCTAATGAACCAGTAATTTAAATGTCATTAATTTCATATTTGCCATTCCCTTTCTACTACACTGATCCCTAAATTAAGGGCATTAATGTCTCCAATGTCATCTGGGGATTCAACGACTTTGATGCAGATTTAAACGTTGAGAAGTGTTTTGTCTGGAATTTCCTATATACCCTCCTAAGAACCATTCAACCTTTTCCAGAACCAGGACAGGAGCTAATGGCAGTTTCCAAACAAATCTGTATTTTTAAATTTGGGAAGAAACCTCAGGGTTTTCCATTTCTCCCTTTCCACGGCAGAGCTGTGCAAGCTGAGGAAGCTTCTGATGATTTCTGACCCCAAACACCTTTCAATACGGGATTCTTGCTGCTTTATAAAACCAGGCATGAAAAATAAGAGTATGTTAAACATCACAAAATGCTGGCTGTATTCACAATCACAGACCTTCTCACTCCTCACAAGCCCCTGACACGAGGCTGTAGCCCAGCGGGGGTTTGTCTCTTCTCTCAGGTGACAAGTGACAGGATGAGAGGAAACAGCCTCAACTCTCACCAGGAGAGGTTTATATTGGATATCAGGGGGAAATTATTCACTGAAAAGGTGGTCAGGCATTGGAACAGGCTGCCCAGGGAAAGAGTGGAGTCACCATCGCTGGGAGTGTTCAAAGATGTGGAAGTGGCCCTTGGGGACATGGTTTAGTGGGTTATGGTTAGACTTTTCTAAACTAAATTATTCTATGGTAACTTCAATGTACTGGAGTTACTGTTGCTTTCCCACCCAGGATCTTCCCTAAACTGTCCACACACACAGAGAATTTAAACAGTTCAACCTGGAGCTGAATCCTTCATGCAAGTGGTTGGTGTCTTTACTGGATAATCTCGTA
Organism: Sylvia atricapilla; assembly: GCF_009819655.1. Taxonomy (NCBI): domain Eukaryota; kingdom Metazoa; phylum Chordata; class Aves; order Passeriformes; family Sylviidae; genus Sylvia; species Sylvia atricapilla. Next base: position 27,712,084 of record NC_089148.1, on the reverse strand, counting down.
CATGTGCTTCATTATATCAATAGCAGTAGGAAATTATTGATTTCTCCGAAGCCATTAGGTTCAATTAACTTCTCAATTGAAATGGAAAAATGGTAAATTACCTTCGTTTGATGGTGAAGAACAGTAAGGGGGGGGGAAAGAAACGATAATACCCTAATTTGTGAAGTATGTGAGCAAAGTGGTAAAGGTAAAGCAAACAAATGAATATTCGTGTAATAGCTCTAATCAGCACTGCTCAGCATTTAAAACTGGCATCATTATGCTCACTGGACTGTGCAGCTAGAAGTAGTTGTGATGTGGTTTACCCACTTAATCTTGTGAATAAATTATAGCAGAATAAATAATAAACAATAGGGAAAAGAGTGGGAAAATCATTTGGAACAAATTAAACTCCTGCTTATCCCTCAGCCTAAAGGCACACCCAGCACACCCCGAAAGTTGTTGGATATTGAATTGTAGAGAAGTTGGAAACAGGGGCCCAAAACTCTCCGAAGTCTTGGGAGACAAACCTGGGTAAGCAAGTAGGGAGGACACCTGGATGTGTGAGCCCTGCCTGTAAAACTCAGGGATATGCAGGTCCACAAATTATGAACTAAAAACCTGATTGAAAAATCCATTAAATCATATGCTAGCGATCAAGGAATATACAATAAGTCACCTGGTTTGACTTATTGATATTAAATAAATATTACGTTTTGGCTGCCTGTTCACAAACACCAGATAAAAAAATCCAAGTAGAGATCAGACCAATGAAATAGTAAAGTAAAAGCAAAGTTGTAGTTACTGAAATAAACTTTTTAAATATTTAGATCCAAATTTTTGTTTTAGAAGTTCAGTGGAAAACCACAGCAAAAATGTTGATTTCATTTCAGTTACTGCTCTGAGAAAACCTGTACTTGTAGATGCCTTTCCCCCCCAGTAGAAATAATTTCTGGTTCTTTTTCTATTTGCTACAGCACCAGAAGGAACTTTGCAGCCAACTTTGGGCTGAAGATTCTCCAAGGAGCTTTTCCCTGCACCCAGCTGGATTTGCACACACTTCAAACCAAGGCCAGGAAGGAATTCCAGCGCTGCGATGAAGCTTTTGGGATTCTGTGACATGAGAATATACAAAGAAATAAATTGCCTGAGCAGCCAACACTGAGAGCTTTACATCTCCTGTTTTCAGGCCCTGCAGAAGGTCCTGGGCAGGTTGGGGCTGGGGCTTGGAAACCTCCAAGAAATCTCTTGTGCTTCTGCCTCTCTCTGTTTCAGTGCCCAGCCATGGCCAGACTATTGATTTCTGCAGTGACTGCAATCAGTCATAACGAGGAAACAAGAAAGAAACCATCCATCCTGACACAAACCAACCATCAGATATTATCTGGGGCTCGCTGCTGATTTAATTTTTACTGACCCAGTCGTTTGGGTTGGCTGGAGCTTGTGCCTGAGTAAGAGTTCACTTTGTGTCCTGCAGTAATCTTAGTGTTATTACTGTGTTCATCATCTTCAAGGCAGTCTAGAAACAGCAAGAAAGCATTTTTTAAAACTTGTTTCTCTTATTTTCACATATCAAGGTTTGTTCTTTTTAATTTACCTTTATGGAGTGATTTTATTAATAATAGGAAAGTGTCTAGTCATTTCTTGATCAAGTATCATGCTAACTAACTGGGGGTTTTGCTGAATAATTTACATTTAATGTTCTTTTCTTTTTCCCCCATGTGAATTCCTCCTCTCCACTTCATACCCAGCTGCAATGAACTTTACTGCTCAATCCTATAAAACCCAGATACATTCATTTTTCTGGATGAGCAGTATAAACTTTGAAATTATGTATTCCCAAAGCTTTCCACCACTGGCAGCCTTCCTATGAGCCAAAGAGGATGTTCTTAGACCCTCCTTCAACTTCCTTTTATTTCTGTTCTCTGCTTTTTCCAGTTTTTGTTCCTGGATACTTCTCCAGTTGTTTCCTTTCAGCTCCACAACACTTCCAACATTTTGTGACGTTGTCTCCTTTGACCATGGCTCCGTAGCACAGAAATATCTATCCAATGAAAGATCTATCAGCAGTGGTATATATGTACATAAAAATCCATTTTTAGATAGATAAACAGAGGTATGGAAAATGTGCAGCTGGATCCGGACCAAGCTGTGGAGAACGGACTCCCACAGAGAAATAAACCAGCTATTCCCACACCCAGTGGTCAGTGGCTGCTCCTGACACAAAATGTCAGGAACTGGGTCTCTTGTGGCCACGGGCTCTCACATTTCTGTGGGAAAAGCTTCCCTCCAGCTGCTCTTTTAGGACATTAATGTGAGATGATGACCAGACCAAAGATACTAATGGTTTTGTCATCTTTTGACAGCTTTGTCCCTGCCTATCACAGCAGGCCATGAGCTTGGCCCAGGGTGGTGAAAAGACTGCCCTGAAGTCTGGGATGAAGGCAAAATGCTGGGCTGGTGGCTGCCTACCAAAATCCATCTGTGACTCAGTGTGTTCCTGGAAAAAAAAAAAAGCCTTTCTGTGACTCTCCAGGATGACTGTGCAGACTGCACGTGCCACGGGCCATCCTTTGGGGGCTCTCTGCACCACGAGCTAAAGCTCACCCAAGCAGAAGGCAGATGTTCTCCAAGGCAAGCATGAGGCTGTGGAATCAGCTACAAAGCTTAGGAGGAATTTCACACCCACCCACCCCAGATGCAGCATCCAAACCTCGATTCTCTCCCCTTTAACTTCAGGACGCAGCGACCGACGCGTTAAAAAAACCCAAAAAGCAACTCTGCCTCAGAAAAAGACTTCCACGAGGACAAAACCAACCAAACAAAAATGCTGTTAAAATGAAACAGCCCATTGCTCACACTTCTCTTCCTGGGGAGAGGTGACAGGATAAACTCCATATGATGGATGCCAGTCCTGCTGCTTAATGCGCTCCAGGACGGCGCTCTCACGTGAGAGGGATGAAAACAAAGTAGGGCAGCGAGCAAAAAGCATCCCAGCCTAAAGTTTTCTGGCCCAGGGCTTGCTGCTCATTAAAACCATGCAAAAATTGTCACTTCAACATAAAGCTAACTGCAATTCAGCACTATTGAGTCAATCTGGGAGGTTTTTTTTTTTTGCTAAGCATGACACTGGAGGGGAACCTTCAAGTGCTCCCGTGGATAAGCTGAGCTAGGGCTGCAGAAAGCCCCCAGCTGGAGAATTCTGCAGTGTCATCATGCAAACACTTTGTTTGCTCTTTGCTGCTTGTGCAAAGGATCTTTGCAGCTTCTTGTACCGTAAAGTTTTTCACCAATCATTCCATCATTTTATTCCACTTGCCCAGTACGGCCAGATCGATTTCTTTCTTTCCTAATGGCATCATTAGTGACAGAAGAATAACAAAGCATCTATCTCAGATCTCAAACCTGCAAACAGATCTGTTCTCTAGAATTCACCATTGATTTAAATCCTAGTGAACATTTCCAGTCTTTGCTGCTGAATGTGTGGCTCTCAGAGATGTCACAAAAATATTCTCCATTTAGCCTTTTTGGAAGAGGTCGTGTATTAGAGTTGATTTCAGGTGTTAAGTTATAACATTCAAACCAAATGTTTCTCTCTACTAAGCCCAAAGTGAAATTCTACTATCCAGTGGGAAAAATAGCCCAACACTACAGATATTTGCCTGTCACTGTACTTATTTCTCATTGAACTGGTATCTGTGTTTATATTTGATTCCTGGTTGCGCTCTCTTCATCTTTGACACTTTCAATCACATTTTCAAACACAATATTTTTTCATAAATAGCCAACATTCATATGAAGTTTGTTATTTGCCATACAATGACTATAGCTCTACACACACTAGGAAGAAAGGGAGGAATCGTGGTTAAAATCAGGGTTTAATATCTTTGGAGACCTTTTCCCCATACAAAGGACTCATCCTCTTAGAGCATTACCTGCAACTGGGGTTCTACAGATGCTTTTTCTTCGGAGCTTCCATGATTTTTGACCAGAGAAGAAGTTAAAAAAAAAAAAAAAAAAAAAAAAAAAAAAAAGTCACTTCTGCTGAAGAGTTGAAATATCCTGAAGAAGAAATACCTACTCTTTAGCCACTATTAATTAGCTACCTAAAACATGGTATAAGTGTTCAACTACTTTGTAAGTATGCACAGGGGGGCTGAACTTTTAAGAACATGGTTCTGTAAAAGCAGAGGGTGATTGGAGCAGAAACATCAAGAACAGAGAAGTATCACACAAACAGGAGTTCTCTACTTAGCAGGTCCAGAGGGAGCCGGGAGAGGAAAAGAATTAACAAGTAGAGGTATCAAAGTGTGAGCAGATTCTTAAGCAGCTGTGATGAGATACCCTGTGAAATACCTCAGCAGCTAAAAGCAAGTGAGGGCTGGTCTCTGCACAGGGACCATGCTCTGAACCTCACTGATACGGATCCCTTTCAGTGCCACATTTTCTGATCAGATCACAGAATCACAGAATGGTTTGGAGTGGAAGGACCTAATGGAAATCTAGTTCCAACCCACCTACCACGGGCAGGGACACCACCCACCAGATCAGATATCACAGTAGGAGCTCCCATCTGGGACAAAAAGCAGGTTTCATTCCTGATTTTTATTTTCGATAGGATTGATTCCTCGCCATTGCACAGAAGCCTGGGTGTGTTTGTGCAAGGAGAGCATGGAGCCTGATGAAGAGGCTGCTGAGTGACATCCCCTGGCCCAGGCTGTGCAGGAGGCAGGACCCGATGCTGATCATGGCATAACCTCAGCTGGCTTTTACCATCTGGGGAGCTGTGAAGCAGAGCCTGAAAAACCAGAGGTCCTGAACGTTCCTAAGGTCTAATTGGATCTGTATCCAACCCTGCCTGGCAGCTGCACGTTCTGGAAAGGAACAGCCAGACCTAAAATAAAATGTGCTTCTCGTGGCACTCTCCCAAAGGCCATTATTTGAAGGGCAGTGCCCTTGTAAATACACACGAGCTCGTGGCTTGGTTTCAGCCTCAGCCTACACCAGCCTGTTTGATGTAAACAGAGAGAGGCCTCAGGATCCGAAAGTGGCACTTCCACGGAATTCACAACAATCCCAGCCAGCCAGCCAAATGCCATTTAACATCACAGATGATGCAATTCCACTGGGATACACTTAAAACGAGTCCCAACTCACTTTCCCTAGAGGAATGCAATTTATCTGGGCTTACAGCTGTTGCATTCACAGGATAAGATTATGAAATAATCCTTTCAGGAGCATTAGGAGATATGGGTGGCCAGAGCAATGGAGCCGAGCCGACGTCCCGGGAAACGTTCCGGCTCTGAACGGGATTTGGGGAAATGAGCCCGTGTCCTGCAGGACCCTCTGTGGATTTCAGCGTTCCTGCTTGAAAGGCTTGGCTTCTCCAAACACTGGGAACTGGGAAGGGAGCCCACTGCATGACCAAGCATTTCATGGGAATCAACAGGAGAATAGGCAGAGGGAGAATTTAACGGGATGGCAACACGGACTCGGTAGGGCGGGATTAGATCCCCACGGTGCTCCTCTGTAAGTACAACAGTTCCACGGAGTTGGTGCAGACCCTTACACCCATAGAGCCCATGAGCACACTGAGGATTCCCAGCAGGTATGGAATTACAGCCCATTATTCATTCCTCCTTAGTAATAATATCAATTTAGCTGTTAGTTTTTGTTTTGACTCAGTGCTTAGGAATCAGCGGGGCGATAAAGCTATTTAAATGGAAATACTATTCAAATACACAATCACCTGATTGGAACACGAGCAGCTCCAGCTCCTGAACATTTCTCATATAATAGCTGCTTTTTCCCTCATTAAATGCAGAAATCTGATTAACATTTAGATCACACGTGCTTTACTTACAGCAATTAGGACCAGATACCAGAGTTTTGTTAAACTATGTAGGATTTTTGTGCTTTATCACGAAGGGGAGAACAAAGAAGCTCCATAGCACTACATCTGGTCCTTTCTACTGCTTCTGTTCTATGCACACTCTCAAGGACAAGTGTTAGATTTAAAGAGAAGTCCATAGGGACAAACTTAGTGAGGAAAAAATTGGACACTCTGATGAACTCAGCTTTGTAACATAGTACAGTGATTGGTAACTGTAATTCCATGCACTCCCTGGCAACACCCAATTAAACAGTCTGAGGGGTTACAACAGCTAGAGATTAGGAAATAGCTGCTAAAATAACGCGTACGAGGCCTGAAAATGAAAGCCTCCTCTGTTCTGATCAAAAAATAATAGTAATCTGCAATTCATAAGGTTCAACTCAAGTTAGAAGGGATCAAATCTCAGTTGTTCAAAAAGCTTCAGAAATATAACTGAAGAGGTAATTTAGGATGTCCACCGCATTTTGCTCGAGCTGCGTTGTCACACACTTCACAAGCTGTCATGTTGTTCAGCAAATGCAAAACGTGGAGCTCGGCCCTTTCAAGTAAGGAGCACAACCAGAATTAAACAGTAAAAGGAAACAAATGAAACTGTCTGAAGAAGCCCCAAGTATATTAACATTTCCTGCAATACTCTGCTCTGGCTGGTCCCAGGAGAGACTCAAATAGTTGTAATGAAGCATTTCCCAAGAATAAACTTGACACAAGTGAATAGGATGGAAATGTGTTTCCCTAGCAGACAGGCCCAACCCTGCTGGTTTCCTGGGACAGCCCATGGTTTTGGGGCTATTCCTAATTTTTTTTTTTTTTTTTTTTTTGAGGTGCTCCAGCCTCAACATCATGGCAAACCTGACCTAATGGTTTCGCCCTTTTGAACCACCAAAAACACAGTTTGTGTGAAGCTCTTGCGCTGCTCAAGTGCTGCACAGCCCAGGCTGAGGGTTTCCCTCATCCCACTTCCATTTGATGCATCAGGAACCACAAAACGCCATTTCCCACATATTCCCAAGGGAGGGAGCTGGCATGTGTGCGCAGTGCGAAGAGAAATCTCCTCTCCACAACACACAAACCCAAGTTTAAAACAATGCAAATCCAGTTTCTCTCTTCGTGGGTCACCTTTAATCTTTTATACAAGCGCTAACTCAGGTCAAGGTTGAACCGACTTAAGGAAAGGACTCGGAGTCCTTTGAAAGAGCCTGCGAGTACAATCTTGTGTTTGCATTTAATTAATCAGCTGAAGCTCTCAAATCTGTACTATTATCCCTTTAATAGAGCAGCCCCCTGAAGGCTTTAGCAGCCAGCCCACAGCTCCTGGGGCACTCTGATGCAAACCACCTCCAGTCGCAATTCCCGGATTCCAGGCGAGGCACGCGAACAAAAGAGCTCCAAATTTGAGAGACTAAATATTAATTGATGGTAAACAGAGTGAGAGTTAGTGGCAGTGATCAGCTTCCCCAGTTGCTTTCCAGATAATGTTGTTGGTGGTTAATGAACTGTGTCTTTTCCTTTCTCTTTTATTTTTAATTTTTTTTTAATCCTGCAGATGTCCGGCGTGCAGGAGCTGTTCCTCAGACGGCTCCCAGATGAACAGCCTGGTGAATGTCTAACTTCCCACGCAGTCTGTATTCCTCAGACACTAATTAGTGATATTTCAGGAGCTGTAAATGATGGAAGAGTCTCTTTTTTTTTTTTTTTTTCCTTCTTTTGTTCAAGACTCGTTAATAATCTAAACCAGGCTGCTCTTGCCATCGTTTCCCACCCCACTGACCTGATGCCCACCAAAATGCCTCAGGGGTCAGAAGATCCCTCCTGGCCAGGGGTGAAGCTGCAGCTTCACTTCCTTAACAAGAAAGTGAAGAAAACATTTAGAAACACATCAGAAAGATGCAGCCCTGATGATCTGTGCTCTTTATCAGCCACATCCCAAAGGAAGCAGCAGCTCCTGGCCCTGGTGACAAGTGCCAGTGAGTCACTGTGCTTTCCACACTTACAGGTTCTGATTTACAGGGGAACCACAGCATTCCCATCAGCATCTCTTTCATCATGACCCAGCTGAGACTGCCTAACGAGCAGAGTTTACATTTTTGGGTTTTTTTAATAACTCCCTTAAGTCTGGGTGAAATTCTGGGTTGGGAAGACAGTAAATATTTCCTTTGCCACCTGAACAGGAACACCATCCCTGATCTGCACTCAGTAGGACACAGGACTTGACAACAGTCCCTGACAGAGAATGCCACCCCTAAGGTAGGTAGAGGTGCTAATTTCCATTACCATTCCTATTTAAAATGTGTGTCTTGTTCCTAGTTTGCAAGAGGCTTGTGTTTTCTTGGGACCAGTGGCAAGATCAAGGTTCATTTCCCATGGATGAGTGGATACCCTTAGGAACAGGCCAGTCTGACAAGGACAAAGGGCTTCTGCTCCTCCTGCTGTTTCCACTTCTGACTCCCCATCTGCCCAGCCCACAGACAGTGAGTGTTTCCCACAGCCTAAAGAAGAATTAAATGTCACCAATTTGTAGCAGAGGGGAAGGAGCAAGACAACATTAATTGAGTTAAATGAGTTCGCAGGCACTTTCCCAGCAAAGCACGTAGAGCCTTTGGACATCTTCATTTCAGAAAATGCTGCTCGTTATTTTGGTGCTGCCCCACGAAGGATCCTCTGGCTTTGGCAGATCATCTTCTGCAGTCACTCAGAGCCATTCCTGCAATCCAAGGCTTTGGGCAGCTCTGTGGGAGGGTTTTCTTCCCCCATTTGCCCAGCCTCAAATCCCTCTCCCACACTCAACAACCGAGCTACTTAACACGAGGAAAAGGCCAAAGATGATTCTCTGCAGTCCTGCTATTCCCCATTCTGGAAGGTACCATATAAACACCTACAAACTGTGGTTTTTTTCTGAGCCTGTTTGCTTTACAGTGCCCAACAAAGGTCCCCTCCTTCCCCCTCAAGAACCAAAGAATGACATGATGAGCAAATTGCTAAACACATGGGAGAAAACTGCCCCAAAACAGCCTCTGAGAGCTGATCCCAACTCTTACTTAAGAACCAAGGTGTGAAATAGTATCAACAGCTGGCTAAATTTGGGATCCAGCTTCCCAAAGCATCACATTTGTGGGCTACCTCAGCCAACTCCAGCAGCTGAGGGGAACCCAAGCTCCTCCAGAATAAGTCCTTGCATACAACTCGGTGAAATCAATATGCCCTTTGTTTAATTTTCTGTAACAACAGCACATCACATGATAAACAAATCAGTTCAGAGGAAAGAGATGACATTTATTGTGAACATCTAATTTATCATTTAGTCTTTCCAGGGAATGGATTAAAAATAAGAACGTGTGCATTTATTTGGAGGTTTCCAAGAGAAACAGCAGCAGTTAAAAGATGGAAAAAATTCCTGTTGGAGCTTTCTCACCCTGACATCCCCCTCTTCCATTCTGCCTGTCAGGAGCCAAATGGTTTGACTACGGCTGCCTCATCCTCAGAGAGAAGGAAAAAAGGCACCTTCCTTGCCTGAAAGAGATCCAGACTTGAGGTCAATTATGAGCAAAGACAAATCCTTCTGTCATTTCCATGAGTTAGAAAAATCAAAGCAACTTTGATACCTGGCTTGTCTCCACAGCCTTCTAACTCCTGGGAACGCTATCAGCTAATCTGCCTATGCTTTGTAGTTTCCCTCTCATTAGCACTACAGATTAAGGACACAACCAGCACACCTTCAGGAGAAGAGCCTGGAGCCTTCACCGTGTGCCCACCACGTGAAAAAAATGTGGCTTCATTTCCCTGTTCTTCCCAAGAGGCCTCAAGCCTTCATTCCCTCATCACAGCAGCTCCTGCAGTGGCTCCAGCTCTGCTGCCTCTTCCAGCCAGGCTTTGGCAGGGGATAAGAAGTGAAACAGCCTCCAGCTTTCAAGGAATAAATGTAAATAGGGAGCCTAGATTAGGGATCAGGGTTGGGAATGCTGCAGGATGGGACAAGAGAGAACCAGCCTCAGGAGGTATTTCTGGATATAACTCACCTCCATATTTGTAAGGCATCAGTTCTCCCCAAACAAACACCTCAACACCTAATTTTGGGCCCTAAAGTCCTCTAAAACTTCTAAGAGCAAGCATTAAAGATCAGTAATTATTTAATTTTTTTTTTGTTTAGCTTTTACTCCACAGGGTATCTTTGTTTGCTCTTTTTCTCCTCTAAAAGCAAAAGCTTTCAGCAAAACACAGCTTCCAGGGCTCACTGCATTACAGAGCAAGGTCAGAGGTCTCCCCTTCAAAGCAAGCCTTTTACATTGGAAACACTGGGATTGTGCTCTGTGCCAGCAAGGAGGGAAAATAAGGTTGGCTGGAGGACCACTCATCCTAGATTTGTTTTCCCCTACAAAGGCTCCTGCAACGCTGAGGCAATTTACTCACAGCCCTGTAAATGTCGACACAGATATTTGCGGTCGCTGGACTTGGCTCTTTCACCTGAGATCAGATCCCTGCTGCTCTGGAATAAAGCAGCCCCTTCAGCCAGCACCAGGACACAAAGCTGTCTGTGCATCTGTCCTCATCACAGCGATCACTCTGTGCTGAAGGAGAAGGAGCAAGAGTGGCCACCACACAGAGCCCAAGGTCACAGGCACATGCTCGCCCACGCTGATGAGGGGTGACACGTGTGTGACCTGCCTTAGGGACACACAGAACCATTATGGGGTGCTCCACTGGGGCTCCTCATCTCTGCAGAAAAAACCAAACCTGTGTATTGCACAGCCCAGAGCCTCGGGCACAAGGTGACCAGGAGCACAAACAGGGAGTTGCATCCCTAAACATCCATAGCTTCTTCAAAAGAGACCTATAAAACTTCACTGACACGCCAAAAATCCACCACTCTCTCTTCCACTGATGACAAACATTGGTACAGCCGCTTTTTTAAGAGGAGTAAAAATAAAATAATAAATTTTTTTAAAAAATAGGTAAGTCAACCCCAGAGTAATTCTGCCAACACATTAGCCCTTCACTTCGCAAAGAAAAAGACACTGCTGCACTTTCCTCCAGGTGACAGCAAGCTAAACAAGCACTGCCAACAGTGAATATATTGTCCAGACACGCAGCCAAGTAGAAGATGGGAGGGTTGGGCTTGTCTTTGGGTGGCAGAGCAGTAACAAAGCCTTGCCAGCAAAGTGCTTTAATGGGAATTTCTGTTTCCCTTGGGAAAGGCCGAATCGTTTGATTGCCAAAAAAAATATTTAAGGATTACTACCCAAAATAATTTCTTCTGTTACTGTACCATATGTTTGTGACTCTAACCAGGCTAAAAGGAAAAAAAAAAAAAATAATGACATACTCTTTACTGTAAGTATGGCCGGTTGTAACTGGAATATTAAGCTGTCAGACAATTCCCATTACAGCCAGTGCCTTGCAATCCCCTGTTGGAGATGCTGCATCTCATCACAGCTCGTGCATCACGTGAGGCAGCTCCAGGACCGCAGTTTGCCCTGGTGAATTATGAAACACATCATACCCAAGGTGTCAGGCTCGCATTCACACTGGGAATTCCACTTCGGTTTAGGGATACGTATATTCCTTTTGGTTTACTTCTCCACTGAAAACCAAGAAGAGCTGATGAAATGCGCAGAAAACCTGAGGCTGCTCCAAGGAATCAGTTTTTTTGGCAGTGAAATTCCCCCTGGTCCCCATGGCAGCTGCTCACCACCCTCTGGGGCCAGTGGGGGCAAACAGACTCTGCACATCCCAAACCCACTGCCAAAAACACAGGCACCACAAACTGCTGCAAGGAAAACAAAACCGCTGCCTTCATTCTGGACTAAACCCCTGCAGTCTCAACTGCACCAAAAGGAGAGGACACAATTATTGATAAATTTTGTCACCATTTATTATTTTGCTTTTGAAACTTCAGCATGTCTTAGAAACTTAAAGCTGCAGGCAATGGCTCCAGCTCTGAATGGCAGCTGAGTTGTAGAATGGCTGAAGAATTCACCCCAATGGAGCCGGTTACCTTGGCTTTTTTTTCCTCCCCCTCTTTCTTTGTTTTTCATGGGCTAATCGAAGAGCAGAAGCTTTATTTTCCTGCCCATTAGTGCCTGGTGCTGCACTAACACAGAACCAAGTCCTTGCTCCTAAAGCTGCTGCTCAGGAGGGAGAGCAAGTGGAGTACGATTCCACAGCAGGCAGTAGAAGAAAGGAAACCCAACATTTATTGAGATGTTGTGGACACAAACGTCGGTTTTCAGAAGAGAAATAACAGGTTTTTTTGCAGATGCACATGGAAAGCCACAATCCTGAACGATGTGGCTTTGTGACCCTGCTTGAGCAGGGAGTCAGACTAGACCACCTCCAGTGGTCCCTTCCAACCTGAGCCATTTCTGTGACTGCAGGAATGTGATTTCTGTCAAGGTGATGGGATTTTTCCCAAAGAACACCACACATGTTATTTCCAATCTCACAGAAAGGTCTGGGCTTTTTGGTGGTTGCTTTATTTTTCCTCAAGAAAGCACTCAGAAATGGTGGTGTTATCTTCGCACAGAGAAACGCAAAGATCTTACATTCTGTTTCCAGCTGGATAATCTTCCAGGCCATCAATACCCACTAAAACATTTAAAACAATTTATATACCCTTTATACTCTCTAAAAAGGAAACAGCCTTTAAAAGCTGAGTTACATTCCATAATTACTCTAATTCTCTGCATCTGGCATTCAGAAGAACCCAAATTAAACACCACAGAGCACCTCAAGTGTATCCATGGAGCAATGAAGGTGGAATTAACTCGAAATTAAATAGGACGTCTTTGGAGATTGTCATACCACTATGCAAAGTGCACAGATTACAACCATTTATATTATTGCCTGGATTATTCCTCTTATGGCAAGGTAGGTATTGTGAGAGTTTGCTTCAACACTTAATAACGTTACTTAGACTACAGAAATGCTTAAATTAGAAAATCCTGGAGCTGAACACCATAAATATTGGAGAACTTCTAGGCTGGATCAGCTCCAAACTCTGCAAATTGGAATTTAATCATTGATCTTCTGGTGAGTAAAGACTTTTCTTCCCTGCTGATAGAGCAAATGCAACCAGGAGAACACACACAGCCACCACTGCTCTGACCCCAGCACGGTGAGATTAGGAGCTGCTGTGAAATTCAAAGCGTGTGACTGAGGGAAACTACAGAGAAATTCTTCTGGGGTTACTTTAGATGTGCTCCATCACACTGTCGAGGATTTAGGAAAGAGCTGCTGTGCTCTTTATCCTCAGTGCAATACAGCCAGAGACCCAAAACATCCCACAAGGAGCAGATGTAAGATCTGAAGGCAGCACATCTAAGGTGGGTCAAGCCAGACCCACACACTGCCTCTGCTCAGTTGATCTGTGCGGATGCAGCAGCCTTTGCCCAATAATCCAGTGTCAGACACCCCGAAACGAGGAGGATTTCTGCCTACAGAAGTCAGATTTCCAAGCCTAATAATTGGCTTAAAATTGAACTGGGCTGCTCTTAGTTCCAAGACGTGAACACCACTCCCTGTGCAGCTGTACCGTAACACCTGCAAAAGCACAACTGCACCCAAGGAAGCAGGACAGTCTGTTTGAAGGATGCACCTGATGTCTTTGAGCCGGCAGGAAAGACAGGCAGGATGCAGGGAAGATTGCACCTGCTGCCCATCAGCCATCTGTGGAAGAATTTGGGCGTTCAGGATCTGAGGCACGTGGCAAGGAGGTCACAAACCACACAGATGTTTAGCACAGAGCAATCCACTGCCCACCTTCATGGCACGCCCAGGGCTCTGCCTCCTTGTCACGTGTCAGAAGAGGACAGAGGTGAGAAACCGAGGATGGGAATTCACCCAGCTCCAGCTTGGAGTTGTGCCACAGCCGGCAGCTGCTTCACCAAGAATGAAAGGAATAATAAATCACTAAGAAGACCAAGTCTCACTTTTGCACCTGGGAGAAAGCTGGGAGTCAGGTGAGTTGTGCTGAAGGCACGGAGCAGCCTGGTCACAGCAACCTGCAGCACACCCGAGTTCATCAGATTTGCAAATGTTATTGATTTATCTGCACCGTGCTCTATAAACAGTCATCCCACTCCCCACACAGAAACAGCAACAGCTAATACAATTCTCAGAGGATAAATAGCTGAGGGAAAGGGTCTGGGGGATGAATTTACATTCAGCCAGTACAGAAATCTCATTCTAAGAGTCTGGAGTGTAATTATCGCATTTCTTCTTGATTCCCTCTCCCTTTTGCAAGACCACGGCAATCGTGTGTGGGCAAGCGAAGCCATTACAACAAATTGGTTAATTTAAATGAATATCTAACCACACAGCACACGTAAGTGTGAGGGCAGGACACAGAGAGGGATCCTAGAGCTCAGGAGAACAAGGTGGCTGCCCTCTGCCACACACTGCCTGGGCCTATAGCCAAGAGCAGCACGAGCCAAAATGTGACTGCAGAGGTCTCCTGGTCCTCAGCTGGGTGTCAGATGATTTCAGCTGATTTAAATGTCACTCTGCTACACGTGCTTTAATATCTTGTTTGCTGCAATGCACTGATGATAACATTTGTAGTGGAAGGCAGCATCATCCAGCTCCCATGCTCCTTTTCCATCTTCTCAGTGTACAGCCATGGAGGTTATTTTCCTGCCTCTTTTTACAATTCATTCTTTGTCTGGCCATAGGCTTATCTTGCTTTATCATAAATTGTGCAGCCTGCTTATCTGTCTGTGCTCTTAATCTATGGGATGGATCCCAAAGTATTATGAGTTGCCTACCTCCTCAGCTCCAACTCTTTGTTTCCCAGTTCTGTGTCACTATATATACACACACATTTTTTTTTATCCTGCTGCAAATTCCCCTTTCCAGGTTATTAACACAGGAAGCTTTTACAATTCCTTCTGTTGTCTCTATGCTGATAATTCTAAATTGCTTCAAGTCTTCCAAGAGAAATCCTAATCTCTGGAGAAGAGGCTAAAGACACCTGCACTCCTCACCTGCCCCACAGAGGATCAGCCTCTAAATGCTACTGGGTATAAAAATGCTGCATCAACATATTTTGGCTTCCTTGTAGCTACTGAGACAGATTCCTAAAAAGAATTCCTTCAATATTGTATGTGATTATGTAATTCTGAATGAATATTCAATTATCCAAACTGATACCAGATTATATCTTATTGAGGCTCTTAGGGGTTTTCTCCAAGTCTCCCATTCCAAAGTCAGATTAAAAAGCAGATTTTTTTTTCTAGAGCCTCTTTATAAATGTTTTTCCCTAAGGGTCTCTGACAATTTATCAATGCCTTCCCACACCTAAAACAATGCAATTCTGCAGTTTCCTCAGTCCAAGTCATTTACATTAATTCTATCTCTTAAGTTTTCCAGTACAGATTTCAATACTTAAGGACCGTAATTTCTGGCACGATTTTCCCCACTCCACCCTGTTTTCTTTATTTTAAAAGCTCAGAAATTTACATGTTTCTCATGGCGTACATCTCCCATTTCCCTGGCAACAAAGAGCCAAAGAATTACTGTTTTTTATTTAGGCACTAAGCAATCAAACCAGTCCTACTCTGCCGAGAGTACACGCAGGTGTCTGTGTTGGATCCATGTAGTTACACAGCATTTCGCTCTGGCCTTAGTTAGTAAATAACCTTTACAAGTTCTTGAAGCCCTGACATTTTACATTCAAAGATTTGACAAATGTCTTAATATTTCCATCTATCTTTTATTCACCTTCCCTTCAGTCCCCACATCTGCTTTCCACCTCATATTTATTCCTCCTCTTTGCTTCATAGTCTTCCTTATCAGTGTCTTTAATTCTTGATACATGCTTTATGTGTACTGTGATTATTCTTATTTTTCCCTCCTTCATTGGCATAGAAGATATTTTAAATGGCTTTAAGCTACCTGATGGAATAAACTCAAAGCAGTTCAACGTGAGACACTTTATGTCCAGCAGCGCTGAGCTTCTCTGCTACATTTATCACATCTCAGTCCTGTTCATCCACACTTCCAGACTCTCTTCTAGGGAATTTACAACCAAAAGGACGACAAATAAGGATGAGTATCTTGTATTCACCCACCCAAAGCATTTACAGCCACTCATCTAAATGTCGATTGATCGAATTACAGTCCCCATCCTGAGGATACCCTCTCACCTCCTCCAGTTGTGTCCAGGCACTATGGAAAAGGAAAGGTCAGATGTGACCCTGATTTGTTGGCACAGCTCCCTGGGGTGACCCATTCCCACAGGAGGGCTGTCACCCTGTCCCAAGGGTGATTTACAGCAGGCAAAGTGAGCTGGACAAAAACCAGAATTGGGCTCCACACTCTCTGGGGGTCCCTGGACGTGTGCAGGACCTGCTGACCCCAAACAGGAGGCGCAGGGTGTGTCACAGGTAACTCCATCCCACAGGGAGCCAGCTGGCACTGAGACATCACAAACAAAAAACCTCTTGTAGAGTCAGCCTTGAAACTACAAATGGTGAAAACCAGGAAAAACCTGAGATGGAAATGGAAGAGAAGAAGGATAAAGAGGCCAAATGTGCATCTCAGCACATAAAATCCAAGTTACAGCCCATCATCTAGAGAGACAGCACACAGCACCTTTGAGGACACCTTCCCTCTACAAGGGGTTTACATCATTATTTTTTGACTTTCCACCAAGTCCCATCCTCCAGAACACCAGGTGACCTCTGGTCTGGGCACACAGCTCACCGAGGGCCAGCATTTGTGCTCTCCCTGCCAGCTCCAGGGCTCCCCAAGCTGGCAGCATAAACCATGTCCCCACCTGCAGCTTCCTTCTCAAGAGGCTTTTAACCAAAGCTGGGGCCACCGGCCTGTGAATGCCACTGAGCTGATCACCCACCTGCAGCACCTTAGCAGATGAGGAGGAAAATATGCCCAAAAACACAGCTGCTTTGGGGGGTTGGGGGTCATCAGCATCATTTTCCAGTGAGCAGTTGCAGCGATGCACTTGCTGCCCCAATAGATGCTGCCACAGCCCATCCCCGTGTTCATCAATTAATTCATCAGGTTTAGAGGAGGTTTTCATCACCGTCTACCCACATAAAAACACATTGAGTGGAAGATAGTCCTGCAAGGATGGAGCCAGGGAGCATCTTGCTGCTGGATCCAGCCCAACTAATAAGGATTACACTCACCAGCCATCCAAACTAAATTCACGGATGCTTGTACATCCAAGGACCCTGAAAATAGGGTACTAAGTGGACTACAACTTGACACTGAAGCTATGACTAATTTTCCAACTCATAAAACCCAGTGGGTCTTAGTAGCCCATGCAGGCAGTCCTGTCAAAATGTTTCCATCCTGCCTGAAAAAAAAAAAAATGTAATTCCCAAATAGCTTTTTTCCGGCCTCGAAATTCAGCATTAAAACCACGTATTACCCAAACACAGTTTCCAAAGGAACTGGGGGATTCTAACAGTCTAATGACTGTCTCCCAGAGTTCATTTTTCACTTTTCAATAATTGGTTTTTCAGTTGCATTTGCATAGAGTAAAATTCCATAGCCCATTAAGTTAATCACAAGATGAAGCTAATAAGCATGGACACGCAAAGACATACCTAAGCCCAGATCAATTTTGGGAGCGGTGATTTGAAGTTGCAGCAGAATAACTGTTCCTGCAGCCTGCCAATTTGAAAGGTAAAGGATGTGCTTTAAGGAATTGAAATTTTACACTGCTGAGAATAGCCCACAGTTATTCAACTTAACTTCTTCTGAAGGGAGGAAAAAAAAGAAAAAAAAGAAAAAAAACAGAAGGGAAAAAATATCTAACAAGAAAAACACAACACAGTTTGAGATGAGGATTTTTATGATAGATCAAGTGGTTTAACCTGCAGTTTTCCCCTCTCCATCCTCCACCCAGCAGCCTCCCTGACGCACCAGGCCAAGCGCATTAAGGAATGACGCTCCACATCCTCCAGCTCCGCACGAGCACCTCTCCTCAAGTGCTCTTACCCACCACATTTCTGATTACCCACCCCATGGAACTCTCCAGATGAGCAACACCTTTCTCTCAGCAGCCTCCTTCAGCCCTGGCTTGGATTCCCATTTTCCAGCCCTCACAGCCTCCAAGTGGCCACACACACAGAGTGTCACTTTGTCCCCATCCAGCTGGCTCCAAAAGGTGCCTACGGAGCACAGGCAGGTTTGGCCAACCCTGCCCAGGGGGCTGGAGCCACATCCCCACCAGGCTCAGAAGGCACAAGCCTCCCCTGCCCTTGGAAAGCGGGATCTTTCCATGGAAAGTTTCCACTTTGCAGAGCTGTTCTGTGCCGCCGGCTTCCCATCTGCCTGCCTGGAAGGCTTCACTCCATCCTGTTCCTCGAAAACAGGGTTTTTGTTCTGCAAAGCCATGCCTGGGAAAAAAAAAACAACAACAAAACAACAAAAAACAAAACCCTCTTCCTTCTCTCCCTCTCCTTTTTATTCTTAATACTGATGAGAATGGGAATTTTTGTTTTTTTTTAAAAAAAAAAACACCTTTTCTCCTACATGGAAAAGAGATTTCCATTTTCTGGCAAGGTCTGTATGGAAGGACTCAAACAGAATAGATGATGTCAGAGCTTAAGAGCTTTTGGGATGATAGTTTTGTGGTGGCAGAGCCGCTCTCTTTTGAAGCTTAAGGATTTGAACAAAATTATGGGAACGCAGCCAGAGGCAGTTTGTTCAGTGTTGGCTTTAGAGGGGCGGGGGCTTGACAAACAAAAGAGAAACCATGGCTTTTTTCAGCAAAAAAATATATATTTGAAGGCATTTTCTCTTTATTGGGAGTTCTTGTTTTTCTGTTGATCTGCAGAGTGATCAGTTATTTAAAATACATAAAACAGCTGAAGAATCGAGGTGGTTTTGGTGGAAGGTGCATTCCTTCTGCTGGAAGGAGCACCAAGCATCAATTGAAGCTCTCTGGCTTTTCCTGGACTTTCGATGGCATTTGGCACAGGTTCCCCTTAAATGCCACGGCTACTCTTGATTTCTCCACAATTATTAAGATACGAAGCCTTAATTTTGTTGTTGTTTTTGTTAATCATGACATCATGGGTGGAAAGAGGGCAAAGCAAGCAGCCCTGGAGGGAAATGAAAATCAATCCAAGCTGCTCATTAAAAGGTAAACCGTCAATAATCTTTGTCAGGCCTTTTTATCTGGGGTTTTAGCACAGTGTGATCCCTAAGGCAGCATGTGGTATTGAGATTTAAGATGGCTCTGACTTTTCACATCTCCATCAGGAAGATTAACTCCTTCAACACAGGCTGAAATTACCCCGATTCTAATCGGCACACAAAAATGGCACAGGATTAAAAGGGATCATTTTGTACCTTTTTTTTTTTTTTTTTTTTTCCCTGTATCTGTGCTGACAGAAAAAATCAGCTTCCTGAACTTGATTGAAACGGTGCCAGTCAGAAATAGCTCCACAGACAGAGCCTCCCCAATCAAAACACTGACCAAAATCTGGTAATTTTAGTCTTCAAGCATTTATATTCATAAATAAAAAGAAGAAATATTGAAGCAAACATGTGTGGGGTTTTCCTAACACTTTGATTTTTACATTAACAACTTTCTCTCTAATTTAGGCAAACACCAATGGAGTTTATTTATCTAAATCCTTAGTAACAAGTCTTAATTTTTTTTTTCCCCCCATCAATTTTCTGGGAACCGAGCCTCCAAACAATGACTGTTTTTTCAAAATTATGCTGAACTCTTGTTCTAATGATTAACATCGGGCTAATTACAGCTCATTTCAGAAGGAACAGTGTTATTCCCTCCTTTTCCCACATAAAATAAGCTTCCCAAAGAAACAATTACTGTGTCCTGGATCACAGTGCTTTAAGCAGGCTGCCATCTACTTTTCCCTACATCTTCTTCCCCATGGATTTACTGCATTGCACAAAGCAACACTAAAAACCAGCCAACATCCTGGGATCATCCCATTAGCAAACTATGAGGTTTTGGGGGTTTTTACCTCTACAAAAGCTTTACTTTGGGAATTTAACAGGCAGGTTATGGGAAGGCATGACATCACACAGCTCAAGTTTAACCATTAGCTGGTGCTTCCACCAGGCATTTCCACATACAGACAGAGCAACAGCTACACCTGGATTGCACCTGCTCAGGACTTCCTGGAATAACCACCTGAGTGCACATGAAATAAACACCTTTATTACCTGAACAGCTCATCTGAAGAGTCAAAACACTGGTTCGATAGTGTAATTATATCCCTGCAAGCTGGTTTGCTAACGAGATGATGCTAACGGGCTTCTTTATGATGAAGCCATCCAGGATCACAGGGAAGAGTTTCTTTTCCCAAGTTCCCGCTAACTTGGCGCACCACAAAAGGAGCAGAGCCACCTTCAGACATCACAGAGGAGCTGTGTGCCACGAGAACACGTTTCTGGCTTTTGTGCAAGTACAGAACAAGTGACCAAAGAGTCCCCACAGAGCAAGAGGGGATGGCTTCAAACAGAGGACAGGGTTAGATGGGATACTGGGAAGGAATTCTTCCCTGTGAGGGTGGGGAGGCCCTGGCTCAGGTTGCCCAAGGAATTTATGAATTTCCCCATCCCTGGAAGTGTCCAAGGCCAGGCTGGACAGGGCTTGGAGCAATCTGGGATAGTGGAAGGCGTCCCTGCACAAGGCAGGGGGTGGAATTGGATGAGTTTTAAGGTTCTCCCAACACAAACCATTTTGGGATTCTATGAAAGCCATGCCCCCTTTCACAAGCTCTCCACAGGGACAGAAGGGGCCTGTTAAATACAGATGTGCCACTCAAGTGTGATGATAACACGGCATTTTCTGGAAATCTCGGTCTTTGACAGGGGAAGTAGCAGAGAGAAAGTAAAAACATTTCATTCTCAATTACGAAATACTTTTAGAAAAATACAAGGAGCTGACGCTTGTGCTTTATCATCGTCCTGCAGCCAGCCTTGCTTTATGTGATGCTTGAACTCCAGCAGCTAGGTAGGATTTAAAATAAAACCCATCATGAGCACACAAGCTCATGACAGAAAACCTTAGTTTTGCAGTGTGGGCTTAGAGTGATCATACTAAAATGACAGAAAAAAAAAAACAAACAACCAACAAAACCCAAACCCAACACAAAAGAAATGCAGCTTACAAGAACAGTGGTGTATTTATATACATCAGACTCCTTCCCTATTTGGAAAAAGCCAAACCAAACAAAACAGCAAAAATCAATCAACACTGAGGTATGCACTCGCCTTAATCAACACTTTTTATTTTCGCTCATCAGTTTGAATAGAGACCTAAAAGTGTGCTGAATTATTTCACTTGTAAGTGCTGGATAACATATTAGGGAAATAATCTGCTGTATTTACAACACTGAATGGGTTCTGATTTTCCTCGCTACTTTTCTTGGGATGCAAATGTTAGGAAAAAAAAAAAAAAGGCAAAGCTTGATAATGTTTTGTTTGGAACTGGAAGGGCCTAATTTAGAAAGGTGGGAAACCTGGTTGGGCCAGGGTCTGGACACAGAGGGATGGATGTCCAGCCTGCAGCTGGGCACCGTAATTTCTCTGGATGAGCAACAAGAAAGTGAGTGGTATAAAAACAAAACTGTCCACAACAACACGTGCCATTTCATGCAAGTGAAAATGCTCAGAATTCCACCTCTCTTGAGCCCTGAAAACCTACATTAAAAAAAAAAAAAAGACAGAAAAGTGGGTTTCCCCTGTAGTAACTGATTTTTCCCTGATGTACCATCGAAACCTCCTCTGGCACAAATTGGGGTTGCTTCTTCTTGCTCTCTCATTTGTTAAATGGGAGAAGAGACCAACCCCACCTGGCTCCATCCTCCTACCAGGGAATTGCAGAGAGCAGGAAGGTTTTTCCTGGGAAATATTTCACAGGAATCGACTGTGGGCTGATCAAACAAGCAGTCAGCCAGGAAAGGCTGCCAGAGGTGTGACCCTGGACCAGCTCCAGGTGTATTACAAGAAACAAAGGCAAAGAGATCACATTAAAAACAAAAAAAATCCCATGAATAAGGCAGCCACCAGAAAATGCACGTGTTGCTCAGTTTGGCACCTGGGCAAGTGCAGCTGCCAGGAGGGCAGGAGAGCCTGGGACCTCTGGGACAACAGGCATGGGGCCAAAAGGACTTTCCAAAATATGGCCACTTTTTTCTGTTTTGATTTGTAAGCAGCAAAGGCTGAGCCCCACCACTCAGCCACCTCTCTGCACCCACAGGGTCAGACAGATCAAGAAACTGGTTTGGTTAAAATTTGAAAGGCAGAGCACCAAAATACTGTGATAACTCCAGAGTTAATTGTGGGCCTGTTCCTCACTCAGGTCCACCACCCAATCCTCCTGTAAAAGTGGATATCTAGCTCCAAATATAAGAGAAAGGAGGAGGAATAGAAACCTGAAGTTGTGTTTCCATTGAAAAATGTGATATTTGGGCACAGCTTGAATCCAGATCCTTGTCTATAATAAATTGATATAAATACATAGTGCCAGGTAACTCAAATCAAACTCTGCTACAATGACATCAGCTGAATCCTGGCCCCATGTACCAGGGTGGGTATGAAAAACACCCCAGAGGAAACACAAAAAAACCCAAAAACCAGAGTGCTACATATTTCTATAGGCTGTGAAAACCTCAGATTGTAGGAAAAAAGATGCCCAGAGCATTTGACACAGTTCAGAAGTACCAGGAAGAATTAGTTCCCTTCATGGTGGCAAGCTCTGAATACATTTGATAGTAGAGAAGTGCTGCACAGTGTGGAGGCAGAAATTGGAATCTCAGGCTGGACAATCCCACTGTTGCTCACTACTGATGCTGTGGAATTCATCTGTTAATCAGATATAGTAATTTTTCATGTAATGCAGGCCCTGAAAGCAATTGCATTTCAAGCAAAACAGCTCATGAAAGCAGAGATTGCTATCTGTGAATTCAACCCACAGTTTATCTCTGTCTGAGCTCCCGTTACGAAATGCAACAATACCAGTGAGCAAATGAATATCTTAACTCTGGCATTTCAGACGAATGGTATGTTGAAAATTGGGCATCTTTGCCTGAGAGATTTCTGGAACAGTCAAAGTACTCCCAGCAAGTTATTCCATAAACTATCTACCAGACCATATGCTTGCTGCCTACAAGTCTGGGCAGGAAATGTCCAGTAAGAGCCACATCTGAAAGGAGGAAGAAGCAGCAGCCAACAGCGCTCCTGTCACTAATCTGCATTTGCAAATGCCACGTTGGAGTTGGCAAATGAAGCATTTCAAGTGCAAATAGCTGTGAAGACATTTGTGTGTAGCACCGAGCGATGGGGAGATGCTGGGTTTGTTCCTGTTTCGTTTTCCTGAAGTTACCTGGGTGCTGGTAGAACAAACACACTTTTTCCCAGGGTTTTTTAACGTGCATAAAAATGATGCTTACATGGAAAAAGCCCATTTCACTCCTAAATGCTCATTTTGAAGCACAGCTACTTATAATCATCATAATTGCTGTGATTTTTGAGCACACTTATCCTGTGAACAATTACAGGCGAATGTCTCCCGGCAATATGGTCCTACAAGTTTAAAGCACACGCATTAAACATGGTTCTGAAGTTTATAAAAACATATGTATATGTTGTACATATAAGAATATATACAATATGTTTCCCTTACAAAGTAATTTTATATCGAAACTGATTTTAGAATCCAGTTATGTTTCAAAAAGCTTCAATTTTTTCTATATCTGTACATTACACAGTGCTAATGTCTGCATTATCTGTGTGCAATTAGATCACATGCAAGATGATCTTAATGGCTGAACTCCATGATTTTAAAGGCATTTCCCAACCTAAACTCTTCCCTGTGTTTTCCAGTAGCAAATTGATATCAATAGTCCAAGACTGGGATAAATCAACACACAGATGAAATGTTATGATCTGGCCTTGCATTTACAGGATGAGATTCCCAACTGATGAAACAGAGTTTCATCTCTGTCACTTATCATTAACGCTGACCAGACATAACCCCAAGATTATGCTAATAGAAGACAACATTCAATTAGCACACAGAGTGCTCTCTAATCAAAGCCCACACAGTATTAGAGAAGTTTGAGATTATTATTTGGGGTTTTTTTTTTCCCTCCTGTTTTGTGCTTCTATTCTACAAAGAGATTTGAGGAGCCTGGGATAGCGAGAGGTGTCCCAGCCCATGGCAGGGGGTTGGAACCAGATGAGCTTTAAGGTTCCTTCTACCCCAAACCATTCTGGCATTCTAAAATTCCATTAAAGAAAATGTTCCACTTCCACAAAATCTCCTTTAAAAAAAAAAAAATCAACATGTATCCTTCAGTTGATCAGCAGCCCATAATGCCTTCGCAGAGGAAATTGCCAGACCATATTGATGCAGTAAATTTCTCCCTTCACCTACACGTTCACCTTCATCCCACCCAATAGGCTCATCAATCTAATTAATCTGCTGAGCTATTTTAAACATGAAATGAGCTCAGGCCACAGGATGTTTTCTTTGTTGAACCAAAATATTTTCTTGACACCACTCAAGGGCCTATTCCAATAGGAAAGGGGGTTCTGGTTTTAAACTGAAGGAGGGTTGATTTAGATTTGATATAAAGAAGAAGTTTTTCTACAGGTGGTGAAACAAGTGGCCCAAATTACCCAGAGAGGTGCTGGATGACCCATGCCTGGAAGTCTTTAAGGTCAGGCTGGGCAGGGATCTAGTGGAAAGTTGGATCAGAGGAGGACCTTTAAAGGTCCCTTCCAACCCAAACCACCCCATGATTCTGTGATTCCAAAGGCCTCACTGACAAGTGTTGTTTTCCCTAATCCCCCAGTTTCCAATGTGGGACCCCCCCAATGGAGGGGACAGATGAGGTCCAGGACTCGCAGAGAGAAGAAGGAGCTGACAGGGCAGGTACAGAACTCAGCAAAAGTAAACAGTACAGGTTTCCCTGATCCCAAATAAAGATTTATCTCCGGAGGGATATTTTTACAAACACTTCAGTTCCTAAAGTAACCCACCTAACTCTCCCAGGACTCCATTTCTGTGGAGCAGTTATCCCTCACCCCAGGAAGGAGCCCAAGTTATTAAGCTCTTTGCAAGAAAACTGTTCGGCCAAGCTCTTGCCAGAGCATCTCAAACTGGTCTCTAAACAACCCAAAACCTCCAAAGCCATCTTACAAGTGCAGCCAGGCATTTTTGCTAACCTTCCTCAGCAGCATTTCCCCATTTTATCCACACAGAGCCCCTGGCAGTGCTGGAAATAATCTCTAATGACTCCATGGATTAAGTGGCTGTGGTTTGGCTCAAATGCAACCCCCGTTTGTCCCGTTGTTACACGGAGCAGATTTGAAGAGAGCAATCAGGAGGACTGATACACGGTGGATTTCAGCGCTTGGGATTTTAAAGTCCACTAAACACAGGAGTAATTAAAAACTACTGTTTCCAGTACCTGATCCAGCACGTAACTGAGTCACAGCACAAAACTTGCCTTTTTTTAATCTGTGTTTCAAAGTAAACACTTGTGACTGATCCCTGTTTTATCCTCGCCTCCCACATTGCCATATGGCTACGGATGTTTCAAACAGACATTACTCCAAGTAGCTCATTACTCACCATATTGCGCCGGGGAAGAGAAGCTACAGACAGTTTTGACAAAAACAGCAATTGCCTAAAAATGTGAAGTATCACAGTCTTGCGTGGTCTTAGACATTTTTAGTCTGGTGAGGAGGACGGGCGCTAACGCCACGCGCAGGGAAGGGTGAATCAGCACGTCTGCTCCCACTGTGCTGTGCCCCCCAGAGCTTGCACATTGGAGGCTCCAAAATCCTGCCCAATTTCCTATGTGGATTCACGTCCAGCCTAATGAAAGGCAGAGCTCTCTCCCTGCAGTGTGTTTCAGTAGTTCCTGAAGTACCACGCAAAGGTAAGACATTGATTGGGGGGTGTCAATGTCAGGGGCACGAAAGAACCGCACTCAGTCAGGTTGAGAGGTGAGCAGAGAAAAAAGGGCAGGTTATTAGGATTTGGGGTTTAAATAGGATTTGGGATTTGGTCAAGGATTGGGAGATGAGAGGAACACCTCTCTAACCCAGTGGTCAATTCAGCAGTCCATCACAGAGAGAAATACGAAAACAATCCACTTTGTTGACGTTAAATGCCTGAGAAACTCCAGTCCAAGAATGCAAACAATCAGAAAACTAAAAAAAAAATCAAAGCGTCAGGGGTCAATCTCCCACTGTGCTGGGAGGGAAGAAAACCTCCAGTGTTCACCCATCCCAGGAATCTGCTGACTGCTAAGGGGCACTTCAACACAGCACATCTGAGGAAGGTTTTGTGATCATTAAATGCTGTGTCCTGTGCACCAGTGAAAGATCAGGAGTCTCGGAGAAATTATTGACTGGTCACAGCTGACTCGCTTTTCTTTAGCAGAAGGAAATTCAACAGGGAGCATATTTTGGAGTGAGCATGTAGCAGCTCTGAATTTAATGGCTTTCGCTGCTGATCAGACCTTTCTGGCAGTGAGGAGAAGACAGGTTTTGTTCCTCCAAGGAGGCACAAGCTGCTGCAAGCATTTCTGTGATTCAACTCCTCATTGGCCAACACACACAAAGCATCCATGTGCACAAGACCCTCACACCTCTGCCTGCCTAGGTTAGAAAAACACCTTTATCAACCTCTTGAGTAAATACATTTCATCTTGTGCAACAGAGCTGGTCTGAGAGCCTGAACAAAGGCAACTGCAACAGGCATCCAGTTTTTAAATGATGATAATTCCATAATAAACCCATTTAAACACCCTCACTGCAAGCTCAGGACAACCCAAGAAGAGTCCAGGTCTCCAGCCTGACATGGCAAAGGCTTCCTTCATGCTGATTTTTAAGGTTGGGTAGATGTGAGGAAGGGAAGAAAAGGTGGAAGGAAAAGAAAAAATGAGGAGCATGATTCTCTGTCATCTTCTCATGAGATTTTATCACCTGTTTTATAAGCAGATGAAGAACAAACATCAGTTACGGGCAGGAGGAGCCCCATCAGCTCACAATTAAGTGGTTCTTATAATATTTATTTCCCCCCCTAAAAAACAGGCTCCACCCATCATTTTTAGAAGTCTCAAATGAGGCACCCAATTAGCAGTGACACTTGCTAATGAACATCAGGGCAGCTCTTTGCTCCTCTAGACCATTCCAGACCACCCTCCACTTCTGGCCTGTCCTGCTCTGACAGGACCCTGAATCAAGGCAGCATTTTGCTGCAGGGAGGTAACAACTACTGGAGGCCCAGCTCCCAACACACACCAAAACCTGCCCAGAGCCAGCAATGTGACTTCCAGTCCTTTGGCAGCCTGTGCTGAAGAGCTCCTCTAGCAACATCTGGCTCATTAGACACACATCTGGCAGACCACTGCCAGGTCACTGATGAAGTACTGGATTTGAAACAATGCTTGACACTCAAAATATACCATTACAAGATTATATCTATTTTTGTGCCACTATAATATTACATTTTACACAGATACAGATTTTATATACATACATGTACGTGTGTATGTACATAAATATGACCTAGGGAAATTTAAAACCATTTCTTACCTCCTTGAAGGGGCAGGAAGCAAGGCAGACAAGGAATTCCAAGTGCCCTAACACAAAGCCAGTCCAACTTTGGCAACTCAAGCAATGGAAACAGAGTTACTTTTTCCTACCAGATCAGAATTATGGTTATTGACTAGATGAATTAACAAAGATCTTTAGCTTTAAAAACACTAAAGGATGGATCCCAAACAATGCCTTCAAAATTGTATGGGAAGGACTGAAATTGAGATATATCTGCTTTTGCACCACAGTTATTTCCCTTGCTAATACCTAGGGCTCAAAACATGTTTTGATCACTACAGGACCAGCCAGGCATTTGACTTCAAAGTACAGTGAGCTGGAGCCTGCCCTCAGGTTAGATGCTCGGTGAAATTAACTTTTGATTAAGTCCTGTATTTAATGTCTGTGACTCCTCAAAAGGTCAGCCTTTGTGAGTGTGCGAGTTTTCCAAGCCAGCGGCTTCAGAAGGAAGGACTGCATCCCTCCCACCACTGGCTTTCCACCTGAGTTAAGACATGCTCGTGTTTGTGACATCAGCTGTGTCAGTGCTGCTCAAGAACAAAACCAGAAGAAATTCTACTCCCATGCCTTCACCCCTGTCATTGCAGACTTCACCTTCTTTAGAGGAGGAGGTCTGGTGTTGCTGTAACAATTAATCCAGGATGAAGAACAGGCGTCATTCATTTTAGTTGTTTAAGAGGTTTGAAGTGTTGGTCTCTAGATCATGGGGAATGACGCCGCGTTCATCCTAAAAACACATCAGTGTTCCTGGGGGCAGGACACTGCCCAAGCTCTGGGAGCCCTGAGTTCAGGTGGGGGGTCAGTGAGGAGGTGCAAAGAGTCTCCAGCAGAAGAGATGGGCAGAGTTAAAAGCACTCCAAGAGAGGAAAAATCCCAAGGCACTCGCCCTTCACAGCTACCAGGACTAGAAAAACCTTCCCAACAAACTCTACAGTTTGTTGAAGTTATCCATAGGAAAAGAAAGCAAAATGATCAATACCATCTTCAGAAAAAGCTCAGGTGAAACTGCTCTGGGGCTTAGGAGGGAGCCCTAAAAAAGCCTCATTTTCCACTGAGCTGCTCCATCCTCACCTGCCCCGGCTGAGGACAAAGCAAAGCTATTTCAAGCCCTCAAGTTCAGTCTAAGACACATCTGCCTCATTTTCTGTAATACCAAGTGACATCACCTTCCTTCCCCTGCTGCTGCATCAAAAAGATGGAAAAAAAAAAAGCTGCCTGGAACACTGGAAAATTCCCATGGGAGCCAGAGGCACAACTTTGTAAACTGATGATAATAAGCACACAGGTTTCTAGTCCCAAACCACCCAGCTTCCCAGTGTACCAGATACATTATCACTGCTTATCTTTTTAACTTCACAAAAGCTGTAAGCATCACACATTTGTGCAATTTTGACACAAAACCTGCTTCACAAAGCCAGTGGACACAGGGGTGCGAGAGGCAGAGCCAGAGGTTGTAGGAATGGGATTTAACAAAAGCATGGGATAAATCTGACAATTTATGCCCCTTCCAGAAAGCTCTTCTGAATCTGAGTAAGTTCAAAAGTTCACATGAACTCTGTTTCCAGGAGCTATATTGTGGTTAAAATTCTGACAGTTTTTCTATTAGGGAATAAGGCTTTTTTTTTTTTTTTCTTTAAATCAGAAATACATTAATACATATCGTAGTCTCTTCAGTACATTACAAGCTTAAAAAGAAATGGGCAAAAAATATTGATGGCTTTTTTTTTTAACTAACTAGAAAATAAAAATCCAGCCAGCAGCCAGCTAATAATCTTATAATAAATTCAGCCCTGCATTTTCCAGCTCTTCTTTTTCTCACACACCAAGCACTTTTATATGGCACTTTTTGTACTATGAATTTTAATAAAACCAGCAAAAGAATTGGGAAAGAAGCTAATTTTTCTATATGCCTCTGGCAAACAGGAAGAATTCAAGAATAAGTTAAAAGATATCTTTCTACTACCGAAAATTCATTTTCCATAACAAGACACTGTCATCTTCCCGAGGAGCCTGTAATTCCAAGATAAAGATGAAAAGATGTTGTTTTATCATAATGACAAGTATCTGCATCCATATTTATTTTGTGCTCCGACATCACCGTACAGTTTGTATTGTCATGGTACATTGGAAAGTGGGAAAACATTTAGCTCTTTCAATAACAAGAGAATAAAGGATAAAGTACCCAGCAGAAATAGCATAGCACAAGCATTTCCAAGTGTCCCTAGGAAAATATCTGACCCACATAGAGGGAATACAGAATGTGGTTTGCCTCCTTGCAACTGCTTTTTTTTCCATTTTCCAGTGGCCAGACCATGCATTTTAATAACTGAGCGCTGCAGCTTTCTCCATCACTGTGCTGTGCGTGGATAAAACCAGGACAGAAGCCAAAAACCTTCTGGGGGAAAAACCCCAAACCAGGGATGGATGTCCTGAGGGCCCACATCTCCCACTTGGAGGGTTTAGGGCTACCTGGCCACAGGCTCCACAGCACAGGGATGAACATGGGGCAGCCCTGGAGAGGAAGATGAAATTCTGTCAAATATCAGACAATAGTGGGAAACTCAATAAATGGCTTGATCACTTTTTCTGACAAAATTCCAAGCGGGAATGTCTCCCCTGCCTGCTACTCCCTTCTCTCCATGTCAGGTGGCATTATGGCAGTGGCTTAACTTCCCCCTTGTTTATGAGCTGCGCTGGGGTTATCTTTTCACCTTCTTGTTTAAATAAATTCCAAATGTGTCAGTATCAGTGTCTCTACCACGGATTAATAGAATCAGCCAAAAGGATAGCTGACATTTTTGTTGCCATAGAAACTGGTCATGATGTTACACAGCTTGTCTAGTTCCCATTTGCCATACATCTAGCCAGCTTCTGAACATGGTCCCCTTTTGTTTCACGAGGAATTACATTAAAATATAATTCCATCTTAGCTCAGTCCCCATTCTGTAGCAAAGAGGATTATAGAATATTAAGATACTTCCTAAGGAAAGTGCAAAGTGATGATAATATTGCTGCGTGGCTTATGTGCATTCCAGATTAAAAGCAAAAGAAAATACAAGTGGAGTAATTTATCCCAGAGCCCTAGATCCCAGTTATCCTCCATTCAAGTATCTCCATCAGCTTCAAATAAACAGGCGTTTCCCCACCCAACCTCAAAGTGGATGTACTTCA
This sequence comes from Sylvia atricapilla, assembly GCF_009819655.1. NCBI lineage: Eukaryota > Metazoa > Chordata > Aves > Passeriformes > Sylviidae > Sylvia > Sylvia atricapilla. Next base: position 27,681,462 of record NC_089148.1, on the reverse strand, counting down.
AATGACTGTGCAAGACAACGGAAATAAAAAGACATTAGTGGAGATATTTTTTTTTTAATACATCATCAACCTTTCCCTGCATAATGTGCAACCTTCTCAGTGCCGCTATCAGGCTCCTGCTCCGCAGAGGCATCGCAGCCTCGAGAGAAAACCACTCACATAGAATTAAGATGTGAAGTTTCAGCACTTAAGAGATGCAGTGGGGATGGATATTGTGCCACAGGGCACTGTACACTCGGAGAAAACGCAAAGCAACTCGAGCAAGAACAATATCTACGGACTCCAAGCCGTCATGGTCCGGTTGTAGCTCTCCCAGACACATTAATTCCTGGTATTTTAGAGGAGCCCATTTGCTGTTACGGAGCTGCAGGTGAGAAATGGGTTTCAGGCAGTTCATTTCCCCCTTTTTTTATTACACGTGAGAATTAAAGGGACAGGCAGAGGCGCTGAACTCCGCCAGGGTGCTACACAAGCAGATGGCAGCTCCTGCTCCAAAGGGATCCATTCCTGCCAGAACAGCAGCCCCTGTGCACATCTGGTCACCCAAACCCCCAGCCTGGCTGTCTTCATTTGCAGGTATTTTGCCGTGGTCACCACTACCAAGACCGAACCACACCACTGCAACAATCCAAACACCAAGGCTGATCCTTGTTAATGCCACCAAGCACAATCTTGGTTTGATTGTCGCTGTTCAGATGGGCAAATGCCCCTTGTCACCATGGCCAGGGACTTCCCTGAGCTGCTCTGAGGTGCTGTGACCAGGAGCACAAGCCGAAGGTTGAGGTTGAATAGAAAATCCTCCCCATCTTCCACACTTTAAAGTGTGGTCATCATGAGCAGTCTCTCAAGGGCTCCCCATTGTTGCAGCCCTGTGAGAAATGCCTGAAGAATCCGTTTTCCTTCACCCAGGAACACACGAGGAGACACTGACAGATGTCAGATATTAAGCAAAAATTTTGCCCCGAGCAAAGCACTGGATGCTTAGGTTTACACGTGGCATGTCACAGCCTGGGACTGGAGATATTCATGGCCAGCATCAGCCTTTTCCTCTCCCTGAACTCCGTGATTATGTTTCACCCAGGCACAGAAAGCAAGAATTTGATGCTGGCAACTTCCAGGGTGGCTGCAGAGAGGCCCACAAAGCAGCCCCATGTCTGCCAAGCAATTTTCCTCTTTTCCTCCCTGGATGGGAACAGAGGAGATGCCCTGAGTGTCTCACGGGATGTCAGAGGAGGGGTAGAGCTGCAATGTCCCTCCCTGTGTCACTCCACTGAAGAATTTAGCCACAAAGGCCAGGTGGCAGCTGGTGCTTACACGGTGTGCACTGGGGCAGCGGAGAAAGGGAAATTCCTACAAGGTTTGTTGAAGCCACAGCCTCTTTGTAGGACTGGAGAAATCCCAAGAGCTGGTAAATGAAGTGGGAGGAGCTGTGGAAACTGCAGCCTCTTCCCACTGTTGAAAGCAAGCTTGGCACAGCCCTGGAAGCACCACAGTCAGCCACTCTCCTTCCCAAGGGAAACCCAAAACCCACAGACACCTCACTCTTCTGAGCAGCCCAAAACAGAGAAACTGCATCAGTTCTACCCCAATGCAGCCCGGAGTTATTCACATTCCACAGCCATTGCCCAAACACCTCTTTCAAAACACTCCATTCTCATCATTTGCACAGAAGAAGAATAAGAGGGACGACGGGGAATAATGAGGTTTGTTGAACAAGGCAAGCTGCAGAGGAGGATCTTGTTGTCTTAAATTCCCTGGGTTCGAGGATCAGGTTAATTTTGCATGCCTGGTTGCATCAGCACGTTGAGTTATGCAATGTAGCAAGCTGTCGCACTGTACAAAGCATGACGTATCATCTCATCGATGCATGAAATTAAAAAGATGTGGTTTGCTGGGTCACCCACAGATTGACTGAAAAAAAAAAAATAATCAAGTTTCCTTTATCTCCTTTTAATTATGTTTAAAATTGCGAAAAGGCAGAAAAGAAAAAAAAAGAAAAAAAAAAAAAAGGAAGATTGTTCATATACCTGCTCACCCATTAATGGTAAATAATTCCAGCCAGTCAACACTAGAAATTGGTGCAGCAGTGTGGGGATTTTCTTGCTGGATTTGGCAGCACACTGGGGAAGAAATCATGATGCTTGTTCACTCATCCCAGCAAGGAGAGGAGCAGCCTTAATGGGGTTAAAAGAATAGTGCAAAATGTCCCTGCCCATGGCATGGGGGTTGGAATGAGATGATCTTTAAGGTCACTTCCAACCCAAATCGTTCTGTGATAAAAAAGGCCTAATCTTTGAGGCCCAAATCTGCATTCCTGAAGGATCAGAGATGGCAGCAGGTCAGCAATCAGTGGAATAAAGCTCTTAGATGTAGACTAGAGGCTCTCAGCAGCAGGACTCTAAATATTCAGAAAAAGAACCCAGCCACAGCACAGTCTGGTGCTGTAAGAGAGACCGTAGCCTGAAAATTCAGCAGTAAAAGCAGAAGTGACTGCAAGGGCTTTAAAAAAGTTCCTGTAGCCTTTGGCATAAGCCTGGTCATCTCATCTCTGGTGAGGAGAGATGAAGGAGATTTCCCATCAAACAAAGATCCAGCAGGATGGAAAGCATCTACTTCACCAGCAAACAGAGGAGATGTTACCCTGCAAACACAAGAACCCAACTTCATAAAATGCAGTTCTGGCCTCAAGAGAACTAGAAACAGGCAGCAGATTTCAAAAATAGTCTAGCAAGGGTGCAACTGCAGGAAAGGATGAGGCTGGATGGGTTTTGGTGGGGGTTTATTCCCCTCTTCTTAAAGAAAGCAGGAGGGAAGGAGGGCAAAGCATCAAAGAGAACAAAACCGAAGCTTTTCCAGCTCTTTTTGTAGGGAGTGTTGGGTTTTGCTCCATACAGGCCCAGGGGCTGGCAGAAGATGCAGCAGATTCATGTGTTACCTTCCTGGAACATAAATTATCCCTCCCACAAGAAAGGAGACAAGAAGTAAAAATTAACTTAAACAATTTATTACCGTAATAATTTTTAAGGACTTTCAGAATCTGCTGGGCTTCATTTTGGGGTGAGGGTGGGATGCCAGTAGTGCCCAATGCTGATGTTGCCGTGGCAACAACTTGTTGCTGGACATAGAAATAAAAACGCTCTGTCACTCTGAGACTATAGAATCAATAATTGCCAGGGTAAAACAAGAGTTTGTTTTCCCATCTCGTATCATGCAATTCACTAATCAAACCCAAGGTTTTTTCCCCATGGATGACGCAAAGCCCTTGGAGCTGGGACAGCATGTGGCCTGTGCATTTCTTAATCCCATCTGAAGCTGGTGTGGGGAATTCAGTGATCTAGGGCCCACATATTTGCTTCTGCACAGCGAAAATGTGTTTTTGTCATCCATAGGCGAGACGGTGTTTTTATTTACATATCACTGTCCTGTTTTGATAGGAACTAAAGCCACTGAGGAAGAAAAGAAAACAGAGAAGAAACTTAATGCAGCAGCATTGTCAAAAATGGAGTTTACAATGTTCTGGTAGTTTTTCACTCCCGAAAACACTGTTCAGACCAGTGCACACACTGATCCTTACCAAAACCGTGTCCCTGGCATAAAGTGCAAAACTGCCCATTATGTGTCTGTGAACCACACAGATCCCTGTGAAACTCCAAGCTTTTACACAAAACTCATTTAAAAAACAGGTGATTGAAATATCTAGCCTAAATGATTCTGTATAACACTGCAAATAGAAATCTCAACTTTTCTCCCCTCCCATCTATTCTCCTTCTCCTTCAGAGAAACAAACCAATTCAATCTAAGGAACAAATGAGAAAATGTAAAGCTTGAAGCACTGGCTGGAGTTTAAACTGCAGCTGATGAGGTGGCCCCAGCTCAGAAAGCCTCTCCTGACTTTACAGCAGGGTCTGCTCCCCCAAACTTGTCAGGACAGAGAGGACAGACACAAGGACAGCCTGAAGCCACGGCCACTTGCTCCCTCAGTTTGTTATTTTGGCTTAATCCCTCCCCACCTTTTCTGAAGTGACAAAAAAACCTCAGAAGTGACAAAAAACCATTTTCTCCCCATGTCCTCTGCTCATCACCCACCATTTCCGTATCTCAAGTGGAGAATTGGGAGGTTAATGAGATGCAGGAGTCACATCTGCAGCCTGAACACACCGGAATCATTCCAACAGACTCGTGTATTTATAGCAGGGAGTTGCTATTATTAGAAACATAATTAAGAGCCTGAGCTTCAGATGCATAACTCTAAATCGACTCGAATGGAGGAACACACGAGTACCCCAAAGCAGAATTTATCCTCCTGTACTCAGATAAAAATACACTGGGTCTTTGGCTGGATGGAGGGGTTTTTTTTACAGGAAAAAGGAAGGAGAAAAGAATGAGGTTGAGTCCAACAGATAGCTCAAGAAATTAGTTTTGTAAGGCCTGAACTTGGCAGCCACAAGAAACTCAGAGAAAAATTGTAACGTTTTTGTCATAACCAATAATCAAGAAAAATAGATTAGTGGCTTTTAGGAAAGTACAAAGCAATAAAATATGCAGAAACTCATTAATTTATCTATTATGCAAGAGGCTGTGAATCATAACCTTTTGTATTGTTGGAAAAGAAACATTAAGCAAGAGGTTTGGATTTCAATAAAGCACATAAGTAGCATCTAATATGATGCAAGAGCTATAATATGATAAAACATATCCCTGTCTTCCAAGAAATTCCATTATAATGGAACATTTCTCATTTTGATAACTTTATCTTGAGATTAAAAAAAAATAACTTTTCACATTGAGCATCTGCTTTAAGGAAGCCCAAAAAATGTTTCAAACAACGTCCATTTAGCTGCCTGCTAAATGCAAAAAAATGCCTGTTACAGTGCCCATTTTCCTTCCCTTTTAACTAGGAATGACAGTGAATTTTGCTAATTTTGAACAGGGACCTCAAGTGTGGTCACTTCACTTCTGCCATTTCCACACTAATAAATGCATTATGAGAGTTTAGAATGAATTACTAGGCAGAGTTTGACTTCTGACTGGGAATCTTATTAAAGCACAGCTTCAGGGAAAGGGTTTTTAATGCTGCTTAAATTATCATGGCAGTTTTTACAGATGGCGTGGCAGTTTCCCCCCCTCCCTCTTATTTTCTCCTGTCCACTTTCAAATTAAACACGGGGTATTGAGCAGTTTATGCAAAGTGAAAGAACTCACATCCTTCCCCTGCTATCTTCAATTTCTCTAACGTGCAGCTCAGGGTTTTCATCTTGTCTTTTAAAGACTTTTCCAGTGTTGAACTTTGTCATTCAATCTCATTATATACATAAATATATATAATTATCCATAAAGTGAGAAACGGAGTGGTTTTATAGATAAAATTTTCTGCTCGTATAATACATATGAAAACAAATGGGTTTGTTCCCACCAGAACAATGTGTTAACTCATTCCTGACTGCTCCCAGAGTGGCAAAGCGCTTTGCCAGACCACAAGAGCCAACTAAAAAGTTCACTTGTGCCGTCTCCCCAATCTCCACATGTGGCGAGAAAAGCTTTTGGGAGAAGGAGTCACAGGCTCATCCTAAAACCTGCGACTTTCCACAGCCAAATCTTGTCTAAGCTGATAACTGCAGCAGCTTTCCTGCTAATTGGTGACATCTCCTCGGGGACATCACCGTTGGTTGTACATTAGTGTCAGCCTTGTTTTTATCCCTGCGCCGTCTGCCAGCGAGAACCAAGGGGGGGATTGCCAGGGCTGGCACTGGAGCTGATTTGTTTTCTCTACAAGTGGTTATTAAACCCACCTTTTCCATGACTCTCACCACCTCTTGATTGTAAATTTGTTAAGTATCCCTAAGACAACCACAGGAAAATTGAACATAACCACTGAGGAGCAGAGGAACAGTCTGCTAACATCCACAGCCATGGTCTGGGGGTGCCAAGCCACCACTGGGAGGTGAGACAAAGCAAAAAACACCTCAGCAGTCCAGGGAGAAACTCTCCACAGTGATCCCCAAAGCTAATGGCATATAAACACACATTCTCCTTCAAAAAATCACAGTGCAAGACCTCATACACATAAAATGTACAGAAAAACCTGGAACAAGCAAACAAAAAAAAGTCAGAGTTGTACAGACCACAAAAACACAGAGCAACTTTAATCCTACTTTTATAACTCTGAGCTTCAAACTCTCAGCTCTGGCACCACGAAGCACATCCCTACATTCTTGTGCATTGTAACACAATTATTCCCAACTGACCCTCAGCCCTGGCCATACCCACAGAGGTGAGGAAGTCAGCAAAACTTAAACCAAAACTTAAATTCAAACCTTAAAACACAGAGAGCAGCTGAACTGCTGACAAAAGCCTTTATCACAGAGCTGACTCATATGTCTATATGCAAATACTTCCACAATGCTTCCAAAGCACCAGAATTGCACACTTGCTCTCATTTTATACAACACAGCAATTCCTTACCCCTGTGCTCCAAGAAAATATGTCATTTAAAGAAAAAGAAGTACCTTTTTTACACTGCGGAGCCGCTCCCACTCGCAGCATCCAAATTGTTCAGTAACTCAAAGAGGAAAAAAGAAAAAAAAAAAACTATTGTGGGTTCAAATATTCCCGCAGCAGCTTAACTTTCCTTCCAAACCACACATTCCCCAGGCAAGGCAGTTTTAAGGGGGAGCTGGGAAAGCCCCTCCTCCTCAAACGTGCTCCATCTGAGCACTCCCAGGAGGAGTGGGAGATGCCCAGGTGTGGTTGAGGACCTGCAGCAGCCACAGACCCCCTCAGCCAGGCTGTCACCATCCCCAGCATGACAACGGTGACCGTCAGTGCTTGCAAACGATGCACAGTTGTGTCTTTATCACCATCAGTCTCCTCTCCTCCAGGCTGAGCAAACCAAGTGACCACAGCCTCTCCTCCAGCCTTCCCCTCTAGACCCTGCACCGCCTTCCCAGCCCCCCATGGGACGGATCCAGGGATCAGCCCTGTCCTGCCCCATACCCTGTCACCATGGAACGCTGGGACATCCCAGAAGCTCCTCTCCCTGCTGCCTTCGTGGAGATCCTACAGGAGTTTGGGCTGTGGGGAGTTCCAGGAGTGACACCCACACTGGGTCCTGCGAGGTGACAGACTGCTAAATGCTGTGTCCCTGCAAGGGCTCACTGCTCAGACCCAAAGCAGCCCGCAGGAAAAGCCCAGCCTCTGCCCAGAGGAGCCTTTTCCAACTGCTCCAGCTGGTCTGGAGAGGCACGGCCACTAAACCCTGCGCTGATTCCTTCACAGTGTGGCACTTTGAGACAGACCCCTCTCGGCAAGAGGATGTTTTTGTGGACAGACTGAGAGTATTTCCAAAGATGCAACCAACAGTTTAGCTCCATGTAGGAGATCTCAGAGGGGCTCAGAAGACCACTGCACATAAACCAGGCACGATGCCTTGAGACCTGCTAACATCTTCCATAATTTAAATAGGCCTGAATAATTTCAATTATAATAACTTATTCAACGGCTTCAGCCCCTTCGCCGTCCATAAATTGTCTTTTAATGAGTTACAATGTTCGTAGATTTACTGTTTCTTTTCCTTCACTTGCTTTGTTTTGGTGGGAAATTCTCCGGCAATGGAGCGCAGTGGAGCTTCACTAATGAGCTTTGTAGCCAAACAAATCCACGTCCCTGGTTCGGTTCTCTGAAGGCTACATTTTAACACTAACAAATTAACAACAACAAAAATTCCTGTTTCTCCTGTGGTCACTAAAAAATTAACTTTCTGCAACTCTGTGTTGCTGGCTGCCAGCCTGCCCAGATCCATCTGCTCCTGTCCTGCTTCCCATGGGGACAGGGATGAGCCAGAGGCTTCTGCTCTGCTCACTCCTGGTCAGTCCTGCTCAGGAAACATCTTCCAGACACACTCCCACTATCACCTCACAAAATCTCCTGCCTTAAATTGTGCTGAAAGCCCATGTGCTACCTCTGCCTCAGTCCTGACTTCTGGCTGTGTCTTCTAAAGGTTGGCCAACCTCCATTTAAAAGGTGTGGTTTCAGTACTTTTTAGCTCTGAAGGCATAAGTAACCCACACTGGTGATTCCTAAGAAAAAAGAAAATTAAATCAATATAGACTCTCTAGGAAGCAGTAATAAAAATTATCACTTCCGAGTACGTCTTGCCTCAAAAATATTTGGTTTTATTGTTTTTTGTGGGGTTTTTTGTGGATTTTTTGTAGGGTTTTTTGTGGATTTTTTGTGGGTTTTTTTTTTTTTTTTTGTGTTGTGTTGTGTTGTTTGGTTTTTGGTTTTGGTGTGGTTTTTTTGGGGTTTTTTTTGGTTTGGTTTGGGTGGTTTTTTTGTTTGTCTGATTTTGGTTTTGTTTTTTCTTCTGAAGGAATTCTGATGTAGATATTTAAGGCAAGGGCCCAAAATTCATATGCAACTAAGTATCTAATCCATTTTTCAACGGAGCTCAGCACTGTCAGCTCCCTGTAACACCAAGAGCCTTTCACTATAGGCACATCTGTCTTCCTTGGCTGCTGCGCTGGGAGAAGCTGCACTTGGGGCTGCGCAGGAGGAGCCACCGACTCAGTGACCTGCCAAGACACTGTTAATATCCATCCCCACGATCTCCTGGAGGCCACCAACCGTGTGAGGTGCTGCCTTCTCCTTAGGCTGTTACCTGGCATCTCTGTGTAAAACTTGGCTTTGCCAGGTCCTTGAGGGACACGAGTCATTAATGGAAACCTGAGGGCTCCTAAGAGCGAATTAACAGACATATATATTTTATACATTCATCAAGAAAGGGAAATATGCCTGTGCAGCCGTGTACACAGCTTGCTGGAAGCCAAATATTCCTCGTGGAGACTCAGATGCAGAAATGCCTCCACATTTCTCACCCTGTCTCACACAGGGCCCTGCAACACCTTCAGCTGTGCAAGTCCCACGGAGAATCCAGCAGGGATTTTGGGTGCTGCTGAGACAGCGCCGCCTCCAACGAGGAACAGCACTGGGAAAGTTTGATCTGCCTCCTTTCAGCATCACCTGAAATCGTGGTGAGATCCCAAAGCCACGGAATTACAGCCACTGCTGGGCCTCACATGGAAATATCCGCGCACAGATTTTGGGAGAGGCACGATTATCTCAAGCTCAGGGCCAGCAAAAGTATTTCATGCAGATCACTGAACCGCAACCAACAGTATCAGCTGCTCTCTGTTATCAGGCTGGGGCTGGGCAGGTGGCACACAGACAGAGATGATGACTTTTGGCTTAGAAGTGGCCTGAGAAACGCTTCTGCCCTTGAACGTGTGGGTGGTGATCACGGCTTATCCTCAGCATCTTTGTGACTTCTTGGTTCGTAGACCTTGAAGTCACTTCCTGACCTGCAAAACTTAAATTCCATTTCAGTACTGAGGGGCAGGTTCAGCCTGAGATTTTATCAGCAGGCTGTGTGAAATGTTTGCCATATGAGCAGCAGCGCAGGCTCTGTGTGAGTCAGCTCTCAGCCCCAGGAATGTTCTGTGCCCTCAGCAGGGGCTCTGCTGACACAGCCTCTCCTAGAGCTTCTGCACCTCTATTTCTGTGCCCTTCCACTGGATTCACACTGGATTCGGTGACATAAGACACACTGATACCCAGGAATTGTCTGTCTGCAAAGGGATTTCCTACAGTACCTCCTGACCCACGGTCTTGCCCCACGCCAAGGCAGGGAGGAAGCAGTGAGTCTGTGGGGTCTAGACACTGGTAAGCCCCAACCAGACACATTTTGGTAACAAAAGCACAAAATAACTCAGCACTGAGGCTTTCAGGGACCTCCTTCTTTGATCATCTATTCAGATCCCCTCTACTAAACCAGTTCTATTAAAAAGGACATTCAAGAAGAGAGGAAACCCTGATTGTGCTGCTGAGCTTTGAAGAATGGCAGCCACAAGGGCTGCAGCTCCTAGAGGAGGGAAGAGAACCAGCTCACTGGGATGGAAGAGTATCAGCCTTCAAAAATGGGAAAAGGAAACCTCCAGTTCTCACTGTGGATTGCAGGTTATTGAATTCTGAGTGAGACACGAAAAGTCCCAATGTGGGATTCACACCTGGGCACTGTGAACAGAAAATTCTCCCCTCGTGCACCAGCTTTGTCCTGGACAAAGCAACCCTGAGGAATCACCACAACTTGTTCCTACAGGAATGTTTTGGGTTCCTTTATGAGGGTATTTTTTTTTGAGGGTTTCATGTTTTTTTTAAAGGTGCTTGCTGTTCTGCTCCGTGCCTTGTTGTCTCTGCCTCACAGACTTCATGCCATGGTTTTAATTTGCGTTCCCCAATGAATATATGATTAGCAATTGCATTTATAATTAGTAGTTTTGTCATTTAAAGTTCACCAGTTTTGCAGCCAATTATTGAAAAAAAAAAAAAAGAAAAGGACTGTTTATTATTTTCAATATATTATTACTTTATTATGGCTCATTGCTTTAAAATACTTAGCTTAATCCTTTGCAGGTCCTTAAACACAAATATGGCAGCTATTAGCAACCTCTTCAGTCAGGCATAAAATTGTACCCACAGGCCTCATAAACAACAGAGTGTTTTGGAGAGATTAAATCAGTGTATACAGCTGCGAGGGAGGCCATTAGCAAATATATTCTCATTCTGCCTCAGTGTTATTTTGTTTTGCACTGTGCTCTTGTCAAATCTATCAACTACCTGTGCTCTCCTCTCCATAAATAAGAGATGTCACCTCACCGGGTCCATCCATCAGAAACATTTCAGTCAACATACAATTACATCCTGCGCCCTCCTGCTAATATCCTAATTCCTATCATTTGTATTTCAAAGGGGACAAGTTGGATGGCAAAGAGTGGAGCCAGGCACGGGCCAGAGTGATTGATCTCTGCAGCCAGGGCAAGTGCTCAGCTCAACCAGCTTCATGTGGTATGGACACATGGGGCACCTCCTCAAGGCTGAACTCGGGGAAAATCTCGCTCAGGCCAAGCTGGGAGTGCTCCCCTTTAGCCTGGCAACTCCCCCTAAAGCCTGGAGCAAGATCTGGGATGTGAAAAGTGCTGGCAGCCTGCTGAGAGCACAGGTGACACCTCAGTCTGTCTGTGCATCTTCACAGCAGAGGCATCCCAAACATCCCTCCAGCCTCCTTCCCTCTCAGGCAATCCCAAATACTTCTCCAGCCTCCTTCCCTCTCAGGCAATCCTAAATATCCCTCCCGCCTCCTTCCCTCTCAGGCAATCCCAAATACCTCTCCAGCCTCCTTCCCTCTCAGGCAATCCTAAATATCCCTTCTTCCCTCTCAGGCAATCCCAGATATCCCTCCAGCCTCCTTCCCTCTCAGGCAATCCCAAATATCCCTCCAGCCTCCTTCCCTCTCAGGCAATCCCAAACATCCCTCCAGCCTCCTTCCCTCTCAGGCAATCCCAGATATCCCTCCAGCCTCCTTCCCTCTCAGGCAATCCCAAATATCCCTCCAGCCTCCTTCCCTCTCAAGCAATCCCAAATACCTCTCCAGCCTCCTTCCCTCTCAGGCAATCCCAGATATCCCTCCAGCCTCCTTCCCTCTCAGGCAATCCCAGATATCCCTCCCGCCTCCTTCCCTCTCAGGCAATCCCAGATATCTCTCCAGCCTCCTTCCCTCTCAGGCAATCCCAGATATCTCTCCAGCCTCCTTCCCTCTCAGGCAATCCCAGATATCCCTCCTGCCTCCTTCCCTCTCAGGCAATCCCAGATATACCTCCAGCCTCCTTCCCTCTCAGGCAATCCTAAATATCCCTCCAGCCTCCTTCCCTCTCAGGCACTCCCAAAAATCTCTCCAACCTCCTTCCCTCTGACTCTCTGGAGCACAGTGGAAAAAAAGATGTGCTGAAAGACAGGCAAGGCAACGATGACAGAGTTCAATTCTCGTTCTGCTCCAGCCGTGCTTGGTGGAATTCTCTTCCCTTTCCCATCCACCAGATTATTTTCCCTAAATCTGTAATCCCCTTGAAATCATCAGGTGAGCCATTTTTCCATTATATTTCTGACTCAAGATTGCCAAGAGCTCCCTGCAGAGCCAACAGTAAGTGCACTATTTGCTAAAGGACAGAACAATCTCAAATGAGGAGGAACTTGCATGGGAAGTAAAAAAATATGACACAATTATCATGTAAATTATAGTGGCTGTTTTAAATCCCCTGCCAGTGAGACATGAGGTTATACCACATGTTTCTGAGGCAAAGAGAGAATTGCTTTCTTGCCTGGAGACAAGACAGCAATATTAGAAGAACAACCACACACACACACACAAAAAATCCAACAAAGCAAATCCGTATCTTTGGTGCCATGAACATTGGCACTGCTTTACTATTTCCCACGTAGCACTTTCTGTATTGATATGCAGAGCTGCAGGTCATGTGGGACAATGTTCACTGCCAAAAATCAAGGTAAAAAAGAAAGCAAAGAAAAACTGTGGAAGACAAAAAGAAAATAAATTTCATATTCTCCTTTTCCCGTTTCCAGCCTAACTAGGCCACCTTGCCTGGTTCTTTTCTCCTGTCTGCTCTGAAACAATGCTCTAAGTAAGAAAGGATAGATAGATAGATAGATAGATAGATAGATAGATAGATAAATGTGAATATATTCTCTGTCTCCTCTTCAGAAGATCCTCAAGAGAATCAGACCTGTGGCTATCAAATGCCAGCCAATTCCCAAAGCTCAACATCTTTCCTTAGGTCTTTCCTTAGGTAGTTCAGGAGCTAGAGGGAAGATTCCAGTTCAAGTTTTAAGCCACCTTAAAGTTTGCAGTCTGTACAGGACACAAGAGCCTACAAAATATTGTTTTCCAGACCCTTTGGCCTGGAATTTGATCCTGTCAGTCCAGAAATCTCTATTAAGGGATCTGGACCCAGGTTACTGTCCTGGTGTTCCCATACCATCATTCCTACACCTGCAGACAGGATGGATCAACTACAGGAAAACATGTTATTGCTTCAGATCAACCTCTCCCAAAATTGCTCCTTCCCCTCCCCAAGACTCCACTTCTCTGCTTAGAAAGTTTATCTGCAAGAACTGAAAATCTACTCATCACCAAATGAGGACATGGCACTGAGATAAGGGCAGGGTGAAATCCCACTCCACAACAGAGTCAATTAACCTCATGCAATTTAAATGACCTTGGCATCACTAGTGTTTGGGCAGAGCCAGCCCCACCACAAACAACCAGGAGTGTTTGCTGAGAAACCCTGCACCCCAACAAGGCACTCCCAAGAAAACAGAATGATCTGGAAGGGAAAGACCTGGGACGATGTTTGTTTGGAACAGCTACAGCTCCTCTGAAATAAATGCAAAATTTCAAATAAAGGGGGATTTAGGTATATTCTGCTAATGGTTCTGCTTTTATGAACTCGGATGCAACATGCTGCAATGGGCAGAAACAAGTACCTGCTCTAATACTGCATTTCCTGATAATGCACTGGCAGGTCACTTTCTCTTTTTTTTTTTTTTTTTTTTTTTTTAATTATTTTTCCACCAGCTAATAATATTAAATATATTCATTTTAGAAAGCTTGGTCAATAGGTTGTACCTCAGACTTAAAATCAGTCTTTCAATCTACATGCTGGTCAGGTCTCCTCTGGCCATGATATACAGGTTGGGCTGCTGGACACAGGGGAGAATGAAGGAAAAAACACTTACCCAGAAGAGACACACACACAAAAAAAACTCCTACTGATTTATGAATGCAACACTTGGAAAGTGTTGAGCATGCAAATCAAAGCTGCCTTGGAGCAGGTTCATTTTGTAGCACCCACATTTGTATGGCAGGTTAATCACACTGATGCTGACAAAGCAATGCCAGGGTAACTTTAATAAAGGTTTGGGACTTTCTTTCTTTCTTTCTTTCTTTTTAAAGGTATAGTTCCAGCTCATTTGGGTCCCAGATTTAGATTTCTGAGTGTGAAGTTTAAAAGCTAAAGGAATGGTCATAAAGAAGTGGTCAAAACAAGAAAAATAGATTTTGAAAAAGCTTTAGATGTAGCGTTTCTTTGCATTCACTGCAGCAGGGCATTACCAGAGGAGAAATCAGAGAATTATATAATCATACTTCAATGGGAAACAGCACAAGGGTAAAAAAATATCCTCTGGAATTAGTAATGGAAGATGGTGCAGGAAGAGCTAAGGACGTTTTCTACACTGGTGCTGCACATCGTTTTATGTAACTGACATAAAACTTGGAACAAGACGGGTTTTGGTCAGAGTCTTCTCAGGGTCTCCTTGGTAGAATATAATAACAAGTCTAGGCCAGTAACACACATTTTCTCTGCTTTCTCTCCACCTTCCACACAACTACCTCGAGTTACACTGTGGCAAAATTGCGGCATCATTGGTAAGATTTCAACAAAGGAAATGAAATTCAAGGGCACAGAATAAATGATTGACCAGTTCAATCCAACACACAATCGTGCATGTGGAGGGAAACTTCAGGTGACATCAGATTAGTTACTACACCCAGAGCCACCAATTCAAACAACTTCTTCATTGTAGTCTCACATCGACGTTACCGAGTAAACTCACACAGCAGAAGTAAATAATTAGATCAAATCTTGTACTGAGGCTTCTATGCCTACACTATATATATATATATATTTGAGGCATTCACTGGGGATTAGATTTAATCTGCTCCCCTCAACCAAACATGCCCACCGTGCGTGTGGTTCAGGACTTATCAGTGTCCCAGACCTTTTATCTCCATTAGAGGTTGGGACGCGTTGCCCGGGGCTGTCGGCGCTCAGGAAAACAGAGCTGTGAATTGAATCAGCCACACAATCAGAGGGGACAATGAGGGCGCTGCCTTCACTGCCACACCGCCGCTGCAATCACAACGCCAATAGATGCCTTTGGATTGCCCACACTTCGACTGGCAAATGGATGGTGAATAAATTTGCTGCTTTCGGAGTCTCTGGGATGGATGTTGTGTTTCATTAATGCAGCCACCCCAGCCATCCCTTCATGCTGGAGATACACGAAGTGTATAAATAAAAAGTGAAGCCCGTGCGAAGTAGAAACATGCCCTACGGATGGCATTACATAACTTTGTATTGTACACACAACTTATGCTTTAAACGAGGGGAAAATTAAACTATTCAAGACATTCCTTGCTATTTGCTGTAAAGCCACAGGTTAGCCAAACACAGCAAGATCTCTGTTGTAGCAGCTATTTTTGCTCCAGTTGCTTTGTATCACACATAAGGGGTTTTCCTTTTTGCATCAGATTCTATAGAACATCCTTATTATATAGGCTACAGGCCTCGCTAGATTTCTTTTTAATAAAACCTATCTCTTTCAATTAACTTGATTGGATGTGTTAATGTTTTGGGACTTGATTAATAATCCTGGGAGATAATTCTGCAAAGGTCCAGAGGCACTAAAATGTCCATGCAAATGGGGAATGATGGAGGAATCGTGAATGCAATCTATAACGCTCAGCACAGCAGCAAGCCCAGAGCTGCCACGCCGCTCAGCTGCAAAAAACAAACAACCCATATGCCACAAGTATAAACTATCTGGTAGCTCAATCTATCATCTCTCTCATGCAACTGAGCAAGGAACAGAATTAACAGTGTAATACCTTCCTGGAGGAGTGCTTTCATCCTTGGGCTTTAATTAGAGATTTATCTGAACTAGAGCTCCCACTGTAAGCACGCTGAAATCCAGATACATAATCCTTAGCTTTTATCCAGTTCCCTGAATAACACTGGAGTTGGCCAGCAGAGAATTCGCACCCCAAGCACAGCACAGGCTTTGGATTCCTCTCCTGTGCCATGAGACAGACCAAGCACCTGACTGAAAGCACCTGAAGCTCTGGTGCCTTGTGTGAGCCCAGGGCTGGAGGACAATTGCTGCATCTGCTCCTTGTCTCATCTGCAGAGCGGGGAAATTTTCAGAAGAATGACTTTCAGAGGGTTATTTCCTCATCACTGTTCACTCAGATGTGTTCCTGACAGCACACAGAGAGGATCCTCTGCTGACACATGAGGTGAGGGGTGGAGGGTTGGCTGCCCTCTGCTCACCCTCAGGTTTCCATACAACTCCCCAAAGCCACTGTAACTTTCCTCCCCGTGCTCTGCAAACCAAGGCATTGCTTCCAACTCCCCTAGGAAAGGGAGAGAAATGAAAAATCCATGCCAGGACCAGTGATGGCTCTTTCCAGAGAGAATCTTCTTCCCTTATCCGGTGATCTGTCACCAGTCCCCCTTCACTTCCCAGGTTTGGGGAATATAAATGAACCCAGTGGCCAGATAAGCTCAGCAGAGCCTCCACTGCGCCTCAGACACGCTCAGCAGAGAGCCACACTCTCATCTTCAGCCCCATCTCCAACTCCCTTGGCCGACCATGGTCATCATCTCACACATAAAGTGATAAAATATTTACAGCTAGAAGGCTGCTAAATTTATTCCCCTGTGCCCACATGCACAATTTGCACAGCAATCCCGTTCTGGCTTAAATTCTGCACGCTAAACCTTAATTACTGCAGCCTGACAAAGTGAGAAATTGGACAGGAAATGCGATTTTGAAAAGCATCGGCCTGACAGAGGTGACTAACAATCATTTTCAAAAGCAACTTCAGGCAATATCTTAAATAAAACAGTTCATGAATTGGTTTTCCTTGAGCTGGAACTTGTGCTGCTGGTGGAACTACAAGGGGCAGAAACCTCAATGTGACCGGAGGACGTTCTCAGGTTTGGTGTGTGACAACAAGCAGTGCCATCAGGAAGGCACCATCAGCCCCCTTGACGAATCTCAGATTAATTGTTAACCTGACGAACAAACTCCTCACCAAACCAGTAAATGGAATATTCAGAAATTCAGAATGCAGTTTTCTGAACACAGAAAATCAAGAGATTTGTTAAAGCAGCATTACTTTTAAAGGAAAAGTAATTTCCAATTAATTTATCGAACAGTTTTGGAAATAGTCACCATCATCACTTACAGTGACTTTGTAAACTCCTTATTTCTGATTTCAGTTCACTTATTATTTAGACATACATACAAATTCTTATCAAACTTGCCTGAAAGAAAGCCTTTCCCTCAGCTGACTTCTTTCTTTCTAAAAATTTACTTTCCTTTTCAGTTCATGAAAATATTCCTGGCTTCAGCTTTTTGACCACCTGGTAACATTTGCAAAACTCCTACTTTATTTTCCTGTGGTTGGAAAAAAAAATATTTCCCGCAAAGATGTTACAATTTTCTAATTTTAAAACTTCAAAATTCAGATTTGCAGATAATGAACAACTACAGCAAGGCAGAGATTATGGTCACAACTTTACAACCGCATTGATGCCAACTGTGGTGCCAAGGCCACCACTAAACCACATCCCTCAGTGCCACATCCACACTTTTTTCTTTTAAATTCCAGATCCTGTGAGGGAGAGCACAGAATTAAAAACTTCTCCATGGATTTGACCATCAGAAAACGATGCCACCAACTCACTGGAGGTACTAATGCAAGAGAATGCTTGCTTTTTAAATTAAGAGTTAGGTTATTACAGAAATATTAAAATTTTAGCCCAGGCCCAGCTAAATGGCTTAAGATAATACATCATATTTTAATCTAAAAAAGGTTTCATCTGTTATCCTGAAATTGAGAATTAGCTCCATGTGTTTCATCCAACTCACTTGTCCTGGATTGTAAAATAATGATGTAATTTGTAATAAATTACTAACACAAGGTTTCAGCAGTGACAAATTGTTTACTTAATTCAATAAAATAGTGTCACTTTTGTAAAGTGCCTAATCTCAGAGAACTCAGCTGGTTGTGAATTGCAGGTTATGAAGAAAAACATTCATGTCAATCCAACATACAGAAGAAATGAGATCTGAAGCGAACTAACTGCATTCCCTCAGATCACTCTTTTGCACTTTGGTGTCGCTCTCAATTTAAGTTTTTTCAGGAAATCAGCCGGCCTGGAAGAGGCAGGATCATTCTCGCTCACTGAGTCTGATCTGACATGACTAACAAAAGCAGACACGATATGTCATAGCAATGAATGACTCATCAGGCTGGGAAATCCAAAAAAAAAAATACCATTTTCCAGGATACAATTTTTGACCTTTACACTCAACCCCAACCTTCTGCACACAGGCCTTGTAGAAACAGCCCTGAGAGCAAGACGCAATAAAACTCGCCAAATGAAGGCAAAGTTTGGGGGAAAGGGATGGTATTTAACGACCTCTGGCAGTATTTTGTACAGGAGACAGCACAAAAATCTCAACTTTTCCATGGTTTTAGGCAGAATTTCCTCCTTTACAAATCTTTCCCTTCTGTCAGGTGCTTGGGGGCCCAGGAAAAGTGATTTATCCTCGTTACCCACTTTTTCCATCTCTGTAATGAGGACCAAGACACTGGTCTGTGCTACACCATTGCTGGGACAATTCATTAATGTCTGTGAAGTGCTCTGGAGATGTGAGGGATTATTGCTGGTACGTTTTACACTAATTTTTATGTACCCAGTCAACCACTGTCCCCAAATCCCTGCGCTCTGCAGGGCCTAATTGGGCTAAAAGGCAAGAGTTATTGCAGCCTGCCCTAGTGGAGCCAGAAAAAAAGGGAGGCGAATAATTGATTTTTACTTTTTCACACTGATTTGGATTCTAGAAGTGAGTAAAGCACCAGTCTTGTTATAAATGTGTTTCCACACAAACCTGCTCTGAACCCAACGAGGCTCTCAATCTGTTTACCCAAATACCATAGGATTAAAAATTAGGACCTGAGTCATCTTCCAGATTCCCTGTTGTAGTAATTTACATTTTAATTTCCCTTCCACAGCTTGTATCTAGAAAATCGGCTTTTTAAAATAACATCGAGGAATATTTTGTAGGAATAAGAGGAAGAAAATTGAATTAGAATATTAGAATAATAGGCAGCAAGTAGCCTACACATGACATATTTTAATTTAAATTCATAGAATGGTACTTCTCAGATGATTACAGTATTTCTTTGATTATGTGTATTTTCAAGCAATGAAATCCATTTTCACTTAAAGCACTATTTGAAACCCAAAAACTCAGGCAATCTGTTGTACAGAAATCTGCTCTGCTTTCCCCCCACTGGACCATGCAGCACACTCGTTTTCCCTTGTGCTACGAGGTAGTTGGGAGAAGAAGCTGCCAGACAGCTTGGAAGTCATATCTGAAGAGATGAGAGAAGACTGTTAAAAGATAGGAAGGAAATGAGGAAGGATCTGAATGCCAGAAGGAATCCGGGATCCGCGCGCGTCAGGGAAAACAAAGATGAACGGAAGATCAGGGGGAGCAGCGTTGAGCTCATCAAGAAAAGAGAGGCAGGAAACCCAAGCCTGGAAACAGTGAGATGAAAAAGGAGCAGTGACAGATCTGTGCTAAGTAAAAAATAGGAAGGAAAGAGGTAATAGTGCAAAGATTATTAGGAAACCTGAGGAAATCAATGATGAATTTTCTTCCATCATTTGCTTCCCGAACCTGTCTGGAACGTCCGAGAAATTGGATTTGCCCATCACAGGAAAAAGAAACACTGAAAAGAAGGAACACGAGTAGCAGGAGTACGGAATGCAAGCACCACTGGAATGTGGGTGCTCACTCCAAGGGTGCCTTCTTGTAACTGCACCACGGAGTTACTCCTGAGGAAATGCAAACTCAGTTCATGTTGCCATAGCCCAACATTACCCTTTGTATTTAAAAAGCAGAGAATGCTCAGCTCAACTTTTACTCAAATACTTCACTCATTAGGTCCATCCTTACAAATGAGCACAAATAATTTTCAGGGTTATCAGTTGTAAGCCAGCAAAAACCACGAGAAGAATTTCTAATTCTATCCCTACATATTAAACCAGATTCCAATCTTTCCTTCAACAATTTGATTTTTGGGAAACGATAAGGAAAGCATTTACAATAAGAGTGCTTCTCAATAAATCATCATTAATTATACATGCACACTAAGTGCATCAAACAAGTTTGGGCACACAATTAAGGAACTAATTACAGTGACTCTGCAATTTCTGACTTAAATGGACTCACCTGCCCTCAGATTCACCTGATCATTTCTAGGGAGGGGGGGATACTCAAGCTACAATGGTTTCTTTGCTATTAAGCGCCAACTGCTGAAAATTTTTAAGCAACTGCACTTCCATGCCCAATTAATCATGTAATTGCCATCATTATTGGGACACCTTTTTGATAACTTAGCCTTTGCAATGCTTCAGTTGTAAGGCAGGCAGATGGGAGAGTGGAGAAGCAAGTGTTGCAGCCACGCACAATCAGGCGCGTGCTCAGCTTGCACGGCGCGGAACAGCCTCGGCTCTGACGGCAGCCAGGAGGGAGGAAATGCTCCAGCAGCAATCCAGGGATGCCAAAGATCCCTCAGGATCCTCCCCCTCACAACCCACCAAACGGTGAAAATCATAAAAAGGACATCAAACCGCCGTCTGTGGCTGAGCGTTAGTGCACGCACTTTGCCGATTCTGTCGGCACGACCGTAATTCCTCCTGGAGATTTGGAAAAACCTGGTATGGCCCCAACACCAGCTTTTCCCTAGTCAGATTCTGCTTGTGCCTTCCCAAACACCTCAAGCTGAGCAGAAGCGAGCCCATTGTTCCCGCAGGAGCGGGTTTGGACAGGGATCAGTGTATGTGATAAGGGCCATCCAGATCCATATGTGATCTCAGCATGGTTATTCCCCGGACAGATAATCAATGCCTGTGGATAAGCAGCATTTTCCTCGTATCTTACTGAGTGCTACACATTTCTAAGCATGGACAGGCACATTCATGTGTAAAAAGGAACGTACACAAGGAAAACTAAACTTATCCAAACCTCCTCCACACTCAGACCTGTTTCAAAGACGAACAGGAGCCATTAACTTTTATTTCTTCTCCACCATTTCTCACAGACTTTTTCAAATCTCCAGCAAAGCTAAAAGTGCAGAATTCAGGGGAAAGCAACATCTGTCTTGGTGGCACTTCCAATTGAACTTTGAAGCCCTGAGAATTTCAAATCAGGTTTGAAAACCATCACCGCTGGTTGGGGGTTTGTGATTACCCAAATACAAAGCGAAAATTCCGACAAAATTTTTCCACCTCTGGGTTGAAACCTCAGAGAATCTGAAAAGGCTGAAAATGTGGCTACTGCAGAAAAATATTAAAATAAAATCACAAACCTCTGCATGGTGCTTGGGTCAGGCAGAGGCTACAACCACCAGATGATTTCTGATGCCACGTGCGCCATTTCAGGAGCTGTGCATCAAAATGAATGTTCTGTAGTGGCAAAGTCAACAATGGGATTTCTTGAGAAATGAGGTATTTACCAGCAGAGGAAAGGCCACTCTACCCTTTTTATTGCCTGTTTAGAGCAACCTATTCCTGTTTTCACCAGGCTCTGTGTGCAAATTCCACCGAATACACTGTGATTTGCATGTGTGTGTACGGGAGGGGAAATATTTGTGTAAGATTCAAAGAGCAGCATCTCTTTAATATCTAAAGGGTTTATTTCCTAACTGGCTGGCATTTGGGGCTCAGCTCTGCCTTACTCTGCAACAACTAAAACTATTTCCTACTGGTACAGCAGTTTAACAGTTTGTTCTCCCTGATGCATGTGATAAATAGAGCAGCTTCAAACCTTTTAAAAATATTAAGGGTTTTATGGCTGGATATGTGACAGCCTTGATTAATCCTGTGCTGACAGCACGAGTCAACATGTGCAGATATCTGCATTCAGGACCTTCAAAGTTGGAAGAGTTTTCTTTGATAAAGGTAAAGAAGCTTTGTAAAATATGGCTTGTGACATGCAGCACTGGGAGAGAATTTTAATGCTGCAGTAGACACTATAGTGCACTAGAAAATAAAATAAAATAAAAAAACCCAGAAAATTCTTTTGTGACTGAAAATACAGGGTTTTGTCCCTTTTTTTGGTCTGGAAAAGGACATGGACTCGTTGAAAGGCCGTGAAAATGATCAGTGCTGGAGCCCCTCTGCTCTGAAGCCAGGCTGGGAGAGTTGGGAATTTTCAGACTGGAGAAGAGAAGGCTCTGGGGAGACCTCAGAGCTCCTTCCAGTGCCTAAAGAAGCTCCAGGAGAGCTGGACAGAGACTTTGGACTAGGACTTGGAGTGACAGGAAAAGGGGGAATGGCTTCAAGCTGACAGAGGGCAGGGTTAGATGGGATATTGGGAAGAATATTGAGAAGAAATTCTGTCCTGTGAGGGTGGAAAGGCCCTGGCCCAGGGTGCCCAGAGAAGCTGTGGCCAGCCCTGGACCCCTGGAAGTGTCCAAGGCCAGGCTGGATGGAGCTTGGAGCAACCTGGGACAGGGGAAGGTGTCCCTGCCCATGGCAGGGGTGGCACTGGGTGGCCTTTAAGGTCCCTTCCAACTCTGTGATTCTGTGACTTTATGCAAAAGAAACTAGAAGATGAGAAAGAATGATCCAAAACAGAGCTACTCACACATAGCTGAATGGAAATCTACATACTTTTCCACCTAAAATTTAATGATTTTACAATTAAAAAGAAAATCTAATATTAAATCAGTCTCTAGGGCTCTGAGAAGTCCCTATCTGAGTTAAACCCATACCTGTCCCATCCTGCTGTTGGCAGATGAAAGCTGGAACCTTTCCTTCTGGAGCACAGCAGTGGCTTTTAACTTCCTTGGACTAATACCAACCCTGAAGGCAGGAGGATGCTCAGGATTTATTTCACACCTTATTTACCTCAAAAGCATTTCACCCTTATTTTGGTGTCTGTGCTGTGTCTTTGTGCTGGATTGCTAAAACACCAACAAACCGGTCTATGGGTTTAAATTCAGAATTAAGAAATAACAATATCGAGTGGGAGATAGCTGCCTCAGAGAGACCATGGGGCAAGCTGCTCTGCTCCAGGTCCAGCTTGATTATGATGACAAACAGTAGAGGAAACCTCCTTGTTCACCCAAACAAAGATCAGCCACTATGGTTTTCAAGTTTCCATAGCAATGCGATAGTCCAGTGTAAGCAGAGCTCCAGGGAATACGGAGAAACAATACAATTCAATTATCTCCATCATTTCAAATGGCTGATTGGGATGGGGGGAGCCTTAGGAAGCCAGCCCACTGCCAAGAGAAGGAAAATAATCTCTTTATCTTTGGGTTTTTTAATTCTGTCAGGGATGGCCTAAATTAGGGAGTGACAACTTGCAAAGCAGGGACATATTCTCTTCTTAAATCAGGTCTGGAAATGCCGTGAGATGAACTCTGATAATGCAGCCTGCAAGCCCTGGGAGCCAAAGCTGTGCAAAATTGTTTAATATGGTCAAATCCTTTAATCCTCATATCTGCTGATGCAGAAAACAGAATATTTCTACCATTTATTACCAGAAACATTATTTTCAAACTCCATAAATGTTGCCTGAAGATCTTGTGCAGTGGAGAGAGCAGAGGCCTGCATTTTCCTCACTGGACAATTTTGAGTCTAATTTATTTAGGCACAAAGCAATACACATAAATGAACAACCGTTGATTTTTCTTCATCCCCTTCAACGATTTATTTCAAGAACTTTATGTCTTTTCACCTTATTCTTTGCTATCTGTAAAGTTCAGGAACTTGAATGCCCTGGAAAACTTAGGAATTGATCAGACTTGTAATGAAAAAGGATCTCTTTCTCTCTGCCGTAATACAGGAAAATAAAATATCGTTAACTCTGCGGGGCAATGTACTGAAGATGGATCAATCCCTCTCTTTTCCTACCATCCCATAACACAGGAGCAAAGGGGTCAGTCAATAATTGCCAGTAAATTTGGAAGGAATAAAAGGAAATACTCAGTTCACACAGCCAGCCTGAGGAATTTCCCATCACGAAAGGCCACCGAGTCAAACGCTCCGGCTGGATCCTGAAGAGAAAAGAGGAATTTTGTAAGCACTGATTCCCCAGCCAAGAGGTCGGCACGGAAGGCACAGCACCCAGGGGAGATAAGAGAGCAATAAGGTAACGATGATTACATTTCATGCTCCAAAGCACGAGACAAGAGCAGCCAGGCTGGGTGCCCAGATGAGTTAGCGGTGGCTGCAGCTTCCTCTGCTCAGAGCTGCGCACACAGAGCCCAGCCCCGGCCCACAAATCACTGCTGCCAACAACATGCTCTAATCAAGGGAGGATCCCCCACAGGAATGGGACAAAACACCCCATTCTCCCAGCACAGAAAGTGGTGGGATGCTCTGGTGTTTACGGCGCCGTGAGGCTTTTGGGGAGAGGGGGATGGAGAAGTCCTGCCTCAAGCTTTCATCCTGGGATGTCCAGGCTGTGTGCCCTCCATGGGGTGCTCCACGGGGCACATCCTGCACTCCGGCTGCTTCTGAACCAGCACTGGGTAAAGGTCACAAAGAGCCTTGGTGGGCACAGGGAACAAGCCAGACTCTGTGGAGCTTCTCAGCTTCCAATGGTTTGAGCAAGACTTCCCCATGGGCCAACCTGCCAACATGGACAGGCTCTCCACTGTGGTAAAACTGGCATTTAATCCACCCTGGAACTTTTTTTTTTTTTTTTTTTTTTTTTTTTTTTTTTTTTTTTTGCCTTGGAAAACTCCTCTCTCTACTGGAAGGCAACAAGTCCCTCCGTCAGAGACGTCTGGGGTGATCCGTGCAGGTGATCAAACAAAATCCCCACCGTAAGTGTTTATTTGCTGTCAGCCAGCTCTGCATCAGAGGCCTATTAACAAGGCAGTCAGCTTCTTTTGCTTCAGAGGCCAGAGCCGAGATATCGGCGTGCAGGAAGAGGGACATAATTTGTCCAGATGCAGCGAGGAACCCGATGACTAATTCATGAAAGTGCGATTGATTTTGATGAATCAATGCATTACAGGATCCAGGGGAGGAGGGGGAGGCACTGGGCATTTTACAGGCTCAACGACAGGATCACACTTTGATCTGAGAAACAAAGACAACCTTCTTCTGTGTCAGAAGGAAAGCCCTGAGTTGGTTTTTTTTTTTTTTTCAGCCAAAAAACGTGGCTTTGCTCTTCTAAGAGACAAACATCCCCTGTCTGTACATTTTCCAAGGTGCAGATGCTGTGAATTAAACTCTCTTGGACAACTTCATTCAAATCAGCTATAAAACATCCAAATGTTAAGAATTACTACCCCCAACTGGGATCAAAACAAGTTTGGATGGGAAAAAAATTACATCAAATCATGTTAGCTGTTAGCATATTCCAGTCCCTGAATTGTTAGGGTTTAAAACCTCTTTCAGAAGGAGGCACCTGTAAAGAAGAAATATAGATTTATATTTTAATGGGGAAAAGAAAAACCCAAACAATTTTCTACAGCAAGGAGAGATAAATGAGAAGTGCCCCTATTTAAGTTAAAAGGAACAAGAAAATCTTTGCTTTCCCCGCACTTTTACTGCAGGTAAGTGGGAAAGCAAATCCATTACTATCCTCACATTTCAATTGCTCATTGTCTATCAAATTTCATAATATCCACTTCCCTGAGAGCTGTTCTCTCTCTATTTTTGCAGATCATGAGCAAAACTGAGACGCTGCCTGGTTAAGGCTAATTCAAATCCCATTCTCTACTGGGATACAAATACATCTCTGTGTATATTAGGGTAGGGAAGGTTTATGGTGGGTGACTGACTCCAAGGCTGATTTAACATTTGCCATCAAGCAGAAATGCACATTCACAAATACACCAAGACCAGCAAATTGCTCCCTGATTTCTATTCCCCAGGTGACAGCTTGCAAGGAAACCTATTTAGGTTTATTCCCCATATTGATACACAAAGTAGTAGTAACCAAACTCTGATTCTCTACACTTTACTCCCCATTGAGCCAACCATGGGGGAAATCATTAGCTTTGACCTTCTGGAGGGAAAGAGAGGAGAGCTGGATTTATCAAAAAAGGAGATTTTACTCCAAGCCTCGGCTCTTTAGGTCTCTGGATGGATTTTTCTGACCCAACAAGTATCTGTGTCATTTAAAAAGAGCTCACCTCCATTGAAGGTGAGAGTAAAAGTTCACACAGGCTCGTGAGCATCTTCTCCTCTGCCCAAAGACAACGCGGTCAAGGAGGAAAATCAATCTCTGCTCTAAAGCATAATCATGGTTTCAACTAAGACTGATGGCTGAGCAATTGAGTGCATGTATTTCCAACCCTGCCCTTTGATATCTCCCGGTTATTTAACCTGGAAATTCGAAGGGAAGAAGTCAGAGAGAACCCGCATACAATAAAAAGAAATAATTATGTTCTCATTCCTAAGCACACTGAAACCTTGCAGAAGGGTAAGGGACACGGGTGGGTCAGAAACCAAATTGGGAAATTCCTGTTTGTGAAGAATAGTGCTCCAGGAGAGGCTCAGAAATGAATATCCTATGTGCTACTCCCGCCCTTTCAGGGTCACCTCTTATTTCTTTTTTAATAAAATAAACATTACCAAGATTAAAGATGTTCCTCAGGCTCCCAGATCAGTTGGTCCCCCTGAGGAGGTGGTCTGAAAGGCTCTGAAAATGAAACTTGAAATTAAATGCTGAGAACATTCCTCTCCAAGCAGTGCTCCTCACACTGATGGGTTCAGTGGTGGCTTTTTTCCTCCCCAGTGAGGACCACGAGGAGTCCCCAAAGAGCTTTTGGAGCTCCAGCCTGTCCTTGTGTCCAGCTCCTGCCCTTCCCTTGCGTGCCAGGATTTGAGGACACCCTGGAGGCTGGGAGCTCTCTGATGTTTCAGGTTCCTACCTGACCTTTTACAATTCTCACACATCCTGTGAACTGACAGACGACTGCTGGCTGCAGTCACTCATTTGTAAAGCAAGGTGTCCAAAGGATTTTGCTCCTATTAAAAAAAAAAAAAGTCTAAAATCCACCTGAAAATGGAGCAGATGGAGGAAGGTTCTACCCAGCCTGGCAGCCAAGACACCTGAATCCAGGGGGGAAACAGGAAACAGAGTGCTGGAGGGGATAACTAACTGTGCCCCATGTCAGGATTGAAGGTCTGAGTGAACAGCCCCACCAGGGCTTCAGCAGGAGCAGCAGCGGGAGAAAACAGAAGGGTGCTGAAAGGAGAAGAGGAAGAGCCTGTGCCAGGAAGTAAGAGACCTGAACTAGAAAATGAAGAAGAAAATCGCCAGAATGAGCCATTATCAGTGGCTTCAGTGGGAATGGTGCAATGGGAATGGTGTGACCCAGCAGAGCTCCCAGGGGAGACACTCACTGTCCAGGGGAGCCACTGCTGTCACCCTGCTTCCCGGAGATGCCTTCCTTCCACTCCCATTCTCATTTATTAATCCAGCTAAATCCAGCTCCCACCTCTGCCCAGGACCAACTTTCTCTGCTTTCCCTCCCCTCTCTCTCTCCTGCACTCCCTGCCCTGCCTTCCCTGCACCATTGTTCCAGGCAGGAATTGTCACCCCTCCACATGGGAAGAGCAGGAACAGGCACCAAGTGACAGACAAGATGCACAAACATAACTCACTGCTGGGAAAGCAATTAATGGCACTCCTGAAACATTTTTTCTCAGTAAGAGACATTCAAATTCAGCCAATCTGTCACAACCCTCCATTTGTCATTGTCATTTTTACCATTGTCATGTTATTTGATGCCATTAAGCAGACAAGAGCGAGTCATAGGAACAACTGAAATAAGCATAAGTTGATAAAATAAATTAGCTCGGAAATTTGTACACACAGATATTAAGTAAAAAGCAAAATGATGTCAAGGTTGAAAAAATTAGGAATTGAATTTTAACCAGCCCACATGTTTATGGCTGATTTCCTGATGAATATTTTATTTTTAATAACCTTCCTATCACATTCACTAAAAGGACTCACCAAGGATGGATCAGTAAACAAATCTGAGGGGGAAAAAAGCCTGCTCTGAAACATAAAACGCTTTCAAAGCTCCAAGTCCCTTGAGAGTAAGAGTCAAAAGGAATAAAGACAACTCTTAGCATGAAAGGGGAGGACATGGTGTGACTAAATAAAAGGGCCATATTTGATAGGTACAAATTGGATATGTTTCCTGCTTCACTCCTGCTGCTTAAAAATGTCAAGTCCATATGCAGATTTGCCAGAATAAACACCTCTTTCTCATGGGCAGGGGCTCAGGCTTGGGCCTAACTCTGAAATGAAAACCTCTTCAGGTTTTTGTTTCAGCTCTTTCAAGCTGAGCTAATACACACCAGAGTTTGGGATACACCATGGAGCACATTGCATCCCATTCCAAACACCATTCCCACTGCCACAGGATGCGGGGGCTCTGCTCCTTAGGAAGTCTCCCCACACACATTTATTTCATCAAAAGATAATCTCCATTTTCACCTTCAAAAAGGGTAAGTAATTATAAATGCATTCTTTTTTACTCAAATATTTTAAGCAAGTAATTGTTGCCCATGGGAGAGAGTTTAATTATTTCTGATGAACAGCCAAGACACGGAATCAGGAGAACATGACAGGAAGAGTGTGGAAAATGTGTTCCAGTGCTTAATTGTGCGGCTATCTTGCCTTTTCATCCTGAAAAACCAGGCATTGATTTTTTTTTTTCCCCCTCCTCCCAACTGATTTCACACAATCTTCAGTTTAGTAGTACAAAGCATACCCAGCTGCAAAGGATCCCAGCTCCCTGAGCCAAGGCATCCATGAGCTCCCACCAGGAACAGGCTGATCACATGCAGCTCTCTGGGAATTTCAGCACTGGGACAGCTCGGGACGGCCTGTGTGACACTGGCTGGAACAGAGGAGCCACAGTGTGCTCAGCTGAATGGCAAAATGTGGTTAAAACAGTCACAGAATAATGAAATAGAATCACAGAATGTCCTGTGTGGGAAGTGACCTTAAATATCACCTTGTTCCAATCCCTTGCCATGGGCAGGGACAACGTCCACCATCCCAGGTTGGTCCAAGCCCTGTCCAGCCTGGCCTTGGACACTTCCAGGGATCCAGGGGCAGCCACAGCCTCCCTGGGCACCCTGTGCCAGGGCCTCACCACTCCCACAGGGAAAAACTTCTTCCAAATCCCCAACCCAAACCTACTCTCTTTCAGTCTGAAGCCATTCCCCCTTGTTCTGTCACTCCAGGCCCTTGTGTATCAGCCCTCCACCTTTCTTGCCAGCTCCCTTCAGGCACTGGAAGGCTGCAATTGGGTCACCCCAAAGCCTTCTCCTCTCCAGGGCATAAATTCTAACACTTCATGGCCTTCCCTAAGTAGGAATAATGAGACAACTACACATTGAGGAGACCAGAGATGCTTTGCCACAGCAAACCCATCCAGAAGCAGACAGACACTCTGGAGGATGCACAAACACCACGTCTCCTAGGGAATATCTTGTCCATAAGACTGATCCTGCTGATATTATGTCAGGTGAGGTTTTGCCATGTGACCTGGGGAATGTGGCTTTATAGTGCTTTTAAAAGAATTAACTATTACTGCCACTCATAAATAGTTCCTTTGGCTTCCTGCTCAGTACCACACACTTACAAAACCATCTTATTTTTGGAGAAAGGCTCTGGAAAAAAACTTCCTTGCATGTTATTTAATTTAGAAAGTGTTTTGCATCAGTTGCTCAGGTAAGTGATTCATAGGCAACAAAGAATTCCCTAATGCATCTGCTGGGTAAAGGTTTATCAACACACTGAACACTCCAACCTAATCATGATGCATCTCTCAGGGCTGTTTCTGATTCACACACTAATGGTGCCTACAGAGAGGGCTGCAGGTCTGTACATGGCAGGACAAAACCAACCCCTGTGAATGGGTACACAAGGCTGGATTATGACAAGTGAATGCAGCAGCAGGTTGGACTTGGAAAAAAAAAGATCAAACAAGGGGGTACAGAAAATGCATCTCAGCACTGTGTGTTCCAGGGCTGGGGAACTGCTCCTGCCTCGTGCAAATTCCCCCCAGCAGACGTGGAAATAAAGCTGAGGGAGCAAATATCACACATCCTCCCATGAGTTCTCACTGTCCTCTCCCCAAGAGGTATCCCAAACTGTTCTCTCTCACCACTGCCATCGCAGCTCCCTTCCATCATGTTTTGAAAAGGCTTTTCCTGCTCCGTAAAAGAAAAGAGTGAAAATGGAAGAAATGACAGAGAGCTGACGGAGAAAGTCCTACTGGAATGCCCCTTGTGATGGATGCCGTTCCTTGGGATAGCCCCAGTGCAGGTCCCAGAGGAGCACGATGGATGTGTGAGCTGGAACACCAGCAGGGCTCTCCCGGTGTCCCCCAGGAAAGAGTGGCAGCAGCAGAATGAGGCAGGAGCTCCTGCAAGGTGAAATGTGGGACCAGCCTCAGCCCACCAGCATAAACTCTTCATGTAAATGCAACAAGAGTTCAGGGCTTTCCTTGGAATGGGAAAATGCCCTAGGCATGGTGGAGACCACAGGAAAAAAAAAAAAAGAGAAAAAAACAACCCAGGGATTAAAAAAAAAAAAAAAAAAAAAAAAAAAAAAAAAGCTGTTTTTTGTACAGTTGTGTACAAAAGTACAGTCGTGACAAGCCTGGGTCACTGAGAAATTCCTCAAATTGCTTGGAAATTACTGCATGTTACATGTCCTGCCTTAAAAAGCCACTTGAATTCAAGGAAAAATCCAAGGAAGGGACAGAAGCAATGCCAGGAGACCTAAGGAGCAACTTGCACGTCATAAATTATGAAGAGAGAACAATCCACCAGCACTAACAGACTAAAGCAGACCTGTGGTGTTTGCCAAATTGACGGAAACACCAAATGCAATTTCAAGGAGTCTAATTTCTCATAAAGTCTAAGTTGCAGGCATTAGACTGAAACCAGTAAGGAGAGTTTATATATGAATTTGATTGGAATCATGGAATCATAGAATCATAGAATCACAGAATTGCAGAATCCCAGAACGGCCTGGGTTGAAGTCACCTCAAAGCTCAGCTCATTCCACCCCCTGCCATGGGCAGGGACACCTTCCACTATCCCAGGTTGCTCCAAGCCCCTTCCAACCTGGCCTTGGACACTTCCAGGGATCCAAGGACAGCCACAGCTGCTCTGGGCACCCTGTGCTATGGCATTCCCACCCTCACAGGGAAGAATTTTTTCCTAATATATAATCCAAACCTGCTGCCTTTAAGTCTGAAGCCATTCCCCCTCATTCTGTCACTCCAGACTCTTGTAAAAAAGTCCTTCTCCATCTTTCCTGTAGGCTCCCTTCAGGAGCTAGAAGGGTAACTTATCCTTAAGGAAATTATTGGTAACCTTACATTGCAGCAACTCTTCAAGGACATTTATCTACCCTCCCAGAGAAAGCATGGGTTGGATTTTTTAATCTCCACTCCTATGGTTAAAAAGCCATATGCTGGGATCCACTTCGACTGGTTTGTCCGTGCTCTTATCAGAGATGACAGCTGAATTGTGAGCTCTCTCCCTGCTCACACATCATTCCACTTAATGAAGAACCTGGATAAACACAATTTGCTGATGAGCAGAGCTGAGGGAGCGCAGAGCAGGGAGAGGGTGAGCTGGTGTCTCTCCATCCCACGTGCTCCTCACCCCACAGCACAGAACCACAGCAGCTGGCTCAGTTTTCCCTCACCAGCCATCTGCAACTAAAAATAGCATTTTGGGGCCTTTGATGGTCGCTCTGAACTAACAGTTGCCCAGGACTGTTATATCCATTTATCTCTACTCCTTCCAAAAAAAAAAAATCACTCTCGAGCCTTCCCAAACATAAGCCCAGTTTAATGAGGCACCTGTTTCACAGGAATCTCTGCATCCTCTGCAATCACACAAAGAGGGTTTGCAAGCTGACTGAAATAACCCCAGAATATTGTTACTCTGCATTTGATCTCCTTTTATTTTTTTTAAAATTTAAGCGGGCTTTTTTCCTATTGCTGTTTGTAGGGGTTTTTTTTTTTCCTTATTACCAAATCCTTCAGATGTCACATCACAACACTCATCAGCTGGGAAGCCCCTCAGAAAGTGCAGATCACGTGTGAATAAACTCCCTATGAAGAGAAAAATTCACTCATAAGAGCTGGAAACTGCACGTACCGATCATCGGGCTTTGCATTTTTTCCTCTTCCTTCTCATCCCTTTTGTCATCTGTGTGATTTACCTCCCAGTCTGCATTTTGTGTGGCTTTATGGCACAACAAATCCAGGCTAAAACTACTTGTTTCTTGACTTTAGAGAAGCACAGGATACAGGTAAAACACCAATACATCATCTCGACCATCCACCCGCCAATATAAGAATATTTTTCACAGTGTATATTTTAATACTTCCTCCCCTCTGACTATCCAATGTCCTGAGAGAAGCGAGTCACACTGCATGTCCTCTTCACTATGACGAAATGCTGTCAAATACACCTCAAGTTTCTATTTATTTTTCATATTTTCAAACTTCATCGCCAACTTACATCTAAATTGTCCCTTCCATTGCCCTCTCAGTCTGTTCTTCCAGCACCAGCTGTGCTCCCACGCAGCTCTGCCGAGCTCCAGGAACACCTGCATTTGTATTTTCAAGGTGAAGGCAGTTTGTTATCTTTTTGCCCACATTCCTTATTTCCCTCTCCTTTATTATCTGCAGATCTCCTCCAACCGAGATCATTAATTTGCACACTTACACCCTCTCTCCCAGCTCATTAATGAAGAGGTTAACTAAAACTGGACCTAACACCTTTCCCAGAAAACCCCATTAGGTGCCTCTCCTGCCTGCAATCCTTGGCTATCCATCATTCAGCTTCTGCTGCGCTGTCTCCTGGCTGTGCTTCACACTGCAACCCTCACTAAACTCATTTGTCAAATAGATTTCTTGAAGTGCGATACCAAAAACGCTTTGGAAAAATCCAAATTTATGACATTAATTACATTACCTGCTGCCAAAAGAGGCAGTGATTCTGTTTGGAGGCACAGAACACTTTCTTAGGAGGATTTTCTCTTTGTAAGCTTGTATTCCTTGCTGCACGCCGTTTCATTAGCCTTCTAACACCACTGATTTTAGCTCCATTTATTCCACTGATGATAGAAGATACTCTTCAAATGGAACTGCCAGAATCACTTTACATACTGTTTTCAAACTGATAGCCTATTAGCTTTGCACCAGGTAACCCATGATTCCTCCAGTTTTATCAGCTCCCCTTTACTGTAATTCGCCCCTTTTGTTTACCCAGAGACTGCTAATTAAATCCCTGCAGGCGAAGTTCATTCCTCTGCAGAAGACCAACATCAGCGTGTCTATCTTTAAAGTTTTCTTTCAAATGGCAGAAAAGGATTTCGTTCTACATTAAAGAAGAAACAAGAACGGGGGAAAAAAAAGTCTCACTGGAGGATGTGTGGCTGCCACAGGCACCTCCTGCTGCCTCCAGGACCCAACCCAAGGTGCTGTCTTACATCCCTCTGCTGAAAATCCCACTTAATGCCAGCTTGGACATATTGTCTCACTTTTGGCACTCTCCTAGACACTCTCCATCACTTCAGCCACGCAGACATCCCACGGCTTGCCCCGGCTCCTGCTTCAGAAGGCGCTAATTACATCAAGGCTTGGAACATTTGCACCTTTAAATGTTAGAGGAGCCCATCAGCTCTTTCACTGCTGAGTCCCCAGTTTAACTCCTTGGGCCCTAGAATTCCACAGCATCCGGCCTTCCTCAGCTGCAAAGATCCGAGGGCTCTCGCTGTGCTCCTCCCCACCCTTCCTCACTTCCATCCACATTTATTACCTCCAGGCTTCCTGGGATATTTCTGGATGCCAGAGGTAACACACGTAACACCCCTTCACAGCTACTGGGCAAAATACGGCCCCATCAAAACCAACTGACGATCAATACTAATTCCCTGGAGCCAGAAACTAATCTTTCTTTTCACTATAGAAATGTTCGGAAAGTTTTTTAGCACCGTAGCCATTTGAATTCCTATTAAATAGACCCTTCTCGTAATTTGTTATAGGCCTGCTCTCCACCTTGAACTTCCTTCTCCTTTATAGATTATTTCTAAGGAAGTTTCTTTTTCTTCTTTTTTTTTGCTGACTCCAACTCCAACTTATCTTTGTTCTTTTGCATTTAACTCAGCTCTATATCCCTCCTTCTCTACTCCGGACTTTCAACACAGAGTTTCAGCCTCAGTTTCTGAGAAGCCCCTCTTTGAGGCACAGCATCACTGATTGTTCATAAATCCCTTCCACCCATCTCACTTCACCTCCGAAAACTTTCACAATTCTCCAAAATACGGTTTCCTGGAACCTTTGTATTGCAGCTGTCTGTGTGAACTGACACACTGTTTCTTTTATCCTGGGGTTTCATTTTCGGCTCCATTGTGCTGGGTGTGTTTGTGGCTGAGCAAACCCATCTTGTACAATTCTCCAGATGGAGCTACAAAGGCTCTGAACAGGACAGACACACAGCCCAGCCTGGTGTCACTATTAACCCATTAGCTTACAACCCATCCTCGTTTTCCTTCCTCTGAGCCTTGGCTCATCCCATTTTTAGATGGAGAACTGGGATGAAGCACATGGCACACCCACCTCTGTTTCCTGCAGTGTGGAAAACCCCAGGAAATGCCTTCAGAGCCTGTAATGCAACTAAATGTAAACACAACTGGTACAGATTAAAAAGAATTGAATGGGATTGTGAAATTATGGGCAAAGTAGGAGCATAAAGGCCAGAATTGCAGAAGTTCCTGGAGGAGGCATCGAGGATTTGTATTAGCAGCTTTCCCAAGCAGCAAACAACATGATGGATTTTCTTTTATTCTTAGTAGCAATTTTTGTTTGGCCTAAAATCAGCATGTACTTTGAGATCTTTTGTGTTGTGCAATGAAGAAAATGAATGAAGAAAAGGCCCCAGAATGAAAGGATGGTTATGTACATCATAACAGCTAATGACTCGCACATACTTCAGGGATATGGAAGCCGTGAGGAGATTACATTATTTTCTGAGTGTAAGAGATGATGGTCATTTAAAGCCATGTATATTCTCTGGCTGTTTATTGTCTTGTTAGCTGCCATTCCAACAGAAGAGGAATAATTCCTGTATCCTTTTAGTGGGCAGCTTAGATTTGCATTTGTGGAGCCTCATGATTTGGGATAAACTCACCGCCCATCCTCTGCATTCCCTGCAGTGCTCTGCATCCTTGGCAAGGGCTGTTCCCCATGCACAAGGATGCAATCCCAGATTCTCAGGGCTTTAGTATCCACAACATCTGCTCGAGCAGGGTCGCCCCTCTCTGTGATGATGCACTAACACGGACTTAACTTCGCACAAATTCGCAGGCACAGGTTTTGATTCCACAAACACTTAACAAAGGCAGTTTAACCAATATGGATTTATCGCTCTGGAAGGGCAAGCTGCACCCCTCCCGGCCCTGGGCACCCTCCTGCCCTTCAGCAATCCCTGCTGCTAATTAGCAGCGAGGCTCCCTGGGATGCTGAGGATGCGATCAATGCCCTGTTCCTCCAGCCAGCACCGCTGCTGAGCAAAGCTGTGCTTCAGCACAGGGTGCTGTCCTCTGCGGCCGGGCACAGCCCAGCAGGTGACAGCTGGGGTCCCACACGGACCTTCCCCCAGGCTGTCACCCAGTCCAGGTACTCTGACAGAGGCAAATGCTCTGATGGGGACCGCTGGGCTGAACACATTTATCACTAGGGCTGGAAAACACTTCCAAGCTCCCTGAGTCCAAAAATGTTCCCCCAGCACCACAAGGTCACCACGTCCCCAAGTGCCACATCTACCTGTCTTTAAAATCCCTCTCGGGACGGGGGCTGTTGCAATGCTTGACAATCCCTTTGCTGAAGAAATTTCCCCAAATATCCAATCTAAACCATCCCAGCACAACTTGAGGCGTTTTCCTCTTGTCCTGTCACTTGTTAAGTGGAAGAACAGCCTGACCCCCTGTCAGAGTCTGTCCAAGGATGTGATATGCCTCATAAATGTCTCCAAAGATTGAGGACCGAGACCCCAGACTCTGAAAGGAGCCCTGGCCTGGCCGAGGTGGAACGTTTGCCAAGTCTCAGAGGACTGGATCTCCATGAGAACGGAGTGCCAGAACAATGGAACTGGTCACAGTGGACTGAGCCAAGGCTGCTTGTCCAGCCTGGTCTGTCTGTACCAGAACTATGGTTTGCAGCTTGTTCCTGAGCCCCAACCTCAACACGGCTGGTTCCTGCTCTGGCTCTGTGCCCCTCGCTTTGGTTCCCACCTTGACCAACCTATAAAAGCCCTGGAGACCCCCACTCACTTTTGTGGACACTCCACTGGAGAAGATCGTGTCCATGGGCATCGAGGCCTCGAGGACTCGTCCCTCCACACTGGTAGCTATAATCCCCTTCCCCTCTTTCTCTCTCTCTCTTTACTATTCTTTATTTCTCTCCCCACTATCACATTTGCTGGCACTAAATAAAGGTGCAGTTTTGTTTGAATAAACTGAGTTGTGTGTTTTGCACTCTGAGATCCCTAAATGAACCATCAGGTTTCCCACATATATTTGTGGACCCTGACACCATTCACCTACCTCACAGCTAAATGTAAGGACTAAACAGTGAGCAAAAACTCACAGCCACACCAAATTCTGGGTGCAGACACCGTCTGCAGATTAATTCCTTCGAGGGGCCAGGAGCTGGAGCTGTTTCCCAGCCCAGGGAAAGCAGGGGACACCTGGCAGAGGGATTTAAGCCATCACTTTTGTGACATATAGGGAGGCTGGCATGGTTTCAACGCTTTCACATGGTTTGGACAACAGAGAATGAACTCGAGAGGTTCAGAAAAATGTGTATTTTCACGAGTGAGTTGTTCTCCTGGGCTGTAAACCCTGACTCAGAGGCACGAGGGGAGGAGGTGGGACCCCACTCACCTCGTGCACTGGATTCCTGGGGCCTTCTCAGGCTGGGCTGCTTCCTAGCTAAAACCTGAATTATTAATAACATTCAAAAGAAAGAGGATTTAGCTGGAAAATAAATAACCTTTTACCCTTAATTTGTTCTTCAATTTCGCACTCCTCCTGTGCTCATCTGGACGTCCCTCAATAAATAATAAACTCACAGTGCCACAAGGATCTGCATATTCCCTCCCCTACCAGAGGCTGAGTGCTCTGAAGAATCTCATTTTTTCCCCAGCAATCACCCTGAAAAGTGATTTTATCCTTCTCTTCCCTCTTAACCCCTCCCAACACAACCAGAATGGGAGCAGTTTTCTCCCTTTTGTTTTGACTTTTTTTTTAACAACGTTTTTCCCTCGTGAAAATCTGTTGAGATTATAGAGAGCTACAGGGTTTTCAATGCTGTTCCTCAATAATTTCAGTTTGGTTTTAGAGCTTTCTAGCCCCATCCTAAGAATCCACGACAGAAAGATATAAAGCACAACCAAGTTTCTTCAGTAAATTCTTTTTATGTACCATTAAAAAAAAAAAAGAACATCCAAGAACTATGAATTTTTTTGGCTCACCATCTACACCAAGGACATTTTTTCACATCTATTATCTTATTTCACTTTCAGGAGGCTGATAATATCCCTGAAAGGAGCATATAATACCTCTAAATATGTAAAACATACTGTCTTAAGAGTCTGGCTCCTTCTGAAGGACAAAAGAGAAATACTGTATCTGTGATGACTCACGGATTTACATTGTTTTGTGGGGTGTTAAAATGATACAGAGATGAATTCACTCAGATGTGCATATTAAAACAAATTAATAGAAGACTGATATTTAATTACCTTAGGAATAGGGACTTTAATACCTTCTCTACTTTATTTTTATTCTGTGATTGTTCAAACACATTTGTGAAAAGAAAACACTGCCTAACACGGCACCAAAACAAAAAAGTTAAAAACAGATTAAAAAAAAAAAAGCAGTGGGAGAAATTGCTCTTTCTTGCAATAGTTGTCTACTGGGTAATAAATGCTGCAGAATTTATGCCATTTTGGAAAAAAAAAATACTGCAGAAAGCAAAATATTGCAGGTTTAAGTATCTTAATTACAAAAATTTCATATTCAATGAACTCTTGCCAAAATAAACTGTGCACATTATCTAAAAAGCAAATGTTAATTAAAACTGTATCTTGATAGCCCTCCTGGCTCACAAAGCATCCTGCACACGGGAGATTAAAGAAGGTGCCTCAGCTGCAGTCAGTCCTCCAAAGCAAAGGGTTTCACTTCATTTTTTTGATGTATGTGGGGCCAAAAGAAGTCAATGTGCATTGGTGGCCCTTAGCAGCCCCTCATCCTTTCGTCTCTAACATTTGGGATCTACAGGACATATTTCACAAACTCTATTGTGGCTGAGAGGAGTTTCCTGCAAACCCCTACAATAAACAGAAGACCAAGTTCCAAACATTAATTAGCTGCTCAACACAAAGATACTCACTTAGCACCGTGCCCACAATAATTAAAGCCATAAAGAAAAGGGGATGCATTAATACTCGTGTGGAGTGCAGGCTCTGAGCAGGGATGGCTCTGGGCAGCAAGTCCTTACCCAGCTCCTGATGGGGATCAGAGAAGTCACTTATCTTCTCTGCATCCACTTGCATTAATCCAGGAGGGATATCTATACAAGAACACTTGGCAATCAGGAGAAGGGTGGTTCACTCCTTGCTTCTCCAGGTTTTTGGGGGACATGGTCAGTGCTCTGAGCTCTGGCCACCCCTCTGTGGGTTTGTCTCTTCAGACACAAAAGCAGGTGTAAAAGGTGCTGCATAAAAGCACAAGCAAAGCCCTGCTCCAGCAGCAGGATCCTGCAGCAATAAAACCACAGGTACAGGGCTGATTAAGGTCCATAAAAATGCATCCAGGGATGCTGGGAATCCTTTACAGCCTGCAGTAAAGCCTGATGTGCCATGCCCTCGGTGCTACCGCACTCACAGAAGGCAATTAGGGAAGCACAGGCAAATTTTGTTAAAGTAAAAAAAAAATGGCCATTCCCTCCACATCTGTGGCCTCAGTTCCTTCCTCCCGACCTGAAGGACTTGAAGGAGGCCTGGAAGGTGGGAGTTCGGTTGTTCCTGCTCAGAGGAGAAAGAACAGTGATCCATCCTCTGAGTCCCTGGGGAGTCTATTCCTCTCCATAATCTGTAGGTGAAATTTGCCCAATTATACTCCTGCCTTACAAGCCTTGAGCAGGTGAGGTGTTCAGTCATGGGTTCAATCCACCTCCTCTTTCCCCAAGGAGAGAACTGTGCTGCCTTCCACCAGATATTTGTGGAGAAGGAATTCAAGCAAGACTTGGAAGTATCAATCATGGACTCAGAGGGCAGAACCTCCAAGATCACCTCATTCCAAACCCCAAATGGGCAAGGACAACGTCCACTACCCCAGTTTTCACCAAGCCCCATCCAACCTGACCTTGAACACTCCCAGGGATGAGGCAGTCACAGCTTCTCTGGGCAACATATCTCAAATAAAGACCAGATTATTGCCTGTAGTCAATAACCAGCAGGATATTAAGAGTCTAACAAAACACAGTTACCAAAAAAGCCTCCTCTACACCCTCCTAAAGAAGCTGAAGACAAACTCATCACACCATGAATGGTAACAAGTTCAGGAGGGTAAAAGATGAATGCATTTCCTCAGCATAAAGTAGTACATATATGAGTGGTAGTATCATGATAAAAGCTGTGGCCAAATCTTGCACATCCTCAAGGATCCTTGATACCACCTCAGTTCTGCCTGATTCAGAAAAATCTTCCTGTAAATACACACGAAGAGACATGATCTCAAATGCTTCACAGCCGACACCTCTCAGCCAGGTAGTTTGGGACAGAAGACACAATCCCAGACTTTGGGAGTTCAACTGGGGAGGTGATGACACACCTCAGCTGCAGCCCTTCACACCTGGCCAGGTTCTCTGCTCTGGGGTACACAGCTTTTTCTTCTAATGTGAATTAAAGCAGACGGTGTACAACAAACTAAATATCTCAGGGCTGGGGTCATTCAAAGGTCAGGCCAGGGATTTTGTATATCAAATTTCCTGCGGTCTGTGGTGAGCTTGTCAGTATTTAGATTCCTCAGCAGGGCTCTTCAGAGTGACATTTCCACGTGGATTTTCATGAGAAGAATATTCATAACCTGCAGTAGGGGTCTAACAGTGCTTTACAGCTATTTCCAAAACCTTGCTTTTCCCATGGCAGATGAAGAGTCTGAAAATCCACCTCTAAACTCATGCCATGAAGTGAAAATCTCTCCAGGTCTATTTGTCTGGGTCTATCAGCCTCCGAGAAAAGCCAACAAGTTGGGCACCTGAGTGATTTCCCAAATTGTTAACTGAATCATCAGGCATCTAAACACCTTTTAAAGTCCAGTCTGGAGTGTTTGTAACGCTCAGAATATCATACTGAGACACAGGAGTGCTTTTATTTCTGCTTTACAGAAGCACCTTAGCCAAAATCTCAGAAGCAGCTGTGGTTTGAGGGATTGGAACTGAGGTGTCCCATGTCCAAGGGACATTTTCTAACCACTGGTCTCCCCATGCAGCTGGTCCAGAGCTTTTCTCAAGGGCTGGGTTTCAAACACCAGCCCTGCAGCCCTCAGTGGGAATGTCAGCTGGGAAATACTGAGCTCAGAGCCTCATAACTCCCACGTGCCAATGAATCCCACAGCCACTGCACCACAAAGCTGACCCTGCTTTATTTGATCTTAGGATGTTCCTAAATCTTGCCTCTTTCTATGGTCAAGGGATGGAATTTAGTTGCTAGTAAGCAGCTCTGATTTCATACTTTAGGACATCAAAGTCTGAACGATGTCTTTCAATTTTCACCACTTAAGCTTATTATAAGAAATAGTTTAAGGAGCATTATTTCCTGAAGATACTGGACACAAAAATCTGCAAAACCTTTCTGTCTACTGGCTTTGGGTCAATGCTGAACACAGACACACATTTTTTTTTTTTTTTAAGGATACTAATCATCCATCACTTAAAACAGAAAACATCGACTGAGACAAAGGGAACCTCACAGCCCATTTGGTTAAGGCGTGCTTTAGGGCAAATGCATCCTAATGCAGGAGGATTTACATTCCACTGAATCTTTTTTCTGTCTTTTCACAAGCTTCCCTTTCCCACAGTGCAAACTGCAACAGCATGATGACACCCTCTCCCTACAACCACCTTTAGGTTACTTTCCCTGCCAGTCCTGCC
This sequence comes from Sylvia atricapilla, assembly GCF_009819655.1. Lineage (NCBI taxonomy): Eukaryota > Metazoa > Chordata > Aves > Passeriformes > Sylviidae > Sylvia > Sylvia atricapilla. Next base: position 27,640,451 of record NC_089148.1, on the reverse strand, counting down.
TGCTCCCGTTGGAGGATCCAAGTCCCCAGGCCAGCATCCCCCTCGTGAGTGACTTTCCCAATCCCACAGCACAGCTCTGCTCCCGAAGGCAAGCTGGGAACAAACCACATCGTTCCCATTAGGCTAAAAAGCACCAACATCGTGTGAAGTTGCAGCAATATTGTTGGTGGATTTAAACAAGCCACATAAAAGCCGGCGCTGTGGCTGTGTATCACTCTTTATTATGCTGTTGATAACAATTTATATCAGGACGTGGAGCACCAGCCTCACAGGCTCACAGCAGCAACACAATGGAAAGCACCACAGCGTGTGTAGTTTAGGGAAGAGAAAGACGGGAAGCTTTGGGTTTGTTTGCTCCAGGGACTGTTTGGATGGGACTGGAAAGATCAGGGCTGTCAGAGCATTTGGACTCGTATAAGATCATTCTTTCCTCTCTTCTTTCTTTCCTTCTCAGGTCATTATTGCCTATATTTGGATCCATCAGTGGGATTGACCAGGATGCTGCTGGTCACTGCCCAACAAGGGCATCCCCAGCAGAGATAAAAGGCCTTTATCCCACTGCTTGTGGCCCTTGTTAGGACACACCTGGATCACTGTGCTCAGTTTTGGTTCCCGTTATGCAAACAAAATGTGAATGAGCTGGAGAGGCCCAGAGAAGGGCCACAAGGATGATCCAAGGACTGGGAAGTTGTCATATGAGGAAAGGCTGAGAGACCTTGGTTTATCCAGCTGTGAGAGAAGAAGGCTGAGGGGAGACCCTGTTCCCATGTTCCAACATTTAAAGGATGGCTACAGAGTGGGAGACTCCCTTTCCACAAGACAAGGGGTACTGGGTACAAATTATTCCTGAGGTCATTCCACCTGGAGAAAAGAGGAAAGTTTTTCACAATGAGAATAATCATGATGTATCATTGGAATAACCACTGGAATAATCACTCCAGTGAAGTGGGGGATTCCCCAAAATTAGACACTTTAAGATTCAGCTGGACAGGGCGCTGAGTTTGTCCAGTGCTTTTGCCAAGAAGAGTTGGACCAGATGATCCTTGAGGTCCCTTCCAACCTGGCTTTCTGTATCTCTGATATTTTTGCTTCTGGAAGATGTGGGCTGGCCATAAAGCACCTAACAGCAATGTGGACACACCAGTCCATATCCCAAAAGGCATCCCAGAAGTTTAGGCTTATGCAGAAGTGTCCCTGGATGGCTCCTCCACGCTGCTGCTCTCAGGACCATGCTCCGTGACGCTCAAATGAATCCTGCTTGAAGATGGCAGAGGAGATTTATACTTACTGAAAAAGCAAGTCCTTTTCCCAAACCCAGAAAAAACCCCACAAAACCCCTCTTCAGAGGCTCCTTCCTCCCACACAGATGGAAGTTTGCACACCTCAACCTGATGGCTGAAGGAACAGCCTGGATGGCTCCGGGAGGCAGCCAAGGTTTGGAATTGGAATTTTTTCCTTCCGTTTTGAATGGATTTCTACATTCCCTCGGCAGCATTTATCCCAGGCAGCACTTGCAAGGCTGAGGTTATCCACACTGCTGAGCAAACAGCACACAGCTCATTTATCTGGAGGGGCTTTGTTCAGCCTGGTTTCACACTCCCAGCTCGGACACGATGTTTAGCTCCTCCAAGATACACTACTGTACATTTGGATAGCAATCACACAAGCCATCATTTTAGATGCCAGAGAAAGTACAATTAAATACCACGGGGCTTGTATCAGAAACCAGGTTTAGCTAGTGTTTCAGCTCTGGGCCATTATTTCACATGTATATATCAAAGCAATGTGAATATGGAATAGGCTGAGAAGCAGACTGCAGATGCAAATGCCAAAATGCTAGAAGACTAATAGATTATTTTTAAGGGGAGGGAATAGACTGAAAATATAGGAGAAAGTTGCAGAAATAAATCAAAGGTGAGCAGATGCACTTGGCCAAATGGCTTTTTCCTTCGTAGTACAGCGATTTGTTTTATCCTTATGCTTCCCGAATCCAGTCAATAAGACTGCATTAAAAATGCATGGGCCAATTTGATGGCTACAACACGGGGCTTTTCAGGAAGGCTGGGGCGTTTGGAAGGGCACAAGCACTATATTTATGTACAGAAAAGGAGAACAGAGCTTGGGAGAAGGGAATGCTTGTCAGATGTCAGGTTCCCCATGTAGCAAAAATAATAAATTCTTCTTCTTTTGGGAGAAACTACATTCTTTATCTAGAGAAGCTGCCACACTCACACCAGGCACCCACAGGGGGGTCAGGGAGAGTAATAGCCCCTACAAGAAGAGAGCAGCCCCTATTTTACCACTTCTCTTTGCCGTGTGCTGTATTTTAGGACTCCCATTGACGCAGGCTGGGGCCAGGCATTACCAGTGCTTTCAGGAAAGCTGGCAGACAATGAATTTTCATCAGAAAACAGAGCTGACATTTTCCAATTTTCTGTCTGGACAAAGAGCAGAGAACATTTCATTTGGAAGGAGCTCCTGCCGAGTCGGGGGCTCAGCTGAAGCAGTTCAGTGTTGGCTCCATCTGATGACAGCACTTTGTACCAAGAGTTCTTTGGGAACATCCCACCTCCAGACCCTTCCCACCTGCTTCTGCCTCCTGTAGCCTCTCCAAATCCATGGAATCACAGACAGTGACAGCTCTCCTGGGACAAGCCAAGGCCAACAACCCCTCTGCACGGCTGCTCCCCCTTTTCCAGTAAAGTCACGGGGTTACAGGGGCTCAGCAAGTTGCCAGCAGATAAAGAGGGACTGCCCTGCTCTGCAGGGCCCTGAAGCACACCCAAGTCACCCTGAACTAATTTCCAAGAGACTGGATCTATCCAGGAAAGGGTGAGGGGTGCATTAAATGAAGGCTGTTCGGAAGGGCCGGATCACTGGGCAGGAATTCTTTGGTTGGATATTTTGGATTTTTTAAGAACTTGACCACGTGGGTCTTTATGCTTAGAGATAAATCAAGGGAAAGCATCTCTGTTTGGAAAAATGCCTTGTCCAAGGCGAGGGGAAGGAGAGAGAGAGAGAGGGGGATGGAGAGAAGGAGGCTTGTGCTCTCTTCATAAAATCTGTCAAAGGATACACGGCTGATAGGAGCTCTGCCTTCCCCTGGGATGCCCGCAGCCAGGCAGCGCTGCGCAGGAAGGTCTTCCCCAGCAGGAAGGCAGAGAACACATTCTGTGACACAGGAAAACATTGACATTAAATTCAACAACAGAGGGAAAACAACTTCTGAGAGCTTCTCCGGCAGCACCGAGAGCTTTGTGCCACTACAGGAACATCTAAATTTGCATGAAGTGTAAACACACACACACACACACACACACACACCTCGCTCCTGTTTGCACCCAGAGCGTTCAGAAAATAGCACATGTTCCTTCCCTCACTTCCACCTGGCTGCAGCCGTGGCAGTGCCAGAGCCCTGGAAATGGCTGGAAGGAAGCAGGGCTGTCATCCAGCAGCCGCCATCCGCTGGGACGAGACTGCTCCAAACTGTTGTTGGGGACCACTCGAGCGGCAAAACATTAAATGTTTCTATTATTTAGTGCGTGCAGCTGGTTAAACTGAACGGCCCTAGCAGGCTGATGGGAACACAGGAATAACCAGGTCAGCCAAAGGAGGTGCAAGTGTGTGTGTGGATGAGGATGTGTATTGCTGGCTGCTGCTTATATCGAGTGGAGATTTAGGAACAAATAGCCTGTGTTGTAGCACTTTCTACCACTGAGAGCTGTACAAGGTACTGATTAACTTTTTAAAGCCTACTGGGGAATGAAAGGAAAGGTCGTACAGGGGAAAAGCTGCCCTTAAAGGAAAAAAAAAAAAGAAAATACAAGAGGCTTTGTGTTGCTTTAGGCAGAGAGGGACTGCCGTGCAGAGGCCTCCTGGATTTGGGGCTCAACGGTTTCACAGAAGGAATGTACAAAGCTGAGGGTGGAACAATATTACTCACGCACTGTCTGGATCAGAAATAATTCCCTGAAAAAATCCAATGTTTCCGATACTATTTTCCAACCCTTTGGAAGCTATTTCCACCATCTGGAGCTACACCATCCATCATAGCTCCTCTCCTAAGCATCTTCTCTCTAAGCAAAACCACGAGGTTCATCACACCAATTTAAAAATTACCATCTTTGTTTCTCTGTTTTGAAACCAGCCTGCAAACCGTCCTAATATTTAGGGTGACATGAAAGAAAATGAAAGCAAGCAAGCAGAGGCATTTCCATAACACCAGGATTAATTGCTCTATTGTGGAGCCATTTGGTTGAGAAACAGTCTAAAAAAAACCAAGTGGAAGTCCTCAAGGTTTAAGCATTTAAAGAGTGGGTGGATAGATCTGGGGGTATGAGAGAAGACACTATGAGCACACCCAGACTGAAGTTTTCAGTGCAGGAAAATTCGGCGTGAAAGACTGTTCATTCTCCCTGTCTGAGTCATTCACTTGATAAAATTAGAAAATTATTCTAATGAAAGTAAATTAATTCTAAATGAAGGTACGACTGCACATGAAAGTCAAAATCTTCTGCTCTAAAAGCTTTGAGATGAGCTATTTAGACGTCATAGCATCTTTCCCCAGATTTTTCCTAAGCTAAATAATGGCGAGTTCAGCCAATTTCACAAAATATTTCCATTCTAATGCAAATACAGGTCTCAACAGGATATGGTTTGCCAATTTTTACTTGGCAAAAATAAAATTAAAATGATTTAAGATGGCTTAGAAGATTTGCACTAGCACACCAACACCAAGTTTGTCAACTTCCCATTTCCAAACATTAAACTTGCGCAGTGGAATCACAGAATCACAGAAAATGGTTTGAGTTGGAAGGGACCTTAATGATCTTTCTGTGTTCCTGCCATGGGCAAGGAACTTTGCACCAGACATATTCTGGTGTACCAGTACACCCCAGTATCCAAGCTCAGAGAGGAGGGTCTGTCATTCCCATCCTGCCAATCCGCCCCTCTCAGTGGAGTGTTGTTTTTCAGCTCATTATTTTTGCAGAGTATTTTTGGCTCGTACCTGTCTGCCAAGGTAAGCAAACAAAACTTGAAAGACCTCTTTCTGCTAAATCAAACTTCTTCTTTTCATCTCTCCTTTTTGTTTCCGACTCCTTCAAGATTCAGCCTCTCACTACAAGAGATTTCATGGCCTTAAAATCTGCTTTGAGAAGAAATGTAACCTGGACCCCTGTTGATAATTAGCCTCAAGTTTGACAGCACCAGAGAAGTTTAATGTTCCCCATCAGCAAACTGCAGAGCCAGGTGGGCACTCCCCATCCCAGGTGGAAAACCTGCAGCTCTGACATGCAGGAAACACAAATAGAAATTGGTTCCTGTGTTTCTTATTTCCAAAGTAACCATGATAGGATTCCAATTTTTATCCTAATGGGACATCCAGATCTCTCTCCTGAGTGCTCAGGGAAGTACTAACGTGTGCTAAAATCCCTTCCTCTTTTTCCCAAGGGGAATTCCCCAGACTGGGGATGGCAGTGCCAAATGGACAAAGTACATTTCATCAAATCATAGAATCATGGGATTGTTTGGCTTGGAAGTGACCTTCAAGATCATCTCATTCCAACTCCACTGCCATGGGCAGGGACACCTTCCACTAGCCCAGGTCACTCCAAGCCCCATCCAGCCTGGGCTGGGACACTTCCAGGGATGGGGCAGTCACAGCTTCTCTGGGCACCCTGAGCCTCCCCACCCTCACAGAAGGCAAATCCAAAGGTGGGATCTGCCTCCTGATCTCTCTGATTTATAGGGAGGGGAAAACAGCAGGAGAGAAACATTTCTGGAAGGCTTAATCCATAGAGGTAATCCATAGGTAACGCAATGGGAACAGAATGGAGTAACTAATTACATTTGGAGTGTGTGTGCAGAGCACTTTATTGACCAGACCTCTTAAATTGGTATTTATGTTATTGCTGTCTGGAACCCCCAGGCCTTCTTTGAGTGATATTACTAGATGAGATAAATAGGAATTATTTTACAGTTCCTGATCAGGTTACTGACACTTATGTTTCTTGTTTGTAAATGTCAATTCATTAGCATATGAAGGATAAACTGTACTCACTTCAATAACTGCGTTTCCAGATAAAACTGTTAAAAGAACAAAGCAAAAAAATCAACCCAAAAGCACCTTTCCACAGTCTCTGAGTGTGTTGTGAGGCTGCTTTGGAAGATACATAAACCAAAGCTGACACTGCACTTGATCTCAGCCAAAAAGCCTAATAGCAATATTATAGCCCATAATGTTTTACATCTGACAGGCGTAAAGATCCTGTTTGTGCATCTCTCCATAATTTATCACCTTGGTTAAAACTCCTGCCACATCCCCACCCCTGCACCAGCCATGCACATTGTGGGCAGGGTGGAACTGCCACCTGGGATGGCAAAACCTAAAACCACTCAGCCTATGGGCTATTTTCAAAGTTCAGGGGATTTTTCATCATCTTGGCTGATTTGCAGTCCAATTGCCATGTCAGACACGCAGAAATCTCTAAGAAGAGAGGGTTGAAGAGTCAACCAAAGAAACTTTAAAGAAACCTTGTCCCCTCTCAAGGTTACCTGATCTTCCCTGTACTGCCAGTTTTATAAACCATACCTTTCTCTGGGTGGGTGGATATCACTGTACACAGGAGCTCTTGGCAAGAAGAAAAGTTATTCTGCTCTCTACACCACAGACTGCAGCTCTCACATGCCTTGGCATTCACAGGTGGTTTTTTCCATGCAGGATGGACAGACCAGTGTTGTCTCCTGCAGTGAACAGGTTATTCTGGTGGAAAACATTCCTATTCATTCCAGCCTTCCATGAGCTCTCTGAAAGGAGCAGGTTTCTGCACCATGCTCTGTGTCCTGGCCTGCATCATCCAAAGAGCAAAACCAATGACAAAAACACACGTGCTTTCCCCAAAGGTTACATAGATGAAAAATAAGAATCATCCCACTTTCAATTACTTTTTCTCTGGATATTGCAGAAATTATGGTACTTTTCCACAACCTCTGGGTGTTGCTGACAGAACAGCTGCACACAGGAAGACTGTCTGCATCCTGGACCCTTTTCTCTCCACGACGCCTGGGCTGCGCAAGTAAAAAATAAAACAGCAGCCATGGAATAAAGCTGTAACCCATGCAGAAAGGCATTTTAATTTTTTTTTTTTACCAGAATAGATCAAAAAGTACTTTCTGAAGGTGAAAGAATATTGAATATCAGTAGCCAGTGTGGGTGGAATCACTTGCATTGTATCTGCCTTCCGTCTGCCTAAACCCAGCAACTACTGAAGTCCTGCAAATGCTCCATAGCTACAGTGAAGGGAGAGACCCGTCCATCTCCTACTGATTTAAAGATTAAAACCCTGCTTGGAAGAAGCCACCTACCAAGACGTGTTCCAAGTTCTTAGAGTCCTGATTCAGCCACTGCTGAAACCAGTGGGAGTCCTGCCACTGATCCCAACAGCGCTCAGATCACATTTCCCACTGAGAGTTATTCAGGAACACTAAAGCAGACATTTTGTCAGAAAAAAGAACACAACTGCAGAAAGATAGATAAAACACCCTAATAGGGTTTTTTTTTTTTTTCCCTTCTCTGGTTTCTATTATTCATGGGATTCTAATGATCCCTTCCTGCACGCAAGACAAAAGTAAACCAGAGCCTGGCACTCTGTCATTAATGTGATGTGGATATGTTAATGCAGCAGTAATTGCCTACCCTACTGCACTCAAATCACCTTGCTCTGCAAGTGTATCACTGGTAGGGTTTCACTGTCATTAAGATGATTGTCTAGTTTTGTGCTGTACTCGTGAAAGTGAGTATTAACAGAATTGGGAAGGAAATGAGAAGAAAACCCCAAAAAGTAGCTAAAATGATGCCCTACCACTGTAAATAAATCAGTGTGGAGATCTGGCACATCTCTTTCTGGACTGGCCACAAAGAAGCTGATGGAAGATAACGGGCACTCTGCACATGAGTGTTGGCTCATAATAAAACTTTCAAAACACGCAAGCTGCAGTGAAATCTAATCAAGTGAATTTCACATCAATGCCGCCTCTAAACAACCAAAAATCAGGAAGAATCACAAGTGCGAGGCAACATCGAGAGCCAGAGAACGCATAGCCCATATTTGCATTGGGTCCTCGTGCATCTTGTCACATATCTGCACTGAAATCTTCTCCCCATTTGGCACCAAACTTTCTTACTTTGCAAACAACTACTGCGGAAAGTCCATAACTGATTTATCAGAAGAGCTCCGAGCCAAAACGCTGAACCCTGCGGGCCACGGCAACGAATTTCCCAACTGCGGCAAGAAAAGTTTGAGACAGCTACGATTAACTTTCCGTGCTGGAAGCGTGGCTGCCCTGAAAGGGCAGGGAGTGTTGGGAACTGCAGATGGCATCCCGGAGCTCGGCGAGGAATCCGGAGCATCTTACGTTCCCTGGGGGGATGTTCGCACCGTGTCTGCGGCTAGACCTGGGAGACGCCATGGGAATGGCAGGAGCCATCATCGGCTTCTGAGCCAGTACGTGCTGCAACTCAGAAACTGGATGGGCTGCAAGGAGGGGAGCAGGAACGTTTAATAAACAAGTGGGAAGCAACAATTAAAGCACCAGCGTGGAGGGTTTCTATCTCCAAAGGACCCGCTCGGTTCTGCCGAGGTTATCTGTAAGGACGCTCCTCGCCCGCGAGGATCCAGCCTGGACGGAGTTGAAACAGGAATTTTATTTTACTTTTAGGCTACAAGGGAATGGTGCAGGCGAGGAGGGATGTTGCTGCAATCCAGCTCCAGTAATGGAAACCTGGATGAAACGGTGGCTGCGTCCTTATCACCTCCCTGCAATTCAACTCCAACGCCAGCAGCCCAACCACGTGCCCGAGACAGTCGACGGAGTTTATGTTGGTTCAGCCATGTGTTGCTATTCTGATAAAGGACAAATTGACTCGCCATTAAAAGCCAACAACAGCCTCAGAAAATGTACTGTTAAGCATGTTTTTTTGGTTAAAAAAATAAAACCACATTTGATGCATTTCGAAACGAAAAAAAAAAAAAAAAGCCTGAACGTTCAGCTGTGCTTTAAATTGCAGAGTGCACGCTCCACCTGAAAATAATCTATGCTTTGCTGAAGTCATTCATGGCCAGGCTTAAATTATTTTTATTCTTTGTCAGTGGCAAAATGATACTTAATATTTTATCTCTTTTGTTCGCAGCAAGGTTTTTTTCCCCTTGTTTTGGAAAACAAACGCCTTTCCCTGGGGAGTGCAGCCTCAAACAGCTCCTGCAGCAAGTCATATTTTCTGCAGCTGTTGAGAGCAGGGTTCATCTGTAGTTTGACTCAGAAGCGACTTGTGCATCACTGAGGTCAGAGATCACACCAGTGGAGACAATGTCACATACGAAAGCACCAACAAGGACAAAGACAAAAAATATGGGAACGGTTTCCCATGTGCCGGGAATGAAGTGATGGTAACTAAAGGGCAGTTACAGTCCTGAAGTAAAGCCTCTTCTAAATCAAAGTGGCACAGCACAGTTTATTGTTACAGGCTCACGGCACGAGCAAAAAGAGCAACACAATAAATAAAACCCAAATTCCATACCCTGTCTGCTTGCTCTCCAAAGTGAAGCATCTCAAATATTACAGCAATATTTCCTGTATTTCATTACAGAGTCTGCATTTGCCACTTACGCACTTTAGCAGGGAGGATCTGAGTGAGTGCAGTGAGTCATTGGGAGAGAACAGGGGGCATCCAAAACCTCAGCACTGACACATCAAAGCATCACTAATCAAAAGGTGGAAGTAAACACGGGAAGAGAAACCTGAGCCTATTAAAAACTGAGGATTCTTACACACCTATGCCACTGGTGAAAGCAGGATGCTGGGGGAAATAAAAAAGATGGAAATACTATCACCTTTTAGAGAGTCTTAAGAAGCAAACAGACAGATCAAAGCACAGCTGATTTATGAGCAAATCCTACCTATTCTTTTAAGTGCTTTCCAAAATTACCCCTGTATATAGGGGCTTTAAAAACAATGGATGAAAAAGTAGAGGTGCAAGGGATTTCATACTGCACATAAAATAATCTCTGTGTGGAGCATATTAATGTTCCTTTGAGGGGCTCTATAAAAGCCTCTACATTAGAGAGATAAGGAAATACACTGAAATGGGCCAAACTAATCCACAGAGCTAAAAGCCACAACAAAATGTTCAAACACCTGCTCTGCATGTTCTGGGCTCCATTGTAAAACCTGGGTCCTTTATAACCACACATAAAGAACAATGAGGAGAGGGCACTTTGTCCTTTTGCAATGTCTCTGTAATTCCCTGGTTTGTAAGCAGTAGGTCCTGCTCTGCTCAGACAAGCAAAATGCAAGTCCCAAGAGATGGAAGAAGAGAAAATCCACAGGAAGAACAAGCTGTCCACTCTTATGTCCAGCACTGTCATAATTAATGACAGGAAAAAAAACCCTGAAGGGACAAAACGCCCTGTGCTTCAGGAGGGAGGTCAGCCTCTAAGTATTATAGATCTGAGGAGACCATGCAGGGAATCACATTATTCCATATCTCCCTCCTGCATGGCTCTTACACTTTCCCCCAAAAAGAGACAGTAATGAATATTGTCAGAGACAAGATACTGGAATAGATGGACCTCAGGTCTCACTCGATTCCTGCGCCGATATTGTTATTAGAAGACAAGCTGTCACAGGCATCTAAATGATGATGGAGCCCCTAAAAATGAAAGGGCAGGAAAAAAGGAACGATGCAGCAGGCATTTCAGCCAGCATCTGCTCCTCTTCCCTCTCCTTTTCCAGGCACAGTCCTAAAACTTTGTGTGTCTTCATAGTTCTTTAGGCTAGGACTCCAGAAAAAAAAAAAAAAAAAAAAAAAAAAAGGGTTTGTGTACAGTGTATTTCACTTTTTATAACTCTTTTCCCTAGAAGTTCAAGAGAAAGCTCTGCAAACATAACTTAATGCTGCCTCCCAAATGCCTTGTTCATCTCAGCTACCTTCCAGGACAGACCACCTGGCCCACCATGTGGAAATGGGAAAAGAAACTACACAGTCAACCCCCCTGGCTGGTAATAGAAGATATTTATTACATGTGTCCATAGTCTTCAAGGAATTGGTGTGTTGGTGCATAATTTAGTAGGCAGTTGCAGGAGTTCATTGTTAGAGGCTGAACATCTACTTCAACGGTTATAGATACACTCTGGGTTTTCAATCTGCTCCCGTTTCCAAAGGGGAAAACTATGTAAATAGCTACAGGGAAACCAGGATATAAATAACAGGGCACAGGGTGGGATTTGGGGTTTGTTCCCACTGCCAGTTCCCACCTTCTACCTCCAGCCTGTCCCCTGTGTCCTGTCCCACTCCTGCCTCAAGCAGGTGAGGTGGATGTGCTGCCTCACACAATCCAAGCTTCCCAGAGATCCTGCAGCATCCAGAGCCCCACACAAATCCCCCAAACCCCCTCCTCTCTCTCTTCACCACTGACAGCACTGGATGGGGCCAAGCTGGATGAGGGCCTGAGCGACCTGGTCTAGAGTGTTGGAATGAGGAGACCTTTAAGATCTCTTTCAACCCAAACCATTCTGTGATTTCCACGGCAAAAGAAACCCAGCTGAAAACCCCGAGGTGAATACCACGGTGAACATCTGACACTGTGACAGTGTCAAAGCAGCACCTCCTCTCCTCCTGTGTCTCCCATGCTCCCCTCCCAAAATCCCTGAAAAGCCACCACGTGACCTTATGATGATGAAGGCTGTGGCAGGGAAGTGTCAGGAGTTGAAGGAATTCAGCCACCGAGGGATGCTGGAGCAAGGAACGCTGAAGCACTTTCGTTTATCAGGATGATGTCTCCAGTTCCAGTCTCCTAAAAGCCTCAGTTTAACAGCACCTCAGCCCCTCGCAGGAAGTACTCATCAACTCAGTCATAGTTTGGTAAATCCTCCAACTGCTACCTTTAAAAACCTGCAGAAAACTTCAGAGACAGTGAGGCTCAAGAGCAAATATTCACTGGTGTCTTAAAATGAAATCTAAGGTAGGGCAATGAGCAGAGGAACAGTTGGTGAACAGTTGGTGAATGGATATTTTTATGCAAGGAATGCCTGAAGGAAAGAGGAGGAAAAAAACTGTGTAGGAAGAAGAAGCAATTAATATGCTCCCTTTTTTCCCCCCCCTCCTTACGCTTATTTTGATTTAAAAGTCTATTCTTTCAGTATCACAGATTAAGGTCGCTCTACAATTTACCATGGAAAAGAAAGTGGTCGTAGGGGTGGAATTGAGAAATGAAAGAGTGCCTATGACAGAGTTTTTAATTATTCGAAAATTATCACGACGATATTCTGAATTAATTTTCACATTTTTGCATTTGTACATTTCAAATGAGAGCCAGCGTGGATGTCACTCAGTTCACTGGGAAATGGCACTCATCCTTAAGACCAGTTCCCTCGTTAATGTCATTCCTGACTGGGAAGGCCACCAACTGTAACAACGTCTTGCTAAAAACATTAAACACTTCAGCGTGAGCTGCTCTCACCAAAAGGCCCTGACATCCCCAGGAAATTATGCCACAGCAAGCCTCTGATGCCAGAAAGCTGTTTAAATAAACACAAAACTAAAATACTATAGAAAAGTAGTCTGGATGCAGATTCCCTCTTGCTAATTCCAGGGAATGAGCTGTTAGGTGTGAATCTCTTTTGGCTTAATGGGAGCTCTGAGGCAGAAACTACATCCCAGTTGTTTCCCCCTCACTGTTGTCCTACAGCTTAAAAAAAAAAAATTAACAACAATTAGGCAACTGTACATTTCCTGGTTTTCTCCTCTAAAGGTAACACTGCACAGAAAATCCCAGTTATTTTAGAGAGAACCAGTAAGTCAGTGCACAGAAGCCAACCAGTTCCTCACTGACAGGAGCCACCTTTGTGCCCACGGTGAAGGTGGGGATGAGCTGGACTGGACCCTCCCAGCAGAATAAATTGTGGGGGTGATGTGTTGGCTTCCAGCAGGGCTGAGGAGAGAAATCTTCACAGCTCCAGTATTTTTATTAACACAGAATCAATAAAACCTGAAGGAATTTGTAGATGTGTGCGGCACAGGGACAGTTCTGGGGGTAATTATCCAAAACTTGGCTTGATTGAGAAGTATCATATGCACAAGGTGGTAGGGGGCAGATTTAATAGGAGCTTAACAGCTTTTATTAAATACATGTTCCTACAAACAGCCTACAGATTCTTAATTACTATTTTTTTAGCTATCACTATTTTTAAAGGAAGCTCCATTTTTGAGAGGTACATTCCCACATCTGGAGCAGAGATGAGCAGATGGGGAGAAGAAAGGAGAACAGAACAGTCAAGAAAAGATCACAGAGGAAAAACTCTTTAAGAGTCTCTGCAAGAGCAGGACAAATATTGGCATCAAATATTTATGGACAGTCATTCAATCAAGGTCCACAAACTTCCTTTAAAGAATTCATTCCTTTTTTATTCATTCCTTGAAAAAACTCACTTAATGAGCATGGTTTATCATGATTAGATCTTTGTGCAAAATATGTTCATTTGAGCAGGAAGTTTTCATATTTGGGAAGAATCAGACATTTGTGAAGGCAATGGGAAATGCTGCTGTGGGTTTCAGAAATACTGAGATTTTCCCCCAGATGGCTTCTAGCTGATTTCAAAGCAAGAACAATCAATTCTACTGGCATCAGGAATAGCAAACCATTCATAATGTTTCACGGAATGAGACAGCTTTTGAAACAAAATACATTTTCCAAGTTACATTGAATAACATGGGCACTTAAAACCAGCTCCAGGCTGAGGAGAAACTCTGTGCAGTGATTATTTTTTCAGACAAAGTTAATGGAATACTAAAAAAAAAAACCCAAAACCAAGGAAGGCTCTTCCTGGACCTATTCTACACAGACACACACTAATACACTGATTTTTTTTTTTTGTTTGACTTTTTCCCTAGTCAGATTTGTGATTTAGGACATTACTCCCCGTATCTGAACTTAACATTCCAGCAGATTGCAGAGCAGTAATTCAGGGAACTGTCTGTGGCTTCTGTCTGAAGACACAAGCCAGGGATTCTCAATTCTCCCATCTTTTACAGACCCAAGCCCTCAGTCACCGAGTCCATACACACTCTCAACTCCACGAAACAGTGCAGATGCACACCCAGGATCTGAAATTGAATATTTCGCGGTATAGTTTTTAAACACACAGATGGATTGCAGCCCCACGTGTATCACTGCACACAGGCAGTGATCACTGGGTGCACTTTCCTCCTACCCTGCCATTAAGAGCTCTATTGACAGCAAACAAGTTACAGATCCTTTTTTATTTTTTTTTTTTAACAACATGTAATTTTGCTGTTGTTTGCACGTTTTCTCCAAGACATATTGGATACCATTTGCTTTTCATTACAAAAAATGTGCTGACAACAAAATCACATATTCCTGACACACAAAAGAGAGAAGACATAGCCACCATTTTTTGGGCCAGGAGAGCTGTTCCATGGGAAACTCGATGCATCATTCCCCAGGGATGCAAAGCTCACCCAACGTGGAGCAAGTGCATCTATCACTACACAACAGATGGGTCTGAGGCTTCCAAAACTCCTGTCCTTTCTTTATTCATATTGCAGCATATTGATATATTATTTTCAATTATCTGAAGATAATTAGATCTGGATATCCAAGGGTAGCCAGATGCAAACACGTCTGAAGATTTATGCAGTTGGCTGCCACATTTATAAGTGTGTTTATACCCATAAAGGCCGTGAGACAGCATTGCAGCGGAGCTGCATTAGCCAGGTTAATTCATCACACAAACACCCAGCAGCAGCAACAGCAGCCACATCCAACTTAGTGCCAGAGCTACTTTCTGATTCTTCACATTCAAGATACACCTACAGCAAAGATCTGCACGCAGACCTAAATCCAAGATGGGTCTAAGTGCCTTTGGAAAAGCCAGTGCTCCTCCAAAAGGGTGTAGACTTCTGGCTGAGGTGAGATTTACACCTCGAGGGGTAATTTTACATCAGCTGGGCTCCCTCTCGCTGGAATTCAGTTTGTACACTCACAGTCAGTGCCCATGTACTGCTCTGCTTGGACAAATCGATGGCTCCCAGCTGGATTGGGAGCTGCTGCTGGAGGTTTATCAGGGAAAAGGGAGAAGCTGAGGAAATGTCAGAAGCTGCCATGGCTAGGTAGCTGGTAAGGGGATGCCCCAGTACCTCCTCATCAGCTCCCAGCGCACAATGAAAGGCAGACCCAGAACATGGAGTCTATGACTTTACATCCATTTTTTGGTGAATATTTGAACTCCACCTCTCATATATCTGTTTTACACTCAGGCCTTAGCCTTACACTGCTCCATGCAAAAAGAGCAAATCCAAGTAGTTCGGGACATGCCTCTCAGTCCAAACCCTCACTGAAGACAACAGACTGTTTTGTCCAGCCTTGTCCTTCCATAATTTCCAGACGGGATGATTTTAAAAAATCATAAAGAACTACAGAAGGAAAATACGGTGAAATTGGCCAAAAAGGTGGAACAGCAGAAGAAATTCCCTAATGAGCAGCAGGGCCCCCAGGCTGTGGCTTTCCCAGTTCTCCCACAGCTCAGGATACCCCACAGCTTTAGGAAGCCTATTGCACACATCAACATGCAGCAGCTTTTCGTATTGCAAAGCAGATTGAGAGAGAGCAAGAGAGCAGAAGAAAAGTAGCAAGAGGACAAATTTCTTCCTCTGGCCATTTTTAATTGTCATGTCTATAAAAAGCCCTCAAAAAAAAAAGAGTAACAGTGTTAAAGCCAAATGGAGCTCACTGGAATTTATGGATGAAGTGAAAGCCAAACAAATCCAGCTTCTCTTTCCTCCATGAGCTGTATTTCTTCATTATTACTAAAAAGCTGCACTGCTCTCTCTGGAGCTGGACTGCCAAAAAGGACGTTCTTGGGTGTAAAAGAGCTTTTTATTGCTGTTGTTCTGCTGTGGTCTCTGTCCCTGTCTCAGCTCCCTTTGCCCGTGCTCTGCCAGCTGGCAGTGATGCCAAGTGCCTCGGTGCAGTGGAGCCCTGGGCACTGAGCAGGGACAATAATCACTGCTCAGGGAAGCGTGGATCGAACACCTCGCCCACTGCTCCACCCCGCAGGATGCAAATGGGGCTGTGCAGCAGGAGAAAACAGCGCTCAAGCACTTAAAAATAAATAAAATGTTAATGGCAGTGGTGACCTGTGGACCGTGCAGGGTAAATCAGCACTGCAGAAAGGGGCTGTGTGTGACCGTGCCCAGACCCCGGGGACATCACTGAGCCCCCAGTCCCCCTGCCCAGGGTGGGACCCTGATGGGGGAACCACTCCTGCTCCTTTCTTTGCACAGCTCAGCCTTCTCTTTGCCCCAGGGTCACGCTGCCATCCTGCATTTTGCCCCGACAGAGGTTTGGAGCAGAAGGTTTGGGCATCACGCCCTTCTCCTTTACCCCTCTGCTCAGCAGGACTGCAGCTGTCGAGTTTGCTGCAATTCCAGTGATTTCAACCCCTACTTTCCCAAACTAAGGCATAGTTCATGCTGTCAGTGGACTCCAGGTGAATGTTTAGTGCAGCACAAACCACTCCTCCTGACCAAGTGGATGAGCAGCAGCCCTGATGAAGGAGCCAGGAACAGACTGGCTCAGGTATTTAAAAGGCTGGCTGACAATTCAGCCATCACTTGAGAATACTGCCTTTTTTTTTTTTTTTTTTTTTTTTTCCTTTCTGCAAAATTCAAAGTCATTAAACTGATTTCCTTTTAATGTCTCTTGACTCTTGTGCTTTGCTGAAATGAGTATTTCCCTTCTGTGCATTCTGCATGCTCTCAAAACCAGCCGCACGCCCACTGCCTCAGAGAAGGTCTGAGCGTTCAGGGACTTACCAAATCCCTGGGAATGAGGTTTTAACAAAGTAGGAATCACACAAACTACCAGCAGAAGGTCTGTAGAGCACAAGGCAACACATGAGAATAGCTGCAATTTAAAGGGATGATTTCCAGAAAGGAGAGGCCATCAAACAGAGCAGCAGAAATGAAGTTACCTTTCACCACAGAGCTCACCTAGCAGTTGGCAGCCAAGAAGCAGAAGCCTGAGACCTCTTCCAAAGGTACCCACACAAAGCTGGTTAACCACAAAGCCACAACTACCAAAAACCAAGGAGACAGCAGAAAAAGGCTCATTCTGCAGGACACAGCAATCTCTTACTGGCCTGGCATAAAATGTAGTTTTTATTCAGGTAAAGCCCTCATCAAAACCTGGGAGAGTACTGAGTAAGTAAAAATAAGACCCTCAGGGTCCAGCCAACCTATCCCACCTCACTACTGAACTCTGAGCTAGAGAGAACAACATTCTGCCCACGGAGCATCTTCCCTGCTCTACTCCATGATCTCCTGTGAGCTCCCAGGAAAGTTCTTGACGGTTCATGATGTTCAAATCAAGGCCCGAGTTGATTTATTGTAGCAGAACAACACCGCCTGTGCATGTCTGCTTCAGGATTCTTTCTTGCTACACTTATCTTTTTACATCTCTTCAGAGCACAGGAAACATATGACACAATCTGAATATTTATGGCACGCTGTGTAAAAGCAGGAGCCCCTCTTCTGTACCCATCTCATTACAGGAGTTTACAATTTTGGAAAGTCTCCCTGTCTGGGACCAACCTGAATGTGAATTTCTACTCCACCGTTAAACCAGACTAATACAGTGGTGTAAATCACAGAGGATTTAAAATCTTCCAGCAGCCTTTTCCAAACCACAGCCCATGTAAAAAAGTTCAGCTAGCCACTCTCCTTCATCTGAGGGGAAAGCTTGCCTTAGGCACAAACAAAGCTTCAAATGGATTTAATTTAAAATTTCAAACTTCTGTATGCTGCTCAGCCTCCGACTGCCATCTGCTTTTTCAGCTTGCCATGACAGAGAGCACATTTTTTAGTATGTTTGTTCAAGCAGGTCCATCAGTACAATATTAATTTTCAGAGTTTGGGAGTTCTACATGCTTTTAAAAGCTGCTAGTAATAAATCAATATAAAATACCAATAAAAATACCACGGCTCATTCAGCCAGATTTCAAAATTGCATCTTCTCAGCCTGAAGCCCCCAGATTCTGTAACGTTCTCAAACTGTCCCTTTTATTTTTTTATTTTTTTTGTGCTGCACCAAACACAAAGTTCCCTCGTGATCTTAAACTGGAACCTTTTTTACCAGCCATGGGTCTCCAACAAGTAGAATCCAAATGTATTTCGACCACATCAGGTGAAGACAAACCCTGCTCAGATATTCCAAGAGCAGAGCAGTGAAACACCTTTTCCAGGAGGAATCTATCTCAAATCAAACCTGTCTTAACATCCCACTCCAGCCATTCCGAGGCCTTTCCTCCCGTTTGCTTTTCTTTTAAAGCTTCCTTTATAAAACTGAACTTGCAAAGAACAAAGAGTGTCACTTGGGACCTCTCCACTAAGTTCATCTACTTTTCCAAACAGCTTAACTGATGTGTTGCATTGTGCCAAGGCAAGAATGAGCAGAGCTCTCCTTCCACTTGCAAATGCACTAAAATTAAGTTCCTCACTAGGCTTTGCACTTAAAATATGGATCTTTTGCATCCTTCCAGAACACCCTCCTTCCAACAAACACATTCCTAGAGACAGGCATATGTTACAAACATTCCGATGAAAGGAGCTTCGGAGGAAACTGCAGCTTGTGCCTGTCCCTGCTGAGAGGCCAGAATTGTGCCAAGTCATGGCTAAAACTGGAAAACTCCATTAATAGATGGGGACGGCTGTGATTTACTGGTGGCTGCACCCCTGAATTCACCCCAGGCCAGGTCCAGCCTTTCCCTCTGCCACAACCACAGCAGTGCCCTGGACACTGGAGCCAAAGTCCCAGTTGGCTTTGCACAAGGAACTGTGCAGCAACTTAAAATTAAAATAAAACTCTTTTGGATGAAAAAATAAAACCCTGTCCTCAGTGGTCACGTATCAGCCCAGTGTTCTTTACAGCTTCTTCAGCTTTACTGAAATTCCAGGTTAAACAGGTTTATCCTCCACCTAAACTCTCCTGACACCCTCAGCAGGCACACCAGTGGGGGATTCACTCCCTGCTCCCCCTCTGACCCATCCCATTCCTATTCAGCGCTGAACGAACAACCCCAGCTCTGTTCTGACACTCACACAGAGCTTCAAGGTCTCCCTGACAGGCAACACATAAATGTAAATTCTATAATTATTTGAAAGCAGAGTCTCTTCCAACCTGAGTGAGATCTGATAGCATCTCTGCCTTATAAATAATGTAATGTGCTGGCAGGGTTTGCTTCTCTGTGCGAGGCACAGAAGGCCCAGCTGGAGCACAAACATGAATACAAGGAAAACACAGTTGACAAAAAATGTACTGGGAGACCCAAAAATATGTTCTCTGTAGATCTCAGCATAGATGGGCATCAGGGCTTTCTTCTGATTTAGGGCAACATCTGTGATCAGTGAAAACTGGCAATTTGGGAAAGATGAGAAAGCAGAGCTGAGCTGCACTGGAGATGTGAGCGTTGCAAATACCCCAAATATTTCAGTCAAATCTCTTTTGCAGTTCTACCTTCAAAGTCACCGGCGGTAAAATAATGAAACGCTGTTGTCAAGAGCCTGAAAACAAACAATTAAGGGGGAAAAAAAAAAAAATTAAAAATTCAGAGGTGTCTTCCCAACACCACTCCACCAGAATTGGCTTTTTCACTTGTAGGTTTGTAGAAGAACTGGGACACCTCACTAGAGCTCCCAGAAAGCCCCTCACCTCTTGCAAACTGCCTGCATTTTCTGAGATAAAAGGCTGAGGGGAAGGATCTGGTTTACTGTAAATAAACCACAAACTACTGGACCATCTGGAGCTTTTCTGCGTTTTCTGCTGGCTCGGCAATTTTAAGGAGACTTGTTTCCAAATGATGACACAGTTTGGGGGGATTTAAACCATAATCTTTAAAACACATATTTAAAAGGTATTAACTAATTATTCAGGCTGTAACTGCTGCAAAACCAGCAAATAAACCGAGGTTCTTTGAACTGGTGGTTTTGTAGTTAGTGGGTGTTTGAACTGAGTTATAGCTAAGACCATTTGACTGACTTGTGTGGAGATGGACTGTAAATGAGAGGGGAAAAGGTCCTTGGTCTTTGTGAAGGGAAAAAAATCGATACGGAACCAGTCAAGGAGAATTTACCCTGGAGGGAACAACCCCAATGGCACAAGAGCTGCCGAATTTCACCCACCGTGGCAGGAGCTGCTGTGCGGCTTATAAACCACTTACAACACATTTCAACTTTTCCATAGGCTGCCTGAATAGGAACACATTTTTTTTTTTTTCCCAGAGAAATTATGACTTATCACAAATTTAATGCTTATGTACTACAAAAATTTCTCACTTGCTTCTGCGCCCGCAGCTTTATTCGCTTTGCTTTATCTGCTGTGGGACTGCCAGCCGTGCCTGCTCCTTTTTCACTAGCAGACCCATTTTTCCCCTTGATATGTTTCCCAAACAACCATCATAAAGAGAATTTTGAAAAAAAAAAAAAAAAAAAAAAGGATCTCAGGCTAAGTATTATTAATTTGGGGTTAGCACAGGAGGCTCAAATCAGCATCAAATCGATTCTATCCAAGCACATTCCCACTCACCGTGAATCCTGTGTGAAGCTCCACAAGTCAGTGGGTTTCTGGGTGGGTTTCTCTCTGTTTTGCCTCATTCCTGTCAATAACGTGGGGGATTCATTTCCCACATCTGAAGCAGACAGCCCTGTAAGGGCGATGCTTTTGGGAGTGTTGGGGTTCAGGGGGCCGCAAGTGGGGCAGGGTGAGAAATCCATCTTCCAGGAAACATTCAGCTACACGGATTGACAGGGGATAAAAAACCTGATAGGCAGCCATTTGTTACTATTAATGTTTAATTAAGAGCAGATGTTATTAGTTTTGTGTCAGAAAACCACTGTGTCTTCTATGCATGGATGGAAATTCGGAGTTTGGTGATAAATAAACAATTCATAAACGAATGCAGCAGAGAGTTTCTACCAGGGAATGCTGTCTGGGAACCATGCTGTTCCTCAGGCCTGAAGAAAACAACATGGGTCTGATTTCCCTTCCTTCTTCATCATCCTCTAATGTTCACGCTGGGAGAGATAGAAGGATGGATGCATCTGGTTTTGGCTTTTCTATAAATCTCTAACGAATTATATATTGAAAAATGCAACTCTCCCCTTTTCCTTCCTAGAAAGCCATCAGATTCTGCAGCATTTACTGGATCTCCAGACTGCCCACAAACATAAAAATTCTAGCCCAAATCTTCACTTCCTTTTCTTATTATTCTGCCTTTTTTTTTTTTTTTTTTTTTTTTAAATAATATTAACCTGGTCCATCTAAGTCCTTATTGTCAGCCTTCCATTTCTTTTGGTCAAGCAGACACTGGGATGAACTTTGCATTTAAGCCATGTACTTCAGAAAGAGGATATCACACAGCCAGCAAACCCATCACGTGCCCATTGTATTTTGGAACAGGGTTAGAACTGGGTAAAGCTCTTGTGAGAGGGATGATAATATTCCTGAATGCATATAAAGGACTTTCAAAAAGCCAATAAATACAGCGATATTGTGGCCCCCTACAACAAAATGACACGGCTGGAAAATGATCTCAAGAAACAATTTTCATGCCAGTGTAAGTCTTATTAATGATGAAGAGTTCACTGTTAAAGGCAGTGAAGGGAAGGGAATGCGCTGGCATTACATTTCAGTAACCAGGGACCCTCTGGAACTGGAACTTCAAAATAGGATTTCTTAAAAGCTTTTTCTTTCCTAAATTCCCTTTGCAGAAGCCTGCTTATTCTTTCATAATCACTTCAAAGCAATCCCCAGCCTTGCAATAAAGTAAATTCAAAGCAATTAGAGAGTAGATCTACACAGCAAGACCAAACAGTGCTTATAGAGGGTTTCTGTAAAGTGGTTCTGCATACATTTTCCTTGGAATGACATTATTTGTATAAAGAAGTAGGGGGATATTTTATGAAGGGAAAGAAAATACGAAATAAATTTATGACAGCAAATAGAAAGGCTGCATCTCTGGAGTGTGATATTATATTGCAGTTTGCAACCAACACAGCGTCGCCCCGCCACGTTCGTGCATTTTAGTGAACAATAACAGAGAAGGGGAAAGAAAAAAAAAAAGAGAAAAGAAAGAAAGGCGTCTCTGCAGCGTGCTACAATAAAAGCCACCACGTCCTACAATAACAGGCTACATATGTTCAGGAATAAACAGACCAAGTTTGCATTTTCCTGCCCCGGCTCCCAGTGGCCCTGCCTTGCTGCTTTGCCAATTGACGTTTGCACAAGGCGAGGCTGTGAAACGCAGAACTGCCTCTTGCCTCGCACCGGGCCCGGGCTGTGCTCACTCAGCAGAGGTGTGGGGATTTCATTGTGATGCAAATAAATGTAACAATTAAGAATATAATTTTGGGAGATGTCAGTGGCGTAATTACTCACATGGCTTCCAGCCAATTAAACAGTAGGTGAATTAGCCCGTTTAATTGGGTTCGGAATTTCAGCGCGAGGTGTTTCATGCTTTGCGTTCTGTCAACATTTTGCTGAACTGTACGTTAATAATTCTGATGGCTCTCGAAATGCCATCGGGGTAAATTCGGGCTGGAGTGCGAGAAGCACCGCTCGGAAGGTTGCACACACCTGTGATCCCAGTTGTGCAAAGCAGACGGACTCCAACAAAAGCTCCGTTCAAGGAAGACAGAAGCCCTGATTGCTTGTAAGCCCATTAAACACTCTGAATGGCCACGAAGATGGAACAAGGAAGCGCTTTAGGACTCTGAAGTTGGAAGTCTTGGAGGAGGAATGGCAATAAAAGAACAACACGAAGTGATTATTGCCAGTATAAAAGACAAGCGTATAACAGTAACCAAAAAGGAAAGAAGAAGGGGAAAAAAAAGAAGTGTGGTATCTCTTGCTTGGAGACTGCGGTGATTCAGCTAATCTCCTCTATTAGCTATGATCACAATACACAACAGTCCTCGGTGAGATGTGGAAACAGGCACTCAGGGTTACTGGAGAAGTACTTCACAGCTGCCCTAAGGAAGCGCAGAACAGGCACACGAACACTGCGACTGGAGATTACAGTTAATGACAATAACAGCGCACAAATGAACCCTCCTTCACAGAGATTAGCTGGAGAACCAAAAAGGCCCATTTTAAAAGGGGCTGATGAGAGCCAAACTCACACCGCAGTGAACGTCTACTAACCACAGAAACGAGCCAGAGAACAAAGTCCACATGAGATGCTCGTTTTATGCCAGGAGCTGGTTCATTTTTACTTTCCCATTGTCAATCCCTAAAACGAAGAGGGTCCTTGGGTGTGCTCAGCATCTCTCATTGAAATTCAGTCACTGCTGCTCAGCCCTGATTGAGTCACTTCATCTGCAGAGTTCATCCCTGAGAATTCTAGGAATAAGCAGCAGGCTCTGAGTTGGGAAACCTCCGTGTGAGAGCTCAACCCAGCATCACTCCAGGCTGAAACAATGCAGTGGCAAGGAGGACAAACACTGAATGCTTTTATTTTAGGTGGACAGCAGGACTGGAATCCTGGCGATGCTTTCAAGGGAATTGCTTCACCAGAGCTGGATCACTTCGTTCATCTTACACAGCTTCAGAATCCTTCCAAGACTCCTGACATTAGAGGAGGTAAAATCAGACGTGCAGCTACAGATCTTGTCAGTTCACGGGCAATACTCTGCACAATCAGATCTCCCTGTGTAGCTGAAGAGAAGGCAGAGGTTGGATTGTGCTGTCCAGTGCTGCACAGCCCTCAGGAGTTACACCTGTAAAATACAACTGCAGCCTTGGACTCCTCTACTGGTGTATTACACACTTTAATCAAACAAGTTGTTCTACGCCTGCCGTGCCTCATTCCTCCCATCTCAAATATCAGAATAAATCAGTGATTCATATTTCAAAAGCATTATGAGATCTTTGCATGTAGCGTGCTCCATAGCATTATTGTTATTTATAATTAACAGCAGGGTTGCTCCACTATTAATAACACTTAGCAGCAGTGCTTTTCATCTTCAAAACACTTTCTGAGCACTAATTAACTTCAGACTTCTGTTGTTCAGAGCATCTCACTTGTTGTTCTGCTTCCCTCAGTTCCCTGTGTTACAGGGGCAACAGGGAAAAACCCTGTGAGCTTCAGGCAACTTGATGCTGAATATTTCACTTTAGAGGGTCACTTAATAACTCCCTCAGCAAGAACTGGCTCCACCTTGACAGATTTTCTCCGAGGTGTCTTTGTAAGACACTGGAGTGGACCCACACTGCCCTTTTTAATGGGAACTGTGCAGACAAACAGAGATTGCCCTGAGTTTCCTTGATTTTCTCCCCCGCCTGAGCACTGCCCCTCTCTCCTTGCTGCCATGTGGAATTACCAGACTGCTGAGGGGTGCTTGGGAACCCCCCAAAACAGCTCAGCACTTGGTGCAATGAGAACTGAGATGAAAAATGCCATTTCTTCACTCTGCACTTCATCTCACCCAGAATTTCATTCCAGCAGCAACATCTCAGGGCAGCTGGTCCCATTTTTTTCCCTCCATCAGCCATTTCTCAAGGATACAGAATGTGGCACACAGCCCATCTTGGGTGAAGGATTTCTTACTCAGTAATGCATTTTCTATCTTGGCATCTGCAGGACAAAGCAGCACAGGACACCCCTTGATCCTTCAGCAGGGAGCAGCAGGACCCTGCTTTGGCTCCTCTCCTGCCTGGTGGGTCAGAGCATGGCATCCAATTCAGCTGCTTTAGGTGTAATCAGCATTTATCAGGGACACGGAGGCCCCCAGCACCCTCAGAGCAAAGGATGCTCTCAACTTTGGAAGAGAAACTGAGAGAAAAGGGGAAATGCATCTATAGGAATGTAATGGGGGGAAAAAAAATTACAAGAATGAATCAACAACTGCAAAGAAATGTGGATTCTTACCAAATCATTCCTTTGGCTCATACTGATTTACTTGGCTAATCACTGAGCAGCAAACACAAATACAAACCCTATTTGTTAGGCCCAACTTCAAAAACTGCCACCTCCCTACAAGTTCTTTTTGCATCCCTCCCATCCTTTTGCATTTCTCTACCAAGAGTGCAGGAAAAGGAATGGGACAACCACCAGCAGCAATGAGAACTTCCCCTACAAATGTTCCTGTGCACTCTGCCTTTCCTGCACATTTCCACCATGAAATGGGGATTGGCATCACCAAGTTTGCACATTTTTGTAAAGGGACTGCATTAGCTCACTGTGAGGTAAGGTAAGGCTTCAGTTCATGGAATTTTATCTCACCCATCATACTAAACATGCAGTTAGTGATTCCAGAGCTTCTCTCTCTCTCTTTTTTTTTTTCCTTCTTTTTTTTTCTTTTCTTTTTTTTTTTTTTTTTTAATGAAAATTCTCTCATAGCAAAAACCCCCAATCAGTGAAACCATCCACACTTTTACATGATCATAAGAGGGCACTTCAAGGGGTACACTAATTATGCCTTCTCGGCATATATTTGGCCCTGGAGGTAACAATAACATAAATTCTTCATTGTGCTCTAATTTAGCATCCAAAGATTAGCATATTCCACCCCTTTTATAAATTACAGAGTTTCCAGCACACTCTGCATTTAAAATCCAGAAATGTATATATTGTTGACCTGAAACAAGAAAAGGCTGTTGGCAAACTGACAGGGGTCTCCCACCCAGAGCACTGGATTCATGTCCACTGGAATCAATGTCCATTGTGGGCCCTTGGAACCTCTCCCTTTCTGTGATTCTGGGAAACAAATCACGTAACCAGCTGCTGGAGTAACAGCCAAACACCCAGACTAGTGCACCATATAATTCAATTGATTGCCCTGAGAAACAATAATATAGTTATAATACTTCTACTGGCTTGATCCCCAGGGGAGCAAATTTACTCCGGTCTCCCTAACTGGTTGATAACATATTTAAATGCCAGTCAGTCACTAATCCGTTGCTGCTCCATCCTCTGAGAGCTGCTTTATTGAACACTGTAATTGCCTGGATGTTGTTTTTCATTTCTGTAGCTGTTGCTGTTAATTAAATATTTCATAGAAAGCTCTCTCTGACATTTCTTACTGCATTCTTGAATATCTGATAAGATATACAGGCTGAATATTTGTACCTGCTGCTCTCTGCTGATACTCTTGTCCTAGATTCAAACCCCCAAAACACTAAAGAAATGACACACTTTTAGTGAAATTAGGACTCCCACTGTTAAAGGGCCGAGGGGAGCAGAATGAAATAGAGGCATATGCTGTGTCTGTTGGATCACAGATGTCAGCTCAAGCAGGATGTACATCTGGACTGCAGGATTTACCTTCCTTCTCCCTGTAAACGTGGCGGATGTGGGCACTGCATCAGCAGCAGGATTGATTTTCTGGAGTCAGACCTTGGCAGCAAATGTCAGACTGGGCATTTTTTAAACAAAAAAAAAAAAATCTCGGAGGAAGGTAAGGCTGAGAATTAGTTGACTTCGTGTGCCACGGTAGGAGAGAAAGGCAGCATGAAGAGGGAGCCCCTGGGGGTGACAGATGGGGTTCCCTATTAACTGGGCAGATCCAGCCGGGGACATGCAATGCCCAGTAGAACAAGAGGACCAAGAGGTTAAGGCTGAGCTGGGGCTGTCCAAACACCCAGAAATTCCCTAACACTTGAGATACAACGCTGCTGTTCTCACACTGTCCTCTAACAGCTACTGCCTCCCAAATTAACAAGACTGTTAACGAGAACAAACCACTCCTAATGCTCTGAATTAACTTGTCCAGAGGAGTCTGACAAGCAATTCTGGAGCAGTAACAAAATGTGTGGGGTTTGCTTGGGCAGGGTTTGGTAGTGGGGGTGCTGCACGGGTGGTTTTTGTGAGAACTGCCAGAAATTTCCCTCACCTCGTGTCCAAGAGAGCCAATTCCAGCAGGCTCCAGGAGGGACCCACCACTGGCCACAGGTGAGTCCGTCAGCAATGCTGGGAGGGCATCTGGAAGAACATCATAAAGAAGGGGAAATGTTGCTGTGCAAGAGCAACTGCAGCTGCAAAGAGGAGTGAGAACGTGAGAGGAACAGTGTCGCTGTTTGGGACACGAAAGGACGAAGCACGCAGCAGAAGGTCAAGCAGGAAAGTTCTCTCTTTATTTTTCTGACTCCATCTTAAATACCTTTGGCAAGCAGGCCAAAGACTGGCTACACAGGTCCTCTTGGTCCTCACCGGTGAACATCACCATCAATCGTCTTTCTCCTCCCAGAGGAGAAATAGGTAAACAAAGAGATCAATTCTAAAAATATATATAGTTTACTTGAAGCTGCGTGAGAACAAATGCAAACAGTGAAAAACAGGCAAACTTGAGGCAACAGAGCAGCCCTGCAGACCCCAGGTCAGTGGGGAAGGAGGGGCAGGAGATTCTCCTGCAGCCCATGGAGAAAGATCATGGAGAAGCAGGATGTGACCTGCCAGCCCATGGAGCTCCATGGTGGAGCTGAGATCCACCTGCATCCTGTGAGAACCCCACACCGGAGCAGGAGGGTGCCCAGAGGAGGCTGTGAGCCCATGGGGCAGGCTCCTGGCAGGACAGATGTGGTCCCATGGAGAGAGGAGCCCAGGCTGGAGTAGGTTTCCTGGCAGGATTTGTCACCCTGAGGGGACTCTCAGTGGAGAAACCTGATCCTGAAAGACTGCAGCTTCTGGAAGCACCTATGATGGAGCAGTTTGGGAAGAACTGCAGCCCCAGGGAAGGACCCATGCTGGAGAAGTAAATGTGTCCTATGGGAGGCACCCCACCCTGGAGCAGGGAAGAGTGTGAGGAGTCTTCCACCTGAGGAGGAAGGAGATACTTCCATGCCAGGAATTTACACAGTGTACATAAACAGAAGTGTGTGGATGCACACACATACACCTGCTGAACTTAAATATCTGGATTAGTTAAACATCTAACTAACACAATTTTAAATTGCGCTTCGGATGTTCTATATGTTTAAATAATCAGGATGAAATCCCAGCACCACTAAAGTGTTTGACAAAGCCTCTATTAAGTTCAGGGGAATGCAACATTTTATTGGCTTTCCCATTCTTCATTTGCTTAATGCCACCAGTATGATTAGTGAGCCATCACATTTAGAAACTAAGATGCTGCATGGACAATCCAAGGAACAGACCCTTGGGAGCTGTTTATTACCAGCTCCTGCATGTCCTCTTAGCAAATGGAAAACATTGGTGCATGCCAGAAGTCCCAGAACATTGGATGCTGGGATGCCCACAGCTCCACACAGCCAATACAGGAGACAGTGTGTTGTGGAAAATTCATGTAAGGAATAAAGTTGTTTCTGGGACGTTGTTTTGGAAAGCTTTGTAAGTCCTTCACCAGCCCATCTGCTGAAAGCTTATTCTGTACACTGACTTTGCTTTGAGTCTGGAATGTGGAGCTGCAGCTCCAGGGCATTCCCATGGTCTAGTTGCACTGATATTCCTGCGGATTTATTCTCCCAGAAGCCTCCCAGATGCCAGTTCCGCAGCATCCCTCTTTCTTTAACCTGGTCTGGTGCAAAATTATTCCCCTTTCAAAACAAAACCACATAACCCATATAACTGAGTCTTGAAGTCTTCTTTCATTTGCAAGGAAAAACCCACTCCTGAAAATGTGTAGGGAAACCCCCCTGAGAAACAGTTTGTTTCTCTAAGAGGATCCATGGGGACAAACATCAGAGCAACAATTAGAGACCTGGCTTCCTTCCACGGGTGGGAAATGAGCCGAGGAAGGGAATGTGACTGGGAAGAACTTTCCTCAAAGCTTTGCTTGAGCTTTGTCTCAGATCAGGAGCGCCTTTAGGAGAAGGTCTGACTGCAGATCAAGAGAGGGTGACAGGAGAGGGAAGGCAGTGCCACCTTGGCATGGAGCATCCCTGCAGCTCTCCGGGGAGACGAGCAACGCCCGACTGCATCCAGCACTTGGCTTTGGTGTGTTTATCACTCTGCAGGTTTACACCAGCTCCTGCTGGCAGCCCCTTATCTCTGCCTAGTTAAGGAAGGATTCAGTGGAGCATTCTCTCAGCAAAGAAATGTTTTCCTTTCCTGCACCGCAGGTGACAATGTCCTGGTGTCTCTCCACACTGCAGGAGATGACTTGGAGGCTTTTCAACAGTCAGGAATCCTCCTGGAGAGACCCTTTGGATTTTCCCTGCCCGAGTTTAACCTGCCATGTTCCTAATATGATTAAGACTCTCAGTTCCCTGCCAGAGTGACAGCATGAGACAAGTGGGACTTGGCAGTGATGCAGGAGGATGCGGGGTGGCAAAATCAGGGAGCGTACGACCAAAGTGTCAGGGTCCTTTTCATTCCAAGTGGCAGCATTTCCATCTCCCAGTGACCAGTGCAGAGCATTCTGACAGCTCCAAACTGCCAGATAACAACAGATTTGTTACAGACCTCTGGGCCAAGAATTAAGGGGACATATATTCTCTTCTTTCTATTTAAAAAGTGATCACACAGACAAGCGAGCAGAAAATTCAGTGGAAAGAACACACGCAGTCATGTATCAAGGAAGAAAGTATTTACAAGCTCACAAGAGCAATATGCAGAGATTCTCAAACTACTCATTTCTTTTACTAAAATTAAAAAGAAAACCAATGAAGACAAAGAATTGAACCATATTTTGAGGCTGGCAAGTATTCTTAAGCTTTATGAAAGCTTTCTGGATCTGCAAGCTTAAATGATATGGTGATTTTAAAGCCAGATTATTTTAAGCAGTCTTCCTCCCCACCCCCAAAATCTGAAATGCAACTAGAGATGGACCAGAGTATTTCCAAATTTGCATTAAACACATGGATCTGTTTCAACCCACCGAACCGCTTGTGATCTAAACCAGTAAAGATTCTGAGATTAATATTTCAAACTTTCAAACATGAAATGAATTTCCAAGGTTCATTTGAGTGAATACTAAAAATCTTTCCTCCACCATTTTCATTTTTGGTAAATGAAATGAAAATATGTTTCCTTTAGGATTAAATAAAAAAATATTTCAAAATAGGTAACAGAATAATTGAACAACTAATCGAGGTACTGAACCTGGATGAACAAATTCAACACTGACCAGCTTAAAAGTGGTTTTTCCCCAATTCTTCCAACAACTGGGAATACTTTAGAGGATCTCCCTCCCCTGTCCAACCTGGCACCTGAGCAAAGGTGCCCAGAAGCCACTGAGTGGCACATGTTTGTGCATTAACCTCAGTGGCTGAGTGGCCAGTTTTCTACAAATACTCAAATCTGGTAATTATCGTCATAACGACTCAGTATTGTCCCTGATTTGTGTTTTAATCTCCGTAATTAAAGCGTCTAGCTGCCACAGCAACAGACGCTATAGAAGCCTGTCTGCTGTGTAATCATAAAATTAATTAAAACCACAAAGTGGCTGCACAATAAGGAAAGCACTAGACGGGATAGGAGAGCAGAGGCTTTTAAAAAAAATCCTTTTGGAGAACCTTTCACTCCAGAATGTCTCAGCCAAGGAGCAGATGCTGCCCTTCGAGGCTGTCCCGGAGTTTGGAGGGGCTCTTTCCAGCTCCCCGTGCTTGTGTTTGCGTCCCAAATAATCAGCAGACTGGCCCCTTGTGGACACTTTCAGCAAAGGAAAGAAAACCCAAACAATACCTAAAATTAGAAAATCCTCTCGCCCTGAGAGAAGGAGCCCTTTTAGATATTAAAGCGTTTCCCTTGTCCCGTGATAAATATTGTCTGCCAGCAGTCACCTCCTCTAGGACACAGCCCCTTCCTCACAGATCCTACAAAACTGGAATTAGCCTGATTATTCCCAAAGCAAAACAGGAGCATATTCCCCTAACTGCAGGATGCCTTTCTCACTCCAGCTCTCTACCACACAGCAACATCCCCTGTTCCTTTCAGGATCTCCAGCTCCCTGAGGAACAGGCCCTCTCTGTCCTACCACAAGTCTCAAAATAAGGGGACATTCCCTTGCCCAACCCTGGTGGGGTGCACCTTAGGGTGTGTGCACACAAATCGGGCTGTAATCCCAAGGGTGTCCCTTCGCCACTCTTTTTTGGGCATGAAAAGACCCAAACCTACTACAAGTGAAATCAAGGCTAAGATCCCCTCCAAGAGAAACGCTGAGAATACTGAGAGCAGGGAAAGAAGTGAGTACATGGGGAAGGTTCAATAAAGCCCCTTTTATTTTCTAATCAGCAGCAACTACAGGGGAGAAGCCAGCTGTGAACTTGTCAGATGTGCCGATGACACACCACGATGGGGGACAGTCAATACAGGGCCAAGCAGCAAGGGAACTTCAAAGGGAAACCACACTCGCCGTGTAATTGGAGTGAAACATGGCAAAGAAAGAGAAAAGGGAAGGATTCCTGCTGGGGAGACCTGGGGCTGTGGGGAGGGGGGTGTTGGATTTTGCTCCATGTAGTAAAAGGGAAGGTATCAAGTGTTGGCATATTAATTCCTGGCTGGATCCAATCTGGTGTGCAAGGCCGTCTCTGACCCAGCGGTTTGTCCCTCTACAGCAAAATTTACTGCAAAGATCCAGCCTGGACATACATAACCTATATAATGGTCATCTCTTTGACAGGAGCTGTAGTTTGTAACACAGCTGGATGCCTGTGTTGATTTTCGTTTTCTGCAGTCTTCAGAAATAGAGGTAAATGGTGCTGAATCTTTGTACAACTTGGGAAGAGCTGGGAAAACACAAAGGAAGTGTGGGCATGACAACAGCTTTCATCAAACTTATTGAGCTTGCTTATCATGAAAATAAAGCTGATACTGCCCAGAGGTGGGCACCTGCATTTCAGATAAATACCTACAGCCCTGGGAGACAGGGAGCTGGAAGGGTCCCTACAGGCAGAAGACATGAACCAAGGCCCAGGAACTCCAGATGGATCCGTGGCACTGTGGCAAAGCAACTCCTGGAAATTTGTCAGAGCTCGCAGAATGAGAAACGAGGTGCTGCTGCTGGGACAGATCAGCTGGCACCAGAGGAGCTTGCACTTGTCATTTGCTAGTCCCAAAAGCAGTGTTATCCTTCTGGAATCAAATCATCTCAGGAGAAATTCCAGCAAGAATGCTGATCTCATGAGGAGCTCAACGTGCCCTTTACACGTCCTATTCATTTTCAAACCAAATTTCTATGGCACAGAAGTAGTGGGACTCAAGGCACCACCTGATTGCTCTTCTGCCAGCCAGCAGGTAACTCAGTGTTTTCTCTTGGCTCTGTCCTTACCACAACCCTCTGAGTTTTGGTGCTGCTGTTTCTTCTGGTTGACCCCAAACCACAGTCCCACGTCATCCAGCGCTGCAATTCTTTAATTTGGTGCATCAATCCACACTTTGCACATGTTTCTGCTAGTGCTGGGCACCTCTAAGTTTTGGGGAAGGGCCTACTGTTATTTCAGCTTTTATTTAACAAAATGACAATGGTGGTGGCTGCCACCTCGTCTTACAAGTGTAGGAAGGTTCAGAGTCACCCCTGACCCTTCCCAAGGATAAGCAAAATACTCCACAGCAGAGCAGCAGGAGGCTTGGCACGCATCTTGATCAAGGCAAACCCCAGAAATAGTATGTGCTCACAAGGAGGAACCAAAATAGATCCTCAACTGAATCCAGACTTGCCTACGACAGTGCAATCAAAACCAAAGCAGGCTTTAAATGAAATCTCCAGCTCACAGTTTTCCCCTCCACACACAATTACATTTATCACTCCACCATGCACATGCACAAAAAGCAACACCACTCACTCTGCTTCTCTTTCCTCTCCTTTGACCTTTCCTCTGGCTTCTCTCCTCAGCAACCATTTTCCAGGCAAGGAGCACGTAAGCAGCACACAGCACTTGCTAAAAGTGGTTTTACTTTGTCAGCAGATAAAAAATATCTCTTTTTCTGATGGTTGTTGTTTGGAGTAGTCAGGTAGCCTTTGCGTGACCTGGGCTTCCCACAGAAAGCAGAATAAGATCAACAGGGAGAGGAGACAAGGAAGTCTCCTGTTAGTAGGTAAAGGGAAAAGATGGACGGTCCTAAAGGGAAACTGATCTTGGCACTGAAAACTGTGAACAAGACAGGTGTGGTCCAGAAAAAACAGCACAAAATCTGCAACCTGGAAGTGCAGAAGCCCTTTGGTCCTGAGAGGAAAGACTTTGGGGAAAGAGAACCATAATTATGGTCGCTGTCACCTCCTAGAAGCCAGAAAAAACACCAAGACTGCGCTCAGCACTGCACATGACGTGAGCATCTGTCAAGTTGGATCATCTCCAGTCCTGTTTTCCATCTGGATTCAGGCTGGTGACTATTCAGGGAAGCTACCTGGGAAACACAGACCGTGCCCAAACCTTTCAGCACTGCCCAGCAGTGCACCCTGCTCCTGGCTCAGGCAGGGGCTCTGTCCCTGTCCCAGGACAGTGACAGCAGGGACAGGTTTCCCTCAGTGCACTGCTCAAAGGGGTACAGGCTCAAGAAGGACGAGCTGCTCCCTGGAATTTAACTGCACTCCAGCAGAAGAGCATGGAAATTATTGGCATGAAGCAGATCTGGGTTTGCTCTGGAGAAGAAATTAAAGATGTTACTGTGAATGAGTGTAGGCTGCTGCTGCTGCTCTCTGTCACTCAAGTTTCACACGCAGATTTTTTTCAACGAGCCATCTTCTCATCTCTGAGTAGTTTACTCCCCTTTCCACACATTTGTTTCTGGAAGCACAGGCCTGAGTCTCCGGGCCAGGTTTCCATCCCGTCCATTCGCACTGACAATTTAATCACCTTGCACTGATTTGTCATAAGTGATCGCTGACTGCTGCTAACGATGCTCCCATTGATTGCTTCGAATGGAACAATTGACAGTGACTGAAGGTCAGGCTGACACGGCCAAGATGAAACATCAGTAGAACTATACAGAGTATTTTTTTCCATACATGTACTATAAATTATTTTGAAGGTGATTCATATGAGCTTACAATGGAGTCTAAGAGCGTAATTGTCTTTCATTACTATGCAAATTATGCAAAAAAATCATCTAAGATCAAGTCCTATTGATGATATACTGCTTTATCTTCTTTCTCCTCTGACAATTCACATCTGCAGCCTACAGGAGTCAGATTATTATCTATACCATTATTAACTTCATCTACTTTTCAAGGTGGTAGTTGTGGCTTTTTCTTAAAGAAGCTATTTTGACACACAATACTTAGAAACTGTGGAATTCAAAGCCAAAAGACAACAATTACTTCAAACTGTCTTCACACACTTCCAAGACAGTGTTTAAACTTTCCAAGTCTGATGGATAACTAATATAATTACACTAAACTTGGAAAGAAAGCAGATGGCATAAACCAGGCAAATGAGATAATGTACCAGAAATAGTTACCAGCTGAAAGAATAATGCAGCAGGGTGGTTTTATAAAGATGCCTTCTGAAATAGATTCACTACCATATATTATTCTCTACTTTAGAGCTCTTGACTGAGCATGTTCAGCACCTTCAGAATTACCCAAGAAGAAATCTTGCATTTTACAGCTCTCCTCCCAACTACGGTAATGATTATTTTCTTTAGGAAACATACAGACATTTTAAGAATCAATATTTCAGATTACTTACCCAGCAGCAAATCACAGCGTGCCCTTTGCATAAGTCACTTGTGAAAATAAAGTTGTCACAACTGTCCATTAGAACAGACAATGCTCCACGTTAATCTTTCCTGGGGTAACATCCTCTGACCACGTGCAGCTGCAGAACTCACACAGTAAATGTGATTTACTAAAGATCACACACAAAAAAGGTTCTGGGGAGTACACCAAAAATCAAAAGGAGGTGCAAAACCAAAACCCTCTTCATCTAGAAAGGGTCCCTCCTCTTCAAACAAAGACAGGAGCTAGACTCTAAGTAATAGGAAGTTTAAATCTCATATATGTTCAGAAAAAATGCATTTTGAGAGTGCAGCTGAAATGTCAAAAGGGATTTCCTCCTGTAAGGACGTACTCTGACATGTCAAAACAAGCGATTCCGAAGACTCACTTCCAAGCCAGAGCTCGCTGCTCTCATCCCTTCAGTGCTGCTGCACAAAGAGTATCGTGGGACTGAGGAACTGCTGACCCTCGATGAGCACCGAGTGAGCAGCGCAGTGAAGGGCCTGGAGGGAAAATCCCATCTGTGAGAGCAAACAGTGAGTCACAGGCAGAGGCAGAACAGAGCTCTGGGAGCTGAGTCCCCACCTCAGCACAGCCAGGGCACAGCAGGTGACACAGGCTGGAGCAGCTCCATCAGCCACGGCCGGGCTCAGCACAACAAAAATCCAACTGGACTCCGACAGGTATTCCCCAAATTCGATTCTTCAGATAATCTATTCACTGTGAACAGCTGTAGGACAGCTCCAGCACTGCTGGTTGGATTCTACAGCCTCACTCAGTAAAAACACTTACATATTATTGCACCAGGAATCTGCTTTTGGAAAACCCAACACCACATTTGTGCCTTGTGCTGATCTTCAGAACACACTGGACACCCGAAGGAACAGACACATCCAAATGCTACATGAGCTAGTGTGATTTTAGCCCTTCGTGGAAAGACATTTGCTTGTTTATTAATAGTTATTAGTGGTACCTTCACTGTTGGGTGTTTTCAAAAAGTTTCTTCCCTATCAAGTGTCTAAGTTTTATTCCACTCAAGTCTGACCTGCTGAAGCAAAAAAAAAACAACCAACTTCCTTCAATTAAGAGCTTTGCCATGGGAAGGACCACTGCTTTCAGTGCTGAATTATTTAAAGCTGAGAAACTGCAGTTCAGGCACCTTTCACAGAGCTTAGGAAATTATCAAAGAGGTAGAAAACACACTTTGCCCAAAACACTGCTCTTAAAGAATTTTACTAACAAAAAGCCGCCAGCCCAAGTGAACTGTTGTGCTGTCATCCTAAGAAGGCAACTTTTACCACTAAAATATCACCCAGCACCCACAAATTTTCTCGTTAATAGCTTTTTTTTTTTTTCTCCTGTGATATTTTAATGTGCTCATGCATGGCTGTCGATTGTCTCAGCCTTGCTGGGATTGCTGGAGGGGGAGCTACCGACATCTGATACCAAGGACAATTTCTGGAGCAAGGAAGATTGTTTTCTTCCCCCCTGAGGACCTACATTACTTCCAGGAACAAGTTGAGCTTGCAGGCTGAAAAGGCAGCCAATTCTGCTGATTTGGGACAGGGATGAGGTAACTTTCATGTACTCTCAGCTCCCCAGGGTTATTTCCCTGCTCAGGAACAAGCACACACGTGATTTGCCCTTGTTCAGTGACTCCTCCGACTCCAGGAGACTGTTGTAATGTTATTTATACTTCTCAGTCATCAAAGCTTATTTTTTTTTTTAATCCAGCTCGGGTGTGACATCTTGGGGCCAGGTGAACGGTGGGGTGGATAAAAACCAGCCATGGATGCACTCTGCAGCAGGGCTCATCTCCTGTTCAGGCTGATTTGAGTGGGCAGTGGAACGGAATGAGCCCCCTCAGTGTCTCCAAGATCAAGGGCTGGGTAAATCCCAAATGTGAATGTGACCACTCTGAACAGGGCTGGCTGCCTCCCTGCACACTGAGCACGGCCACAGCTTCATCTGAACTCTGCTCACGTCGTCTCCACCCAGGTTTAGCTTTAATTTGCTTTCTTTGCCACAGGTGGAAAGTTGGCTCTCGCACGCATTTGCTGAGGAAGTCACAGACATTAAAAAAAGGGTCCTGATTTCAACTCTGTCCATTATGCAAATGCAATTAAGGTATGTTATCTTAATTTGGCTTAAAACCTTTAAAACACCTTGAGCAACCAGCCTAATTATAGTTTCTTCATCATGTCTTGAGTTCCAAACACTCCTTGCTTTAGTGTAAAAAAAAAAAAAAAAAGAGGAAGACGACTAACAAACAAGCAGAAAACCCTCTCATAAATATTTCTCAGATAAACAGCAATAATCTTTTATGCTTATTTTGCCCATTTATTCCAAGGAAATGCTCCACAATTTGTGAAGCCAAGATCACTTTACCTACCTCTGGGATGGAATGTCACAACAGTTTAATCACACAGCAACACCACGCAACGTTTGAGGATCAGGCACTAAGAACAATACTAACTCTAATTGAAATTACTGGGGGAATTAAGGCATACAGAATATAATTACTCACACTGGATTTTGGCCAGTGCAAACTGGAGCACGAGCCAGGACACAAAGTCCAGCCACCTCCTTCCTACCAGAAGTGCCATGAACACAAGTGGCAAGATCCCAGAGTGCAGCATCCTATAAAATGTGGCCTTTGTACAGAGAAAATAGCCACTGACCCAGCTCCAATTTTCATGTGGAGTCTAATGATGAATAAAAATAAAAGAAAAAAAAAAAGAAGAAAGATCTTGCATCATCTACTAACACAAACAACATTCTCAAAAGCACAAGCTAAGTAGTGATTTGGCAAACTTGAGCGTGTTCAAGCACTATGCACCAAGCATTACACCAAATTCCAGACACAGTCTAATGAACCTCCTCAATCAAACTTCCCTCAGCCCCAAGAACATCAGCATTGCTCTTTATTGTGGGAATAAATCTGTCCTGGTGAGCTCCAATGCCTCTCCAGCCTTGCAGAGAGAGGAAAGCAGAGCAAAACCCCATTTTTAAAATGATACCATTTTTATGGGCTCAGAGACTCCCAGAAATCCGTGGCCCTTGTTTAGAAGCAGAGCCAGTTTCTCTTCTCTCTCTTTGTGTGTCCAGGTACCACCACCTGTCACAAGTCCCCAGTGTGTGTACGTGGATTTTCTCCAAAAATCTCCTTTCCCAGTGTGTTTTTGGATGGATCACAGCACTCCTTTGTTACGACAGCCCTTTATTTCAGGGCAGAACCCCCACGGCTGTGTGTGGAGAAGCTCCTGGAGCTGTACAGTTGGGGACTCAGAGGAAAGTCCCACCTCTGGCTCTTCCTGCACAATTCATTGTAATCCCTGCACCAGCACCAGCCTGCTGTGGTTTTATGTGGTCAGCTCTAAAGCAGGAATGTGATTTTATCACAGAGATAATGTTTGTCTACTTTCATAGATGTCCTTGGGAATCTAAATCTAAAACGAGTGCTAAGCATTATTGTTATTAAAGCAACAAAACACGTCCTAAGAGCAGATACAAAGGAGGAATTCTCAAAGCACAGAAAAGCATTAAAATAAGGTCACATTCCTTAAAGTCCCACGGGATCTGAAATACAGATGCTGTGAGTAGCTAGCAACTAATTAGTTCCAAGCAACTAATACATGATGCAGTGCTGACACACAGATACACAAACATGGCCTCGTGTACACAGGCAGGGTTTGATTGTGTTTTTAAATATTTCATTTGCAGGCCAATTATCATAAGGGAACTGATACGTAAAATTGCCAAATTCTCAATTATCCTCTCCTTTCTTCAACTCATTTCCATTTTGACCAGGAAACTCTGTGCCACCCTAAAACAATTCATCAGTTACAGTAAAATGAAATTCTATGATGACAGGAGGATTTAATGCAAGGATAAAATCGCTGGCTGAATTGTTTGCTCCAAAGGATTAAAAAAGTACATATATAAAGTACTTTATATAAAATAACAGAAGAGCAGGCAATTTCTACCAATTTATCTGTATCTTCACAAGACCACAGTGGGGTTATCTGGTCCCACTTCCTTCCTCAAGCGGCATCATCCTGGCAAACACAGCACAGGATTGTGTGCAGACAGATCTGGAATATCTCCCGTGAGAGAGACTCCACATCCTCTCTGGGCAATCTGTTCCAGTGCTCAGTCACTGCACAACAAAGAAGTTTTTCCTCATCTTCACGTGGAGCTTCCTGTGCATCCATTTCTGCCCACTGCCTCTTGTCCTATTGCCCAGCACCACGGGCAGATCCTGCTCCATGCTCCTGGCACTCTCCCTTCAGACACTGACAGACACTGATAAGGTCTCCTCCCTGATTCCACCTTCCTCCACGTGAAAATATAACCTGAATGTAGGTGGGAGAAATCCCAGAAATCCCAGCAAAGCCTGAGAAGTGCTGCACAGCCTGGGCTGATGATCCTCAAGACCCTTCTGCTCAGGGATGCCCCGACTCAGCTCCTGCCACGAGCTGACCTGTGCACCACAACAGCTCTTCCCAGAAGGATCCACTGGGTTGGCTTCCATCTGCAAGGAAAACTCTGCCACACAGACAGGACACCTTTGGAAACTGCAGAGAGCAGCCACACTAAAACCTTGCTGTTTCAAAAGAGGTGAACCACCACGGTGTGAGCAGAACCACCGAGGTTATTGCTGGGTTTCTCCCCCCCAGCCAGCACTGACTGCTCTTCCTTTCCCTCTCATTCCCTTTTCCTCTCATTCCCTCTCCCCTACTCTGTGCCCACCCTTCTCACATCTCCTCTTTGATGCCTCTGTACCCACCACTCTGCTGTGCCTGAGACTATTTCCACTGCCTTGTGTCCTTCCCCAGTGGCCTTGTTATCTTCTTCCCATCCTGCCGCTGCAGCCTGCCGGTGTTCAGCTGGCCTTCCACTGG
The DNA here is from genome assembly GCF_009819655.1 of Sylvia atricapilla. NCBI lineage: Eukaryota > Metazoa > Chordata > Aves > Passeriformes > Sylviidae > Sylvia > Sylvia atricapilla. Next base: position 27,600,863 of record NC_089148.1, on the reverse strand, counting down.
GAATCTGCTCTTTGCACCCAGAAAAGGTGGATAACATTTACAAAAGGATATAAATAACTCCTCTGCTAAAGCTTTATTGATTTTCAATGGGATTTTGGAACCTTGTGGTTTTGTCTCCTTTCAATTTTTTTTTTCCTGTCTCCCCTTTCTTTTAATCCTTACATCACCGGTTTTTAATGCTACTGGTTTATTTAAAGAGGAGTAGCATCCCTAGCATGGGATCAGCTGTACAGACACTTATACTGACACAGTGGATTTCCAAAGAGCTTTTCTTCCAAGATTTTTTTATGGAGGGTAAGATACAGGCTGTGAGGATAAATCCCGTATTGGCCAAGTTATGGATCTGATCTGGAGTGGAAGCTGCCATAACACAGAGGGTGAAAGGAACCCGACCAATAAAGGACCAGTACATCATTACAAAATCTGCATTTACAGAAAATCCCAGTGCTGCAGCACTGCACGCTGTCAATGCATAGAGGAGAAAAATGGGGTGTCTCCTCCCAAAACTATGCAAAAATACCATAGGGTATTCATAGGGTTCATTAGGGTTGGAAATGGACATATTATCTACTGTTAACTGCAGATGTTTATGGCAAAAAAAGGCTAATTTTTTGTTATAAACTGTATGTGCCAATCATAATTTTCTATTTTTTGTATTATTCTACACCAAAAAAAAAAAAATCCCTTAATAAAGCTACTGACAAGACACTCAAGTGTGTTTCTTTAAAAACACACAATAAAATCTTTACTTGTAACACAGGCAGAGCAGGAGCTCTCTCCTTTCTCCTCCCTTAAACATTTCCTCAGAGTTCTCAACAATCTTCAGCCCTTGAAAAAGGGGTCACTCTCCCAGCATTCAGAAATCTTGCCTGGTTTTTTCTTTGTCCTTACTCTTCTCTTCATCTTCCCTTCCCCAAGTAACTTTGACCACCACAGGTGTCCAAGACAAACCCCACACTGTACCTGAAGAAGAAAAGATGTGAATTCTCTACAGCTTCACCTGAAATTGAAACCTGCCCCTGAATTTCCCAGCCCTCAGCTCCTGCAGCACTGATAACACAGCAGCTAACCCGGGTGGAAAGAACACAAGAAAGAAAGAAAATCTTTTTGCAATTTAGAAAATTACAGGATCTTTTTTCTTTTTTTACATCTGGGGTTTTTTTTAAGAGAACTGGATTGTTCAAGCGTAATGGGAAGTGACCTCTTTCAGGTGTATAATTTTCTGGAAACCCCTTAAAACAATAGGCTTTTCTCTTCTCCACAAAAGGTACTTATTTCATAATTGGCATGCAGGCATGGAATCAGTATTTGCCAGCAGCAGAAGTTTTCTCAAATAAATTCAGTGTGTCAGGTGCAACCACGAATCTGTGGGATGATTATTATTTATCTGTTTAGTGCTGACAGAGCCTGGGCCCAGTATCTGCACAGGAACAGCCTCAAAAAGGAAAAATTCTCATTTAGAAAAGGGCCTAAACTGGAAATCGAAATTTGCAACATTCCCTTCTCCTAGGGCTGCCTCAGACACTCTCTTCTTTAAATATGCAACTTCCTGCTTCAGTTTCTTATTTATTTATAATGAGAAACTGGTAATATTTAACACACATGTAAGAGCAGAGAGGTTTGAGCTGTAATGCATCATTGTGACCTTCAGCTGCAAGGAACTATAGAAAAACAACAAATTAACATTCTTTGCTGTACTCTCCTGCTTTCTGCTCCAGTTTAGTCTGTGCTCATGTGCTTTACAGAGAATTAAAGTTTATTCATACAAAAGAGCCCATAATGGAGAAAATCAAAGCTTCACTTAATAAAACTTCCTTTGATGTCACTATGTTTTCCTTCCATTAACCTTTCAGCTGCCATGGATGTTCTGCCTATATGCATTCATTTGTCCAGCAAAGTGGAAAATTGCTAGCAGGAGAACATCAAAAAAGAAACCATCAAATGAGATAAAAAGAGAAGATTTATGAAAACCTGCTTCATAGCTCCGTGCATTAGAGCATTATAAACTGAAAACTTTGCAAAATACAGTGTTAAGTTATGCCCTTCAACTTCCATGTCAGCAAAAGCCAGCATACCTGTAGAGTTAAAATTCTTGGGAACAGAAGCTGGCAGATCATGCCCAGGATCAGAGGTGACCACAGGAGGCACAGCACACTTCAAACAGAACTGACACGGAGTTGGCTTTTGGTTCTGATGCCTGTTGTGGAGTCAGGGGTGGGAAAAATAAAAATCACGGAGACACAAAAAGATGACGAGACTATAAAGCTCTTCTTGGGATTTAGAGCAGGACCCAATGGCATTTGCTTTGTCCTTCAGGTCCTGCCCAACCTCTGCAGCCCTCATCCCTGGCTGCTGGAGTGCTGTGCCCTGTGGGACATCTCAGCTCCCCCTTGGTGGACGGGAATTCCAGCGCCAGCTCCGCGTCCAGCCCCGCAGACGAGGAGCCACAACCAGACACACTCATTCACCAACACAACCCAACAAATCAAAGTCTACCTGCCCCCTCAGCTCTGCCTCGGTGAATCAGAGTGATGTAACTGCCAACCCCGGCTGCAGCTCTGTTTTTTCCTAGGGGAGATGGAGCTCTTGTCGGCGCGCTTTGGCTTTTCAGGCTTGTTGCCTGCCCTGCTCAGCGGGCTGCCCTTTAACATGCTCCATCTGGCAGATTGGTGCTGACACCCTTCCCCCTCCGTGCTGGTAGGCTTGTGATGGCAGGCTTTGGGATGCCCTTCCTCCCCTCGCTTGCCTGGAGCCAGCAGAAGAGCAGCCTGCTACTCCCTATTAATTTTCCAGTAGGGAAAAACATCTTGGGGCTCCCTTCCGAGCGCATTCGGCTGCTCAGAAGCTGCTCCCGCCTCACACGAAAATTAACTGTGCCTCTGCAGGACTTTCCAAACAAGCTTCAGCACAGGTTTTCCTCTGGGTGCCTCGGCTCTGCTCACATCCCAGTCTCCATCCCAATTCTTTCCAGGCACAGCAGAGGGGGCAGTCTATGATGGGTGAGGATGGAGACATGAAATTAATCTGCTATGTCTGAGTACCTACCACTCCATCCTTGTGCTTGGAATTTTTTCTCCTTTCTAACTATTCTCTGGAGTAAAAATAGGTTTCCTTCCGGAATAAGCCACATCCATCTCCCATTTTTCCTTCTTAGTGTGTCTCCAGGGTTTTCATGTTAGAACTCACTGGCTCTATTTGCTCATTTCCCATTAAGCAGGCAGTGCTGCACCATTCACCATTTGAACATTTCTGTGATCCTTCTATAACAGGGAATTCCTTTCCTTCATTTCAGCAGAGAGACACCGAATCCAACCAGGTTTTACTGGGCAAAAGCACAACGAAGGACGGAATGAGGAGTTCACACTTTGCAATCCAAACCCTCCTTCTGAGCAAGTCTTGAACTCACCAGAACCACTTGAACAAAGTGAAAGTGGGTATGGAAAGACATCAGAACAGGCAACAAAAAGTCAACACAAATCTCTGGGACACAAAATGCAGCGAAGGGCAACAACCACAGTGTGAGTTTCAGGCTTCTTATCTGGCAATTTCTCAAAATTACTCAAAATTTCTCTTAAAAAGGGGGGGGAATAATTGGCGGTTCACTTCAAACCTTTTTTCAGCCGTAATAAAAGCTTTGGGAAACAGACAAGAGTAGAAATAAAAGATGGTGTAAGGCCAATGTTCACCTTGGAGTGAATGAAAGAGCAGCAGCCCCACCGAATCTCTCTGTTCACCGTAACCAAGTCATCATTGGTAATTTATAAGGGCAGCATCTTTGCCACTGAAAGTGGGGCAGATTTGAAGAAGCGGCTGTTCGATATTTGGGTTCAGCTGTTTCTGATATGAACTGCCCTAGTGGTAACTAATGAAATAAAAATAAAGCCTTCGCCTTCAGCCTGACAGAGCCAGCCCTGACCTTAATTTGCCACGGAGATCTTTGATGAGTATGAAAGTGTTTCCCTCCAATATCTTAGAAGGACAGCACGCTGCCTAATGAGCTGGAGGTCTCAAACCCACAGGCACCACGGTAATTACAAAGGGATATTTAATTATCTAACCCTGGCATCTAAAGGATTAACAAACCTTGATAATGAAAGGAAAGCAGAGAGGAAAGAAGAAATCATTGTCTAATCCACAAAATGCTAGGGAAAATCACTATAGAGACAGATTTCAATAGATTCATATCTGGTCTTTCTAAAAGCTTACTGTGTACTAAAATGCCAGATGTTCACACATTATGGCTGTTATTACTGTTAACAGCATTAATTGGGGGAGAGAGGAAGTTAATCCAATTTAATTCTGGAAACTAAGTAGAGAAATATGAGAAAACAAATGGAAGTCTGCAACAAAGACAGATAACCAACACTTTGGCAACCTACAGATTTCCTGCACTGCTGGCACAGCCACTCCAGAAGTGGCCAAACAACAGAAACGTCCCTCTCTAGGAACTATTCCATTTACATTTGCTCGCCAGATAGAACAGCAAAAGAGATAAAATAAAACAATTCTTGATGTTCAGGGCCCTGCCTGGCCCTTCTCTGGCAAGGACAGAGTTCTGTGCACAGCTCAGCCCTGCTTCAGTGGTGTTATTTCTTTCCTCTGCAGAGAAACTTTTGCCTTCTCCATGGCAGAAAACCACCGGTTGTTTGAATTTCAGCGCTCTGTCAAAAATAAAAGGCACCATTACATGTAGACCGTGTCTCCTTGCAAATGTATGCAAATGCATGTGTATAACAAAGCAATTTACATCTGCCCAAAGCCTCAAAGTGAGTGTATTTGCTTTGATCAAAGCTTAAAATGGGATTTATCTGTAGGGCATAAAAACAATGTTTGCCTTAAAGAAAACAGCAGTGGCTTTAGATCGCAGCAATGAGGCTGTTCTGTTCATTGTGCCATTGCTGTTTGTAATGCTGCTAAGGTTGTGTGAGCATTCCCCTATAATCCTCTGCATCCAGAAGCTTACAGCTTGCCAGTGAAATGTCTCTCCAACTTACACTTAGCGTGTAAGACATTAATCTATCTGCTAGCCTTTTATTTCTTCACCAAATTATTTTTTACAAGCCCCAAACCCATGTATTCCTTCATAAATTGTGTTTTATTATTAACATTCACTGCAACACTTGCAAGGAGCAAGCTGAATTACCTCAAGATATTTTAAACCAAGGCCACAAAAAGCTGTTTTATCCGGAAAACATTTGTCTAAAAATAAAGCCAGTAAATGTATGATGTACAAAGAAGGTGCCTGTGATGTATTATTTGGTTCACTAAACAGCTGCCCTCAAAAAAAAGAGAAAAGTAACAGTACAAGTATTAGGTAGCCCATGGAATTCTTCCTTCAGATTCTGTCAGTAGAAAGAGGTATAGTTAATGGTAAGTGCATATTTCAAAGGAATACAGAGCTGGGTGACAAATTGATAACTGGCATGGAGATTCTCAAAGAAATTTACTCATCTCACAAAAGGGAATCCTTCTGCAATGTCCAGATAAAATTTTGATATAAATGTGCGATATCCATGAGCTCATCTGACTGACAAAAAGTCTGGGTACACCTCTCAGAATATGTGTTTCAGCTGACAGATACTTTGGAAAACATGGATTATTCTTCTCCAGGGAGTTCTGCAAGTCAGCTGGGAGCAGAGTTCAGTTTTAAAACAAACTCGTGCAAGTAACTGCATTAAAGAATTCTCAGATTGTCATGAAGGCAAAGGAAAGGATGTTTCCAGGTGAAAGATGTTTTGTGAACTTGCTGAGAGCAGCTCTAAAGCCAAGTGTGGGGGGAAAATCTCACATTTAATAATTTTATGCTATCTATTATCCAGCTGCAGAGAGGAACAGAAGACTCTTAGGATAAAAGGCATTCAGTGTTAGCTGTTCTTTACTGTCTCCAGCGCTGGAAGTTGGTTTCATTCCCCACGAGCATCACAACACAAGGGGTGATGCTCCTCACGGGGATGGCACCCAGGTAAACCTCCTCCCCATCAGCATTTAGAACCCAAGGGTAGAATTTTATCCCATTAATATGAATCCATTCAATAGCATTTCCAGCATCATCTGCATTCTGCACGTTAAGGATGTCCCTCTGAACAAGGAGTCTCAGCTATTGCTTACTTAACTCCATGCAAGTGTTTCCCAGGCAGACAGGAGAAGGCTGCTCCCAGGCAGGAAACAGCCACTGCATATTCATAAGCACCTCAACACACAATTAACTGCTGAGGGACGAAAAAGCAGCAATGAACAGAAAAGGTTTCTGCTTTAACTCCGAACGAAATCCAGGCAAAGTGCACACAGTGTGTGTTACATCACCAACAAGTGTCCTTGGCTTCACACCTGCCACACACGCTCATCACTGCATCTCAAAAGCTTCAGCTGCTTCATAAAAAACAGAGACAGCACGTCCTTCCTCATTTACAGCTACCACAATCACTCTAGATCTTGAAATAACTCATAATAAGCAGAGATAAGTGTTGGAGTTTCTTCTTTTGATGCTGCCTGGAAGCAGAGGCAAAGTGCACAATAATGGGCTGCAACATTATCCCATTGCTTCCCACTCTGGCCCTCCAGTCACAGCTATAAGCCAGCGAAGATGAGGCTGCTGATGGCTTTGACACTTCCATTTTCACTTTCTCAGTTTTGAAGCTTCTCATCATTAAATTAAGTGTACTCTGTAATTGTTGCAAAATGACTGCCAGCCACAGGGCCAGGGAAAAGCACTCCAGTTTTGTGTGGAACCGACAAAGCCATTTAATTGGCACCTGATTAGGCCAGATGATTTTCTGTTGGATCAAAAACTGCACCCCAGCATGGGAGATCACAGCACCTTTCCTTCCAATAATATCTGGTCCTTGTACCTGCTTGCTCAAGCTTCCACAGTTAGATTTCCTGCAAAATTTAAGTTTAATACAGATACACTCCCCAGTGACAGTTTCTTGATGTTCAGTTTCTAAATGTCCAAATCCTTTGTTATACTTTGGATCCAGATTTAATCATATAGCCAGAAAATGTATTTGTATTGAATTTATATTGCTTTAAATTGATGCATACAAGGAAAGATGTTAGCATCAAGATTTAGTACTTTTTAACCTTGAAGGTATGCCATATAATAGGTATTGATTTTATCTTTTTTTATTACACAGAAAAAATAATAAAATATGTCTGCTGGTTGAACTGTTATACGACAGAATAAATGGTTAGCAGTGTATGTTATAAAATAGCACGGTGACACCACGTATGTTTGCTTTAAAAGCTTATTATAAAAATCAATGATGATATACATCTTGGTTAGGCTCATTTTTTCTAATTAAAGAGACAGTGTCAAAAAAAGGTTTTCAGCGGTTCAATCTGTAATTCTTATTTCCCTTCATCATCCGTAATATTTTTCTCTTACTGAGGAGGCCTTGAAAACACTCTATAAAATTTTTGCTCATTTTCACTCAAAGATAATTCTGCGTGTGGCACTGAGGTTAATGTTGTTCTTTTATGTATGATCCTCGTAACGTGTGATGCTTCAGATTAAATCATCTGGTTTTCCTAAGAGGCCTCTAAGGAGGAAATTCTGATCGCCTTTAAGTCAAAGAAAAATTTCCATCCACCCCAGCAGAGCCAGATTTTACACCCTGAAGGTATGAAAGCTGCTTCTCTCTCCTCCAAGAATGCAAGGAGAAACCAAGGGGAATAACTCAGTGGAAAGGAACATAAAAGAAAACTGGCAGGATCTCCTCTCCAAAGGGAACCCTCCCAGCGAAAGAGAAGAGAGAAATACCTTGGAGAAATGCATTTCCACCTCCTCTGGAAGTACGTGGAGTCACAGTACAGATTTATTTTTTACCTTCAGTGATTAAGGTCCTATTCAGGGGTTTAGAGGCAGCTCTGGCTCTCAAACATGGTTCAGCTCAAACTCAGAAATACCCCTGTGGTGCAGCTGTATCTGTGGCTACTTTCTTTGGTGTTCACAGCATTTCTAGGATCCAGCTTTTCCAGACAGAGTTCATTTATATCCCTGTCAGTACTTTACACACACATAACTTTTCTCAAAAGCCCTTCCTGTACCTTAAATATCCTTGAAACATTTTTGTTGGTAGTTGCCCCTTTGAAGCTGATTGGTCTTCCATCAAAATGAAATATCTCAAAACTATTTTGTTATTCACCCAGAAAATTCCCTTTCAGACACAATCATCTTTCTTTCCTGAATTCCACCTAATTTGTTAACCTGTTTCTATTATTGAACTACCTGTAGATAAATGCTGTATTCCAGGGCAGAAAAAGGCTCTTGGTGGAGGGAATATTACATCTCTGACTCCGAGACAAAGCATCACTGACATTCCTTGAATCTATTTTAAACTGCAAGTTTGGACATTAATAACACCCCACTCATTAAAGATCTGCATAAAACTGATTATGGGTCATGGACCTTCAGCTAATGTGGGGGTGGTGCTCAAATAAGGGGATACACAGGAGTTACAGCCACACCACCTGGTGGGAAAGTTCACACTGCTCCTTTTCCTTTTAAATTTGTTCCTATTCAAGTCACGAAATGCAAAGAGCAGAACCCTCTTTTACAAGTAAATCCATTTCTGCATCAAGACAGAGCTGGTCTGTGGTCAGACCCCTCACTGTCTCTGCCTTTAGATTCCTCTCAGCTTCTGAGGAGGAGAGTGGTTCCTGATCAAGGGAACCACAGAGAAAAGCCCAGTGCAGTTCTCAGTCACCTCAGACTGCCTCTGCCCTCCTGGGACCTCGGCATCAGGAAAAAAGAGCTTAAGAAGCCTTCCTTTTTCATCTAGTTTCCATTTTCCTGTCTGCCCGTATTCTTCAGGCAGCAGCCTGACAGCACAGGCAACCAGAGTGACCTTTGCAGCCCTCTCAGACACACCTGGGTCATTGGAGAGATGCAAATGGGGACAAAGGAAGTGTGTCCTCACCTGTCTTCAGATACCTTTTATGAGAAATTGAACCCAGACCACGTGGCATTTTGTGTTCCTACCATTGAACTACTCTCAGGTTACCACGTGGGCTCCACTCAGGAAGCTTTCTTGCTAAATCATATTACACACACATATTAATACCCTTTTGAGAGTGTGATAATGACTTCATGAAGGCAGTAAGTTGTCAGACAATTTTAAAATACGATGTCTGACTATAGCAGTATTTTACCTTTTTTTGAGTGAAAGTCTGTGGTGGGATACACAGAAACACCTTGCAAAAACCATAAAGCTGTTTGCTTTCAGACATACAAGAAATCTGGTTTTTTATCCTTGGCTGAGCCTCAACTGCTTGATTTAACCTTTGCTAGCACCACTGTGTCAGCCCATATCCCATTTCCCCTTACTCCATCTCCTAAATCTGGGTGTTCTTCGAGGCAAAAATCACAAATGCCAAGGATTTGGAGAGCCTTGGGAACGGGAAGTGCTGCCATTAGGACTCCGAGCCGTGTTTCAGCACGTGTTTTGTGCATTTGGAGAGCTCACTTCCTCCTCTAGCTCTTAAATCTCAGTTGAGAGAAGACTGTGACTGGGAATGATGAAGTGTGTGAACTGAGGGGGTTCGTAGTGTCCTTAAAAGAAGAAAGATTTAAAAAATGGCCCAGCTTTCTTTGCAGTGGTTATCATCAACAGCCATCCTTTGTGCTCGAGCACTCGCAGGAGCGTGGAGTAACTGCAATACATCCCCCCTCTATTGATTCAGAAAAGAAAGGTAATTGATTCACCCTCAGGATTTCCTTTAAAAGACACTGGGTAAGAATTATCTCTCCTATATCATATCACAAAACACACTAAGCAAAGCTACTTGAGATTTGTATACTGTCATCCATCACTGGAATCCCTGAGCTCTTTTCAAGCATAATTGAGAGCAGACAACTGTATTTTTGGGGTCGTTGCAGGGTCTTTCTTCATCTTTCAGGGTAAAACCCTCCCCTTATAGCATTTGGGTGAGGGAGAGTTTGTTATTTTGCTGATTGAATTGAATTTGAGGTTTAGAAAGATGGAGCAAACTGATCAAAGTAGACACTGAAGATTAAAAAACATCAGTCCCTTTGCTCCCAACGTGGTTTCTATTTGCATCCTTAATTTTAGGACATTAGAACTTGCCCAGGGACTCAGGTATGTGCTGTACAGGTATGGAGCTGTGGGTCACACAAAGACTGCCACTCAGCAAACACAGATCTGATGCTACCCTGACAATTTACACAAAGGGCTTGGTTTTTCAACCTCCTGAATTCTCCTTTTCTATGGATTTGCACATTTTTAACACGTCTTGGCGTATAAGCCATAAATGTTGGCCTAATTTCTGAAATGCTGTCATTTCTCCCCTGCTATATATTACAAAACATCAACCCCATGACAGGCATTGGCACTTGGAGCTACTTCTAAAACCCACCAGATATTTGGATACAAAACTCTCTGATAACATTTGAAAATTTGACCTGATGGATTGATACTTTATCTGGTGAATCAAATAATTGGAGAAAGGGTCAGAGAATATGGAGAAAACTGTGGTTCCTGTCTATATGGACAAAGAATATGAAGAAAACTGGAGTTCCTGTCTTCAGCTCCAGTTCCAGTCTGTAGCAGTCCAGCTCAAAAAACCCTTTGTCAGAGATTTCACTGAATGGCAGTAGCAGTAACAAACAGCAAGAAGCAGAGCCAGTAGCTCCAGATTTTCATGTCTTCCCGCAGCAAAAATGTACATCTCCAAGCAATTCTGTGCAGGACAGCAACTGATAGCCAAGAAACTGCCTCCTGTAATTAACACGCTGCTTTTCTAGATGAGCCTCTTCGCTGCAGTATTTTTACTCTCAATTCCTGACAAGTTAAAAAAAAAAAAAATAAAAAAAAAGGAGAATGGGCTGAGTGCTCAGACTGGCAGATTGCCTGAACGTACTTACAATCATTAACTGATCTCGTGTTGTCTCCTGCTGCCACCTTCCCACAGGGGAGCAGATGTCCCAAAACAAACGGCGCTGCTGGAGGGGGAACGTGACAGTCAGGTGAGATGCAAAGGGCACTCAGAGTCCCCGTTTCTCAGGGGACTTAAGCCTGACCAAGCGCCTCTTTTGGAAGACAGGATGGTGTCCTACCCAGGGAGAGAGGGGAGCTGTAAAGGTGGGCATGCCACAGTCCATTAGATGTGGATGCCTAAACAAAGGGAAATACATTGAAAAATCCACATTTTCCACTGTGCCAAGCAATAGGACAATAGGGCAGAAATGGATGCACAGGAAGCTGCACATGAAAGTGGGGAAGAATTTCTTCGTTGTGCAGTGACCAAGCAATGGAACAGGCTGTCCAGAGGAGGTGTGGAGTCTCCCTCACAGGAGATATTCCAGAGCTGTCTGGACGCAATCCCGTGCTCTGGGATGACCCTGCTTGAGCAGGGAGGTTGGAGCAGATGACCCCACTGTGGTTCCTCCCAACCTGACCCACCCTGTGCTAGTGCCCCAGACCTGTCTCCAGATGTAGCTTCAGCCAAGTGATGGCTGAGGAACATCTAAAGTACATCAGCTGCTTTTCTTTCTGCAAAATGCCTGAGAACTGAGAAATGTCCTGACTTTATGGCAACAGACATTGAATATTACCTGAAATCAGTCATTAAATACCTTCAGTGGATACTCCCCTAGTCTGTGACAAGTTTCCAAGTGTTTGATTGTGTAAGATCCCAAAGTGGATCTGGTAAGACATAAGTCACACAGTCTGTCTGTTCCTTGACTGGAAAAGACAAGCTCAGAGTCAGGTTTCCAGGGTGAACAATCACAATTACCCATCCCAAATGTTCCTTCTGGGAACATTTTTCAATCCTCCTATCTCAGTGCTAACTGCAGCCAGAAAACCTACTGGCTAGTACATTTATAGATAATAAATGTAAAAGGAAAATAAACAACTAAAGCTGATTTACTGTCCTATCTAAAAGAACATTTGTGCGAGCTTACACAGTCCTGGGAACCAAACCAAGCCCAGGCAGAGTGGCTGCCTTTGGAAAACACACCTATGGCTAATTCCAGTTGCTAAGCAGGGACAGAGGGACTTTAACCTCTTCCAGGCACCAGCACAGGAATGATGCATAGCTAAAGAGTTTACCCAGATCCAGGTTTGGGGGTGTGTGAGAAACCAGTGGAAAAAAAAAAAAAACTGATTACCCTAAATTTGTTCTCCTCAAAACACACACGCAGCAAATTCCTTCTGTCCCTTTGGGCCCTGCAAGAAAGGAGGAGAAAAATCCAATATTTTCTGTAGAGCACCGGAACTCCTGCAAACTCTCATTAAAGGCCACAGAGAAACCATACATTTTAATGCCTGCAATGTGCTGATGCATTCCTATTTATTACCTGGGAATAATAAAGCCATTGTGTACATTACCTGCATTCAGGCCATCCCTGGCACACTCCAGGCACGCCTCTTGGTAGGTGGGGATGAAATATCCAGGGGAAAATAAGAGTTTTAAACCCACACAGAAATGCTGGCTGGAGCTTGCCAGCAATTTATATAATTTATCCTCCTGCCTTATAGATGATGCATATCATTAATGAGCAACACCCAAAACTCCTCCTGATGGCTACACAAGGCATGAGAACAAGCCCTAAATTTGCTAGAACAAAGATAAATCTGTCTTTGGTTGAGCTCAACCATACATCAGCCAGTGCACAGCCTAAAGCTTGGCTCTCAGACAACATTTTCAGGTTAATCAGGAAGACAGGAGAGTCCAGGCACTAACAGTTCCTCACTACAGAGAGCTCCATAAGGCTTCATAACTCACCTGAACCTGTGCAGGGAGATACTGAGCCTGTCCATCCCTGCTGGAAACAACATTATGCTTGGATGAGCCATAATTTCATCCAAATTTTTTCAAAAAATGGTCCACCTGATTCTGTCTTTGTGGTGTGTACAAATGATGAAGTGGATGAACTCTCATGGGGAGGGGTGTTTAGGAGCAATGGAATTCCCTGCATGCACCAATTCCATGTGCTGCAACTACCCTGTGGGGACAACACACTTTTGAGGGCAAATCTGCACCTCTGAACAAAGCCTAGTGACCAAGATAAACACACCCTGCCTGGCAAACCATCACATCTGAAAGATGTTGTACATCCCATGACAAGAAAAGGTGAGCAAAACATTGTATGTGTGATTTTTTTGTTTGAAAATAAAGCACCTTTCTGGAATTGCTGGGCCACACTCGTGCTGTTGCACAGCTATTTTTTAATCCTCCCTCACTGAAGCTTAAACTCCAACAGAAAATCTATTAATTGCTTATCTTAAGCACCTCGAAGAGCTTCATGCTCCTGCCCTGTGCAAGGCACAAGGCTGTGCCCATCCCAAGTCCTCCCAGATGTCAGAGATCCCCACGTTTCCAGCTGCAATGCAAAAAAGTGCACAGTCCACAGTAATTTTTAAGAGAGTGCATTTTGAATTCCATAAATAATGCATAGCAAACACACACTTGGCTTGCTACCATCTGGGAGAGCTGTGTTTGATACACACACACATTAAGGCTGCAGGGTCTGAGCCTGTCCCCAAGGCAGCAGCCTGGGATGGATAATCAGCTCCATGGACAGAGATGAAATTCCCAACTACCTCTCTCCTCCCATTAATGAGAGTTATACAGCAAAGGTCTGACTCTAAACCAGCCTCACAAAGATGGCTGGTCCTCATCAAACTGGAGCAGACACGTGCCAGTGCACTGCAAACACAGCCAGGAGGAAGAAAGACAAGAAAAACTTTAAAGAAGGAATCTTGTAGAAAAATGGCTAATCATTCTCAGGCCTGAGTGAAGCACAGGAACCCCTCACTCGGAATTTTTTTTCACCTCCCAGTGGAGCTGATGAAGGAAAGCAGAATTTGAAGGCTTTGGAAGTTTTTCTACTGAAAAATGGAATTTAAAATCAGTGACTTTGGGGTAATTTTGTCAGGTTTTGAGATGCCATGGCCAGGAGCTCTCCAACTGTTCGACAAAACAGAGATTAGTTCTCAGAGCTTTTTAGCTCTTTTTTCCCCCTTCTCTGCAATATTACACTGCATGTTGGGACATCTGGTCCCACTGTGGGAAGGTGATGGAGTCTCCTCGCATGAGGTGAGGTGGATCAGGAAAGCTGCCAGCAACAAGGTCTGCTCTCCACCGTGGCTGTGTCAGGGAGGTGCAGGATGTGCAGTTCCACGAGTCCCCCCACTTCCAGAATGTGCCAGGTATGAAAAATGTCTGTGTGCCACCTGCTGCTCTGTGCAATTAATCACTGGCTGAAAAAAAAACCAGGGCCCTGGTTGCTCTCCAAAGGACACAACCGTGTGGATGTTTAACTCCTTTGGACGAACAGGTCCCCTGGTTGAGAGTGGCCTTCCTGTTTGGAGCCAGGTACAAATAAACACACGAAGCACACGGGTGATCTGTCACCCAGAAAGTCACACGGAGTTTAAATGACAATCGCTCGTCTTAAGGAAGCAACCTCTCTGCTCAGGGACTTCAGTTGTGATGCTCTGGTTGATTCTCGTTTAAACAAAGAAAGGAGACCAGAGTCAGACCCAAAATTTCAGACCAGTCCCCCCTGATTCTTGAGTATGACATCTTCAACTGTCTAACATGAACTGCTGAAATGGCACATCAGAGCGAATCATGATTGTTTTGAGTCCAGAATACAGAAACCTTCACCATGGATGGAAAATTCCCCATGACAAGTCACATCCTCACCTATCCATACTCAAAGTTCATTATTTGGTCCCAGAGCTCTGGATTGCATCCAACCCTTAAATTACCACCAGTTTGATCACACAAACAAATGCTGTCTATTTGGCTACTAATTAGTCAACAACGATGAAGGGAAAGGAAAATAAAGGAAAACTTCTCTTGCCTGACAAGCTGTCATAAGGATATGAAGAGCACAAATAACAAGCAGCTCCTCCAGAGCACAAGACAACACGACAGCTCGCTCCGAGCGTGATTCATCCCGTCTCGCAAAGGAGCAACCTCTGAGGAGACAAGTATCACTCTGCCAACGAAAAAAGAGGCATGGGAGAGTCCAAAAATATTCATAGTCACAGCAGATCAGTTCATGAAGAGATGGTGAGAGAAGATGGAAAAAAAAAAAACCACCCCAAGTTTGGAGCAACAGTTGCTGTCCAACACTGCAGCCGTCACCAGCAGGACAAGGGGATTAACAGATGGAGTTTAGAGCTGGGAGGGAAGGCTGGGATTTAAACAGTCATTTTGTGAACTGGAACAGAAAAAGTAGAAGGAATTACGGTCCCCTTTAAGTCCACTGTGGGTGAGTTGAGTTCATAAATTCCCCAAACCTCTTCTGTGCACACTCCTGTGACATCTCCGCTCCACACACAATGGCACACTGCACACTGTGTTCATTAAAACCAGCTCCCTGAAGCAGAGGCTGGAAGAAGCCATCCTTCTGCCTGCACAGCTCTGCAGGTGACCAGGCGGAGAAGGAACCCTGCTGGCATCTCTTTTCTCCGTCCTGAGGTACCATGTCCCACCACAGCTCACAGTGAGCAGGACACACCGCAGCACGTGACATCCTCCCGTGGCACAGAGGAGGATGGGGTTGAGAGAAAACACAAAAATCCAAGTGCACAAGGCAGCAACCATGAGAGCAGGTAGAGGGAGCCCAAATAGTCCCAGGCAGCAGAGATTACAGCGTTTTGCTGGTGTCAGTGGACATTCCTGAGCTCCTGAGGAAGGACTCAAAATGCAACAGCATCCCAGAAGCACTGGCTGCATCCCTCCCAGCCCTCATCTGTGACACAACCAGACCCCTGCACCACGGTCTGACAAAACACAAAAGGATACACCAAAAAACCCCACAATTCCAGAGCAGTGAATTCCAGGCACATTGCAAGGAGGCGTTTGGGGACCTGGCAGCAGCACAAGCCGGATTCAAGGTCCTGTGATAAAAGTGAAGCGAGCTCACATCTCGTCACTGTACGTGCAGTTTATGAGCTGACATATTATTTTACATGGTACACTCACTCCATCCCAGATGAACACAGAGCAAATAAACCCTTGAAGGATTCCTGTGAACTGTACAAACACTGGAATCAGACATTAGCAAGATATCAGCCTTCAGAAATGCAGATTGGGACTCACACAGATCTGCATCGACTCAAACCCTCAGCGCTGAAACGAAGCCACCACGTACACACCTGCTGTGTGCTCAAGTGCTGCAGTATTTCCACAGAATTATTTCACTGGTTTGGGATCCAGCAGCTTGGGGATCAAACTCAGATTTTCCAGGTCCCTTGGCAAACTCCCAGGCTGCTTAACAGTGGGCTGGAGGGAAGCCCCTGAAGCTTTTAGCAAAAATTGACTGTATTTTATATGATAGGAAGCAGTTTCGTCTACTACCATACAGTAAAATACATTTAGTTTAAAAAGCTCGAATTCTTTTTTTATCTTCTGCAAATGGAAGACAAAGAGCTTTGTTAATCCAGGTGTTAAAACACTCTATAGATGCCAATTAGGCAGCAGCAGGAAGAATACAGATGAAACAATCTATATCCCAGGTAACGATCTTCCACTGCGGTCAGGACGGAAAACAAACACCTTCTGGGAAGTCATCTGTTGACAGACATTCAGAAATTATTGCTGACATTCAATCTGAGAAGCATTCAAGGAATTTCCAATAGGAATCATCGAGCCCTGTTCCTTCTCTGGCCACCTTATGTCAATATTATTTTAATTTACGTGACATACTTTGTAGTAAAGACTGTTTAAGTCTTTAAAGCGGACCTGATGTAACCCAGCGCTGCTGCCTTTGGGAGAACAGCAGGAATGATCTCTTACCAAAACATCATTTTTATGTGACATTTCATAAGCAGCCAAATGCACACCTAGAAAACTAGGACCTCTGAATTTCCATCATTTTGGAGAACTTCAGTAGAGACTAGTTTGAAGTTAATATAATATTGACTTTGCAGCACTGATGATTGAACTGTTGGGATGTAGTAAATGATCCACTGGTAATATTTCACCTCTCCTCTGTACACTTAATTTTTAAAGATACCCACAGTGAAAGGATATGTGGCTGCAGAAGCAGGGACTGGGACTCATAAGGCTTTTGTTACATTTCTGATTGCAGCCTTTAATCTTTGAGCCAGGCATTGCAATAGGAACTTTTTCCTGTTCGTACCAAAACTGAAGCATGTATATGTCATTATACTTTCCAGCAGAAAAAAAAACTTTCATTTCTTAACACAGGTATTCCCCATTTGACTCACAAAGAAGGGATACCTTGAGCTAGATAAATTTTATTTTTAAAAATCAAAACCAGGTTGAGGCCTGTCACTGATGTCAGGTGTGCAGGCCCAGCTGCATTAGTTCTCTGTGCAGATCCTTATGTGTTTGGTGAATAATGAGTACTTTATATTTCTGTACTATCCTGAGGAGGCTTTTTCTTCTGAGATGCTGTTTCCAGCAAATTAATAATTCAGGGATGTTTTTGTGGTGGTTCTTACACCTTTATTTATTGACCTGACTAGAAGAGACAAAATTTCCCTTTGGAGAATGAGAACTAAGAACATTTCCTTTAGAACAGCTGCCTAAAAAAAAAAAAAAAAAAAAAAAAAAAAAAAAAAAAAAAAAGAGAGATTTTCAAGTTCCACTGTAAATTTCCTGTATTAAATTACCTTTTAGCTCTGCTGGTGATCTATCTGCACTATTCAGAGTTTATATTTCAAGAAGTAATAATAGTACAAAATGTCGGGATCACAGGTAAATAAGGTTTTACAAAATGTCACACAAGTGCAATAAAGACTTATACTTCTTATTTCATATTTGCTTTTATTTATGTGCTTTCACAGCTTCAAAGGGGCAAGGAATTGCTTCACAGCAGCTCTGGGGAAGTTCAGGATACTGGCAGCAAAAGTACCTCCTCATGCCTCCCAAACTCTGCTCAACATCTGCACAGTCAGTAAATTAAATTGGTTTAATAAAATGAACCTTTACCCCAAAAGAAGTGGAAGGGTTCCGTGAGGTCTTTCAGGGGGACCACTGGAATTTAAGGTTATATCCTGAAGTAACCTCGAACAACTTGTAGCAAGAGCTAGTATAAAACTTTAAGGAGCATTAAAAAAGAAACTCCATCATAGTGCTAAAGAAACTCCACATGACATGAAGGTGGAAACACTGGGATGAGAGATTTGTAGCATTTTTACACCAGCGTCTGTCATTACACCCTACATAAAATATCCCATTCTGCAATACTGCTGCTACCACAGCTCTCTTCAATTCTTAGCGTCAACAGTGATTCCAGATATATACTTTTTAATGTATACTAAAACATATGGGTGTGATATGTGAAGGTGCAAGGGGCTGGATAGCAAACACCACCTTAAAACCAGAACAGGTTTGTAAGGTTTAGTGCAGGGCCACCGTGACCTGAGATGGCCCATGGCTAGAAAGTGTGTCACTCCACTGGGCCACTTCTGTTTTTAGGCCTCTTCTGAGACTGCTGATGAGCACAGCCATGAATGACCTCTTTTTGGGAAGATTTGAGGGGAGGAGCAGCTTTGCAGGGGGAGCAGGACACCCAGCACACCCAGCTCCGAGCAGCCACAGGCTGGAGGTTGAGTTTGGCCTGGGCACACAGAACATAAATGTTCCTCTCACACATGGACACCTTCACCTAATGGCTTGCTCCCATCTTTTCTTCTTTCCAAAGATCTTTTCCAGGGGGTCATGTGCTGATCCAGAGAAGAAGTGTGGTTATTCCCACTACACCCCTCCCTATCAGACTCGGCAGGCACCTTGAAGAGGCAAATAGAAAACCTCCCACTGTCCTCATAAATAAAGTGCCCACCTCAGCTTTCAGTGGGATTTAGAGCTAACTCATTTAACATTTCAAAAGAAGTATGTCCCATAAATATACGTGTTACACTCTAAAATCCAGTCCCGAGTAACTACCTAAAATATGCAGGGCTTCATTCCCCAGCGCTAGAGTTTCCTCCCTGAAATATTCTGGCTTTTGGAATCAAGAAAACACCCCTGGAAAAACACAGCACTGTGGTTTTCAGTGAGCTAGCCGTGTCTGCAGCAAGGTCACCAAAAAAAAATTAGCATATCCCAGTATGAAATATTCAAAACCAGGCAGCACTACCTTACCCTACAGACTTCTGACTTCCCTGGGGTCATTCTCTTCAATAAGCTTTATTGCACATAAAGGTGCAGCTCAGAGAGGAGTCTCTTCATGAGTAAAACAAATAAATTATTCTCCTCTTCCAGAGAGAATGCAGGACTGTAAACACCAGGCTGTCACAACTGATTTCCATCGTCAAAGTTTTCGGGCCAGGTAGCTTATAATGGATGTGCTTTTGTGACACCTGATTAAGGCTGGTGTCATCGCGGCTTTATGGGCTACTTAAATGTGGCAATTTCCATTAAGTGTTTTTAAAAAAGCAATTAGCAGTTTTAACAAGAGTTCACTAGTTCAAATCATTTCAGCAGCGACTGGTAGATTGTCCTCATGGGTCCCACGCTTGACATTTGCAATCTCTCAGCCTCTCCTCACAAGTGGCGTTTTGGCAAAGTAGGGGGGCAATTATGAACATCACTCAGCCCAGCAAATACACCTCTTTTTAGGGGAAACAACAGAATAACAGCAAACCAAGGCACCATCAATGAGCAATTAATAAAACTTTCAAGTCATGTTACCAAGGGCAGATTCTGCTGAAGGGTTTGATCTCCCACTGCAACAACCCACCAAGTGAAGACAGGGAGGCAGCTCTGGGTGAAGCAGAGCTTGAGAAAGACAGATCACACCTAAATTGTTTAGTGTGATTGACATTTGCAGGAAAAGCCAAAAATCGGTCAAAATTAGAGCCTGCATGTATTGATGGAATCGAAAGTAGGAGATCAGGGCCATAAACTGAGTGGAAAGCAAAGGGTCAGCCATGAAGGTGTCAGCCTGGACACTCAGGTGACAAACCAGAAACCACTATCAAAACAAAGACTTCTTTTTTTTTAATTTTTTTTTTTTTTAACAATGATTTTGCGAACACTTTCTTTTGTGGTGTCTCAGTGCAGAGGTCAGGGGTCTGCAGTAAAAGACCAAGACACAATTTAACTCCTGGATTTGAGTCTCTCACACCTTCATGTGATGAACCACTTTGTCCCACTGGCACACCATTAGCAGGTCATTACTAAGTACAGAAAACCTGACAATGTGAAAACAAGCCGAGTGATACATCAGAACACATTTGTCCAAACTACAAATTCGTTGCGAAATCAAAACGCTGCAGCTACAAAACACAGAAGAGAAAGAGGAACAGGACAATACCTTTGTGGCAGGACTACACCTGCACAGGGAGCTTCAGGCTGTTCCTCGCTAGCTGGATCCATAACTCTGAATTCCTCCCCAGCTGACTGCTCAGCACAGCGGTCCATGACCCTCCCAAAACACAGTCCATGCCCAAGGTCAGGGCAGAGCACAGGACATTTCCCAAAGAGCAATAAATCTCTTCACCCAAGCCAGCAAACCTCCTTCAACACTTCGCTTTCCTTTTTAAAAAGATCCCTTTTTCAGGGTCTAACGTGTTTCAGCGCAATTTATTCACTGATTTCTCAGTATATCAGGAGAGACACCCACAAAGGAAAGAGTACAAAAACAATCTGCTTTCCTGTCCCCTCCTCCCCAGGTATCACAGCCAGGAAATCCCTGCGCAGGGAACTCTCATCTTTATGCTTCTCCCAAGGGCACGGCAATTTCAGACAAATGCAAAGAAACTGTTGCTTTTTTACAATACTCACTTCGGCAGTTTTCTCTGCAACCAACATTTCTTCCTTTAATTAGCATCTTACAAGGAAACTACAAAGAGAGAGTGATGCTTCACTGTGGCAAACGAGAAGCAGGGAGAAGAAGTGTGGGAATTGCCAGTGGTGTGGAGCAGGGTTGTTCTCCCACACCTGGATGTCTCCTGCACTGGGGCAGCAGGGACAGCTCACTGAGAGGTGACAAACCTGCTCTGGCCACACCGGCTGCTGCTCATCCAACTTCTTGTGCACTAACACAGACCCCTGCTGCAGCAGATTGCACTACTGCCGCATTTTGGGCAAATTTGGGCCCTTCTGCTCATCATGTAGGCAGCTTTAATTAGTGCTGCCTGTTCCTAAAAATATCTGGGTCTAAACAGTTCACAAGGCTCAGCCACCCCCAAAAAATTCATCCACAAATGGTGCCTGAGTCGGTTGCTCCAGTCTGCACTTCTTCCATCACATTAAGGCAGAACTAAAATCATACAAGGACGTGGCTGTCACTCTGGTCTCTGAGGGAAAGCTGTTAAACTGTTAAGACAAATATATTCGACTGGAAGACAGCAGAAGTTCAGAAATAAGAACAGTTTTCACTATATAATATTAAAGCAACGTATTATCTATTTAGCTTCTTAATTGAGACTTCTTCCTATAAATTAAAACAGAGCCTTTCCTAAGCTATCACGTATGCTCACAGAAGTACTAGGAGCACTTTTAATTAAGCCATGAAAAGGAGGAATTTGTTTTCAAGGATGAGGTGGTTTCATCATACTCATTATGGCCTATTCTTAACAGGGGATCTCGCAAGAAGCTCTCATTAAACAGCTGTTTGAAATGAGAGCAGGTTGATTCATGCCAGCTCCTCCCGCAACCGCAACTTCGTACTTCCAGCTTAAAACGATCACAGCACTACAGTGACCATGGAATTTCTTTATGTTCTTCCTCAAGATAAAATTTTACCCACAAAAGCTGTGGCTGCTACTGAAAGGGACAACGGAGTTAACTGAGAGTCCAAAGACAACTTACTTGGGTGGTTTTTTCCACCCCAAATCTTTAGAATCCCAATTCTTTCCTGGAGGGTGGTGAGCTCTGTCCATGGAATAAAAGCACCTCTGTCCTACAAGCACCACACAGCACTCTTTGAGATTATCATGCAGTAACTGGCCCAATTCTCTGGTAGGATTCCTTTCCTTAGGATGTTTGTCACTGTGCAACACATTTCCAGAACAAGCCCAGAGGCTGCAGAGATTGTGCAAGAAAGGAAGAGAGCAGCTGAGTGGTTACAGGGGGAGTTCCCAGCTCTAGGACACTTTAATGACAGTTAAAGTCAATAATAAGGTTTATACTGTTCAAAATTTGGTGAAAGTAAGACACAGAAAAAAAATTGTTCAAAGTCACTTGGTAACTCAAGGACTGTGCTGATAAATGAAGCCAAAACCTGCAAAGAAAACAAAAAAAACCCCTAAAATGTCTTACAAATTCCCTCAAAAACTCTTTGACCTCATTAAAAAAATCCAGTCAGTGAAACCTCTTAAAATCCTGGATACCATCCTAAAAGGCAGTTAAAAGGAAAAGCCACCATGGGCACAAGAAGTTTAATTGCAGAGATGAATGAGGGAATTTCTCATCTCCCAGCAGTAAACCTTTTAGTATTTATGACATTGAAATTACACTGCATAAACAAAGGAAAAGTTAGAAAAGGGCTGGCTTCATAAATAACAGCCCATTTTTGTGCCAGCCTGATTAGCTCATGTCTGCTTCCACACAGGCACCCAGCTCTGGCAGAGCAGTGTGCAGGGCCCTGCAGCTCCCCGGCCAGGGGAAGGGGAGAAACCTCCTGTGCCAAAAAGAAAATGACCAGATGAAAACACCACCTTGACTAGGAAACAGTTTTAAAGCGTATGTGAAATTCTGAGAAGTTGGGACGGGCTGAAGAGGATCCATGTGGTTGTGTGAGCTCGAGGTGCCTGTGGATTCTCTTGGCTCTGAGCATACCCATGGCAAAGGTGAAGTGAAGGGAGTGATTCTCACCCAGGAACTGATTCACAGGGTCAGATCTGGCACTTTTGCTTCCTGACCTCAGGTGCTGAGTCCTGTCCTCCTTGCCAAGAGGCCACTGCAGTGCAGCAACACCTGTGAGATCCCTCCTCTTGCAGCCCACCTACTAAAATCCCAAAGGTTACAGCCAGCTCTCCATGGAAAAGACCAGAGATTTCCACAGGAATATTCAAGCACCAAGTCTGCTCCTGCACAAATGGCTCTCCAGATAAAGAGTTTTAGCTACAAGTGTGCATATGTTACAGAATTAATTGCAGCATTTTTAAGGGTGATAAAGAAGCAGACAGTAAACAGGGGTGGGAAGGGAGAACAGGCAGCAGGATATGGAGCAGAAGAGGCTTAAAGTACACAAAAATCTCAGGCTCTCAGGAACCCCTGTGCCTGCCCTAAACTGCAGGTCTTTAAGATCCCACAGCTTCCCAATGGATCAGGACAGCTCCTGCCTGCACAAAGGCTGCAGGAATTGTTCCGAAGGGACCTTTGGGCATTGCTGAGCTAAAATCCTTCCAGAGGTCATGGTTATTCCAGCATGGGCCTGGGAGAGGGAGCACAGCATCCTGCAAGTGTGCAAGGGCGAAATGAGGGAATGGATGGGCTCCCAGAACCCGCTTCCAGCCATTCAACAGAAAGGAAGAAGCGTATTCCAAATAAATTAGTGGAACTAATTAGGCAGCAAGCAGGAATGCCACTAAACTACCACTTTACACAGTAAATAAACTCCGCCTTAAGTGCCCCCAGAGAAACTCAGTGGAGGTGTTGTGTTTCCTCTTGCAAGAGCAGAGGAGGGCACCAGCAGCCTCCAGTCATCCAGCTGGTTTTTAGGCTCTTCCCTCAGCATTTTAAAATTTAAAGGAGAAGGTTGAAGACTGATCCCTGGTGCTACCCGAGGTTCAGTTTTACAGCTCTGCTCATCTTTGGGGGAAGGAAATCACAGCTCCAACAGGCTGACCAAACATCCTCCTCTCCCACAAAAACATCTGGGACTCTTTTCTCCAGCATTAGGCAAAAAGAGTGCAGTGGATTTCCTTGCAAGGGATTAACCAAACTGCTACAGCACTTCAGCACTCCAGGGCTGTGACAGAGCTCATCCAGAAGCACGAGGGGAATGGGACTTTGCAGCTCCAGCCTGATTGACTTGATACAGCCCAAAAACTGGGCACAGTCCTACACACAGCAGAGGCGTTTTAACTGGCCAACTTAAAACGCTCCCGGGTTTTTATCTGACCTCTCACTGCATCACAAGGATGTGCAAAATCTTCCCACACGCAGCCCTCCTCGAATACATCACAGCCCAGGCACACCTTATTGTCACCTTGTGACAATATTGTCACACCACGCCTTATTGTCGCCTCGTTAAGGTGAATTTTAAAGCCAGCTGTAGGTTACCCAATTCAGAGTTTTATCTGACTTGGAATCTTCCACCTCTGCTGAGTTAAACTGCACAGCCACTGGTGCTAAAGCACGTCAGACACTGTTCCTGTGCCCTTGCTGGGAGGTGAGGAAATTCAGAACTTTTAATTGCACGACCCTTCAGATTTTGACTTGCCAACAGCCGAGCCAAGTGTCCTATAATGAGCTGCACGAACCAGCAGGACAGGAGAGGTGAATTTCTTCAAGCACAGTGCAGAAATCATGTGAGAAATTACTTTGCTGGTTGTTTGATGACCCATAGCTGCAGAGCTAATAGCCATATTGATGCCCATGGGGGAAAAAAAAACCACCTCAAAAAAACCTAGCCTCAACTAAATTCTAACTTTCAACTTGCACCATTTTCCGTAGGATTATGAAGTGTTTATTATCAAAATGCTGATCTACGAGTGGAAAACATTCAGTCTAATGAGAACGTGTGTATTTGCTGGAGTCCCCAGGAGGTTTCTCCAAATGAGGTGCTCACTTTAATGAGCCCAACATGGTAATTAATAAACTCACTAAAGAGACTCAGCTGCTGAAGATGAACAGGATTGAAGGGAGCCCTGCCACGATGGAAGAGTTTTTTCAAAGTACTGTGAAGAGTACACAGAAGGAAAGACATTTTGAAAAGTGAACTGAAGGTAGTGAAAGGCGAAAAGTGGAACTGTGGTCAACAAACCAGAGCTTTTTTGGGTGGACACAGAGACCCCAGGCTTTGAACCAAGGCATTCAAGCCTCCACAGCATCTCGTGCTGTACTCTGGACAGGCTGGGAGGTTTTGTCTTCATCCTTATTTTAAAAGGTTACATTAGTGCTTATTGTATTTTGCCTGCTGTGAAGTTACAATGCCTCCCCCCATGAATTGCATTAAACTGATTTTTGTGTCTATTTAATTTGGTGATTTCTTCCTGGTTTTGTCAATAAATTGGATTTCTAAATTAGACATAGCATTATTAAGCATCCCAGTCAATTATTAAAAAAATACATCAGCGATAACTATCAAAATTTTATTTGGTACTAAAAAGACATTAACCCATCATTGCTGGAGGAGTAATTTTTATTTGCTATTTTTCCATTACGAGGCACTGACCACAATACTGCTCACAGTATGACTTAATTCATTTTCACTTAAGAAGAGGAAACAATTTTGCAAAATTACTGCAGATCTTAACACCAGAGGTTTTGCTTTTGTAGACAAGCCTGCAAAAATGGGAATAACTGCTTGATGGCTTTTCCCTGCAAAATCTCAGCTCTACCTGATCCAAGCCCTGCCTCCCTGTGACAGACATTAATGCATCAATTTCTGCTGCTGGGTGACAGTTCTTGCTCCCCACCCTGAAAAGCTGCTCTGATTTCCCCACTCCCAAATGCTGCCGTCGATCCTGATTCCAAACCCAGCAACTTCTACAAAAAGTCTGCGAAACTCACGACTGCAGAAATATTTGTCAGCCAGCTAGGAAGATCAGTTGATGATGATGCATTTTCACCTTTTGGCCTTTCTGAGAGTCATGTGTGAAAGCAAACAGAATGTGCAAGGGGACAGCAGCTCTTTGGTGCGTGCGCCGTGTGTGACACACGAGAGAAATCCTGACACCATGTCACACTCTGACTTTCCCAAACAGCCACTGAGGGTTTGGACAAGCCTTTCATCCATCAAAGCCACGCAGGATGGCTCCAGACTGTTGAAAGGCTCCTGAGTGCTGTGGGATGCTGCAGCATGGGATGCATGTGGCACACAGAGCCCGTCTCCGGTCCTGATGACAGCAGAGGGGAGAGCAGACACGATGACAGGTGTGGCTCTGGTTAAGTTGTCCATGAGGCTGGTGGTGAAGTCACAATGCTGTCCCAACAGGAGTGCTGGGAAGGGATGCCAAAGCTGTCAATTCCAAAAGTTTGCCCTCACAAAAAATGAAAAGAAAAAAAAAAAAATGCAACAACCAAATGTTGCTGCTGCTGCTATCAAACGCTAATTTTCAAGACAGGGCAGCCCCAAAAATGGAGAAAATTAAATTTAAAACAAAGCCTGATTTGGAATACCACAGGTTGGGCTTCTTAAAGACAGAGGAAACTTCTCTCCCCCAGGATTTGCAGAGGACAGCCCTGTGCCCATTCCATGTTTGAGCCTCCTGGTCACCAGCCAAGTCTCCACCCTGAATGCTCCCTGTCAGCACGGGCTGGGAATGACTGATGGAGCAGACAGGACACAGCTTGATTTCTTGGAGAGCAGGTTGCTGCTGCAAAGCTGGCAGCTGAGAAAAATCTCGTGGTGAATCCTTAAATGGACCACATTTGACGAGGAGGTCACTGAAGGAGCAGGAATGAACATGAGGCACCAAGATGGAATAGAGAGAAGAGATTCACATTTCCCAAGTGCCCTTTGCAGAGCCCTGGCATGGGTGAGCTCAGGAATATTCTCACAGCACCTCCCCAGCTGTGCAGGGCTCAGGGAAGCCACAATGTGCAGTCTCAAACCTGAGGAAGGAGCTCTCCCTGCTTGGGCTCTCTGTGTATGAAATCCAGACTAAACGCTCCCTGCCAAGCACATTCCATCACTTTGCAGGGCATCTCTGCTTCCCTCCTCCCTAAAGCCTATTTTCAGACAAGCCACAGGTCGTTTTTGTTCCATATAAGCTGGGACAGAGGATAAGGGAAGGCCAGGAATGACACATTTTTAATCCTAAATCAGGCAAAAGGCAGCAGCGCTTCAGAAGTTGCCAAACAGAGGGCAGGAGGCTGAGGAGACTGGCCAAGAGGAGCTTCAGAAGCACAATCTTGTCAGAAGCTGGGCTTAATCCTCAAACCAGTGCAGGGTTTATGGGTCAGTCTGTATGGCAGGAGCTCTGCCATTCCTGACTCATCCTCCATCAAGGACACGCTGTACAGCACACGGGCACTTTGGCACTCATTAGTGAACACAGCGATGAGAAGAACAAAGAAAAAAGGCAGAATGGACTTAAAAAAAAAAACAAAACCCACACACACAAAAAGGGCAAAACTGAATCACCAAGTCAGCAGAGAACAGAGTGTACCTGGCTGCAGCTGCCCACAGCATGACTGAAGCATGGCCAGTGCCCACACCCAGCTCCCTGGAATGCACGACCTGCAAATGCAGCTGCTGAACTCAACCTTGGGAAATGGCTCACTTGAAGCTTTGGAATAAACACTATTCTCTTCAGTGGTGGAGTCTACAGCTTAGTAGGATGCTGGGGAACATCTTTGCTTTCCTGACACTCCTCTCAATTGGAAAAACACTTCTCTTTGCTGCAATATGCTGAGAATCTCACCATGCTTGAGCCCCAGTCTCCACAATCAGATGTGATCCCTAAAATTCCAGCCAGCTCCTCAAGGAGAGAAGGAGAAGCTGCAAGGATAGAAACCTGTGGTTTTCTTGAGGGGTTTTTTTTCTGCATCCACACAAGGGAGACAGTTTAGGATCCGTCCCCATTACACACTGAAGCAACACACCTGGGCCAAAGCATAAGCCTTGTGCAGTTACTGAGGCAACCATGAATTTGGAGAAACGCTGTAGCATGCCAAAGAGCCTGCCAGTCTGATCCCTGATGTGTTACTGGTGCTCAAGCCCTAACTACATCCCAGTCCTCTTCATCCCAAATCCCTCTGACTATCCTGACCCCTAACCCCTCTCCTCTATACACCTTTTCAGCTCTTCCCTTAACCACACACACACAATCCCCATGACATACGTGATAAAAATCCACCTCATAAAAACAGGGAAATAAAATTGAATGCTGAACTCTTGACATTTGCTATCCATTACTGTATTTGTACGCACTTGTCTTTTCCTGCTGCTCATTACCATTTGTCTCCATATCGGCCCTCGTGGTTTTTTAATCCAATTCTCACAGTATTTGATACTTTATATAATCGCATACTTTGAAAAGCTGGACAATCTCAGCTTTTAATGCAAGAATCTCAGCTTTAGTCAAAGTGATTTTCTACCTGCTGGGTTTTAAAAGAGGAATGCATGGAAAGAAGAGAAAATCCTGAATACGATGGGGCTGAAACGACACAATGAGAAAAAGTAGACAAAAACTAAAGGGAAAGAGAAAACATTTCATTTTAATGAAGTCAGCTTTCTAAGCCAACCTCAGAGGAAAACAGGCACTAAGAGTGTGACCCACACGGCCTCTGCAGCTATAAAGAGCCTGGCCCAGATGAGCACTAATGTCAGGATTAGCCAATATCCTGCTTCAGGAGAGGGTGCAACACGGCATTAAAACCTTCAGGAGATCCTGCTCCCTACCTAGGCACGTGTGGACAGAGCTGTCTTTAAGCAAAACATTGTTCAAAGATTTCCACGAGGCACTGAGGTTTGTTTAACTGTAATTGGATTTCCAGTGGCTAGAGGTTCAGCAGATAAAGGACGAGCCAGGGACAGGGGCAGAAATTCCCCAGTCAATTCCCAGTTCCTGGGCACTCCATTTCTCATGAGCACATTGGGGCACTGGTATCTGCTGAAACCTCACCTCCAGGGCTCAACCAGCTGAATTATTCTCCAGTTGGACGTTTTTCTTTGGATTGGAAAGTTTTAAAATTCGCCATCACGTCTCTGTTCGCGCCACAAGACGTGGTTTGTGCTAAAATAATCTCATTGGCAAGGTTTCCAAGGGTTCACAGCGTGCCCCAGAGTTTACAGATGTCTCCAGTTATCCTCAAACATCCCTTTTGAAGTCTGCACGTTAATAAGGTATGATGTATGAATTTTTCTTTATAACTTCTGCTTTGAGATCGTTTCATAATCTCCTTTCTGCTCAGGAAGCCATTGAGGGACTCATTTTAGCTACAAAGCTCCGTCTTATAATCCTGGTATGTTCAGGGAAATATTGGAATGGTTTTGATATGATAAATATTTATTTTTTACTTTTTTTTACAGAAAAAAACCTATTCCATCCATTTGAAGCAGGAGTTATGAATCTGATTAGAAATTTGGAAGCAAGCAGGCAGCTTCTAATTACCCACTTCTTGCATGTTTATTTAGTTTTTCACTTCAGCCCTAAACTGCAGCCTATGAGGATAGTTGCAATATCTTCTGAGACACACAACTCAGATACAGCTAATTTTAAATAAAATATTTTTATGTATCTGACAGTCTAACTGAAAAAGAGATTAATGAAAGGTTTGCTTGCCCATTAATAAACAGCTTGAGAACCTGCCATATCTGCTAAACTCAGTGAAACACTTTGGAAGCTACCATGCCATGCCTGGTTTATAATAATTTATTTTTCCTTCCCTGTTAAACCCTAAAAAGTCATTATGGACAGTTTCCCTGACCCTTTCAGCTGTGTTTGCCTAATCACAGCTTAAAAAAAAAATCATCAGTGTGATTTCTGCATCCAAAATTAAAGCAATGTTATCTCTTACCAGTGCCAAAATATATTCACAGAGAAGTACATCTGCCTCTACAGCCCCTCTCATCAAAATCAAATATCGGATGTATGCACTGCATAAAATCAACTCAAGGATGCTGTTAGGCTGGGAATGTAAAATATGTTCAATGCATCATGTTTTGATGCTTTCCCCTGACTATATCATAGCTGATAGGTCATTTCAGATTGGACTTGAATTTTGAATACATGCATTAAAATGTAACCAGTCCTAGGGAAGGAAAAACATCCTCGTGCTTCAAACGTGACAGCGAATGAAACAAACTCAATTTTTCATTAACAGAGGATCGTTACTCAGGGCAGTGTGAGAAGTCTAGAGGAAACTTGGGCCGTCCCTTCTGCAGGGCTAATCTGTTCCAAGGACTTACAATTTGACAGGTGGTGTATAAAAACCACCCTTAAAGAGCATAGAAGAGCAATAAATCGACTGACTCAGCAATGCCAAGAGGGTCACAGGTATTTTGTTATCCTGTGATGGCAACTGCTTCTTCACTGACATGATTCTGGAAGGTGCAGCTGTCCCAACCCTGGAAAGGTCCAAAGTAAGGTGGGATGGGGATTGGAGCAGCCTGGGATAGTGGAAGGTGTCCCTGCCCATGACATGGAATAAAACAGGCTTTAAAGTCCCTGCCACCCAAACCATTCCATGATTCTGTGGTGCTTATTCCTCTCAATGACACCTTCACACATGGTGGTGCTGGTAGGAGACTCACAGGAAAGGCTGAGAGTAAACCCAACAAATTATGGATTTTTCCTCCAGTTTGGCATCAACGTCAGACTGGCAGGACTGAAACTGATACTCTTGATCAGCAAATGTTTTGTCACAGTGGCATCACCTTCCCCCTCAGCACCTCCCAGCCCCAGCAGGGAGGCTGACACCAGGTAGGATTTCCCAGTACAATAAGTACAATCTGCATAAGCATTAAGCAGACAAAGGGAAATCAAATGGCATGAGAAAAAGTGAAGAGAGTGATTTTCTTTAGGCATTCATTAATGTCTATTCAAATATAAATACCGAACAAAAATCTACATTTCATACTGCAGGAGAGCACACTTGTGCCAAATCCTTTGGAGATTTGGTTCAAGAACAGTTCATCCCTATCTGAAGATTCGCCTGAAATACTGCCAAAAACCACTAAGGCTTTGTGTTAGCTGAAATAAAAGCTACAGTTGCAGGAGAGAGAAATGCAAAGGAGCTTCACAGGTCCGTGTTGCCCCTCCTGTCTGTATATTCATGTACCTGATCAAATCCTCTTTGGTCTTTGCCTTCCTGCTACAACTTCAACTGTGCCCATTTTGAAAAGCAGTGCAATACACCAATGACAGATTTCTTCCAAGTCACCTACATCACAGTCATCAGAGGAGACACCTCTGAGTCTTCCATTTCTTTTCCAGGTTGTATTGGTGCTTTTCATGTCATCCACAGGAATTAAATTGTGAACAGTTCAGGAAATCTTTCCTGTGATCCCTGTTCTCTGCTGCTTCTCTCCCACTCGCCAGCTCAGGGGCTCAGACATACACACACGTGATGAGCATCAAAAGCTGCAATGTTAGCAGTCATTTTGCCACAGTTTTGTTCTGGTTTCTTGTAAACAAAACTCATTGGAGCAAACAGGACACACATGGATTCACTTCCCAGCATACCGAATTTATCAGAGCAAAAGTGAGTAAAATTAAGCAAGGAAGATGCACAGACCTGCAGGACTGAAATCCTGTCTCCTTCACTGGTCAAATTAAGGATCTACAGTCTCCAACATGCTCTTGGAAAGCAGGAGGAGGAGGTTTGCTCATATCAATTTATCCAGGCTAATGAGGACAAAGGCTGACTGTGAGGAACTGCAGAAGGACCTTATGAAATGATATGACATATGAGATGGCAGATGAAATTCAATAGAGATAAATGTCAAATATGCATGTGGGAAAAACAATCCTAACCTCACATATGAAATGATGGACTCTGAGCCAAGCACAACTGCAGGGGAGTGAAATCCTGGATTTGAAATGGACAGTACCA
Organism: Sylvia atricapilla; assembly: GCF_009819655.1. Lineage (NCBI taxonomy): Eukaryota > Metazoa > Chordata > Aves > Passeriformes > Sylviidae > Sylvia > Sylvia atricapilla. Next base: position 27,569,237 of record NC_089148.1, on the reverse strand, counting down.
GGGAAATGTCAGCTCAGTGCTACCAACAGGCAAAGGAAAAAAAGACAGCAGATAAATGCTAAGAATCATTAGGGGGAAAGGAAGCAGAGAGCACGGGCAGCATGGATGGGGACAGCTTCTTGGTGGAATTTTCCACTACTGACACAAAGACCCCTTAAACCAAACTGGAGCCGTGTCTAACACAAACAAACAAAGGTGATTTTTGTACCTAACAAGAGAAGCTGAGGATGTCACAAGCCTGCACTGGCTTAAGGCTAGAGAAGATTAAGTTCGCAGAAGGAAAATCTATTCATGCTTACTATCTACACAGAAATCACTCCTGGCACAAAGTCCCTGAGCAGAAAACAGCTGGAGCCTGGGAAGCATCAGAGGAGAAGCATCACATGTGCCTGCCCTGCTCAAACTCCCCCAGCCCATGGCCACTGCTGGAGAGGGGACGCCTGCCTGGACCTTGTGTCAATTCCTGCTTACAATTATCTGAAGCTCAGCTTTGTATCCCTTAGCAAGAATTTGATTTTTGTTCTATTTTTAACCCAGCATATGCTGACTTGATAATTTTACATTTCTCATTGAGGTGCTGTAGAAATTTGCAAAAAATAAAAAAGAAAGGAGGGAGGGTGTGGAGCAGCAGCATAAAAATATCACTCATTTTAGGAAACATACTGGCCTGAGACAAAGCTCACCAAGCCTTTTGCAAAACCACCAGCTGAGGGTATTTTCAGAAATGAACTATGTGCTGCTTACACAGCCAGCCCAAGGCATCACAGCCCAGGACACAACCACATCTACAGCACAACCGTGAGAGGACCTGTGTGTGGTCCAGTGTCCATCCCAAGGGGATCTTCTGGAGAAAGAGCCGTGTGAAAAGGAGAAGGGTTTGGGATAGCAGCGATCCAAAGCCATGGAATAGCTCAGAGCAGGGATGGTGATGTGGCAGTGGAATCTCACGGTGCGTTTGTGCTTCTGCTATCAGCACTCTTTGCAAGAAATTCTGTTCCACAGCACACCCCCTCTGATATTAATTTTGAATGCAAGACAGCTTTGTAGTACCTAATCCTATTAGCATGCTCCTGAAATCTGTAAGAGCAGAAATGTAGGACTGGCCCAGAGATGCAGCTCTGCTCCCCATGAAACAAATTCAGGTTCAATTCCACAGCCCCTGGGCCCTCAGGGATGATTAGGGAGAATTTACCAACGCAGAACAGTGAATTTACCAATGCACCACAGTGAAGCAAACAAAAAATATTTAAATGAAAATACTTTGGACAAAACATACTTTCTGAATTTGGCAAGGTCCATGGGTCTTTCCTTACATACATTTTCACCCAAACTGGAAGAAGAAATCCCAGCTGATTACGTTTTTTCCCCTTTTTCAATTTTCACTGAGGTCTCTCCCTCAATATCTCCTTTTTGTATGAGGCTTTTACAAAGGGAGGAGTTGAAAAATACAAAGAAAACAAAAATCAGAAAACACGCAGAATAAAGAGAAAAATTAGATGACAGTGGTTTTAGTAGAGGAGATGAGGTAGAACGCATTTGCTTTGGAAAGAGGAGCCATCCCAGATCGTGGCTTGCTCCCTGTGCAGCCAGGATGGGCGTCTGCATCCCACATTAGATGATCCCTAATGGCTCTGGCAACCTCTGCTCCCAGAGAACCCCATAAATCGCCCACGGCAGCTGATGGGAACACGTTCAATGACACGGATTTCTGTCCAAATTCCTGCTGCACAGCAGCCAAAAGCCTCTAACAGTTCTGTAGATGCGTTTTCTGCGCAGGAGAATGAAGCAGATGTTTTCTAACACAAGCTGCAGGCTGGGGCTTAGGTCTGGGAGATGGCTGAGCATCAGTCAGTGCGAGGCAGGATGAAGAATTCCACTGGAAATCCAGCAGTGCCTCTGCCAGTCGCGCCCTTTCCACATGATTCAGCGGCAGACGTGGTAACAATTCAATTGTAGCTAAAATGATTTGGGTTTTATTGAATTCAGGAATGAAAACATGTTTTATATCTTTGAGAAATGCCATGAAATAGAATAAGCAGCTTGTACTCCACATCCCCTCAGACATCCAGTATCTCCATGCAGAGACAAGAGGTTGGCAGCTGGGAATCTGAAAAGACTCCAGAAACATGCAGTACCTCTTCATGCACATTTGTGCTTTAAGGACAGCTAATTTAAAAGAAGAAAAACCCAACCCACCGTTCATTAACAACAATTATAGGATAGTTTAATAAATTTCACTGCTTTATTTCCTCTAGCCTTTTGAAGCACTGGCATTTCATTTCCCTAATATGAAACATATCCCAAATGATAAGTCTATCAGCTGTGTATCACAAGGACTGGGTGAAGCACAACTTCTCGAGAATTTAATTACACAGCAAACCTTAATGAAATACAATACTGGAATCTTAATGAAATACAACCCTGGCTGTGATAGAGTAAGCACTGCAAAGCAACAAATACAGCTCAGTCCTGTGACATGCTGATATTGAGTCACTGCTTCTGGAAACCACCAAGGGAAACTACCCCAGCTTCCTCCAATTCCTTAAATTCCAGTATTACCTGGGATTTCACTGCTCTAGCAGCACTCCTGCACTGTGGGAGGTCTTTGGTCCACGCCCAGTTTTCCACAGCTCTTTCATTATTGCTGAGGATTCTACTTTGCTTTTTGTGGGGTTTTTTTTGTTTCTTCAGTGCATCTATTGGGATCCCTGTTCAATTTTGCCTCTTTTCTTCTCCCCCTCACAAAACTCCATGAAATATTGCTCGTCTGAAAACATAAATCCAAGGTGGGAGTTTATTTGAATCGCCTGCTCCGCACCTCTGCTATAACTGGGAGCTGTTATCTTTCATTTATTCATTTCTTATTCCAGGGCATAAGCAATGAGAATCACCACAACCCCATAACACAAGCAGTATTTGAGTCTAACTTGCCTGACACTTGTATTTCATGAGTCACATAGAATTCAAAAGTGATTTATCTGAGCTTTGAAAAGCTAAAAGGGGTTAAAACTGACTATTCCTACCATGAAATTTCATGCTGACATGACATGTTTTGAAAGGATGATTTAAAGATACAGGGATGCCTCATAAATCAGTCAATATTTTCTTTGTATGGCTTTACCTCTACAAAGTTGTCTCTGAGGTCAAGACACCATCTCACTCAGGTTTGGAAACCCCTGGAGTGTGTTCAGAAACATTTAAAAAAAACATTAAATATTAAAAAAAAGAGACAGACATCTTCAGTTTAAACTTAGTCACAGGACATGACATTGTCTTAGTGAGTCAGATGAAATCAGCCAAAAATACTTCAGATTAAGTTGTTTCAGGCAGTTCACCTGCTCCTCAGATTTTAGGTTTCTCAGTTGTGTGTCATTTTATAATCATATTTGCTTAATTTCCCATTTTGTTTTTCCAACTACCTAAAAGACAGCAAAACAGAATGTACCAAAACAGCTGTGAAATGAAACATAATAAATCAAAAAGCAAAGGTTTATTTACTTTCTCTCCCTTCCCCCTTTTTTTTTTTCACCTACAGCAGTCCTAGGCTTTGCCTGCAAAAACTAGATAAAACAATACAGACAACAATAAAAAACCACCCAAAACCCCCAATCCCAACCCAAAACCTGAGGCAGTTTGGAATGGATGACACTCCTTTCCCAGCACAAATCCTGCTCTTTGTCACAGGGGTTCTAGAGCTGCAAATCTCCAGAAGATATTACCCACATCCAAGAGAGACATCACAATATTCAACTCCTATTCAAAACATGTTTGTGAATTATTTTTTTTTTCAGGAATTTTGTAGAGTTTCATTCAATTACAAATGTTTTTGAAGCATTCAAATTCTTGCAGCGCTACAGGGTAATGGCTTCTATCCAGAAGAAAAAAGCAATACCTCCCTTGGCTAACATTTCTTTTCCATTTTGTGATAAAATTCACTTTACCTACCTAGCTCCCTTTTTGAAGCCAGAAAGGAAACACTGTGAAGAATAAGAAAATAATGAAAATTAAATGAAAACAAAGGGGGAAAATCACTTGTATGAAAATACGAAGACACGTTTGAAAAGAACCGAACCATCACACACCAAATTAAAGGTATTTGTAAGGAATGGAAGAAAACGCTCTGTCAGAGATAAGCAGTTTGACAGTCCCCGTCACCATATGAAACTGAGTTAAGGCTATAAACCCAGGTAGCTTCTGATAAAATGATGTCAGCCTCACTTTACTTTCCCTGCAGTAAAGAGAGGTGGCTGCCTCCCCCCTGGGCTGCCAGCACCTCTGAAATTCCTGGTGCCACTTGGTCTTAGGAACAAACTGAATTCACTCCCAATGGCAAAGGCACTGCTCATCATCTTCACATCCACCTACTGCTCAGCGAATTTTGACTCAAGCTTCTGTCCTCGCTCTTCCCAAAATGGATCATGTTGCTGTTACAAACTGAATTTCTGGTTGATGGCCTTTATCTGATGATAAATTTCAGAGGTTATTTTCTTTCACACTTTGAGTCCATGCCTGCTCAAACCAATTTCCAAGACATTTCCATGTCACAGAGCTGACTGGAGCAGTTTCCCACCAACACGTGCAGCAGCTTAGCTGGGTGAGTTTAGAGAGACGTGAAGAAGCAAAAAAATAGGGAAAAAATTTGATGTGTGTTGGAGAAGCTGGCAGGGTTGGTCTAAATCACCATTTACCACAAATCTGTGCTTCTTTGGCAGGTTTTCGCTGATAAATATCAGCTTAATCCCCAAACTGGATGCTTCAATTAGGGGATTAATGTCAATCGACACACAGAACAGCAGAAAGCAGATCTGCCCTCCTTAGAGAGGGACTCAATCAGCATCTTGTGGCTGGTTCCACACAGCCAGGCTGGCTACCCTGCAGCACATCCCAGCTTTCCTGGGCTGCAAGGAAACAGTGGCTGTTTCAGCAATAAAAGCATGGGATTCACTGCAAAAAATCTTGAGGGGCTTGGTGTGAAATGCAAGGGGGTGAAGAGTCCACTGCTGCTTCAAAGAGCCAGACATGAAAAAGGATAACCTGAAGCAGGGATTGCCAGCACTAGAGCTCAGCATCCTGCAGCAGCCAGGGCTTCAAATCCTCTCTTTCTATTCCAAAAACAAAGATCCTCCTCACAGCTGAGTACTCGAAAGGCACCACTTAGAAAAATGCTGCATTAGTCAAGAAATGCAGAGAAACAGCAGCAAAGCCATGGAGAAACTCTCTCCAGAAAGTGATTCCCTTCTTTCCAGGGCCATGGACTCATCCACTAACAAAAAGCTGAAAGTAAACTTGAAAAGCAGAAAAAACACCTCAAATAAAGGGGCCCTTTTAATTAAGGAAGTGAGCAGTGCTTTCCATATCAGCCATTTTTTACGTTTTTTTCCTTCTTTTTTAAATCCATCTATTGTAAAGGGAACCTATTTCCAACCAATGCATTGAACATATTTGTTGGCAGGATCCTGTGAATCCTTACCCTAAACAACACACCAATGCTGCAGACTGTCCTCATGTTTTGCTTAGGAATATAGTAAATGCCACGGACACAGAATGGATCAGAGTAATAAGGGGCAAAGTATCATTTAGATTCTATCCTGAGGAAATTGAATAACCCAGAATCGGAAAAGTCTGACTCATTTGACAGCACTTCTTTAAAAAGAGACATGAGCTCAGGAAGTGGGCACATGCTGCAAGGTTTTGAAGGCTCTTGCAAAGATGAATCCACACACTGAGAATTTCCATGTGAGCTGTCAAAGGTGAGTACACAAGTGCCACCAAAATTCTGGGAAATGGCAGGTGGGATCTCCCGGCTACCTTCTGAAGCCCAACGCAACCCAGGCAGCTGTGGTTCAGTTCCATACTTCAAAAGGCAGTTTTTCAGAACAAATTCCACGACCAAGATGCCTGGTGCTCTCTGTGAAGTGCCAAGCTGTAGAGGGGAGTGTGAGGTTTGCCCTCAAATCCATGGATGAACTCCCAGTGCTGGAGTGGGAATGGACACACAACCCCAGACAGGAGCCTCCCCTGCCCTGAATATGTAGGGAATGTCTCCTGAAGAGCACAACAATGAATTTGCACAATTTATGGTAAATTAATTCAATAGCAAAACAAATTTACTATCCTACAGAGATTCTGGAGCTGTGAAAATGGTTAAGCAATGTTGCTTATGGTATTTTTACCCAAAATAAAAAAATCAGTCAGAGGGGAAAGGAACATGTTGGAGAAGACAGATTTTCACAAATATTTGTATTTGAATTGCTGATGAACTCTTCCTGCTGTTATTTTTATTAATGTTTTAATTATATATGCAATATACTTCATGAATAGCTGAAAATATATAGGAGCAACAACATTTTACAAGCAAGAGGGAGAGTTCTGTAGCCAACTTCAAATGTACTTCCTTTCTGCCAGGGAAACTGGGGCCATAACCTTTCATGCCATATTTAAAAACAATTGTGTGATGGAGCAGTCCTCCTGAGCTCGTGCTAAAACTGATGTTGCCATCCCTAGAGTAGTATTTCACTCCAGAGCACCAGGTTTTCTTAAGATGTACTGGTCAACACAATGAATAGGGAATGAGGCAGCAAGTTTTTATTGAGGCATTTTAAATTTTGGCACATGCTTAAGATCTCGTGTCCTATGACAAGTTTGTTATTCCCCAAAACACCTCTAAAACATGCAAAAAATATATATTTCAGGTCCTCCCCAGGGATGGGGTGAGGCAAGTCTTCCTGCAGTGAGCAAAACCAGAACCCCAATCATGATGCCACAAATTCACACCCAAGCAGTATTTTGGGAACCAGTTCAATGTGGAGGTGACTTATGGACATCCCACACTCAGCAAAACTTTCAAGTACCTTCTCTTGTGTCCTTAGTGAGCCCAAAGCATTTCGTTGGCCTTGTAACTAGCAGGGTGTGACTCCATCCCATCAGCTGGGTGGTGCAATAACCCCAGAGCACTGAACACCCAAGAATTAAACCCCATCAGTCCTCCCAACCTTATTTTAACACCCAGAATATTGCTGTATCCAGGTACTTGACCCCATCTTTATCCCAGGCTCGAGGTCTGCTGGAGACTGACTGCCTTGACCCTTCTGAATAACATGTGAGGAAATCTTTATTACAATTTGTTTTCAACCCACACTGCTAAAAGAAGAAAAAAAAAAAAAAAAGTGTCAGCTGCTTTAAAATGGTCTCTGTTTTGCTGGCCCTGCTTCTGGCAATCTAAGTAGCTGTCATCACTGTAGGAGCAGCCTGCTTGATAAGATTATAATTTTGTTTACATTGTGCTATAGGATGCCACGCTGAGTACAGCGCAAGGAAAATGGCAATCAACAGCATGCAATGTGCATTTTCAGTAAAATGGGGGTTATCTGCCTTTATTCCTGCCTCAGAACTGCAGGATTTTGGCTGATGTTCTTAAAGGTAAAGAAAAAAAAATGGGTTTAATGTATTTCCTTGCCAGAATGTATTGCAGTAAAACCTGTAATGGCCTTTTTTGGCACCACACCAATATACAGCATTCAGAAAACAGCTATTTATTGAAGCAAGAAATGCAATACCAAGGCTACAAATCACTTCTTACATAGAGAAAACTGGAAGTAAATCTGGCTAATGTCTACCTCTCTACCAAAGGTAGAGTTCCCAGCCTCCCAATAGGAGCAGCCAATTCTCATCTGCTGTGTGGCTGCAAGTTAAAGACCTTACTGCATCTCATTTTCATCCTCTGTAAAACAGAGATACGGCCATGTATTTTAAGAGAGGGTCTCAAGCTCTCTCAGTACATGAGACTGTAAATCTACCAGGGAAGTGTACCAATATTTTTACAGCAGTCAGTTGGGTTAGTTTTAATTCGTGTTTGATTAGCAAAGAGCTCTGGGCCAGACTCACAATATTCACGGAATTCCCGGTGCAGCCAGGCAAAATGTAACAATTATAATGGCACCAATATGTATTCAGTCCTAGCCATTAGCTGCTGGGAAAATGGGTCAACAATAACATAAGTTTAAAGTGAGAGGAGTTCTCCATCCATTTGTATGCTGCAGTAAAGGACAGTGAGGAATGTGAACAAGATTCCTATTACCTTTACCATGATCACTGCTATTTTTCCCTTCTCAGCAAGCAAAGTGGTTTTTATACATTTTCCCAGCTCTCTCCAGAAATTAATGGTTTAGCTGCGCTCTCTCTCCTGCCTGTGAGAGGTCAGCCAGGGCTGGAATACACGGTCCCAGGAGCAAAGTTGAATCTGGGACTTTGCAGTGGCAGGAAAGGCAGCGAGCAGCACTGTCAGGTCAACCACGAGGCAACACAACGAACCCTTGAGCAGCGCAGGCGTTAATAACCGATGACTTTCCAAGCAGTGCTTTTCCATCCCATGGCAGCCCCACTGATGGGGAGGAGGAGAGAGAGAGACAAGGGGCTCCTGAGGTGCATTTTCAGGCTGCTGTGTGGGAGGGGAGCACTGAAACCCAGCCAGGACACGAGGGGTCTCCGTGCTCGGCCGCCCACGCGCGCTCGGATCGAGCTCCGCCGCAAACGGCAAACTCCATCTCACAGCCTGACAAGACAAATTGTGAGATTTATCTTTCTCAGCCTGGATTGTCCTCCACCTAATGGGAACAAAAGGCAATACCGACAAAAGAAAGAGCGAGCAGCTTTAAAGCCCTTCCTGAGGATGGAGAAGGAAGCAGTCGTACATCAATATCTAAGCCAGTGCCCAACACATCAGTTCGGGCTGCAGGCTCAGCCCAAGCCTTATTGACCCACACCACAGTCACTGCACAAGACCTTGAAGCACAGCTGAGGGCTCAGACAGCAGGACCCGCAGCCCCCAAAGAAAGGGAAATAAAAGAGCAAGCAAGAAATGCTTGTCCTTTCCAAACACAAAGCGCCCAACTTTATACAGCTCAGGCAAAATTGTTAAAGAGCAAGTTATTGCAGATGACAATGGTATTTTGGAACTCGAGGGCAATTGGAAGTGCCAGAATTTATGAACTTATCAAAGTCAAAACATTATTTCTTCATTAATGGTATCAAAGCCAGGGCTGGATTTAATGGTCACAGTTTTAAGGATTCAATGTCATTCACTTTGGAGTCTGCCAAAGTACACATATAATTTAGTCTGGTTGTTTAGGAATATATTTCATCTAACTCCTGTTGTTTAAGAATAGAGTCAGGCAATTTTTGGCTCAGTCTGCTTTTTGTAACAACTGGAAACAATAGGAACATTAATTATACCTTGCTTCACCCATTCAAAAGCAGAATGACTCGAACATGTTGATGAGTAAGAAATTGCTGAGACACAAGCACCAAATATCACATTTGAGAAGTGTGAACCTCCCATTTGGAAGTACCACTACATTTATATGCAGCAGCAAATACAAAGTAATGAAATATTTCCAGCTTCACTTTGTCAAGTGAGGTAAGGAGAAGCTAAGATCAGCCTTTACCATGTGTCAGCAGATAGCATGGCAAACATCATGACCAGGAATCTGGTCAGGCATAATGCCACCTTCTTGTTCCCAGGAGAAAAAGTGTAGTAACCTATGGACTTGTGCTCAGCACCTGCACAGACACCACTTTGGGTGAGGCCATGTTTAATTGATTCAGCATTTTGGAGCTGATGGTTGCACGGTGCAAAATTAGGGCTATGTTCTGGCCTTGTTCCCAATGGAGGAGCCCAGCCTGAGCTAAGAGGCAAGAGAGAAATGTGTAGGAATGTGTTTCCAAACACAGCATCAGTCTGTCTTCACACACCACTGACAGCAACACAGGCAGAAAGGCACTGATAGCAGTGCCAGCACTTCTGGATGTTCCACGTGGACAGGAACACACACAGAAGGACCCAAGGCTCTGCACATGCAAAGCACACCAGTGAAACCCACATCTACTGACTGTGTGTGAATGGAAGCCACAGGCAATGCTGCCGGCCTGAAAGGAGACTGGAAAAACAAAGGTGAGTAGGGGTAAAGAAAAGGCAACTGGACACTGCCCCTGACCCACACACTGGGACAGGGAATGTCACCGACACCCTGAGCCAGCCAGACCCTGGCTCTCCACACACAGCACACAGAAGTTACTGACCATGGTCCAGCAGAAAGGGTCAGGTGCTCTGTGCCCACTCCTCACTGTGCCACGGACCACACACGATGCAGATGGCTCATCACAGATTAACAGATCCCTGTTCTGACCAAAACCAACAAGCCAAATTGCCCTCCAAACCAACGGCAACTGGAGGACACACAAAATGACACCTCCAAAGCCAGCTGGCACACACCACCCCGGGCCTGGATGGCGTCAGTGGCACGGTGGGCACACGGCTCTGCTCCCATCTGGTGTGGCTGGCAGCAGCCAAGGTGGACACACGCAGGCTGAGGGATGAAGCAGTTGAGCGATGACAAGGGAGAATTGAATGCAGAGGGGGAAAAAATGACCTGCAACAAATCAAGTGTGGCTGGGTAGATGTGTGTCCCTTCAGCAGACTCAATCACCAGCGGGAGGGTGACAGAGATGCTGAAGTGGTTAAACAAATAGCTGCACGTCGGGCTGCCCAGGCTCCCCGTGAGATGGATAGATGGGACTGAGAGCCACTGACCTTAACAACACAGAAAGGAGGGAGTGTTCTGGAAAATACACAGATAAGCCTAGCACACAACAGAAAGATAAATATCAGCGTGGGCTAAGATTTGCATGCTAATCCATAAAGCCCAAGGTAAATGAACAGACAAATGAGGAGTCCAAATGAGAGAAATGTCAGTACTGCAAACTGTGTTGTGCACTGGTGAGTGGTGAACAGACAAACCCCCAAAACCTCACAGAAGCCCTCGATCTCTGTCAATGTGACTTATCTTCAGTCTAAACAACCCTTCACTAGATCTTTTTTCTACCTAACCTCTCATCTCTCAATCACTACACTGAGAACTGATCCTCTCTTTGGTCAATAAATACTCCTTACAGGCTTCACTTTCAAACAGCCACCTTCAGATTTTATCTGCACCTGATCTGGGCCCTTCGCAGGAGCTTCTACCAACTTCTACAAAACCTCCTTATCTTTTTTTCGTTCTGCACTGCAATGCTTTACAAAAGACTTTGTGGAAGGGGCAAACTGAGATTACCCCTTCTCAGAGCGCTTCATTTTGACCCTTTTTCCTTTTGCCTATAGAAACACATCAAATATCTCCCCCATTCCCAGGCTCTCAGTGGAGGGAGACCTTCTTTTCTTTTCTTTCAATATTTAATTACAGGTACAACAGAGCCCTGCTCCACAGTGAGGGTCCCTATGCATGAGAGCCAGGTGTAGGACTGCAAGGGACAAACCCCAGTGACAATTCCTCCGAGCCCACAGGGATTCCCTTTTCTCACACAGGGAGCTCAGCACAAAGCCTGGAATGGCCAGATGCCAACACTGAGGCACCCAGCACAAAGGCACGTCTGCTGCACACCTTGAGCAGCAGCGAGAGCTGTGAAAAATCAGAAGTCAAAAGGCTCAGTCCAGCTGTAAAATGCTTAATGAAGAAAAAGGAGGAGGGCAGGACTCACCAGTGAAGGTTATCACCCAACATTAACAAAAACAGGAGCACATCTCTCTCCTGCACTGCTGGACCCTCACAACTCTCTTCAGCTGGTTTCTCTCCAGCGCTGGTTTCTCAGCTGATCTCAACAATCCGACTAAAAAACCCACCTTGACACAATAATGCTTTTAAAAGCTGCTGATCACTGTAATGTCTGTTAACAGATCGGTATTGTCCACGTTCCTGATGCCATTTTGGTGCCTAAACTTCGAGTCCCACAAAAGCAGACAGCTCATCTGAGAAGTGTTCAGGTGAGGAAGGGAACACTAAAAAGCCATGAGTTCTCCCAGGGCAGCTAGAAGAGTTTTAAAACATTTTAAAATGTTTTAAACGGACATTTTAAAACAAGCAAAAGTTTTCTTTTGTTGTCAGGTATAAGCCGCTTACTGAAGGCAAACGTGCTTGTTTTCTGCCAACCATTCAAGTTTCCCTTTCTGTTTGGGGGAAAGGAAGGAGAGAGAATTCTCCAGCTGAGGATGGATAATCACAAATCTTAGAGAGGATGAGTTTTTGTGAGAAGGGAGGAAAATGCAAATTGGTCCCATAGAATCATATTTGTCTTTTTAAATTATTTCCCCACGGAGTTTCAGATGGGGCAGGTTTAAAGTGTCAACACATGAAACCTTTGCTCAGGAGTCTTTCTCAAGGTCTCAGATATAAACAAGTCTTGAGACCCCAAATCAAGTATCTCAAAAGTGTGTTTAGGTGTTAAAACCGGCCAAGAAGACACAAGAGATTCTGGGAAGAAACAATGCAGAGAGCTTAGAAGTGTGAGTCCTAAAGGTCTTGCAGATGCACTAGTGCTAAAAAGCCATTAAGAGAGGTAGATAAAACCCTGCACACAATCGACTACGATTTATCTGTTGCTTTTTTTAATGATGCATTTTGGCTTAGGAGTAATATTTAGATTTCAAGTAAGAAGAAGGTGTATTTTCATTTCTATACCAAATTCTAACTTTTTTTCTTTTAAATTAAATTTTCATCAAATTTTCATTTCTATACCAAATTCTAACTTTTTTTCTTTTAAATTAAATTTTCATCAAAATGTTCCCATGAGTGTGGAGAAAAGAGCAAAAAAATGTGCCATGCACAAATAAATTCTCTCATTCCTTTTCAAAACCAGTTTTCCTCCTGATCTTTCCACTCATCAAGGGTTTACTGCTCTGAGACGCTCCCTGCTCAACTGAAGAGTAAAGCAAAAGGAACCAGTTGTAAAATATTAACTTGTTCCATTTTTCACCTTTGGGAATGAAACACACATTAATTATCAAAACTCTCTGCCTCTCTCTCCATCATGTCATTAGCACAATCCACAGGGAAGAACACCCTGCACAGCCCAATCCCAGCGACAATCACCTCTGTATTTATCAACAGCCGATTCTAATTTCATCTGCTCCTCCACGTCAAGTGAGTAAAAAGGCAATAATATCCTCCCAGGGTGGTTATCTCCGGTATCTCCATTTACACCTCGGACACTGCCTGTCCCTCCAGGGAAAAGGAACCCCTCGACTGTGGTTCCTGGATGTCCCTCGACAGAAAATACTGACCCTAACCACAGCACAGTGAGGCAGGACTTAATTCCCAAAATGTCATCTCTCTCCTCCTGAACTGGGTTCGTTTGCTGTATTTATTGCAGCAGTGTCTTTTCATTGTACAGTAACTGGCCTTGCCATCACACTTTCCCTGAGGCCACTCTAAATCTCTCTAAAAACCAAACAAGGATCCTTATCTTCATATAAAGTATCTGTGAGCAGTTGAGAGGGATACAGAAGAGCTTTAAATTGAGAGAGAGAGAGGGGTCAATGACACAATAAGAGCACTTTGTCCCTTTCTATAAGGCAGACCTGAACTCAGTTTTGTTCAAAGGCACAAGCTCTGGGTTCCTGGCCATGGAAGGCTCTCTGGAATGTTCTCCCATGTGCCATGGGGCTGCCAAAAGCACAAGCCCAGAGTGGAGCCCTGCATCCGTCTGTCACATCCCCACCAGGATTTGGCACAGCAGCGCACGGATATTGCCCTTGCTCAGCACAGGGCAGGGCTCTGCAGGCTCTTGTGCCCATCCTGGTGCCCACTGACTGCCCAGGCATCCCTGCCTCCAGCCCTAAGTGCTGAAGGGTCAGCAGGAGGCAAAACAGAACCCTAAACCCCCCCTTCATCTTTCCTAACCTTTTTCCCAGTGCTCACAACAGAACCGGCCCCCTGACCCCAGTCCTGCCTGTCATCACTGGATTGATTTGTAGCACAGAGCCTGTTTCACTGTCTGCTCGTCCTATTTTCTTGGTCACAGTTGGTCACACACACCATTCCTGCCTGCTGGCCACTGCCAGAAAGTATTTTCTATTTTTTTTTTTAATAACCTCCAATAAGCTCTGATAAAAACCTGATCGTGATCTTTTCTCTCCTTATTGAAAAGCGCTGTATTAAACAAATAAAAACTAAGCAGCAGCTGCTTGGGGAAGATGCGAAGTGCACCCACAACCACTCCCTCATTATCGCTGTTACCGAGGCCAGTGGCACACCCTGAGAGGAGAGAAACTGCAACCTCTGGCAAGTGTCTGAGCACACTGAAAGCAGCAAATCGACCCAAGCCGGGAGAACAAAAGGGAATACACTCCGTGGCATTAGTTCACTGACCACACCATTTTTATTCCCAGTCTCTTACACCATGCAACTGTTGATGAGAATGGATTCTAGCAACAGATGGAAGCAAATCTTGAGGGGATTTAGTGCCTGCTTGGAGGCTCTACTGCGGGTTAAGCCTTTCCCCAGCAGAAGTGAATTTGTTGGGGGTTTTTTTTTTTGGTTCAAATTCCATTTCATGGCACTTCTTTAAGACTGGAAGAGAGAAGAAATTATACTGACATTTAACTCGCAGCCTGGAGCCAGCTAATCAGACAGAGCAGGCGAGCACAGCAGCGTTAGGAAAAATAGGAAAAACATGGGGAAAGGGAGGGGGAAAGGAGGGATGGCAGGGGAAGAAGCACTGCAGCTGGAAACCTGCCTGGGGATGGGGTGACACGGGGTGCAGGGAGACAGCACAGGGATGTTCTGCACAGGAGGGAGTGAGCAGTGAAGGAATATTGTCAGAGAATAACCCAGCACAAGGAAAAGAAGCACAAAAAGGAATACATTTTGCTTCCTGGGGTAGGAAATAGTCTGTCAAACAGAGCATCAACCAAGAGCAGTCACATTGTATGGCACCCAGTAAATGTTTTCGAAGTGATATGTGAATAATTATCACAGAGTGCATCGAGGAAAACCTCACTGTAAGCACTCATGTGAGGGTGCATCATAAACACTTCCTCAAAATTTTCTTCATCAGTTCCCTCTCAAATAAAATGAGGCCTTATTTCAGAATATGGACGGGTGTTATTTGTTTCATAAGTAATTGTAAATAAGAACAACGTCTCCAAACATTTCTTGAAGTCCTCTCCTTATTTTCTTATTTCAGTTCAGGTGTAAAATTAACTCTAAAATACCAACAAATACATCGGCATCGCCTTGTGATTGAAATCCTTGAGTAACAACACAGCAGAGTCCAGAGTCTCCCGGTGCTTTACACATTGCAAATACATTCATCTCTATGGGATTTGATCTGTTCCATTCAGTTCCTCCTGAAAATCACCTGACAACTCCGGTAGCTTTTTTCAAGGAGGGGGAATGGATCTTTTAACAAGTGTTTTTCTTTCTCTTCAGTGGAGGATTCTGGGGTATTACTAGATCCAAACACTGATTATATATGATGCCAGCATTAATACATAGACAAGATATGGTTCTAATACAATACTATAAAAATAATATGTAAAATCTTTGTTTTTTCCTTTTCCAAATTTTGCACAGGCAGTGATGACCAGCCCTAAATCTTGAAATTGTTTCTAATCTTTAGTACACAAGGGCTGGAATCCAGTGGCTCATGTAAAGCTCTGCCAAGAGCAGGACCAGAGTCCCTGGCTCAAGGTCTAAAGTCACCAACTCCTTCCTGATAAATGATCTCTGAAATAGCCACCATCAGCAGCAATATCAGATGCCATTGCTCTTACAGGACTAAACAGCAACAATGACTGAACAGCTGTAGGTGACAGAGCTAAAGAATGTGAGCAGAATCAGCAGAGAAGGAATAAATCAACAGGTTGGAGACTTGGATACAATATCTGAGAGCTGTAACCTGATGGAGTGCAGCACTTCCCACTTGATTTTCTATTTTATTCTTCCTTTTAAAATCCACGTGGTGAAAGTGCGAGGTGATAAAAGGCCAAGTATCTGCACTTCAGCCACTTGCAATGAATACAAGTGAAAAATACAGTATTATTGGAAAACCAGAAATAGCAAAGTGTGACAGAAGCATGAGATGCTAAGACCAAGGAGCTTATTCTTCTTTTCCCGTTGCACTTTAAAGACATTTGCTGTCTTAATAGATACCCCATTTTTAGTGCCACTCCTTAAAATACAGGAAAGGTGAATTGGAGGGGAAAATAACAACAGACCACCAAAAAAAAACCCCAAACCAAACCAAAACCACCGCTAACAACTCTGTGATTTCACAAGCACTGTCAAAAAAAAAAAAAAAAAAAAAAAAAAAAAAGGACCAACATTTCTTCTTCTCCTGTAAAGCAAAGTTGAGGTTAATTTAAGGAGGTGCTAAGCACCATCCACAAGTGTCCAACAAGGCAGCAAGAGAAGAGGGCATCCATCGGCTCTTCTCGTGCAACTGACAGGAGGACAAGTGGGAGAAGAATTGGGTATTAGAAAAATGAAAGTCTTGTTAACAGTAAGAGTGGTGAAGACCCAGAACAGGCTGTCTAGGGAAGATGAGAAATCAATATCCAAGGTTTAAAAAGAGGTTAGACAGACTGTCAGCTTCTGGAGGTGAGACAGGTACACTTGATCTCACCTAAGAGCCTGGCAACATAGTAAGTTATCTCCCAAGGTCTTTCCCACATCAGCATTTTTGGGATTTTTTTTAATGATTCAAGCAATTTGTCTCACTTATGGAATAATTTTGTATATGAAAGAACATATTCAATACCAGTGCTGGCATTTATTAACTGCTTCTTACCCTCCTCCATCTCTTTTCTAAATGGAAGACACTAAATTCAGTGAGAAATTAAATGAAGTCATTTCATTTTTACCCCTCTTATTTTGTTTTGCTTTCCCCTCTAAGGCCTCCAAGCTCTGGGTGTCCATATCCCTCAGCTTCTTTTCCCTCAAAGACTTTTAGGAATAACAAAATATTTTGTGATTCTGCCCTAAGATCATTGCACAACTCTCTTTCGTTATAAACCAGAAGGTGATGTTTTGATCTTGTCCTTCCTTTATTTAAGTGCACAAGGTGCCCTCAGGTCTGTGCATCTGTTTGCTGCAGAGGAGAAGAATCCACCTGGCACCACGAGTCCCTGGTGCTCTGAGCTCACAGGAATCTCTTCTGACTTTCACAAATTGGACTGGATGATCTTAGAAGGTCTTTTCCAATCTTAATGATTGCAAATGAATTGAGTAAGTGTCCCCAGCCTGCTCTCTGAAATATCTCCTACTGCAGGACAATCCTCCTGACTGCTAAATAACAGGACACTTGACAATACTGTTCTTCCACAAGATTAAGTTCTGTCCTTTACTTGTAGTCTGGGGAGGGATTTTTGGATTACTGAAGGACTTTGTATTGTAAAATAAATTGAAATATCAGCATCTGCCAAAAAAAAAAAATACCAAAAACCACTGACTCTGGGACCTGCAAGCAGAAGAAACACAGAACATCTTTTGTGTTGCAAATGTCAGCAGATCTTGGCTCAAACACCTGAGTGGAAAATTTCTGATAAAAAGAAGGTTTGGACAAATGACCCCAGTTTGGTGACCTCCCAGGGAGCCCAGGCTTGCAGGTGCTGGGGCCTGGGAAGCTCTGCAGTGCAGCCTGCCCCAGGGGAACCATCCCCTAACTGCAAGGTGAGCCAGATCCCCTCAAACCAGAAAGTTCAGCTTCAAATCCAGTGCTGGTTGAGAAGACTGGAGTTTACCGGTGCTTCAGAAATAGAATACAAATTCCTGTTTTTCCCCGAACCACCAAACACACGCTTTTCAGGCAAGGAACATTACCAGGACCATTTCTGCTGTGATGGAGGTGTACTGAGAAAAAAACTGATCTACTTTTTCCAGAACTGCCCATTCCTCACGGATTAAAATCACTAGGTGACATTTTTAATCAGTATTTCTAGATGGTATTGCTAAAACGAGAACATTAGCAAGCTCATTTAAATTTGCAAACTAAACCCATTTGAACATTACTTGAGCACAAGAAAGTGGCAAAAGCACATGAAGTTAAAAGACTGTGAAGAACAAAAAGCTCCTGGGCACTGCACTACCCTCCCTAAGCTCCCCTTTCTCCCATCTCATTAGAGAACACCAAGAAATAACTCTTTCTATCTAAATCCAACCAAAATTCAGATTAAAATGTCTCCTGTGCAGAGCAAATACTCTTGGAGCAAAAAAAAAAAAAGAGAGAAGTTTGCTTTTGGGATTAAAAGTCCCACATTTTGGAGGGTCTGCAGGGGTACAGTGGGGCACTGCCCACACCAAAAAAAAATAAAAATCACACCTTATTTCCAGAGAAGCTGGTTAATTCACGAAGACAAACCACACAGCATTCCCTGTTGTTTCTAAAGCTTCATGAAATTAAAAGTGCATTTTATTCCAGTCAAAGCACACAAGGATGCAAGACAGGAACGAGGCTGGGGCTGTGACAGCTCAAACTCAGCTCACTGCAGATGATCTTGAGCTCTGAACAGAACACCTGTGCCCTCTAGAAATGCTGCATTCTTGGCCTTTTAAGAAAGGAAAAATAGATATACACAACAGGACAGATGTGGGAAATCTGCTACATGAGTTTTAATTGCAACCATTTGTAACCTGCATTTCCCCCAGATACATATCTTATTTTTAAGCAGATATTCCTAATTAAGCAGAGGACTTGGTTATCACCAGGCCAGCGACTCGCAGAAGCAGGTTATCAACACCATCAAATCACAAAAGCACCCCCAGATATTGATCCAGAAGTAGAAGGCCATCACAAACTGCAAGATCCCAGGACCAATTAGGGGACGGGGAGGAAGGATGGGAGACACCAGGACCGCAGCTCTTGCATCTGAACGAGGACTCAGCAGGATCCTCAGACGTTTGCCTGGGGAGGTGGCAGGGTCTGGGATGGGTCATTTACAGCCTCCCAAGCACAGGGTGTGAGACCCACGGTGTTCTGCAGCTGTATTCCCATGGCCCCTCCACCCAGGGAATCCTGCTGCCTCCCATACCTACACAATTCACCTGGAGTGATGCGGAAGGGGAATTAAACACCAGCTCCGTGCGTTGCAGGTTAACTGGCTGTGCTACCAGGTCATCATTCCATTCTGGAAATGTCATTCCAAGTTAATAAGGTACTACATGACTCGCCTTTATGGAAGCCTAAAAATATGCAAAACCCCCTTATTTTTGTATTCATTGTGCCTGTCAATCACAAAAACAAAGCTTTAAGGTAAGGGGGTCCTGAATTATTTGTGTGTTTGCATTATCATCTGTTAGTTACGGGGCACAGTGCAGCAAGTGGTTAAAAATCTGAGTACCTCTGGTCATTTGGGGAAAAAGCCAGGCTGAAGTGGCACTGCCACATCCCCATGGCACTGTTAGGGACAGCACCATGGTGCTGTAACACTGTTCTGTGCCCTGGAAGAGGATCAGGGATCCTGCACCAGGCACAGACATATCCATAACTCAGCCTGCACTTTCAGCCCACCCAATGAAAAAAGTAGCATTTTCCATATCTTCAATAATTTTCTTTCCACAGTCTCAGGGTGACACACAGACATTGGTGAGAGCTTGGCAATAAATCGAAGAGGCAGGTAAATATTAGCATATTATTTGCAAACATTAAGACTGAAGCACTGAGGATTGTCTGGTCAGAAAACCAAGCCCTTCTGTCCTTCAGCCCTTCACTTTTATACATCAAAGAGTGGCAATGCAAACAGACAGTGCCAGAAAGCAGGCTCTGAAGCTCAGCTAAATGCTCCTTGAAACTTAAAATGAAAAGCTCACCAGTCTTATGTTGTTTCTGCTAAGCAATGCATGCCACGGTGCTGGCTCATGGGTGAAACAAATTGCTGTTCTAAGTCTATTAAAAAGGGAAAAAAAAGGCCACCATATGGTGCTGACTGCAGTAGCTCTTAGCAGGTGAAATGCATCCAGAGCTGTAGCTACCATACTTAATTATTGTGACAAATTCAGTCATTCAAGGTGGGGATTTCTTTGTTTGGGTTTATTTTTTTGTTACTGGTATTTTTAAATAGGTCAATGTGCTATCCCCACCCTCAAAATAATACTGGGGAGAAGAGACTAGAGGAGGGGAGGAGAAAACCCACATCCCACAGAGATATTTGTGTCACCCAGAGGCAGGAAGGGGCTCAAGCACAGTTTGGGATACTGAAGGCATCACGCTGAAGGAGAAGGATGTAGAAGGGGGTTTCTCACAGTGCATCCTTGAACTCCCTCATGAGGATCTAATAACGAAACAGCAGCACTGACACCCCGCCCAACACATCTGCACTGATGGAGATGGTGAAGCCACACAGACCTGTCCACACTACTTACACCTATGAGAACAATATTAAAAAATGTATTGACACAAGTATTTACAGGAAGATGGTCTTGGGCTTAATACATCCCAGATTATGCAAGAAGCATAGGCAAAGTATCTGTCCTTTCATGTGAAAGTGTGCCAAAAAATCCCTGGAATGGCTTCAGCAGGGCTGCTGTCTGACCTGAAGGTCCCTGATGTCTGGTGTGCACAAAGGAACAGTCCAGAGAGAGGGATTCCAAAGAGTGCCTTAAATACAAACAAGCCTCCAGACCAAATGGCTCAGAAATCAATTAGCCCCATGCACAGACGAGGCACATTTCCAAGTTATTTGGTATTTAGTGTAAAGTTTCAGGGGATACTGCTGGGATCCTCCACAGCAGCACCTGCTCTGCTATTCCCCTCGCTGCAGTTCGGCATCACACGCACCACGTGTGGCTCACATTTACAAGAATTAGATTAAGTTATTCCAGCCATCTGACTTCTTCCTTTAATGTCCTGTGTCATTTAGAGTCAAAGACATCACTTTGTTCAATGGAAATCCACGTGTAGATTCCCCAGTTCTCCATGCTCTGGATCATACATATGTATACCCACAAAACATTTATTTAATTTAAGCACCAAGAAATGCTCCTCTCCAATTCAAACAACTAAAAAGTCCCTGTGAAAGACCCAGAGGTTTGATTCACTTCTTTTTTTCCCCCCAGGATAAAAACTTCAGGTGAATCCAGCTGATTATATTCATCATGAGCTGAGCTCCTGAGGTTCCCACAGCCCTACAGAGGGGCTGCCTTGATCATTTCACTCCTACAAGTTATAAATTCATTTATTAACATCATCCCAAATCCAAACTCTTCAATATATTCAAAAGGGATACACACCCCCCACACCCCCATATATACACACACATTTGGAGCAGTAATTATTTTCTTTTCCCTTCTAAAATACTAATTTAAAATAAAACTTTCACTGAGAGGAACAGCTAAGAACTTACCCATATCCAAACCTAGAGTATGCATAATTTTATTACATTATTTAAAAAATTATTTCATTAGCAGGGGTTGGGATTTTTCCCTCCCTTCATAAGATCCTGCTTAAAACCTTAAGGGAAAAAACCATTCTGTGGTCCTTCCATGCTCTCACTAATTTTCTCAAAAAGCCTACAGTAATTTCCCTGAACAGCTTCCAAAATGAAAGCCATAAAACAGCTCCTCTCACTGGGACTGTCTTATCTGTGGGTGTGTCAAAGGATCAGCTCGTTACAGGGCTTATCTGGGGGGGAAAACCAAAAACAAAACAAAAAAATAGAGCAAAAAATACTTGTCATTTTAAATTCATAAATATACATTTTTAAAGTGTGCATATCCTGATCTGGAGGCACTTTCTGTGAGTTAGAAATTCCCCAAAAGCAGCACCCACCAAAACCAGCACTGTCACCGTGTGACAGGAGAAGGACAGTCTGGCTGATGGCAGTCGATGATACCCCTGGAACTGATGGTGACAGTGAGAGAACCGCATTTGGGCCCAAAATCACCTGTATGCCTGTCCTGGAGTGACAGATGTGGTTCTGTTGGAGCAGAGAGGATCCTGAAGAATGACTGAGGGAGCTGGGGTTGTTCAGCCTTTCTGTCTCCTTTTCTCATCTTTGGCCCCCTTTTCCATCCCCTCCCCTCTTTTCCCGTCTTTTTCATCCCTTTTTCCCCCTCTCCATCCTCTTTTCCCCCTTTCCATCCCTTTTTCCCCAAAAATCCCCCAAAATTTCAAAAATCTCCCAAAACCTCCCCAAATCCCCCCTAAACCCCCCCCAAATCAACCCAAACTGTCCCAAAAGTGCCTCAAAAAACCCTTTGAAAAACACAAAAATTGCCCCAAATACCCCCAAAAATCTCCCCCAAAACCCACCAAAATCGACTTTAGCAACCCCTAAAATCCAAAATTATTGCCAGCTGTTAAACCCAGGTGGGGCAATGTTCTTTATCTCTTCCACAACCCATCCTCCCTCCAGGGGACATCTGCTGTTAATGGGCCATTAAGGCTCGCTGCATCACTGATAAAATTACATTGTCTCATTGTGAGATGCTCCACCCAGTGGGAGGAGCCAGGCATTCCTACCTGGATATAATCAGAGGTTTGGAACACAGGTTGCATCTTTCCACTGGATTCCCAGAGGAAGATCAGATCCACCAAGACCACTGCTGGACCTTCAGAGGAGAACTTCACCTTTCTACAGGATTTTCTTGGCCACGCAGGAGCGAGGCAGGATTTCCCTCCAGCAGCAGCAGGGCTGATTAAAAGACAGCTCTAGGGAGCACGGTGAGGAGGAGCAGGGAAACAGGAAGTGCAGTTCACACAGGGCAGGGTAAGCAGGCAGGGTTGTAGGTTTACTTGCTTTGCTGTTCTCTTGGTTGGATAGTTTTGGGGTTTTGGTTTTTGTTAGTCATGGATTTTACACAATCAAAACCTGCAGTGAGTGAAAGTGTACGTAGCCATACGGTTTTACACACAGAAGTGTGTGGAGAACCCTCCAGAAAGGACGTGTCTGTCCAGACCCAGTCCTATGTGGAACGTTTGAGCTTATTTAGAGAAGAATTATGCCAGTGGACTCAACAAGTGACAGATATCTGTTCGCTGCTGGCCAGGCATAGGGAAGAAGTTGCAAGACACAGGAGCATTAAGGAACTTGAAATGGAAATAGATAGGTGGTATTCCAGCCTTCTACCCTTGAGGCGGGCCCACTGGGACTCAGAGGAGTCCCATGCCTCCCTGGAGGACATAGTGCCCTCTGACGGGATTACAGAACTTGAAATGGAAATAGATTGGTGGCATTCCACCCTTCTACCCTTGAGAGAGTCCCACTGGAACTCAGAGGGGTCCTATGCCTCCATGGAGGACTGCTTCCCTGGAAGAGGTCGTAGGGCAACTTTATGATGTTTGTATCCCCAACCTGTTCCGTTTATGTTGGATATTATTTTCTGTACTTTTAATGTCCAAGAATGAAGTGGAGGGAAAGAGAAGGGATGAGTTTGTCTTCAGAAACTGACTCACTGCTCCACACACTGCTCCTGGACTGTGTTGTCTGCAGAACAGACAGACAGCAGGACAGAGATCTTTGCTTTTAGGTGGTTTTAGCTAGCTGAGGAAGAGAAGCTCCCTGCACTGTTTTTTGGGGTTTTTTTTCTCTCCTTTTTCTTGGAACTCTTCAAACCTGCTCTGGACTGAAAACCCAGAAGACCACCAGGAGCTCACACCCATGGCCCACCAGAGCCCAGGATGGCTTTTTCCAGCTCCAGAGGGACTGACAAGATGCTGAGCCAGCCAGGCTACACTCCATGACAAGGACTCTCTGAATTTGCCATCTCTTTGAACAGCAAGAGGTTTTATTGTTTCATATTATTCACTTTTTTATGCTTGTGGATACTTTGCTTGTTAAATAAATAGTTTTTTCCACTTTTCTCCAAGGAAATCTTTTCCTGAACCAGTTTGGGGAGGGGCTGCTTGAGTTTGCTCTTCTGGAGGGCCCCCATTCAGAGGTTTTCTCCCCAGTTTGCCATAAACCAGGACAAATACGTTTATTGGCGCCAAAGTGGGGACTGAGGCGCCATAGGTTTTTGGAGCATGCACATTCCAGAGTACAGCCAGATTGTGAGCCCTGGTCACCCACAAGAAGAATGATTTCCACTGGGGCCCTGAACAGCAACACGCTTTTGCCCAGATCAAACAGGAGATTGCTCATGCAGCAGCCTTTAGCCCAGTCAGGACGGGAGCAGAGGTGAAGAACATGCTTTATACTCCACAGCCAGAAGCCATGGTCTGCTCTGGAGCCTTTGGCAGAAGGTGCCTGGGGAGACTCGAGGCTGACCACTGGGATTCTGGAGTTGAAGTTACAGAGGGTCTGAAGCCAACTACACTCCCACGGAGAAGGAAATTTTAGCAGCCTGTGAAGGAGTCCAAGCCGCCTCAGAGGTAATAGGCACTGAAACACAACTCCTGGCACCCCGACCACCAGTGCTGCGTGGCCAGAAGGGAAAACAGCAGCTATTTGTCCCTTTGTTGTGCACAAACCTCTCACAGTATGGGGAAGGGACCTGCTATCACAACGGGGAGCAAAAATAGAAGAGGATTTTTAATTGGAGTCACGGATGCATTCACCACTCCAAAACTAACTTGGAAGACAAATAATCCTGTTTAGGCAGATCCAAGAGCAGCCAGCTTCGGCAGGAGATGAAAAGACCTTGTCAGAAATCTCAAAGAACAAAGTAACAGCAATCCAACAACACAGAAACTCACTAAGAAATACAGAAGGAAATAGAAGTTCGAATTTATGCAGCCACAGCAGCTCCTCCTCATCCTGAAAAAGCAAGCCTGAGCTGGGAAAAATTCACAAAGCACCGAAATACAACCTTGCCAAAAATACCAGCTGATGTCGGGTGGCATCTACATCTACATTTCCTGAGCCCTGGGCTCCTGGAAAGGTCGGCACAGCCCGGGTGGAGCTCTGTGTGTGCAGCAGTGAGCTCTGAGCACACTGGGCAGGCTCAGGACCCAAACTGCAGTGGGCACTGGCCAACAGCAGCCTTTCTTTGCTAGAGCCACATCCCAGCATTGCCCCAGGTGCCAAACCCCTGGTGACAAACACAGCGAAACATTTCTAACCAATACCTCAACACAGGAGACAGCAGTAAGTTTTGGTAAAGGTTGTTCTGCTGCATTAATTCTATTGCAGACTAACCCAAATTATGAGCTCCTTTTCTTAAACATCTCAACAAATTAAATTCCAATATTTGCCAAACTATTTAGCATAGCTGTGTTCGGTGTGGTAACCAAATGGTCTGAATCAAATCTGAATTCCCAAACCAGCGTAGCTATTTAACATATTGTGGGCACACATTTTAAATCACTAATTCCATGGAACACAAGACCAAGGTCTAAAAGAACTGCTCACTCCTAGGTGCACAGGCTGATAAATTGTGGTGAACTTGTGAAAGGCAGCTGACGTTCTGTGACAAATCAGTGTCATCACCTGGTCACAGACACCCAGAGGGGACTGAGTAACAGAATCGACGTGTCATCTCCACACCTCTGCAGTGTGATGATGTGTGACACGCTTTGCTCCTCAGAGCTCTCTCACCACAACCTTTCCCACAACCTTCCCTCAGCAGGGAGCACTGGGGATATAACCAGCGCTGGTGCTTACCTTGTGCTCTTCATGGAGAACAGAGGGCAAAGCCTCGGAACAACAGAAATAAAACAAATGTGTTACCCAAGTGAGTAAAACCAACACCTAAAACGACTGTAGGATCAGGCTGAATCCTACACACCTCTCTTACAGCCAGCTGGCTCTCCCCCACACCTCATGGCTGGGAAACACAAGGCTGAAAACTTCATCCTAAATTAAAATTTTTTTAGACAGCTCAGAAACTTATTAACCACCACTCCTTCTTTGCTATAAAGGACATAACCTTAAACTCTTTGAGCACAAACAACTCAGCCTCTTAAGAATTTACTACAGGGAAATGTTTTCTTGAATCAGATCTGAGCACAGCTCAGAATCTCAGCTCTCTTTGTTCCAGGATGCTGCAGGGATGAATCTGGGCAGGGGGTGAAGGGAGGGTGTTATGAGCAAGCTGGCTCTTCTGATTTCTTGTAAATACCATAAAAATGAACACTTCACCATAATCTATGAATTGGATATAAAGAGAGAAAATAACTCTTACAGAAATGAGCGCTTTTAAGTGCTTCTTGAGCTTCAAATGGGAGAAAACATTTATGAATTTTTCCATCATGGTGTGAAGCATCGTGTCAGGCAGGATCAACCCCATAAAATTATTTTGTGACAATACGTGAAAATGGTTTTAACATTCTCAGCCCCTCCAAAGTGAGAGCAAAGACTATCCGAGCCATCTGAGAGTTCAGAATTGGAATAGGGCTTTGAAGAGATTATTTGCAGACTAATCATATATTTTCTCATGGAAGCATTCAACAATTTGAAGCACCATATTCACATAGCACATTTTGCCTTCCACAATTACCTCTGAAAGAGCCACTGAAAAATTATACACTGTGTAGACAAGAATATATCTAAATGATATGCATGTCTAACAGCAATAGATTGTTTTCAAGGGGTCCTAAACACAGCTTTTCCATTTGTTCATGCAACTGCATGCAATAATAATTTATGTACAAGAATCTATGCATTTCAATCAGATATACACAACTGATAGGCTTTTCCGTCTGCTCTTTTTTGCATCTTTTTATAAAAAAAAATTAGATTTTTAAAGGTATTACTTTTGACTTTTTTTAAATCACACACAAGTGCATGTGTGCACACACAACCACCTTGTTCAGGACTCAGAGAATCAGTGCTGCAAATCCTGCTGAAAGCGATAAGAAGAAACCAAGAAACGAAGAAACTACGGTACAATTATCACTGGTTTCATACTTAGATCCACCCAAAAGAAAAACCTCGTTGTCATCACAGGAATTTTTCCTGATTGCATGTTTAAAAAAAAAAATTCCTGCTTCACTTGAAACAGAAGGGTTTCATTTCAGTGCAGCCCTACTTGGTACAAAGCGTTTGATTTCATCTGATTTCATGGATTTATTAACTTCCAGCCTTATTCAAGACAAAACAGTTAAAAAGAAAATATAGGTGAAGATGAAGGTGTTTTAGCCAGCCTGGTGTGTTTATACACAGATTATAACTCCTAAAGCTGCAGCAGGAATGTGGGATGGGTAGGAGAAGGCTACCTACAATTCCTCATCCAAATTTCCCTTCCACACTTCTGCTTTCATCCTGGCTTCTTGCTATTCACAGTGGCCAGCTGTGCAGGCCTAAGCAGAAAAACAATGGTTTTCTAGACATTTCAGTGCCACAGTGTCCCAGAAGGGACCAGTGTCACCTCCTGTCCCCCACAAGTGTCACCTGCCTTTTCCCCAGTTCCTAAAACACCACTGACCTGTCCTGGTGCTGGGCACAGAGGAGGATACAGACACCAGGATCACAGAATACAGCTACCTTTAAAACTTTTTCCTAACACGAGAATTTGCACAAATTTAATTTAACCTAATTTCACAAAGAAATTAGATTAATTGCCAATCAAAGTCCATGTTCAAAAAAGCCAAGGCTTTTCTCCAATAATAAGGTTCTATCTGTAAAACCACAATAATGCAAGGTTTAATTTTCTCCTGTGCTTTATCATGGAGAGGGGAGAAAAATGTCCCTTCGATGCCTCATTCATGGAGCTGCCTTGATCCTTGAGTTCTTACTGAAGCAACTGACTTTTGGATGAACCAACAGGCAGAGCATCCAAATTGGCTTTCAGTAACTCATTTAGGAAAAAAAAAAAATTAAAAAATCGAAAAACCCAAACACAAACAGAAATTCCCCCAAACTCAGAGCATCTTTTAAATTCTCTTTGTCTGTGTGAGGAGTGCATTAGATCCGATAAGGGATATTAAATGGCCTTTAAGGCTGACAGCAAAGAGCAGCTCTAATGGGAGCCCCAAATTGCGCTGCCAGCTATCCAGTGTACTTACAAAACAGCAACATCAAGATGCCAGAACACTGCCATGACCTATATTTCCTGCAAACCAATTTTCTTCTTTGTAGGGTGGATGGAAAGAATCCAAGCGCTATTTAAGTTCCTTTTCTTTCTGCTGGAACTATGCCTTATCATACACATTTTTCCAAAACCCAACTTTTCTGTGCCCTACAGCTTTTAAAGAAGAAATTATCTGCAGTCTATTTATTTATTATAAACAGTAAATAGTGCAAAATCATGTTTAGGCCACAGTTATCAGGTGAGACCAGAATTCTTTGTATCTCATTTCCACACTTTAAAAAGAAATCAAAGCCCTTAAAGGGGAATCTTTAAAAAAAAAGAAGAGTGTTACAGAGAGATACAGGTCACACATTTCAAGGAATTTCTGTGGATTCATTACTGATGATGCCAGAATTTCCAGCATTTATATTTATCTAAGTGAGGGGTTTATTCTTTTTCTTATTCCCATGCAATGGGGTAAAATTGTATTTTTTGAGGAGAACATAAAAATGAAGACAACATTTCTAGAGGAAAGGAGGTATCTGTCCAATTTCTTTGACCCCCCCACTGCCTCCTGATAGCCCTATAAATTCCATTTTCGCCTCCAATGGAGGAACTTTGCTCATTTGTTATACACGCTCCGCTCAGAGTAGTCAACAAAACACCTGAAAGGATTCATGATCAGCTTGTTTTCACCACCCCACCCCCTTTACAGCTATCCTTGCCAAATGCAAACTCTCCCCCTCAGGCAGGGAAATTTGGAAACAGAACACCTGATGCAGCTTTTATTCCAAAATTGTCTCACGTGTGTTGAGTGTCAGAAAGAGCCATGTTGTGCCACAGCACCCACTTGTCTCGGGAAAATTGAAATCACTCGGTGTCTAACACTTTGAATGATTTCCCAACTTCTCACTTGCCCCATCTGCTCCTCTCAGCTCAGTTTGATTTGTTTTAGCCTTTGTGTCTGCAGTGGCACCAACAAAACTGCAGCATCACTGCAAGCTCCTCTGCTATGGAACAGTGCCAAGGCTCTCAGATTCAGCCTCCTCCAAGAGAAAAAGCACCAAAAAAAAAAAAATCAAGATTTCTGCTTCGTTCTGTTGTCTCTCCCATCCTCCAACAGAATCACAGGCAGCTCTCCTGCTCCAATGCTGAAATAACATCCCACCTACAAAACAACCAACATTGCAATTACAAATCAGATATCCACAGAATACAGCAGAGCACATGAATGCCACGTCTCAACCCCAATTTTACTCTATTAGTTGCCCCAATTAGCTAAGGAATTAAGGAAAAACTTCTTGAGTTTATGCAGGATTTTGTTTCTGTGCTGTTAGTATGGTACCTAGAGACCCTCAAAGCAAAAAATACTACTACTTTCCAGCATTTAAGAAACTGGGATTCTGAAATCAGACATAGAACTTTTTAATAGGTGAGAAAATAGATAAAAACAGTAGAAGATATACAACATGAAAGGAGGGAAATAGATAAAAACAATAGGAGATATACAACATGAAAGGAGGGGGGTTGGTTAAGACAGTAAGCAAGGTGAGCAATCCCAGTTCTGTCCCTGAACTGCAATGGAATCTGGATACATCCACCCAAGGATTTAAAAAAGGCCTTAAATACGATGGAATAAAGATTTTAGAAACAACCACATGGGGCAAAAAAGCCACAGTCAGTCCACACAAGTGTCCATTAAAAAAGATTCAACTCAGACTGAGCAAAAGACACTAAAAACCCCCAGAGCCACACTTGTTCATCTTCCCACAGACTTGGATTCAGCAACCAGACCAGTGAGGGCCCACAAAGCTGCAGATGGAGCTGTGAGAAGGGAATCACTCCAAGACTCTTCCTTGGGAGCCACCAAGGACTGAACACATCATTTTGTAGAGGGAAAAACAACTGATGGAGAAACAGCACAGCTCCCACCCTGAAGTGTGGTTCTGTCATATGAGCACCAAGCTGACAAGAGCTCAGAACTCCAGGACAGTGATCTCAAGTTGCCTTAGTTTTATTCAAAAGAAAGTCTCTTCTCAGTGAAAAAAAGAAATATTTAAACCTTTCCAAAACCTTGGCATTCGCTTCCTCAACTGCAAAGTACCAACAACACAAGTGGCTTGGCCTGGTATTTGTTAGGGATGTTCAGGATGGATCAGGTAACTAGGAATTCCTGTTTTTACTAGGAAAGCACACAGTGAGGCACCAACCACCCCTTGCACCAGCTCCACCCTGCAGAATCCCTCAGCTGGAATTCCTCACAGTGCCCTCAGTGGGACAGTTTTTCCCCAGTGCTCATTCCCTCCTTCTGGTGAAGGTCACAAAACCCAGCTCCACAATTCCAAAGGCGTATGGCTGTAACATTTTCCAAGAGAAGTCACTCAACACGCTGCCACTGCAGCAAACTGAGCAGGCAGTCACAAAGGTGGGCTGGTCCTGAATTTGGGAACGGTGTTCAGCAGTCATTGGGAAGTAAATGAGGCAGAAAGTGAGTTAGCAAAGCAACTGCAGGGCTGGGAGCACCATCAGGTGTGGGAGCTGCAGGGGAAGCAAAGGTGAGCACAACCAGAGAGCCAGCACTGCCATCTTCAAGGTAAAATATTATGTTTGCAACTAGAAGAGAAATCTCCCTGGCAGAAGAGGCTGCTGTGGTATAAACTGCTCCTGTGAAGGTCTTTGGCACAGCAGTGAGTGTGTGTGTCCACGCTGCGTCTTCACTGAACAGGGAAAATAAATCAGCATACAGATCAAACTAACCAGCTTCAATGGACATGCCATTTTCCTTCACAGACCACGATTTCTCCCATCTCTGTTCCCATCTGCTGACAGCTAGGAAACGCTATTCCATCCCCTAGTTTGTGTTTTTGAAATCAGGGCTCTGTGCTCTCCTTGCCACTCCGAGCAGCCAAGAGGCACAGCCTGACCCCAGTGAGGAAATCTTTGTGGGTTACTGCTTTGTTCCACGGCACCCTGAAAAGAAAAGCTGCCAGCCAAACGTCTCCAGCCAAATGCAAAATACATTATTAATGAAATTAGTGCAAGGAACCTTTTTGTATGCCTCTTTTATTAAATAATTCCGAGCGACTCCATTGTGCAATTAAAGCATCTGAACTTTGCTTTTTAAATGTTGCCATGTGTAATCTCCACTGTGTGTTTGCACTTGAAATGGTAATCTGAAGGCAACAGAGTCTGTAATAAGTGGAATTATTAATAAACTCTATTCCAGGTCCTACCACTAAGAAATGTACCCTAGGGCCCTGCATAAGGTGACATTCTTACTTTAATATTAAGATTAATATTATATTTTTTTCAAGATTCGCTTACAAAAAGTTACCAAAACAGACAAGCATTTCCCCAGAAAAACAACCTGTTTCAAAGACAACCATTTAGAATTCAAACTACTTCCTCAGTCTCCAGAATTAGAAAGAACTGGGCAAGCCAGAACCTACAGGAACAACAGTGATGTTCAGCCCAGATCACATCTCCACAGGGGGAGAAATTTTTGGTGGTTGGGCATGAGACAACCTGAGCTTGTGCAAAGTCACCTGTGAAGGAAAGAGGCAAAAATGCGAAGGAAATGAAGACAACGTCCAGGCAGCCCATATGGACCATCACCAAGGAAAGGTTCTGAGCTGCTCATGGATTTGGCAATGGGGCATGTGGCCCTCCGTGTCTCACTCAGCATCCTGTGCAAATCTGGCTCAAGCTGATAATGATCAAACCTAATTACAATCTGACAGCCCTCGGTGGCTTATACAGTGCTTAAGATTTTATCACAAGTCTCATGATATTTAGTGTTCTTCTTAAGTCCTAATTCCTCATGTCAAGCAATTACCCAAGGTTCTCCACTTCCAATAAAAATGGAGTTTTCATATCCTGAGCTTGGAACAAAGCTTCAAACATGACCTACATGGAATCTAATGGTTTCTAAACTTTTTTTTTCTTTTTTTTTTTCTTTTTTTTTTTTTGTTTTTTTTTTTTTTTTAATATGTACATTTAAAATTCTGCTGAGTCTCTTTAGAGCCAGGTACAGATGGGTACAGACAAATCCAACACAAGTATTGGGTAAGAACAAGCAGCTCCAGCAGAGAGATCATTACCCTGTCAAACACCAAGGGTAGAGCACCTATCACTGAGTAAGGGAAATAACAGGCCTTAAACCCAAGTCACTGCTTAAAACTACAGCAAAATAAACCTGCACAACCAATTACTTCAGTATTCTACACCTCTGCAGCACTGGGTGCCCTGCTAGAAGATGACACCTCTCCTCCAACACTGCTGCCTGCCTCTTGGAAGCAACTTCTGCTGTGTCCCACACTCACACAGCTTTGACTCAAGACAAACCTGGGTGACAGCAGGGGAGAGATGAACAGTTCCACACTGCCTTTTGGCCGAGTTCTTCACCTCAGTGTGAGAAATCCCTTCTGGCTGGGAGCAGGGGGCCAGCTGGCCCCGTGTGCAGCAGCCTTGGCTCCCTGGCAGGCACCAAGAGCACACACATCTCGAGATCATCGCATTTGTGAGCCTGGCACAGTGATGCCAGAAGCAGTGTCACCCCCAGTCTGGGTCCTCAGCTCCAGCATAAACTTCTCCAGGAGATTGTTTGGTCTGGGTTAGGTTTAGCACCCTCAGGATCCCAAGGCACTGAGCTTTCCTACAGAACATCACCTGTGTGAGGTGTCCTACCTGTGTCTGCTGCCTGCTCACACTGTGTGACACCCTCCTCTTCATTAAACGGGGAAGACAATTCCTTATTCAGTTCTCCGGAGGGGTTTAACAAGTCTTTATCAGAAGTCCTCTCTTTCCTGGGCTGACCTTCTCCTGTTCCTCACGCTGGGCTGCCACAAAAGCTTTGCCTAGCTCAATTGCACCCAGCAAACGGACTTTCAGCTAAAAAGCTTTCTTTTTTTGTTTCTATAAAACAGTTCCTGCCTTCCCAACTAACCTATCCAACCCAAACCCAGCACAGCAGTACAGAAACTTTAACAGCAGGACATTTACCTACCTACTCCGTTTTTCTTCCAGATTATACTTAGAAGGCACAACTGAAGAGAATTCGAATTACGTCGCTCAGAAGGAAAATTATATACACATGACTTGTAAATTGAGATGTCCTTGGCCTTGGACCAGGGAAACCTCTAAGTCCATCACATCAAACCAGCAGGCAAGAATTTTGATAATGCAATGAGAAAGCTGGTAAAGCTTCAGTCCCCGATCTGCTGCCACAGCCAAAAGGGTGAATATTCACTGCAACTCTTCTGTCTTCATTCTGCCCATTTTAGACTTGATTCCTAAAGGAGCCTCAAATCTGCATAATAAAAACTGAAACATTTCAGACAGTGTGGACAGCTGACCTTTACAAAAAATGATTCTATTCCAATAATGGGTAAGAAATTATGCACTGGTATCCCACATATGTTAGTAAGGACACAAGGATGCTCCAAGGCTTCCCCTTTTCCCCCTGGATTTCCATGGCTCTGAGAAAAGAAATATATTTGTTCTACCAAAGTGGGATTACGGTTTGAGAAGGTGATTCCCTGATCCCATTTTTCCCGACTCTCAGTGAAAATTCACAATTACATATCCACTAACCTCAGAGCAACTGTTGGAAGCCCTTTTTTATGGAAAACCACTATGGAGCACCTGCGATTTAACTGACCCCAGCACTGGCCATGGAAAGCCTGCTCTCAACCTTAACTAAAGCTTTGCTCCAGCTCTACCCAGACCTCCAGTGGGCCAAAGCCTTTTCCACATGAAAAAATACTGAACTAATATAATTTAGAGCATGAATTTAAGCTCATTTGAAGGACCGCAAAGCCAAGTGAAGGCATGGTTATTTCAATGGTAAAGTTGCAAATCTCAGTTTAGCCTCAGCTTGCTGAAGGCTTTTGAAAGTTAAATCTATATAAACCAGTCCTAATCTCAAAGATATTTCTGAGAAGGGCCTGTACCAGCCTAAGAGTGTAGGGAAAAATAAATCAATGTAAAGCGAGACTTGTTCAGTGATCATGCACATCTCAAAACTGTGACTGGAGGGACTTTGGTGTATTGACAGTAATCACACACTTTAACACAAGCCCCAACATCATCTCTTCATTCACCAGACAAATAAAATTTCATGTTGGAAAACAGTAATGACAACAGTTAATATTTTCAGTAATAAGTTATCCTCACAGAGAGCACTTGACCTTCATTGTAATTTCCACACAGCTTGCAGTAAACCACCTGAGTGTGTATAAAATGTAATGAATAAAGAAATATTAAAAATGATAGAATGTTATTAAAGTGGGTCACAATTCAAACAGCACAATTACTGAAAAAAACAATGTTGGAAACTGCATCACTCCCAGTCCTTCTCACGCTGGATGAGCTACTCTATAATTTATTTTGCCTAACAACAGCTTCTGTCCATATTGTCTCTCTTTATCCCCAAAGACTCTTTTAATGCAGCCCACTGTGCCACATGACAGCACAATGGCCACACGAGGCATGAAATGTCACAGATCACAGCTTTACACCTGGCCAACATAATGCATTCATCCAATCCTTTCATGCAGTAGAAACATTTGCTGTGATTTTGTGGGTCAAGCTACAAGAGGCAGATGGAATAGGCACTTTATTTACATGGAGGGGTCCCCAAGCACATTCACTTTGTTTATGAGGGACAGAACCCAGCCCTACACAGCTATCCAAGACATTGGACCAAAGACATTGTTGTTCTAAAGGATGAGAAAAAGTTGTTTCCTCCGAGGCTTTTGGACAACGATCATTATTCCTTTTGACCCTTAACATTATATCCCACATATTCTGAACATTCTGGAAAAGCTCAGAGTTGGGCTTTTGATTCACATCCTGGGAAGAGATGAGCATAATAAAGATCTGCCTGTAATTTAAAGCAAGTCTGACAGTAACAGAATGGTGAGACTCTCCCCAGCACTCACCCCTGTGAAATCCCACAAATTCTGTAGGGAATGCACCATAGCAGGTCAGAGTGGTCAGCTCTTTAATTTTAACCAGAAATTCAGGATGAGTGGATGTAGACATTGGCTTTACTCATCCTTCCATGGACCACAAAACAACCTGAACTGTCCACAAAGACACAAAAACTCAGGAAGAAAATCCTTGGATACAAAATGTATCACTTGATACCTTATGAATATTTTGAGTGATTTTGAAGCATTTTAGATTATTGACATTGATGGCACCATGAGAGTTTGGGGGAAAATTCCTATATAAACAGCAAAAATCTTTGCTACAAGGAGATAAGCCTATCTTTCAATTATTTGTGTTGCTCATGAGTATCAATGTCATGTGTGGGTTAGAAGCACAGCCTACCTTCACTGGATCTTGCAGGAAAACAAAATCTCAGGACAGTAGAAAAAGCAATGGAAAAAAAAAAGTATCTACTACTACATTGCTCTTTTTGTTAACAAAATTATACAGTAAAGTCTGGATGCATATCTAATTTTATCTCCCAGCATCTGCCACTGCTTCATGACCTCTAAGATAGTCTGCAAGCACATTGATAAACAGATTAAAGTTAACTCAGTGGGTACAGAGCAATCCCCGAGTTCCCAGAAGGATATTTGACTGAATCAAATGGAACACACCATCCCTGAACCTCCAAAAGAAGAGGAAACCCCTCCTCCCCCCGAGAAGCAAACTGCCATCCTACTGTTTCCCTTGCCTGAATACCAAAAAGCACGATATAAAACCACATTTGTAAGCAGACACTGATTTTTCACAGAGGAGAAGTGCCTGTTGGCTTGTTTGTTTCAGAAAGGATTCAGGTTCAGACAGCTAAACAGAAAATCCTGATTACAGAGAAGAAAATACTTTATGCCTCAACTCCTTTCTCCTGGAATGCCAGTTTCAGGAAGATTTATCACATTTACTATTGACAGATGATTCTTCCATCCATTAGACCTGAAAAAACAGGGAAGAAACCCGGCAGCCTGGTGCTTAGGGAAGGAGGGAAATATGGCAGGGCAGGGGGTGGGAATGAGTTCATCTTCAAGGTCCCTCCCAACCCAAACCATTGTGTGATTCCATGCCACGGCCGGTTGAACTGTAGGGAACCTTCTCCACATAAAGAACTTTTAAATAGGAATTGGGCTTTGATGTGCAGTGCTGAGTATTGGGATTTCCTTCTGCCTTAGCAGCTCAGGGTGAAGAAAACCCGTGGCCAGTGGAATTCCCAGGCAGGTGTGCCCAGAGAGCCCTGACCCTGTGCGAGGAAAGCAGATTGACTACAGCAACTTACCTTGAAGGAAGGTAAAGCATTCACTTCATCCTCATGAAGAAGTGAAAGCTCAGGCTTTCAAATGAGATGTAAAATAGAGCCCTGACCATTCATCGTCATTAAAGATCCCATGAAAATCCCCACAAGAGCAAAAATGTTAACTAACATGTCCTGGCCAATATCCAACTCGGATAATTGCATTCTGCTTCCTAAATTCCCCTCGCAGTTTCAATTGGATTAGTTTTTCTTCATTTCTCTTCCCTAAACCCCTCCTGCATAATGTTTCCAGCCCGGAATGGCTGCTGTATTCCACTCCAGAGGTGTGTGAATTATCAGTGCTGGGCAATCCCAACATACATTTTGGATATATTAGTCAGGGAAAACACTCTCTGAGCTGGTGTAATCCCCTCACCTCTCA
The DNA here is from genome assembly GCF_009819655.1 of Sylvia atricapilla. Lineage (NCBI taxonomy): Eukaryota > Metazoa > Chordata > Aves > Passeriformes > Sylviidae > Sylvia > Sylvia atricapilla. The sequence continues at coordinate 27,532,861 of NC_089148.1, read as the reverse complement.
CTGAGGAGCATTTAACTTTACAAATGAGAAATCCCTCTGATGTTAGTAAGATTATATATTTTTTTTCTTTTTTTTTTTTCTCTAAAATTATTGCCCTGCAAGGAATGGTACCAAACCAGCCTCCTGCCAGTTAGGAAAGTCCTTTGCTGGGCCATATCCTCAGCTTGAGGAATCAGCTGCACTTGCTTTGACTTCAGTAGGGCTCTGCTACATTAAAACAGGAGTAAATATTCATACAGTGTTTTTTCACTAAGTCACTCATGTTTAAATGTTGGAAGAATCAAAGGAGTTGGCTGCTGAATGCATCAATCTGTGGTTACAAAAGAGGAATATCAGAATGTATTCTCATCCCTTTTAACTGGCTTGCAAATCTTCATGCTATTTTAAAGGGAAGTTGGAGGTTCTTTAACTTGGCATACTGATGAAAAATGAAAGCGCTGTGAAATATGAATCTCCTGTTGTGTGCTATGTGTATTCTACTGTAAATACTCACAATAGTGTAGAGGCAAACTGAAAAGTCCTGACCCTGTGCATTTTATGAAACAGGAGGAGCAAAGGTGATTTATGTGCATAAAAGCAAAAACTGACAAGCCTTTGATTTTCTTGCAGAACAATCCCAAAATGACTGTCAAGACTGCTTAGGATTTTTGCCCTCTGCACTTCCTGTAATAGGACCATTTTATCCACCGCGCTGTTTTATAGACACCGTGTTTGGGGTCATTTCCACCTGCTATCCAGGTTACTCAAAAGAATACTTCTTATTTCCCCTTCCAAGAGCTCTTAGCAGCAGTTGAGATTGGCTTCTTTTCACTTCCAGCCTGCTCCTGCATCTCTGGTTAAGCATAAACCCATAAATACACCATTTATTCCTTCTTCAGAGCTCTGAAAGCAGAAGGACATCCTTAAAAACCCAAGAGAGCAATTGCAGACAGGCTGCAGTCAGAAAAATGGGAACAGGGAATACACCCATTCTGGGATTTTCCCCTGAATATCCCAACCCTCCTCCTTTTCCCCTTGCAGGAGGTGTCACTGTAAAGGGATCCCTCTTTGTCAGCTCCACGCTGGGCTGGCTGCAACATCATGCTCAATTCCGTGGACAAAGTGTGGATGGAACAGGGGGATGGGAAAGCTCCACCAGCATCCTTCCTACTTCTGCAGCAAACGTGCCTGGTGAGGGGTATGGAAGGGAGAGAGGAATTAAAGGAGGGTGAATACCAGGCACCAGCATGGCTGAGGCTCACCTGATGAGCACAGATGGATCTGCAAACGGATTTTAGATCAGCATCAGACGGTTAAAGGAGCACAGACCACGTTCCTGATCTGCAGCACACACATGGGTTTGGTAAGGGGAGAGCTGATCACCAGAAATCACTGATACTTTTTTTTCATCTATTGCCATTCTGGGTCCCAGCCTTGACTCCAGCTCAGCTCCTTTTGCACACAGCTGACATCCACATGGGGAAATGACAAAATGACAAAATGACACCCATCCTCCACCACAGACTCCTCTGTTCCTGTGGTTTTGCTCCAGTGGAGAAAAGCTGGAGAACTTTGAGGTTTGCATCCTTATGGTAAGTAGTGTCAAGATTATGTGGCATTTACAGCAAACACAGCATGCAAAGTTTAGTCCTCTCACTGAAATGCAATTTCAAAAGTGTACAGCTGCTCATCCATTGCCTTGGTTTCATGAACAATCTGAAGGAAAGAGTGGAGTAAGATATCTCTTTTAACCACTCCTTCCTTCCCACTTTGATTTCTTTAGAAGATTACCCTGTGTGGAGTGGAAACATTTGCACTCCTGTGCTCTGAAACAGCCACTGCCATGACAATCAGTAAAAATTAACATGACTACAGGAGCTTCAGGAGCTTGGAATTAGCAAGGTCTGAAAATGGATGGACTTCCCTACCCTCCTCTCTGCATCTTGAGGAACCCTTCCAAAAACCTGACTGTAAACATTTTAGTTCTCTGTCAGCTCTCTGGAGAAAATCATTACAGAGGCAAAATTACAGAGCAGCAGGCGCCGCTCTGCAATAAGTGTCTGTCAGTCAAGCAGGCATCACCCCACAGTCACCCTCAGCACTCCCATCCTCCAGCCCAGAAAAAAAGGGTGCTGGGCATGGAGAGCTTGCTTGGAGCACTGCTTGAGTGATCAGGCCAAAGCTGTAATCAGCCAGTCAGTGGCACAAGAGCTCGATTCTTTATTTATTAGTCTGTCTCCCCTCTCTGGTTCAAGCAGTTTATACACTTAATTCAATTTTAAGAGCTATGTGTTTGTTTACTAGAGCAAACAAAAACCAGTAATGAAGAGCTGTAGTTAAAGAGAAGTGACCAACCTGCTTGCCTTCTACTCAAAATTAATTTTTTAGCACCAAATATTGACATTAGAAGCTTAGTTCCACGTCTGCTTTTTCACACCTGCCAAGCACACACCAGAGAATTTGGTGTGAAATTGCTGAAGGATAGGTGCTGACCTTGCTTTCAGCATGACATCCCAAAGAAACCACGTAGAACCTAGTGGGGTTCCTCAGAGCAAACCCTGATCAGTCCATTTGCCAACACCATCAACCTCAGGAATCTTCTCTCCCTTTTATCTCTAGTCTTACTTGCCTTCATTCCTTGCAGCATCAGAGACAGAGTAAACCCTACACAGTGGAGGATGATGGAATCATCTACCACTGCACTCTGCTTGGTTAAGGAAAGGTGTTTAAGCTGGAGACCTTTCTGCCAACTGAAGGGATAAGGAAGAAAGGGAAAAAAAATACAGAAAAACCTGTTGCAAAAAAAAAAAAAAAATTCATCACAAATAAAACCTTGCGTTTGGAGCTTTGCTTCTTTAGATTTACCACTCACATGAACGTCTACAAGCAGTTTAATACCACAATTAAAAAAGCACAATCAATTCAGCCCAGATTCCTTAATTCCAACATAATCACTTCCCACAGAACTACTGAAGTCTACTGAAAATGTAGCTGCAGCATTAGAGGGTTATTTGCTCCAAGGACCTTTTTAATATGGCTGTATTGTAATACTGCAGTGCAAGAGCCTCTCCAGCCATAAAAAGAAATTCAGCTCAGAACCACAACTTGTGGGCACGAAAAACACATTTCCTTCAATTTGCCATCATTTAATAATAGCATTATTTAACAAGATCAGTTAAAACAACCAGCCTCAGAAGACACAGCAGTGCACTTCTTCTCACCAGACTCCCAGGGCACTGAAATGGAATTCATTCTGCAAAACCAAACACTCAAAGCAACCACCACCACTAGAAAGACCATATTTAAAAGGGAGAAAAACATTTAGTGACTGACCAGAAAAAGAGCACCCCTTTCTATATGCCCAGACATCTACATTTTACTTTGAAGCTGCTGTGTATTTCACTGCCAAGGAAAATAACAGTCTTCCCCTGAAAGTAACATATTTGTCATTACACTTTCATTTCCATTCAAAATCAAGAACACACTGAATCTGCACACATGGGGAAGCACCTGCCAAGATCTGGGTGGATTCTGTATCACATCACTAGTAAAACCCCATATATCCTCACGTAATTATTTTTCTACAAGGTTATGCCTAATTGGCCACTAACCTCCCCGATTAATCATCTACACTACGAGAAGGCGTCGAGAAAAAGGCAGAAGGGCAACAAAATATTTATTCGGGCTATAAATATTAAACCAAGAGGGGACAGCCGGTTCAAGTTGCCCCTTCCCGGCTGGCACGCAGAGGTGGATGGCGAGAAAACCCTGCTCCAGAGTCTCACACACACACAGCCACACACACGCACACAAATAAGAAAGCAAGCGGTGTCTCACGTTCGTTCCCAGCACGGAGATGCTCACTACGGCTCTAAGTTGCCCGTGCCCGGCTGCGGGAGTGTTAAATCCCCCGGCACGGCCCCGAAGCGCGGCTCCTGCGGGCGAGCCGCCGCTCGCATCCCCGCTCGCACGTCCCAGCCGCGCAGGGCTGGCCGGCAGACGAGGCGGCACCGCGCTGCCCGAGCATCCCTCCCCGCCTCCTCTCCGGCTCCGCCGCTCCAGCGCCTCCCTCCCGGCGGAAAAACTTTGCGCTCAACTCCGCCGAGCTCCGCGGGGCGCCGGGAGCCGCTCGGCGAACGGGGCGGCGGCCATGGGGCGGCTCCCCCCGCGCCCTTCCCCGCCGCCTCCTCCTTCCTACCTGCAGCCGGCGCCGCTGCCCGCAGCTCCCCGCTCATCCTCATCCTCCTCCTGCTGCTGCTGCTGCCGCTGCCGTGGCGGCGGGCGGGATGATGCGCGCCCCGGTGCCTGGCTGCGGCGCGCCGCTGGCGCGGAGCCTGCGCGGGCGGAGGCGGCTCCGGGCCCGCCGCTCCCCGCGGTGCCGCAGCCCCCCAGTAGCGGCCAGAGGGGTCCCCGCCACGCCCGGGCAGCGGGCAGGACCCCCTCCGCCAGCTCCGGGCCCTGGGTCCTTCTCCTTCCTCCCGCACTCGCCCCCTGCGAGGGGACGCGGCTCCCAGCCCGCTGCCCGCCCGCTAAAACCCCAGCGCGGCCCCCGGCAGCATCTCTCAGCCTGGTCCGGCTCGCCCTTGTGCCCGTCCCTCCTGCGGCAGGCGGCTGAGGAGGCCCTTCCGGCGCTTCCAGGGGTGGCTGTAGCAGGGCTGTGCCGGCCGTCACCCCCGATCCACGGCCAGGAGCTGCACTGGGACACCCCAGCCCTCGGCCAGGCTGGGCAGCAGCATCCCAGCCCGGAGCTGGGACACTGACGTGCTCTGGGGCAGCGGAGGTTGGTCCCTCACCATCCAGGGAAAACACCAAGAGGCGTTCTGGGCCCAGTGGGATGTGGTATCGCCCTTCCTTCCCCTGCTGCCTTCTCTTCCTTGGGATTCTGCCTGGCCATCCCACAAGAGGCTGCCGTCTCCTCTGTGCAGGAAGGTGTCTGCTCCCGGGGCTTGAAAAAGGACTTTGAAGGCAGAAATACTTTTGAGTGACGGCTGATAGCCACGGTAGATCCAAGTCGCCTTGCTGTTCTCAGATGGATGCTAAGTGTTTCTCTGGCAAGCTCTGACCTAAGCCGGCTCTGTCAATAGGTGCCTGGCCTGCTGGGCAGTGCTCAGGAAGGAGAATTACAGTCTCTGCACAGATATATTTCTTGCTCTTCCTTGTCCACTCTTTCGACGGGATGTCACCAAACAGTAAAATTAATCCCTGGCAAGGAAGAAATTCACGCGTGAGCTCGCAAACCACAGCAGTGAGACAGCGATTAAAGTTTCTGTCTAATTCTAGGAGATCAAGCTTGTAATAGCTAGAGAATGAGACTTAAGCTGCTTTACATATTCCTTCATATGTAAGATCATTAAGGCATCTGTGGTTATCGTGCCTCGTGGCAGAGGGAGCCTTGTTGGAGGTGTTAATATTTGCAAAACTCGGTGGCTGTGGGCATGTGCCATGTGACAGCCTGTTAGCCTTTTGTCACTGTGACCTGACACATTTGACTAAACCACTTTTTCTGGCCCCAGTCTCTTACCTGCTCTCCTGTGTCACATATTTATTGCAGGAGTAACAGCTCTTCCTGCTTAATGTGCTTCTTCATGCAAACCCTGAGCTTGCTTGGTAATGGCTGCCTCGGACATTTCCTTACCCTTAACTTGTGGGTGATAAAAGATGAATAAAGCTGTCAAATATCCTATCGATTACGTGATTGAGATGTACCCTGACTGCCCTTCTAACACTGAGTTTCGTTCACTCACTTTCTTTCCTGGGGTTTGGGTGAGGATGGCAAGAGGAACCAGACCTCTAGGACAGCACTGAACATGCAGTCTGTCAGCTCAGTCCATCCCCACCCACCACATCTGTGTGAAGAATACAACTCTTGGCAAAAATGTGTGTCAAATCTCAGGCCCTGCATCTTCTGGTGTTAATTTATGGTGTCTCCAATTCCTATGGAAGGAAACTATGTCCCAATAGTTTCCTTCCTGATGTCCTCTTGCCTGATTTTGGAGAGCAGAGTTTGGTAGAAGATCTGCCAGGTTCACATAACAATGAATAAAGCCACAGTTGTGGGGTTGTGATCCCGATGCCAAGTGAGATGTGAGAGATGGGAGTTTAGTTCCAGCTCCAGTACAGATTCCTCCCTGCTTTTGGCAAAAATACTTCCCAGAGATTACTCAGGATGATCAGTTTGGTTAGGGAACTTGCTGTTGGTGTGATTGGCTCCCTGAGCTTTGGGAATTAATGCTGCACCAAGAGCACGGATGTACAAATCCTCCTCTGCAACCCCATCCAAACAAAGAGATACAGCACGGGGCGATGCTTGCAAAAGATCACTGAAAGAAATCTCTTTGCAAGTGACATTAATTTCCGTTCTTTAAGCACAGATGTGTGAGCAGAAAAGCCACAAAAGCGCCCGTGAGTGTGAGTGTGCTGGAGAGCTCCAGTGCCCGGGAGTCAGCTGGGAAGTGGAATGCCACCAACAGCTGGGCCGGCAAAGGAGTGAGCCCCGGGAGAGGGAGCAGGAGGCGAAGATGCTGCAGTGCACAACTGCAGTGAGGGACTGATTATCCTCATCTCAGAGCAGGCAGAGTTTGAAATGGAAATGAGGAGGAGATTTCCCTGCCACAGTACCCAGCAGCTACAGCAGACGCTGCTCTAAGACAACAGGGGAGCAGGCAGCACGCTGCGGGGACCTTTGTTTCACCATTATTCAGCTCATCTCAGAGCCCTCCCTTCATTGTTACTCCAGAAGTTTCATACAGGAATGGAACAGGAACAAAAATCTGCTTCTACCTTCACATCTTGACGTTGATATCGAGGTCTCTGTGCGTGTGGAGCCTTCAGCTTGTGTACTCCGAGCAGAGCAAATTAGCAGCTCTTTACACAAGTCTCATCCTTCTGGGCTTGGAAACAAAACACCGCCTGCGATGCCACGGGAAGGATCCGGAGCCAGGAATTCCAAAGGCATCTGAGCTGCAGGAAGTACACAGCTTCACAGAGTGACAGAGCCCCAGAATGGTCTGGGGTGGAAAGGACCTTAGGGATGTCCTCATTCCACTCCCTGCCGTGCGTGGGGATGCCTCTCCCTAGGTCGAGTTGCTCAGAGCTCCATCAGATGTATCTGAGAAAAGCTCAGGTGGTAGCATCTACTCAACCCAAAATTCCTGTGAGGAGACCAAACCCACCTTCACTGATGAGCTTCAGTTCTCCCCCAAACCTTCAAAACTTCCAAACACAGAACTTCCAGACGAGGATCAACACAAACATCTCACAAACTTTTGTCTCTGCCCAAAAGAGAGGTTTGATTTGTCTTGTCATCATCCTTCATCACCACCTGAGGATTTTTTTTTCCTTCTCTTTAATGACTGTAGGAAAATCCTGGCTTTCTCGGGTAGGATATGCATCTTCTGATGGCACCTAAAAAAAAAACAAAACCAAAAAAAAACAAAACAGAAACTTCAGGTCTCTGTTTTAGTCATGACAGACATATTTAATCAAATACATGCCCAGGAATACCACAAGTCTCTATGCAGAGATAAACGATCGGAATTTTATACTGCAATGTTTTTACTTCAGTGCTTCCCATCCGTGGATCTCATGGAGCTTCATTCCAATGTCATTAACCCCATTTTGTCAGAGGGTGAAGCAGCTGCTGTTTGACCAGTGCCACTGTCTGGGGGTAGATCAGGTACTTTGACCTGACTTTTCATCTTTCAGATTCACACAGATACATACAGAGATACCTGCAGTAAGTTAAAAGGGATTTCTGAGATACTTCCCACTAAAATGTATTGCATCACTGAACATCCACTGCACGCACTAAATTCCAGTCTTTGGATTAGTATTCAGGGGTAAACATTAGTCTGGATCTACAACCACAATATACACACCCACACCCTTCATCCACTGAAACAACAATTTCATATTTTTATGAAGGAGTCACCTCCAAAAAAAAACCTGTTCTCCAAGGTGAAATTCAAGCAAATAACACTAATAGTAATTGCACTATTTCTTCCTTAAAATATATTCCTCCATCTGATTTCTCTAGAGGAAAACATAGAAGATGTCTTTTGATTGCCTTGTGTTCCCTTTCTAAAGCATTTGAGAGATCAAACTTGAGTAGTTTAAATACGAATTTAAAAAATGAACTTAAAAATTGAGATTCACATTGCCAAACATTATGTTGGGACATATTTGTACCAGTAGCAATACCGTAACCATCCATGCAGGAAACAAAACCAATACACATTTCTCCAGTCACAAACAAACTAATTTCTAAACCCAGCTATTTCCAGAGTAGAGTTTATTTGCTATTCATAAAAATAGAAGGATTGATGGTGGCTTGAGGGGAATTCATACTTAAAACTGATGTAACAATAAATTAGTGCAAAACATACAGAATGTGTGTAGGGCTATTTTTACAGAAATAAAGATGCTAAATTCATCCAAAAAATTGTTTGCTGTGAATTATTCACTTAGTCCTGTCAGTTCCTGAACGTTTATGAAGGTTCAGTGGAAAGCAAGGAAAAAAAAAATCGAGAATATGCAAAGCAAAACAGCATCAAAAGTCAGAGAAGTCTCCAAGGGAGATGAACTTCAATGCCATAGTAGGGTAAACAAATGGAATTATTTACAATATAACATTATCATTCGCAATGCTATTTTATTCATTATTTAATCACACACTGCGTCTCCCTTGCAGCCCGTGGTAGACGACAGAGTCATTTTGTTCTGTCTTTCACCTCCCGTGTCTGTGTGGAAATGAGGGAGTTTATCCAACCTTCGGATACATCACAGGAGGTACTGCCTCCTGCCTGTTCCAAACACATTCCTTTCCCTCCAGCTGCTCAGGGGGCACACGGATCTCAAGGTCACAAGATTTCAGGTGTTAAAAACAGCTTCCAGATCCTGAATTTCTTGTAAGTGGGCCTTGCTTTCACTGTGTATTTCTGTTTTGTTGTGCTCTCATGTTGAGGACATCTCCAGTATTCCAGCTAGATTGTAGGAATCTCACGGTTTCCACCCCAATTTGCATAACCACGTGTCAATCAAGGGCTAAGCTTAAGCGCCTCTTCTCTTAATCCCCTAATTCGCAGGGGCGCGGAGGGGGCGGCTCCGTTCAGCAGTGGAAATCAGCCAAAGGCAGATACTGCCAGGATTAACCTAATCCAACTGCTACAACTATTCCATTTGGGGACTAAGGATGATAAAACCTATTTTCCCAGTCAATCAATCGTTGTGATCAACTTGCAGAAAGAAAAAGAAAAAAAAAAAAAAAAGGAAAAAAATCAGCGAGAGTTAATGAAATCAGCAGAATTATGTCAAATGACAGTGCTGAGAAGGCCTCGTGGTAGAAACATCCCACTGTTGCTGGGAAGGGAAGTCAACAAATCATAAGAATCCTTATAATTAAAAGCTTATCAAAGCACTTTATCCCATCAAGCACTGCCTTACAGATACCAGGTATTACTTTCCTTAACACTTAAGGAAATTAAGAGCATTGAGGATGCTTGAAACATCACAAGGAGCGAGCCAGGAGCGGAAGGTGACACACCACGGTGCATCCTAGCTGATTGAGGAGGTTACCCAGGGAAACAGGAGAAAAAGAGTCATTGCTGGCTGAAGCTGATCCCAGGCTCTGCTGTCACTGCCAGTTCCATCTGTGAGCAAATCCCAACCACAAGACTTCTGAGCTTCCTTCCTAACTACGTGTGCAGTAAGCAGCATCCCACCACCAGCCCTAAGAGAACAATTACATGCTCCGTCTCCTTTCCTTCCTTTTGGATTGTCTCAAATAATAAAGGTGTTTGCAAATATTGTCTCACTAAAAAACAAGGACCTTTCAGCTGGTGATTGCTGAAAATGAGGGGTTTGCACTGGAAGAGTGAGCAAACCTTGCTAACAAATGCAAAGCTACAGGCTGTGAAGAGCCCTCTGTCGTGTTGTGGGGCATGTCGTACTCGGTTTGACTTCCCTTGCCAAACTCATTTGATCCTGGTTTCTGTGCAGCTTAATGAAAACAGGATTGGCTTCATTTACTGTAGGTGATTTCTTAATAGCTGCTTCACGTTCCTCTAATAACCCATTGCCACCTTCCTCATCCAGGGTGTGCACGGAGCCAGCCGAGGCTTTAGCACGGGCTCTGACACTGACAAATGCCTGGTTTTGATCACCTGAGCTTGTGTGGATCTATCACACGCACATCAAAATCAAACACAACATAAGGGAAGCATTAATTAAGCCGTATCAAACACACGTTTGACAAGACTAGGATTTAAGTATAAAACTGCCTGAAGAATTGTGATTCAATATTTTAGTTCATAACCTACTTTTTATATCATTGTACAGAACTGGAAAAAAAAAAACCTGGAACAATTTCCCCCCTCCACCCCCTTCATCTGTTTTATTTTATCTTTCAACTCGAGCTGGCAAGTCTGTCTTAGCATCTCTCGTGAAAAAAGGTGACATAAATAGCTCAGAGAGTTGAAAGAGAAGAAAACCTTGTAAACAAGTTACCTATTCTCATTCCCTGTCCCCTAACTCCAAAGAGAGAAACATGAGCATGCCTTGCAGAGGATGCAGTTTGTTCTCATTTAGATCCAAGTCTGAGGATTGCTCTGTGCAACAGTTCCTCTGAAATACCTTCTGTTATCCTAAATCACCAGAGTATTCCACGAAGCTAGCAGGGATAGTTGGTTGGATCCTAAGGGAGCAGTGAGAATGGATTTATCAAAGGTTTACATAGATGTTATCCTGGTCCAGGCACAAATGGTTTGGACTGGTTGTCTGGAGAGCCTTGTGAGATTTCTGATACTCCCTGCTCCAAGTTCAGCTGGAAGCTGGGAGTCTGTGGGATCACAAAATCAACAAAGAATAAAAATGGAACAAATTTTCAAATCTGACTACATTTATCTGTTATAAATCCCACAATCACTCCTGTGGGCCATCGAGGAGGAGGCAGCTGTGGGCAGGAGCTGAGAGATGTGTGATCCAGCAGGGGGAATGCTGGAATAGTGCCCCAAATGATGGACAGGGCCAGCACTCGGTGAGCAAACGGCACCTCCTGTGTTAATTCAAGTCCTTTCCAGCCTATCTGCCCTCCTTTCATGTCAGAAAGGCTTATGAGAATATTGAAAAGGCCACTCTGGCCTGACATTTGATTCTGGTGGAGGTCAGGCATGCAACCCCCAAGTCAGAGCCTGTTGGGAGGGCAACTCCAACTTTCCTCTAATACCTTGCAATTTCATTTTTTTTCTTGGCTCTAGGTATACTCTCTTTCTCTCTCTTAATTTCAGGCCAGGCTTTTCTGGGGATTTTTTTTTACACTTCTGTATACATAACCCTCCTCTGCTTCTGTGGCTTCATACATAAGAAAGAGAAATAATGTATTTTTTATCAGTGGAAACCCATCACTTCCACTTTCTGATAAACACAGCCACTCTATCTCACACTTCCACTCATATATCACTGGCATCCAAAACCACATATCAGCAGAGTCCTGGCAAGGTGAAAAGATGATCTTAAACAAGAATAAGACGCAAAGTTTTCCCCAAGAGTGGTAAGAATCTTCCCTGGAAACTCCAGTGCTTGCTCCAAGCACTCAGCAGGCCTGTTTGCTCACTGTAACCTTCTGCAGAAGCCACAGCCTGAGGCCTTTGCAATTCCTCACTTTATGATGAATTTACTACCAAGTGATCTTCAACGTGCTTGGATGAGACAGGAGAGGGAATTTAATTCACAGCAAGGCTACTATTATTATTATTATTATTATTATTATTATTATTACTATTATTGAGCTGGATACATGTGAAGGAGCACAAATGTCACACCACTGCTCCCATTCATGCCTTCCCCTTCTCTGCCATCTGTTTCTGGAGTTGTCACTCACAGCAGTTTCTGCATTCTCCATTATTGTCTTCAAGTTGCTTCTGCAGACCCAGTTTAATTTCATATTTGCAGCCTCATGTTACCCAGCATGCAAGTTAATGAAGTTGGTGTGTGTCATTTATCTTACTCCTCCCTGCCTCCAAAATGTGTACTTTTGGAAGTCTGATGTGTCCATTACTCTTTTTGACAGATCCTGGTGCAGCTTGAAAACGCTCCATCAGACTTATCTGCGTTGGCCACATTGATTTATCAGATTAATTTAACTTCTTTGAGGAGGCTTTCAGTAATAATCAGCTCTATTGTGTTCACAAAAGTAACTCGAAATGTAGAAATGTTAATTAAGATCTCGAGTTCTGATTTGGCTTATTGTTAAGAAGAGGACAGCTCTGAAATTCAGTTCTGTTTGGCTTCCAGGAGCCTGAAGAAGTTCAGAGGTCCCAGGAGCAGCAGAACATCTCAAACTCTCCTCTTTTCAAAACGTGCAGCTTGTTCAGAGCTCTGCCCTCAGTCTCTCCTGGGTGATTGTAAGGACAGAGCAACATGGCAGTGACAGCATTAATAAGATAAAATTCCTGATTTCTTGGCACAGGAAACTGAATAGAGATGAAGGCTTCCAATCAGCAGGAAAATGCACAGAGAGAAGAGACAAGAACATACAGGAAAAAAAGAGACTAAGACTAAACTAGAAGATACTAGAAATTATGCAGGTCATTGCATGAAAACTACACAAATTGCATGAAAACCCATATAACGTTCAATTTTCCAAAGTTTCCCTGTTATTCTCAGTTACTGCTGCCATCTCTAGATGCCTGATGTCCTCCTGATTTCCAGGTTAAAATTGGGATTGCTGTCCCAGGGATTGTCACAATGCAAGTTGTGTTTGCAAAACTCACTCGCAATGTCTGGAGATCGTGTCCTTTCCAGGAATTTCCAGCCCCCAAAGGGGAGCAAGGCCTTGGATACTCTACTTGTTGCTATGGCAGCTACTAAAACTGCTGCTCACAAGAATTTTTGAATTGCTCTCTGTATTCAAACAGGCTTTGAAATCAGGTTAGAAATCAACAGTTTCAGCTCTATTAAAGAGCCAATTACCGATTTATTTAAGTTTTCCAAAATAAAAAAGAAAATGCAGAAAAATGTATTTAAAGTCCCTGTTGTGTTAAAACTAAATCACATGCAGTCTGTAAAGATTTGAAGCAGACCTCATAAAAAAATTAAATTATTTATATAATTAAATTAGAATGCACTCTTTTTCTTTATAGTTTTAGAGATGAGGAGCTGTTATTATAAATGTGAACCCTAGTTGGAGACAAGCTGGATGTCAAATAATACATTCAAAAAAAATGATACCATAATAGGTTTCTAGGCATTGTGTTTGTGGGTTGGAAGAGCAGCCACACTGCTGCCATGGGATGATGTGCTGGACCACCAAGTGCATTTGTCACAGCCGTGGGTGACAATGGCTCTGAACGAGGCTTTGGATACACAGAGACATCTCTCCTTTTGCTGAAGCATCTCTGAAGCAATTTCATGCCCACATTGTTGCATTCATTACATTATTATGGCTGATAATTAAAAAAGAAACACTGAAATTGGTGTATTAGCCCAGATGGAGGGGCTGTCTGTCCAGGATCCTGCCCACTTCAGCCAAGACCGACCCTGCAGTTTGGAGATCCAGATGGAAAGGGAATGGTTGATGCTCAAATTAAACCTGGAGAGACTGAGATGAACGTGCACTAAAGAGCTTTCCCCTACAGCTGCAGAGGGCAAGGAACAAAGGCTGTGGTGTTCAAGGAGCAGCTTTGCTTTGCATTATTCTCAGAGGTTTTTGTCTGAATTAATAAACCATGCCCGAAGGGAAGAGGTTGGAAGAGACTTTGGCAGGATGTTAGCCCTTCCTGAGCTGGGGAGACAAGCCAGCAGCCACGCAGCAGCTATGGAATAATCTGCCCACAGGGAAGCTTCTTCTTACCTCTCATTAGTTAGAGGTGGGGCTTTACCCTCAAGCATGAAGCACAAATCTAGGAACTTTAAAAGCATTAGTAATAAGAAATCCACTATTAGCATTGTTTCAGCTCCTTTTAATTGACCATAATGCAAATATATTTAAAATGTTTAAAGATACTTGAATGGAATTCCAGAAAACAATCCTCTGTGCTGCTATCATGGTTTGATCTATTACAATGCCCGAAGAAAATTAGCTCACATCTTAAATAATTCATGCATTTATTGGGTCAGAGGCTCTTTCAGACCTGATGCTCTGCCAATAGAAATGGCAGAGATACAAATGACAAATCAGACAGGAGCATTATCCATAAAGTTTGAAAGCTGGATGCAATCCCAGCCTTCTTGAAGGGAAATGTGTTCTGAGGAGAAGCTGTTTTTCTGGCTTTCTCCTTGTCCCAACAGGTGCACTGCCTTCAGGTCGTATTAGTCATAGGCAGACACAGAGCTTAGGATGGAAATAATAAAGAGATCATTTAAGTTACTCTGAATGCAAGCAAGTGTAGCCTTGGTTTTGTACCTGAAATGTTTTGGTTTTCTGAAATTCCTTTCCCAGGGAATTTTCTGTAAACAAGAGAAGTGTTTTTGTAAACTGTACTTTCTTTACATTCCTTTTCCTAGGAGGGAGTTCATCTTGATGTCTCTCTGGTCTGACCAATGTGATTGAAGAAGTTTGTCTTTGTGTCACCAATCAAATTGGTCTGTGTAGAATGGTATAGAAAGGAGACACATCCCAAAAATAAAGGAGTCATTTCAGCCTTCTGAAGTCGGGGTCTGTGTCATTGTGGTGTGAAACAGTGTCAAGGAGGAGTTTAACCCAGCCACAGCCACACCAAGGCTTTCTGCAGCACCAGGGACCAGCCAGCCCTGGCCTCCAGAGCTGTGGGCAGGGTGATATCAACAGTGTGAAGGTGGGAATTCTGCTCCACATTGATAAAATCAGCCCAAAAACCGAGCTGCATGCAACACCCCAAGTGGGGTCTCAGCAGAGCAGAGTGGAGGGGAAGAGCCCCTCCCTCAACCTTCCCACACTCTTTGGGTGCAGCCCAAAAGGCTACAGCCCAAAAGGCTACAGCTGCCGCTGTGACGGACCACAGGAAGAGCAGTTAAATCCTCAGTTACAATCCTGGAAGGGAATTTTTACTCAGTTGTTACCAGTGAATTGTCTCTGCTGGAAGCACTCCAGGGACAGTTGAATTAATTCAGCCAGGGCGTTGCTAAAGGCTTGGGTAAGCAATCCATTTGGGAGAGGGGGTAGTGCAGCACTTCGCTGTTCAGAGATAATCAAACGTCAGCCTGGCAACTCTGCTGATAGGATCATGGAAAGATGGGCTCAATTCCACCAACACTCCCAGGATTTCCATCCTGTGAGGTGGAAACAGCTTTACCCCACTTAGAAGAAAAGTGAATGTTTGTGTGTATAAAGCTCTTTTATCTCCCAGGACTCAATATGGACTGGATTTATAAATAGACCATCAGCAGGTATCTCTGGACTTGTGATCAATTATTGATTCTCTGGCCCTACACCTACAGTGAAACCTGTTTGTAGATGATCTCAGTATGAGCAGGAACACACAAAGGACAAAGGGGTTGGGGACCCTTTGGTGTTCATGTGCAGTGCTGGGTAAGCAAGGGAGAATGTTCTTAAAGAGTTACACACACTGATCTGGGACAGATCTTCATGGGGTGCTCAATTCTGCAATCATTCCTGCCACTGGAAAAAGAAGACATGTTCAAGTAATATTTGAGGTCCAAATATAAGGTGACACAAATCTGATGCTCCTAATAAGGCTGCTGAAATTGTCTTGGTTAGTAAAGTGTAGCTTTTTCAGACAAGAAACAAGACCTCAATTAGAGGATAAATTGCTCCAAACAGAAGCATGAAGCCAAACAGAGAACTCCAGATCTGGGATCTGGATCTTGCCATCAAATGTGGAACCCTCACTTCCATTCAGTTAATATTTCCCATTAGGAATCAGTACACCTGGCTGCTGTTTATCATTCTTGTGGACCTGCTGAAGCTGAAGCTGTGTCACTTGTGGCTTTTTAAGAGGGCATCAGCACCACATCAGGGGATTGCAAAAGCACTTAGAGAATGCCTGGAATACCTATATTTAAAAAAAAAGGCCCCAAAGACTAAACCCTGGGATTAAAGTCATTAGAAACAAAAGCAGAAGCTAATTATGTACCTAGTAGGGTTATTTCTTCTTACAAAAGGTTTCTTTAACTCAACCACTCGAACTAATCCACCTGCATACTGAATGGATTACTACTCGAAAGGAGGAAGGACAGCTTGTTTCTCACTCCTGAGAGCAGATGTGAGTTATTTTGCAGTGCAGCAGGAAAGGCACAGATCTCTTTGGCACACACTGCACCGGCTAACTGAGAGCAAGTTGGACAGCAGCTACATCCCCATTAACCAGCATCTACAAACGAAGCTTCATCAGAGCATTCTTTGCATTTCTTTTCATATATTCTTCCCATTATACAGCTATCCCAGTAACCTCCCAGGAGGATGAGGAGGTCAAGGGAACAGTCCAAGTTGACAATGCTGAATCTCACAACCACTTTTATTAAACATGGCAATTTGGAAACTGAGAATTGCTGATACAATGATGATGTGCCAGCTAGAGCAGTGGTGACCATAAGGCCACAGAATACTCGAGCGGGACCATCAGCAGGGCAAAAGAGCAAAGAGAGTAAAAACTGGTCTGAGGAGATGTATTTACAGTGAGGGAGGGATGAGTGACCTGCCAAGTGAAAATAAGTCTATAAGCCAACAAGTAAAATGAAATGTTACATCACACACATCCTCAAGCTCCTAAATACAGATGCTGGAATCACAGAGGGCTGCTGGGCTGAGTCATTGCACAGTCTCTTGGGAGAGAAAATTGTGGTATAAAACACTGGGGCTTCACACAGAAATGTATAAATAAAGACTCCTAAGAACACTGTATAAAAGCCACACATGCAATGTGTAAGTGGAAAGAGGTGACTTTTTCAAGAAAAGTCTCTGCTTCGAGAACTTTTTGAAGCTCATGACCACAGCACACAAGTGGCTGTCCTGGAGTGTGTGGTGATGGTACCTCTGGAAGGCGGCACTCTTGGTAGACCCCACTCAGTGCTTTCCAGGATGGTTCCTGGTATTCTGATCCACCCAAGAGCACACACACATTCCTAGAAGTCAGCAACAGTGCTCTGCCGTGGGAAAGCAGGAAGGGGATTAGCAGCTCCCTTTCCCATTGTGGCAGCTTGTTAATTAAGAAAAGTCACCAATTTCTTCCTTGGCTGTCATCTGTGGCAGCCTACCATGACAAATTTACCTAAGAACAAACAAGTAAAATATGTCTAATGATCCTTCAGCCGCCTGGAGTTCACTGCATAAACCATCCACTTCCTCCTCTTCCCTCTGCAAAAATCCTCAGAGCAACAGGAAAAGCAAATAGGATTTATTGAAGCAGGTCCAGAAGCCCCCAGATGGCAGGAGATTGCAACAGTCATAAGAACAAAATAACACAGCCAAGTAAAAATAAAGCTTACACAGCTACTGCTAAACTTACCAACAAGCCTCCCTCCCAGGCCCCAACCAAAAAAAGGAAGGGCCTTTAGCAGCAATCCAACTGGAATGCAAACCCTAAAGACAAACTCAGAGCAAGGGCCTTCTTTGCATGAAACAGCCTTTGTGTCTATTCACAGGGCAGCAGGGTAAAGTGAACTCAGTGTATTCTGAATTTCAGCTCCTTCGCAGAAATCCAAGTGGTCTGTTAAGACACAGTAGAGGGTCAGATGTTCTGCACATCTCACCGAGTATAATGATAAATAAGGAAATCCTGAATATCACAAGCAAGGCCAGATTTGCAGGTTAGAACAGATATTTTGTTCCTACAGAACCAGTAGTTTCTAATGTGCAAACCTGCAGAAGGAAAATTGTCAGGGAGGGGGAAGGGGCTTCCAGGCAGGGTCATCGAGTGATTTTGGTTTGTTTTTTTTTAATTGGGATTTAGGATAGTTCATGTTGGAAGGAACCTTCAAAGGTTCTGTATTCCAAGGTTCTGTAGGACCAGTTCCTGACCAGGAGCATTTGATGTTTCAGAGGGCAATACAGTGACAGTTTCTCTATTTTAGATTCTTCAGAAACGCCCCAGAAAATTCGCTCCTCGACTGTCTTTAAAAAGAAGGGCAAGATTCACCACTGGTCATGTCTGTACTTCCATTAACAGCAGGGAGACCATGGGAATAGCACATCCTAAAATACCCTGTCAGTTCCAGTCCTTTCCATAGAAAGACACTGGGGTTTTACAGCATGGCACAATGCTTTAAAAAAATGCTGATTTCTCTAATCTTCAGAGGAAAAGCAATTCCCCTTTCTCAGTGTTTCCTAGACTCTTCTGTTCAAGTTAAAAAAAAAAAAAGAAAAAAAGAAAAAAAAATATTTCCCAAATAAAATTTCATTATTTTCTCCCCCCAGCCTGTATCTTCAGGCTCGTATTTAAAGCACTGAAACATTTAATGGAACATGTGGGAAAGCAGTTCCTGTTCTGAGGCATGGATCTGTATTTTTGTATTTTGAGTGGTACAATCTTTTCTCATTAGTAATTGTGTCTAGATAAATTCTGCTATCCCAACAGTCAGTTCTGGGACAGAAATGGGAGGAGGCTCCAAGTCTCTGGGAGTTTGGATGAGTTTTTTCTACTTTTCACAAACAACAAAGAAATTCTAAACCTTTCAGTGCCAGTGGTGCATCAGAACTGGAAGGCTGAAATTCTGAAGTCTTCAAGGCCAGAAAAGCTCTTCTGCTCCCGTCCTGTTCTGGAGATCTGATACCAGGATATGATAGCAGCTAACCTGCAAGGGCATTATTCAGATCTTCCAGAGCTTTCCCATGTTCATGAACCTGGCACCACTGGATAAGCACTGCAGGTACTTACATGGCATATCTGAGCTTACATCTGTTCCCTATTCAGCCCATTATTGGCTTTAACTAAGTGAAAGGCAGAAATGAGATGTCACTTAACACGGATTCTCCTACACTTTTTTCCCTTGTAGCATTATCAGGGATTCACACATATTCAAACCCAGAAGATATGTGCTTGCTCTAGTAGATCTGACATCCTGATAAGAGATGAAACACTTAACACATCAGCCAGAATGTTACACTGCCCCGAGTCTGAGACAACATCCAGGAGACAATTCCTTCCGCAAATTTAGAAATCTCAGTTCAAAACAATAGATCCTAATACCTCTCATCGTTGTCATGTGGGGATGGTAAAACAAAAACCAAAACACAGACCCCACAGCCAAATCTAAAAGGGCTGGACACAAACCCAGCCCACACAGGTGTTCTTTCCTTGAACGCTGCCTGACCTCCAAGGACCAATGCAAGCAGCTTTGTTTAACACCGCTGTGCATCACTGCCCTTCTCCCACAGAGCATCTCTGCTTATTCCATTTTTCTGCTGAGGAGGAGGTCACTATTTCAAACATTCATTTCCTTATCCTACCACACTATCAGAGCCAATCAACACTCAGACTCTGGGCGAACAAACCCTCATAAATGCAAGTGGTTTTTCATTTTGCTTCTTGTGTTTTAACTTAGTTAACACTTCAGGCCACTCTTTCCCAGCCTGATGGTCACCAGCAAGCCAGCAGCAGTAACTGAACTATCAGCTATCAGTGGGCCCTGAATTTTGGGGCAGCTAATTCAGCCTAGCCCAGGCTGGGTTTAAATGGGCTAAGTGTCCATTAGCAGACAGATTAGGTGAACTCCTGGAGTGTCTCTTCTGACTTCGTTGCATGCTATAGAAATCCACGTTGTGCACTCCAAGAACCCCAGTGCAGTGAATGAGAGATTACCTTAAAAGCTTACCACTGACCTGAATTAAAGCATCAGGGTAAATACCCACCTGACAAGCTGAATTTCTTTTATGTATCCAAGTAGTGTTTTGACCTGATTTACAGCACTACGTAATCCAACCCCAGCAGTTTCAGTTCCCCAGTGTTAGTCACTATTCACTAATGAAAGAAATATTACATTAAAAGGTTGATGAAATGAGGTTGACAGGTAAGCAAGAAGAAAAGGATGAAATCAACTTATGGAATCAAAATCCTAGGGGCCATAAGTTACTTTTATTAAAATGCGTATTACTAAGTAAGAAAGAAAATCAACATTTAAAAACAAAATTTCAAAGTAATAAACTCCCATTCTTTTTTAAAACTTTATGCTGGCTTTTAAGTCAGCTGTTAAGAAATTAGTGCTTCAGTGACAGCTGTGATCAAAGCTTCTCCCTCTGCAGTCAGGAAACAAGGCTGCTACAGCTTCCCTCATGACGGATGTGTTTCCAGCACTTCCACACTCTGTTCCAGCCTCTTACCTGCAACTGATGTCTAGCCTTTCCAGACTGGCTTTAATACCTGTCTTTGGGTTTGGTTTAGTTACTTAGCATCCAAAATTTAATTTTATTTCTCTTCATTAATAATCCCTGTAGGGGTGCTTCTTCAGCACCTTTTAGATATGGTTTGCAAGGTAATTTACAGATAAAGTCTCATTTCTGCCAGAACATCCTACCTTCTCCACTTGGTTGGATTGCCTGGAGCAGTTATTCATTCCAGCTGATGCTGGATGAACCTGGGATCACCAGTGAGCCCTCAACCCCAAAAAGACTTGTGTACACCAACACACCACACATCTGTTGCACATGCTGCAAACAGATCATGGAAAACAAGGAAGAAAAAAGCCCCAACCATTTCTTTGGGTGAATTCTGGCTTTGGTAAGAACATTTCTATGAAGGTCTTAAGAATATACTCTAATCATAATGTTATCCCTGAGCTGGAAGAGACCCACAAGATCACCAAGTCCAACTCCTGGCCCTGGAGAGGACAACCCCAAGAATACCACCATGTGCCTGAGAGCACTGTCCAAACACTCCCTGAGCTTGCTGCGCAAGCAAAAACCAGAGGGAGCTGTCCAAGCACAAACCAAGGTCTGTCCAAGGCTCTGTGGTGTTGTGTGGATGAGGAGATGCAGAGGGAGCTGTCCAAGCACAAACCAAGGTCTGTCCAAGGCTCTGTGGTGTTGTGTGGATGAGGAGATGCAGAGGGAGCTGTCCAAGCACAAACCAAGGTCTGTCCAAGGCTCTGTGGTGTTGTGTGGATGAGGAGATGCAGAGGGAGCTGTCCAAGCACAAACCAAGGTCTGTCCAAGGCTCTGTGGTGTTGTGTGGATGAGGAGATGCAAAGGGAGCTGTCCAAGCACAAACCGAGGTCTGTCCAAGGCTCTGTGGTGTTGTGTGGATGAGGAGATGCAAAGGGAGCTGTCCAAGCACAAACCAAGGTCTGTCCAAGGCTCTGTGGTGTTGTGTGGATGAGGAGAAGCAGCCTGGGAAGGGCACAACCCCAGCATGGAAAGACACACAGCATGCACTGAACACAGAGCATGCAATATAAATGAGGCCCACATGCAAGCTTTACAAACAAAATATTCAACCACTGAGTGAGATAAGAAATAGGTGGATGCATAAGAGGATTATGCTGTATAAAGAACTCTAGCTGGAAGTGTTTTGGGGTTAAACTCCTTTCCATCTGCTCGATCCCAAGTCCCTGGGGTTATGTTTCCTCTCTGTCACAGATGAATAAAGGTTTGTAAAGTCAGTCTCGAGCTGAGCTGAGTGTCTGCAGAATCTAGGCAAGTTTCCTCCCCACTGTTAGTCCTGGGATTAACAGTAACACCCAGAAGAGCCAAGGGTGAGCAGCAGGACCCTGAGGGAGGCACCCCTGGAAGAGCTTCACACCAGACAAACTCCCCACTTTCACTTAGCAGTGACAGCACAAGGGCCAGCAAAGTCACAGGGTTTTGGCCATTCAATAAATTCAGGTTTTAGAGGCGAAGTTAAACCTGATGTTAGATTCTACTTGCTATAAGAATATTTAAAAAAAATAAAACTTTCCATTAATCTAGATGTATAAGGTTCCATTCAAAGTACATGTGTTTTTAAAATGAATAAATGAAGACTATGGCACTGACAGAACTGAGTAGATGCAATTTTAGCTGGAGTTGCAAAAAAATAAAAACCATCAAAATCAACAGCTCCTGTTTTCACTAACCAGAAAGAAATCCTGAAAACATCTACTGAAGGCTTGACTATCAAAGGCACAGCTAGTGAAATGCCAGGTTTTGCTGGGGTATGGAAATAGGCAGTTATAAATCTATTTTAAATGTGCATGTAATTTCAATAAGCAAAAAGAAAGCGATCCTGACAATAGTGGTGTTATTGGATTGCATTTACAACACAAATATATGCATTTCATAAACAGCAAGCAATTTGGTTTTGTGTTGAGATCTAAATTTGTCTATTGAGATTTATACTGAGGAGGTCACAGATTAAAACCCCCTCACATACAGAGGGCTGTTTATGTTCTTGGTACAGCATATAAGAAATCAGGGATTTTAAAAGGTTTTGGCGGGTTGATTTTTTGGGGTTTGTTTTGTTGTTTTAATTTTTTTTTTCCAGAAGTTTCACCAATATAAAGAAGACTCTGCCAAAACGACAATAAAATATCTGAAAATTACAAATATTGCATAGGCTAATAAACAGGGGCCACCGAGATGCATGATTTTAATATGATTGCTTGGATAAAGCAAATGTCACTTCAAAATGGCAAAGCAGAGAGGAAAATACCCAGCCTGCATGCATGGCTGTTCAGACAGCTGTAATTCCTCCCAAGGAGCAGTCTGAGCTCAATTTATCACTCTCTCCAGTTCCAAGGTGTGCTGAAGCAGGGATGTATGAGGAGGGAAAGGTCTCATTTTATAGAGCACAGGCAGCTGGGGTAGGGATTGGAAGGGCAGCCTTGCAGCCAGGGCTGGATCCCATGGGAATGGAGGGAGAACCAAAATCAGACTCCTGCCCACACCTGCCTGGCCCAGACATTCCCACCCATCTGCTGCAAGAGCCTGTCCTGGAGATGCCCTATGGCTGCCACATCCCACAGGGCTTGTTGGAGAATGAGGATAAACTCCCACAGGCCCCAGGTTTCTGTCTCACTTCTCACCATCAGTGGACTCACTGTCCGTTCTCTTGATCCTTTGGGTGGCAGAGCCAGAGATCCATCCTCCTTCCCCGCTCAGATTGTCATGGGGAGCCAGGTTTGTTGGCACCTGTTATTTAATTTCCACCCCATCCAAAATCAGCCAAATCAGTCTCAGAACACTCTGTGGAAGCCAGCACAACGTGCGTGACAAATCACAGGGCTCTCTTTCTCATCTGGAATTATGACTACCCAAATGTGAATGCAGAACACAGACGACCTCATCATGTAACTCCTGTTGCTTATCCACTCATCTAACACTTCATAAAATGAAATGCCAAAAACATTAAAATCAAGGCACACTTTAACAGTAGATACTTGGTGCTGATTCCCTCCCATGAATACATTTTTTAACTGGAATTTCCCCTCAATTTAAAATGATACCTTGCAATCAATTAAGGATAAGCAGAGCTCAATGCTCACATACCTCCTATAGTCAATTTAGACTCTGTTATTGGTGCCTCTTGTTTTATAGGTATTTTATCACTGTTGTCAAGCATGTAACTCACAGCTGATCAGGTGGCTGGTTTTCAGACCGAGAAAACCACTTCAAGCTCTTGCACAAAGAGAAAATGTTGGACTGTCTCATCTGATAGCAATGTGCTCCAGGGCCATGGCAGGGTTAATGAGGCTGGTGCTGGGCTATGGCTACCTGAACAAAGTGCTGCAGGCTGAGGCAGTGCAGCAGGACAGGGAATGAGCTGCTCCACAGCCAGCTCTTCCCTTGGGGTTACAGCTCTGCCCCATCTCTCCGTGTAGCAACTCATTCTTGTAGCCACAACCCCAGGAACGTGCTGCCTGTCAGCAACAAGGCAAGCTCATGGAAAGGGGAGGATGTTAAGAGTATTTTGAAAGGCTGAGGATACCAGCATGCTTGGGAAGGTTAGGTTAACACAGTCTAACACAGGTTAGGCTTTGAGTTAGAGGTGAATGCCTGTGCCCCTCTGAAGGTCCAGCATTGTCACTGTTCCTTGTGTGAACCAAGGCTGCAGCTGGGAGGCTCTGGGGAAGGGGAGTGAGGTACTGATAGGAGAAAACAAATCACTGGGATCTTGAGGAAACCCTTCACAGAATGACAAGAGCAGGATCAGACCCTCTGAGATGCAGCAGGAACTGTTGAAGCAGATGGAGGGTGCAAGAGAAGTCTGTTCTTACAGCACCACTTCCACCTTCTGTGGAGAAAAGGCAGCAAATCCCACAGAAATATTGCTCAGGCTGGACCTGGCCCATGAGCCATAAGGCCAGATTGGCTACACAAATGGTACTTGCACGTCCAGCTGCTGTCAGGAGCAGGACACTCCAAGTGTAGCAAAGTACCGAGCACAAGGACTTGTCCTCAAGGAAAACAGAGCAAAGGTCTCTGAGCAGAAACAAGTGGGAGACCTTAATTCCTGCCACGTTACCCTGTGACAGCAGGGACCAGGGAGCAGCTGGAATGGAGCCCTGGGCTCCAGGTGCCTGCAGGGAGTTCCCTGGTCAGGGCAGTCAGGACCTGTTGGTGTCCTTGGGCCATGACCTGCTGGTGATGGCCAAGCACACGTTTTCCCACTGCCTTTCTGTGGGGATGAGTTCAGCACCATCTCACTGAAGCACTGGGTAAGAAGCTCAAGTTTTTAAGAATTCTAAAACTTTTTCAAGAACGATGGTGACATACAAGTGTAATTAGCATAAACTCCACTCATCTAAATACACGCTTTAATTAAGATCATTTAAAAACCCCTTCAAAATAATCTTTTCCTGAGGTCAATCAACATAACAGCTCTTGATCCTGACCCTACCGAGGCTGGCATATTCTCCACGCTCTGTTTGCAGTCCCATTGACTTTAACACTACTGCTAGGAGGAATTCCTATTAAGGCAATGAATCCCTGTCACTCTGCAGTGCTGCAAAAGAGACCAGGTGCATCTTCCTCCCTGCACACTGAATAATAAAAGGAGCTCTGTGCAGTTAAGCAGTCACCAGCAATATGGCAAAACTGATGCCCACCCCTCTGTGCTCGTTCCAGCCTCTAACTCAAGTTTTCTGTTGTTCCAGATCCTCCTCCCATTTTGTTTTTCACCTGGGCTGATCCCCAGTGAGAATCAGCGCAGGGCTGTGCCAGTGTCTGTGCAAACACCAGCAGGGGCAAGGTCATATGGAAAGGTTAAGCTCTTTAACCCTCACCTGGTGCTGAGGGAAAGCTCTCTGAAGCTGTGGCCTGGGTTGCTGTATTTCATAGGTTGCCCTCACTCCCTCATGCTACTGAAGTCCAAAATGGTTTGGGTTTTAGAGAGAATAAACAAAACAAAAGCCCATCTTTAGCCATAGATGTCCGTTCTCAAGTCGATTTTATAATGTTAACCTGATAGTTGAACTGGGTAGTTAAATTTTCTTAGGTAATGTATTCTGTAGGTTTTACTCTGTTGCATGTATTTACATGATGTTACAGTGGGGCTCCTTGGGAGGTGTTACTGTGGAGCCAAGTGCTAGCAGGGCAATTGCTCTTTATTTTCCAAAGAAAGAAAAAGAGCCTAACACAAAAATAATACTCTTTCTTTGCTGAGTAGCTTCAGTAATGAAATTAGGACTCCTAACACAGAGCTATAAAGAGTGACAAATCTCTCTTGCAATTCTTAATTTGCGTTAACCCCTTGACTCGAGCGGGTCTGGAGCTCCTGACATTAAGTGCTAATGCATTTAGCATTAAACACACACACTAAATGCATTAGAATGATGCCATGCTAATGGAAGCGTTCAGGGCCTGTCACACAGGTCGAGGATTTGCTTTAGTTGGGTGTTTGCTACGAGCAAGGCAGAGCTTCAGCATCAAAGCCTTGTCAGAAACTTTAATGATTTTTTATTTGAAGAAATGGTACGGCACTATCGCGCATTTCATAGGGGGTTTTTTCCTCCCATTTTTACCAGCTGAAGCCTGGAGTTTGAAAGGATGCTCTAATTAACTTTTTACCACTGGCTTGTTGATATGGAATTTATGAGGAACAAAAAATTGTTTTCTTATATCTCTGAAGAGGTATCTTTTGGATTTAGAATACAAGGAGCTTCCTGAATATTGAATACAACCTTAAGCACATTAAGGGAAGAGAGTCCTGAGGGGAATGCACTCCTTTTGGTACTTGAGCTCTTGATAAAATATTACTCCCATAATACATTATGAAGTGTGCTGTCAAACAAAATACCCAGTTTAATACCCAGTGATACAAGTGTGGTTTGCAGCACGCAGCACACTTATATAAACCTCTAAATACTGTTCTTCCAATTAATAGATCTCTGTCTTCTAACATATATCACTATATCAAACAAACATCCTAAAATATTCAGGCTGAGTAATTTCAGATTATATACAAACCTACATACACAAATAGAGCAACACGAGTCTGGACCCCTGCTCACAGATTGTACTGGAAATGGGGATGTGACTGGAAAAAGGACAAGTTATCCTTTATATTTGGGGTGAGGAGATCACTCCCAGTCTCTGACTGGCTGCTGCAGGCCTCATCCTCTCCACCTCTGGGTTTTTTATCAGCATCCCTTTGCAAAAACAATAGTGCTCTGGAGAGTTTGTGTTTTCTTTTTGACTTCATGCAATTAGTCACCCAAGTTGTTAGGAATTAAGCCCAAATCATCCCCAGAACATGTTCAGTATTGTCCTCTGGACTCGGGGTTGCAGGGGCAGTAGAGATTTCAGTTCAGACAGAAGTTGACACCTGATTTAGAGCTGCCACACGGACAGATTAGGCAAATGTCTGTGGGGGCAAAATCCAGGGCACAGCAAACGTTCTGCCTGTGACATACTACGAGGTTTGCCCAGAGCAGCAGCAGCTGAGAGCTGACAGTGGATGGCATCTGGATTTCCAGAACAAACCCCCGAATGTTTCTTGTTATTCACAGCTGACGAAGCATCACTAAGACATGCTGCTTTTGATTTCTACCTGTCAGCCTACATTCCAGCCCCTGTGATGCATCCACCTGGAAAACTCAGAGAGACAATTTTATGATGGGAGAAACAAGACAGAAACTGAATCTTTGCAAATGAGAAAGCACACGGGCTCGTCTGGGTTGTTTGCTCCCAACAGCTTTCCCCACAAGCCGTCCAACAGCAATGCCTTGAGTAACCTGACTCCTTGCCTCCTTCTTTAAAATGCTCTTTATGGTGAAATGCATTTCCATGCTCAGTAATTCAGCATTAAAGGTCCGTGACAAAACTGAAGAGAAAAACACAGAGCTGGACTCGCACAGCACTCCCTGCCTTTGCTGCCCCATCCTCCCTCACCCCGCAATCCTGTGACATCCCAGGGAAGTGCACGGGGAGGAAACAAAGCTGCAGCCAGCAGGAGCAGGTAAAGACAGGCGTTAACATATTTGGTGGGAGGACTCTTCCCCACACAACACTAACCCAGACCAGGGCAGGGGATAGATGCTGTCCTTTCCTCAGACAAACCAGAGTATCAGGAAGATGTCAGTCTTTCTTACATTCCTTGGCAGAAACGTCTCTGCTGTGTGTAATCCCCATTTGGATGCTTTATCCTCAACCCCACCCCAAATATATGGTTTTACACAGACACTGACTGGGGCAGGGCATCTCACACACAGAGCTTGGCACAATGGGCTCCCCTCTTGTAGGGCTCTGAAGAACAGCCCTAAACACAACCAGTAATAATCCCCACTTAAGTTACTGGAGGTATTTTTAGGCTAATGCCCAGCTTAAAAGCATAATTCATTCACAACAATGAATAGAGCCAGCAGAGCATCAGTAATAATCCTCTCACATTACAGAAAGCACACTGGGATGTGAGAATAGCACGGTGCTGATCACTCCTCCTCACTCCCAACTGCGAGCTGCAATCTGGGAGATATCTTTTTCAGCATCCAAAAGCTCCCTGTTCAGAGCAGGCAGGGGGAAAAGATGGAGATGGATGCCTTACACCGCAGAATTTAAAACTAGGGTGTTTACTGCAAGCAGAGAGAGCCGAACTTTGGAAATGGTTGGTTAAGGAAGAAAAGGAAGAACCCCCCACACCTGCTCATTTCATACCGTGGAAAAGAGTAACTCCGGAAATTCCATGAGTCAGCGAATAGTCTGAATAGAGAAGCAGAAGCTCTGCAAAAGGTGTGAAAGCTTCAGTAATAATCCCCCTTCACACTCTCTCCTCGCTGTTTTCCCTTTCATTAGCAATTGGCTGTTTCTTCTATATCTGCTCTGGTTTCCTCCAGCAATTTCCAGTGTCTGCCCATGAAGCAGCTCCACTGTTTCTCAGTTTTGTGGCTTTTGCTGCATTTCTGCACCAGTAACTACGGGGTGTGCAGGAAAAGGAGGCTCCATGGCCAAAGAACCACTAAAATTCACTGCAGATGGGTATGACCATAACCTGTAACACTCCTGCTCCTCTCCTAAGGCACCTCCACACACCTCTCAGCTCGGGTGCTCACCTCCAAGTGACTCGTGCCACAGTGCAAGCAATGATTCCCATGTGCTGGAGAAATCTAAAACCCTGAGGAATGACTGCAGCTGGAGAAGGCTGCTGTTTTCTCCCAGTCCTGCTGTTTTCTCCCAGTCCTGGGTGCTTTCTACCTGCTCCGTTTTGAAATAGTGTTTCTAAATAATTCATATTTTCTTATGACAAACTCTTCACTCAGCCAGAAAAATCCAGAAATTTATAGATTAGTGGCTAAAGTCAGCCTCGAGAAGGTGGGTTACAGGAATGGGGTGGCACAGTGAGATAAATTACAGCTGATGATGAGGTCTGAGGAGGGGGATGTGCCAACAGAGCAGCAGGTTACCACAGGGAACACCCTGCAACCAGTGGAGCCCATGGCTCTGCAAAACCAGCAGAACGAGATAAAACAAATTGCCCTCCTTGTTTGTAATGCCTGAAAATTCACACTGCATTATTCCATCACATACATTAGCAGTTTCTAATTTTTTTTTTCTTTGAATGATTTTCATCTGCATTAATTTCTCTTTGTCCTCACTTACCATGGGACCAAAAAGGAGGACAGAAGTAGGAGTCGTTAGAAAGTGCAGAGCTCTGAGGATGCCGTGAGGGAAGGGACAGGAAGAATAATGGGATGCAGGTCTGGTCACCAGTCTGGCAAATGAGGTGGCAACTCCAGCAGCATTTAGACACGAGGCTGAAAATGCCCTGCAGCACTGAGAAATTCTGCAGACACCACAGAGGAGAGGCAGGAGGGAGATGCAGCTACAGCAGCCTGTTCTGCTTTGCCAGAGGTAAGAGGGAGCCTTTGCCCTATCTTGACAAACTTTCACCCCAAAGTGAGGCAAATCCCAGCAATCCAGAGTACCCAACTTATAACTCCGGGCAAGAAACATTTCTGCCAGGAAGGAAATGGAGGAAAAAAGCAAATGGCAATGCTGCTCTGGTTGGTTGTGGCAGGTCACCTGTGCCAGAGAATGATTGGAAAATGTAAGGGAAATGTACTAATCCATCAAATCTTTTTGATTGATTAGTATCATCCATTATTTTCATATTGGCATCAAAACTACCAAATCTGGGACTTGTGTTCATGGCACCTTCTTGGACAGGACACATCAATGGTCCTGCCTGCAAAGCAGCAAATATGGACAACACAGTCAGCACTGTCACAGAATCAGGCATCCTTTCAGAGTAATGAAGGGCTTTTGAAACATGTCATGTATGAGAGTGACTGATTAAACTTCATGAGGAAAGGGAACACGGGCTGCTTTGGCTAATCACTGTTGCCTCTGTCTGCCCAAAGCCCAGTCCTTCCTCAGGCCAATGAAGATATATCTGAACGTATACCTGAAATTAAAGTGATCTAATGCACACTGGTAATTGCTTCCCCTCACTTTCAGCAAGAAGCTATAGATTAACCTGTTAATTCAGAGTGTAGCACATTGAACAGTCTTCCCTCTGCAAGGATGGTTTCAGAAAGCTCAGAAATAAACCAGTACAACATCTGTTATTAAACCTATAAGATTTTCTGAAGTAAACAAGAATCTGTGCAGGTGCTCCACGACTTTCTGTTTTAAGTTCCTAAAGGCTGTGGGCTGAATTTGATAAGGTCAATTCAACAATACAGACATCCTCAGCTGGTTTTTTCTCAAGGAACAAAGAGAAATGCATCAGGAAGGGAAAATTTACAAAGCCATGTGGATTCATGGATACACAGTAAAAAAAGCAAATGCAAAAATATATCAGACTTTGATGCTATCAGAACTTAATCCTGATTTCTTTGTGTTTGCATTCCTCCCTCAGTCCATTCCAGACCATTCTCATGATTTTATTTCTTCAAGATCTAGGAAATAGAATGGGAAGAAGGTAATTTAGATGCTGCACCTGAGGGTTCCTATAGAGGTGTCTCAGAGAATAAGGAGCATCCCTATGCTAGAAAGTTACATTAGGTGGAAAAGAAACATAATTGTATTTTTACTCATAATTTCCATAGGCAACAGCTGGAGTGCAGCTGAGCTGTGCCACTGGACAGAGCCAGGCACTCCTGGCTCCTGGAGGTCTCATCAAGGCAGAGCTGATGGGAAGAGACTTCCCTCACACACTGCTGCAGTTTATCATTGCTGCTCACCAACTCTTTAAGGAGATGTCCACCCATCCCCAGAGCTGTGCCTGTAATTCGAGGGAATTTACAGCTTCCAGAGGAGAATAAGAGAGAGAATTTCTTTCTGCTAATAAACCCAACTGAGCTGATGACCTAAGGGACGTCAGTAATGTGAGAATTAACAAACCCCAACATTTCAAACTGGGTAATGACTGCTCCCCTCTCCACTGCTCAGGGGATTTATCCCTCTGCCTGCACACCTGTGCTGAGAATTCTCTAGGCAGAAATTGAGCTCGTTGCTGTCCTTTGTGTTGGAAAAGGCAAGCAGGAAGAAACAGCCTGGACTTCTTCCATGCATAATCAAGAAAACAAAAAAAAAAGAGCACTGGCATTTTCTGGGTTTGTGTCTAAACTTGCAACTGTTATATAAAGCAGATAGGACTGAAATCAGCATTTACAGAAGAAAATTAAAAAGGCAGGGCTCTCACTGGGTTTTGAGCTGTCTGCTGTTTGCAAAGGAAAGAGGGTTATCTGTCTGCTGGTAATTTTTTTTATTTGCATAAATTAAATTTACCACTGTAAATTTAATCCAGACACAATATAGCCAGGCTTTGGTTGCTCAGTTAGGAGCCTATTTTGCATTTAAAGAATATCCACTATTTGCTCTACAAATTTGTCCTTTCTCAGAGCCTGTATAACATTTTTGAGACATAAACAAATGTGTGTGAGGGTTTTGTGCAAAGGCTTGGTCTTTTCTCATAACTGATTCAAATCAATATCGTTCTTTTTTTCCTCATGCCTTCACATTTCAGGTAAAAACACATCAAAGAACATCAGTGTGATCCTCTCCTTTTCTGATCACCTCTTCTTCTGCCCCTAAATACAGAAATCCCTGCTAAATATTGGTTTCCTGATTATCTTCTTGGTTTTTATGGAATTCCTCTCCAGACAATGGATATTTCAGCCCAGCACCATCCCCTGCACTCTTTCCACCAAGGACACGGGGAACAGATGATTTTCTTTCTCTCTGTAGCAAGGACTTATCATGGCCCTCCTTAAAATTAGAGTTTCAAAAACCTCACCCTGGACTCCATGAGTCTGCAGAGCTTTAGGGAGCGTGGCTGTACCGTGATCTCCACAACAAGGCACATATTTTTAGAAGAGGATTAAAGTATAACTGTCTATTCCACCGTCTACTCTCTGAGCTGAATGGAATTACACCCATCTTGGGCTGGGTTGGGGTTTTTGATGTGTGTGTGCGTGTTTTTGGGGGAGGTTGTTTCTATGGGTTTGGTTTGCTTGGGTTTTTTACCATAAACATTCAAATGCCTGTTTGGAGCAAAACTGAATTAAGGTTAATAAAAAGATGGTATTCTGCTAAAGACAGTGGTAGATAAACAGTGTTCAATTAACCTGCTGAATTGGAGCCTGTGGGGTACTGAGAGCAGGGCACTCAGAAAAGAAGTTTAGTGTTGGCTTCATGCACAAACACATTTGCTAAACCAGCAGAAGAATAGTGACTGATTAGTGTTTGTATTTTAGGAGCAGAAGACAAAGAGTGGCTGTAAACAATCTCATCTCTAGTTTTCTGCCGTTAAATGCATCATCAAGGATTTCTGCATTTCTCCCCAGCATTAGCCAGTGAGACTAAATGGATCATTGATCTGTTTCAATATTGAGAATTGGCCCAGGATATAGGGGAAACATCTCACCACCTTATCTGCACAAGAGTGTAAGTGAATTTCAAGCCCTGCTTGGTAACCACATACACTGAGACAAAACTTAATTTTCCACCCTCCTTTTTCATATATCTTGATTTTCTCCCCCATTTGTCTCTGGAAATTTCTGAATTCATCTCTTCAGCTTTATGAATCAGACCTTAGAGGGCAAGGAGATGAAACCTTGATGATCTAAATTAACCCCTTTGATATTGCAGCTGCTGCTAGAAATTAGAACAGACCTTATCTCTAGAGTTGCTCTGATCTTGTAATATTTGCCTAATTTTTTTTAAAAAAGGTACTCCTAATAACAGTAGAATCCAATTAATAATTCATTTATATATCCACTGCAAAGAGGGAGATGCCTAAGCAGATTGGTGTTGGCCACACAAGCTGAAACATCCTTGCAATTTCTGCATAAATATCTAAAAATGAACATTTTTCCCCGCGCCTTCTCCCTGGAATATGTCCTGAGGGTTCCCAATTGGTTGATAAGCCTGTGCCAGCTTTCTTCCCAAATAGGCAGGATCACTCACCTCAACATTTGAGAAGTATAAAATCATGAGCAGCACGATTATTAATATATTTGCCTTTCCTTGCATTAATACCTCATTCCTCCTGTCCTCATCTCTTGCTCTTTTGCAGGGTAATATCAATGAGATTTCCCAAAAAATCTGTTCTAAACCCTCTCCTTTGTCTTGTGCATCCCCCTCCTCCCCTCCAGAGTTTAACACTCTGCACTTGGAGCAGAAATCTCCCTCAGCTACAAACTCTAATATGCCCTGATCTTTCCATTTCTGCATCTGATCCCAACTGAAAACAAAAGCAATTTTACAAATAATAGGAAGTCCTGAGGTTTGGTGTGGAAAAGCTGAAATAGGCAAGGGGGAGATGTGATCTGTCTGTGATGCAAATGATGTTCTGCATTAGGTGTGCAAACAAAAATAAAGCTCCCTGAGGTAAATTTGCTACTTCAGACAAGTAGAAACATTTTTAGCATATAAACGCAGAGTGTAGATTGAAATATTTCTCTGTCTCAAAATAACCAGGGATATAATTATTGTGGTTCTTGGGCTCAATTCTGTTTTTCTAAATAATTCAACTTTCTGCTGTTTGCATTGAAAATATGGACATGTTTGGTGTTTGCACAAAGGTAGCACTATGTATAATCAATCACAAAATGCAACTGGGAAAAAATTAAACCCTTTAAAGGCCTGAAATATATAAATGTAAGAAAGTCATGGTAAAACCTGCAAATTCTCTCATGTAGTTTGTGCCTAATAATACAGATTTTCAGAAGTAGCACAACTGCTTGTAAAAGGTGGACTGAGATTCACAAAATTTCATTGAATTTTAATAGAGATAATTAATTGAGTGATTGTGGGAAAGGTCAAGTTTAATAAATAAATATCTTGGAGTGTTTGTCTTACCATAAAGCAAATTACTGGATTTGGTGGGTGAATCAGGTGGAGGTACAAGATTTTTCTGGACTGAAGAGCAGAAAAGAATGAGTTGGCTGTACTGTCACAACTCCTTTGATTCTTTAGGCAACTCAATCTCACAGGCAAGACTCGAAGAAAGGTAATATCCAGACACAGGACTTCCAGCACCTCTCAGATGAGTGAGTCAGGACCTTTGGAATCTCAGTCTATGACTATTTCTCAGAGCTGAGAATCAATTTAGCCTGTTACCTGTATGAGATCAGGGGGAACTTAATGGCCTGTCAGATTTGGCTAAAATTAGCTGAGGCTTTCAAAAGAATGACCAGGAGGGTAAGTACACAGAGAGATCTAAAATGCCTCCTTTGCCTGGAACACCAGACTGGAAATTTAAGTCTCCAGCCTTTCCAACTGCAGCCAGCTCCTTCTCTAGGCAGGAAGCAGACCCCAGAAAAAATAGCCTCCAAAGAGAGCCAAAACAACAGCTTGGGAGGATGTCACAGTCAGCTCATCCTGAGTCACACCCAGACAGCTGAATGTGGCCACGGAAATTCCAACACATCTGAGTTTTCATTCTTCAGTTGATAAAGTGTGAATCCTGGTTCTGTGTAATTCAGTCTGTCTGGTGCAAGAATAACCTGTCTGTTCAAAAGGACAAACACCCAAACAGATCTCTCACAGCCCCACACTCATCCCCACCAAGGCAAGCTCAGGAGGAGGAGACCAGTGAATCCCAACAACAATCAGTCATATTTGACTCCTGTGAGCAGCTGAGCAGAAGTTCTCACCTGGGCAAAAGTTTTCTGGAGACATGGAATTTTGCTGATCCTGTTGATCCTGACTCAGAGATCCTGTTGGGAACTATGTGCACGTGTTTGACTTCAATTGTGCAAAACCTTCTACAGTTTATCTATCTTCTACGTTGAGTTTTTTTTTTTTTTGGTTTTTTTTTTGGTTTTTTTTGTGGTTTTTTTTTTTTTTTTTTTTTTTTTCCCAACAGGGTTACAAACTGTAGCCATAAGTGATGCTGTGTTACTGTCTCATATATTTACATTAGATGGGTGCTGCGTTCCCCCTGTCAGGGCAGATTGTGTATTCTGCACCGTGGTAAGAAAGAGGCTTTTATCTTAACCGTGTTACTTAAACAAAATCAGTGTCATCAAAGATCAAAAAGGACATAAATATCATTAAAACTGTCTTTAAAGCAAACTAGAGTGTGGGTAAGAGTATCTAAATTAAAGTGCTTGTTGCTGGGTAAATATAGGTAAATGTAGAGGAGACTTCCATCAGTTTTTCCTTAAGAGAGACAGCCATTACAAAATTCCTGACACCATCTCTGGCTGCCTGGTGCTGGCTCCTGGATTCTGGTGAAAATGATCACTGAGCTGAGCAAGTACTGACAGTTCCTGTACTCTAGCAGTCAGACTTCAGAGTTTAAAAAAAAAAACAACCCTCCTTACACCACTGTGTTT
Organism: Sylvia atricapilla; assembly: GCF_009819655.1. Classification (NCBI taxonomy): domain Eukaryota; kingdom Metazoa; phylum Chordata; class Aves; order Passeriformes; family Sylviidae; genus Sylvia; species Sylvia atricapilla. Next base: position 27,497,758 of record NC_089148.1, on the reverse strand, counting down.
TCTTTGATGCATATTCTCCACTCAGAATACCTGTCTCATCATCTGTCTCACACCAAAGGACATCCTGCCATTCCCTCATTAAAATATAGTAGAAATGGGAATGAGCAAACTCAGTTAACTTATTTTCAGCCTGTTTTTTTCAAGATGACCCTTCAATTCTGATACTGCCTCAGCTCTGTGTCCATGGGACTTGGCTGTGGGTCTGTATTTTAATCCAGATGGAGCGAGCATCCTTTGCTGAAAGAAACTCCTTTTGCAACATGTCAGCAGGAGACAATGTATTCAGCTCCATAATTACGTACTTCGGTACAATCACATAGCATTATATACAAAATCACCACACTGCTGAAAAAAAAAAAAAAAACCCAAGCCTGAAATGCTAATTAGTTCACAAATTAACATTGATTTGATTTAATGTTGAATAAGGGTTTGCAGCTTATACTTATGAGAGAACTTCGCTTTCAGGCATGCTCAGACTCTCCTGTTTTAAATAACACTGCTCAGCCTGTGCCAGGTGCATGGTGGGCTCATTATCTATGTATAAAGAGGTAAGACTTACTCAAAATAAAATCAAGCACAGACACTGCAGCACAATGCCACCCAGCCACACAATATCCTTTGGGACCGAGGTACCAAGTAAAAGCAGAGTGTAACAATCACCTGTCTTTGTGCTGCTTCATGTTGGGGAAAGGTGAACAGATCACATTTCCAGCGTAGTGCCCTTTCTTGTCACTGATGTCAGCACTGACAGGCAAAATTCAAAATAATAATGCATATTCTAATAACATTTTGCACTCCTAAGGCACCCTCATGGAAATAACTCAGCTTTCAAAGAGCACTGATGGTTTCAGTCCCAAACTATTCCTATGCAGGCAGAGGAATCATGCCCTCCTCGTTCTGCCCTAATTCTGTTCATTCGAGGGGTGTTTTGGCATTGACTGAAACCCCTAGAAAACGAAGCAGAGATGATTCAAAGGAGGATTTTTTTATGGGAGCTGTTTGAGCTGGGACAGAGAACCCAACCATTCAAAGAGGCTGCTCCAGCACTGTGTCAGAGGCAATGCTGAGCGTGGCAGCTCCTCTGGAGCTCACATTCCAGCCAGGCACACAGCTCAGCTCAGCTCAGAACGGGGCTCTGAGAGGAGTTAATGGGGCTGGAAGCTGCCAGCCCTTCAGTCCTGCCTGTCCCCAAAGCCAGAGTGTCCCTTTGCATCCAGCAGTGGCAGGGAGGCCACGCTGGTTCATTGAGGAGGTGACAAGAGCAGCACACTCTGACCCAGGAAGGGACAAGGCATCACAAGTGCCACTTTCTGTCACTGGGGAGCCAAAGTCTGTCCATGTACTCCTTGCTGCAACTGCTCTGGCTGCTGGCAGGGAAAACACTGCAGAAGAACAAGCTGCAGTGGAATATAAACTCCCTCAACCTTTGGACGTGCTGCCAAAGGGAGCAGGGAGCTGCTTTCTTACAGGTGGTGGCCTGGGGAGGCCAAGACAACAAGATGTGGAGATAAAAGCAGAGCATTGAATCCTTCATCCTGGGGAGGGTGTGACAGGAGAGAAAAATGCCAGGGCTGAAAGAGGAGCAGAAGATGGAGACAGACTGACAGAGCTGGGCAAAACAGCATCAACTGGTGTGAAAAGCTCCACTTTCCAATACAATTTCAAGATAATGCTCCTTTAGGAAACCTTGGTAAGGATGTGGGAAATTAATGTCTTTAATGTCTTCCAGATCAAGGAACACGAGATTGTGCTGGCAAACAAAAGAAAAGAAGTGTCAGATGTATAAGGATATGTAATGACATTATTTGGTTTATACCTGATGTAAGCAAAACATGAGTACTGTGGTTTTTAATTCTAATTGAAAATATATTGTTTCCTTATTTTTTTATGCCAGCTCGACACTTACTATGAAAACATGGACTGGGTATAGGACTATATTCAATACAACAGAGCAAATGTTAAAATCGGGACAAAAGAATCCAGGGATAAATTTATATTTGCTGGGATGGAAATCTAGATGCAAAATAAATCTGACATTTTTCCTATTCACAGCCGGGGATTAATTTTATTAAATAATTTCACAGTTTTCTGGTTCACTGAGTGCATATTTTCTGATAACTCCCCAAGAAGGAAAGTATTTTGTATCCAGCAACTTTCGCTGAGCATTGCTTCATTCAAGCAGCACTTGACCTGCAATTCACTTATTCTGTTAGAGTTCATTTTTTCACCCTGTTTGGTTTGATCTCTTCTGCTTTTGCTTGACCCAGCAAACTGTTCAGCTCACATTTACCACACTGCACAGAATGTAATTGTTGGGTGTTACAAATTAATACCTGTAAGTGACCACCCCCACAAAATACATAAAAGAGGGGAAGTCATTAATAGAAAGGTTAACCTTCTCAGCTGCTGCTATCAGTTTGATTAGATAAACTCAAGACCTCTTTTTGTTTCTTTATGCAAAATGTCAGCTTCTGTAAACTGCTGCCCTCTCTGCCCCACACTAAATGTGCTACAATTGCATTATCATAAAGCATTATGTAAAATGAAGTGAGATTAACTTCCAATTATTTGGGTCAAAATTTATTCCAAACTGAAACCCATTCCCCTGCAGTGAGTCAGGTCAAAGAATAAAAGCTCTCAACAGCAGGATTGAAGACCTTGCTCTAACCCACAGTGGTTTCACAATTAGTGGCCAGCACCCATGGCTGCCACCTTAATGCATGCATAACCTCCTACCCTGGGATAATTTTATATATCCCTCCCATTTTCAACAGAAAGCAGCTCCATGCCAATGGCTGGAACTGGAAGGCATCTGATTTTTTCAGTCACTACACACTAAATAGAATTGCTAATGGAGTAGTAGCTGTTGCATTAATAAACCCAATCAACCGACTGCAGAACCCTCCTCCCTCTCTTCCCTGCTAACCTCAGTGCTATGAGTCATTCCTTTTGGAGAGATCCACAGTTGTATTTTCTGCTAACAGACTCAGGATTTCAAGAGCTGTTATTTACTGGATGGTCACTGGAGATTTAGAAGTGAGGTAACTTTGGCTCTGATTCAGCACGTGCAGCACATGGGTAGATTTACATCCAACAAAACAATATTTGAACCAACCAAAAAGAAGGATTTCAAATCCAGAACAGTCAATTTGACATTAAAATATACATAGATGTGGCACAGAGCAGAAATACCTGATTCCAGTCATGGAATTGGTGTGAGGAAACCAGAGGTGAGAGTCGCCATGGAGCTCTCCTCCCAGAAAGGAGTGACAATGAGCCCTGGCACACACGGTCCTCTGGTCTGAATTCAGTGTGATCCTGGAATGAGGGCACACATCAGCAATTCCATGTGGATTACTGGCGCCTGCACTAGAGTGCTCTGCTTCTGAGGAGGGGCAGCAGCTCATCCCTGTGCTGCCAGACACACAGAATTCTAAATTCCTGCACAAGGGGCTCTTCTCGAGGCAGAAGGAGGTCAGGCATGGGACAGCACAAACAGCTGTAGCTCTCACCAGCTGTCTCAACCTTCACAGGTGTGTTCCCCAGTTAGTCACAAGTTCCATGATCATTTTAAAGGAGTCTAGGTCTAGTATTTGTGTAAAGAGTTTGGTTCTGCCACCGGGGCTGCATCACCCTCCTGCCCTCCAACTGGAACAAAAAAAAAAAGCCCCGAGAAATACTTCTTGAACTGAAGAATTAATAAGATTGGTGGCATTTTTAAATGTCAGTCAGATTTTACACAAGCTTGCTGCCTGTGAAAAAAACATGGAAGAGTCACAACCCATAACTGTCCAGCAGGAGTGTCTCTAATGAAAATGTTGAGGATTCATTTAGAGGATGCTGTGGAATGGACATGCTGAGCACTGCTGTCTGGGGATAGCTCCCAGAGCTCCTCTCCAGCCTGGCAGGGATGGCAGCTGGGACAGATGATGAGATTAAATGCTCTCCTTCCCCCAGGGCAGGCAGCAGCATTCCCCCTCCTCCCCGGGGACACTCAGCAATGAGAGGGCAGGGATCTCCAGGGCCAAGGAAACAAGGAGGTCAGCGACTGCTCCTGACAAATCTCTGCCTTGGAGACAGCACTGCTGGCCCTTGTCCCAGGGCTGGGCAGGGCAGGTGCTGAGGGGTTGCAAGGGCTCCTGAAGCAAATGTGCTTTGTTGTGGGAATAGTAAAGACAAAAAAACCCCCACAACAACAAAGGGAGAAAAAATTGTCTGGTGTCTAAGTTTCAACTTGAAATTCATGTACAAAATTCCAGATATGACTGAGGGAGGTCAGATGTTCAGCTCCTCTAAACTGCTAGCATATTCATGCTTCAAAAGCACCAAGTGTTTTAGAAAACTTCAGTTATATTTTTAAAACTCATACAGTTGCAGATGCTTACTGTTAGCTTTCTTAGAGAATTCTTCCTGAAGTCATGCCATCAGCAAAGCTCTCAAAGCAGCCTGTCGGCTTACACCTCACTCCTGCAGGGGGACACGGTATCAAAACAACCTAACCTTTTAATTCCTCCTGTTTTCATTCCTCGAAAACCCCAGCGAGGACGAAACCCAGACAAACAGCAAGAAACAGCAAGCATTGTCCACGTTGATGGAAATGAATTTCATGGAAACAGCAAGCCTTGTCCACGTTGATGGAAATGAATGAACAGACACGGATTAATGAATCAAAAAAACACCTCTAACGCAGTCAGGACATTGAAAAGCAAATGTGTATTCCAAGCCAGCCCGGGCTCAGCAGCTAATCCTGCAGCCACAGGGGTCCCTACCTGAGGAGGGATATGCTGATCTTGATTGCTCGTGTGACCTTTCCTGCCTGTGCCTCCAGAGCCACATGGTGAGCAGAACAAGCTGCTCCTGCACGGCATGAAAGCTGCAGGGTTAACCCTGGAGGCAATCAACACATTTCATCCTTGGCATGGCTGCCATGGAGCACAGCACAGGCTGCTGCTGGTGATCAGCAAAGCCTCTCCACGTCCTCATTTACATACGCACAAATTAATGGGCCTTATAATTTTTATTCCAATCGATGGGCCAGCTCTTGTAATACATGAGAATTTCCTTTTTTTCACACTCGTTTTAGGTTTAAATCCTACCCAAATGGGCAGTGATGCAGTTTGACTGCAGGCCTGGGAGACACCGCGGATTCTATCCCCCAACTCTCAGAGAAGCCAGGACAAGGGATGGAAACCAAATGGCTTCCCTTTGAGGCACAGAGAAATTTTAGCCAAATTTGTGTTTATCAATTAAGTAAACTGCTCTCCACACAGACACTCAATAGAATATAGAAATCTGAGCAGTGGTTTCTGCAGCCACCTGGGAATGTTGCACCACATGCCCTTATTCCACAAAATTCCCTCCTAGGGTTTGTCAAATCATTTAGGTAGCACTCTCACACCATAAATGAGTTGCTTGTTCAACATAAACTAGTTGTTTAGTTGTAACCTTTGGGACAACCAAATTTCTGCAGAGCTACAACTAGGTAAAGTCTGCACTAAGAACAGCTTTGCTTAGCTTAGTCATGATAAATCTGCAGCACTTTGTATCCAGCAGGATTTTACACCATAAAATCTGTGGCTGTCTCTGTATGGTGAAAACAATTATTGTCTTCTCCATTGGCAGGCAGCATAGAAACTGTCTGTGTCTCATTTAATGAAACTAATATTTGTTTGCTGTGCACATCTATAGGAAGAGGCTGTGCAGGGTTTCTGTAAGAGCAGTGACATTAGAGTTTGTGTTTTCCTATTCATTCTCATTTGAGCTTTTTCAATATTCTCAGCAGCATCTCCCCACCTGACAGCCAGCTGCAGCATCCAGGGAAAAAAAAGAGAAAACACAAAAAGCCCCAAAAGAGGCTGGCCAGAGACAAGCCCAGGCAAGAATATTTTATGGAAAAATACAAAACATTGCTGGGTTTTAATTTAGGAGTATTCTTGTCCCCATTTATAGCCCGAGACCACAGCAATGATTGCTAATAGACCTCTGTGAAGAGTAAAAAATTATGTTGATTAGTTTCCAGCAGGGCCATTTGCCTTTGCAAAAGAGCCTGAAGTAAAACGAGTGTGAGAGCTTGTCCATGCTGTGTGAAGGGAAGAATTCAAATTCCACAGCACACTGGGGAACCAGTTACAAACTGAGTACCTGTGGCCAGGGCACCCAGCTGGGTATGTGTGCACTGGCCAGCCTGGTTCCTCTGTGCAAACTCTTACCTCTTTATTGTCCATTTCAAACCTGGGAGAGGTTTCTTTAATGATGTTCACCTCTTTTTAGAATGATGGCAGCAAAATCTCCTGGTCAAATGCCTAATGTGAAACTACTTCTTGCCAGCAGTGAAACACTAAATGTAAATAAAGCTACTGTTCAGGCAACCCTACCTGAAAGAGACAAATTGATGTAATTTTTTTTAAGATACAGGGGAAATTGATAAAAGAGAACTCTTCTATTTATATATATAAATTGACAGAAATGCTTTATCCACTGTGTATAAGTGATGTAAAAGGCTTTTTATTTTGCTTTACTGTCTATCTTTAAAAGAAAAGCTTCTTGGAAAGATGAATTCACCGTTCACCACAGGAAACCAAAAGTCCAACAACTGCCCTAAGTGGGAACTCTGTGAAGAATTAAATCTGCTGTGGAAACACTGCCAGCAACTGGAACTTCCAATGTGCAGGCTCAGCTGTGTGACAGACACATGGAGGAACCTTTACAATAATGAACAGTTTAGGAGTGATGTTCATTCCTGTCCTAGAGCTCTCATCCACTGCGGGATGGTAACACAGCCCATCTCTGTTATATATCATTTCATGGTGCAATGTTTTATTTCTCAGCCTGTCCATGAGAGACTCCCACAATCCTGGATCAGCCGAGGGGCCACACACACACAGCAGCAAAGCCAGCTCAGCATCACTACTCATCCAAGAGCTTGTGCTTCCTGCACAATCTTCCCATGATGTGGGTGCTGCTGTCCTTGTCACCCTGCTCAAGGGCAACGTTAGCTTGACATGAAAGAGAAGTGACATCCTTGAGCATCAGGGGAAAGCAAGTGGTCTTTGTCCAGCAGCTGTTACAGCTGGAGGATTCTCCTTTCCTATCTCTCTCTTGTCCTTTAGCAATGTGAAAGTGGATGGGAAATCCACACACAACATCTGCTCTGGTTCTCTTCTCTGTTACTTTAATTTTCTTTCCCTTTCAGCTGCCCTGCACCAAGAGCACAGAGTGCAGCAAGGAATCAAGCAGGGAGGACATTCCCCTCCACGAATAACTAAAGCAGCCCCTTGGAAAGGCACCAACACAGCTGAGAGTGGAAGGAACAAATCTCTCAGCTCTGGGTTAAGAAGGGACAACTCTCTCTTTCCTCTTTGTACTGCCCTGTGTAGGGTTATCTTAGCCTTGTGCACTTAACTTCGGACACAACCAAGTACATTTTTGTAAAAAAACAATTGCTGCCTTCAGATATGCACACAAAAAGAAGCTAAATATTGGTGTATTTCCCATCCTCCTGCCTAGAAGGGAGTCTGACAGGCAGACTGACAATAGAAGTGATGCAGGGCTTTTCCTTCATGCCTGCCTACACACCAGTCACTTCCATGCCCTAGAAAAAAGACATTTGCTACCTGCTGTGCTGGTCTGTCTCCTTCCACAGGGTACTGCCTTGGAGACAGGGATGCATCTGGTTTTGCTCTCACCTTGCCCTTCACCTCAATGATGTATGATTTTAGGTGCATTTCTGAGTCATTCCAGCACAGGACACACATGGACATGCACATAAAAGCATTAACACACAGCGATTTATGTGCTGGTGTTGAGGTGAATTGTCTTTATTATTTTAGGATAAAGGTGTATTTTGAGTCTGGTTTTCAAAAGTAACCTGTCTTTACGCACACATTTGCATTCACAAACACAACAGAAGGGTGTTCATGTTTGCAGCCACTTCACCACCTCAGACACTAATGCTTTGGCAGGGAATTGCCAAATAACTCGCTCATATGGAAAATCCAACAAAGCAGCATTACATGGAAAGTCAGCTAATGGGAAATAGAGACTGAACATGCAGCACATGCTCAAACTAAACTGCACAGCTGAAGACAACTTCTAGAAATCTTTAAAGAAAGAAAACAACGGAGTTCTTTTCAAAAGCATTTAGAGCTTAATGTTTGCCCTTTCTAGAGAACAAATAAAAAATTATCTTGTCTGGTCAGGGCTCTGTAGGGGCACAAATATCAAAATGATAGGGAGGAATGTGGAGGGAGAAAGCTGAGAAACCTGTGAGAGGAGAAAGGAGAACAAGAGCTCCTTGTGCTGCCTGGGGCTGGTGATCCTGTTATGGCTGTGGATATGTTTGTGACACAAACAAGTGACTGAAGCTCCTTTAGAGAAACCAGTCTGGTTTGGCACCTGACTGCCTGAACCTGAGCAGCCAAGCTGTGATTTTGAACTTAAACGTGAACTGGCCTCCCTTTAGGACACCAGCAGCACCGGGCAAGAAAAGCAGCCAGTGTGTCAGGAGGTCAAAGCCATCCAGCTGACAGAGTTAAACAGATGTGACTTCCACAGCCTGTGTTGGAGTCCTGCCACTGAAACATTTGTGGTGAGGTTAGGAGTTATTTATTTGCAGATGGATGTTTAGGGGGAAGGCCTCTGCCACTGTGGGGACTGTCAGCAGTTGTTGGCCAGTCCCAGCCTGCAGCAGAGCTGGCTCTAATAAGCAGCAGCAATAACCTCTTCAGCAGCACCACAAAGAGCTGACACCAGGACACTGCACTCTAACCCCTTCTGACCCTTGCCATGGCCTCATTCTAGTTTAAATCTTGGCTATTTTTAATAATCTCTGAGATTCTTAAAATCAAGCCTGACCTTAGAGGTGGCTTTTGTAAATGCTGGGTTTTGGTTCACTTTTCCTATCTGTGAAGTGGGAGCAGCACTTATTTCACAGAGGGATGATGCATCTGATGCACAAGGATAAACACTGCAGTTGCCTCATGTACAAGGCCATTCTGAGGGGGAAAAATGCCTGAGTGTAAACACCACGTTCTGAAAACATTCCTTAGCAGTGTTTAGGCCAAGGGAATCTCCATGGCCATATGGGCTGCAGTAGCCTTATCAATCTGCTTCATTAGTGCCAGGCAGAAAGTTGCATTTATCTGACTGATACTCCTCTTCCAAAACAGCAGGGGCTCTCCCTTTCCAGTGTGTGCTGCTGTTTGCAGGGTTCTCCTTCTCACACCCCACGTCCCTGCACCTTCCTCACCGCACTGCTTGTGGGCTGACACCTCACTTCTTCCACCTCTCCTTTTCCAATGAATGCTGCCACTTTTCATTTTTTTCCTCCTGCAGCAAGGCTTTTAGTGTTAAAATCCTCTGGAACTTTCTGCAGTGCTGTTGTCCCTATATCCCAATCAGCAAACTCTTCATCCCCTGGCCCACAGGAATGATCAAGATGCAGCTTAAAGAATCCCTTTGCTGCTAGGGTCAGGAATCCTCAGGACTCCCTCAGTTCCTCTCTGAGCTTGATTTATCCTATCAGGATTCAAATCTGGCCTTTAGCCCCATTCAGCCCCTGTCTCCCAGTCCTGGCCAGTATCACAGTCAGGCCTCCTCAGGTCAGTGCCATGGATTTTCTGCATCCAGGTGTTCCTTTCTATTCCCCCCTGAGATAACACTGGTTGCTACAATGATAATATTGGATTTCTCAACTCGTGGGCGAAGCACTGGAAAGAAATGACAATTTTAACAACTCCTGCTCACTGATGTTGAAGTGATGATTTCATTTTACCATCATTCAGGCTTCTCTCAGATCTTGGCATTTACTAAGCTTAAAATACCCCACTTTAATAATTTCTAATGAGATGATAAATACCTATATACACCAGTGATTGCTGAAATGGTGTCCAATTTAATCTTTTTTTGATAGGGATAATTCCACATCCCTAACAGAAACTTTGCCTGATTCTGGATCAGTAGCAAATGTTTGATTTTCTGTATTTTTGCTGGCTACATTCAACCAGCATTTAGCATTAAAATTATGACATTTGAAATACAATTGAAGCAGTAATTTCTGGCCTTGAATTTCATAACTATTGAGTTCTGATTATGAGATCTGAGCAGAGATCTGAATTTTCACAAATCCTCTGCCTCCATAATGATGGCCCAAGGCTCATCTCCAGCACATCCTCATGTAAAGAAGACCAGTCTCTGATTTCTACAGCACAGGAAAACTTACAGGGTGCAAGTTTCTGCTGCTTTGGGCTTCCTTGCAGAATACCCTCGGGTTGCTGAGCACTGCCCTGGTGGCTTTTCTGAGTGCAGCGGCTAAAGCCACTGTGGATTACTCATTCTAAACCTTCTGCATTCCCAGGATCTCCAGAATAACATCATGCATGAAGCTACTTGCACATCTATGATTCATGAATAGATCAGGGATTTAATAAGGGAAGACAGTCCAGCAATCAAGCTGTGGATTTGAGATTCTTCAGTTCCTGTTTTCCCTCCAATCAAGGTTTTTATCAAGATTCTTTCAGGGTTTCCCATGGCCTAACTCTGGGTGACTGAAAGCTAAAATTGCCACAGACTCTGAAAAAAAGATTCCCGTGCCACTGATTCACCCTCTGGAGAAACCAGTTCTTTCTCATAACTCTGAAGGGTACCTACAGCTAACTCCTAGATCCTTAAATTCAGTGGGATGAATCCCACCTTTGGGATCCAGTCTCCTATAAAACAGTAATTTTATCCTACAAGCAGCACCCTGCACAGGTCTGGAGCTGAATGAAAAAGGTGGGTTTGGACATTTCTTTGTTGCAGACTCTCATTTCACCCAGGCTCTCATCTACAAACGAAATTAATTTTCAGAAGCAGACCTGGTGAAAGGACCATGCACTGTAAGCATTAATGCAAATATTCCTTTTCTGCCAGAGGAAAAACCTTTGCTGCCAAGAAAGGCCCTTTCTCCCCTGGGTGAGTGTAGTCTTGTCTCTGTCTGTGGAGACTGACATAGAGATTATTGCTTGAGATCCTGCTCTTTGTGCTGTGCACATCTGGGACAGGGATTAAAGCCACTGAGCTCATCTGACATATAAGAGACCACTAACACCTTGGAAAAGGGTAACAGACACCATCTGATGCTTCCAAGCCTTAAGGGTGAAAGTGAAGGTAACCAAGCTTATGGTTATTTAATAAATACAATCATTTAACAGACAGATTTGTGATTTCAGTAAGACTCAATAGATACATACAAGTTCCCTGTATACAAAATGAAGCCTTTAAAAAGCTACAATTTTACAGCAGAAATGTTAAAATTGAAACAGATCCACCTTAATACACCATTTCCCTCGTGGATGTTGAAAATAGGTTTTGCTTTTAATATATTATTGTAAGACTTTGAAGGTGACTTCCAGAGTAGCTGTCCTAGATCATTTCTTCTACTTCCCTGATTTCTGAGAACTGAACCAGATGCCATTTTAAGGATTGTTAAACAACAGTTGTAAATAGCAACTGACCACACAAAAGAGCCCAAACTCTGGAAATACTAAAACCAGACAAGGCACAGGCTCTAAAACCTGTTAATGACCCAAAACCAGGCCAGGAAACCCACTGACACCTGACTTCAAGAGCAGTGATCCCCTTCCTCTTCTGGGTTAAGAATTCCCATCCCCAGCCTTTCAACAGACAAATTCACATGAAAATATCTGCTTGGGGTTTAAAAGCTGAAAACCTTAGGGAGGCACCATATTTTTAAGTAATCCCAGGTATTTCTTTGTGTAGATTCAATCCCAGCAACTGACAACCTTAACTGGTGTGTAAAAGCTAATGGACCTCAGTAGGCACCCAGCTGAAATAATAACCATCCCTTGAATATCAAAAAGCAGGAGCACAGAGCACCTCTAAATGATTTACCTAGAAAATTGAGATCCATGTAATTAGCATGTTTTTCTCCCTCACAGACCCCCATCTCTAAACACATTGGGCCCAATTCTGCTTTCACTTACTGACCCTGTCAAGCTCAAGGGATTTATTCAGGTGGAGGCATGAGGAGAATCTTACTTGCTGTGCTTAGCCTTAATTTTAAAATAAATGAATTTTCCAGAACAGTGACAGTATTGACCTTACATATTATCCAAATAGAAATTTTAATGAAACAAGTATAACACTGAGTATAGCCATAATAGATATGCAAATATTGGTCTTTTCTTAAAGGTCTCCCTATCTGGTCACATGGATTTTTCTTGCCTATGTGGGGGTGAAGGCAGAGAGCATTTATTAGAGGCAGAGCAGGGAAGGATGGCTGCACAGCCATGGAGAATCAGGCCATCAATTAGATTTTCATTCTCATTTCATGAGAATTCTCCTTTGAACAATGATCACAGGAGAGCTGTAAAATTTGCTCCCTTCTTAATTTCTCCTCGTTATGTAACAGCACCCACCTTTGCTTTGCAGGCAAAAATCCTCTGTCCATTGTATTTTAATTGTGCTCAGCTAAACAAGGTAGAGGTGTAGGGAACAATCCACATAGATGGTGGCTCATCCAATGTAGAAAAGCCAATTAAAAAAATTAACAAAAGAAACTCATCTTGGTGTCTTCCAAGGTTCCCAGCCCCAGCAGCCCCAAACTGCATTTTGCTTACTTTAAAGCTCAAAGACACTGGAAAGAGAACAGAAGGAGGGAACTTGGCCTGGATTCATGCATAAGAGTACAAAGGTTGGAAAATAGAAGGTTTGAAAAGCAATCAGAGTCACCAGCTGAGAGAAGTTTAAAATAACAGCCTAAAATCAGGAGCTTCAAAATAAAAGTCAAATAAAAAAAGATTGGCTGAGAATAGCTAAAAAATACATGATCTGCAATCAGGTTTTCTGTGATTTCTGACGCTAACAGAAATCAAATTACCTACCTACTACATCTGCCTAATATTTCATTGGACCATATTAACACAGGCCACATGGTTAAAGGTATGTAGGTACCTAAAGGTATGAAGAGCTGCCCCAGGGATTTGTCTCTCTTCCCAGACATCCAGTCCCCACTTACACCATTTCCATGCTCTTTTCTGACACCATGGGGAGCAGCTGCATCACTCAGCACCTCTTAAAATAGGATTTGTCATGAGATTCCCCAAAAACTGCCTTCTCCAGCTTTCACTTTCCAAAAAAAAAAAAAAAAAAAAAAAGGTACACTTTCCTGGTGGAACCTGTGAAGGAGAAGATGCTCCTGAAAGCTCATCCTTTAACTCCCTGAGTTCTCGTAAAAACCATTTTCTCTCAGTCATGCAAGTGGGGCACTTAAAACCTTTCTCTTCAAAAGATGGGTGTAGTAAAAAAAGTCTATTTCTACACATTTGTATGTAGCAGGTGCAGGGAGTTAATCAGAGCAGTGACATTATCTGGTAGTCACAAATTACAATTGTCATTTGCAAATGATTCTGGGGTGCAAATCTGACCATTTGATAACTGTGCTGTGGAATGATGCTTGACTTTACACAGGATTCCATAAGCAGGAATAGTCTGAGCTCTTAAACCTTCTTAGAGCTTGTCTGAAACTCAGCAAAAGACAAATAACTCAGGGTAAGCCCTGTGCCTGGGAGCAAGCTGTGGTTAGGTCCCGGGAGCCCTGTCTCCTCCGTTCCTTTCCCAGTTTCCAGGACTGTTGCCTGTGCTGCTCCCCTAGGAGCAGGAGGATCAAAAGGGGGTGGCCCTGGCACTGCCCCTCAGGCAGCAGAGCTGAAAGCTCCTCAGGAGTGGAGATCACAGAATCACAGAATCACAGAATCACAGAACGTGTAGGTTGGAAGAGAACTTTAGGATCATCAAGTCCAACCCAGCCCAAACACCTCAACTAGATCATGGCACCGAGTGCCACATCCAGTCTGCTCTAAACACATCCAGGGATGGTGACTCCATCACCTCCCCGGGCAGACTATTCCAGCATTTAATCACTCTTTCCCACGAAAAACTTCTTCCTAATATCCAACCTGTATTTCCCTTGGCACAGCCTGAGATTGTGTCCTCTCCTGTCATTTGCTGCCTGGAGAAAGAGACCAACCCCCAGCTGTCTGCAGCCACCCTTCAGGGAGTTGTGGAGAGTGATAAGGTCACCTCTGAGTCTCCTTTTCTCCAGGCTGAACAACTCCAGCTCCCTCAGTCGTTCCTCATGTGGCTTGTTTTCCAAACCCTTCACCACCTTTGTTGCCCTCCTCTGGACATGTTCAAGCATCTCAACGTCCTTCCTAAACGGAGGGCCCAGAACTGGACACAGCACTCGAGGTGATGCCTTACTCTGTCTTCTCCTGGGTTTTATTCACTGCCTCCCTGCCCTCCCTCCCTTGTGGTTTGCTTGGCTGGAGGGACAGGTTTCCTCAGGGATGCTCCAGCCTAGACACCAATCCATGAATTCCAATTCCTACCCAAATCCATGCCATAAAAAGCCAGTTAGTAACAACCACAAGACTGCATTTCCCCCAAATTCACTTCCAAATGCTCGTGCTCCCTCCGTGCACCAAACTCCTGTTGCTGTTTGTTTCCTGGTGAACACTCAGCTCTTTGGTGACTCTTGGGGTGATGTGGCTCCTTCCTCCTCTTTGGACATTTCCCAGGGACTGGGCTGGGCTCCTTTCTCTTTGTCTCACGGTTCCTTCGTGCTGTTCCACGTCCGCTCTGTGCTGACTCACAAATCTGCCTTCCCAAGCTCACCCACCACACATAAATCTCTCTGCACATCATCCAGCATAACCTCCCTGCCAGCTCAAGGGCAACTTGGACAAAACTGAGCACTTTATTTCTTATATCGTCCACCTGCCCCCTTCCTGCTTTTCTCCATTATTTTCTTAATTTCTTCTCCCTCCCTTTCTCCCAGGCCAGCACTGTCAGCACTATCTTTTATTCTTCTGCCACTTCCTTCTCACATACAAGCTAAAAGGTTTAGTGAACTCTCTTCTTCATAGTATTTGACCCTTTATTTCAGTCCATCCAACCCAGCTGGGTCAGAACTGGCACCTCTGCCTCATGTCAAACAGAACACATCCTCTGTCCTTTACAGATTCCAAAGAACAATGTGCATTTGTCTGTCCAAAATAGGAAACCCACAACAAAAGAAATCTTGCTTTATTTTTTAAGTGGTGGATTGGATTGAGCTATTTGCTATCTCCAGAAACACTTTCCTGAAGCATGAGAACCCATTTTGTTTGGAAGAAAATGCAATGCTAGGAGATGAGTTTTATTGGAAGAACTGCTCTTCATTTCTGCAAAATGAAGGTGATGGTGCCCTGAGAGTCTTCCAGCTGTAGAGCTGGTCAGTGCAATTCCACGTATATTTGAATTTGTGTTTAAAAAGAATTGTTTGGTCGTGGCATTCTTGAATGGGAGAGGGGAAAGGAAATATTTAGGGTGCATCTGAGTCAAAAGGAGGGCTCCAGAACCACTCCTAGAAATGCCAGCATCAACAAGGACCACGCTAGGCAGTCCTTCCAAGAGCAGATTGCAGCATGAGGCAAGGTATGCAGAATGACATTTATTCCTCGGAGCAGGAAGAGACTGGGTCTCAAAAATGTAGGATAAAAGGCAGATGGCACAGCTCCTCCTGTTTGCTCAAACTTTTCATTTCCCAGGCTACTTTTGCAAGACTTTGATCAGAAAACATTTCATTCCAAGGTAAGAGAGAATGTTTGTTATTGGATTAAATGACTTGCTGGTTTTCATTTCAGGGTGAAAAACATAAGATGTACTTTGGTTTGATCTACACCAAATTTGTTTCCTCCAGATTTTGGAGGAAAATCCTCCAAATCCTCAGCCATTAGGTGATAGCTGATGTGTTTTGCTCCCATTCCTCACTAAGAGCAGTTTCAGTTGGGTCTTTCATCTCAGTGGTATAAAAAAGACATTTTTTCTTAGTTCTGTCTGGATCCCTTCCAAGTGTGTCTCATTTGTCAGTCTTTCTCTGAAAAATGAAAAAAGGATGCTCTGCAGAAAACTATTCTATAACCTCTCCTTTGAGTCCCTTCCCAGCACAGTCAGTTCACTGGATTCTCTGTGCTCTTTGTAATTCCCAGTAGGAGATGGCTTGGGGTTTCACACTCTCCTCAAGTGCCCCATAAATTCCTTGTCCTTATTCAGGGCACTGAGCTGAGTCCTGTGCAAACCACCCTGATCTGTATCCTAGAAAAGAGCCTGGTATGGCCCTAAGGGTTCCTGAAGAATTTTCCAAAATAAAACAAGAGGGGAAAAAACAAAACAAAACAAAACAAAAAACCCTTGCGTTTGCTCAGAAATGAAAACCCACCACAGTCACAGTTCTGCACATCTCTATAAGGCTGCAGGAATTCCAGACCTAAGAGGTTTTCTGGTGTTTTTAATGGTTTTCAAAACACAGTTTGCCCAATTCCAGGGCAATATTGTGAATATTCCCAGCAATGGTACAGGGCTAATGGGAATGCTGTGGAAGGCACAGTGTGTAAAAACAAACAACACAACCAGGTTTTAGCCCTTTTGACTCTTGAGAAAAGCTTCCAGCCTCTCCAGAAGCACCAGCAAAGGAAGAAACAGCTATTGCCACAAAAGAGAAAGAATTCCTTGTGGCCAGGGCAGGAGCAGAGCTGACAGCAGGGAAGCAAACCAAGCTGGGTGTTCCCCAGCCACAGCTCCTGC
This sequence comes from Sylvia atricapilla, assembly GCF_009819655.1. Classification (NCBI taxonomy): domain Eukaryota; kingdom Metazoa; phylum Chordata; class Aves; order Passeriformes; family Sylviidae; genus Sylvia; species Sylvia atricapilla. Next base: position 27,481,135 of record NC_089148.1, on the reverse strand, counting down.
ACGGGTCACAAAGCAGAAATGAAGATGTTTTGCACAGGCAGGTGCAGGCACTGCTGTGATTAATCAAACCATAATTAGGGACCTGTCGGCAGGCACTAAATATATGTTCTAGGGCTTCAACCCTCTTAGAAATCTGGGGATGGAAAACTTGCCAGGCAGGAAATTTATAAAAACAGTGAGTCTTTGGATGATGAATGCATACAAGAAAGGAAACTTTCACCAGACTATGATAATGACAACTCTTTCTATTGCTTTCCATCTATAATTTTTTTTCTTTCTATTTCTCTGAGTTTATTCAAGTATTTTAGTATCAATTGATGGCATGGTTTAACAGATAAATCCTACTCTCTCTTCAGTAAAACAGGCTCAGTTTCAGCATCTACAGAGGAGAGCTGGTTTTACTGTTTTACCCTGAACTATCTGTGAGTCTGTGGTACACCAAATTCACTCCAAGAACAAAACATGTCTCCTCCTCCACTGCCCTCTCCTGCCCTCTCCTGCCAGGTGTTTGCACCCAGGTAAAGGTAAAATACCTCAATCTGACCATGGGCAGAGGGTAAAATGTGGCATTTTAAGATCTACACATGAATTAGTGCAAATTCAAGGTTTGAGATACCGTACTTATTTCTATGGAAATGTAATGTGGGGCCTCCCTTCACAGAGCACTACATCACCCTGGGGCTGAATTGCTCAGAACCCCACTGAGGAAACTCACAGGGTTTAGGGCAAGAAAGGCAAGTAAATCTTGCTCAGACTTGAGAAGTACCATAAAACAGGACCAGGGGAAGCCCAGCAAATGAAACAAGGTGATCTGAGGAGTCTTAGCCAGCTAATTCAAGATACAGCAGCTGAGGGGCTGAGGTCACTGGTTTACAGCCAACCCTCTCACAGATTTTAAGTTTCCCCATGGATATTCTCCTTGCTCTGATCAATAAAACACATTTCTGTCTCTATATGAACCAGCTCCTTTACATTATAAGACAATTCCTGTGGGCTGCTCTGAGCTGCAGACACATCTCAGTCACAGCAGCTCAGGGAGGAACTGTCAATAGCACAAAGGTGCCAGATGAGGAAAGTCAGTGCTTAACAAAATGTCCAACCATTCAGCTTCTCGGGGCTTTGCAGCAGGTGCTGAATTTACAGCATTTTATTTTCTGTATACTGGTTAAAATATTTTGAGGAAGAAGAGAGTTGGGTGTGTGATTGAGCTCAGCGTTATTAAATGCGAGGGGAAGTCATCTAATGTCTGTTTAATTGTAGCTGTCTTTGGTGAGTAATATTGATGATTAATCAATTGACCAAAGGGGACAAGCTGAGAGGGGGAATTGGGCTGAATCGATGCGCAGGAGAGGATGGGAAGTAAGATGGACTCTGAATCAATGGTGTTGCTACTTGCTCAGTTAGGCTGGAGATTGGGATGTGCCCTCTGCACGAGCTCACGAGCAGTGCAAAGGGGTCGCTTCACAACAAAGACATTTCACTGCTTTTTATTTATATTGATTTCCCGGTGAAGTGTGTCTTGGCATTAGGGATTCCCACTGAGCAAGGAAGAAAGATCAGCTTCTTTCCTTAGAGGGTCAAGAAATCCTGAGTGATGAATCTTGTCATCTCAGAAAAAGAGACAGGAGCAGAGGTTTGGCTGTACATTGCCTACTAGAAAGAAAGAGCTGAAAGTGTGTCATTAAAAGGGAGGAAAATATAAAGGTATCTGAAACTGAAAAGCTGTGATTAGGAGGGGCAATGTGTAAAAACCACACTTGAGCAAAAGACAGATTGATGAGGTCAGTGCTGTCAAAGGTATTATTATCGGAGAGAGAGAAAAATTTGATTTTGTATTTATTCAGCAGCTGTACTTCAGACAGGCGCTTCAGACCCCAAAACATCCCGGGCATAGGAGCTTTCTTCTCCGCCTGCTCCCAGCCAAACCGCAGACACTGAGCAGAGCTGGAAGTGCTGGCCTCTGCTGGAAGGAATTCCAGCTCAGCTGGGTGAAGTCCCCGAGACAAAGCTCGGAATCCCGTACCTGGTGCCGAAGCAGGAGGGAGGGGGCTCCACTGGGCTGCATCGCAATTCTGGAATGTTGGGCAGGAACTCTGAAGCACTACATGGCTGTGGATTTGTTTTCGAGACCTTCCCCTTTCTTACTGATGGAGAAATTGGATTAAATACAGAATTAATGGCAAAACTAAGACTGGCCCAGGCATCCAAGCCCCTACCAAGTGCCCAAACAGCCAATCCTTGCTGTTGGAAAGAGCCCCAGTAATTCTGACAAATCGTTCAGATAGTGTTACAAATGAAGACATTGTTAATATTGAACTCTCCCGTGCTGTTTCCTGGCTGGTTTAAAGGAGAAAATGTGTTCCAGTGCAGGTAAAACAGGCCTGGGAGTAACTCTGCTTCCCTGAGGAGCTCATGAGAATAAACAGAATGGGCTTGGGACTTTTCCCAGATTCTCCTGCCAGGTGATTTTCAACCTCTGGATGATCCTGAGGTCTCACACGTAACCTAAATCTTGCAGAGTTTCTGTGTTCATGCCCTGTGGAATATTTCCCATGTGGTAATAGATCCTAAACTTGTCCCTTTCAGCTGCTCCTGAATGTCATTCCACAGCCACCTATCCTACACACCAGAACAAATGAATATGGATATTTCTCTCCCTTTTTTGTTTCCCATCTGCATGAAACATATGCCATGTGCACTGATTCCAAAAGATCAGAACAGGGTCTATAGTCCACATGCTAAAATTCCTAATAAAATATGCATGACAAAACCTTGCAGAGGAAATCACATTTCAGCCCAGGAAAAGAGCCCTCCTTTTTAATGAGGGTTTAATTAATGTCAGATGGGCTCAGTTGGTAACATTCTTGCCTCTGGTGTAGAAGGTCATGGTTTTGAGCCCTACATTAGGCCCTGGGCTCATAACCAATGCTGACACTGCAATGTTCTTCTGCTACACTGTTAGAGGTTCTGACCTTCAAATGAGGTGTTTAAACTGAGATTCCTCCTGCTACTCTCTGGTGGTTCTTCCAGCTGGAAGCTAAAGATGTCCTGGCACTTTTTAAGCAGCCCAGGGAATAGCCCTTGCATCCTAACTCACCCTTGCTTAATAAAGTAGGTTATTATATACAAAGCTGCAACTCTCAGCCATTACTGACAGTTGACAGCCCCCACTAATGAGCCTGTTGTGTTTATTTATGTGCTGACTCCATTCAGCACCCAGGGAAAGCTCCCTGCTTTGTCACAAAACAGTGAAGGACTTTTGCTCCATGCTTGAAGAGGAGAAATATAGGGAGGACATTAAAATACCATTAAAAGGGATGATTTCCAAAATGAGAATGCCCTGTGTATTCTCCAAGAAAAATGGTACCACTTAGAAAAGGTGAATATTTTTGGCAAGGAGAGACAGAGGAGATAAGGGGAAAAAAAGTGAGGCTTAGAAAGTAGGTAACAGCTGTTATAAGATTTCTGGCAAAGTTACTTTAAACCCAAGACTGACCTTCAGCAGAAATAGGGTTAAAAACCTCAGGAAAATTATTCATGGAACAGCAGTTTGATTGGTGTCAATCTGCGTGATCCTGCTAATCAGCTGTCATCACAAAAGACATCCGACAAACCCATCTGGAAATTAAGATCTTTATGATCTGTCCATTCCGACCATCACACATGATTTAGAGCTGAATACCAGAACTGCATTTCCAGCTTTGCCGATCCTCCTCACCCCTGCCCTCCACCCCTCCTCCCAGCACAAAAAATGTTCTGATTTCAGCTCCAATGTGACTCTATTACCTAAAGCAAGTCTATTACTGCAAAGTATTAAACCAGCAAGAGAGAAAAAGCAACAGCAAATCCCGGAACTTCATCTTGGTGTTCCCCCTGAGAAGATTTGCTAAATATTTTTTAAAAATATTAGGTATCGAAGCTATTGAGTATTGAAACCAAATAGAGGCTTCCTAACCATGGTGTCCCTGAACAGCAGGCACAGAGTGCTGCAGGACAGATAATCTCACCAAAACACCTTTCAGCAAGCCCAAACCTTTCCTATTTACTCCAGCTTGGCTTAGGAGGAAAGCAAAATGGGTTACAAAATCAGCTGGTGTACACTGTGCCTCCCACAAAACAACTTGTTGGGAAAAATCGAATACAGTGCAACAAGCCAAAGGTTTGATTATCCAGAATCTGGTTTATGTCTGGGTAAATAAAATATAATCAATCCACATACAGAAATTTAATTGGATTTATTCCTAAGACGTCCTGCCTCCTGCCTTTTGTTCGCTCTGCCGGGCTACTGCCACTTGAGCAGAGAAAAATTGAAATGATGCCATCTACCTTTATGGAATTACATCTAAGATATTTACAGAGGCTCATGTCATGGAGATGGACTTCTTTTTATTCTTAAATAAATCATTCCTGGTCTTCAGGTAACAATTTTAATGTTACAAAACGCCTGAAAGTAATTTATGACTCTGAAAACCAGAGAATTTTGAAAAGAACATATATTTTTAAAGCAGGTAAGCTATAACCCTACACTTCCCAGCTGAGCTCCCCTCCTCCCATAGGGATTCAGTCCCAAAGCCTTTGTGTGACTGTGTTATTCAGGACTCTGAGCAGTGATCATATTCTGATAACATCTTATAATTCTAGGTATAGTTGGTCTTGGTGCAGGAAAAACATTGCTCCCAACTATATTTCCTGTGATTTTATGTACAATGCAGTGTTGTATCAGCTTCGAAAAAGGCACAAGGTTCAAGCACGGAACTTCACTGCATGAACAAGGAACTTAAATGTCAAATTAGAGAAGAAGAATTAATCCTTGACTGTTTAAGCTGCATGGGCAGAGTGCAAACAGCATTACTGCTGTCAGAGAAACTGAAAAGCAGCTTCCTGGAGCCACAGTGCCCCTCTGAGCAAGGCATGAACCCAGCAGCCTGGGGCAGGATTTGGCCCCTGCTGATGAACTGCAGGCTGGCCAGCTGGCAAGGGCACCTCAGAGGGATGTATTTCACCTCATATTTTAGGGCAGCAAGTCGAAATGAGCTCTCAAAGCCATTTAGTGAAGTGTCCCCAAAGCTTTTCAGAGCCTTAAAATGAATGGGGTGAATTGTTCTATGTAGCTGCCTGTTTCCATCCATCAGCTCCCAAGGGATTCCAAAAAGGTGGAAGAAGACCTTAATGACAAGTCTGAAGACAGCACGTCCTTGGTCCCATGCTAAAGAGAAGCTTGGCCAGGTTGGATGGGGCTTGGAGTAATCTGGTTTAGTGGAAGGTGTCTCTGCCCATGGCAGGGGAGGAGAACTAGGTCATCTTTAATTCCCTGCCAACCCAAACCATGCTGTGATTTCATTATAAGGCAGGAAATTTTCAGTAGAAAATGTTGCCTTTTCCTTGCGCTCTTTCCTGCAGAATGAATTCAATGCAGAAACGAAAATGCAGTACAGGAAACTCCAGGGTTCTCAGCTTTGGACACCTGCCCCTTTCAGCAGTGCCTCTCAACTGATGGAGTCACTGGGAGCTCACAGATCTACTTTCATCCTTACAATGAAGTCTCTTTTAGTCAATGGCACATCCTGCTAAACTCCAGCCAGGGTTTCCCATGGCTTTTTTTTTTTTTTTTTCCTTTAGACATGGTAACTACAGCAACAGGAACCCAAACAAGTCTGTTCCCTGCATGAGGTGGCTTTGTTGGGTGTTTCTTACAGCTGGAATTCAGCTGTGATCAAATGTCCAGGTGCAGCTCTGCTGAGAAGGTCTAACACACACCCAGCAGGACCTAATCAAGCTGCAAGGGAGCCTGAAGAGATCAGAGCAGTGGGAGCTGTAGGCAGCACAGACGGATTCCAGAGCACTGCCAGCCCCACAGAGCACAGGGAGGAAATCAGTTGCTGTGGCACTAAATTAAAATTAGAAATAGGAGTTTCTTCATCAAAGTGTGTAATATTAATCCTTTTTTTTGTGTGTTCTTTTATTGAAATGTGCTCTGGCTTTCAATGAGAGCGGCTGCTGTGCTTGTAAGAAGGGCCATGGGGAAGTGCAAAGAGCCATTTGTTTGGTGGAAATGTATAAATGGTTCAGGATTTTCTGCCTTGGTGGCTTTTTCTGAAGGCCACTGTCCTCGCCCTGCTGCGCTGGCTCGCTGGCACTGCCTCCAGCAGTGAGCAGGGCAGTGCCTTGTGTCCATCTCTTGGGGACAGATATTTATACAGGTATTGATTGAGCAGGCTGAAGGGCGGGCAGACTGATAGCAGCAAGCTGCTTTTATAGTGTGGCTCAAAAGCACGACAGTGAAATCTTCTTTATCCTCGATCATCACTTCTATGAAAGCATTTTGAAGCAAAGTTACAAGGTTTAACATTTGATCACTAAAATGTGTTTAACATCCAAACACAAAATTAAAAAACCCATTCTAAAGCATTTAGAATAAACAAACAAATAATTATTCAACAATTCACTGGTATCCTCTCACAAACCAACAGGGCCTTTTGCCTGGAAATTCTCCTTAGAAGCAGCTCTGCAGCTGAGCTGCTCTTCCCAAGCTGTAGGAATATGGCTGAAGGCTGAAGAGATCCCTCTCTGGAAGATTCAGCCACCTTTAGATAGAATTTGGGGCAAACACAACTTACTTTGGAATTAAGTGGCCACACACTCAAACATCCAGGCCTGGAGTCTGGTGTAGGAAGAGAGACATACAAAATTGCAAAAGATTGAGTCAAATTATCAATTTTAAAGTTCTTTTTTAGAAATCTAAATCCTGAAGGGAAGGTGGTAAAAGAGCTGCAGAACAGGGCAGCTGATTGACTACAGAACATCCTTGAATACTTCCAGTCCTTCCCAAAGTACAAATAAAGATATATCTGTGTCTGACACTGCTATTGCATAAAAACCTGCCCAAATCTCAGTGTGCCCAATCCCACACCTTCATCTTGATGCCTCCCTGTAGATTCCACAACACAGGGGCATGAACCCACTCATTAAGCACAAGGCACTACCCAGCCTCCATCTAATGCAGCAAATAATTCCAAATTGGTCTTAATTGCCACATCAAACTCCTGTTATGGTGTGATTAATTCATTCTGCATTCATACTTTCATACTGCTAATAAAAATAATAATAATAATTCATACTGCTAATAAAAATAACTTCCACTGATCAACTCCTCCCAAGTTCACTCCAGTGAGAGGAACAGGTGTAGCCCATGTCCCCATTACCTGAATTGTCCTGGAGATGAGTTTTAATTTGCCATAAATACTTCATGCTGCATCCTTTACTATTGTATTATTAATTTTCTAGCAAAATGTGAGGTGAGTAATTGCACATGGGAAAAGAGAGTAGACAGATATTAGCTGGGATTTTTTTAACTTTTCCAGTCAGCCTTCAGGGTTTTCTGGAAAGCAGGAAAGACTGCTGCTACTGAGAGAAAGTGGCAGCATCTCCAAAAGGTATGCAGGAAAGTTGGGAAATACTTCAAGGTTTTTTAGTTTTGCTAATGCAGATAAGAACAGAAAGTCAAGATGTGAGTTATATAAGAGAATAAATTCCCTCAACCCTAGGAAACACTTTGTTTAGATTTCAAATAGTCTTGCTTCAATAAAAACTCCAAAAGGAGTCATTCTCTCACACTAAAAAACTCTAAAACTATTCATTTTCAAAAATACGTACCAGTTTTGCATTTCTCCTCAAAACTTTACCCTAAACCAAACTATGCTCTGATGAACGGTCTACTCAAAAACTTTCCATCATACTAAATTGCTGTCATATTGTGAAAATATTTAGTGCAATTTGTTGATGCAAATCATTCCTTTAAGAACTCCTAAACTCAACAATTTGAACCTCTTGCTCTATTCTTCCTCAAATATTTAACCCTAATAATCTAAAGAATTTTAGGCAGCTCACAGTGGAACAGAAGTTCCTGGTGAAGACACCCCTGGGCAGGAAAGTGATCTGCTTTTCCAGGAGAAAGTTCTTGATTTAATACTAATTTTTCCTGACAGAAAGCACATTAGACATAGCTCATAGAACACTGAAGTTGTTTAGATTGGTTTTTATCTGATTATCAGGACTGAAATGGATTTCCTGAAAATAAAGTAAAATAAAATAACCCCCTGCTGTTTCCTAGCAAACAAGGAACCTTCAGTGAGGAGACTCAGATGTATTAAAGTTGAGATCTTACACAGCACTCTCAAATCTCCTGCCCTTTCCCCTCTCCTGCTCACATCCTTCTCCTTCCCCCACTCTGGAAAAACTGTGTAAAGAGCCTCCCCTCCCCTCAGGAGTGTCACAGAGTCCGCCCTTGTCACTGTCCACAAATCTGCACATCTCAGCTGGGCAGGCTTTGGAAGCAGACAGGAAATAAAAGGATAATAAAAACAACAAGAGAAAAAAGGGACCCTGGGATCCTGCCCCAGCCCTGCTGAAATTTCTTCTGTTTGAGCTAAAGGTGCAGGTCCTGTAAGATCTTTTCAGAATAACTGACAAGAACAAAGCCCACAATTATTAACCTTTCCACTTGTTCCCATAGTTTATTGTGACAAGACAATGCAATAAGCTTGAAGGTAATCAAAAAGCAATTTTGTAGTAGTGAGCTTAAAATGACAAACCTTTCCTTTTCTAAATAAATCACCATTATTCCCACATGGTCCATACTTGACAAGTTTGTTTCCTTAGTAACAGAGTACTTAAACAGGGTTTGTGTGCAAAGATTATACCTTTAGCCACAGAAGTGGAAGAGGAGACAATAGGACAAAACTGGTCCACCCACCTGAGTGTGTGATTCCAGTGTTTAAGGATAGAATCCAAGGCTGTGCAGAAGCCCAGGGATCCCTCTTCCCTCTGTGCATGTTGTGGACTTTCTGGAGTGTGTGGACTCAGAGGAGTTTTCAGCCTCCAGTGCCTAAACTGAATGTAACACTCCCTGATGTTTGCTCAATAGCTCACCTAATGTTGAGGTCAGCTGTCTTATAAATTATTGAGCACATTAACAGTGTTAGGACTACAATATAAATAAAGAGTATGTGCCAGGCAGAGAAGACATCCAGGGTGTCTGGCTCAAAGACAAAAGAGGGAACAGACAGAAGAAAAGACTAATGTGTCCTGGATGTGTTCGAGAGCTTTCTGTTTGCTTTCATCAGTAATTAAATGTCTGATTGCTTTGTAATAGTGAATGTGTTTGACTGGGTACACAAAAACTGATGTCATGTACTGAGCTCAGTCCAATGCTGGAGAAAATCCTTCAGCCCACTCTGTTCGTCAGTGCCTAATTCCTCACTTCTTGCCATCAAAAGTGGTGAAGTCAAGTAAACACTATATGGCCAGGCCCTAGAATAATTGAGCTTGCTCTGTAATTGAAGGAGGAGAGCTTTTTCTAGCCACAGGTTGTCAGGGCAAAACAGATTGGTTTTAAATCTTTCAGCAATTTTTAATACGTTTTCCCCGTTGTCAGCTGATGGGTTCCAAATTCCCCTCGATGAACCCTAAAAGTCTCTACACAGCATGTTGATAACCCGAAATCAGATAATGTGGGGTCTATCCTTGCTGCAGTCCTGCATTCAGCTACCAGCCAATGAAACACAGCTACCAAAAATCCCCTGCACATCCGAAATACAATTCCCACTTCCCTCCTCACCCAACCATTTCAGCAGCTGCCCCAAAGAGCCAAGTCACAGCAGTTTGTCAAGTGCCAAGTAACTTGATAACAACAGAACAAGAAAGGGGAATATTTCTATTTTCAGCATCAACACCAACACTTGAAAGGCAGTGTTGCTAACTCTAAGTAGCAAAGATTGTTTCTGCAGAGAAATTGTCTGCTTGAATTTAAGCTGAGATCCAGAACTTAATTTCAGATAAAGCTGGTGAGATTGTAATGATGATGAATTTTCTCTATTGTTTATAAGTAAATTTTCTCAGCATATGTAGATGGGTGTTTATAGATGAATATTAAACTTTGATTTATACAAAAGCAAGGCAGTAGATATTCTCGCAGACACAGCTAATTTTAGATTTCAATCAAAAGCAACAGACTGCAGCACTCATTATGGCTTGAATTGATGTTCATCAACAGTTCCACATGACCAGGGTGAACAGAATTCCCCCTCTTTCTTACCCTTCCTAGCAGCTGTACAGCTCACAGGCTTGATCAGGCTCCTCATCCTCAGGATTATAAAATGTCCTGCCACTCTCAGGAATATTGTGGATGCTACTGGCCACGAGGCAACCAGGTGGGTGGGGTTGAAGGTCCCTTGATGGTTACTCTTGAAGAGAGGGTTTTTCCCTTCATTAAAGTCATCTGAAGGGTAGAGATGAGAAGGATTTAGGCAATTCACTTGTATTCAATCAGGAATTTTCCCCAAATGGCCTAGAAAACAACCAAGAGTCACTACTGAGTGTAGGAATCTTAGTCCAACGAGCAAAAACTTATTTTCATCTTTCTCCTGCCCCATGAGCACCCACTCTCCCTCTTGCATCTTTCAGTGTGAACAACATTCAATACCGAGATACAGGATGAAAACCAATCCAGAGTTTTGCTAGTTAAACAATTTACCTCTGTTCATGGGGAATAATGAGCCCAATTCCTTTAACTCTGGAAATTAGGCTGCCTTTCTTTTTAATTTACTGAAACACAAAACCTGCTAAAACTAAATTACCAGTTTAATGATACATTTGCTCAAATATTCTGGGATGAAATATAAGTTTGGAAGAGGTGCCAGATTAGATTCATCAGAAAACATGTTGCAGAGTCATTTACAAAATATTAAAATGTCAACTTCTCTCCAGTCCTCCCTCTGAAATGCAAGAGAGGATTTGCTCAGTAATTCTGTAGCTTTGTTTCCTTTCTCCTCTTCCCACATTATGTTCTTTTCTACTTGTCTCCTGTTATGAGAGAGGAGGAAAATGATCTGTTATTAAAAGTTTTGCTGAGTGTTTTATCTTTACCCTTTCTGATCAGGAAAACTTTCCCTCCAAGTACAACTTCCTTCTTCTTAAACCACATACTGAGATTAAATTCTGCTATTCTACACACTCAGAAAGAACCTAACAAAATCTAGAATGGTTGCACAGTTTTTAGTAAATAAAATTTTGATGTTCTGTCTGTGACAACCTGAGATTTGGGAAGTCTTTCAGTAAGAAAGCAGAATTCTGCATTCCAGGACTGAAATTGATAGGTATATTTCGAAAAAAAAAGGAAAAAAAAAAAAAAAAGTTGCTGTTTGCACAAACTTCAAGCACTGCAGTGCAGATTTATGCATTTCCTACTGGTAATTTGCATTAGCAATAATCAGATGAAAAAGCAGAAGCTGCAAGAATGACATTTCCTTCTGCACTTAAGAAATCAAGTGTGCAAAGCTAATTCCTAGCATTTTTAAAAGATGGTTTTGGCCCCATCTATGATAGTCAAAGATTCCCTCAACCTCTACATTTAACCTGTGGTTTAGAATGCTTTTTCATTAACCTCGGGTTTACTTATTTATATTATTTTATGGAACAGGTAAAACTGAATCTTGCTGCCAAGCAATGACTCCAGGTTACCATTTCTCCCTTGTTCCACAGTCGTCCTGTGTGATCTTTGGTAGATTACTGCCCTTATCTTTAAACATGAATATTTGCACCAAGTAACTGTACAGAGTGTTAGGTGCACTAAGGGGAATCTTTGGTCACAGAAAGGATAACCCTCATTCAGATGGTCATCAGGAAGACGATGGCTTCTACTGATAGGATTTAACCTCTGATATGGAAATCTTGACACAATTGGGAAAATAATACACTATTAAAGTAGTAGGCCTGAATCTCTGACCCTTTGATTACAAACTATTGATGCCAGTAAGAGTGTCAGGAGAGATCTCTCATGCAAATATTTAAACTGACAGAGGGCAGGGGTAGGATGGATATTAGGAAAGAATTTCTGGCTGTGCAGGTGGTGAGGCCCTGGCACAGTTTGCCCAGGGAAGCTGTGGCTGCCCCATCCCTGGAAGTGTGAACAGGGATTGGAGCAACCTGGGATAGTGGAAGGTGCTGAAATGTTCTTGCATGGAAGGAAAATTCATCACTGTGTTTGGGCCTTTGAACAGTCAGTGCCAATTACAAACTTCAGCATCCCGTGGTGGGTTTTGTAGGCCCCAGTGGCAGGAGCCTGTCCCTCTCCAGCCAGTGGGAAACAAACTGTTTATGGCAGGCATCACTCACACACTGAACTACTAAGGGACATTCCCTTTGCTTGCTGGCCAGAGGGAGGATAATCAGCTTGAGTGCTCTGCTTCACCTCTTGTAAGACCAAAATCCTCTGCTTACACACAGACACATCTGAGATCTGCAAAATTGTGCTTTAATCTCAACCATCATATCTGCACTTCACAGGAACTAAGGTGTGTGACAGGAACTGAAGTTTATAGACAGATTAGGGGCACCAGGTTATTAATTACCTCCTGTCTGTGAGTCTCTTTGAAATGCAATGTGTAAGCTCTAAGATTTATTAATAAATTCCCAGTTACCTCGCTGATGTGCAGTTCAAATGGTTAGAATAAACTGTTACTCTGCTTATTATTCAAATCACTAGGATAAACTGTAAAACCCTGGAATAGCATTACTGAGTGGCTGGAATCTAATGTGTTTTACAACTTGAAGTCCTGATAATCTGTTCTAAATGCAACTGATGCGGGGGTGTCCGTCTAAATCTGCAGAGACCTTGAGACACCAGTTCTAAGAGATGGAAGCATCCACAGCTTCAAGACTTCCTCCTTGGCAGGTTCATCAAGAGGACTGGCACACACACAGAGAGCACAGTGACATCAGCCCAATCCAAAGGGACAATTTTCAGCCGGTGGGGCAATTCCTGGGTCTCCCTGAGGCTCAGTGAGCCCAGACCAGAGGAGGATGCTGCAACCCTGCCTCTGTTAGGGAGCACTGCAGCAGGGAAGGATCAAACACGTACAAGGGCTGAATCACTGCAGAGATCTCCAGTCTGTAGAGTCCCTGAAACCCTGAATTGCTTCAGTAATCACTTTAGACCCAACTGCTTTTAGTGAGCACTTCAGCCTCCTGTGCCAGCATTTCTTACGCAGATACACAATTTTAGATTAATTTCTTGATTAGAAGCTCATAGTTATCCAAGTCCTTTGCTCATCAGTAGTGTGACATTCACAATCTGCCAACACACCACTCTGGGAGATTAAGTAGAATAGATTTTAAATAGTATGTTATTGACATTTCAATTATTTAAGTTTCAATAGAAAGTGACCAAATGAGGTTTAGATTGTACGATTCGTCTCAGAGAAAAGTTCTGCTGGAAAGGAGCAGATGAAAAAAAAAGGGCAAGAGGTAGCTCAGGTACCTATAGATCATGGCTGAGGAGAAGAGGGAGACAAGTTGGAGAGATTCACTAAGGGGATGGATCCAAAAGTGCTTTATTAAATAGTCAAAGGGTAAAAATGCTTTTCCTTAATACCTTGGTAAGACAAAATACCTTGGTAAGACAAAATATCTCAAAGAAGCAGCTTGAAGTGAAAGGGCATTAGCAGAGAGAATGCAATGAAAGGCCATTCTTAACCCCAAAATTGTGGGTATAAATCAGCCACCAGCAAAATGAGGATGTTTGGTTCTGTTCTTCCTGAGGAGACCAAGATTCTGGAATAACTCCAGTGGAGGCAAGACAACCTAACAATTTGTGAATGGGATTACAGCTCATGCTTGGCAAAGGCAGCAACAGGTAGGGCTCAGGAACTCAGGAAATCTTTCCTAGCTCCACGTTCCCGAGCACTCCATTCATACCAATCATCATATTGCTGTTAGGAAAGTGAGAGATGTAAAAGTGTAAGTGGTGTAAAGGCCTGAGATTCCTGCTCAGAAAAATGAACAGAGGATAACTCAGGGTTACACAATGTTCTGTGTGGCAGCACCTGCAGTCTGGCTGGAAGACCCAATACACAGAAGGTCAGAACCACTGAAAATCTGTCATTACATGAACCTCTCATGTAACAATCTGCCTCAGTTTCCTTAAATCCTTGGTGTAAATGCTCTGTGTTGTAAAAGGTAAAACACCTGGCCAGGGATATTTGTTCTCTTCTTACTAATTCCATGTTTACAACAGCCAGACAGAATCAGATGGACCCTCTAAACAGGGATAAAATGTATGAGGCTTTGGATTTTCATCTACTAGAAAACCTTTCCATTTCCAAATAACACGCTGAACCTCTTGACGACAACTGCAGGCTGGGAAGAAGCAGGGAGGTATTTGAGGGGTTTGTAGTAATAATTATAATAATTAATACTGTCACTGGTAAGCACAACGGCCAAAATGTTCAGTCATTAATGTCTTCATGCAGACATATAATTCCAAATCCAGCCATATGAGCAGGAGACACTTTTTTCAGCTGAGCAGCTCTGGTTTCTCTGGGGCTGATCAAAGGAGTCCCAATGATCATTCTATTTCTGAATAACTGCAAAATCACTTGTCTTTTCAGGAAAACACTTCAGCACATGCTTAAGTGCTGATGTAAATTGGGACATTATTTGGGAAATTAACCAGAGTTTGGTGCCTAATTTAAACACACAAGTTAAAACACTTTGGCATAAACTGTACATTTCTGCAAAGACACTCTTGCTCACACAAACAACAAATCAGGCATTTTTCTTATGCTGTAAAACCTCTTGCCAAAGTGTGAAGATGAGAATATTCTTTTCAATTTTTAGAGAATATCTGAGGCACATTTACTGCCAGGCTAGGAAGAACGCTCTGGCAAGAAAAAGGGAAAGATTTTCCAAATTTTATTCCTAGGGAAAAGGTTTATCATGCTACCTGAAGCCATGAAAAGAAAACAGTAAATATAATGCAGCATTAACACCCATCAGGCAGCATGTTTATAGGCAATTGTCTGCTTCACACACCTTGAGTTGTATAATGAGACACAGTGAGTTTTACTACCTCTGAAGTAGAGCAATCATCCTCAAATGAGCTGCCTGGAAAGTATTATTGCTGTTATGAAATGGAATTTATATGTAAAAATAACAAAACAGATTCAAGTATTAGGTAGGTCCTTGTTGACATGATTGAAAACAATGAAGCCAACCAAAAATAGCTTCTGATTTATCACAAAGGAGAGTGAGATCAGGGAAACCACTCTTCACTCTTCTACAGACCCTGAAACATTTCTTTTTTTATCTTGAACCTTCATTTACCCATCACCCTTAGGGCACCTGAAGTTTCCATTAGTAGATAATTGCAAAGCTGTCCCTACCTCAAAATGAGTAAATTCCTCTTTGGTTTTAGCTCAAACTGAATTTTTAGAAGCCTTAAAGCAGGTTCACAAAGCAGCCAGTGAAATGACTGCCAGTGTGAGGGGCTCAGTGTCCAAGAGGTGCAGAAAGGTCCCCTCATCTCCCCAGCTGGAGAGCCTGGAGCAGGTCATGGACAGCAGCTCAGCACCAATCCAAAACTGGCAGCATCACAGGCATGGATATAAAACAGATTTGGGCTACAGGATCAGACATCACTGTTGGAGCTTTCTGCAGAAGGAGGACTGAGATTCAGGGGGGAATAAATGAAGGGGTCTGGGTGTGATGAACCAGCAGCTCAGAAGTTGAAACCACTCTTCCCCTTTCCCCCTGGTGTTCCTCTCCTGTTACTCTCCTGTAACAGAAAGCTCAGACACAGACAACTATGAAATGTTTAACCACTGGTTATTCAGGGTGTAAAGATGGGAAAGTATTTTTTTCTTGCAAGATCTTCCCTTTGTAAGTGCAAAGGAATAAAATCTAAGATTGGACTGCATAACAGATGCCTGATTCCATCTCCTCTGTGGTGAGTGCACTTTAGAGAGAATAACTAAGAAGGGCATCTCTACATGGAGAGCAGCAGGCAAGTAAATATGAAAAAAATGTATAAGTGGTGACATTTTGCCCCACGTGTGGCACTCTGCACAATTACAGATTTTCTTTATAGGAACAGAAAAGGAACCTGAGTGTTCTGTGAGCTGGGCCAGCTGTCATACAATCTCATACATGCAGCCCAGAGGATTTGTTTTCCTAAACAAACTTGCAATCATCTGTCTTTTTAAATATAACTTCTGTGACACACAGAGGAAAATCAGAAAGCGATGCTGAAAGCTTTCTATGCTCTATTAATTTTATTATGTAAATCCACTCCCCAATTGATATTTTCATTCAAAACCAGCACAAGATCTGTCATTATTCCTGGATGTAAAGGGAAGCAAAACAAGTAGTATTCAAGCAAATACGCTCATTTGGATTATTATTTTAATACAGCAGTATTGTCTGTAGGTAATTTTTAAAACATGTTTGCACAGCAATTCAAGGCTGCTTCTTCCCACAGACTATTTAGCTTTGTCAATATTTATTAATATTGCTTTTGTAAATATGATAGAAAGCAGAAATGTTTGACTTAAACCTAATAAGCAGATTTTGAGAAAGGGACAACATTGCTTTTTGAGTTGTCTATCTCCATTCCTAATAAAGCAGCAACAAATGGAAGGCAAAAGTCACAAAGACTGAAACCCCATGGAAACACGAGCAAGGCATCTTCAATGTTTGAACACCAGGTCTGCTGCCAGAGGTGAGCATTCAATAGTTGGTTGAAAACTGCTTTCAAGGTAGTTATTATAACACACTCACCTAGTCTATGGATATACAAATGCATGGATTTCCTTCAAACACCACATTCCTTAAATAGTTGTAAGAAGTGTTCCACACTGTCCTGGTCTGTGGTTGCACTTGGTCTAAAGGCCAAACACAGAGTTTTACTCTGCTGGAGCTCAGTTTCTCAAACCAACACAAACATAAAGAAGTTAATTGGAATTGCCAACAAATCAAAGCAAACAGAAACCCTTTTTCCCCTGCAGAAAGATATTAGTTTTGTTTTCTCCAAAATGCTATCCAATTGAGATTCATAGTACAGAAGCACCAGCATTTTCAGGTACAGTTTTTGACTGAGCGTTCCAAACACAGAGCAGGAATTAATCCCCAAAGCAAAGAACTTCAAAGCAAAAAAAGACAGAAACAGTGGGGAAATCAAAGTAACACAAAGGCAATGTGATGTGCTCCAGCCAGGAACAGACCCACACACCAGTTTTGTGTGTTGTTTGTGACAACATGGGGAATCAAAGTACAGCTTGTGAATCACATTTGATAGTTTCAAACCCCGACAGATTTATTGAAAGCACAGTCTTCACCACGAGGGACAGGTTTACCATTTCCTGAGGGAATTTATCAGCACCTGGCAGTGGCCATATCATGGATGTGCCAGGCGGCCTTGTAGGTTCCTTCAGCTACTGGGAGGCAGCAGTTAGATCACTCTGAAACTTCTTTTCCTCACTGCCATGTCCCCATTTGGCCCTGGGAGCTCAACACTATCATAGTTTTCATGGTTCTGTCCTCAGCTAGTTTTGAATAGAGCTGAGTTGCTTACAGTTGCATTTTGCTTATTCTTAAATGCTACAGGCATGTTTGGGGTGTCTGGATTTTATGGCTCAACTACAATAGGGCCATGTTTTACCAAAGGAAAGGAGGCAAGTAAATTTTCCAATTATCAAGGCAATGCAGCACTTGTGTATATCATCATGAAGCTGTTAACAAAAATGCTACATTTTCATTAGCTGAAAAGCTATTTATTCCTAATGGGTTGTTAAAGACTGAGGGCAAGATTCTGCTTTCGGTTCCAGGAGCATAAATCTGTAATCCATCCATATGCCTCTGGATTTATATCGGTGACACTGAAAGAAGGATTTGCCCTGAATGTTCTAAATGTTTCTGTCTAAGAAAGTTATTTTTCACCAGTAAGGACCAATCAATAACAGTGATCAAAGGAACTTCTTCCCCCCACCATTAGATTTAATGGGTCAAAATATTAAAGAGAAGCTGCAGCGGCCAAGATTTTAAGGATCTGTAAAAAGATCAACTTTCTGATGGTGTGAACATCGTATTCACAATATTTGTTGGGAAGACTGTTGGCTCTAGAGAAGACTTAAGCCAAGGATATTTGGCCACCCAAGCATTCCAGGTTGCATTTTTGACTTTTGCAGAGGGCTAAGCAGCCTTTGGGCTCTCAGTCTGACCTCATGGCAGCCAACCTAACAGGTCTGTTCTGTACAGAAAGTTTTGGGGGCAAAGATAAGGTCTGTTTGCTGTCCTGAATTCTTGTACAGTGACAAGTAGGCAGAGTAACCAGAAAGTATCACATTCTTGCTTGCCCCAGTTTTTAAAAGCCAGCAGAGTGTTGCTAATCCATGTTTTTCCTTCTGTGATTGATTCATCTATTCATCTATTGATTCATCTATTCCTTTTATCTACTTTCATCTATGGAAGCATTTGGCATCAGTAAACAAGTAATACAAATATAATTAAATACAAAAGGGAAGGGAGATGCCTTGCATTGTATGAATTATCACCCAGGAATACATTATAATAAGCATGAATAAAACAATGTTTACTGTGAAAGAAGTAGAAACATGCAGCTGTATAAACACTTCTCAGTAGTAGTAAAAGTATGACTTCTCACTCTCCTTTTTTTTTACTTAGTTGAGTTTAACTCTATAATCCCATAAGCCACTAAGCCCTGGAGAGCATAAATAAAAGTAGAGTCACAGAGCGCCAGCATTAATTCACATTACATGGCGTGGTAAAATAATAATTTGCAATGAAACATGGGGTTTAGGAATCAGTGAGTCCAGCCTGAATATCTGCATGGAGCAAATGGGGGAAAAAAAAAACCTTTTCAAGTATGAGCTAAGAGGGGAGGTTCCTGTGACAATGACAGTATTTCAAGATGAAATGCCCCAGCGTATTCCTCCCAAAATATTTTTACCTTCTCTTGTTTTGAGTGATGAGAACATGAAGTTGCAAGCAAATAGGGACTAATGCCATGATAGCACCAAGCACCCTGTGGTGCTTGTCCACAGCAATCACAAAACACAAGTTCTCTTTTCCTTTAGGGGTAAGGCAGCAATGACATCACTTGCTGCTGCTGGACTAGAGCACAACTACAGGAACTCGATTGCCTGGATTTATCAATAGGTAACCTGTGACAAAGCAATGAAATTAACCCAGAACTCTTGGGTATAATCCTGGGGCTGCTTCCACTCTCTGGGGTGAAAGGGTGGGACAGCAAATCGATTTCTTTGATAGTCTCTAAGGAAGCAAAAGGGAACCCAGTACATGAGCTCATGAGGTTTTGGTCATTTGTGGAGAGTTTGCCCACTGCAGCACATGTTCATCTGTCACATGTTTTAAGTCTTTGCTGAAATTCACCTTTCTTTGGTTTCCACTTGCTCATTTCTCATTTTTTATCCTTGCTCCTCCCTCTACCATCCTTTTTTCTTCCCTTTATTCACTGTTTTTCCCATTAGCATGTTTATCTCATCAAGCCAGTGGAGAAACTGTGCACCTGATGTGTGGTGTGTACATGGAAGGTAAAATATTCCCACTCTTCTCTGTGTCCTGGATATCTGAGTCAGGGATAAATAAGGAATTGAGCAATTCCTGGCTCTCATAGCTAAATAATTTGTATATTGTGTTTCAGAGTCCAGGGAGAATTTACTTTCTAATTCAAAGAGGTAAAAAGCAGATTCAGTATTTTCTCGTTAAGGAGAATGTTTTTAAAGCCACAGGGCATGAAGCTCAAGCCTTTACTATTTCCAGGTTGTGATGAATAAGAATGTCAGAGAGAATTAGCAGATACTCTTTCGAAAGCATGAGGGAAAAGTCAGCCTTGAAAGACAGTCCATGGAAGTGTTACTGAGGACCTTATAAGTACCTTATGAGCAAAAGCACTTTAAAATCAATGTAAAATGTCAGTCATAACAAACAGATTTCAGAACTGCACTTGAGCCTGATGTGAAAAGTGAAGTCTGGAATCAAACCACCAAACTAATTGTAATTTAAGACTTAGAAGAAGATTTGACCCTGGGCCTCCTAAGTCAAAGACTAGTGCAGCAAATAATCAGTCCCTTATATTGTTTGTCTTCCTTCCCCACTCACTTTAACTTCCAAGTCTCATGTGACCTTTCAAAAGCATCATTTCTTCATCTCTAATCTTAAAGCAATTGCATGAGCTTCTGAATGCCCTCAGTGCTTCATCAGTCAGCCAGGCTTGTTCCAAAGCATCACCCCAATCCCTTTTAGTTTGTGTCTCTCTGCACTTAGTTTCCCATTAGTCGATGGGCCAGAATAAAAAACAGGCTCCACTGAAAACACTCCTTGCACAAGTCCATGAAATGCAGCCTATTTCCCACTAGGATCTTAGCACATTTACTTTAAAAGCTGAATCCTATTATTGATATGCCACTGATTTATATCAGGAAGGCTCAGCATCCAGATATAATTTATCTTAGCCCAGTGTTTGGAAAATGAAGCATTCAATATTGTGCTCTTTGACAAATGCACATAGGCACTGGATCCCAGAGGTAGCTCTAACAAATGGTCTTATTCTTGCATCATTCTAGAAATGCCTAAACCCAGCAGCTTCTCAGAATTGCTTTTGTACATTCACGCCAAATAGTCTCGCTGCTTTTGGAGAGAATTAAAATCAAGCCACCAACCCTCAAGCTCAAAAGCTGCAGAACTCATTTATTTTTAAACAAAATAATTAAAAGGGAAACACTAACCACAAAGACTTCACCTTTAGAGTCAAAGAGCTTGATTGACTTTTTCCCTGGAAATCTTATAGCAGTAGGGAAAGAAATACACATTAAAGCCAGAGTTTCCTTTCAGAGCGAATGTTCCATCAAGAAGTGAAAATCTCTCTCTGCCTTGGATGCAGTCATGTATCTAATCTTACCATAAATACTGCATGACTGTGTTAGACTGATTTAATGGCAGCTCTATAAATAAAAAAACCCCTTGACCTAAAGCACAGGCTCTGCTGCTGCCCTGAAGAGGCCGCCGGAGCTGAGGGTGCGGGATAAAGTCACAGAGCTGTGTCCTGGCCTTGGAGACTGGCTATGCACAGTGCAAACTTGGATCCCTCCTTCCCCAGTGGCTCAGGCTGGGCAGGAAGAGGGTGGTCTAGCACAAATTTCCAGGTGGCAGCTCACCATTTGTGAGTTGTTTGTGAAATGCTGAGAGCAGACACACGTACAGGGATTGCCACTGGGATGTTGACATTTACGGCTGGCAGTGCTCTGTGTTACCGAGGTATTCAGGGCACAGGGGGCACTGCAGGAGCTCTGTGTGTCTTTCTCAGAGGACTCAGGGCATGTGCTCACTCATGTCTGCTTGTTCTTGGCTCCAGAACAGCCAGGTGGGAGGACAGAGACACCCGCATTCCATGGCTTCTAGGGGATGGATTCACACTTCCCTGCAAAATGGGATTTTTGCAGGTAGCTTTGACTGTGACAAGACACAACAGCAAATTCTGCACTGGCTCCAGCCATGGAGCAAGAGTGACATGAGATCCTGCCCTGCCTGTGTCCTGTCGCAGCTACTGCTGACCTGCGCATGACCAAAGCACCTTTCCCAGAGGCCAATTCTGCCATACACATCTACACTTTCTGCCAGGGGCAGGGGGAACTGGCCTCAAGGGACATAAAAATCCATTTTGTGATCAGTCCAGAGAAGAGGCTGGGCTGGGAAATGGAAGCTGAGCTTGCTGTGCAGCACAGCCATGTGTCAGCTGATGGCTCTGCCTGGGCATTAGCTCTGAATTCTCCAGGCAGCCTCAAAACACCTCTGTGGAGGTGACATCATGATATCAAAACGAAATGAGACTATTTAAATGCAAGACTATCGTGGTGCCAGTACGATGTGAAAATGAAACTGAGTCAATGTAACCCCACAGGGAGCAAGTTACAGTTTGAGAGAGAAATAAAACAATGTAAATGGATGTTACACTGGACTTAAAGAGCCCACTGAGGCCAGGGTCTGTTGCTGAATTTGTTTGGGCATTCAGCTTAATTTGTGCCATATATCTTGAGCTGGATGCATTGTTTTACTGAATAGCTATTAACTAAAATTAACATGCAGCCAAGTATGTTAGTGTGCAGGCAGAGTTTGACCTAAACTATGAAAAGCAAAGACACCACGGAGTCTGGCATTTCCCTCCAAAGTGGGAAATGTCACTGAAACAACTCAGTGATACAGAATCTACACAATTATGAGTATCCTGGCATTGTCAAAGAAAGATGTTTACAAACTCACTGGAAACTAAAATGTGAAAGCATAAATGATATGGGTGTGTGGGGATTCAGTGTGAATCAGGGCTGGATTCAGGGCAGGCAGGGAGAAGGGAAAATGCAGTGTCATCATCAAGTATCTGAAGGGTTTGCAAGAGCAAAAAGCAAGTTTTATTCCTTAGGGGAGCTGCTGAGGGGTAATGGCACAAAATTGAGGATAAGAACTCTCAGTCTGATTACCAGAACAGTCCTGCATTAGTGGAATCTGCTGGGCTGTGACAGGATCTCCCTTGGAAACAGCAGACTTCATCTGGATGTCTGCAAGGAGTGCTGGGATTCCTGACACAGACCTGCCTGTTCCTGTGCTGCTGAGAGTGAAAGCACTGAGGCACTCCTGAAGCACATCCTGCAGCTGCCCAAAGCAAATGCTAAGAAATAGAAGAAAAACTTTGGTTTTTGGTAGTCATGTTTCAGGAGATGCTCTGGACAGTCCTCCACACATGTGGAAGTGTTAAGGTTTGCCCAGACAAAATCTCCAGCTGGAAAGAGGACATAAGCAGGTGGATCCAGAGGCACAGACATCCTCCCACTGCACTGCACCCATTGCTCACTGTTTGCATATACGTGATAGCAACAAAAATGCAAGTAGACACCAATTCCCCAGATGATCACAAACCTTAAATGAGTTAATCAGCAACAGGTGTGTATAAGACACAAAAATGTTTTATTATAATTTTTTGAAGAAGGACCTGAGATTTATCAGCAGTCTCCCAGGAACAAGAAGAGGCACTTAAATTTCCCCTCTGTTTGTTATAGTGACAAAATGGAGGAATGGAGAGATGCATGAGTGAAATGTCCTAGGTCACCTTAATTCTTTTATTGACACTCATTACTGCAGTGACAGAATACAAATGCTCCCAAAGAAGTATTATATTCTACCAAGCCTATAATGTCAATAATCTTCAGGGAATCTGTAATCCAGATATCCAGGCTTATTTTAGCAGGTCCTAAAGAGCACTGAGTCTCCAGCAACTGGCCTTACTACAAAATCCCTGGGAAATTTTTTTCTTAGAACTACATGCAGCCACTACACAATTCCTGCTCTGTTGAAGTTAAATGTATCAGCTACTCATTCAATAAAAAAAAACATAAACTTAAAAGACATGAAAGAGAACTCAGTCTAGATTAGGGATCAAAGACATGATCCAGCAGTTTTTTGGATACAGGAGACTAAAATAAGGTTAACACTCCCTTTGTTGTCCATCATCATCATTATTAAACTCCTCAACTTCCCTGCAAAGAACTGAGAAGAAATGCACAAGGAAACACAGCTGGAGCTGAAAGCACTGAACTGTGGGGGGGGAAAAAGATCCAAACCAGTTATGGTTGCAAATTACCATTCTGACTGTATTTAAGGAACTTACTAAGATCTAGAAGAATATACAGCTGAAGGCTTAAATAGTCTCAGGAAAGGATGTAAAGTCTTAGCTTTCTAGAAGGCAGAAATATGGAAGAAAATGATGAACCACAAAAAAAACTGCCCTCACACAGTTGTTTGGCATCTAAAAGAGCTTGACAAAAGCTCTGGCATCGGGGCAGGGATTCACTCCAGGTAGTGCAGCTTTCTTACTCTTGTGCCTGGGTTTGCCTAGACATCAGCCCAAGTTTGTAACACGATTTCTACACCTTTCTGCAGTTCTCCTAAACCCTACAGCTGAATGCTACTTTAGAGAGAGAATTCCAAAACCACTTAGTTGAAGTGAGTGCCAGTATCCTTGGATATTGACAGAAAAATAAGGTAAAAAAACAGAGCTGCAGGCTGCTGCCTACCATCCTGTCACCCTGATTTTTCACCCTTCTGATTTTCTGCTGGAGCTTTCTCACTCACTGTAGCATAAACAGAGTGATGTTTGGTATATCACGCATTCCTTCCAGGGTGAAGGCCAAATTGATGCACTTCCAGTTTGACCAGTGGGGTCAGAGAGGTGTCAACCTCCTCCCCCAATCACTGGTCAAACTCCAAACCCTATTCAAACCCTAAACCCAAAATAAGCTTTCTTCTTTCTCACCTCACAATCTGAAGGTGTGAGTGTGATCTTTTCACGTCCATCTGGCAACACCATCCAACTTGGAGAGAGCCAGACTTCCCAACTGCACATTTTGCACTCCGGCTCAAAGCAGCAAGGCTGCTCTCAGGTACAGCCAGCCTGTTCCCAAGGCCTGGATGGATCAGGCTTGGGAAGATTCTGATCTGGGGGGATGTGACAGTTACAAATGGCCTGTGCTGGCCCAGTGACAGGCTGCTCACGGGGTAACTGATGAGCTGGTGTCCCGCCGAGCAGAGCCCATGTATTTAGCGAATGACACAAGTGCGATGTTGATCGAATCTATGTGAATAGCAAAGAAAAGCAAATCCAGGCTCTGCACTAAATGCCCATGATGGATAGATTCGTCTTGCTGTGTGCTACTCTGATTCCAATGTATTCATTCAAACTACACATGTAATTCAGAATTTTCCTTGAATTTATTCTTGTTTACAGGAACTCTGAAGCACTGTGCTTCCAAGTGTTTGCAAATGACAAAGTACTCCACTCTGCTCCAGGGAAGGATTTGAGTCCATATCCTGAATTAAGTCTATAGCACACTCTTGCTGGCTGCAATAAATAAAGGGTAGGCTTTGATTTGTCTGCATGACAGTGTAAATCAAAGGAAGCAGAGGGAACAAAGCCCCAACTACATGGCACCTGTGAAATGAGGAGGGGTAGAGAACTTGGTTCTGCTTCTACCACAAAGCTTTGGCCAAAATCTAATTGGCTTTGAAAGAGCAAAGAGCTCAAATCTCCTGCTTGGAGAGACCTCAGACCCTTCACCTTTGTGTTCCACACACAGTGTACAGATTCATACATTTTACTGAAATGATTAATCACAATACTGCGTTTTAAAAAAAATGTTTATACTAAAGGAGAGAATTCTGGAAGATTTTAAGTTTCCTAGGTGACTAGTTTTGGGTTTTTGAAGCTCACCTGTGAGGATGACAGTTCCAGATATAGACTCTTTTTTATATTTTACTCTTTCCTTTCTGTAAACCACACAAAGCTTCATGATGTACCTTTGCACCAGAATGTCTGAAGCACCAGGAAGCCTGTGGAAGCTGTATTTTGCTGAGGATTTGAGGGTTGGTTTTTTATTTTTGTATTCTCAGTGTAGGCAATTCTTGTAGAAGTGAAATACTGTAATTAAATTGTCTCAGTATTGACAGTTCCTTTGTTGCATTTTTCCTATTCCCTTTTCACTGGGTCACCCTGATGGACTGGAGCAGATTAAAAGCATGATCCCATTGAATTCAAGGAAGTACTGCAATCCAAACCTATCAGCACTAACCTGAGAATATTCCATATTATTCAACACAACTTTAAGAGATGCAGGATTGCCTAGGTTAGGAAACTAACAAAGATACAGAATACCTTTTTCTCATTGAAAGCATGAGATCACTCCTCTCTGCTTCCAAGACTGGTTTCAGAACTGGGATTTCTTCAGAAAGCTGCCCATCAGCCCCTGTGACCTGGCAAAGGTCGTTCTCTTGGTGGAGGAGTTTTCTGACCTCCTAAAGATGGAGGAATCAGGTTCACTAAGCAGCTCCAACACAAGCCTTTCATCCCTGACCTCCAGGCTGGATTCCTGCAACTCATTAGGCAGTTACAGTGAAACATGCTAATAGATTGCACATTCAGAGTCACTGATGCCTCAGCTCCTGGGGTGAAAGTCTCTGCAGGTAGAGTTCAAGATGCCACACATTACTTGCAGCCACTGCCACAGGTTAAGTCACCTCAGCTCACCTGGGCTCTCAGCTGTCAAAGCTTTTCTTGTTATTTGGAAACAGAGGCAGAGCAGAGTATCAGATAGCCTAATAATCTGGATTTATCTTCACAGTTTTCACAAGCAGCCAAGTTTAAAGTACAAAAGCAGGGTATAAGAGAAAAGGTTAGGAGGAAGAAGCCTCAGAGGAAGGCAGAGATCACAAAGCAGCTCTGCCTAGTGGTGGAGAGAAGGAGCTGTGCCTACAGCTCCTGCAGTAGAGGATTAAACATGTGTGTTTTATTCTAGGAAGCAGAATTGTGTACACACTCTATGAAAATGACACCAAGCCCAAATGACTGTAAGGAACACTTTTTTTTTGACAAATAAAAATTTGCAAACCATTAGAGCAGAGTGTTTCTATGCAGACAAAGTAATACATGACAAAAATGTGTTATTAGTGGAATAAAATAAGAAATACTGGTATCAGTAGTGTGTTTGGGTTTTTTTTCCTCCAAAAATTAACTATGCTTTTGTTATGGCATCTTGGCCCCTTCTGCTTATCAGCACCCACATCCCTTCACACCCATTCCTGACTGCTGCTGGCAATGACTTACAGCCTGACTCCACCTCAGTGGCAATAAAAAGTTCAAAGGCACCCAAATCTGTTATTGTTCAGGAAAATGGTCAGCGTTGTCAGGTATCAATTCATGAGAACCTTCTGAATATCCCTTTGTGCTCATTTTATTGGCTGCCTTTTTTTTTATCCCTATCAAATTCCAGGTCCTCCTTCTAAAGTCCTAGATGGATCAGGTCATGAAGGCCATTCAGAAACATCCTCCAAGATGTGATGCCTCTTGACATATATGTCCCACAGGCACTATAAAACATTAAAGTGACAAAACTGGAAGTACAAAGTTAAGAGAGAGAGATTTCTTCAGGGACAGCCTGGGACCTGCTCACAGAGAAAATCAGGAGATCTGCAGGTGTCAGTGGTTTCCACAGCCACATGGAAAAGTTATTTCTGTGGATCCTTACTCCCACAATGCTGACAACAAAGAGAGGTCAGCATGTCAGAAGTTACTAAAAAACCAGTTTGCCAGAACAACAAGAGCCACAAGGAATTGAAGCTGGAGCACATTTAAGTTCTACAGCCCAAGACAGCCATGAGAAGTTCTCTAATTCCATACAGGGACGTGTGTGATGTGTGTGATGTTTGCTATGCCCACAAACACCTCTGGCCAGTGAAGCTGCAGCTGAGGCAGAACAGAGCTGTAACTGGTGTGGGAGGGATGATGCAGGACAATTCCTGCCAGCAGTCACTGCTGAAGACGGGCAGCACTCTCAGCATAGCCCCAGAACGCACTTCAGCTACAGCAGAATGTGTCTTTTCATGACAGAGTCCACAAGCCACTACAGCATCCAAAACTGTGTCCATCACAGTTATTCACAATAATAAAGATTTCAGAGAAAGCACTAAAGCCTTGCACTTATCCAGACTCTGGCTTAAGGGTTGTGTGTGAGCAGATTGTGCCATCATGAATCACATCCTGAAGGAGCGTGGGGTGAAAAGTCCACATGAGGAATACCTGATATCTGTGACTCTGACATAGATCACCAACAGTGTGCAGTTACTTCATCTGGGTCCAAAAATAATACACATCATTTGGGGACACGCTAGTTTCCTTGCCACCAAATCAACATAATTCATTTAACCACTATCATTACAGCTGAACTTTCCAGCCCAGTCAAATGAAATAAGTCAATTCCTTCTGTGTACTTTTTTTGGATGTTTTCCTTCCTCTGTGGCTAATTATTGAAGATTTTCTTCTAAGCCCTAATTCATGCCTCCTTCCTGCTGACTGCAGATACGATGTCATCTGTGCAGGAGCTCATCATCAGCTGATTCTGAGAAGCAGAGGATAAAGCACAAAAGGAGGAATATTGTTTTAAGGAGGGAGAAATCTAGATCTAACTACTGGGATTTTTGCCAGGGATTTCGATGTGAACAGGATAGAGGCCTCATTGAGACGGTGGAAATTAGACCCTGTTGCTTCTCAAGGGTTTTGTTTCCTTCTAGCTTTTGGGATGAAAAGATGATGAAACAGAGCAGTGTAGCCTCATCTGCATGATCAAAGTAAGGAAAAGGTGATAAAGCTGAGGATACAGCAAGGAAGAGGGTAAAACCCCACCAGACAGGGTCCTACCTGGGGTCTTGAGCACTTTGATGATCATCTGCCATTTTGTTCAAGTGCTTAAAACAAAACACAGAAACTTTCTCCAGGCTCAGAATTTGAAGATGCTCTTCATATATCTGAAATCTAAGAGACACATGTTCAACTCCTTTAAACACCAAGATCAATTACTGCCCCTCAGCCTCTCAGTTCAAGAAACACCTCACATGGAATGGGGGGGAGAGGAGGGAGAGAACACCGAGCATTGAGACCGGAGAACAAAATCAGAGTCCTCCCATTTCATCCTCCCTGGGCAAGTAAGTCTGGCTGACCTCTTACTCTCTCCATTATCCTTCATCCTCTAAAAAGAGAAATCTAAAGAAAATAAGAACATCCTAGCCTAATACGTTCATTTTCTCCTCCTGACGTTTCGAGTTCACTCTAGGGAGGAGTCACCGCCGTTAACAGTGCGGGAAAATCGCCAGGATAATTTACTGAATCCGGACTGAACCCGCAGGTGTTGCAGCCATCGGCCTGAGCCCGGCTCGGGCAGCCCAGCCGCCACCTGGTGACTGAAAGCTCGCACTGCGTTATTCCTTCAGCGTTTACTCCTCCATTCCTTATTCCAGAGAAGCGTGGAATAAATCTAGCTATGTATCCCAGGTAGGAGAAAGGAGCTCCGAATCTCTAGAGTTCAAATATACAATATATAGATCAATGTTAGAGGGGAAAGAGATACATTTAATTAACTCAAGTCTTAGATTGTGGAGAGTGGTTGGATTGGACTAAATTCAGGCACTACTCAAGAGCCACCTCACATCTGTGCCTCCACTGGCTTTCCACAGGAAGGAGGCAGCAAAATTACCACATTCCAAAGATCCACCTTTCCCTTGGCTTGTCCCCTGCAGTCCCAACTGTCACCACTCTCCTGAACTGTCACACACACTTGCTCTGAAACAGGTGACTTCAGTAAAAAGATTTGCAAACTGAATGTTAAAAAATGGATTTCTAGAGCATGAATTTTGGTAGTATACCAAAAAGTGCTTTCAGTCAATATTTTAATAAGTTGTAACAAAATGTTTAGGACCATCATTTTTAGAAGGCAATAGATACCAACAAACAGAAGATTGCTTGAAAAATGTTTATGCTTAAAATGTAATGACTACTGCACATATTCTTTTCAACTTTGATGCTCTAGTCAATGTATTATAATTGAGCTCTACTGAATTACTTTCCTAGTGGATAAATACTGTACATGCTGTACTGTGAAGAGACACCATGTAATGTATACTAATTAAGCCATTATATCTGTAGAGAAGATCGTATCTGAAATATCAAATTAGCAGGAATTAAACATCTCAGAGGATTAATGAAATGTTATGGAGCCATTCACTTCCAGGTCAACAGGTTCAATTTCAGCTTAGTTTAATAGTTATAATGAATTTATGTGCTGGAGATAACAATTCTCTGCATAGGTCCATAAATCAGGGTAAGAGCCTCTGGCTCATACCAAGAACTGCAGCCTTGAACCAGCACAGCCAGAACAAGGGAGCCAGGAATATTCTGCTAGGCCTGGGTTTGGCACACAGCCTGGGGCTTCAGGAGATCAAAGAGCACATTTACTGCATGGCTGCAGTGTGTGCAGGCAGCAGCGAGCGACACCAGAGACACTCAGTCAGTTCTCTTTACAGACCTGCCAACAATTGTCAGCCCCAGCAATAAAGTTATCACAGGCACAACATCCAGCCCCATCTCCTCTTCGACTCAGTGAGGAGCCCTTCTGCTTATCCTGATTGCTCTCTCTCAGCAGCCCTTGCTGTTTCCAGCAAAGACACCTGCAGCTCTAGGAAAAGGTAGAGCTGGGCCATGGAAAAGAAGGAACAGTAACCAGCTTTTACATGGCTTTATCTGACAGCTAATGCGACAATAAATATACAAAACAATCCCTGGTTTTGTTGTGGAAACACAAATTTGAGACCAAACTTTTTTCTGAGATTAAATAACCAGCATGTCAAGAGATGTAGGCATCAGCTTCAGTGATGATGAGCGGTGAGCAAACAACCAGTTTAGACATAAGAGAAAGTAGCTAAGAAATAACCACATCAAATAACTGTAACCTAGTGGAGTGTGCACAGAGGCACCCCCAAACTCTGCAGATAGACATTGAAAGGAGACAAATGTATAAATACAGAGATCACCCAAAGCCCATCACTTCAGTTTGCTGTGAGGATTCTGGTTTGGTCACACATTACAAACATTATAAGCTAAGGAGTGGCTCAGAATACCAGAGTTCCTGCTCCAGGTTTTTTACTGAGTTTCTGTGGACCTCGGCTAAAATCTCCACCTTACTGAGCTCCAATATCTCCCACAGAACTGCCAGAAGGATGACCTATGCAGGTATTATGGAAAAACTGTATTTATGAGGCGCTTCAGGTGATTTAGAAATCCAAGTTGTTAATTCAGTCCTTCCTGTGAGTGTTTAACCCACACTCTGCAATATGGACAGGGAACCTGAAGAACAGACCCTGTACTGCTGACAGGAAAGTCATCCTGTCACCTCTACCATCGCCACAGTTGTGATCATCCTGCCCCCCTTTAAATCTCCCAAGATCTGGAAAAACAAAGATCTTCACCAGAGAGAATCTGGATGGCTGTATAATAGCTTACACAGAGTATTACAGAGAAAGCTGTTTTTCAACTAAGGGTACTGAGATACAAACATCACACCACAAGAAAAAAGCTCTGGCAGCCTACATAATATGTGGAAAAAGCATCAAGCTTGCAGGATTGTTCTCTTTTAGAGACTACAAACAGAACTGGAGAACAAAGAGCATTTCAACAGCTGTTTGCTTTGCTTTCCTGGCACTTCTGTATTTTGAGTTTACAGAAAAAAAAAGAAAAAACAGACTTAACCAAACCAAAAGAGTAAACCTGATAAACCAAAAGGTAAAAGGAGCTATTTTTATTGCAGGACTGCCTTGAATGCACCCCCCTCCTCATGAAATCTCTCAACATTTCCACTCCAGTAAATGCATTAAGAGTGACATTTGTACCATATATTTACTCTTCCAGCAGGAAGCTGTGAAGTGCAGCACGAAGTACTGGAGGTGGAAATTCAGATGAATTTTTACTGGTCTATCTTAGCTTTTTTCTCTTTAGCCACTATTCTCCCTCTTATATGCTGTGTTTTCCAAGAACTGAATTCCTTCAACAACACTTCTACATCTGCTTTTCCTGTGCCATAGTGAGTTACAATTGCAATGGAAAGTTTTCACAGATAATCAGAAGCTTGCAACCACAGTATTTTCCTAAGTGAAATAGTTTGAAATTATATTTTAATGATTAATAATATGTTATGGTTTCTATATCAACACATTATGCGTATTATTATATACGCCCTCACAAATTATACATTCTTTGACTTTAAAAGAGAAATGCTTGCTATGGAAGGCAAAATTTTTGTAATTTTTCTGTTCAAGAAAGAAAAAAAAAAAAAAAGCTTTAGCAGTACAGGCAGATCCACCACAGAGTATTCAATAAGAATTTAAGAAAAAAGTTCCCTCCCAGAGGCAGATGAACATAATATGAACATACCCATTTTCTGTGTTGGACACAAGCAAAGTAGAAAGGAGAAACCCTTTCCAAAGCACTTGAGAAAAGTATTAGGGATTAATTAAAATGTAAATTAAAACGCAAAATTTTCAGCATTCCACCTTATGTGTAAAACTATACATTTGAAACAATTTCAACAGTATTTAAACGTATAGTGTTCTAGTGTAGAGGCCTAACTCTTGTGTGTGTGTTGTGTGTGCACTTTGTATTTGTGTGTGTGTATGTTTGTAAAAAGGGGTGTGTTTTATTAGATGAGCATAGCTGGAAAAAATACACAATCCCCTTGTCAGTCTAATATAAGCAATTACTTCTCCCTTGAAACCGTTTCCCTCACATCACCATGATCATGGTTACAAGACTATTTACTTACAAATTTTGAAAAATCTCCCTTGGTGAACTTGAAAATTGCATCTCCTGCCTTCAACTGCCATACTTCAGTCACTTAAAACAGACAGCAGAAATATGAAATTTGTGTAGTTTCATACTTCATCCTGAATGCTATAAAAATTCTTGTTTGTTCTCCTTAGTCCTACCAG
This sequence comes from Sylvia atricapilla, assembly GCF_009819655.1. NCBI lineage: Eukaryota > Metazoa > Chordata > Aves > Passeriformes > Sylviidae > Sylvia > Sylvia atricapilla. The sequence continues at coordinate 27,448,915 of NC_089148.1, read as the reverse complement.
ACACAAGCATCCAGTTGCATGTCAAGCAGCAGCCCTGGATAACGAAACAAGCTCTGACACTGGAGCAAGAGAGAAGCAGCAGCGTTGGGGTTTTGGTGCTGCAGGATAAACTCTGAGGTCCACAGGGAAATCTAAATGGTGTATTTTTCTGTTTACCTTCAGGTGACAATGTCCAAATGCTGCAACACATCACTGAGCATCTGTTACAAAAAACTCCTGTCACGAAGAATAAAAATGGATGGATGAATAATGGTCAGGCTGGACCTTCTGCCTCCTGCCAGCAGGATTGAGCAGAGATTTAAAAACAGCTCGTAAGCAATATGCAGCCAATCTAGACCTATGTAATCAGACTTAGAATCATCAGCATTACACAGACATCAACTTACCTCTGAACAGAGATAAGGGACTTGCTGGTGTTTCTCAAAGGACTCGGCTTCATCGACTGAAGTCAGCGAAAGGATTACTTGTTTCACAATCTATTTTCCCAGCTAAAGTCACTGACAGCACTGAATAGGTAATTTTTTCCTTCTTAAAAGCTTGCATTCAGATTTAATTGACGAAATATGATTAAGTCTACCCTTCTCCATATAGAAAAAGAATGTTTCAAATTAGGAGACATTGTAAAATATTTTGAACGTTTTCTTCAAGACACTAGCATTTATGAAAGAGATTTTTGTTTTGATCAAACGAGCAACAAAAAGCATAACAGCAAACACATCTTAACAGATGAAGGAACAGGATTTCCCATTTTTATTTTCATTCACTGCCAGCCACCTCTTTCTACATCTTCCTTAAAGATCAACATGTCAGTATTTCCACCAACTGCTAAGTAAGGACAATTCAAACATGTGCAAACAGAGATTAACATGCTGGGTACAGTGGGTCACCCATCCTGAAAGGCAGAGCTTTACCTACGTTGTCATATTTGTCTCCAGGGTATAAAAAGTGTGGCTTCAAGGGGAGGGAATAAAGGGAGGGAAGGATGCTCAGCATTAGATGCCAGTTTCCTGAAGAGAAATCACCTTCATGATAAAGTCATCTGCAAAAGCTGTGCAGTCAAGAAACCTTGTATTTGTCTCCTATGTAACATACTCCACATCAGCAACCATTTCTATCCAAATCAAATGTTGTGGCAGCTAAAATGCCCTCTCATGAGGCACCCTGATCGTTTGGAAAAGACAAGAGGCATCTTTGGAAAGCATATGGTACTACCATGATTCTTTCGATGTCTCTTTCAGAAGGAAGAATCTCCTGAAAATTATTTCATTCCTTTTTTTTCAGCTGAACTTGGTGCAACCCTTTCAGGTTACTTTGAAGAAAAAATGTTGAATCAATCCACATTCTAAAACGCCTCAGAAAGAAGCAAAATCCCAGCAGTAAATCCACCTAATTAAGTGAGGGTGTATCTAGCCCATAGCTATTATCACTTCTCAGCTTAATATTTTTAAACACCCTGTATGTGGAGCAGGCAGTAAGCCCTTCTCATTATTTCTCAAATGAAGCTGAGTAGATCTAACCCAAATTATGGCAAGATAAACCAGACAACTTAAGTGATGAAAATTGTACTTTTCCCTCTGCTTTAGGGACGCTTCTGGCTCATCTGTCCTCTGATCAAGGTGAGCCTGATAAAGCTGAAAATTACACTGTGTGACTGGATTGTATGAGATTATCTTTCCCCTGAGGAGTGATTTATTTTAGTAACTCTTAATGAATAAGAAAGTTTCTGCTTCAACACGCTGCTCTTCTTCTGTGGGCATGGTTCCTTATTGCTTTGAGTGAGAGATCACATAAAAGAAATGGAGAATCTGAGTGGCTACATCTTCTTCATGGTTCAAAGACACTTTTGTGTTATAAGATAGACCTTCAGGGACCACCAGTTCCACAAAAAGTGAAAATTAATGCCATCAGTTTGTGGGCTTAACTGCAAAAGTCACTGGCATATCTTCCACTTTTTGAGTGTGAGGAAAGTCCAGTTTTGGCTTTGAGGGATCTTGCTTTGTAGAATTTGGGGCTTGTCGACCTTTAGTTGATTCCAGAAGATGTTGCATGTTAAGTCTGAAAATAAGACGAGGATCTGGTCCAGAAAGAGATGGGCAGTTGCACCTTTCTCTTATTTTAAGAGCCTGTGAACACATAGGAAAACAAATCAAGCTCATTCAAATAGGAAAAGCAGGAAAGGTTTCAGTCAGTGGCTTTGGCTTTCCAGTCAGGTTTGCATTTGCACATTGGTTAGTGTAATGATGAGCCTGAATTGCTACTGAACAACTTCTCAACAGAAACCAAGAATTCCTGTGACAAAATGTAGCAATATGGTAAAACAATGGGAAAAATGAAGAGTGAAATTGTTTTATCACACCGTGATCTCCAAGGATGGATACTCTGAAAGGTACAACATAATTAGACAGGAAGTTCTCCAATGTTGTCTGTGATACTTGTCCACACCAGGACCTTTTCATTTATATTCATATCTAAACTAAACTTATTGTAGTCCTTTCAGGCTACTTTGAAGAAAAATGTTGAATCAATCCACATTCTAAAATGCCTCAGAAAGAAGAAAAATCCCAGCAGGAAATCCACCTAATTAAGTGGGGGTGTATCTAGCCCACAGGCTATTACTGCACTCAGCTTCCTATTTTCATATTTATATTTACATTCAAATGTAAATGAAAATGACTGCATCGAGGAAAAAAAGGGCTCTGAATAATTTACTTCCTCTGATATATTCTATTATTGAAGTAACTATATATAGATGTCTGACTCAAAAAAGGAGGGAAAATCTCCAATAACATAATGGACTTTTAACTGCTTGGCACAGAGACCCAGATGGTTCATCAGTACAGTTAAAGTCCTGCTACACAAGTGAGCTCAACTCCAAGAAACATTTGGAATATTCCAAGTTTCCAAGTATTACGAGAAAATAGTATCACAGAAAAATAATGTCTCTAGAATGTAACAGTTTCTCTGGATAAAAAGATCAGCAGTAAGAGACCAAACTTTAAGTTACTGCTGCTCACTGAGTAAGTGCCATGGCTTGCATTTTACAAGTGAGAAACTAGAGGCACAAAGGAGGCAGAGAATCTCCCAGAGAACCAAAATTCATTAGCACAAGCACATTCTCCCCAGACCATCCTGTCTGGCTGGCAATCTGAGAAAGGTAAGGCAGTGGATGAACCTGAAATCCCAAAGGCACCGTGGAGAAATTGATACCAACCTGTTCAAAGTCAGTTGTTTCAAAGGATGCTTAAGTTGTGCTCATTGTCACAAAGCTGAATATCCTTAATTAGACCTCACAAACTGGCAGCTCCTTCTGTGCTTGGCACACAACAAACTGATGCTTTGAAAGCAGCTGTACACAGAACTACTGGTGTCCGTGGGTCCTCCTATTACTCATTTAAACTAATTAAGAAAAGTAGATCCTGTGTCTCATATAGCAAAATATTACATGTAGAACTCCAGGGAGTTCTACATCTCCACTGAGAACTGCTTTTTTGAGATCTGCAAAATGAAACACCGGGACCAAAACAAGTCTGATGGTTGCCATCAATCAATGGTCACTGTGGTGTGGTCACATTTGTTCAATATTATCTGACTTGCCCTCAGTTAACAGCATAAACCATGGGCAGATTTATATTCAGCTGTTTTTAATCCTTTCATAAAAAAAGCCAGTTCAGATGCACATTATATTCCACTTTATTTCATAACCATGGATTCTTGAAAAGCAGTGGCCAGACCTGTCCTGAGTTGTAGCCAGGTGCCTCCTGGCCAGCACTTGGGACTGCCAGCAGAAAACACATGTTAATTAATTTGTTCTAGATGGATTCATGAGGAGGAAGAAAACAACACAGTTTTTTATAATAGCAGTCCTAGCATTACATTGTAGACAGAGCAGAAATTTTTAATCTGCTTTATATCCACTAGTTTTGTCTGAAACATCAAATCAAATATTCCACTACAGCTCTGCATAAATATTTGCCCATCACTTTGAAACACTTTGATATTCTTCCACAGGAGGCACTGAAAACATCTTCCTACAGCAGACTTTAAAATAGAAGAGCAGAGCTTCTTAGCTCTTTTATTTTTTTTTTGTATAAGGAGGTTCCAAAACATATTTCTCCTCTAACTTTACTACAGTGAACTGATAGAGTTTGCTGTAAATGGCTAGAAACAAACAGAATCTAAAATGAACAAATGGTTTTGGAAAAAGACACATTCCAAAAATGTAGCAAGAGTTTCTCCAGTTGTTTCTTGCTGAAATGTAAAATTCAAATTACTGGATACACAAGACTGGATTAGGCATGCAAATATTGTTCCTGTCTAAGTTTTTAAAAATATGACTAAAGCTTTCACAGCTTGTTTTTCTACAGCATGATTGTCCATGTAGACACCACATGTAACTGTACTGCTGAACACTCTTCTGCTTCAGTGACCAATTAATTTCTAAACTGATGTTCATGACAAACCAAGAGTTTTCTCTTGTTCTCTTCTAGAACATAAGCTGCTGCAAGGCTGCATTAATGTCAAGCAGTGTTATTCAAGGCAAATGGGAATGTAAAGATTTAGGCTGTATCCTGGAAAAGGCAACATAATCCTCTTTTAAACTAATTTAACAATTTTGCATCTCTGGCTGTACAGTGCCTGACCTATTTCCATGGTTTCACTCACCTAAAGCCCCAACAGCAAAGATAAAAACCAGTGCTCCAGGTGAACATTTTTACCCTGTGGGTGTCTGAGCTCCTACTAGACATAAAGCTGTGCAAGGGGGTAGAAGGCAGCTATTGAACACCATCACCTCTCATGGCACTGAAAAACTCCAGATAAGGAAAGAAAAGCCATGTTAACTTGCCACCTCCCTGCTCAGGACAGCTGTAACTACACCTTGCAGTGAGAGCAGCCACCTGCCTGCTCATTGCTTCAGGAGCTCCCAAATAAAACATCCAACCTTTGCTTGTAAATAGCAAAAGCAAAGCTGATTTTCCTATCTGTACTATCACAGTCACCTCCTGCAATGTTTGGGAGCAGGGAAGGCAGAAGAATTAGGGAGGTCTCCCCCATCCTATCACCTTCATGTAAAGCTACCAGCAGAGGCAAATAGAGAAAGAAGTAATTTTTTGCTCCCAATATTAATCCTTCACACTGTCACAGACACCAGACTACCTGCTGCTCTCAAGCCCTTGCAGTCTTAATGAAGTAGCAGTAAAAAGATGATTAAAGGAATTGATAGACTTTACTGAATAGAGAAGAAAAGCAGCTTATATATAACGTTAATACTTCCAATCTTCCACTGATGTCAGAATAGGAAAGAAAAACTGTGACAAAATATTTAATAACTTTGTGGGGAGGACAGAAATGCAGGTCAGTGGTTTTTATTCTTATTTCCACGTTGATAGGGCTTAATTAACATATTCTAAAACTAGAATAATCTGAAGTAATGTTCACACCATAAGCAAAGGGCAAATATACCAACCTACTTTGGAAAAGGAAGGAAAATAAATGTATCTCCCATATCAAAAGGCAGCAGAGGAAAAAGTATTAACTGCACAAAAGTTAATAAAAATAATAAGCAGCCAATGAGGATTTGACAAAAACAGGTATTGCCAAAGTAAATGAATTAACTTTTTTTGACAAGTTAACTGACCTTGTGAACAAGACAAGAAGTGCAATTGATAAAACCCAACTTATTATTAGTCTCTAAATGGTCTCACCATGGCATTTCCACAAGAAAGTGGAAGCAGGAGTTACAGTGAATCAAAAAGAGAATCTGAGCCAACAACATGGTGCTAAAAAAGCAAATGTCACATCAAGATGGATTTTTGTATCACAGGCAAGGCTCAGGAGATAACCTGCAGCTTTATTCAGTTTAGCTCAAGCTTCCACTGATGTACAGGGCTGCATTTGCACAGCACACTTGGAAACAGACACTGCAGCAAGTCAGAGAACATGAAAATAAAACACTGAGATAAACTAGAAGATTCTGTAGCTTCTGTCTGGCACTACATTCCCACAGACTCTCTCTCCAGAACAATGATCATCCTCTCCCCCACTACAAAGTTACTTTATGATTTGAAAATAAAATGCATCTGTCCATCCTCCATGTAGGAATTATAAGAGATTTCAGTTTCCTGTTTAAGAGTATACTTTGTTTTCCTGGCTTACAATCAAACACCTCCCTGTCTGAGGGGAAATACTTTAAAAACACAGCAAATCTTTTTCATGTGCTTTATTTCATTTCCAGGACAGCAGCACTTTGTAACTCTTACAGAGAGCTTATAGCTCTCTTGTTCACTGATTCCTTAGTGTGGCTGTGGATTCCAACTTGCTCAGAAAATGAGATGCAAGATCTTTAACATTCATTTGATTTGCTCTCAGTCTTTTCATTACTTGAAAAGGATCTCTGTGATAGTCCCCCTTTAATTTACACTTCCTGAGACTGTTCTGTCACCTCACTGAGATGTGACATTTCATTACCTGAAGAAAAATTCTCACATCATATGATTGCATCTTATTGTGAACCTGCTTAAAAGTCTGTAGAGAAATATTAGAGAGGTCCAAAAGTTTGTGCCTATTTGTCCCAGCTATAGTAGCTGGTCTAATAGAAGATGTATTGTCCTGAAAATCATTTCAGCTCCCAAAGCAGCAGCACATGAAACCCAATAATGCTCATGATGGATCTGGCACTGAGTCTTAAGAAGTACCAGTTTCTTCACAGAGAGATACTGGAGATAAAAAGGCTTTTTTTGATAATCTGGCTTCTCTCCTGGGCTCTGAATATCTAATGGCAATTCATACCTGTAAACATCTTGTTTGGAAAAGCTCAAAGTATGTGAACAATGAAACAAAAAGGGGCTGATACTGAGCAACAATAAAAGCCTGGGATTCCCTTTCCATGCCTGGAATCCAGCCTGAAGGCAGCAGCTCCCACAGGAAGGGGAGTCAATGCTTCACACAAGAAGCCTCCTCTACACATTTCCTTTCATCTTTATTTCCAGTTTCATAGTGCCAACCTCACTTATCTTGTGAACTTGCTAAAAACAAGAAGACTTCAGCCCCAGATTCCTCATCCTACTCCAGAGAATGTTTAAGGTAAAAGGCAAACAAAAACATCTCCCCTCAATTATCTTTTGGAAGATCTTCCCAGCCTCCACTGCTCTTGGAAGGGAGAGTAGCTGTAAAAAGATGAGACTTTTTAGTAAAAAGATGAGACCACCTGCTAAACTATAAGAGATGAGACATTTCTACGCAGTTGCTCAGTTATTTAACTTATTTGCTCAGGCCTGGGGTAGAACATAAGAAGTAATTTATTTCATTACCTCTTTATAAGCCAGTCAACAACTACATGAAAATAAATGATCCTGAGCCATTTATGTTCAAATCCAGCTAAAACTGAGGCTCCACAACAAAAATCATTTTCTATTCAGCTGCTCCAATGTGTTAGAAAATCCATCAAAAACATTCTCCCAGCCTGCTTTTGCAAAGTACAGACTTCGTGTGTATGAATTTGAAATATCCAGTCTAGCCACTCTCCAGCCTCCTACCCCTAATGCTGACTTTGATTTCTGCCATCATTTAGAATATTTACTGTATTCATTCTCATCAAAGGATTCATTAAACTCTTTTTTTTCTCCTTTGAAGTCAGCAAACACCTCAACATTTTAGTGCTCCCTCTGCCAATAAATCTTCAAGTGTCTTTACAGTTTGGAACTGAGAATAATTTTTTTTTTCTGAAAAAGACTTGAAGTGACAGAAAGTTAAAAAAAGAAAGAGAAGAAATAACTAGTTGGTTATAAAAAAGGGTATTTCCAACACTCCATTTTATTATTTTATTTGCTACAAAAGCAAGAGAAGTCGAGACAATTTAGGGATCCAACTTAAAAACTGCCTTTCCAAAATGGCAAAAAAATAGGAAGAGTGGATGAGACCTGTGGCACTGTCACATCTATACCAAAAGGCCTTTCAAAAGCAAAAATATTACACTTGGATCAGAAATCAGGGGAAAAAACCCCCAAGCCTCTTGGAATATAATTACATTTTGTCTGTGCTATCTAACTTTTCCCTCATTTAATAAAATCTTTAAGGCTGAAAGCTTTGCAATGGAGAATTTCTGTAAGGATAAAGAGAAAGAGAAGCGTGGTGCTATCAGAGTAAATTGTGAATTGACACCAGAGCAGCTAATTAATTAATTAATAAATATCAGACTACTCCTGGCAACTTTCCTGAGAGGAAAAGCCCCTTCCCTGAGGGCTGCTCACCTCTGGGATGAGGCGGTCCAAGTGCTCAGCTCTGTTTTCATGGGAAGGGTGGGTGGAGAGCCACTCTGGCAGCTTGGGCTGCCCCTGGATGGTTTCTGCCAGTTCCATCTGCTGCCAAAAGACACTGCTGGCTCTGACATCCACACAGGCCTGGGAACAGAAGGGAAATGGAAACACCACTGTAAGTTTAAAGGAATAAATACACAGGCTAATTGATTTTGAATTACAAAAGACGTCTTAAGTTTTAAGTCACTAAAGCCTGCTTAGATGGTCCTTATATCTGAAAAAGCTGTTCCAGAATATCTAAAAGCAATAAAAAATTCCTGCAGGCACTGGATCTATTCCTTTTAACAACTGTGCCTTAAAAAACTTACACCTGAATTAAGAAAATTCAGGAGGAAGAAAAGGTTTACAATTTCTGGCATATACTCGTTCTTTACAAAAAAGCTCAGCTGCAAATTCAAACTTCTATTTACTAGAACAAATTAATCATCTCCACAGATTTAGGCAAATTTACAGGAAGAAGTTGAGAGTGAAAAATACGAGGTGATAATAATTGATACTTAAAGATACCTAAAAAGTAACTGGAAGTGCTTTTCTGTAATTGATTAGACAGCCTTTCATGGGTGGTCTGTGAGATCCATGACACAGTAAAACAGCAATTCTGTAGAACTCCTGACTCTCTTCAAGAAGTATATATTTAACCACAGAAAGTCACAGAACAGTAACTTTTAGGATTGCTTTTGTGCATCACCACAGACTTCTCTATTTTTACATTTAAGTAGAGAAGAAAAATAAATAAGATTTCTTACACTGACTTTTATTTGCTAAGAGGAAAAAGAGGACAACTAGTCAGAAGAAAATTACCTGTTCCCATTCCCCATCCTCGGAATAGATGTGGTGCTTTATCCTTTGAATTTATTATTTAAATTATTATTATAAAAAGGTTATCTGCACAAGCAGAGAAATGCTCTTATGTCACTTCAGTTATTTCTTTCTGGTATGACCCTACATTTTCAGTATTAGAAAGCACTGAGCACAAACACAGCAATTACATTTTTTAATGGATTATATTATTCCTTTAGACACCTTCAAATTACAAATGCAATTTTAATCCCAGAATCAAAGTTAATTTAAAAAACCCATCCTTAAATAAATATTAATAATTATTAAAAGGAAGTTTTGCTTATGAAATATTAACACTAGATGGTGCTGCTCTCACTGGTATCTCACACAAGTCTATTGCACTCAGCCAGGACTCAAAGAGTTGGTTCAGTTCCTTTAGTACAGAATTAAATTCCACAGGAGGAAAAAAAGTAACTGAAAAAATAAACTGAGAAAAAATGCTGAGCAGCTTCTGACCAAATTTTTGTCTTACTTCAGCAAAGCTGTATTGTTGTTATGGCTGTATTTAGCTTAAATATTTACCTAGAATTAAATCCTACTGATGGAAGTTCCCTATTTAGAGTTCTGTTTACAAATACACGGGGTTTTCTTCTAACAGCAACAAACTACACAGAAAGAAGACTGTGCAGGTAATGCACAACTTTACACACTTCAGTGTTATTACACAATTATTATATTATACAATTAGCCAGAATGACTTTGTCTTGCCCTAAAAACTATTTTATTTCCCACCACTTCATAAATCTGCATTATCTTCAACAACTTACAGTTTACCTCCATATGAAGAAAGAAACTCCCTCTGATTGTAACAGAAACTGAAAAACGTCCAGCACTTTTTTTTTTTTTTTTGCTGATTTTATTGTTATTGCTAATAAAACCAATCAGTTGTGGTTACCTTTGCTGCAAACTGAAGTCCCACTTTATCAGCTTCAGCCTCCAGGGTTCTGCTGTAGGGTCTATCAAATATGAACTGCAAAGAAACACATCAAAGCTCTGTTCCTTGCTTTGGGATGTGTACAGAGATAAAACCTCATAGCTGTCTTTTAACCTTCTCATAAGATGTGGGGTTTATCTATCATGCTCACATTGCACGTGATCAGTATTAATTTCCTTCATGTAATCTCTAATTCCATTATATGTAGCTCATTGATCCTGTACTCAGTTGAAATTAATTCAAATCAGATATATTTTCATGGGCACTCTCAGCAGCCAATCTCATTTTGCAGCAGCTGAAAGCTAAATACCAACTTCTCACCAGAAATTTTTCACTTCACTCCTTTATTGACATCAAGATCTTTTTCTTGCAGCAACTGCATGTAAAAAGTTCCAGTGGTTCCCTAAACTTTTATGACTCCTTTAGGCCTGGTATCATCTATTTCACATGGCAAACTGCCCACAATAAGGGATGTAGACGTAAATATTTGCATGTAGAAATCACTCCTTTGCCATGATTGTCCCTAACACAAGTTGCAAATTGCCCTTGAGGAATCAAACTAGAAGACATAAAGCTGACCAAACTCCTCTCCCATTTTTCTAGAGCATTAAAATACACTAAGAGAAGTGGTGGTTGTCTGAAATGTAATTCATGTAGATTTGGGCAGCCTTACCCTAGTTTGTCATGTTCCAGTAAATGCAAATCAGGACTTGTTTAAACAGCCTGCTCCTGCAGAGATAAGGGACCTGTCACAACATCCTGGTTTAGTCATCCATTAGGAAATGTGAACTGAAGAATGGCAAATGTGCAAGGTTAGAGAAGAGAGAAAGGTTTATGAGCTCAAAAAGGTTTTATCAGCTCTTTATCTGGCCATAGAAATTTATCCTCCTTAAAAGTTTAAAAAACTAAACAACAAACCACAAACCAGTTTGAAATTAGCACCAAAGAAGTAGTCCAGCCCCTTGAGTACATAAAGGAAACTGTAACTTTTTGCTGCTTTCCATAGTACTGACAGCTTTTCTTTCCTAAGTCAAAAATAGAAGCCAACCAAAGCTGGCTTTAAAAGCCAAACCTGCTGGTTTAGAAATAAGCAGAGATGAGGTCACTTTCTAAATTCTTAGTTTTCATAAGACCTTAAATGTTGCAATTATAACTATATTTTTTTAATCCTCTCATGATAATGTAATTCCTTGAAGTGGAATACATGGTTTTATTGCCTTGATAAGAGCTCCAGGCATGTTGGTGCACATATATTCACTAAACAGCAAAGAAACCCCAGGCTAGTCTGTCATATATTCCTGAAGCACCATTTCCTAGTTAGCCATATAAACTATTTGTTTAATTATTAAGCATTTTTTTAGACAGGGAAATGAAATTGGTAACCTACAAAAGAGTCCTGAGGTATCTAACATACAGTGGTATTCATCAGCTACTGAAAAATGAAATTGCTTAAAAAATCTTCTGTGAATGTGCTGGAATGAAAAATTAGAACTTCAAACTCTGATGTAAAATCCTTGTCAGAAACTGGACACAAAGAAGAAAACCAATTTGAGTTTTCAAATCAATTCTCAGAGCTGCCTGTGTGTGTTGAAGAAAAGGGAGTTCCAGGGATGCTGACTAGCCAAAATCACCAGTTTTCACCTGAAATACGAAACTTATGGTGTGAGGTGGACAAGGAAGGAGTATGAAGCACTGCATCTGTACACACATCTGTGCAGGTGTGTGGGGCATGAGTAAAGCTCAGAGTCATGCCTGGTGTTATTCCAAGAGTAATTCTTAGGCTTTAGCTCCCATATAAAAACTGCTGCTCTCTAACAAAGCCAATATGCCTCAGTCCACAGATACACGTTTAAGGAACAACCCCAAATAAATATCATAAGAGAAGTTAACAATTTATTAAGGAAAGAAAACCCATTAGCTTTGGGGGAAAGGCAGAACTGGAGTTGTCATACCCAAAGGCCTACAAAGAATCACTGGGAAACACTAAGAGTCAATAATAAAAAATACACAATAGTCAGCAGGTCAAAAAGTCAAGCCTCTAAGGACATAAGAGAAAAACAAATATTGAAACAGAAGCGAGTACCACAGCATGAATAACCCTTTCACAGAATGGTGCTAAAGCTTTAAAGCTTTAGTAAAGGAAGAAGAGGGAGAGAAACATCCTGAGAAAACGTGCAGAACGATTCACTTTCACCGTAGGCACAACAGGCAAATAGTGAATGAGGGAAAGGGACACTGCACTCCTGGGTGACTAAAAATAACCTAAATTTTCTCTTCAGCTTCTTTTGTCTATGGGATGAAAGTTCTGCAAGTATTTATCACCTCAGCATTACTGAAGTTTGATCAGCCTTTGAAACCAGGACAGTATGCCATAGGTGATGTTTCCTTTGCACAGGACAGGGAGCTTAAACCCAAATTCTCTTCCCAATCCAAACCCCAATCCATGATGCTAAAACACTCAGTCTCTGTGGAGAGGAGAAGAGATGCTGACAGGGAGTTGAATCTTGCTGTCTAAATTATGAGCAGTCTCAGGATTCATTCACACTTTGTTTTTGCCAAATTCAGCTCTTCAAAATGCTGGCTAGCATTCATCAATGTATTGGTTTCTTAGCTACTTGTGCAAATATCCAAGCTCTTTAGAGATAATTTATGTTCAGAATCCACACATCCACCCATTAGCATAAGAACTACCAAAACAGATTGGTTATGTTTAATTTCATGTTTTTGAGGAACTGGGGGAAATCTCAGGAAAAGCATCAAGTCAAAGGAACCAAAGAGATCTTTCACTTTAATTCAGATTCCAGTTTTATGATCTAAGCACATTTCTATTTAAAAACCACACATTTTTAAAAATAAATGGATCAGTAACTGTCCAGAGAGTAAATTAAACTGCTGAAAAAACCTGGCAGCAGGAAGCCTTTGAATTTTACTTTGCTGAAATATTTACTGGCTGAAAAGATTATTTTAGTAACTTGTACTATAGCATGGTTTATATAAAGGGTGTTTAGATTCTCATTTTTTTTAACCTTGGAAACCATTCTTACCACTAACAATATATTTGAAGAATTCCATATATTTTATTTGGTTTAGGAAGAATTTAACTACTTAAAATAAAAACATGGCATTTTACCATATGCAACTTGAAAGGGCAAGTTACCTTCCTAAAAGACAATCACCTCTCTTAACTGGCAAGCAGGTTCTTGCAGCCTGTGCAACTAAACCAAATCGTTTAGGGAAAGCTGCATTTCTTCAACATGACAAATGAAAATCAACATCAACTAAAGCAGAATCAGATTTATAAAATCATATCTTGTTCCATAACAGACTCTAATATTAATTTTTGGTTATATTTCTCCTCTTGCCTTTTTCCCTAAATTTACTATTTAGTGCAGGAAAAGAATAAAAGTATCTTTCCAAGGAAATCAGGAAAGACAATAGAAAAGGTCGGTCTTACCTCTTGCAACTTGCTCTGAATCCACTGGCCAACAACTGCCAAACTATCACGAGGACAGATGGCCCAAATCATGGTGAGAAAGATGAGTGAGAGAAAATCCAAGAAGTGAACCAGGCTGGCTTTCTCTGCCTGCAAACAGAAATTGTCCCATTTTCATTCCTTACAGTCTGACATTTCTTTAGAACATAACAGAATTTGGAAACACTTTAAAAATCACTGATTTTTTTTTCTCCCCCCCTGTGGAACAGGGCAAGCATAACATTCCCTGCTTGTACTAAAAAAGAAAAAAACAGGGGAAAAATCCATTTGGATACAAGGTGCTTTCAGGCCAGAATTGACATGAGCTGCATAAATACAGCTGGAACAAATACATTCTGCCTATCAGCCTCTCTGAGAGATTCCAAGCTTGAGGTAGGATGGAGGCAACAAGCAGAAAAAGTTCTACAATAAAAAGGCCATGAAACACCTCAGTGTGAGTGAAAAATCTACAAAAAGACCTCAAAGACTGGTCTTTACCTTAATTTGAGGAAAGATAAGACATCACTGAGACAGGATCACTAAAGGGATAAGGGGAAAGTACACATAATGTATTTATCTTTTATTTTTTGCTGCTTTCCATTAAATTCAGAATCCAAGAGATCATTTTGTTTTCCAGAGCTCTATTTGACATTACAAGCAGGATCGGGCAATGCTTCTCTCTGTGCCAGCTGGGTGACACAGATTCCATACAAACAAGATAAGTTCTTTTTTATAACCAGAAATATTTTTTAGAAGTTTAAAGGGTTGGTTGGCTGAACCAAGCCCAAGAAACCATGATGTGAGCTGTTGCTACCAGAATCACACAAGGACCAAGCTCTGGGTAGCCTAGAATTCGACACTCTAAAACTGTGTGCTACAGTCATAACAGTATCACGTATTTAAAGATACTTTTTAAAGTGTATCCACTTCTGCAGGTATGCACAATTATTGCAGTAACAGTGTTGCTGAGTTTCTGCAGTTCTTTATGTCTGTCCTGTAAGAGATGGATCCACAGACCAAGCTCTAAATGACTCTTGAAAATGAGCCAAAATCCACCTGGACAGCTGGGAATAAAGCCCTGGCAGCCTTTGCTTTAACAAGGACCACCACAGGTCTTCTGACAGTTATTAAGTGCTACACGAACAATAAGGATCTACTCATTTCAAAGGTCAATTTTGCATTAATTAGCTAGAGTCATACTGAAAACTTGGTTGGTAATGATAGGGAAAATCATAACCAGAGTAATTAGAATTAATAATTTAAGAGTATTCGACAGCTTTCTTAAAAGACTTACTGCATGTTCCAGCACAGCGTGAGCTATTTCATGTCCTAAAATAAATGACAGCTGATGAATATCAGAAACTGCATCCAGTAACCCAGTAAAAACAAACACTTGACCATTCTGTAAACAAAGAGAATAAAAATGAAGCGGGAGACATATCAAGTGCTGTTTCAATATTATTACTTTTTTGTGTGGTGTACAACTTACTGGAAGCACAAAAGCATTTACACCTGGTTCATCCACCACGTGGATAACCCACTTGAGAGCTGCCACTTGGGGGATGTCCTTGTTGCTTTCAGACAAGTGCCCAACAACTCTCTCCACAACCTGGTAGCGTGCGTCTGTCTCAGGTAACATTTGACTTTTGAATTGCTCCATCCACTGGAAAAAAAAAAAAAAAGAAAAATTCATTGGTCCTAATTTTTATGGTGGACAAATGTACACAAAACATGTAATTGGAAAATATTCTTGTAATTGTTCTGTTCTTATCTCGTGTCTCTGACAGATGGGAATATGGATATGTTTGGATATGGTTTATCAAGTTTCACTTTACAACAGGAAATCACAGAATTCACAACTACAGGGGCAAGTCCAATGGACAAGAAACAGTTAAGAATGTTTGCTACATGCACGTTATGTGCTTGTAACCATTATGTGCTCCTCCTGGAAAGGGAAATCTAAAAAAGGATAAAAGGATGGGGACAAGAGGAGGAGGTAATGGATGAAGGGACTTTGCAGGGTTCTGAGCATGAAGTTCAAAACTCATCAAGGTTTGTTTTCCCATCTCATTAACAGGGTTACCTTATCACTTAAAAAAAGCAACAGTTTTTGAGTACTTTCAATTTCTTGCCTAAAATCTTACCATATCATATTCCATCTGTGACAGTTCCCTGAAATGCTCTTTGCCAAACACCAACAGCCGAGCGCGCCCAGTGATGGGGGTCTCCTCCAAGTGGGTGAAATAAAACATGACAAATACAACTCCTAAGCTGCTGACACCCAGCAGGATCTTCCATTTGTTTCTTCTTGCACTTTCTTTGAAGAGCTCCTGTTTATTAGGAGGAAGTGCCTTCCACCATTTTCTTATGCTCCTGTAAGATACAAACGGTGTTAATTTAGGACATAGTTGAAAAGGAATTTATTATTGTATTCTCTGTTACAGTCTCATCTCATGTAGGAGCTTATACTGTAATTGGCTTCCACTCCACTGCGTTTCTTCCCTCTCACAGGAGAAGGAATGCCCCTCAGTGTCTTGGTTCATCTCCTTCTACCACGTGTAAATGAGAAGCAAAAGAGCAAAAAATACATCTAACACCTCTGATAATGGAAAAAAACTCCACCTACTGTTGAGCAAACTGTCAGTCAAACACTACAAAAACGCCTGCCGTCCTCCCCACACTCACACTTTGCACGATGGGTCTTGTGCGGAGAGGAAAGTAACAGAGTATTTTACCTGCCAAGAATGATGGCAAATAATTTCTGAGCTGGCTTCACAATAATCCAGAAAAGAGGAACCGGCGCAGCCTGCAGCGATGGTGATGTGTGAAAAGACCTGTTGATCTGAATGTTCCAAGCAGGAAAGTGACGTGGGGGTTGCTCTGCAGAACTGATCTGGAGGGGTGGGATCTTCTCCCCCAGGGGCTGAGAAGACTGGGAGCACAAGCTTCCCAAACTATGGTGTGCATTCCTGTCACTTGGACGTGGGACATCCAAAAGGCATCTCAGTCCTTTATCAGTGATGTTTCTACAGGAGTCAGGGTTTCCAGTCAAAAACCAGTTTCTATCATTTCCACTCAAATCCAACCTTTGGCATCTTTTTCTGCCACCCTGAGTTCGGCCCCATCCTGTGTAAGTCCTAGAGAAATTATTGCACTTCTGCTTGCACAAAGAAGCCAAATGAGACAAAATACAGCTCCTGCCCGACAGCTTTAGACCACAGACGATATTCATAACTTCTTTGGTTGGTTGCCCTGAAACAAAGAAAAAAAGAAAAAGAGCTGACCGTTATTAAGCTCACCCGAACAAGAAACTGCGCACCGTAATTTCATTTCCCCCGAAGGGATACTGTGTATTAGTTTGTCAACATCTACATAGCACAAAAAAAGGTCACAGTCACAACTGCATCCGGTTACAGTTGTAAGACATCAATCTGCTTCCGACTGCGAAAGAGATCAGTATCTTGCATGCTTGAGAATAAAACAAGGTGCAATTGACTTTTTTTCCTTTCACTTTTATTACTATCAGATCAGAGTGACTTGGAGGTGTTCCCTGTGGGTCATCACCGTTCCGCACTGGGCTCCTGCCCACCGGTGCTATTTCTATAGCTGAGGAAAACCAGAATCTGTGAACACATTGCTCGTACTTTCTCCAGGCCTGGAAACAAAACCGAACGAAACCCAGTCTCGGCCAGCCTCTGGCTCCCGGACATGGGAATGCCTTGGCACGGACAGGAGCCGGCCCTCCCGCCCGAAGGGGCCCCGCCGCCGTCATTTTGACTCCCTGCCTCAGACCGCGGCCTCTGCTTCTCCGCCAGCCCCGCCACCCTCTGGGATATCCGCGATTATGGTGCCGCGGGCTGATGTGAGGAGCCGGGAGCGGGGGATGAGGGAGACGGGTCACCGTGAGGCGGCCGCCCGGGTAATGGCGGGCGGGGAGGCGGCGGACGGCTCCGGCCGCCTCACAGCCGCACGGCCCGGAGCCCGGGAACGGCCTCCTCCAGCGGGCTCCCCTACTCACCACCGCGGGAGGCGGCGGCGGAGGGGCCGGAGCGCGGAGCCGGTGTGGGTCCGGAGCCGGGGCGGAGGGCGAGAGGCGGGACGGCCGCCGCGGCCCCGGGTCCCTTCCCTCAGGCGGGGCCGCCGCCGCTCCCGCCGCCGCCGCTGCCCTCAGGCGGCGCCCGCCATTTTGTGGCAGCGCGGGGAGCGGGGCCGAGCCTCGCCGGGCGCAGGGCCCTTTCTCTCCGGTGCCTTTAGCCTCCTCCGCCGTGCCTCCGTCTGCAAAATGTGGGATGTGTCAGGAGGATTTTAAATCACGGCGTTCTTGGATGTAAGGTCTTTGTGTGCTTTCAAGCCTAAATCAGTGGAACAGGCAGCAGCCAGCTTCCCTTACTCAAGGACATCCGGGAACCAGGAAGGTTTAAGGATGTAGTAAATAAATCAAGATATACTGTTGTGTATCTGTGTATACATTGCTAGCTCTGCAGAGCACTCCAGGTTTGTGTGCCCTACAGCTGAACTATGATCATTATAATAATAAACCCCAAACCTACAAGTGAAAAAGACCCTGCCCAGATGAAGACCCTTTCCCTGAGCATGTGTAGAAGTCAGCTGGGGCTTTGTAACTTGTATGTAAATTAGTAATCAATCATAATAGAAGGGCTGTGACTGGAAAGTTACTAACTGAATTCCTGCCTAAAAACAATGGTGGGAAAAGTCTGGTGGTTCTGCTTGATTTGTGGACTGCGAGAACTGGAGTGCAGCTCTGAAATAAAAAGCATCTCAAGTGTGTAATTATTGCCTTGTTGCACACCAGGTAACAATCCCATTTTGTGGGTCCCTGAGTCGGCACCTTCTCACTTTTGCAACTCCCTGAAGGTGGTTTGGAGCCTGGTGGAGGTCAGTCTTTGTACAGAGTAAAAAGTGTCAGGAGAAGACAAAATGGCCTCGAGTTGTACCAGAGAAAGTTCAGGCTGGACGTGAAGATCAAGTTCCTCACAGAAAAGGTGACTAAACATTGGAATGGGCTGCCCAAGGAGGGGTCCAAGGAACGGCTGGATGTGACACTCAGTGCTCTGGGCTGGTTCACAAGGTAGGGATCTGTCACAGGTTGGAATCGATGGTCTCAGAGGTCTTTTCCAACCTGATTGATTCTACAAATCTAGTTTTGGGGACATGAAATGGGAAGTGGTTCCTGCTGCCAGAGGGCTCCCTCCTGGGCAGGGAGCAGGCAGATCTGCCACCATGGTAGAAAGGGATGTTTTTCCCGAGGAAATGGCAAGCTGCTAACTTAATGTGTGGCTCTTGTCCTACTCCTCTGGCTGACAAGTGCATCTGGAGCGATGTGATGTGAAAAACAGGTTATTTGCTGAGGGAGGGTGAGGCTGGGATGTGTGGTAATGACAGGGCAGCCCAGGCTGCACATAAGCCCTGGTGCCTTCAATGTCAACAGAGGCCCTGTTGTTGTGGAAGGTAAAGAAACACAAATCTTTGCCTTCCTCTTTAAAGGCAAAGAGCCACATCCTCTTTGTATGAGCACTGCTGAGTATTGTTCAGTGTTTGTTGAGGTACTCCTTATGCCTCCTTTTTTTTTTAATTACCAGGGCCCTCCTGTGACAGCTCTTAGGCACTGATGTTCATCGCCAAGGGAAATCCGTAGTGACCAATTGTTGCAGTCCAGGCCAAGAGGGAACTTTATTTAGTGATAATCTTATAATTTCCTCTGACACAATTCCTTTAAGACCTGCCCATTATCATAAGAAGCACGAAGAGTAAAATCTGTCAGTCAGTAACACAGCGTTAATTTTTGCGACTGTCTGCTCCAGTCACAAAACCAGCTGAGCTGTAGCAGCAGCACTTTGTCTAACCCAAGGCTTGTGTTTCCTGACAGTCCCAGCTGTCAGGAAATGAAGAACTGAGATGAAAGCTCTCAATGTCCTTACTAGACTTCGTATTTGCTTACTTTCCTGGTTTTCTCTCTTTAGAATTCTCCATTCCGAAGACATTAAGGCTTTTTACCATTTCTTCTGTCATTTTTCCACCTCAGTGTCTCCACTCTTTATTGAGTTGCTGACAGCATACTGGTTTGGGAGTTTTTCTTTGCACATTTCTTTTTGCAATTATTTGTTTCTCCGGTGCATTGTTTAACTCTGTCTGCATAGAGGAGCTACTCCTGCATTCCTGACTTGGCTAAATTCTTCTAAAAACCCATGGATGTTTTGAATGTGCAAGGATAGGGCTAAAAGTTGTGTTCTACATTCTGCACTTCTCAAGTTTCCTCAAGTATCATCACTTGCAATTAAAACTTCAAAGCAGACAAGCAGCAAATACAGCACAGGTAATTATAGGATTTATCAAATACCAGCACTAAATATATCTCCGGATGAAAAACTGGTAAACAGTTGAGCAATTGTTGTAGTGGTTTTTTTTTCCTCTAAATAGATGTGTAGTAGAAAAAAACCATACTAACTTATAATTTATATTGTAGCTTCTCTTGAATTTTAATGAAGGTGTGTGCATGCAACTTTTTTTTTCTAGAGGAAATAAAATAGAATGTTCTATGGTAAAGAGAGGTAGATTAAGACAGTTTTGTAGCTGAGTTTTTGCTTACAAGCCTCGTCTCTTCTACAAAAAAAGACTGTAATTTCATTCCAGAAGAAGAGCAGAAAGCAAATTTTAAAATTTTAAGAGTGTAGAAGACCTATTTAGAGGTCATAAGTTATTTCCTAAGTACAATTAAACAATTAACACCTTAACAGGTACAATTTTCCTGTGTGGGTGTGCCCATTAGTATTTGTGTATCTCTTTATATAAGTAGTTGTTCTGAACTGAATGAGGTTTTGTATATGTATGAAATTACACAAGCAACTGCCAAATCAAATAAAAGTAATGAAAAGTAGTTTAACTTTGAATATAAAAAGTGTTTTTCTGTGCTTGGTATACACATACTTCATATTTGGTACTAAAGTCTCTCTGCTACCAATTTTGATCATCACAATTTAAAAGCTGTCAGTTAGAATATACAGTCTTCAGCTTCAAATTAAAACAATCACTATAAAATATTAAAATATTTGGCATTTATATAAATCCAAGGAAAACTTATTAATTGATAGTATAGTAATTCAAGTTTCAGTGTAATTCACTTCTGCTCATGCATGCTGGGCTAAAATCTTGGCTGAAAAAACGCACTCCATCACTTTTGGCAAGTCAGAAAGTGGATTTAATTCCACTTAGTCTGTTTGGCCAGCTGAAATATCAGGAGTTCACATTAATTTAAAAGATCAGATGACGCTTTTCATTAATACCAAGATTTTTTCCAAATGTTGTGCACTAGGACATCCTGCCTTGATACACTGAGTGTGTTATGTACTACCTGTCCTTTGCCCTCCCTTCCCCACCGAGATACCAGTTAGAGGATGCTCTTCAAGAATTTAATAGGTATTAACTATTGCTGCATATTATCTCTGTTGTCGATGGTTTTAAAAAAGTAGTTTTAAAATCCAGAAAATGAAGTTACTGGAGCAAACAGAAGTTGACTCTAAAACTGTTCCTCTAAAAGTTGTCAAAAAATTCAATGCCGAATTTAATTCCAAAACACGTGTGAGGAGGCTGTAAATAAGGAGTGCTCTTTTCAATGCTTTCTAATTGTTCCAAGCAGCTTTTCTGGGTGTAAACAGAGCAGCAAAAGTGCTGAGATTTCTCACTTCAAGCCTTACGAGGACAGGCATTTATCTCAAAAGATAAATTTGTCTCAAAAGAACCACCTGAAGATGGTTGGGTGCACGTACCACCAGTAGTGCCGGGCTCACATGTAAAAACCTCGGCGGAAAATTAGCAGTGCACATTTTCATAATTCCATCTTTCATTTAGATAATGCAAAGTCTGCCTAATTGTTTCTGTGGTGCTTGATTGGGGCTGGAGTGAGGCTGTAGGAGTGTTATCCCTCAGGATCCCAGGGATCATTGTGCAAATGAGATGTGGATCTTGTCAGGTTGCCTGGCGTGGATGAAATTTTAACTAGGTGAAGCCTGGTACAAGAGATTTGGTTAGAACTGCTGAAAAATAATAGTAAAAGTTCTAGAAGCTCATTTTCCCTGCTTTGATAGCAACGGTAATGACTAAAGATTAATTTTAGCATTGACCAAAAAAAAAAAAAAAAAGATGTAATTGCAGTATTTAAAACCCTGAGGCAAATCAGTGGAAATGCTTTGGAAAGGATAATTATACCTGCATGAGGAAGATTTGTTTAATAGCATTAACTGGCCCAATTAAGGAGAAGACGAGGAAGGGCCAATCTGTTACTTCTTTAACTGTTCGCTGAAAAAGTGATTTCTATATTCCAGCAGTAGAAATTGGTTTGGCTTTTTCCATGGTGATTCCCCAAGGTTTAAACATTTTAAGAACTACTGGGGGATGTTGTCTCCAGCTGTCAGTAACATCCCAGAGATGCAGGTGTTCCTCCATCCCAACAAGAAAGACCTCGGTGTATTTACATGGCAGTTGTTAAAATTCTCATCAGTAACCTCATCTGGCATATCCCAGCCTAAACATCCCTGAGAGATTATGCTTAAGTGGGGAAGGTGGGACAAAAAGAGGATTCTTTGCTGGTCCACAACAGCAGCAGGTTTGATGGTTTTGCCTCTGATAAGAGCTGGAGGCTGCAGAGTGATGAGTACTGAGGAGGATCTGCTGCCACGAGGTTTTCCTGAGGGCTTCCCTGCCCTGACAGTGGTGTGTGTGTTTACAGTAGGTGTGGAACACACAGGTGTGTGCACACGCCAGCACCTACAAACTGACACGGGCGTTTTGTGACAAGGAATTCCAGGGTGCACTCTTGGAGATAGAGGCAGACACAGATTTTACCAGGGGGAGTAGAGAGAACAGAGTTGAAGAGGGTTTTAATCCTTATCTTTCATTTCCTCGCTGTAGTGCTGCCGTTGCTTCTGGCACTCTCCTCAGATCGTGAGCGGTACAGAAGTTCTCGTTGAAAGCGAAGGCCAAGGCTCACTTTGTGCACTTGCCCAGGGGTAGAGGCACTGTGGATAAAGGGCAGAACTGGCCTCTTCAGAGTTGGAGTGCAGAGAGGGGATTTTTTTTCTCTGCATGGGTTTGATTTGAGCTTTCCAAGGCAGCCAGTTGGAACTGCAGAACCTAATTTAGGCAACAGCCAGCTCTGGCATTGTTATAGCAAGCACACCCCGTTTTTAACCCAGGCAGGCAACAGCACAAAGGTGTCAGGGTCTGCAGATATATGTGGGAAACCTGATGGTTTGTTTTAAGGATCTCAGAGTGCAAAAGACACAACAGGGGACAACTCAGTTTACTCAAACAAAAATGCACCTTTATTTAGTGTGACAGTGGGGAGAGAAATAAAGAATAGTAAAGAGAGAGAGAGAAAGAGGGGAAGGGGATTATAGCTACCAGCGTGGAGGGACAAGTCCTCGAGGCCTCGATGCCCATGGACACGATCTTCTCCAGTGGAGTGTCCACAAAAGTGAGTGGGGGTCTCCAGGGCTTTTATAGGTTGGTCAAGGTGGGAACCAAAGTGAGGGGCACAGAGCCAGAGCAGGAACCAGCCGTGTTGAGGTTGGGGCTCAGGAACAAGCTGCAAACCATAGTTCTGGTAGGGACAGACCAGTTTGGGCAAGTAGCCTTGGCTCAGTCCACTGTGACCAGATCCATTGTTCTGGCACTCCGTTCTCATGGAGATGCAGACCAGTCCTCTGAGACTTGGCAAATGTCCCACCTCGGCCAGGCCAGGGCTCCTTTCAGAGTCTGGGGTCTCAGTCCTCAATCTTTGGAGACAGTCGTGAAGCAGATCACATCCTTGGACGAACTGACAAAAGGAACTCTCTGCTATCACCCACAGGACCCAGAGCCCACTGCAGAGAGCACAGGTCCTAATTACTTAGATAAAATGAGCAAACATTCCATTAAAACAGGATGATGTAATCAGGAAAAGGATAGCTAGAAATTTTAGAGTTAACAACCTCAAAATGCATCTTCATTTTGCAAAATGTAAAGCTGAAAAAGGGCTCATTGTCTCTTTTTCAGTGAGAACATCAGGAGTGGTAAGGAAGTCAAACAGGCAGAATGTGATGGGCTGTTACAGTAAAATATGTGATCTGCCACGTGCAGAAAAGATTTGGCGTGGGAGGTGGAAGGAGAGAAACGAGCACTCAGCAGCAGCAATGGGTCTGTTTGGTTTATTCAAGTCCACATCCTACAGTAGCTCTACACAGATTTATTTGAGTACAATGATCTAGTCCAGGGTTCTCTGAGCCCTCTGCTTCAATTAATCTCATTCTGTTGATTAACTGCAGATCCCTTATCCCTCCTATTAACCAACCCTAGTGCATTTCCAGTCCCTGACCAGTGTGCAGTCTTCACTGGTGCTGAAGGACTAGCAAAGACATAACCAACCACAGCTCGTGGCCTTCATGAGGCAGTCCTTTAATGAATAATAAAAGTCTGAATGACACCACAACAGCCTTTCTTCTGTCTTTATAATCTTTCTTCTTTCTCTACAATCTCAGCTACTGAAAAAAGCAGGAGCCAAGGAAAGATGCTGACACTGTTTTCAACAGTTAGTAATTTTTGCCTCTTGTACTGAATATGATGTCTAAGTGTTTATATTATAATATAAAATCTCATCATTCACCTTGAAAATAATATTTTTTCCTATGATGGGAAAGAGAAAAATGCAAGGATTTTAAAAGACTGTTGAAAACCACCGTAGATCTCCAGAAAAGACTGAACATCTCAGGATCCCTGAGTGAAGGACAGCCCCAGCCTCTCAAACAATGGCTTTGATCTGCTCTGCATAAGTTAAGAAATTGGTTAAGAAATGTACTTGAATGATTTTTATTCTCATCCTACATTTCTTCAGCTGAGAGCCGCTCAGCTCTAGATTTTTAATTTATTCTGTTTTATAAATGGCTACTCACAAAATTGTGTGGAGTTAGGCTAAGTTCTGAGTTTTCCTACAACATGGAAAGATCCAGCCTAGATCTTAAACTCTCACTTCATCTTCTCTCAGCCATGTGAGTATTCCTGAGTGACAAACTACCAGCTTCAGTGTGTTGCTGTAAGGCACACAATGAATTATAGACCCTGCTCTGAAACTGTGAGTATATTAATGCTGCTGCTGCAATTGCATAAAAATCTTATTTTGGGAAAACGTGACACACCTGCCCAAGCAATGTACCCAGAATTTTCCAGCAGGTAAGTGAACAAGTGTGAGGTCAAATGGAAATGGTGTATGCTGAACCAAATGTTATTATCCAACAGCGTCTATAAACAAAGGCAGGAACAGAATCAAAGCCTCTTCCCTTTTCCCCCTGATATCCTTTTCATTCAGTAGAACTAGAGCTGCATATTTAATGGTTTGCTGTGGAAGCAGCACATTCCTGACTGTTGTTGGAATCACAAATGAGCAACACTGAAACTCCATTCAGAGAAGGAAAGAGCTGCTGGCCCTGTGGCAGTGCCCAGGTGGAGCAGGCGCTGCTGAAGGAAGCAGGTGAGAGCGATGGACTTAGACATCCATCTGCAGCACAGAGAATGGAACTGACAATATCCCAACATTCAACAATCAGCATTATTTCCTTTAAAATGTCCTTCACAGCGGGTATAGCTCTCCAAACCAGGAATGCAGCAGATGAGTAGGTAGCAAAGCAGTCCAGTTGGCCAAATTCCAAGTTCAGTAATTACACTCTGCTCTTAAATTCCCCCGCAGCTCAGTTGGAATAAAGCTCTTTTTCAGCCTGTCCCGGAGCATTGTGTAGTGTTTCTGTGAAGCTGTACAACACTGAAAAATATCTCCTCTCATTAAAATTGCCCAGGGAATTTAGGTAGACAGAAAGCTATTACCAGAGTTGGAATGTGGGCAGAACACCAAGGTTAACTTACACTTGCATGTGGATCAAGGGATCTTTGCTGACGAGGAGTGTCAGACCCTTATTAAAGAGCACAAGTGGGAACAGCTCACTGTTGTGCCTGAATACAAACCCGGGAACTTGGGATCACCACACCTGGAAGCAACCCAACACCTGGGATGTTTTCTAACAAATCACTCTATAAAAGCCTCTGACGTTGCAGAGTATCATATCATTACCTTATTTGGTTATTTGGTAATATTGATGAAATTATTTTTTGATAAAAAAAGTTCCAGAAAGTTTTTTTTTAAATACCCCAAAAGAACAAAAAACAAACTGCATTTTAAAAAAGTCTACCAAGAGAAAAGGAGCAATATAGCCCAAATATGCTGAGGCAAGTGCTTTAATTTCAGTAAGTAGATACACCAAGAACCCCACAGAGTATTTAAGTATTTAAGCAATCTGAGCCAGGCCTGCAGCAGGAGTGAAAGCATTCTGTCTTATGTTAAACAGACAGCTGTAATAGTTTTCTTACCCTCAAAGTAGGAGTCATTTAAAATAGTTAGATAACTGACTCCCAAATTCATTTATACCCCAAAATTTTTATTCTTACTAAACAAGAATAATTTAGAACAGTCACTGAACAAATTCCTGTAGGAAGGAAAAAACTCCAAATCCATCTCATATACCGAGTCTGTTCTTTGTATTTTGTACCTTTTTTTTTTTTTCATATTTCTTCCCCTAGTTGCCTTTCTTCTTTCAGCTCAGGGCAGTTCTGAGCTTGTGGCTTTAATTTCCCTCATTTCTTTACACTCGAATTTTTTATATGTCCTTGTGCGCAGCCACCTGAGGATGAGCAGCACGGCGATGCCAACGCCCGCAGTGAGGAGCACCACGGTGACCACAGCGCCGATGCCAGCTGCCAGCTGCCTCATGCAGAACTCCGGGGGCTTTTCATCCACGTAGTAAATCCAGAGCTTGTCAATAGCCAGAGTATCTCCATTGACCGAGACAGTTAATTTACTGTTGGAGTGGAACACCGAGTCATTGTTCACATCTTTTTCAAAGTAATAGGCCACATCAGCTATATCTACATCCCAGCTGGGTTTCTTGCTCTGGTGCAGGCGGATTTGGATGAGCGGGGGGTCGTACTTGATGGCTGCGATGTACTTGGGGTGCAGCTTGTACCTGCTCTCAAAGAGCCGCGTCAGGGCCTTCGTCACGTCGGGAGCGTGGAAGGCGTTGGATCGTCTCTTGTGTGTCAGCTCGATGTAGATCCACCTCGTGCGGACCAGCTCGCTGCAGCTCAGGCCCCGGCCGCCCTTCTCGGTCCTGCGCACGCCCGCGCTGTTCACACACCAGCAGGAGCTGGACTGGTTGCACTGCCTGGCTTTAAAGACTCCGCTGTCCTCGCAGTCGGGGTTGTAAATGCCATCGCTGTCCAACACCCCTTGGGGGGGTCTCCAGAGGCGCTTCTCCTTCAGGGGCATCATTTCTGCCTTCATCAGGAGGCATTTAGAAGTGAGGGTTGAGCAGTCTACGGGGTGATCAGAACCTGCCAGCCTGCAGGTGCAGTTCCCAGGGCCGTCCTGGGCACACACTGCCCACTTGTTGGTGGCACAGGTACAGCTGTCGTTGGCTGGTGAAGCGGCTGCCAGAATCAAAGCCAGCACAACCCCAAACAGAGGCTCCATAGTGCTGGAGAAAAGCACAGATAAAGTCCTGAGCGGCAGCAGGCAGCATCCAAAGCTTCAATCCGCTGATGGAGGCTGCTCATTCCCACACACTGGTGTGCTGCTCCCTTTATTGATTCAAATCATACCCACCAAACAGGTTCTTCTTCCAAAACAACTTTTGGCATCTCCTTCCCAAATCCCAGTCAACAGCTTCCCAGCTCCCTGTTTCTTCTCAGGGAGTGGCACCAGCCTGCAGCCGCCTCCCTCGCTCCTGTTGATGAGGAAACAACAGGGAAGAGACAGCAGCCAAGCTCCTGCCCTGGGCTCCCGTTATGGATTAAAGACAAGCAGCCGGTCCTTTTCCTTCTTCAGACTTTGTGAGGACTGTATGCAAATGGCTGTTGAAGGAGTTTCTTCCACTTCTGCAGGAAATCCTACTCCTCCACTTCCATCATGGTTGTTCCTGTTCCTTTCACTGCACAGCATCTCTATCATTCCACTATCCAGATTCTTATCAGTTATGGACTTCCTACTTCCATAGCTTTATTAAATAAAGCCTTTGGGAGTTTGATAGCTGCTGCCTGGAGCAGCTGCTGTTTCAAGAGGAAGCACAGCTGACCAGGTTGATGGCTGTTCTCCTGCAGAGAGCAGCCTCATTTTCCGGCATGGAAAGCTTCTCTCCCACCTTTCCTTTGCCACATGCTCGTCCCAAGGCAGCACTAGGAATACTGATTTTCATGCTTATGTTACCCTTACAAAGGTGTTCGTTATTTCTGAAGAAATTTTTTCAATCTGAGCTTTAATAATGCCTTTCACAGAACACTCCAGTGGCTCCCAAGTCTCCCAGTGATCTACAAACCTGTATTACCATCTCCACGTGCTTTGGCAGCACCTGCCAAAGATTTTCCAGTTTGCATGAAGTCAGTCCCATTCGTCTGATTTGTCAACCCCTGTCAGACTGTTTATAAATCATTATTTTGAGAGCAGTGATGGGCACAGAGCAGTGTGTGCTCTGCACTCCCAGGCAGCTCCTCCTGTGTGCTGCCGACCTGAGCGCTGCCCCATTTCCAGCCCGTGCAGGCTCCTGCCGGTGGCTCTGTGTGCACACTGGGAAGGATCCTGCCTCCCAGGGAGGGCTCAGAACTCAGAATAGGTGTAAAATCAGAGCTCCACATGGAAATGGGATGTGAATACCCTCTGCCAAAGCAGGACGCAATCTGGATAGTCCTTCAGGTAACAGTAACTGTAGTTACCTTTCTTGGAAAATAATTGAGATCTACAGCTAAAACTATTATTAAAACTGCCAGGTAAGTCAATTTGTCATGTTGATGATTCTGTAATAATTTAGCAACTCTTTTCCCATTTCTAAGTCATTCATTTACCCACACTACAATAATGTCCTTTTTTTTTTTCAATTTTCACATCCCTCCTTCAAAGTCAAAATCCATTTAACTATCACCTACCTCCTCATATCTTGTCTATATTTTATTTTATGTTATTTAAATGCCAAATGTGAAATATAGTTCAAAATAAAAGTGCATTTCATCATTGACTTTTCCTTTTACTGGTGGATTTTCCCCTCTGTAAATAAGGAAGGAACAGACTTACTTCAAAGACAAGCTTTTCCAACTATCTATATACTTATATATATATATTAAAAATATGTAATGCTTCTATAACATCAAAAAAAGCATTATTTCTTTTAATCCATGCTAAGCTGGAACAGCACTAGAAGAGTTAATTATTTACAACAGCAGGCTGTAAAAGGAATAATCCTGTAGGAAATGCCGAGCGCATTATTTCTTTAGTGATCTCTGCTTCCATGGAAACAATTTCTCAGCACAATTCTAAACCTTGTAAAAGTAGGGCAGTAGGTCCATGTAAAACAGCAATTAAACAGCCCGAATACTTTTATCTAGGCCATTAAATACTTTGTCCAGCATCACATGTGATTACGGCGCTCACTGGGATTTTAAACCACCAGCTACTTCCCGTGGGCATGGATGAAGTCCCTCGTCCCTCACTTCCTCGGGGGTGCACAGCACCTCTCCCTCCACATGGGGACACTTGGGGTGCCCAGCTGTGCCACGCTCTCCTTTTGGGGTGCCCAGCTGTGCCACACCCCCCTTTTGGGGTGCACTGTCCTCCACAGCCCCTTCCCCTATCCCCACTGTGCCCTCCCGGCTCAGCCCTGCCCAGCAGAGTGAATTCTCTCCAGCACAGCAGGGAGGAACCCGGTAACAGAGCCGGACCCAAGACACTCGGATCAGGTGTGGGCAGGGAATACGGCTGATGGGATCTGACGGGCACCTTCAGGATGTGCCCAGGCTGATTCAGGACTGTGACCTGCGTGGGGCAAACACTGACACCATCCCCACATCCCTGCCCCCAGTACCACCGCATCCTCTTCTGAGGGACACTAAAGCACAGGGGGTGTAAAACAAATGACAGAAACATTCCCCAGCGAGGCACTCCTGCCCTGAACGTGCTCCCGACCAGAGGTTTTTACACACACACCAAGGGCAGTTCTGAACGTGCCCCCGACCAGAGGTTTTTACACACACACCAAGGGCAGTTCTGAACGTGCTCCCGACCAGAGGTTTACACACACACCAAGAGCAGTTCTGAACGTGCTCCCGACCAGAGGTTTTTACACACACTCCAAGAGCAGTTCTGAACGTGCTCCCGACCAGAGGTTTTTACACACACACCAAGAGCAGTTCTGAACGTGCTCCCGACCAGAGGTTTACACACACACCAAGGGCAGTTCTGAACGTGCTCCCGACCAGAGGTTTTTACACACACACCAAGGGCAGTTCTGAACGTGCTCCCGACCAGAGGTTTTTACACACACACCAAGGGCAGTTCTGAACGTGTCCCCGACCAGAGGTTTTTACACACACTCCAAGCGCAGTTCTGTCCGAACCTCTCCCGCAGCCGCTGTGACAAAGCGCCCTCTGCTGAAACCGAGCTTAATTCTGTCACTTGGTCATTGCCACCCACACGGAACAAAGAACGTCCAGACCCAGGCGTGGAGACAAGGAGCCATCACAAACACAGACACATCTTTCAGGGTATTGCATGTGCAGTCTTTATTAGTGGACTCTTGTCTGTCGTCAGTCAGAAACAGCAGAGAAGCAAGCAAAGGGAAAAAATACTGAATATCAACGGCAACAGCGTTAATTTTTTACTTGGTTATGGATTTTGTTGGTTTTTTTTCAACTGAATTATTTTTGGAAAGTTAATTAGTTTTAAAAAAATAAAAATAGGGATGTTCCCTCCCCTTGCACACAAGATCTGCACCCCTATGAGGCAGCACTGCTGGTAACTGGGAGAGCAAAACGTGATTCAGCCAACAGATATCCATAGGGATATTTGCCAGAAGTGACATCTTGAGGGGGGGATTGTTTGGGTTTATTTTGTGGTTTTTTTGTTAATTCCTTTTTTCCTTTTCTAACCTGTTGAACTCCAGTTTTAACTGTAACATTCTACTCACTACTCAACAATTTCTCATGTTCTGAGCAACAACTTGGTAAGGTGTAACACTGCTCCTATGGAAAGGAACAGCAGATTAGTCTGCACAGCTCCACTGGAACAAAGCCTGGATTGGGACAAAAAAGCTTTATAATATAAAATTTTCATACCTAAAATGAGTTGGGTAAAACTGGTATATTAGTCAAACAGAATTTTATTTCCTGGGAAGCATGCAACTTCCAAACTAATAACCACTCAGTAAAACTAAAGGATGAAAAGTAGGTTAGTTTATTCTCTTACCCTGGCTCCTGTCAACAAAATCATTACCCAGCATCACAACTGTGCTCTTTCCAATTCCTACAGAATTCGGTGTGCTGGACTGGATCCTGATGGTACAAACACTGTGTTTTCTCCCACACCACCCTGCAACACACACTTGGAAATCTGGAGCCTTTATGTGCATGTCAAAGGCTCAGTCCTGCCCCGTCCTCAGAAAAATCGCTTCAGAAGTCTGCGTTGCCCAAAAACTTCCTTACACAACAGCACTGTTAAACACAATGCTACAATTGTGTTAATTTATTACTTTACCTCAGAGATCATTAAAGAGGGAAGCAGCCAGGACACTGGTACCACCACCTGGGTCATCCCTAAAGGGCTGGGAATCCTGCATGGACAAGGAGCAGCATCTACTTCACCGTGCTGTGACAACAGAGCTTCCAAATTCTCCTCCCAGCAGCTCTAATTAGAACTGTCAGGACACTGGCACTGAGGGATTCTCCAGAGTAACCTGTGCAAAACTGCAACCCAACAGCCCATGACTGAGGAGGAGGAATGCTCTCCCACCTGGAGTGTAGCTTCGCCAGGAATCCAGGAATCCATGCAAGAGTGGTGGTCAGGATGCCCCAAAGATGAGAGTTGAGAGTAAATGCAGACTGAGTCAACGGGCCAAGGAGAGATGGAAACACCAAGTGGTAAATTACACCCAGTAGTGGGACCTACAGCTGTGCACCAGCACACCATGAGAGAGCACACAACACCAGCAGTGCTTTTGAGTGCACAGCTCTTAAAGGTGGGAAAAGCACTGAGTGTCAAGGGCTCACATTTTCATCTGATCAGGTCTGCTCCTTCCCCTTAGTGACAGGGAGAGACTCATGAGGCCTGATAAAAATAAAACATTAACTTCCTGTGAAGGAGTTCCCTCCTTGGGATGCAACTCTATGGTTTTAAAGCTTTTCAAACTCTTTATACAAACAAAAAGTTGAAACATATAAAATCTTAAAATTCCATTTATGTTATATAGAACCATATATATATATACACACACACATATTTTCTTAAAATAAAAATTGGGTCCATTGCCTCCCCTTCAGATATAAACTCAAAGTCTTGCTTGACACTTTCAAATATATTTTAGACCTCTCTGAGAAACTCTGCCCAAGATAAACATGTGTAAATAGTAATACCTGTAGGCAAGTCAAGTTGCCTTAGCATTTAGAAAGCAACATTTAAAGCACATTTTTTCTAAAAAGATTCACAGTGATACAGCTCATGAAACATTTCCAAGTTGCCATCAGGAAACTTCTCAATCAAGATTAATCTGTGACTGATTTATCTAAATATATACCTGTATGAAACCAGAACTGAGGAACTGATACAAACAAGTGTTTTTCTCTTGAACTGTATATTATTGGGAAGATTCTGAATATAAAAGTGGGATTTTTTTTTTCTTCAAAAACACAAATCCTTTTCTGCTCATTGCACTCAGATTGCCATCAATCAGGAGCTCTTGTTTCCACAGGAAACAGTGGCAATTAGAAGTGGACAAACCACAATTATCTGGAGAACAACACAAAACCTCCCTGTAGAATGGAAGGTCAGAAAGAAGCAACCTGTAGTAAGTAAGACAGGAGTTATCATTTCCACTGGAAACAAGCACAGCCACTACTGAGAAGTGAAACTCATCAGCTTTTTCTCCCCAGTACAGAAACAGGATGGCAAAGAATGTGCCAAAAAGCTACTTGACCATCAGAAGCATTGGAGAAAAGTAGTATGAAAAACAACAGTAAAAAAAGAAATTGGGTGATGTATTTTGCTACAGCTGGATAAAACTTCTGACTGGACACCAGGAAAGTCTGAGCTATAAAATTCTCTCATTTCAGTGAAGTTTCCCTTTTGTGAACTCTCTCAAACTTACACTCTTCTAAAGCAAAGGAACAAATTCATTCTGAGATAGATGTGCGCTTGTAGATAGAAACATTAGAGAAAAGTCCCAAACTGAAAGACTTGAGAGAGGACAAACTCTCCCTGAAGACTGAAGCACAGCATTTTTGAGTGGGTGTCCTCCTTCCCAAACATCAGGCTGGTCCAGCAATTAACTCCATGGCACTCATTAGCATTAAACATTCCTCGGGCACACAGGTCACACACATTAGGAGCTTTCAAAGTGTTTTTAAACCACAACAATAAGATGACACTGAATTCTTACAGCCACTATTAAAAGGAATAACAATTCTGAAAGAGTTGCCATAATGGAGAAGAGGGGAAGAAATTAAAAAATGAAATCGGAAGTCCAAAGCCAAAATTCACACTGGCAATTCATGTGAATGTTCATTCTCACTTCCTTCTGCAGTTTTTTCACTCTTGTAAGTGGAAAGGAATAAGTTTTCTATCTGAGTCAAGAACTCTTCAGCAATGAGGCAGTTTGTTACCTTGCCCAAAGTCTTCCTCATGCACTCCAAAAGCTGGGCAAAAGAAAAGGAAATCTGTTTTATGAATCTGTCATTTCCCTCCTCTTTTATCTGGTAAGTATTGCCAAGAGATTTTTATTTATTTAGGATGAACACTACAAAAAGTGTTTGTCCACTATAAATTTAAAAGGAACAGTGTGATTTAAACCCAAGTCTTTAAAACCAATTACCCAATAACTTAATTTCAGAGCATTCCACCAACTCAAGTTCAGATTTACACTTTATAAGCAAAGATATATTGAGAGGAAACAAAAAGAAATCGATGTGTGCAAGTTTTCTGTTTATGTCTTTTGCTTTGGGCAGAGTTTCTGTCTTGTCTGTGCAATAATGGTGCAGCTGCCAATAGTCAGAGCTCCAGAGCAGTGACTGCACTGACTGCAAAATTAAAGTTCCTACTTATCCATGATAAACATGGCACAGCAATATTTTACTGATGGAACAAAGGAGCAGGAAGGCCAAATCTGCTCCTGAGACATGTGCAGGCTTGGACACTAAAAGCACACAAAATGCTGAGGGGAGACCTGAGTAATTAATTGCCATTAATTCCTCTCCTAACTGAGGGTCAAACCTGGTGTCTGCCCATAACCACACCTCCACCTCTTTATTTTCACTGTGTTATAAGTAAATAAGCTGTGCCACAGAAATAATTTATTATAATTAATTTACATCACTGATTAATAAAAGTGCAACTCCAGGTGACTTCTGACACGAAACAGATTTGCATTTAAAAAAAAAAAAAAAAAAAACTAATGTAAGAAAATTAAGAGAAGAAAACTTACTTTCTGCAAACAGGTCAGGTCAGAATCTCTATGAAAAATTTTATCCATGGGGACACTGCTGTTGGAAGAAAAAGAAACAGGAGTGCTGGAGAAAGCAGCCACAAGTCTTGACTGAAACATAAGAATAAATGTATAAAAATTCCAACCTGGCTGTTTGTAACAGAAGTGGACACATACCTGTGGCAAAATCTGTATTTCTCAATTATCCACCTTGTTTTTTCAAATATTAATTCCCACCGAGGCTCCTCCAACATCTGTTCCATTTCAAATTTGTAGGGCAGGCCTGCAATCAATTGAAGATCCTTATTCAGTGTTTCTGCTACACTCCACTGTTTTTTTTCCTGTTTAGTTTAGGTGCAATCCCTTCCTTTTCCATAACTGCTCCTCATCTATTACTGACTGCAGAAGTCTGTAGTTCTGTTACTTGACAACATTAAGGAGGTTAAAGGATGACGTGTTTTGGATTCCAAATTTAATTCTGGTGGGAGTAGGAACAAATCTGTTCTGCTCCCTGTCCTTGCCAATTCCCATTCCATAAGGAAGGACACAGAAATCTACAACAAACCCAGAAATGGAAAAATGAATCGAGTGTTTCTAATTTAGTTGCACTTTTGTAGCCTAGGAGTTTTATGGTTATTAAATTAATAAAAAAGGTTTGGTTTTTCAGTATGAATGGGCTGATGGTGAAGTGCTGAGTATTGTTTTCAATTTCAAAGGAATGCTGCTCAGAAATGAAGAAATTCTTCTAGCTTACTGCAGGTGGGAGAATTCTAGAAAATATTTTTAAAGGACCATCAGAAAGTTATTTGCAGAACACAATTTTTTTTACCAAAAATGAGGGAGCAAGAAAGAGACTGTACATTTCAGTAAATCATTTCCAAAGAGCTAGAGGAGATGGCATTTTGTACAACCCGGATTTCAGGAGCTAAAGAGCAATCTGAAATCCTCTGATAGAAAATGCACATGACTACAAAAATGTCTGCTTCTCAGGGCAATGGGGTTTGTCAGTATTTCAACTGCCCCCCACAAGGGTGGGATGTGTGGGAAAAGAGGATAAAATGCAGGAGTGTCAGTGTGGTGAACAGGAACTGGGACACAGATGTGGCCACTGCTCCCCCTGCCCCAGCACTGGGCAGTGAGGCTCCAGGCAGATGGGCTCCCCTGTCTGCTTCCACAGGAAAAAACAGAGGGAACTGTGGGCTCACAAGGCCTCAGCTACTGCTGGGCCAGGAGAACTGGAAATCTTGGAGTGTGGATGCAGAAATCAGGACTTTATAAACAGAGGGAGGAGGAAAGAGAACGGGCAGCTACCAGAACCATCTACTGTTATCAGGGAACTTTCCTCAAATCCATGGCAGAAATGAGCACAAGATCTGATCAGCACTTGCAGTACAGCAAATTTTATTTGCTCAAGAAAGGAAAAGATCCCGTTTTCATGAAATGCCAGTGGTATTTTTCACGGGGAATTTGTTCCCTTATGTGGGGGCTCATGCCAGCACCATTTCAGCTTTCGTGCCTTGGGTTTCCCTGGACAGCTGGCACATTGATTCCATCCTCTGACCTTCTGAATGCTGTGTTACTTAAAAATTAAAGATTTTTGGTTACTATAGCAGCCAATTCTTTGCTATTTACTTCTGTGTCCTCGAGCAGAGAATCTGTTCAGAATGTTGTAACACAGCAAAGGCCAAGTGAGACATGGGAAAGAGTTTCTAAGCTGTTCACATGGATTCTGTGGGTAAATAACAGGGACCTGTGTCCCAACCCTTTCAGGAATTATGGAACTACTGACACTGAAGAACAATCTCACCTGTATTTATACTTGTGTATTCCTGTCCTGACAATGCAGACAACCCACAGGTTTATTCTCTCAGGGAAATTCCTGGATTTATCCAGCACATATTACCACTATAAATGACCCATTTATATAATGCCATCATATCACCAATATGAAGACATAAATACTGATTTCTCAGGTTCCAAACCAGACATGCTCCCCTTGACACCCAAAAGGAAAAGCAGAATTAAGACACTGGATTAAACAGGAGTACTTACGATAGGAACCGTCAGAACTGATCTCTTCACTAATGACCAGACAGGTGATCTGGGAATAGGGAAGAGGATTATTCCTGTTGTAAGGGCTTATGATCATCCCGATGAACATGGCACCACCCCTGGAGAAATAGCTCTAAAAAACACCAAAAACACCACATACAAAAAGCCAGTCTTATTCTGAACAGCAAGGCTGAAACCTAAAGAGCAGCTTTTCTATCAGTTCATGCTGAGCTGATGTAAGCTGCACTGGTGCAGCAGTGAACTCCCCTGCAGACAGCAGGGAGGCTTTAGGGCTGTTGGGTGACGCTGTTTTACACCACAACGACACAGACTCCGAGCTTCAGAAGTATGAAATAACTCCTTTATTTTTGGGACGTGTCTCCCTTATATACTATTTTACACAGACCAATTCGATTGGTGACACAAAGGCAAAACCTCTTCACTCACACTGGTCAGACCAGAGGGACATCCAGAAGTCCCTCCTAGGAACAGGAAAGGACACCACAGGTGTAATTTACAAAGCCATCTGTGCGGTTTGCAGAACCCCCGCGGGAAGAGCACTTCAGAAAAGCACACCCCTCTCAGGCAGGCCAGCGGGGCCCAGCCGGGGCAGTACCTGGTACTTGGCCTGGGTGTCGATGTCGCGGATGGAGGGGCTGGGCTCGAAGGCGGGGTGGGAGTGGTACCAGCCGATGACCCGGAAGCCCCTGGCCGCCAGCGACTCCGAGGCCTGCGTCTGCGACACCGGGTCCATCTCACACTGCAGCCCCGTGCTCAGGCTGCTGCAGGGCTCTGCTGCACACACCTGGGGACAGAGCTCCGGCTGCAGCACTGCAAGGAACCTCAGCAGGCTGAAGGTCCTGAGTGTGATCCTCACATGGGGCACCATTAAAATCTGGGGGGTTTATCTTCTTTTTTTTCCTGTCAGAGCCCAGATTAATGCCTGGGAGCTGCAGTTTTCACATTCAGACTCGGTTGTTCATTAATTCTTATCTAAAGTACAGCCTCCCAAGTTGTGAGTTCTAGCTAACAAGGTAGAAAATGGCTCTGTCTCTAACTCTTTCAAGGTCTCTTAAACATAATTGGTCCAATAATGAGATGACACTTTATTATTTTGACTTTTAACCCTATTACCAACCATCCGTGGTCTGCAATGTGGACCTTTTCACCCAGTTATAAAACACCACCCAAACCCATGAAGAAGAAGCTGAAAAGAAGAATTTAACCAAGACCTTAAATCCTCCATCTTGCCTGATATACATTACTATATACTAAACTCTTAAATCCTAAGTTCTGCAGCCTGTGGCATTACACACTTCTATTCAAACTACACAGCCATAACCCCAGTGCTGTCACTCAATTTGGGAACCTGTTCCACGGCCTCAGGTCAAATGTAGTGTTCTCTTGAGGGTCAGTGCCTGTCAGCACAGAAAGCCTGGAATTCTCAGTGCCCAGGGCTCCAACAGGAACCTCCATCAGTTACAGAAAACTTGCAGAGCTTTAAGAGCAATTTACCAGATCTTCCTCACAATGCAGTTGGACACTTGAATGCAAGCTAAACTCTCCTATTTCAAGACTAAAGTAATGAACTTCAATATATTTAATTAGCTGCCTTTTGGAAATAAGTTACATCTATTCAAATTATAACTTTGATCATTTTGGTTTTAATATCACAGAGAAAATGTGAGAAGACAAACACTTACTTCCACAATTTTATCAGCCTCAGAGTACCTTCCACCGAGCAGCCCAATCACCTCTGCCAGGGACACGTGAGAGTGCTGGAAGGAGACAAACAGAGAGGAAAATCCAAGTTGTGGGATTTCTCACAAGCCAGTGAATTCTCAAGGATATACAGAAGGAAAACTCAAGACAACTCAAGACTCTCAAATACCCAATACTTCCATTTAAAGCAAACAAAAAAGATGAAATTTGCTTATTATACCCACACCACAGATGTAGTGTGTGAGGGTGCAACACTTCCACACACAAGGCAATGCTGGCTTCAAAAACTGCAGCCTGGGCAGTGCTGAACAACTGCACACATTTTGGTACAGCCTGTTATTCTCAAAAAAAACCCCATACACTGCTTTGCAAACACAAAATCAATTCCCAGACTGGGAGAAAACGAAGCCATAGATTTCAGAAGAGCAGTTCTGTTTCAGAAAGTAGCTTTAAGCAAATGAGATTTAAATATGACAAAGAGCAGTAAAGCTCTCAGTAAAGTAGCAAAACTCTTATTAGTTCTTCTAGAAGGTCAATAGTTGTACTTTAAGCACAATACAAAACCCCTCCATTTTAGGGGCTTTATTTGGTACTGGCTTCACACTTCTAGGTCTGACAGGAAAGAATCACAGAATGGTTTGGGGTGGAAGGAACCTTAATCATTATCTCATTATCCCTCCTGTCATGGGCAGGGACACTCTCCATTAGAACAGGCTGCTCACAGCTCCACCTAACCTGGCCTTGAACACTTCCAGGGATGGGGCAGCCACAGCTTCTCTATTTTATTTTCTTGGTCTTGTTATGTTGCTTATTAAAAAAAAAGAACCAAACCCACAGCATACACCTCACAGCTTTCTGAAAGATAAAACTCAATGCTCACCAAATCCATTATTAAAAGTGCTTCAGAAGACACTTTGACCTGAAAGGGTTCCTGAAATGATAAACACAATAATAAGAAAAGTAACCCAAGCAATGGAGCCTTCTCAGTATTGCACTCAGTAATTCACTCAGAGGTACATACCTGCTTTTCTTCCGTGAACAAACAGCATGGTATCAGCTGAAAGGGATCAAAGGAACTATAAAATGAAAGAAAATTTCTCTAAAGATGTAGGACAGTCAGGAAACTTTTCAAGTTTCCCACTGTCTCCTTGACAGAGGAGAAATAACCTTGTTTTCTTCACTGGATTTTCTCATCCCACATTAGAGATGACTTCCACCAAATAGAGAAATGTCACTTCCCACACTCCTGAATTCCAACACAGAACATCTCAAATGCAGCCCTGCTATTTCAGACCAGAATACATACTAATGCAGTGCAGGGTTCCAGCCTGACACAACACAGGACATTTGTTCCATTTCTAGCAGAGCTACGTTTGAACACGGTGCAATCAAATACCTTTTGATTTGTCTCGAACCTTTAGAAGATTTTGCAGGTTTCAGTTTTTCTTCCTCTCTCCTTCTTGCTAATTCTTCAGCTGAGAGATGCTGAAAACATTTTTGTAAAAAAAATTGAATGTTTCAATGTCTGAAGTGCTTTTTCAGCCCTTGCAAAACAAGTCTGGAATAAATTCTTGACATCCCTGCCCTCTTAATGTGATTTGTGCATTACAAGGCTACTCAAGATAGAGGCAACAGCCGTGGCAGAACCAAACAGTGTGGAAGGAATGACAGTGTGGGATCAAGTCCACAGGGTGCCTGATAAAAGAATTTTCTCACTCTCCAAATCATTAAAATTCAGTAAAATCACAGCCCACGTCACAAACCAGGTGTAAATCCAGGTGTGATAATCTGCCACTACAAACCACAGCCAGAATTTATTATGCCCTCTCCTTAGGGATGAATGTTTTCAACCTTTATTTCCATCCAAATATATATTTTCCAGGAAGTGTTGGAATTATTGACCCACAGTTCTTCCAAAATAGGTATGGCATGATACCATATCATGGAAATAATTGTCACAGGTGATTACTGAAATGTTGAAAATTAAGGTTTTCTATACAGGAAAATTGGATGTTTACAGTTCCTCACTTTTCATGTAGTTTGTAATTGCAGGAACACACGTGTATTTTCTGTCCAATTCTCCCATAAAATATTTAACCTTGTATGAATTTTTAAGCACTTAATAAGCCACAGTATTACTGGGGATATTGCTAGCAGCAGAACTAATATTAGTAACTCACTGTCACCTGCACAATGAGCACAAGGAAACCATATGGGACTGAAAAAATAACATTTAAATGTTATTCTCCCATACCCTACTGTTACCCTAAAAGCAGTTAACTGAAAGCAACAGGTCATGAAATCTCCTACAAGACGAGGCAGAGTTTTATGGGCATAACCCCCCTCTGCAAACCCTAAATGCTGCTGTATTTATCAGCATGAAGACATACCAGCTGCTGCAGTACTCTCAAATTACACTTCCACAGGAGAGGTTAAGTCCCTATGACATGACAGTTCCCTTGTCTGTTTGATGCAACAGCACCACCAGCAATTTGCAAGAACTGAAGATTTTAGGTAAGTTTAAACCACAGGAGGGTTACCTCAAATGTCTGTCCTTCCAAATCCTTTGCATCACACCAGTTTCCCCAAGGGTCCCGCACTCGCCGTCTTCTCGTGCGCTGAGGCAAGAAAGCACCATGAGTCAAAGCTCTCACCCTGAAAACACTGCATTTCCTTCACCTGGGCAGCCAGAATGACATTGTGCAAAAGGTCACTGCCCCAGGAATGGTACTGACACTCCAACATGCCCCCAGGAAATAAAGAACACCCCGGATTTCTGTGGAATTATGCAGTTCATAATCTGTCATGAATTATCATCAGTAAAGTTTTTGGGGTTTAAGGCTGTAAAGCCTGTTAATGTTCCATGGAGTATCAGGCAACAAGGGCACTGATCTCCAGCTCTGAATTAATGCTCAGAAAACACACAAAGCTATAAACTCAGTGTGTTTACATTCAGTGTATGCTACAGTTCTTTACATTTCAATTTATTATTTTTAAAGGGGGATTGATTTAGTTTTCTTCTAATCAACTGATTTACTTTGCTGTGAAGCACTTAAAAATGCTACATTAAGTGTGAATATAAAAATTAACTCTGGCAAGCCTTGGTAATTTGCGCAGTTATAAATGAGTTACTGCGGCATTTAATTGTGTGCACAGGGCTCTCAGTAAGCCATAACAAATACCTACTGTATTTAACAGTTGAAATGCAAGCAGCTTAATCACACACTGCAATGCACTTCACTGTTTTGTGGCTAATAAATTATGGAGGGGCGGGGAGCAGGGGGTTCAGGCTGCAGGGGAGGCCTGGAGACAGAAATGCCTGGATGTGCCAGTGGGTGTGAGACACCTGTACCAAGACTGACACCTGATCACAAGGCCTTCTAAGGAAACTGCAGCCTGAGTGAGGGCAGAAATTCCCAGAGGAATGCAAACTGAGGATTTTCCCCTTGTTCCTGCTGCCCCCGGGGCTGTACCATGGACTGCAGGCGCTGGGCCAGCTGATAGGCTTCCACCGTGTCCTTGCCCTCCCTGCAGCGGCTCCTGTCGGCGGGCTGGGGGCGGTTGTACACGGCCTGTTCTGCAGGACACACACAGGGGACAATCCCGTGTCAGCAGGGCTCAGGGCCACTCAGCACTGCCACACACACACACGGCAACGACACGGGGAGCTGACAGCAGCAAACGGCACAGGGAGAAAGCAACCCACGGTAAAGACATCTCCTGGTAGTTGTAACTCTGAGTGATGGTGTGGCCCTCTCCCTCTACACTTCTGAAACAACAAAACCTCCTTCTTGTTAACTAATTTTTAGTAACTTTACTTCAGACAAAATGTAATTGCAGCACTTTGCTCCTCTCCTAGGCAACTGTCATTCAGCTTTGGAGCAAAATTCATTCAGAGCCTCCAAACCAAAACCAAGTTACAGGTGCATATTTACTTTTAACAGGTCACCTCATTTTAACACTTGAATTGTTTAAAAACTAGCCCTGAGGAGGAAGGCATTGGTATTTATTTAGGAAAGAGTTATAATTTAGTGTGGGAAAAGAAACAACTCCTTGAATTCTGCTTAATAGGAAGGAGGGCAGAATTTGAGACACAGCTGGTTATCAGCACACACAGAAAAGCATGAAACAAATGTTCCCACCAACCGGTGTGTGGCTAAACACAAGGAAAGGGAAATAAAAAAAATAGAAGGTTTTATGTAAACCCGAAGTTTCCTATTCCTGTTGAATAGGTTACAAGCTCCTCTAGGTTTCCAAGGTTATGAGAGAATCTGCTGGGAAGGACGAATGTGCATCCTCAGTGTGAGCAGCACAGCCCAATGCTGGGCAGTCCTCCAGCACTGCACCAGAGGAGGCTCTTTGCTGGTTCTCACAGAAATCTCTTTACCACAGCCGAAGTTGATGGCTCCTATCAGCTCCAGGTACGTGTGGATCCGCCCGATGCAGTTGACGTCCCCGCAGTTCTTCAGGCCTGGACGCACTGAGGTCTTGTTCAGATACTTGGGTTTACATCTCTCCCTGAAACAAAGCACAGCACCTGCTCAAAGGGCAGGACAAGCCATGGGGGGTGAAGGAATTGGGTGACTTTAACTGAGGTCCTGTTTTCACTCTCTAGGCATTTATTCCTTCCTTTAAACTGATACTGAACCTTCTCAGTTCAATACTTCTCTGGTGTGGAATGGAATTTTGGTCTCTCTTTGCAACTAGAAGCTGTCAGAGCACAGGACAACAGAGTGATAA
The DNA here is from genome assembly GCF_009819655.1 of Sylvia atricapilla. Lineage (NCBI taxonomy): Eukaryota > Metazoa > Chordata > Aves > Passeriformes > Sylviidae > Sylvia > Sylvia atricapilla. The sequence goes on along the minus strand of NC_089148.1, from coordinate 27,406,294 downwards.
CAGAGTTAAACTCAATAATTCTTTCTACCTCAAAGCAAGCACAAACTGAAACTGGCAACCAAATTATCTTGAGCCTCCTACAGGCCACTACAGTTCCTTACACTGAGTTTTTGGAGATGGAATATAAAATATCTTAGTGCATGAGCACCATTCCAAATTGATTCTTAATCTGAGGCATTTTCTGGTCTACATTATTTGCTCTAGCACAGATGATTACCTCTTACTGCCCTTCTCTAAAGGCAGGGCTACAGAATTAATGCCATTGGTTATTTTAAGGAATCACTTTTTAAAATCATTCTTATGTATAAGATGGCAAGAAAATAGCACAGCCAAAATAAATGCACCCTGTTCTGGTACAGGACATTCATTTTCTTAATGCTTCTAATTATTTTCACTGCTCAGCTTCCAGAATGCCAGAGAACAAATCAGGAAGATGCAAAAGAAGCATTAATAAAAGAATGCTCTTCACTGGCAAGCTACCATACAATTAATTTCACTCTATTCAGAAGTAAGCTGTTACTCCTAAGTAGTGTTTTAACTACATCAGAGCAGGGCACCTTAATCACTTATTTCAGTAAAAGACATTAATGCATCTCACCACTGATCCAAAATATAATTCCTGATTTTCAAATAACGCTCCGGTGTTTTGGCCTGGCGCCCCTCAAAGAACTCGGGAATAGCCTGCTTTTCTTCTTCCAGAATGATGCTTCTGTCAACCTCCACTTCTTGATCAGGGGGCTTCAGCTCCTCTGCTTCCTCTTGGTGATCTTCATCCGCTTGGCAGGGAGAAGGGAAAAGCAATCCATTATCAGGCAGGTCTCTTTGCTCCTCACGGAGCTCCTGACCTGTTTCTTGTGCAGTCCCATGACATGTGACTGGTCCACCTTGTTCAGCTTTCTCAAGAAAACTATTGTACTGCTGGTAATCCAAATTCACAGATTTATCCCCATTCAGGTGCTGGGAACACGTTGCTGCCACAGCAGGAAATACTAAAGCATCCACAGTCTCTGGCCTGGTGTGCTGAGGATCTTCTTTAGGCAAAGCAGTTGCAGAACTGTGGCCAGCAGATGAAAAATCTTGTTCCATTGCTTTCGTTTCTTCAACTGGACTTTTTGGGATAACAGACAATTCAGATTTTCTTGTTTCTTGCTGGAAGGCAGGAGTGAGAGGTTCATCCACGTCATCAGTTATGTCCACTTCCTCATCATCTGACAGCTTTTCTATTTTCACTGCGTTCAGGTTGGGGTCTGCACGGCCTCTCAAATTTCCAGCTTCCACCCTGATCCCATCTTCCATGGGAAGGCTGTTCCCACACTGGCTCTGCTCTTCTTTTTCTGAATCACCATTTTTTGCCTTAGGAAAATATAAAACACTTTTAGGAAGGAAAAACAAACCCAAACCATCTGCCTGTCAAATAATCAGAACTGTTTTATTTGAACAGCAGTTATTCTGAAGTATTTCTTCTTCAATTTATCCTTTTAATTTAGCTTAATCCACTGCAACTGACTTTTACACAGCATTACAAGTATTCTTTAGGCCAAGTGTAAATTTCCATGTATTTCCAGTCAAAAAACCCTAGAAAGTAGTTGTTTCTTCTTAAAGCCCATGAAATCTCAAATGAGACTGAAGCTAAAACTACAACACACAGCAGATAAGGCTGTGCAGTAGAAAACCAGTATTTTCAGACTAACAACCAACAGTATAAGGGACCACAATTATACTGCATTTATTGCTCAGTTATACCAGCAATAAAAACAGTGGTGACTCTAGGACTTTGAAATCAGGTCTGACTTCACATTTAAATCTGCAAATAAGGATATTCCACTTTTCTGGGGACAGGGATAAATGGAGTACATGCTTTGACAGCAGCGCCCTGAAAAGACAGATTAAAACCAAGCTAACCACTGGCAAACACCTTTTTACCAGCTGCAGGGATGCTCCATTTACCTTGTTCCTGAAGTACTGCCGAGCAAAGCTCTTCACCTGCAGAACAGTTCGAGTGCCGATCAGTTTGGCGATTTTCGTCCACCTGCGGCCAAATTTCACCTGAAACGACAAAGCACAAGGGGGTGACCCAAACTGTGACATCCCAAACATGGCACTGCATGTGTCAGGTGAGTTCAAAACCTCTTTAGTCATTAAAATGCACAAACAGCACAGCAACCCCATGGTAAAGAGCCTCACTATTTGTGGTTCTCAGTTCTACCGAGAAGGAAACTGCATCCGGTAGTAAGAATTATTGTTATCTTTAATTAAAATATCTTCACCCATTTCAGGCACTCTGCTGCCTGCTCTCCCAAGGAATCCTTGTGCTTGGCAAAGCAAACCCTTTCACAGTTGCACAACCATATAATCTCTGCAGGCCTTACAACAGTGAAGGATTTTCCTTTCTTACCTGATTTGCCTTCAGAACACACTACACTTCTCACAGTTAATGCAGCATTGTGATTGTACAACATGCTTATTTATGTTAACCACTTTACTATTCAAGATAAACTCACTGATTCAATTTAAAATATTTGATATATATATATATGTCTCAGTATTTGACACACAAAGGACGAGGCAGGCAGCAGAAAGTCAGGCAGGAAAACTCTTATTTTAATATTTCTGACTCAGTTTATATACACTTTTAACAGAAGGCAAAAGATTGGCTATACAGATTGCCACCTCTTCGACCTTGTAAGTGAACATCACCATCAATCCCAGAGGAGAAATATGTACACAAAGTAGATAATTCTAAATATATATATATATAGTTCACATAAAGCTGCGTGAGAATCTTCACCACAGACCTGCAAACACTAAAAAGGCAAGCAAACTTAAGGCAACATATATATATAAACAAACTCACCAGTCCTTGTTCAAACAGCTCCTTCTCCTCTGGTGTCCACTTCAAGGAGCAGCCGGGTGATTTTGTAGGTGAACGCACCCTGGGAATGCAGGAAGCAGAAATCAGTGCGTCCCCAAATCCAGATATTCTCCAATCCCAGTCACTCAAGGCACCTTCTCACAGGAGGACACTCCTCATCCCTGGTAAAACTCATAGTATTGCTCTCAACATGAATGTGACTCATAAATAAAATACTGAGAATCCCATCAATTTCTCCATCATGATGGAAGATTCAAGGCAACTCAACACTCATCAGTGACCAATGGCACAAAAATACATCAAAGCAGGCAACAAAGAAGTTCAAATAAAAAGGTAACTAAAATTAACAATTTTTTATCACAAGGACCACTGTGCTACCAAAAAAACTTCCCAAAACCTGTTTTACTCTAGCCTCTTGTTACAGATAACAATACTTCTTCCCGTTGAAAGGTCTCTTAAATAATTTTATATAGCCAGAGAAAAAGAAACTTTAATTTTACTAAAATAGCATCTGGCAACTTAACAAAATCAGACACCACAGTTAAAAATGCAATTCAATTGTTAAAATGTACGTACATGACCTTTCCAGTTTTCTTATGTGGGCTGCAAATGCAAGAGTGAAAATAAAAATTAGTACTTGTGCTGTTGGTGCATATCTAGCAAATAACCTTATTTTAGAAGGACTTTTCATTTCTACTCAGCAAACTAAGAATTTTTCCCAGACAGATCTTACCTTTTCATAGATCTTTTCTCCACTTCCTTTTGGTTGAGCCATATTTTTTCAGAAAGCGTTTTATTAGATAAATAATATCTGAAATAGTCATTAAGTAAGATTTCAGACCACCAGATATATTTGGACATGTGAGAATTTTAATAATCAGATAAATTACACTGCTTCAGAATTACCCAGCTGTAGAAACAAATACTGTAGTTTCTACAGCAGGATTTATGCAATCTACCTACAAGTTGACAGGGCTTCAGTCACCTTAACAGGGAAAGATCTGTCCAGTTCTTTTGGAAATAGGAGGTTTTTTAGCATTCTACAGGAAAACATAAAACATAATCAGCAAAAGGATACTCTTCTTCCAGCAACATCTTCTGAATGACAGCCCTGTTTTCTTCACTAATGCTGCTGTCCAATGTCCAGGGCTGCAGACAACAAAAATACATTTTAATATCTGAATTCTGTCACACTGTACCTGAGTACTGACAATAAAGAGTTTCCAAAAGTAAGGAAGAAGCATTGGTTAAACACTTAGAAGAGTGTACACATGGAGGGAAGAGAGAACACAGAAGCTCTGATAACCTTGATACAAGCAGCACTGATGAAAAAAAACCACTTACAAGATTGTTGCCAGTTCTCCAAGATGAATCAAGATAGTGATCCTGCAGCAGGCTTGATGCTGTGTTTTCATGATCTCTGAAAGAGATTCCAGTGTTCAGAACCATTGTATTTTTAATGCTGAACGACACTGAGTTGTATTTCTTGCACTTAACATTTCTACATCTTACCCCCAATAAGGTAAAAGCATTTTCTTGTAAAGCCAATCTGCTTTTCCTGCTGCGGAAAGCTCCTGCTTGCACAAGGTTTAATGGAATCCTGTCATACAGGGTTGTTAGAACTATAGAATAAAATCCTGGAATGGTTTGGTTGGAAGATCATCTCATGCCAACTCCCTGACATGGACAGGGACATCTCCCACTAGGCCAGGTTGCTCCAAGACCTGTCCAGCCTGGCCAGGGCTCACCATCCACACAGGGAGAGTTTCTTCCCAATATTTAATCTCCTGCTCATACAGACTTCATCCAGCTTATATTTAATATTTTCTGTAAATAACTACGAATTAGAGATCTGTCACTGATTAACATCATTGATCAACTTCCTTTTATTTTCATGCAGAATAAGATCTCCTTAGCAATTTGTGCAATTACTTGTTTTCAAAAACCTTTACCTCCAGAACATTGTCTTGTCTAAAGACTAATTAGCCCTATGCTCCCTGCAGTGCTACTAAATTAAACTCACCTCCTGCTCTGAATTACTTTGAGCAGCACTCCAAACATCTCTTTATAGGATAAAGGATCAGGATGAGTCTCCATGTGCAGAGATCAGTACAACTCCTGCTTTTTTTTTTGAGCATTCCCAGGAAAGTGTGGGATTGAGAGCTCCCTTTGCCAGCAGCCTGTCTGCAGGAGTGGCAGGGGCTGCTCCAGGGCAGTGTGTCTCTGCCACAAACCTCCTGTTCTCTCCCAGCACCTGCAAGTGCTCGATTTGAGGCATTACAGTCACTGCCTACTCACTTCAGCATCCCTTATCCATGAATTTGCTGCAGCCCAGAAAGGCAGTGGAATGCTGGGCTGCATCAAACGCAGCACGGCCAGCAGGGCACGGGAGGTGATTCTGCCCCTCTGCTCTGGTGACACCTCACCTGGAGTGAGGTGCTGCACCCAGCTCTGGGCTCCCCAACCATGGAAGGCCATGGAAATGTTGGAGCAAGTCCAGAGAAAGCCAGAATGTTGATAAGAGCACTGGAGCACCTCCCCTACAAAGACAGCGGGGGAGAGCTGGGGCTGTTCAGCCTGGAGAAGAGAAGGTTGTGTGGACAACAAACTTCCACCATCTGAAAAGGCTACAGGGAAGCTGGAAAAGGGCTCTTTGCAGGAACTGCAGCGGTAGGACACGGACTAATGGGTACAAACTGAAAGAGGGAAAAATTGGATTAGATATTAGGAAGAAATTCTTTACTTGAGGATGGTGATGCCCCGGCACAGATTGCACAGGGAGACTGTGGATGCCCCAGCCCTGCCAGCGTTCAAAGCCAGACTGAATCTAGTGTAACCTGCTCCAGTGGAAGATACCCGTGTTCATGGCAAGGGGGTTGGGATTAGACGATCTTTAAGGTTCCTTCCAATCTGTAACATTCTGTGATTCCATGAACCCGTTTTCTACACCTCCGCCCCGGCGTTCAGCTTTCTGAGCCTCCCTCCTCTGCGAGCAGCTAACACAGTTACACAACCCAGCACCTTCTCCATGGGTATTTTAAGGATTCTCCCGGCAGCCCCGCAGCGCTGTTCCGGGCTCCGGGGGATCCCATGCCGGCGGTTCCTCCTTCCCCTCAGCCCAGCGCTATCACGGCCCCGTTCTCAGCGCCCTTCCCGGCCGTGCCCCACACGGCGCTGCCCCCTCTCCTCGGGCACTCCGTGACACTCCAAGGTCTCTCCCGGGAAGCGCCCGGCCCGGGCCGCCCCCTCAGGAGCGGATCTCCCCTCGGGGCTCCCGCCCGGCGCGGGAGGACGGGGCGCGATGGCCGAGCCGCGGCGGGACCCCCGCGCCCCTCACTCACCCCGGCGCGGCCGCAGGGTCGCCCTCGATGTCCACCTCGGGCTCCTCCGCCGCCGCCATGACAGCGCGCCCGGCACTATCGCGGGAACGGGCGGGAGCTGCGCCCCAGGAGCGGCCGCGGCGGAGGCGGAGATGGCGCTGCGGTAGGCGGAGCGCGGGGCGGCCGGGATGGGCGGCGGGCTGCGGGGACAGGCCCGGGCGGTGAGGGGACAGGCCCGGGCGGTGAGGGGACAGGGACGGGGACTGGGGGTCGTGGCCGGGAGCTGAGGGGACAGGGCCGGGCTGAGGGGACACGGCCGGGCTGAGGGGACACGGCCTGGAGCTGAGGGGACACGGCCGGGAGCTGAGGGGACACGGCCGGGCTGAGGGGACACGGCCGGGCTGAGGGGACAGGGCCGGGCTGAGGGGACAGGGCCGAGCTGAGGGGACAGGGCCGGGAGCTGAGGGGACACGGCCGGGCTGAGGGGACACGGCCGGGCTGAAGGCACACGGCCGGGAGCTGAGGGGACACGGCCGGGCTGAGGGGACTTGGCCGGGCTGAGGGGACACGGCCGGGCTGAGGGGACACGGCCGGGAGCTGAGGGGACACGGCCTGGAGCTGAGGGCACACGGCCGGGCTGAGGGGACACGGCCGGGCTGAGGGGACACGGCCGGGAGCTGAGGGGACATGCCCGGGCTGAGGGGACACGGCCGGGCTGAGGGGACACGGCCTGGAGCTGAGGGGACACGGCCGGGAGCTGAGGGGACACGGCCGGGCTGAGGGGACACGGCCGGGCTGAGGGGACAGGGCCGGGCTGAGGGGACACGGCCGAGCTGAGGGGACAGGGCCGGGAGCTGAGGGGGACACGGCCGGGCTGAGGGGACACGGCCGGGCTGAAGGCACACGGCCGGGAGCTGAGGGGACACGGCCGGGCTGAGGGGACACGGCCGGGCTGAGGGGACTTGGCCGGGCTGAGGGGACACGGCCGGGCTGAGGGGACACGGCCGGGAGCTGAGGGGACACGGCCTGGAGCTGAGGGCACACGGCCGGGCTGAGGGGACACGGCCGGGCTGAGGGGACACGGCCGGGAGCTGAGGGGACACGGCCTGGAGCTGAGGGGACACGGCCGGGCTGAGGGGACACGGCCGGGCTGAGGGGACACGGCCGGGAGCTGAGGGGACACGGCCGGGAGCTGAGGGGACACGGCCTGGAGCTGAGGGCACACGGCCGGGCTGAGGGGACACGGCCGGGCTGAGGGGAAATGGCCGGGCTGAGGGGACACGGCCTGGAGCTGAGGGGACACGGCCGGGAGCTGAGGGGACACGGCCGGGCTGAGGGGACACGGCCGGGCTGAGGGGACAGGGCCGGGCTGAGGGGAAATGGCCGGGAGCTGAGGGGACAGGGCCGGGAGCTGAGGGGACACGGCCGGGCTGAGGGGACACGGCCGGGCTGAAGGCACACGGCCGGGCTGTGGGGACACGGCCGGGCTGAGGGCACACGGCCGGGCTGAGGGGACACGGCCGGGCTGAAGGCACACGGCCGGGAGCTGAGGGGACACGGCCTGGAGCTGAGGGCACACGGCCGGGCTGAGGGGACACGGCCGGGCTGAGGGGACATGGCCGGGCTGAGGGGACACGGCCGGGCTGAGGGGACATGGCCGGGCTGAGGGGACACGGCCGGGCTGAGGGGACACGGCCGGGCTGAAGGCACACGGCCGGGCTGTGGGGACACGGCCGGGCTGAAGGCACACGGCCGGGCTGTGGGGACACGGCCGGGCTGAGGGGACACGGCCGGGCTGTGGGGACACGGCCGGGCTGAAGGCACACGGCCGGGCTGTGGGGACACGGCCGGGCTGTGGGGACACGGCCGGGCTGAAGGCACACGGCCGGGCTGAGGGGACAGTGCCGGGCTGAGGGGACACCGCCGGGCTGAGAGCGAAGGGGAAAGGGGTGACAGTCAGGCCTGAGGAGGAGGGCGGGAGGCTGGAGCACACGCTGGTGAGGGGCTCCTCAGAGATGTGCGCGGGTGTGCGCCTCTCGCTGCGAGAGGGACATGGAGCGGCTGGAGGTGTCCGGAGCTGGGGAAGGGCCTGGAGCAAAGTGTGAGGAGTGTCTGGGGAGGCTCAGCCTGGAGAAAAGGAGACTGTGGCGGACCTTTTCTCTCTCCACAACTCCCTGCCAGGAGTCAGCTTTAACTCCCAGGGATAAAGAGACAGACCAAGAGGAAACAGCCTCAGGTTACACCAGGGGAGTTTTAGATTGGATCTTAGGAAAAATTTCTTCCCAGAAGAGGTGACTAAACATTGTAACACTCTACCCAGCTTGGTGGTGGAGTCTCCATCCCTGGAGGTGTTTAAGAAAAGACTGGATGTGGTACTCAGTGATCTGTTTGACAGGCTGGTGGTTGTTCATAGGTTGGACTCGATGATTTTGGAGATCTTTTCCGTCCTAAACGGTTCTGTGATCCTCTGAGCCTGTGTGCCCGTGTCTTTGGAGTTCGTGGTCGTGTCTGTTCCTTCACCACGGCATTGTGAGGGTCAAGTTAAAGTGTTGTTTTATCCATACCAAAAAATCAGTTTTAGTCTCATGCATCCTTAAATCTGTGTTTTGTTTCTCAAAAGGTGTTTGGGTGTTTGTGGCAACTTGGCTTGTAATCTGAAGGGAAGTGTAAGGGTTAATTATCATTAGGGAAATGACCCCAGAGAATTTAATATTGACTCAGAAAGCGTCTCTGTTTATATTTGTGTTGTCATCTCAATACAAAAATATTTTGAACCAAGAAACTCTTTTGCAACCTTTGTATTCTACATATTTTATCTTTGTGTTGTGATGAAAGTGAAATTAATAAATGGCAAATGTGATGGGGTTTGTTCTCTCTGTTTAAAAATGCAAAATCTAGACAATGGTATGACAAAAGATAGAAAGAAAAATAATTGTTAATAATTGTTGTAGTCTCAGGAATATCTTGAGGAAATACAGACATCTTCCTATTTACAATAGATGTTTTTTAACTTGTGATTTTGCCAAACAAACTGAGCTATCCATACAGGCTAATATTCATAGATACATGAAAAGATATTTTCTATCTTTGTCTTGATTTATACTAGAAGGGGTCAAAAACAATGTGTTTAAGCCTAGAGCATTTTAAATAGGTCCCAAGTATGTGATTCATGAGAGAAGCAGAAGACTAATCAATACTTAAAAGTTTAATAGGGCCTTTAACATCCCTTTTTTCCAAGATCACCTTTGCTAACTTAATTCTGCCAGCTCAAGCATAATTCTCAATCATATTCCACATTAGGATTTATTTTCCAAATTACATAATATATAATTTTCCAAATTACATTAAAGAGAATTCTGCCCTTTTTCTTCTTCACATCTTCATTATTAACATTTTCTTTCTCAAACAGCGTTAAAATTTGAGCCTGGTTTTCCGTCTTATTCAATTCCGCTGCTCGCAGTGCAGTCTCCCTGGGGCTGTTCAGGGCGAGCGGATTCTCTTTTCCCCGCGGTGAGCAGCTGAGAGGGCGCTCACGGCGCCGGGCAGTGTCCCTGCTGCTGTCCGAGGTGTTGATGGCAGTCCCGAGGCTCAGCAGGAGCTTTGTCAACTCTCCACGTCCGCGCTCCGCTGCAATATGCAGAGCTGTCTTCCTCCAGACGTTTCTGTCGTCGGTATTTTTATTTTTCCCCGAGGCCAGGAGGACTTCTGCGATGTCTGTGTTTCCTCTCACGGTGGCAAGGTGCAGCGGGCTGCACCCATCCCCGTCCTTAGCTCCAGCTCTCCCTCTGTTAGCCAGCAGCACTTCCGCGGTGCTCGGGTGTCCTCTCAGACCTGCAGCGTGCAGGGGAGTCTTCTTCCCCTTGTCCTGAGCGTTGGGGTCAGCTCTGGCCTTCAGAAGCATCTCTGCCATGTTTTGTGTCCCTGCTCAGCAGCCAGATGTAGAGGGCACTTTTCCTGCCTGTCCTGGGCATTAACGTGAGCTCTGTGCTGCAGCAGCTGCTGGGCAGCTTCAGCGTGGCCTCTCTGACTGGTGACGTGCAGGGGACTCACAAAGTCTCCAGTGCCACCATTAACCCTGGCCCTGGCAGCGGCTAAAAGGCCAACGAGTGCTCTGTTCTCCTGGAGTGCAGCACTGTGGAGCGGGGTTTCCTCAGCTGTAGGGGCAGCCGTGGATGGCAGGGAGAAGGAACTCTGCAGAGCTGAGATATTCCAGAAACACGTGGTTTTATTGCAGGGGTGGTGGGTAAAGAGGGCTGCTTTCAGCCACCAGCCTCGGCTGAAGGGAAGCCCCAAAGAGAGAGGGAGAGACAGAGAGGGGTGTGAGGTGAGGAGAGTGCCGGGGTCAGGGCGGGAGGAGAGAGGGAGGGAGAAGAAGCAGAGGGAGAGAGTGGGCAAGAGAAGGGGCCAAGAGGAAAAGGGGCGAGAAGAGAAGAGAAGAGATGAAGAGGTAAGTGGTAAGAGGTAAGAGAGTAAGAGCAGGGAAAAAGAGAGTGGCGAGAGGGGAAGGAGCAAGAGAGCAAGCGCCTTGTTCCAACACATTCTATCTCCTTTTGTGATGAATATTCTAATTTACAGTGACCAACCGGTGCAAGGTACAAAACCTACAAACTTTGCATGCAACCTATGAGAACTACTAAATTAATATATCACCCTACATTCTAAACTCTAAAGACTACTCTTCTTATCTACTTTTTCCTTGATGCCTTGGCAGGGTGGAGAGGGGCTGCATTCTTGGGTCCTTTTGTTTTCTGTCCTTCAACCTGTCTCCAGTTAATCACCATCTTCCTGCCTGCCATGCCTACATCTCAAAGCTGGCCTTCATTTCTATTTCACTCACAGATTTTACATCTCCAGTATTTCTTACCAGACAATCACATCCGTAAGCCCTTCCTGCCCCATCTTTCCCAACACTCAGCTTGGTGCCTGAGGTTTGTGTCCATCCCCTTGCTCAGGAGCATGCCTGCCATGGAGCAGCCCCAGCCTGCACTGCCAAGGGCAAAGCTGTGTCTGCAGCAGGAGTCCTCATGCCCAAGTTTGCTCCTTTCTCCATTGAACTTCTGCTGACTCTGCTTTCCCCATTTCACAGGCCAGCAGCAAAGGAGGGTAATGCATTGTGCTGTGGGCATTGATATCTGTGCCTCTGTCAATTAAAGCTGCTACAACACTGCAGATTCTTCTGTACAGCTCTAAAGAGAGCTGACTCCATGATGCCAGCAGACAGATCTTTTGTATATTCCAGTAATATTTTGATGATGGATGGGTGGTTGCTGTTGAAGGCTCTTTCAACTATGTTGGAATCAACAGTGGCTCCAGCTTCTAGAAGTACTTTTGCAGTGTTTTCAAATCCCTGAGAAACAGCATAGCTGAGAGCAGTCTGTCCTCTCTCATCCTTCCCTTCAGTGCAGGCACCAGCCTCTAAAAGCATTTTGCTCAGGCTGCTCTCATCTCTAAGAGCTGCCATGTGTACAAAGTTATGCTGATTCCTGCAGCTCCTTGCCTCTTCTTTCAGGAGCATCTTCAGGATGTGCCTGTGGTTATTCTCTGCAGCCCAGTGAAGTGGTGTCTTGCCTTCCATATCCAGAGTGTGCATGGAGGCACCACCTGGGAGAAGCACCTGGACTGCACCTCCATGGCCTTTCCCTGTGCAGGGCTGTTCTCCCTTCCCTGTCCTTCACACCTGTCCTTGCACCTTTGCTGAGCAAATATTCCATGATGGAGATTTGGCCATGAGCGGCTGCAACATGCAAAGTGTTTCACAGGAACACTTAGCACATTGAGATCATCTTCCTTCATTGTTTTCTCTAACTCAGGAAGGCACCCTTCAGCAACTGCAGCAAAGATGTCGACAGCAGCAGGATCTTTTCTAGGCTTTGTTGCCCTTGAAAGTGGAATTACTTTTCCTTTCTTCTTAAGACCCCATTTGTGCTTTTTCCCCCAGGTCTGTCTTTTTTCCCCTGCTGCTGTTCGCTGCTATTTTCAAACCAAACTTTATCTTTTTCAAGTAAATACCGATCAACTGTCTCCTGGCATCTCCAATGCTTTCATTTACTTCACTGACATATTTTCTTATCTTGCTGTAAAGTTTTGGCTCCACTTGCTTTAAACATGGATAAGAAAAGAGCCTGCAGGCTCGTTCACCTTGAGAAATGAGTGTGTCTAAAACACGAGAGTTCTCTGCTGTTCGTGTCCTCTAGAAACTCAGGACCAGCTTTTTTTTTTCTGGGGTAAAAATACCATTTTCTATCAGGCAGTGCAGGAGCTGCTCTGGGTCATTTATGTACAAGTTCTTCTTTTTTAGTCCTTAGGACTTCAAGTGCGTATGGATTTGTAAACAAGCTGCTTGAATGCATGATCATGTTGCTAACCAAAAAGTGAATGAAGGCATTGTTTGATGGTAAATAGGAAATAGCAAAGCAGCTCACATAATTTCAGTCTTTTCATAGACCTATCAACCAACAACCGTTGTAGATCAGTGATAAATCTTTAAAGAAATAAAAACTCCCTCACCTTTGAGTTGCTGGTTGTTAGAAGTCCTTTGATCTTCTCTTTTCTTCCTTAGCAACAAGTACAGCTTAATAACAAAACAAAAGTCTGTGATATGTAAAGATAATTTCGCTTGGAAGGCTTCTTCCAGATTTTTAATGCATAATTACGGATTTAAAAAATGCTTTTGTGAATCTGGTGTTTGAATAGAAGATAGCTGTTAGTCGAGTTTCTCTGTTCCTCTGGCCAGGCTGGTTCCTAAATGACCAGCCAATTAAACATGACAAAAGAAAATTCAGAGCATAGTTACTGTTGCCATGATCACACCCCTTGATCTGAAATGAAAGAGTGCACGCTGCCAGCTCTGGCAGGTGAAAACCCTACAATGCAAAGAAATAAAAGCATAAAGACCTAGATAAAAATAAACTGTATAAGCAGCTGGTTATAAAAAGGGATCCAGCCTTTCTAATATGAGCTACAACTCCAGTCAGGGGTATATTTAAGGCCATTTAGCTTGTCATTCCTGCCCTAACCCAGAGTCTGTCTGGAAGTTAATTCTCTTACATGAGGTAGATCAAGGCCTGTGATTCAGTGGGCAATATTTAAAGTATAATTAGAGCTCCAAATCTGTGTAGTCTTCCATATGGATGTAGGACCTTGGGATCTAGCTGTAATTAATTTAAACTTATTGGTGTTTAAAGTCCCTATGGAAGAGAAGGAAATAAAACAGTAATTATCCACACATTTTGAAAGCAATTGAGAGAGAAATTAAGATTACAGAGTTTGGGAAAAGCTGGAGGTAAAATGAGCTGAAAACTGAAAGCTTGACCTTATTTAAGCAAATGGGAAATTTTGCAATCAGTTTCTTAGTTCACTGCCCTTTCTGCTGGGTCCTGCTCCCTTTGCATGTATTTTTTTAATAGTATGTACAAGGTGACTGATAAGATTTTTAATTTTTCACTGTTGACTTTAACTTTATAAGTAAGATCGCAAAATTTATTCTAATTAAAAAAATAAAAAGTTTTATTGAAGAAATAGCTGGGAAAGGCAAGACTTTTAATATATATTTTGAAAGCCAGCCAGTTACCAAGTCAGCGAATTTGACAGCCAATTTAAGAGCCCAGTAATTCCTCTGAAATGCAAAGAAGGGCACTACACCAAGAATAGCAAAACCTTTGTCATTTAGTTAATGATTGTTAACTCATAGCATGGAAAACCATGGTCTAATGTGGACTGAGTGGTGTTCCCAAATCTGCCACTGACTCAGTCTGTAAGCTGCAAATTATTTAGTCTCCAGATTTCACTTCCCAAAGTCCTGAAGATCTCTCTGTGCCTTGAGTAAATCAATCCTTCCTCAGTTTGGGTAATGGGATCTTTATGTTGTTGTTATTATTATTCTTCCCGTGCAAAACAGAGATAAAAATCCTCGTTCACCTTCACAGGAAAGCTGTGAGCTCTGGCAGTGGGAAATGTTATGTGGGTGCCAAGCAGAGTTATTATAGATAGCACAGGAATTTTTTGAACTCCTGAAAATAATAATAAAAAAAAAAGAAATGGTGATATTCTTCTTTAAGATTCCATTAGCTTGGCAGTAATTTCCCAGTGTTGTGAATACAGGAATTGCCCTCATAAGCAGGTCCTACTAGAGCTGGAAGGGTGCAGTTCTCCTCCCTGGCCTTGAGGAGGAACATTTGAGCAATATTTGCAGGCAGCATCTCTTTCAGAGCCACTTCACTTTATTTTGGAAAGTAACAAGCAGCAAATGACGTGTTACAAATCACACTCCTCAAAATATAATTACGCATTTTTAAAAAAGAAAGGTTTCTCAATATATAAAAAATCATATATTTCAAAAATAGATATATACATAATATGTGACTTATGATGAAATTCTGTCTTAGAACAAGAATCATATTTGGCAAGAAAATTTTGGAAGCTTGTTGTATAGATTAGTTTTAAGAAATTATGCCTTAAAAGCTCTTATTTTTAAATTATTATTTTAACCACTTTCAGAATTAAGCCTTTGATCCAACAACCACTTCACAAAGAGATTCAGAATTGGCTATTTGAAGTGTGCTTTTTTGTTTTTATCTTTTTCACTTACTAACTCACTTTATTTGACATGTAAATGTTTTAGAGAAGGGAAAAATATTAAGGCTCAACACCTCTTTTAATTAAGTGTATGAGACCTTAAATGTGTTGGATCAGCAGTAAACTCCTCATTAAAAATAAAATTTTTATTTTAGTATTTAATGTTACCAGAGATCTAAGAAAACAAGAAAGTTGGAGAGAAAGAAGAGGCTTATTTGGACATTTGTTATCTTTGGGCTTCTTTGTTATCTTTTATATTTATTTGTTGTCAGAGGGGCATGAAGTACTTCACAGACCACTTTTATTTCTGCTGGCTTTTTAGCCTCATGTATCCAAGGACTGGATTATCAGGTTATTTTAAAAGGCTTTTTATTAAGTTATTTTAAAAAGAAAATGGTGGGCTTTACTAAATCTGTAGATTTGAAGGGCAGGTGATGCCCTTGATAGGAAAGATATCAATTTTGGCCTCTGCTCAGTAAGTGTCTGTGCAGGGAACTGTTTAAATCTGGCTGTAGCTGGGACACTTGAGTCAGTTATTTCTGACATGCAATCTCAGTTTTGCTCCTAACTTGTGTCCTTGGGCAAATCCCTTAATCCCTGTTCCCTGTTTACACAAGCATTAAAAAAGGAAATTTTTTTTTCTACCTCACAGACACGTCCTAAGTGTTTATTACTGCTGGTGCAGTGCTTTGAAGTTGTAGAGTGCTTTGAAGTTTTTGTCCTTTGAAGTATTGTTTTCTGACTTCTCAGCAATGAACATTTATTTCTTCAATTAACGCATGCCCGTGTTCTCTAGCTGATTTTATGTTGCCATGTCATCATCAAATATACATTTAATTTTCTCTATTTTAATTTCTCGAAGATGAAAGGGACCCAGAGTACACCTTGAGTGTGGTGGAAGGAGCCTGTGAGGGGATGTGGCACCTGCAGAGGTCACCATTCCTCCACTGAGCTGGCTGTTGGGAACGCATCTCGCTGTGGAATAAGCAGCCTGTAAGAGATAATACAGCCAACATCATCATCTAAACATCGTGAGGGGTGCAGAAATATCTCTGGGTAATCAAAACATTTTCCATAATAAACACGGCTCATGAATAGAGCTCTGTTTTGGATAGCCAGAAATCTGAGTGTGGCCGAGCTGGGCTGAGAAGCAGCAGCGCTGGGAGAGCTCGTTTTGATGATTACAGTGAGCTCCACTTGTTAGAATGCTGGGAGAGCTGAGCAGTCAGGGCGTCTGCAGGAGGCCAAGTGCAGTGCTTGGTTTTGCCTAAAGATGAACTGCAGAAAATGAGGGAAATCCAGAGGGAGGCTTTGGTGCTGAGGGATGAGTTTGTGCTGGTCATATTTCTGTGGAGAGCAGGCTCGGTGTTCAGATGGGAAGTGTTCCCTGGGAAAGTGGCACAGGCAGAACAGGGATCAGGGGCCTGAGCAGGGCCCTCTGAGGGCAGGGAAAGCTGAATTGGGCAGTGTGCCAGTGCTCTGTGCCTGACTCAGGCTCCCATCCCATCATCCCATCCCATCCCGTCCCGTCCCATCCCATCCCATCCCATCCCATCCCATCCCATCCCATCCCATCCCATCCCATCCCATCCTATCCATCCCATCCCATCCCATCCCATCCCATCCCATCCCATTCTATCCATCCCATCCCATCCCATCCCATCCCATTCTATCCATCCCATCCCATCCCATCCCATCCCATCCCATCCCATCCCATCCCATCCCATTCATTCCATCCCATCCCATCCCATCCCATCCCATCCCATCCCATCCCATCCCATCCCATCCCATCCCATCCATCCCATCCCATCCCATCCCCCTGCACACCTCTGCCCCCCTGCAGATCCCGTGACAGGCACAGGGCTTGGAAGAGAGACCTGCAGAAGCCACAGCTCCCCACCTTTGTCCACTGCCCCTGGATGCTTTCAAAACCCCAACAATGCAGCAGCTGGTGTAACCCCCCAGGTATTTCATCCTGTTTCCAGAACAAGCCACGCTGTTATCTGGGCACTCTGGGGCCGTTTCCTCAGGGTAAATGAACAAATGAAAAACAAATGAAGGGCACACTAAACCCTGCAGACATTCAGTGCAAACTGTCCTTTTTGCCAGAGATTAACGAGTCCTTCCCAAGCCTGTACCTGTGAGTGGACAGTGCACATCTGCAAAGTCCACTGATGGCTGGAAATGCTGCTGCCTGCATCCAGCTCTAGGAATGAGGCTTAACAAATACATAACTCAGCCAAAGTGAGGATTAGGATTGTTTTCCAGTTTATCATGCATTTATAGTGAATTTAAGAAGAGCAATCAAAACTACTTAGGAACCATTTTTTGTGCCATTCGTGTTCTGAATA
Source organism: Sylvia atricapilla (assembly GCF_009819655.1). Lineage (NCBI taxonomy): Eukaryota > Metazoa > Chordata > Aves > Passeriformes > Sylviidae > Sylvia > Sylvia atricapilla. The sequence goes on along the minus strand of NC_089148.1, from coordinate 27,389,177 downwards.
ATTAGATTTGAAGTATTTTTCCAAAGTTCTTCATGGCATTACTTGCCAGGTTGTTTTCTAAGAAGCTGCATGGTGGAGCTTGAAGGAAAAAAAGTTGCTAGTTTAGCTTCAGAGGTATAGAAAAGAGATGTTCTTGTTTCAGAACATAATAAATATTGGTTTGAAAGAAACAAAAAATGTTCTGATGTGATGAACGATATATTCAGCTACTGCAACTTTCGTAATGCAAAGTTAAAGAAAATTACAATTTTTGTGTATAACTGATGAGTATTAATGATTATTAGTTTCTACATGTATTTATTCTGAAGACATATTTACTGTCACAAGCCTAATTTAAATTTAAGAATTAATTGTATGTCAATCTGTTGACTAAACCTGGACACTAATTGGTTGAAAGCTGTATCAGTGTCATCATTTTATCTTATATAAAATTATAGAGCTTTAGATGTGACCTTTCAGACCAAGGCTAACAGAAAACAGCTATGGCAAAACACAAGCCCTCCTATCATTAGGATGAAATGTAAATGATATAAAATATTGAGTTACTAAATGCTGAGGCAGCTTCAAGGATCAGCAAAACCAAATGGAGAGAGGGACGGGGTTTTCTCCGAAATGGGGAGGTTTTTTGGGTTTTTTTGCACTGTAAACCAAACAAGCCCTTGTGGTTTTGAACCAGGAACATGCACTTTGTCAGTGAAATCTTACAGAAGAAAATACTTTATACAAGTTCTGTAACTGGTGAAGACAGTGAGGATCTTCTTCACAGCCCCAGCATTTCTCCCAGAAGGATGTGGTGCTATCACTGCATCTCCCACAGAAACCTTTTAGCCAAATCTGCTTTGTAGAGGTAGAGGACTTAGTGAAAACTATTCTGAAATTACACCAGTACCGAGCTGCATTTTGTTCTTAATGATTATAAAAAATTATCACTGGTACATCTTCACTGTTCTTTCTGAATCTCTCTATCTATAGCACTTTGCTAGTCTTTAGACAATTGAAATTACTCAAGGGTCTTGGTTGTAACTGCATTTTTTTAAAAATTGGTATTCTTTTCCTTCTTTCTTCTGGAAAAAAAAAAAGATATGGAAGCAATTTTTTGTTCATTAATTTATTCTGTTTGCCTTTATTATCATTTAGTTGTATTCCAACCTGATCAAGTGGTTAAAATCATCTTGGATTTTGAGCTGCATTCTGTTTAGTTTGTTATACATCAAAATGAAGTTTAACTTTCCTGCTGTAGCAGAAAAATCACAGGCATCTAATTGTGCCTTTTTTATTAGTGTTTTAGTCTGTCCTCAGTTCAGTAATTTGGTATCTCTTGCTCAGTCCCACAGTATTTCTCATTCAGAGGGATATAGAGTTGATTCTTTCATGTTATCTCCCCGTCCCAGTTCTGGCAGCTTCCCCTGTCCTCTGTTTGAATCCTCTGCCTTTAACTGTTTTGGTTCCCCCAGAAAGTGTCTTCTTGTAGGTCAGGGTCTGGATCCTGCCCCTCACCTCAGCTCCAGGTCAGCACAGGATGTGGCCACACACCCAGCTCCAGAGAGGTGCCTCAGAGGAGTGAGTTTGACTCCCAGAAACATCAGCCGGACATTAGCAGCTCCTGTCTTTCCCTGAATCCTGAATAAAGCTCTAGCACTGAGGACCTGATGGATTGGACCCCTGGCTCAGGAGCTCAGCTGTCCTCGGGTCTGTTTGACTCCATGAGAAACAGCCTTGTTGATTTGGAGAGCTCCCTAAATCACCAAGTCCTGACAACTCCTCCAGATCCATGGTGTTTGCTTTCCTTGGCATGTCCCAAAACAGCCTTCTGTGCTGGGCTGCACCTGTGATATTCCAGCAGCTCCCTTTGTTCCCAAGCCATTCTGTCTTCCTACTCTAATTTCCACTCCAAGGGTGATTCATGCAGCAGGGGAAAGGCATGACCTGGCTGCCCACTCAGTTTCCATCGCTCTGCAGCTCATGTGCAGTCCCATCTGAACTGGAGTTTTCATTTCAGACTTCTCTATCCCCATGCCTGGGACTAAGTCTTTTATTCCTCATTCCTCTAGTCTGCACTGGGAGCAGAGAATTATTTGGTGAATAAAGAGGCTTTTGGAAAAAAAAAAAAACAAACCTAGTTTTGGTCACAGGAGTAATGCAAACACAACAGCATGGATTTTCTTTTCCCTAGGAGTGTCTTTTCTCACAGCACACAGGGTTGGTTCCTGTGCCACAGCTGCTCTGTGGACAAAGCAAAGGTTTGACTCATCATTTCAGCATCGTTTTTATTTAATAAATAATAGTTTCCATAACTTGAATGTTTGGTTCTGATGTCCAGCTGGAGAGAACTGCACACCTCCACCAGCAGTCTTCACAAGAGCTGCATCTCTTCAGGCATCTTTCCTAAAGCTTTTGATGTCTTCTGTTGTCCCTGCATTACTTTGCTTTCCATCCTTTGAATATTGCTACCCTGTGCCTTTTTGAGTCTCTTCCACACTGTCCCTCTAACCTCAACACACTCATTTGGAAATTCAGTTTCCTTTATGGTGCAGTTGAAGCATTCACTGTTTGAGAAAGTTTTAAAAGTTTTTGGGATTGTGCCTTCTCTTTTTTTTTTTTTTTTTAATTGTTGTTGATTTGGTTTTTGTTGGGTTTTTTTTCCCCCCTCTCCTTGCCTAAATAGCAGTCCTGGGTTTACAAAACTCTGAGGTTTAACTTGAGTTCTCTGAGACTTGTGGGATTCCTGTCAGGTGATGTGGTAGATGCTGAACAGGCATCTGGACCCACTGTAATTTACTTGGAAATGTATTTATATATCCTATGGTTCCCAGTGAAGCAAAATCCTTGCCCTGATAATACAACAGTCATATGGCCACTAGGGATTTTAGAAGATCCAGATTAAGGAAAGAATAGTGATTTTTAATAGCTGGAATCAACCTTCTTTTTCCCTTGTGTCACAAGACACAGGGAAATCTCAGTTTCCATTAAAAGTTAATATTGCATCATGAAAATGGGATAAACGTGACATTAAAAAGTGAATAGAAGGGATATTGTAATGACAGCTCAAGTGCTTTTAGTGACTTCATGTTTAATTCAATAAAATATCTCTATTTAAACATTGTCTGAAGCAGCCAGAGCTTGTGATAGAATTCGGAGCAAATCTGCTGAAGAATGTTCATGGCCATGGCAGGTTTGTGAGAAATATTAGCAAATTGAACTTAATTGTAACAGATTTCATCTCAAGTTTGCATTTTCCAGTTTGGTTTGATTTCTGTATTACTTTGGTTTTGAATCTGTCAAATTAAAAACATCTTTTGTATTCCCTAGGCTTGGTTTTGTTAGTTTATTTTACAACAGGTTGCACCAATGTGATCTGGATGTGACTTTTTGCTTGAATTGACACCAAAACCACTGGGATGGTGGTTTGTTCCCCCTTCCCCTCTTTTACTCACTGGCATAATTTCCATCCAGCAAAGCTCTTGGAAAATAAGGAAGGAAAAGGCCTTCCTTGTACAAGCTTCCTGTGAATCCCATCCAAATATAAGACTTGTGTAAAAGCTTGGCAGGCAATCCCAGCATGTGCCACTTAGTGATTTCCTTATTTTATGCTCTCATTCCACGTACAGAAAATGAATCTGAAAATCAGAGTCATTGCCATTCATTTTCAAATTCGAAATTGCAAATGGTAAATTTCCTATCTGTGTGTAACGCCCACGTTTTAAATCAAAAGTCTTGAATGCTGACAGCATTAGTCATAGGAAATCCTGTATGAACATCCAGCACTTGAGTTGGACCTTCCCCTGGATCACACCATAGAAGGAGTTTGCAGGAAAACATTCTGTTACTCTGGAATCCTGTGTTGGTTTTAACCCTTCACCTGCCATTGCCTCTGGTATGACAGTGCTATTTATTTTTTTTTCCTAGAGGCCATTTGTCATTTTCTTGTGGTCAAAATGGTACTGGAAAACAATATATTTCAATGCTAAAACTGTCTGTATTTTGATAGTACACCAGTGGCATTCTGTAGTATAGATGTGCACTTTGACACCCTCCCTGATGAGCACAAATAGTCTTCAGTGTATGCTGTAATTTGAATTTAAAATGCCTCTTTGGAATATTATATTGTTATATTAATATTCATGTGTTAATTGTCATCATGAAACAAAGTGCACAGGTCAGTAAAAATGGGAAGCTAAAAAAGCCAACATAACTTTATACATTAACCCAGAACATGGCCAATGCAATACCAGTAACAAACCCAAGCAACCAACAAACCAACTGTGTTGCACAGGATCATTTTCACATTTCATGGCTGAACCAACCGTGACAATTTCTTTGCCTTTGTTTAAAAGGAGCCATCTCTCAATGGGCGTAATACGTCTTTAAAAATAATAATAAAAAAAAAATCCTGCTTATCATTTTCATCTAGTGGGAAAATCCCACACATGTTGAGTTATTGCGGAACAGCTGGTTTAAATTAAAGCTTCAGACTTAAGGAAGGAATCTTAGAACATAAAGTATCAAATAATAGCTAAATTCCAGATTAGGATGAGGTTTGTAATGTCAGGCATGGCAAGCATATATAAAGCAAATGGACTTGAAGAATCTTTGGGGTTTTTTAATGTGGTAAATATTAATACTCCAGTTTTAGTTCTAGAACCAGCAATGTTTAAATATAATTCAATCTAATTTGATAAATACATTTTAATATATTCTTGGTCATATGGGACAGGCTTTGGACTATGAAATACTGATGGATGTGCACAAAAGAAATAGAAAGCCATTTCAAATTCTCAGTAATTGAGAGCTCTGCTTTTATTCTGACTCCTCTCATGAATTTGAAAAGCCTTTCTATAGATTTTTGGAGCATCATCATTGAATGATCATTTTTATTTGTAAGGCAAAAGTGGTAATTTTTATTACATGGAGAGCCTGTTTGTTTTGAACCTGCACTTATAAAACTTTTCTTTTTGAACTCTTAGACTCACGGAGTCATTTAAATGAGAGAGTAGATCTCTGTGAAGTCGGTATCGTTTTGAAGATCCAGAGGAAGGATTTAGACCAGGACATAGTTGTTTGGTTTGGGGCTTTTCAGCTTTGTTTTTTAAGCCAAGACCTGGCCTGCCTGGAAAAAGGAGAATTAAGCTCGGTATTTCTACACTGCAGATCTCAATCAGCAGTGTAGAAACTGTGTGCAACTAGAAAGGAGCTCCTCCTGTACAGCTGTAGCTGGGAATAGAACTCAAACCCGTGACTGATGGTGCTCTTGGCTGCTGTGGTATCAGCTGAACCCCAGAAACACGGAGGAATCTGGGTTTATAATTGTCTGTTAACGGCGAGCTCTTGCTTGTTCTTGTTTCTCTACAGTTGTAAAGACAAGGAATTTTATTTCTTCATAATTGCCTTAGATCACGACTGCCGGCAGAGCGAGACTCTCCTGGAGAGGCAGGAGATGGTTGGCAGTGCTTTCCTGGATTGATGGGGCTGTGTTCCTGTGCTGGGGTGGGCAGCGTGTTAAAAAGGAGCTTTTCTTTCTTAGATTGGGCTGTACAAGTGTCAAAACACGCAGAACTAAACTCCATGAGGGAGCACCATTAGAAAGGCTTCAGGAAATCAGGCGGCACCGAGCTGCTGGTGTTCCTCATTTGCAACAAGTTTGAGAATTGGGCTGTTTGTAACAGAAAAAAAAGAGTAAGTTCCGAATATCTTTCCTTCCCTGAGCTCATGACTTTGGTGCTTTTGTCCCTCTGTCGTCCTTGTTACCTTTAGAGTTTGATTGGAACCGTGACTGGCAGTAGCAAATCGGAGTTGTCGATCCAAAGTCTGAGAGCGTTTCATTGTTGCCACATTCAAGCCGCAGCAAGAGCCATTAGTAACATTTAGTTAAAATCCAAACCTTTCTCGTGTTGCCAGCCTGGCATTTCCTGTGCAGTGAAAAACACAGGAGCAGTTTCTGCACGTGAGGATGATAATGCAGCAAACGGAGGGGGCCAAGGAAATAGCCTGAAATTAATTGTGGGTGTGGTAGTGTACTTCGTAAGTAAATTCAAAACAGGCATGGAAGCCAATATCAGGAACATGTGCGAGAAATTCCATTTATAAGACTTGGAATAATAACCTCAGTGCCCTCTTAAATAATTTTAAACATATATGCATAAAGTTAGTCATCTAACAAAAACAGTCTCATAAGCAGGTACAGTAATGTCTCACAGTTCTCATTCAAGTTAATGGCTGCATGAAAAATGTTCCCTGGGAAAGTCAAACGATGTTTTATAGGTTTGTCCATATGGGAAGCTGAGCTTGTTTAACCAAAAGTGTGAATTCAAATTAAGTTAGTAAAACTGGTGCAAAAATCTCTCTGGGCATTTTTGTACTGTAAGTTCCATTGAGAAGAATTAATTTAGGGGCTCTGGCTCGATCTGTGGCAATCTGTGAACATCTCTTTCAGGAGATGCCACATCCTCACTCCCTATTGCTCCCTGTCATGTCAGGTGTTTGTAGAGCTCTGTGGGTAACAGAATAAGGGGAGCAACGCAGGGTAAAATGTTCCCAAACGCTCTACCAGCACAAAGGAGGGAGTGGAAAAGACAAGGAGAAAGGAGAAGGTGGCTGCTCAGGTTGGCACCGAGGCAGAAAAAGTGCTTATACACATCAAAGCTGAGCTCCTGAGGGCAGGAGGAGCCTGTGTCGGTGTCTGCCTGGCAGCAGCTGCCCCTGCAGCAGTAGTGGCTCCTGCAGTCCACAGACTGGCACAGAACCCTGAGCTGCTTCCTTGGCACCGTCACCCAACACCAGCTAAAGCTACCTGAGGTCGTGCAGGGAGGCCTGGGCTGCACAAAACCCAGATGTGCACACTTGGACCAGTTTGAGACCATCCCTTTGAAAGTGCTGGAACCATGCAACTTTCTTACAAAATAAAAGTTTAGTCTGAGGATGAGATAAGAAAAAACTCAACTCATGGTACAAAGTGTTATGCTCTTGCTCATTTTTCCTTCCTTCCTTCCTTCCTTCCTTCCTTCCTTCCTTCCTTCCTTCCTTCCTTCCTTCCTTCCTTCCTTCCTTCCTTCCTTCCTTCCTTCCTTCCTTCCTTCCTTCCTTCCTTCCCTCCTTCCTTCCTTCCTTCCTTCCTTCCATTTTCTTTCCAATATTTATCAGTGGCCTGATTTCCAGCACTGGGATATTCAGCATCTTCAGGACTTGTGCTACTTTGTTGGTAACTGTCAGTATTTTGAGGAACAGCCAAATTGGTCAGTAACTTTATTGTTACTTCTGCAAAAATATACAGAGCCTAAACTGTGAGTAGTTTGAAGTGTAGTGAGGGGCACTTCCCCAAATATACTGAGCTGAGGTGGTTTCTGGAGTGCAGAAGTGGGAAATAAAATCCAGAAGTCTTTAACCACGCTGATGTATTAAAAGCACAGATACACCTGCCTAGAGAAAAGCTGCCTGCTTTTCCATAGGTCACACTCCTGAAAACTGGAAATTGTGCTGTACCAAAAAGTTACTGGTTAGAAATCTCTGCTTCAAAGAGGAGCAACCTGAGCAAAGAACACTAAATTCTGCTTACAATTCATCATTTAAAGAAGGAAATTTGAAGTCAACTATCCAGGGGTTGGTTTTGGTCAGTAACCTTTTTGGAGACTAACTGCAGACTCTTGTACTGTCAGTTCTGGAGTCAGCTGCACTTACTGTACATTTTTATATAGTTTTTATGTAATTTTCCATATTAAAGCACTTGCTTAACTAGTTAAAATATATGTACTTATAAATACTTTATCTTGTTTAGTCAGGAAGCAGGGAGAACAGACAGTCTGTATAACTGAGAGCAGAGCCAAACAAGAAAATTTGGGATAGATTTTGCCTGGAGAATTCAGGTTCTTTTTTTCCCCTTCAGGTATTTGGGTCAGACACTTAGTGATTATTAACATGATAAAGATCATATCTTGACTGGGGCCCTGAGACACCACTGGAGGGCTCATTGTAAGCCTTGTTTTTAATTACTTCTTGCAAGGAGTTTTGCACAGTTAATATTTGGGGATAATATTTGGATGGGGGAAAAAAAAAAAGATGTACATTATGTATGGGCTGCAGCAGAGTAAAGCTTTGCATATGGAAATGTGTTCATCACTAACACGTGGTGGATGTTTGCAGAAATGTTCTGTGTAGTGGATGTCTCCTGATTCTAATCAGGTAATTGTTGCTCCCTGGTTTCATCCTATCTGACTGGAGGCTCCTAAGTTAAAAAAAAACCCTCATTGCTGAGGCACAGGCACTTCAACCAGCAATTTAATTTATCCAGATCACTCTCTGAAGGGGCCTGTGTTTTTCTGTCAACTTTAAGGAGAACCTGTGGTGCCTCCTACCCCAGCTTTGTTAGGTGTCAGAAGTAAACTGAATAAATCCTGAGTTGTATCTCTAAAGTTTTAGGGATTTCTGTGCCTGATTTCTCAAGGTGCAAATCAAACAACCTCCAGAGCTTGCAAGGTGTGTGCAGCAGCTCACAATTTTTGCTGCTATTGAAATTTCTAAAACTGCTTTTGGACACAAATGAAAATGAACTTTCCACAGTTGCCAAGGTGGTTTGGTTTGCCTTCACACAAAGTCAGCAACTTGGAGAATCACATCACTTGAAATAGGTGGGCCCCAGTTTTGGTAGTGCTTGGCCGTGTTTTTAAACTTACCAGTGATCCACTCAGTGGAGATTCAAAACTTGTTCAGTTTTCTCTTTTCAGTCCAGTGCCGTGTGAGAGAGAGACTTTGTGAGTTTGGATAGCAACGTTATTGGATGGTCTCTGTGTCATGTGTGTTTCATGGCTTGTTATCTGAGACAGAAAGGTGTGGTGACAGCAGCCATCTGAAAGGGGAGGAGAATTCAGAAAAACAGCCATGGACACTCACTTTGAACTCTTAGTGTCCTCTGAAGTAACTGTGCTTACTTATTCTGTGACTAAAATCTTGCAGGATCTCGCTCCTCACTGCAGTGATTATTTTAAGAACTCAGGAAAGCTGTTATAATTACTCTGTTGTTAGCACACTTGTATGATAACAGGTTTCATCTGAAGTCTTTTTTTGGCTACTACACCACCTAAGCAGAGGCTCCTGTTCCAGGCATCTGTGCAGCTGGTTCCAGAACTATTTGCTTTTGAGCTCCATCTGCTGGAATTCTGTCCTGTTTCCCACATCTTTGCTGTCATTATGCTGCCAGGTCTCACAGGAATTGGTTTTTATTAAAAAGAGAATAAGCAGTGAAATTCACAATTCAGAGGAATTTTCAGCAAGTTGCTCGTCCTTTTGTTTAAGGGTTCAACTTAGAGATTGCTTGGAGAATCTAAGACTCAAAACCAGAAAATAATCGTGATGGAGGAAAACAAATACTAAGTTTTCCTCTGCTTTTGTTCACAGTTTCTAGGTATTTCATAGAGAATTGGATTAATCAGGTCAGTCATGACCTATCAAGTTCTGTATCAGATTTCAAAACAGATTATTTGCTCATTTTTCTGCATTAGGTTTTTGTTTGGTTTTCCCCTGATGTCTGTTGTTACTCTATAACTAAGAAAATTAGCAGTGTTTTGGATATTTAATTAAGTTTTTAAAAAGCCATTCTTCCCCATTGTAACTGTGCTTCCAGTGTTTCGGATATTTAAGGACAGAAGGGACCATGATGAAAATCTAATTTGATTTTTGTAGTTCCATTGTTTCTTAACAAAAAAGTACTGCAAAGAATAATGTGCAGAATTGGAAAAGAGGGCCCTGCTGTGCAAAACCACTCTAAAAGTGTTTCAGTAGTCAGAGGCTTTCACGGTGAATTATATGATGACTTTCTACAAGTTTCCTTTGTAAGGAGCACATTCTCTGTGCAGAGGATACATTATCCTGTTCCTGTCAACAATAACAGGGCTGTGGAGAATTAGGATGGCCACCAGCCCTTGGGTGCAGGCTCTGCTGTTGGCAGCCTGTGTAATTCCAAGGAACAAGCATTTCTCTGGAAGAGTTACCTTCCCCAAAAGGAAAGCAAACCAACTGCATTTTGAAGTTTCATTTTCTTTACTTGTAAGGCTAACACCACCTTCCTTCCCCTGTCCCTCAGCTGGTGCCAGATGTTCCTAAGGTATCTTCTGTCTCATAATGGGTTTGTGTATATGGTAATTTCAAATATTTCCTTGCTGTCCATCTGCCTGTTAGCAATATTTTGTGTTCACTCATGGTGTTTGCAACTTTTATTTTCTACACAGCCAACTTTGCCTGAACTGGTTTTAGTTCTTGATGTGGGTAACTTCATGTTGTTAAACAGGAGTTTTGGGAATAAGGGGAGGGAAGAAGAGGTGGAGAACAGAGAAAGTGCTAGGCTTGATTTTAGAGATAAGTGGATTTTTTTCAGTTCTGCCTCGTGCATCTCCTGGACATGGCACAGCCCACGCCACGGTGCTCTCCAGTGGTGCCTGAGCTTGTTCCAGCCTGAGCTGCTTTTTAGAAAGTAATTATTGTAATGGATTTCTTAGACTTCTGCATGGGACAGAACTGTCAGCCATTTCTCACACGGATTGGAGGGATATTGTCTGGATTTTCTGACAGCTCCCTATAAAATAGAGATAGCTGAGGAATCTCTGGTCCTTAGATGTCATTGTTAAATGGGTATGTGCTGCCTTGGGCTGGTATTTAAACTCCTTTGTTTTGAGGTTGGTATTTTTTAGACCTACAGATACACAGGGGTCTGTACAAACCTCCCCTGCGTTCTGAGGTTGAAAGTGGCTGGTAACTAACTCGGTCCCATTGGAGAATAAGTTAAATTGTTACTGTTCTTCCTATAACAAAAAGTACGTTGGATTTTAAATTATTCAGTGAGTGTTGATGGTCAAACCCCTCTTTGTAGCTCCCTTCTGTTCTTGGGACAGAAGTGTGAGGTTGGTTTCAATAGAGACACAAATTCTAATTAATATTCCTGTGTCCCAAACATGTTGTTCTGATTAGAGGCTCTTTGCCCAGGCATTTCTCTGTAGCCTGCCCTGTTTGAAACCCTGCCTTTTTCTGACTTCACTTCCTGAATCCGTTGACAACACTCACAGCCAAACAAAATACATGTTCACAATGCTGTTATTTGCAAAATATTCCCTTGTGAGTACAGCTGGGGCAACAAAAAGAATCTCAGAGAGAACTGACTATTCCTCGTAGCAGTAGGGCCCATAGTGCATGAGGCAATTTTAGTCTTGGCAGTTAATTAAGTGTTAAAACTTTGCATTTCACCACATATAAGTGCACGCAGGTCTCTCATTACCCTTGTGTGTATTGATCACACAGTGATCTGCTAACAAATACACTGAGAGTGCTGAATTTTAATCTAGGCTGAGGTGGACCAGATAGCAACAGGCTCCCGGCCCACCACACTGTTTACACAACAGATGGAGGAGGAAAGAATATAAACTTACTTTGCCCTCTTTTAGGCCTAATCCTCAAATGTGATGAGGGGCCAATGAAAAGGTTCATCTTAAAGTGCTCCTCATCTCCTTGTGAAGCTGACTGGCACTAAACCCCACCTTGCCTGGCAGATTCTGTCAGTGGGCACCACTGGAATATTGGCATGACAGGAACAACCCAGCAGGGCCACTGCTCAGGAACTCTTTCACCCCTGCCACGGAATGTCACCTTGAGAGAGAGCACACAGCTGCACTTCTGAGTGTCTGTGTGTGCACATGAGGCTAGGGTGGAGCAGACTGTCACTCAGCTGTGTTTAATTAACATAGTATTTTATATAATGTATTTATTTTTTACGTAATTAGGTGATTAAGCAAAATGCTTGCTAGTAACATCTCTTCCATAACCCAGCGCTGCTGAGAGTTAAACATGCACCTTTGCAGGTAATTAATCTCCTTGCCCTGCTTATTTTGCTAGTTGGCACTTGCTAAATCCCTGTAAAACCACACCCAGCAGTGCTGTGTATTATCCCTCTGCTGTCTATTCCTACATATGGTCAAAATCAACTTACCTTCCGGGTTGCTGACATCAGCAAAATGTACTCTTGGCAAACTTGGGAATCCTCCTAGTAACCCTTTGTTTGGTTGGTGTTGTTACAGCCTTATTCCTGTGACAGCAGCAAACAGCCTCCAAACGGTGCCTACCTTGGCACGTGCTTGGGATGTGGAAGGACGCTACCAAATTAGGATATTGTAAACAGTCAAACAACCCCTCATGTGATAAAATGAGGATCACGCTTTTTATGATGCAGGGGAAAAAAAAAGTTAGAGGAAGAGACTTCTCTGCTTCCTGTAAGGAACTGGAGCACAGTAGTTGCACGTTTTCAGAGTATAATTTTGATAACAGTAAAGGTGTATATACAAATATAAAATAACGATCTAGTAATTTTGTGAAGAGACCTTAGCCAACACTGTCACTTCAATTTAAATTAGGCTTATTCCAATTTTAAGAAAAAAAAAGACTTTTTTAAAAAGACCTTCCTGCTTGAGAGTATTGATTTTTCTAATATTTTCTGGCAGTCTTTTGATATCATCTATTTTCTCTTAGCTGTTTGGCTCCAAACAGTAAACAGGAAAACATCTGGTCTCCTTCAAATAGGTTTATTAAACAAAATTAATTGGGTGCAGTGTTTAAAATCCTGGTAATAAAGCTGTTTCCCACCCCCTCAAGCAAAATAGCATGTTCCTGAGATATAACTGTATATTTTCATTGTACTAAAAATCAGGACTGTTTTGTAAAAAATACCTGGGAAGTGCCTGAGAAGTTACTATTTTCAGCAAATTGCTGGAAACAAGCAACAGGAGTTGCTGTTTTTCAACAAGTTGCTATTTTCATTTCCCACTAGGTTCAGTTTTCCCAGCTTCTCTATTGCCAAGAAGGTTAGAACCCAGAGTAATCCCCAAAAGGGAAAGGATTTAGAGACAGGGGAAGGGTTATAAACCTATTTTCCTGTTGACAGCAGCATTGTCATAAATATTAACAGACAAGAATCACCTCGTACCTGAGAAAACACAGGGATGAAGGTGAATATTTTTAGTTTTGAAGCCTACAGCATAATTTTTTTTTAATACAACCACCTGCCTTATCTTCTTGAGGGCATTAATTTAATAAAAAGCATGTCAGATCAAGTAGCCAGTTGCTCCAGTTCTGGAACAATTTCATTCCCTGCCTTCCCACCCCTCCACAACCCTGCCTCAAGTCAGAAGCCTAAGCTGGGCCCCAGGAAGGCGGCAGGCGAGGCAGGGAGGCTGCAGCTGGGAATACAACTCCACGACAACCCCAAAAAGTTCTGGGGCTTTAGTGAGCACCATCTGGCTTCTCCACCCCTCCTCACACCTTCTCCAGGACATGTCTGGAGTTACAGAGCAAGTTCAGTGCAATCCCTACCCTTCAGAGTGCAGCTCAAAGGGCATTCTCCCAACTCAGGTACTAGCCAAAAAGAAAAAAAAAAAAAAAAAGTGTGAGGGGAAAATACATTTTAATTATTTTATTTTTCTTAAATATAATAGAACCTTCTAGATTTTTCCAGAAACAGAAACATTAAAAAATTATACTTTATTACAAATGGTAAACTCAGAGTGCTAAAAAAAAGCCTCTTATTTACAAACAATACTGGGCAGTGCCCAAATAAACAACATAAAAATAACTTACAAAGTCATGAAGTAGTTTATTGACATTAATCAACTTTCATAAAATAAAATAAAAAAAGATATGTACATACACAATTTACTTGAAGGCAGGCAGAACAGTTCTTTTTTTTGTTTTTGTTTATCAGCCTCCCACAAACCTCCCTCCCACTTTTTTTTTTTGTTTTGTTTTGTTTTTTCTCTTAAGGAATACTACATAAAGCAATCTACAGTTTCTATTGCGGTTTAACCTTTAATACTGAATGATCATCGAATGTTAGGTCCATGCAGGTCTTGGTCAATGTTAAACGAAGATCTGACATCTCATCCGAGCAGGAACAGCACTTCCCGGAGCAGCGCCGGCCGCTGCACTCCCGGCTCCGGCTGAAGGCTTTGCCAGTCTTTCCACACATGCGCTTTGCGGAGCACAGGCAGGGCTCAGCCGCTCAGCCTTTGCCATTAGCTTTATGCCTCTGCCACTTCGGAGTTTTCCTGGTTTAGTTGTACCACAACACACACAGTTCTCGCTGAAGAGTCTCTTCAAAACGTCTGCAACTGCTGTGTGAGCATGAGCTGGCACCCGCTGTTGACGTGGTTCATGACCTTCTGCTTAAGCTGTGCAACCTGTTCTCTGAGCATGTTGGCAGTGGATGCCAGCTCTGAGTTCTGGGCTTTCAAAGTTTTCACTTTTTCTTCCAACCGGGCAATCCTTTCCAACTTCCTTTTCCGGCATTTGGACGCCGCGATTCTGTTCCTCATGCGCTTTCTCTCGGCTTTGATTCTCTCCTGTGACTCCATGTCAATGGGGGACAGGGGAGGAGTTTCCCCCGGCATTTCAGGTACAGTCTGCGGCTCCTCTTTCAGAGCCTGGAGCCGGGGATGCTGCACGGGCATCTGGGGGTTTATGTGATGCTGGGGCGCGTATCCCATGCTGTTGGCGTTGTAGTTAGGCGCGGAGCTGAGCGCGTTGGGGTTGAAGTTGCTGAGGTTGGCGTACACCGGGGGCTCGCTGTGCAAACTGGTGTTGAAGCTGGTGCTGCCGGCCATGGAGGACACAGGTGCCATCCCGCTGGTGACAGGCTGGGCGGCCGAGGTGACGCTGGGCAGCGTGTTCTGGTTGTGCAGCTCCGCCAAAGCTCTCACGAAGCCCTCGGCGAACCCCTCCTGCTCGTCGGTGACATTCTTGGGGCACAGGAACTGCGTCGGGGTCGGCGTGGTGGTGATCAGCCCGTTGCTGGACTGGATGATGAGCCGCTCCAGCTCGGGAGAGGCCAGTTTGAGGAGCCCCACGTCGGGCGAGGTGAGGATGTCGGCGTTCTTGTTCCTCAGGTGCGGCTTCAGGTTGCTGGAGGGGTCGGACAGGTTCAGCGTCATGTTCTGCTTCAGCACCTTGGCGTTATTGTATCCGTATCCGCCGCTCTCCGGCGGCGCGAAGCCGGCGCTCAGCGCATCCTCGTAGAAAGTAGGCTCCATCTTTGCACTCATAGAACACAGTCCGGGGAGGGGAAGCTGCCCGGCCGCCGCTCAGCTCCCCGCGGGCACCCCGACCCTCCCGGGGAAGGGGAACGCGGAGCCGAGGAAGGAGAAACGCGGAGCCTTACTGGATCGCTGCCGCCGCCGCCGCGCTGAGAGCCCGCCCGGCCTGGCGGGGCGCCTCGCCGCCCTCCTCCTCCTTGTGCCGGTGAGTGCCGGGACGCCGCTCGGCCGCCACAAGTACTTTCCCTGCCCGGCTCCGCGCTATTCCCGCTCCACCGTCCCGGCGGCCGCACTCAATCGCGCTCGTTCGCTCCCGCCCGCCCCGCGCTCTGCGCCCGCTCCCGCCGTGCAGCCCTTCACTTATCAGCGGCCGCGAGCCCGCTAAAAATAGCGCATGATGTCACCCCGCGCGCTCCCCATTGGCTGCCGCCGCCCCGTCCCCGGGGGAGGCGGGGCCAGGGCTCGGCGCGCGGGCCCGGCCCGGGTCGCCATGGCCACCCCCCCCCTCAGAAGCTTCTTGAGCGCGCGGGGCCTTGTGGGATGACGTAATGCCGGGGGGGCGCGCGCGGGGCAGTGTGGGCTGACGTCTTTGTTTTTGAAATATCTGGTTACCGCGTCCCGCGCGCGCGGCGGTGGCCGGCGGGGCCGCCCGAGCACCGGAGCTACGGCGGGGGCCCCGCGCTGGGCCCCGGCCCGCCGCCGCTCCCGGCGTGCTTCTGCCTCCGCTTCTTTGTTCGCTCGTGCGTTTGTTTGTTCGCTCGCTCGCTTGGCGGCCGCTGCCTCCGCCGGGTTTCGGGCTGTGCCGCGTTCCCCCCTCCCTTCGCCGCTCCTCCCTCTCCCGGCGGTGGTTCGGCCCTTCAGGTGGCGCTCCCGGGGAGCCCCACGTGGTTTCCCCGTCCCGCCGCCCCCGCGGCTTCCAGGCAGCGCCGGGGGCGGCACCGGGGGTACCCCGCGCTCCCCGCCCCGGGCTGAGCCCCCGCGGCTCCCGCCGAGTCCCCGCTCGCCCGCCCGGCCCGGCGGGGCTTCGCGTCCGCCCCCGCACCTCCGGGCACGGCTTTGCCTTTACCGAGAGCCGGGGCGTCAATTCCCGGCCTCAGGAATAACCGGGAGAATACAGAGGGGAAATAAAACCCCACGGGAAAAAAGCCGGGGTGCGGATGGGTTTCTCTGAACTCGTCCTCCAAGGGGAGGGGACGGCGACGGCCTAATTTTAGACAGTGCCCCAGTATTGCTGTGGAAGTGCAGGTTAGTCGGGAGAGAAAATAAGGGCTGGAGCCGAAGGATCGCGGTGGAGGAGAAAAGTCCCTGCTGGCATGTTCCCCTCGGAGCAACAGATGGGAGCTGTCTGGTTCGCTGGAGCGGCTCTGAGCGAGCGGCGTTCCAGGGCAGAGCGCTGATAAAAGGGCTTCTCTCCTTAGCCGGCCCCGCGCACGCCCTTCTCTCGGGGCGCTGGGCTTTGGGACCTCTGGGATAAAGTGCAAGCAGGTATTTGAGGACAGACGGTGACAATACGGGGTGGCACAGGGACCGCAGGGCTGTACTGTTGTGTTTGATTGCCAGCGGTGCAACAAGTGCTCCTTACGCTTCCGACACGGAGCTGTTACCTGCTGTTCAGCTTTTTGTCAGTGCAGAACTTGGTCTGTCAGCTTCGATCCCTTCTCCACTATACGTGAAGCTAACAAAGTTAGGTCCAGTTTTGAAAACACACTTTCAAATTCTCCAGTGCTATTTTTTTCCTGGATATAATAACATAATTACCAGTTACCGTATAGGAAGGAGCAGTGAAGCAAACAGAAACATCAGCAGCTGTGAAAGAAAAGTGAAGGTCCAGCTCCCCTCTTTGAGATTTTCCCTGGTGTTCCCACCTGACTTTGGCCACACGGTGGGCACCGGTGTGCGCTGGAATGATGGAAAATAATACATGCGGTGTGTTAACTGTTTGTGGCGCAAAATACAAAATCTGAACTGGATGTGGGGGCTCGCTGTGTGCTGCTGGTGTCTGCACAGCCTTCACAGAGGCAGCATCTCTCTGGGCTGCAGGTAACTCAAACTTCAGCTGCACAAACTGCTGCCAAACAGCACTAAGTTACTGCACATGCATAAGGAAATCTCTGAAATTCATTAATGCAGTGAGCACTCAAAGCAGTTGCTTAATTCCTTTTTAATCCTTACATACAAGATAAATAGAGACCAGTGTCTAACTCTTCTGGCCCCAGAGCCAAGGGGCATCAAATGAAACTGGCAGGTTCGGAATAAACCAGAGAAATGTCTGCACAGAACTGTGCTTCAGCACTGGAACTCCCTGGCAAGGGGCGGGCTGAGGGATTTTAACGCGATTGGATGAATTCACAGAAGAGAAATCACTTAAGGTCTGTGAATCACGGAACGTCTACACTGGCTCTGGAAATCCCAGAGCTGCAAATGACTTGTGCCTGGGGGGGCATCCCTGGTTTCTGTGCCTCCCTAGGGACCCTCTCCTGCCTCCTGTCAGAGATGGTATCTCGGCGGACCTTGATGTGTTACAACCCCTGGAGACAACCCATAAATGATCCCTGTGTCACCCCGCAGTTTTTGTGTTTATAAAGGGCAAGGAAGAAAATCTGGAGAAATGCTAGACTGGAATTCGATGTCGTTTATTGTGCAGAGTTTTTTTCGTTGTTGTTGTTGTTGTTTTGGTTTGTTGTTTTTTTTTTTTTTTTTAAATAAAATATTTTAAATTCCAAATAAAGCTAAAAATGGGGGCAGGGAGGTTGTTTGTGGTTTCTGGTACATAGGAAGTCATGCAATTAATTTGCTCTTTAGACAAATACTACTAAGAAAATTTATTCTGATTAACTTTATGTATTTAATTGGTCGTGTTGTTTTGTTTTATCTTTTGGGGTTTTCTTCTGCATGTTTCTTTTGTCCTAGAAAGCCAAGTTCAGACTATGATGAACATGCTCAGCGTAGCTTAAACCACTATTTATCACAAATTTGTATAACCTGAAAAACTGCCTTTGGAGCCCACTGATATCAATGCAAGGTTTTGATTAACTTCACTGAGGGTTGGATCAGGCTGGAGGGATTAGTGTAATTTAATTTTTTTCCCCCTCCACCCATTTCAGCTCTGTACTTCCTTCCGCTTGCAGAGGCGGGGTTTCAGGAGCAGACATTCCAGTTTGCTGGAGACGTGTAGGGGCCGAGGCCCTGTAGCTGTGGGGGACACTCATTACCTTAATTGCTGCTCACTGCGGGTTATTTGGTGCAGGCTGCAGTAGAGTCAAGGTGCTTGTGAAGGTTGTGGGGAGCAGGAGAGCGCTGGAGTCAGAGACAGGAGCTCTTGGCTGCTCCCAGGGGATTCTCTGCCTCACTGGGGACCTTAGGGAGGACTCGGCTGAGGCTTCAGTCCCAACTTCAGCCCCTGAGACCTTCGGAGTGGAGCAGATCCAGAAGTGTGATCCATGCCTAGTGATTCTTCATGGCCCTTAGCCAAGGAGCTGGGAATTCTGGTGGCTATGCCCTGATTTATTAAACACCTATTAATTCTGGGCTTTTACTCGCCCTTTCCTGACGTCCTTAAGAAAATATTCCTTTAGTAGGATGAAGGAACACTTCCTGACCCAGGTACAAACCAGAGCCATTTACATGGCTCAATAAACAAACTTGTGGCTAGGAATTGCCCTGTATTTCTGAGAGGCCAATACGTCAAGCAGCAGTAATGCACATTTTGATTTATAAACTTCTCTAATCAATCAATAGAACCCTGAGTGAGGCAATCAGATAATCTGAATAATTAAATGGCTTTTCAGGGACAAATTAAAATTTCTTACACACACCACATCCGTCTAAATTATATTTGGTGTCCAGGAATAAATGGATTTGTTGTTTTGTTTCACTCCTGCATCTCAAATGCTTTTGACTTATTTCAAAATCATTTGGGAAAAAAAAAGAAAAAGAAAAAAAAAAAAGGATAAATGTCAGTTTCTGATTTTTTTATATTGGAAACAGTGCTCAAAGGAAAAAAAACCCCACCTTTTTCCATATAGTTTTATTACATGTATATTCAATATTAGACATGTTAGACTATTTTGCTTTTTGTCCTCCTTGATGTTTCCGTAACATTTTTATTGTATAGAAAAGTATTAGATTTTTTTTGTCTAAAAAAAAGGACTTCACGCTTTCTAAATGTGATATCCTTCTTCACATCTTAAAGTGAACAAAACCGGGAATTGCTGGATGCTCACACACTGCTTTCCACTTGCTTGAGGAATTACTATAGACCAGATTTCTCCAACTGGGGGAGACAAGGGTTTGAAGAGTCAGAAAGCACAAGTATTTTTCTCTTATTTACTCCATGAAAGCACAGTAAAAGAAGGTGGGAGTGAGAGGGTACGAGGAACTTAGGCCAAGTGGAAGTAAAACCATTCCCAGTTTCTGCTGGTCCCAGTCCCTTGCAGGTTCCTCAGGGCGTGTTTGTGTCTTCGGTTCAAGTGGGTCCAAGTCTGCAGCACAGCACAGGCGTGGCAGAGCTGCCACCTCATCCACCCCCGGCTTCCGTGGCCTCTCCTCCTGCTCTTTGCTCCCAGCAGGACTCCCGTGGCCAGGTGGAGATCCAGGAACTGAGTCTGAAATAAAACCCAATCAATACATTTGGGAACACGGGGGAAAGGTGGGAATGCATAGGCTGGGGGAAGAGTAGGATTCACAGCTTGGCGTGGAGGACCCTGGAACCAAAACTCTAAAAAAATCCCCGGCCAGCCTTGAGTGAGTCTTCATTTTGCACATGAAAAACGCTCTTCAGAACCACAGGCACTTGTAAATGAATATCGTGTCCATCTCCTCCACCCTCCATTAGTCATCGCATAACCAAGCCATACGCACTTAGTCCTTTTCATCTTTCTTCTTGTCAAGCCCTTTAGCCTGTCCCCCTCACCTACTCATCCCACCAATCATTTTAATTAATCTCTGAATTTCTTTGAAACTAATAGTTTGTGGAATGGGGGAAAATGAGTAGGTTAGAGAGACAAGATTGTGAATGATGGGAGGTGGGGCAAAGTTAGGAGGCTTTGCAAGACCTGTTGGGTTACCTCTGGGGCAGGACAGCAGTGCTGTAAACACACAGAAAGGCTGCAGAAGTGAGGGAGGAACCACTAAAAACATTTTCCATTTTCCTAAGAACGCTGCCTGAGCAATTCAAACCCTGGATGTTGATGTGCAGCAACGTCTGAATGAAAGATGTGATATGATTGTCTCTAAAGTGAATGGGATGACCTCTTCACTCAGTAGTTACACTAATTTTCTCACTGTTGTGCTGTAGAAGATTTCAGTGCTCACTGCAAGTGCTCAGAAATACATTTTTATATAAGTAATGAACTTTATATTTTTTTATTCAAACATGTGTATGTATTTTTTAATTTTTGATCAAAACCCTGAGCCAGTAGAAGTTAACCCCATTGTCTGGACATGAGTCTGAAAGGAACCCAGGGCCTTGCTTCCCGTGCTTTTTAGAATCCTGCAATGGCTGGGGTTGGAAGGGAACTTAAAGATCATCTTGTCCCAACCCCCTTGCCCTGGGCAGGGACACTTTGAAGGATGTTTGGGATATTACAAATCTAAATGTCACACCAGTAACGTCTCCGTGCTCATTATTTCTATACCACAGCTTAGCTGGTGCTCCGGGAAATAGAGAGTTGGGCAGAGTTCCCATCCTGTGGAGCTTGCAGTCAGAAAAATCCTCTACACACCAAGAAGGCTGGCAGAGTAGCAGTTGATCCACAGTGGGAGCCCAGAGGGGGAAGGTAAGCAGGAGAGGAGGCACTGGAGGACGGGTGGCATATGGGAAGCAGACGGCTCTGCTTGGCATTGGGAGCTGGCAGCAGGAAAAATGTACCATACAAATAGAAGCATATTGATGCTGAGTGCTGGGGAGGCAGGTGAACGCCTTTGAAAAGATGTTATTTATTGTGTTCAGGGGGAAGGATCCTGCTGGAAGGGTGCATATGTTGCCATATTACTGAGGTGGGGTTTCGCTGTGGAGAACTGAAGTTAGCTTTGTGGTCTTTGGGTATTTCAGTAAACAGACAGTAGTGTCAACAAAATGGATTTATTTCTGGTTGCCAGTTGTGACTGAAAGCCTCAGAATAACTGGGTTTAACCATTCAAAGCCCTTGGTAAAACGGCTCGGTTTTGATTAGGGTCCCAGGACAGATACAGAGTGCTTAAATTTTTAATTAATAAACAGTCTGGCATCCTGTCAAAGTTGACACCTTTCTGTGTCTTAGCAGCTGTTGGCACAGTAGGCTCCTGGCAACCTGGGATAAAGAGCAGCACTTGCAACAGGAGAAGGGGAGGAAGCGAGTCTGCATGAGACCAGAACTGCCCAGTGAAAAGCAGCACAGAGCTCAGGGATTTCCAGGGAGCAATCAAGCTTTCCTGCTCTGTGCCATGGGCTTGGACACGGACAGTCAGTTCCTGTCCTAAATGTCAGCAGTGGCTGGTGGGTGACAGATGTAAGGACACCTGTCTGAATTCGGGTAATGGCTCTGACAGGAGGAGCAACAAACAGAGAAAGGATTCAACAGTGAAAGTAGGTCCTGCAGGTTGCTCCTTCCCAGGGATTAGTGTGGTGGAGCCTGTGGGGAAGTTTACAGAGTGCCTGCTCACGTAATTCAAATGGAAACATTCACTGTGGATGACAGTCATTTGTGTTGGAGTCATGGTGTGGGAGCAGTTAAGGTTGCCAAAGAGCCAAGGAAGGCAGTGTAGGGAGGAGGAAAGGGCACGGCCTGGGAAGGACGGTGCCTGGAAGCACAAGCAAAGTTCACCTTCTGTTTCAGAGAAGGTGCTGCTGAACGACTCCTCTTCCTCTGTCCCACCTGATTAATAAACAACACTCTGATCTCTGGTCCCAGCTGAGCTATCACACAGTGACGCTGCTGCTCCTCCCTGTCTGGGCAGCCCTGTCCCTCAGGCTGGGAATGTCCTGGTCTCACCCACAGCAGACCCTCAGGACTTGCACAGGAGAAGAACCAGGATGCTCAACCTCTCAAATTTACTGTTCTGTGGTAAAAATTGTATGCAGCTGCCAACATTCCAGCATCTCTGTGTTCCTGTCTTTCAGAAGGAAGAAGAGATGGAAGATTTAGCCCAGAATCCTAAGGGTCCCTACCTGAGATCTTGTGTTTTACAGTGGGCTCAGGAGCACTGTTCCCATGTGTGTTAGTCCATGAGCAGCAGGTAGTGCCTTTTGGATGGGTTGCTCAGCTCACAGGACTGTTTACAGTCTGTTGACAACATAGGAAACATACAAAAAGCCATAACATTTGAATATGTTAAAAACAAGTTTGTAAGATCAAGGAGAATTTTCAGAATAAAAGGAGAACACTAAAGCAGAGGCCTAAAGGCTGTGATGACTGTGAACTGAAATTCAGATTGGTTTATATTTTACTCTTTTTTTTTTTTAAATAGGAAACAACTAGAAAGCCATTCCAGAAGTGGCTGTGTGGTATTTAGAGAGCTGGGTACCAGCTGCAGCACGCACAGACTTCCAGGTTTCTGTTGAGTGAGGAGAGGGCTGTGGGCTCAGGTAAGTCATGTGAGGGAGGTGAAACGCGTGTGTTGTAAGAGTTAATGGTACAATGTAGCCTTGCTCTACATAAGCACGTTTTGTGCTGATGTTTCCCAGTTCCTGCAGCCCGTGTAGGAAAAGGTGTGTGGCTGGCAGAGCTGCAGGCCCAGGCACAGCACTTCTGGGTGTGGATGCTCCCAGCCCATTGCCAGGTGCTTCAAATAGGCATTTATGTCAGAGATCTGAGGTCAGTTCAATGATAGCCAATTTCAGGCCTGGATTATTACATAAATATTAATAAGAACAGAGGTATTATTTCACATTTATGTTATTGGTCAGCAGAGTATTCACCTAACCCTTACACACTACTCGTGGGGAATATATTTCCCTTCAAGACTACTAAGAAAACTTTAAAATTTGGAAAAAAAAAAAAATTGTTCACCTCGTTAATATGACCTTGTGAGTTTAATGAAAAGTAATCTTATTTTTTGTATGCCCAAAGAGGAAATACAGGAGAAGAGAGTCAGCTCAAATGGGGATTACACTCTTCCCTACTGAATGACCCTTAATCACCTTTAGCATATTTAATATTTAGCATATTTAATCGCCTTTAGCTTGATTTCCCTCCCTGTAAAATGGGCATATGAGACTGAAGTCCTGGTAAAGCAGGCAGATCTGAGAGGAATAAATGCTGGACAAGTGGTATAAACTACTTTTATTTTTTAAAATACACTAAGGTATAGAAGCAATGGATTTGCATCTGCAAGAAGATCTGGGATTAACTTGTTGGTATAGAATCTTTGTTACTGTCCCCATTTACTTTTAGGATATCAATCAGTGGCATTTTTATTGGTTCATGAGCCTTGTAGTGCATTTTGAATCTGACCCAGGACTGTGTGGAACAGACACTGGCACTTAGATTTACGCCAGTTCAACTCTCTGGTCACTCTTTTTTTTTTTTTTTTTTTTTTTGACCAAATATCTTCCTTGTTGCTAAAGGCTTACTTTTTGCAGGGGTTGTTTTGTTTTCTTTACATTCAGAGTCTCCGCTTTGAGGGGCTCTGACAGTGATTTGGAGCTGTTCATGTAGGAGGAATTATCACACGGCAGCTTCCCAGAAGGGGGATGCTGAGGCACAGCCACCAGCACCTCTCCACCTTCCCACTGGTAGTTTCCTAAAGAATAAGCCCTATCGCTCAGTCCAAACCTTTGGCAAGAAGATGACCGCGTGAAACATGGGAATTCTGTTTTATATCCCCCTCGGGGAACAGGATGGGTGCCACAGCCGCGGGGAGGTGAAGCTTAGGGCCCCTTTAGTCACTTCCACCCGATCAAGGTGCCGACACCGGGGCCGGCCGTGCTGACACCGGGGCCGGCCGTGCTCACAGACACCGGGGCCGGCCGTGCTCACAGACACCGGGGCCGGCCGTGCTCACACACACCGGGGCCGGCCGTGCCCACAGACACCGGGGCCGGCCGTGCCCACAGACACCGGGGCCGGCCGTGCCCACACACACCGGGGCCGGCCGTGCCCACAGACACCGGGGCCGGCCGTGCCCACAGACACCGGGGCCGGCCGTGCTCACAGACACCGGGGCCGGCCGTGCTCACAGACACCGGGGCCGGCCGTGCTCACAGACACCGGGGCCGGCCGTGCTCACACCGGGGCCAGCCCTGCTCACACCGGGGCCGGCCGTGCTCACACCGAGGCCAGCCCTGCCTCCTTCCGGCTCCCACGCTGTCCCCTCCCTGCCGCTGACACAGCCGCCAGCCGAGGAAGGCTCTTGGGAAACGCGGCCCGCTCCATCCAGCCCGGCAAAAAAACCTGAATGGCTGGGCAGAAAGGAATTTTGCTCCTTTTTCAGGGTGTCACCGCATATCCCGGATTAAAGTCCTCGTTTAAACGCCGTGTGAGTGCCAGGCAGCGCTCTCTGTGACAGCCAGGAGCTTCCCTAGTTTGTCCCAGCAGCTCCTGGCTAAAAGGGAATTGTGCCTGCTGCAGCTGGAAATTCGATCAAGCCAGTCTCAAAGCATTTCTTTCATCCTCACTTGATGCTTAATACACCTTTACTCCGGCGGGTAGTGCTTCCTTAAGCCGTGTCAACACTGCAGCTTAACAAAGGCCCGTCTCAAGAGCGGTGTTGTGTAAATAAATCCTGTGCTTTGCAGGGTGTCACGGAGTTAATGGGGAGCCTGGAGAGGGGAGGGCGTGGGAGCAGCATGCCAGCGTTAACGTTCTGTTTTCTGCTCAGGATTGCAACAGGATTGCAACAGCCCGGCCTATCTGAGCTGCTGCACGTCCCGACAGCGCGGCTCTGCTCTTGAATTTGATAGGGGCGCTGATAGAACAATGCACCTTTCTGGGAAATGGTAATGCACAGCAGGACTTCGGGTTAAGGAAATTCCGAATAAACCATAGCAGCTTTCTTCTCAGAGTGCTGATGATTTTCAGGTGGCCCACCAGGCAGCCAAACAAACAAACCAAAAAATATATATATATGGCAGTGTTCACTCGAAGATTAAAGTTTTGGGGTGAGGAGGGGGAATGTTGAAAATCTTGTGAATTTCAATAGTTGGACTTTGTGGTATCTCTGAGTCCTTCACTGGCTTCTTACAGCTCAGTAATCAGGGGACAACTGACAGGAATAACCCCCCAGGTAAAAATACACAGCTGCCTCTGAAACAGGCAGCATTTCATATGCAAAGCTGTGTGATAAAGGGCGTGCTCAGGGTGCTTTTTCAGGCCTCCTGGGAAGTTTTACAGAGAGCAAAGTACCTTTTAGCGAGTCCTTTTCTGTTAGTTTCAAAATCCTCTCTTGCTTTCCTCTAGTGTGATTTTCCCACAAAAGGTGGCAGAAACCATAAGAAAAGTCTCAACAGAGCTTACAAGATCCCCTACCCCTTTCTTTCCTTCCCTCCTCCCCCAAACACTGGGAGCTCTCAAACAATATTTTAGTATCCAGGAGATTAAAAACAATGTCTTTAATTTGTATTTGTCTTGTAATAGCTCTGACTTTCACCGCCTTGTCCTCCCCTTTACTGGAAATACATGTGTGAACACTCCCTTCTAATGTTGTTTATACGCCTGCTGTCAGGTTCAATAAGCAGTTTCTTAGCAGGGCACCTTCCCACGTGAAGGAAATGTTTCCAGTTCTTGTCCCAGCTCCTGCTTCCTCCATGGGCAGCGTCCTGACATGGAACAACAGAAATGAGTACCAGTGATGTCAGTAATTCTTAGCTGATAAATGGAAATAAACGCTAGAACCTCATGAATTTACTGGCAGCTTGGACCGGGGTGGGGGCCAACTGTTTACTGGATGTTTTAAAGGTATTCCATTTATGTGAGTTTTATATGGCCTGATATAAATTGAACCATTTTGTGGTTCAGGAAGTTTTTTGGACCATAGGACACCAATGCACCTCTTAGGTAAAAGAATGTAGTAATCCGTTGAAGTATTCTCTACGTAAATAGGAATGTTGCTGAAGAGAATCAAGATAAAATGTAAATGTGAATAATTGCTCTTAAGACAAAGAAATATTGGCAAGCAGCCACATGGAAATCGGAAATTTAAATTTAACTAGTTTTATGCCAGTAAATCATAGTGGCAAGAGTCTCAGGTCTAGTAAAATGAATGGCAAACCCGCAGGTAACTTGCAGGCCCAAGGATTTCCCCTTCATGAATGGGTGTAGATAAGTAAAATTTCCCAGAGCAGAAAAACACTTTGTAGAAGCTGCCGGGTTTTCAGCTTTGAAGTAGAGGAGATACTTTCATTTTCAGTATCTCCATTAGAACTTCTTTTTGCAAGACCAGGAGTGTGAACTCTTGTGTCTGAGCCAAAATTCCAACCTAAGCAGAATGTACTCATCTAAATTTCCCTTTTGGTTTCATTTGGCCAAGGTATTCCTTGGTGTAGAGTTGCTGTGTACTGTTACAGCAGTTGCTGTGTTGGGAGCTTGGGAAGGCGCCTGCCTGGAAGAGGTTACATAAAACCTAAACCATAATAAGCTCAGAGAAACCCCTGAGTGTGATGATTAAAAAGAGAAAACGATTAGGGAAAACACATCAAAGAGGCTCAGTGAGAGTCCTAAAAGGAAAAATACTGATTATATTTGTTTTGCTTTTGTCTTACATGAGGTAAAAGGCGTGTGGTGTGTCCTGGGTCGCCACCCTAAGGGGTGTGTACTTAAAGACAACAGAAGCAGACTCCAAGGCTTCCATGGGGTTTATTTTGGTTGCAGGGCTGGGGAGATAAGATATAATTGTACCATATACATAGTGGTGCTATCAATCTGATGGATTACCCTTCCCATACACCCTGAGCACCTTGCCTACCCTCTGCTGCTAATCTGTGTCTACCAGGAGAACTTGCTTTCTGACCTTTGAAGAAACTTTCAACTGTGATTTTTAAAACAATCACAGAAATGTTTTTCTTTCTCCAAACGTGCAGTTCCTCTCTCTGGTGAAAGCATTCAGAGGCAATCAGATGGGTAACATTGATTGCTGAAGCTGGTGTGAAAGTTCAGTTCAATAAATCGTGGGTCTCAGAGGCTAAAATTTGTTTAGAATTCTGGGTCTGGGAATAAGAGTAGACATTTATTGATAGTCCTGTTGTTCACACTCCACTGAATCCTGTTATTTCAGAACAATGTTAGATTCACTTTTTAAAGTTTTTTTTAGACTTGGTCTGACCTGGGAACCAGGTTAGAAAAGGTTTGAACTAATAAAATATGCAAAATGTGGTTTTAGGCCTCTCCTTTAATGTGGAAAGAGGAAGAAAGGTTTTAGTCAGTTATAGCAAATCCAGTAAGGGAACTGTTTACTTAACTCTCAGATTATTTATTTTAATTTAACTTCTCAGAAGTTTTCAGCTGGGTTTAGTTCGTGTGCGCTCACATATTAAAGAATGGGTTTTACTGATATGTGTTTTCAGTTGTAACTCTGGCTTCAGTAACTACAGCCATTTTCCTTTGGACATTCTGAGACAGTAGATCCCAAAAGCGAAAGGAAAATAACCAAAGAGGACTTTGGAAATGGGGAAATATAAAATATAATCCTTATAGACTTAGAATTAGGTAGGAAGATAGCATTTGAGTTTATTTCCCCTGTAATACAGATATCATATACAAAATTTCTGAGGCAATAGTGCACATTATTTTCCTCTATCAACAAAAATAATGGTAAAAAATGCAAGGAATAGGAACACGCTGTGTTGATGCCAGTTGGGTGATACACAGACTTTGCTGGTTGTGCATATTTAACTTTGGCCTTGTTAGAGCCTTCCTAAATTTGGGTCCAATTGTCTTGTACTTTGTGCTTTTGCACATAAAAAGGAGGCTGCTTGGAACAAAGCATTCCAGGTGAGAGGTCCTTGCATTGCCCTTACATCCTCCTGCCATCTTGGTTTGCTGACACACTGGAAAATCCACCCGTTCTCCTGGCTCCTTTGGGACTCTGGAGAGCAGGTGAATGGGCCAAAGGAGAGGCAGAATGGAGGAAGGTATTGGAGCAACACTTTCCTTCACACCTTACAGGCCAGAGAACTTTTCCCTGTCTGGGATGCCCTGTCCCGGTACTTTGGGTACACTGACTTTTTGTTCAGCCTGGAAGTCTAATTTTTTCTATTCCTTCTTGAAAGAGCTAATACAAAATCACTCTGTTTGTGTTACCAGTGAACCTGTATTCATTTAGTTTTGATCTGGTCCTCACAAAACATCAGAGCTGTTTGCAAAGCTAATAGCAGTGTAATGACAAAAACAGCAGTACCAAATATCTTTGGTCTTGTCCTTTTTCTTTTCCATAATATCAAAGCTAAAAAACATAGTCTTGATTTATGTGCAGGATTACTGATGTTAAAGCTATATAATAATACATCTAAAGCCTAGCACAGCATATAAATACACCAAACATGTAGCTTAATAGTTATTTGTGCTGAATGTTTTATTTTCTTGCATACTCTGTCCTACCTTTGTTACTGAGGGCACTAATGCTGCATTAATGTGAGCAGAAACAGCTGCATTTATCTTTGTTTTATTCTCCCAAGTCACAGCAAGTGCTGTAATGAGAGCCATTGTCTGGAGCAAACCTTCTGAAAGTCTTTTAAGGGCATCCATCTGGGCAGACTTTGTGGTTATAGAAGGGCTGATGCTGTAAGTATTCATCCCACTAATGGTCTCATTGATTTTTATTTGCGCTCTTTGTAGGTTGCCCAGAGTCTCAGTCTGAGTAAGAACTGCAGAAGATGTGCTGAATTCAGGAACTGCAGGCGTGTGTTCAACTAAACCCAGGTTTCTGTATCTGTTTTTAGGGTGCTTGATCCAAGTGGGGCCTCCAGAGCAGCCTGTTCTGTCTGAAGAGAAGTGCAGTTGGTGAGCAGTGTTAAAAAACAGGTGCATAAGTTTGAAAATGTTGACCCAAATCTCATTAATATAAGTAGTCGGGAAATGTCATGACTTACTGAGATTAAACAAAGACTTGCTTAGAATCTTGTGACTTCAGCTCATAAATGGATTTCATCACTCATTACAGCTGCATAAACAAATGCATGTGGTACATATGCATGTTTTGTTTTGGGAAGTTGTTGTTTTTAAAGTCCCCTCAGAATTTTTTTTTTTTTTTTAATTTAATTGCTCCTAATGAGCCAACACTCCCAGGTTCTGGAGCGATGCCTCCTGTACCTGAAGCAGCACAGCCCACTCATTGCTTTTAAAAGGGAATAAAGTTTCCCAGCCTCTCTCCCCTTCTGGCAGCTGAACTGCTTTGGCCAGCAAGTTGTTTTAAAGTAGAAATTTACAATATGAAACCTGGTGTCAAAACTTTTATTCCTTTTATGAAAGCAGCCTTGCTCTGGAAATGTAATCCCAGCTCAGTCAACAACTGGAGAAAGTCCTATACCTCTGAGCTCAGAATAAGTTTGTCACATATTTCATGTATTTAATTCATGTAAATTTTCCTGTTGTCCATGGCCTCGTTTCTGCTGCTGGGGCTCTCACAAGGAATCCTAGAAATGGGTGCCCTGTGATTACCCAGGAGGAATTAGTAGTTCCCCCATGTTTTTTTTTGACAGTATGTTGCAAGTAGGATGTGGCAAGAGGAATCCAAGTTTTGGTCTTCCTGCTGTGGTTGTTCCCTGAAGGCACAAATGGTGCAGTAGTTTGGGATGCAGAGCAGACACTTCTCTGTGGATTCAATATGTTGTACAGATCAAAACTGTCAAGCCATTCTCATGTCTTTAAATTTAAAGTAGCTGCTTACAGCTAAACCCACACTTTTCAGCATCTCCAGGGAGGCAGTTATCAAAGTTTAACCTCAAAAAACTTAAGATGGCAAAATATCTTGGTAATTCTTTGAATTTCCATGTGCCATTTCATAATCACAACTGAGAAGCTGGATTAATCCTGGGTGGGTAGTGTCTCATGTTAACTTTCCACTGCAAATTATTTTTTAAACCATATCTAAAGGGATATTACTTTTTTATTTCCCCAAAGAAAAATACTCAGGATACTCTATTTTTGTGGCCATTTCTTCTAATAAAGATTCAAAAATCAAATTTTAAAATGGATATTGCTGAGAGAAAGGGATACTTTTTTTCTATTTCAGTCACAGCCTACTCTTTTTACTTATAAAAATCACAGTCAGGAAAGTAAAAAGAGCAGCAATATGGGAGAGTTCATGGTCAGGGCTGCTTATATGTATTCCTATATAGATAGATTTGTCCTGAAGTGCTTTAGTTTGTTTTGCTCCCTGGAAAAACAAGAAATCTCACTGAAAAACTGAATGAAATGAAAACTTTTTGGCTTTTCTGTCAAGCAGCCTTAATTTTTAGGCAACTTGGAAGGGAGTCTTATTTGTGTGTGTTCCTAAAGATTGCTTAAACAAATTGCTGAGTGTCTGAGGCTTTGGGTGCCCTGTCCCTTGTGTCAAAGCCCTTGGAGAATCCAGTTGCTCCTCACCTCTGGAAACCTTCCCTCTTACGTAGGTAGCTAAAAAGATGCCTGACATTAGAGACTTGCGCTGCAAAACGTTGCTGTGAATGCCTTAAAATGTCACATTAATATCAAGAACGGTTCACCCACAAACCATCTGGCTTTGCAGATCTCAAAACGATCTTTCAATTAGTTAATTAAGCTTCCCTGATTCCTAATAAGGCCTATTTGAAATGCTCTGAGGCTGGGGACAGCGGGGCTGTAGGTCTGCACCGAGCAGGCGTGGCAGTGGACAGCGGTGTCCCCGGGCAAGGGGAGATCCTGGGGAGTCCTGCCGGGCCTTACCTGGATGTGCTGGCTGGGAAAATACCTGGCTTTGTCCTTATAAGGCCAAGGAACTGCTGCTGGAGCCCTGATCCTGCCCCAGCGCTTCCCGGCCCTGCTCAGCCACAGTCCTAAAAAGGAGTTCCCTGCTCCTGCTTCCCACAGCTGAGCTCCCCAGGGAGGACAGCACTGCTGAGCCAGGCACTGCGCTCACACGGAGAGCCGTCCTTACGGGCTGTGCTCGTGCTTCTCAAGGCAGATGTTGTGTTTAGGGGCACTGCTGGGCTTCTCCTTGCTCTTGTTTAGTGAAAAATGACAGCAGAAGAGGGAGCGGTGTTGGGAGCGCCGCTGCTCTAGGATCCCTGTAGGATCCGCGCAGGGAAGGGGACGCGCGGTGGGAAGCAGCTCCGAGTCCTGAAAGCATATTAGGTTATGGTTTTATAATAGAAAGTGCTCAGCAGCAATATGAGCTCAAAGCAATTCGTGTCCTTTTTCCTGCCTGCCCTGGCTGCCAGTCCTGCTCTTTGCTTGTGCTTGCTCAGTCCTTTGTGGGGCCACGCTGGGCTCTTGGTTTCATCCGTGCTGAAAGCCAGGAAAGGGTTTTCTGCTCAGATTCACAGAGTGGCATCACAAAACACTGTGCTCGTGTAACTGAGCGAGTGGTGAGTAGGAAAGAGGGGGGAAAAAATTATTAATGCCCCGTGCTCCTCCTAATGTGAAACTTTTAGGTGCTGTACTCTCCTTCTGAATAAAACCTCTTCAAATACTGGGTATTTTATGAGACAGTTTTAGAGGTTTAATTGAAATTTTCTGAAGGATCTGATTATTGGCTTATTTATTTCACATGCCAAGTGACAAGCTTAGTTACAGTCTGATAGATTTTTAAGGGCAAGTTCTTTACTGGAGCCAGATTTTGGAAAGGCTTGAATATGCTAATTCAAAAGGGGGAGTGTACGGGACTTTTTTCTTTTATTAAATCAACAAATCATCCTACCTTAATTTGAAATAATAAAGAGGAGTGTTTTTTGAAATTTAAGATCTGTGAAATTCTGGCACTGAGCAGTCACATGCTCATTTCAGAAAGGGGCTTAAAATAATTCATTTCCAAGGGGGCTGTTTGGGAAGAGTCCCTGGAGAGTGTGTGCTGTGTAGGGTGGGAGACATTGGGGTGCAGCTCCAGGCTCTGAACACGTTGTACTCGGGCACAGCAGTTTGTCTGTTCAGAGCCACATGCTTCCTTCCTTTATCAGGCTGCTCCTGGCAATCCTGCTCAACCTTTGGACTTTATGGCCTCTCTCAGGATGTAGCATTGGTTCCCTAATATCTCTTCTCTTGTCTTTTGCCAAGTTTCCAGCAGGCAATGAAGCCACGACAAGCAGGGTCACAGGTGTTGAAGGAAGTCAGTAGCACAAACAGTTATAAAACTGGATTCTGCAGTTGCAGGGATGAAATGCTGCTCTTTATGAATCTGGCACACCATCCCCATCTTTTTTTCTGAGTTTATAACATGTTTTCTAGCTCCTTTTGTATCACTGCTAGGTGTGTGCTGTGGATTTAGTAGGTGGGGTTAAGAGTACTGATGATATAGATTAAAAAAGAAAAGAAAAAGGAGATTGCCACACGCTCATTTAATGCACATTGTTAGATGAGATCTGGCCTGTGTTTCTGATGTTTTATACTGCTGGTTTCTGAAATATCTGTCATGTAAAACATTACAACAAGTTATTCCCACATGTGAATGGTAGTAAAGGAAATATTTAGACAATAAGGAAGAGGGTGATTAGAGGGGATCGTTGATCTGGCAATAAGGAAGAGGGTGATAGACACTCTGGTACCACGAGGCAGGAGGTGACACACACCTATGGAATTTGATAATTTGGGAGCACCACTTACAGCTGTAGGCTTAGGACACTAAACATAGCAAAGAAAAGTTTAAGAAAACCCTGGCAAAGGGATGCTCCTGCCTCTGCCAGACAAGGGAGGGGGTAGCCAGGAAAAGCTGTGTTGGAATTTAGGGAATACCACTCAGTAGAGAAGCTCTTCCCCTTGGCATTTCTGTTTGGCTGTTGGTTGTGGTCCCAGCATACCCCTTGTGTCATGTTTTGTGACCCAGAGCTTTGGAAGATGTGTGTTTTTTGGGAAGACAAACAGGTGAAATGACAGTGGGAGGACTGCCAGAAGCACACTATTCTGAATTCAGAAAGTACCCTCATGTAGCTTTTAAAGTGAAAAATGTTGCCTGTCTTCCATACTCTGACATTAAGGCAGAGCACCTTTAGTGATGTTGGTGTTGTTATAGACTATTCCATCTGCAGTCCTTTGTCTGGTCCTTTGTCTGCAGTTACAGTGAAATCAAGGACATTCTCCTTCCAGAATTACATTAAACTGTAGAATTCAGAATATATAAACTTACCTGCCTGAGAAGATTTCACTGCTTTAACCACACAGATAGAACAGTGAAAGGTTGTGATTTGAACGTGAAATTTAGAAAACTTGGGGCCCTTTCCACCACAGAGGTGGTGGTCTGAAGCTCCATGGTATAATGGTAACCCTCATGTTAGCCCTAGGTGCAGACTCAGCCCTTTGTTCATTGTCTGATCATCAATCTTCAGTTAATTCAGAGAAACTCACTGTGGAAAAGGTGACTAAAGGTATCTGAATTTGCCCTTTTGCCATAGGAGGAACTCAGCTGCTGTTCTGATAACCCAGGGTAAGGCACACTTTAGAACAAGCCAGTGCTGTTAAACCCCTTCGTAGGAGCTGTAATCTGTGTTTATAAATGGGACCATTATCAGGAAACGTCACTAAGAATCTAAGGAATCTTTAACCAATAGCTTATTGCTTCCAGGGATGGGCTCTGTAGGCAGCTTATAAAGAGCCAACATTTTACTGTTGGTGTGTTTTTCCAGGAAGCAAATACACTTTGCTGGTGAGGGTGTTTCTGTGTAAACGAAACCCATGTGCTCAAGGCTGGCATTGCCACTTGTGGAGAGCAAACTTACAGAATTTAGAGAGTCAACCACTAGAGCTCAGTTTATTCACTGCTTTAGCGGAGCAGATTGGAAATCAGAGGAATTAGTACTAGGGAATCTTTTGCTATTAATTCACTCCTGGTAGTCTGTGGACCACATTCATTGATATTTCAAAGGCTGTGAACATTTCTTTTTCACTAAGTGCAAATTCTTCTGCCTTAATGCAAAACCCAAACTCATCAATGCTTGCAAGAGGCATCCTAAAGGCAAATGGACAAGTCAGAGCCCTGAGTGACCTGGTCTGACCCACAGCTGACTCTGCTTTGAGCACGAGGTTAAACTACATGTCTTTCTGGGGTTCCTTTAAACATGAGTTATCTTATGATCTGGTGATTTGTAAAAATGGTGAATGTGTCTCCTAATTGTATCTCCTTTTGCGGTATCATACTTTGAACATTTTTTGAGATGGTTGCTTTCCAGAAAAGACTTCAGCACTGAGCCCTTTCACCTGCCTAAGTCTAATCTCCCAGTCAGTCCCAGTGCAGTGAAATGCCATGTTATCCTTTGAACATGGTTACTCAACCCCTCTGCAGAGAACACAGTGCCAGTCACAGGTCCCAGTGTCCAGTATACCACAGGAGCCACACCGTGGGTGTATTACCCACTTGTTAAAAAAAACACCCCACTTTTCATGACCCCTAAGAACAATGTGTTGTGATCCTGAACGGGTTTGCCAAAAGGAAGGTGGCATTTCCCTGGGCTCTCCTCACACGTGGGCGCATCCCAGCTTTAAAGGTACCAACCAGAAACACCTTGAAGTGCTGGGCTATAAACTACAGCAGCCCAGCTGCTGTTATGCAAGTTGTGTGATGCTTGTGGTGAGGATGGGAACCTTAAAAATTGGGTAGGTAAAGAGCAGGAAATGGGAGCCATTACCTCTGTCCCAAGGGAAGTGGTTCCCCCTGTGAATCACAGCCCTGGTTTCGCTGTGCTGTGTGGGAGTGGCGTCCTGTCCCAAGTGGATATTCCCAGCTCCTGGGGCCTGCCAGGTCTGACTGCTGCAGGGGAAAGGAGCAGGACAGTCCTGGTCTCACCAACATCGCTCCTGTGCAGCCTTCCCTCATCATCTGGGGAGCAGGGAGGATGAGGATGTGTCAAGCCCTGTATGGTGCATGAATTGATTGCTCTTTTGCTGTTAGGAACAGCCAGAAAGGGACAAGGACTGCAGTCCTTTGCTCAGGAGTTTGGCCTTGTGCCACACAGTCCCTGGGTCATCCCTTGGAGAACAAAACCTGCTGCTGTGTGAGACAGCCCAGGTTGCCAAGTCTTGCCTTCCCCCCGCCGTGAGTCACCCGGCTCTGGCAGAGGCTGGAGCTGGAGCCGGGCTCCCGGTGCCACAGGAACCTCCTGCCCTGGCTCACACTGCAGCCTCTCCTGGAGGAAACCCTCTGTCGGCTCCTGTGCCCGCTCTGCCTGTGCCAAAGGGCTGCCACACCCCGGTTCTTGGGGCCTTCTTACTCATAACTGAGACAGACACTGAAACCAAACAGTCCCTCCTCTGCTCCCTGGCCTCTGCGGCTCCCACTGCCTTTTCCAGTGCCCTTCCTTTTGTTCTGTCTATCCAATGCTCTGCGCAGGAGCTGTTTCCATCCGTTCTCAGAATGAGACAGATCCTGGCCATTGAGTGTTGGTGGTATTTATCCTTCCTAAGCCAAACAATGGAATAAATCCCCAAACCTCTGTTAAACCCCAAGGCTGTGTGTGTTTCTTGGAGCAGTACAATTAATGACACAAGCCATGAGTGTGTACAGTGTGAAGGGACAGAGCTGTGTCTTCCTCTTCCCTATCTTTCTGCTCTGATTAAGTGCACCTTCTTCCACCTCTGATGCTGAGGTGCACAGAGCTGCCCCACAGCTCACTCAGAATGATCAGGTCATTTAGAGGTTTGTGTTGTTGGTAGATCATGGTGGAGAGAAAGCAGCATCTGAGTCTCCAAGTCTTCTGGAAACATTGTGGCTCACCAAAGACCTTTCATCTCAGCCCTTGTTTCTTACTAAGGACTCACCCTCATCATAGAGCTAGAGATGCAGCAGAACCGATAATTTTGGGAATTTGGGTCTTCGATATAAATTGAAGTTAATTTTATGATATTAGCAAGCTGAGGCAATGGAATTTTTGTGTCATGAGATGTCTTTGCAGCAGCAAAGTCTGTCATTAAATCTTAATGGCAATCCATTAAAGTGTTTGCAGTTTTGGACAAAAGGTGGCACTTATCTAGTAAAGTTAACAAGGGAGTGAAAGCCTCTAGATCTGATAGGAGTGACCCAGGGCAGGTCTGTTGGTCTTTTGTGGATGGACTTCAGCTTTATCTGCTCATATGCCAAGATAGCCAGGTGTAAACTATTTATATTAGAGAAGTTAAGTGTTCCCGGTAAAGTAGCTTGTGGCCTGAAACAATAATTCTTGCTAAGGGTCTGAATTTATTAAGTCAATAATTAGATTGTTAGGCATATGGCTGTGCCTGTGTAGGTGTCTGAAGTTTATGTTCCATCTGGTTTACATCCAGTGAGTTCAGGTAATTTGTAGAAGACAATCCATGGGTACAGTGAGGAGCTGCAAAAAAAGATTTGTAGAAGAAACAAAGGGGGAAACCACACGCAGAAAATCTCAGGCTATGTGGGAGGGAAGAAGAACTGGATGCATCTTTTCCACAGAAGTCAGGTTTAGCCAAAGGGCCAGTCATGAAGGTCAACAAAGGGCCTCTGGAAGAAACAATTTCAC
Source organism: Sylvia atricapilla (assembly GCF_009819655.1). Classification (NCBI taxonomy): domain Eukaryota; kingdom Metazoa; phylum Chordata; class Aves; order Passeriformes; family Sylviidae; genus Sylvia; species Sylvia atricapilla. Next base: position 27,352,577 of record NC_089148.1, on the reverse strand, counting down.
TCTTATTCTCAGGAAAGAGGATCCACATGTGTGCTTAGAAAAGCCAAACGAGGTTGTGCTTGGACTCACACGCTGTAATGTGGGTTCAGAAGTCGAGGACATGTTGAAATAGGGAAGGATGGTTGCATCTGTTGTCAGAGCCAGTGAACAGCTCTGGTTTCACTGGCACCTCAAGAAAGGTGAATTCCCCTCCTGCCCGTAAGCCTGGGTAAGAAAAAACAGGCACATGGCAAGGTCTTAATGATAGAAAGGTTCTTACAGGGAACTGGAAAGCATGGAAGGGATTTCAGGGGCAGGAGTGCAGTATTTTCTGAAAGGCAGAAAAATACTTGTAAATACTGCATCTATTCAGATGGAAACAAGTTCTTTTAGGAACATCTGATAATAATTTTTCAAGTCAAATACAATTCTTACTTTAAAAGTGTGAACAGACACTTCTGCTTTAGATAGACTGAAAGCAGCCTGAAATCAACTCCCTGATACCCCTCAGAAAATGCCATTTCCTTAGGTAACTGTAGCATCTTGGAAGTTTGGAAGTTTGTCCTTCATGATAAAAGGGGACACCTTTTATTTCTATAAATAAAAATCTCCCAAAATTGTGATAGTGTTATGCAGTAAGTTGAATCCAACTGTGTACTGAACACAAACCCCACCAATCTTACAAGGTATTTTGTATTTGTTATTTTATGGGTTTGGTAAAGGCAGAATCGCCAGTAAAGTCAGGAGGGGAAGTGAAATTGCTGGCTACCAAGTTTTAGCTGTTATTTTTAATGTAACAGTACCCCATTCCTGGATGGGGAATAGGCGTGGGGTGACAGGTGGATGCAGATGGAGCACCAGGAAACTGGGAGGTCAGGTCAGGCCACCGACACCAGGAACTGAACAGGAGCTAGGGTTGAGATTCCCAGTAAACCTACAATTAGATATTCAAGTTAATGAAGGAGAGGGTTAGCCTTAAAGACATCCTCTTCCTGGTGGTTTCTTGTATTCCTGGGTGCCGAGGTTTGTGGTGTTGTGAGCGCAGCTCTGCAACAGTGACCTTAATGAGAGTAGTTTATACGTCTCTGTCCGTCCAGTATCGCTGCAGCTTTAGAGGCTGAATTAGAAATTCTGATCAGCCTCTGCTTTCTGTGCAAATGTTCCCAGGTGTTAATCCTTGCCTTAGTGTAATGAGGTGGAAAAGCTTTCGGTTGAGATCCAAGCAGCATCTTAAAAAACAACTCATGTTTTTGTCATTGTTTTGACTGGTACTGGTCTGATTATTTGTCAAGTACAAAATATGCTCAGACTGACGGCTTGTACCTTGTGCTTTATCTTCCAGAAGAATTTTTACAGTCTCTAGTTATCAGCTTTAAAACCAGTGTAAGTTTATAGCTGAAAGGCTAGCAGATGTTTAGGTGTTGTGGGGGAGTTTAAATGCAGCTGGTAATTTTACATGCTGATATCATGTGAAACGGTGCCCAAGACCACTGTGTTATGAGCTGTGTTGGTTTTTAGGGATCTTGGTACCCTAAGAAATTATTTCTGTCTCTCTTGCCTGTTCTTTGTGCCTCTTTGTAATGCTTCCAGTAACTCCAATCCTGTACTTAGATAGAAGAGCTGATCTACTGGAGCCTTACCCTGGGAATGAACTCCACTAATCAACTGCTCATGACTCCAACAGATGTTTCTGCTTATCAGACAATTGGAACCTCATGTTCTACTATATTTCTTAATTTTTTTCCTTCTTTTGATATTGGCAGCAAATGCCCCATTACACATGTGAGCTTCAAAAACTTGTCACATGATAGCAGGAACAAATTGCTAAGCCAGTCAGCAAAGTTCAGGTTTGAAGTGGTGGTCCACTGAAGGCAACTGGGTCTTAGAAGCTGAAGGAATAATTTCTGGAATTACCATGCTGTGGTTTTGTTGTAAATGCCAATATTTTATTTCAGCATCTTGTATGAAATTTGGAAGTGTAAGAAGAACTGGGGTAACAACTCTTTTTTTCAAAGGCTGAATCACTTTAGGATGTGGAGATAAAGTTAAGTGATTCTTCTGAGGATATGAGTATTATCCTCTCGAAACCACAGAAAGGGGATGTGAATGGTTTATATGATTTTGTTATATACAGACTTATCTCCCACGGCAGGTCAAAATCTGTGAATTTTCAGACATGGTGGAAATACAGATGTGAAGAATTTACTTTTTGCTTCAGTTTGTTTAGTCCATTGCATTTAACTTTCCATTTCTAATTGATAAATGACTGATGGATTCTTGATCAATCAATATCTTTGTATGATTTGAGCAAAAGGAAAATTTGTATGTGTAGAAAAGATGACAGACTGCCACTCCACAAAGATGCAGCTTCTTCCACTGCCAGCAAACCCAGAACTGCTTCGTGGAAGTGAAACACCTGTTACAAGAGTACAATGGGACCATACAAATTGTAGGCACTGGAGACACTTCTTGGGGATTAAAGCAACTCATTTGCAAACCATTCTTCTGTTAGCAGTGAGCAGTTAATCATGAACCTTCCCCTACCCACAGCTCACCCACGCTGTGCTGATTCAGGAGCCGTGGCAGGGCATGGCTGAAAGGCACGGCCAGGAGGTTTATCAGTGTTCACACTTCGTTAGCCAAGCAGGAGCCTCACCACTTGTGGGAGACCATAACCTGAACTTATTCCTTTCACCCTTTCCCATAGTAAATATCTTAACTTGCTGCTGTTGCTGGGCTTGGGTGAGAAGATAAACGTGAGTACCAAGGGCAGTGGGAGCGGGAAGCTCTTCTGTTAATGGGAAAGGTGAAAGTGAGGGTAGAGAGGGTCAGTGCCTGCCTCTGCAGCTCCTCTCAGGATACTCACTACCTCTGAAAATTTCTCAGCTGCTAAAGATGTAATCAGTTAAGAACATAGCCAATAATACCCAGTGGGCATGTTGGCCTTGTTTTCAAGATGCTGATGCACTCTCTTCTTTAAACATCACATTTCTGCCCATTGTTTTAAAGCCAAAGTCCAACCTCCTGGTGCCGTTTGCAAGTGTTTGGTGGAACCCAAACTTGGGCTGAAGGTCTGGAGTGCAGGATTTGTGTCTGCATAAACTGTAGGTTTTTCATGACTGTAGATGAGATTTCTTCTTTGCTTCTTGTGCTTTCTGTGTGGAGTAGGAAACTGAGGAGCCCATAAAATATGGGGAACAAAAAGGTGGTGGATGATCCTCATTAGAACATGTGCAGGCGTGATGGGAGTGGGAGAAGAGCAATCATTAGGGGAAAGAATCATCTAAGCCAAGGGAGAAGAGCCTAATTAGTAGTGCTGAAGTTGGCTGACAAGCCGTGGAGAGAAAAAATTGGGTATTGATTTGAAACTTTTCTAAGTGCCATTGGAAACTGAGAGAAGAATGACGTTGGTAGAACGACTGTCAAAAGGATTCAGAGAAGTCAGCTTGATTCCGTGTAACCAGAACGTTGAGAACAGACCTGGGGTGTGTAGAGAGATCAGAAACCTGATGGCCAGTGAGAATAATTTCTAGTGGCCCCTCAGACTCGGGAGAGCTTGCTTCAAACAGTTCCCAGGCAGAGATGAGAGTGATTCAGCCCAGCATCAGCATTTCGCCTCCCCATTCTGGGGCAAGAGGAGTCAGTAAACCAAAGGCAGCTTTGCCTGTCACCCTAAGGGACTCCGGTAGATTTTTGTTGGGGTGTAAGAAAGCCTTTATTTCCCTCTGTCCTGCTTCCTGCCTTGTGGCCAGGGAGAGGGGAGACATTCCTCATTCCGGGAAGGGTTTCCAGCGCTCTCCAATCTGCTGTAGGGCTGGCTCGTAATGCCGTGTGTGTCCAGAGCACATGAGCGGGTGCCTTGGGAGCACAGTGCTGGGAGATGCTCTCGGGTCAGAGCGGGGGTTCCCCGGCTTTACCGGGAGAGTTCAGTCCCGGCGGCTCCGGGCTGCCTCCTGTCCCTGCGGTTCATGTGCTCGCTCACACACACGGATCCATCGCTGAGCTGTCATGTGCCGGCTGCACGCCCACAGCAGGAAGGAAACGGCTCGTCCCTCAAAGTCAAGAGTAGTAAAAAAAAAAAAAAAAAAAAAAAAAAAGGCAGCAAACAGTAGGCAGGCTGTGTATTGTCCCGATTCCTCCCGGACTGAAGGATTCCTTTGCCCCATGATTCATGCTGAGCTGTCTGCTCCATCCGGCAGGCACGGAGCATCCGGCAGCCGTGTCAGGCAGCCTCCCACTGGAACTGGGTGCTGCTGGCACCGCAGCCTGCAGCGCTTCAGGATTCTTTTGTTAGTCAGGGCACTGGCACTTCCTTTGGCATTTGGCTCCAGGAAGGCTTGTGTGTGAGGAGGGGCGCTGCTTTCTTGCTTTTTTTTTTTTTTTTTTTTTTTTTTTAAATATTTCTGTCGCTATTTTGTTTAGTTTCACATCTGGAACGTCAAGTAGTTTTGGTCCAGACATCTCCCTTGCTCCTGGCTCTCCGTAGGTCGAAGTTTCTGTTTTCTGATGATTAGCCAATACCAGCTGTTCTGGCAATGAAGATGTCTCAAATCAATCCTATCCTGTCTGGCTTTCCAGGAAGAGCCAGCCCTCCCCTCGCTCTCCACAGCCCCTGTCATCCAGGACTGAAATTTATCAGAGCTGCTGCGAGCAGGAAATTAGCTCCTTTACAACTTGTTCTCCACTGCTTCTTATTCATTTTATTGTTTTAACATTTTCCAGAAAATAAGGCAGAAAACAAACCTGCTTCCTCTTTAGAAGAGTTGTGCTCTTAACCTGTGAAATGCTTATTTCCTTGGCAGGCTACAGCTTATCTTTATAGCAGAGCCACCAGATTAAAATCAGTTAAAGTTGAACTCAGATAATGAATAAAACACTGGAAAACATTTAGTCATCCTTTAGGATCCTGAAGATAAGGATTTCTACATATAGGCATCAAAGCTGTGATGAACACCAAGGAAGGGATGGGCTCAGGAAAAATGGAGTGAAGGGTGCTGCCCACAGACTCAGGAATGTGCCTGTGAGGAACTTATTTGGGGGTCTGAGTCTTCAACAGTTATAATGAATTGACTTGACTTTCCTGAAGAGCTGAGCATCTGCAACTTCCACGTATGCAAAACTCATCTTAAAATTTCATTCAGGTAAAGGAAAAGTAGTTTTCACTTACTTTATATCTGACTTTAGATGCAGATATATGAATGTTTTAATGTTTTCTATGTGTCTTTGCAACAGCCACATTGGAAGATTATTTTGCTTTGAGATTTTCAGAAGAAAGACACTCTCTTAATTAGTATCAGACAGTTTTGGTGTTGTTCAGCGTTAAAAATAAATCTCTGCCTTTGCCAGAAGTAAATTTGGCAATTGTGTGCTCCCTGCTGCAGGAAAACAATGTCTCTCTGTAGAGCCCCAAACCAAGCTTTGGCAATGAAATGGGGCCCAATGTCCATTGATCTCAATGGAAAACCTATTATTAGAAGGATCACTGTGACCACATCCTGCCATCATTTTGTACCCAGAACCACCACTGAGGTCAGCAGGATTTTTGTGCAAATATTTATGGCAGGATATGGCCCACTTCAGGGCATTCTGAGGGCTGACAAGCCCTCAGCTGAATTGTTCCTTCTTCCAGGGTTGATCCTATCAGGCTGCTAAAATCTGAGCCATGGACAAGTCAAAAACCCCACCATCCAAGCTGGTGTTGACTGAAACCCAGTAGTGCAGTTTGGGCAATTTGAACTCAGACATGAGGCAAGACTCTGGCATTGCTCAATGTCTTGGTGGATTATGCCATGCCTTGGACACTGGATGGGTTGTATCCTTCTAATTCCTCAAGAAAGCAGCAAGAAACCACTTTGATAGGTCTGTGGCTTGGGCAAGTGAAAACTGTTGATAATTGAGTAATTCAAGGTTTTCATTTTCAGCAAATGCTTTGCATGTGTGACTAGTGCAGCGAATTTCCTGCTTGCCAAATTCAGTTCTATCAACACTTATTGGAACCATGAGCTGGGCTAGAGGGAAAGCTCTATCCTTTATCCTTTTGATATGGGGAATAAATGAATTCTTTTCAGCTTACTGTACATCTGTGTTTTCACTGGACAGCAGAAAACTGTGTCGCTGACTCACTGCTTGATCTTGGGTAAATCATCTAATCCTGTCTATCCCAGTACCCTCATGTGCATAAATAATGTAATGACTCTCATCTGTCTTTAGAAGCTGTTACAATAACTTGGTTTATGTAGTTTTAGCTTTACTTCAGTCTTTCCCACAACGTTTTATTGGTGAAGGAAGGAGGCTCTTACCCGAGTCAAAGTCAAAAAGTTTCTTATCCCTGCTGGGTGCTGAAATATTCACTATTCACAGGTTTAGATAGTTTGCATAAATGACAGCATTTTAGCTGTAGTGTTTTTCATACCTGTAGGGCCAGACTCAAAATTGATACGGATTTGACACTGCAGAAATTTCTCTGCTAAAATGACAACTTGGCATTTTCAGCAATAGCTGCTGCAGCCCAGCTGGGTGGCTGGAAGGTAGGAACATCCTTCCAAGCTCTGTACATGGATTCCCTGTAAAAGGTAAAAGAGGCACAACAACAAATTGATCCTCACCTGAAAGTGGACTTACCCCTTGAAGAGTAGTTTAGGTTGAAGCAGAAAAACAAATTCAAAGCTTCATTATTTTCCTGTGTATCAACATCTATAAAGAGAAACAAAAACCCAAACCAAACCCAACAAAAACCCAAACCCAGAATATGGCTTGGAAACACAAATGGGCCATTCCACAATACCAAGCCTGGAGGATATTTTCAACTGCAGAGTGCACAAAATGATTCTTTGCATTACAATCTGCGTCTTGAGACCCAGGACTAGCATGGTCTATAGCCTCTTCCTCCTGCATTTTATGCCTTAAGAAATTGCTAATCTCTGGGAAAGAATGACTTGCTAATATCAGAACTTTAGGCAGAAATGTAATAGTTTCAGAAGAACTGGTCTATTGAAAACCTTCTTCACTCAGGGGTAAAACTTGTGGAGGGGAGAGACTGCAGGATATGAAGGTCTGAGAATACAGGGGATGGGTGATATTCTCACTAAGAGCACTTCTAAGGGCTAGGAGGGAAAAAGGTTTGTGTCTGTGCTTGGATGAAAAAAATGGTCTACTTTTCTATTAGCCCATTGCAAGAATAAAACAAAATGCAAAATCTCAAAAACGGTTGCGAAATGTAATTCTTGTTTTCCAGCCAGTTTTGGGCCAGAACGATTCTGGAGGGAAAAGTTTCCTGTGAAACAGGAAAGGTGTGATCCTGCTCCTGCCCCTTAGTCAGAGGTGTCTGGCTCCCCAGTGGAGCTGCAGTGGAGCAGTTTCCAGACCCCACACAGCATCCCAGGCACAGACAGCAAGTGCCTCATGGACACAGCTCTGTGGCTGAAGTGCTGAATCAGGACTCAGACTGGCTTCAGTTCTGGCTTGCCCTGAGATTTCGTACTTCATCTTGAGCAATGCACTTAATGTCTGTGCTTCAGTTTCCTATCTGTGAGGGTTTGCCTGCATGAGGCATCAGGGACCTGCTTTAAGTACAAATGTTTTCATTTAGTACAACCTGGGACCACTGTAAGGTTAATTTAAGGGGTTTTTTGCATAGATTTAAGTTAAGTGGAAGTAGCAAATTTTCAACTCAAAATACATATTTTGTGGACGTGCATATAAAAATTTGATTTAATCAAGGTAGTAAAACTTAAAGGTCCATTAAAAAAAATTTAGGCAATCTTGGAGGTGTGAGTTTACCAACATCGGTGTTTGTTGGGGCCCCATGGGCTTCCCCACCTGAAATGGGGAATGAACCTATATCCATACAGGGTTTGGAGAGAGAATGGGATACTCAGACTTCAGAAAGGGCACAGAACCTTAAGATCAAGGTTTCTTACAGGGGTCTAATAAAAAATTCAATCTTTACATTGGTCTCCACTACTGCAGAGGCTAAACCAGTAGGAAACTTCAAATTCAGTGATTTTTTGACTGTCCTTTGAATGAAAATATGCAGGTTTAGGCTGCATGGAGAAGCTGCATCACTGAAACAAAAGGGAATTTTTTAACTGCTTCCTTCTATTGTCTTCTCTTGCTATCTGCTTTGCCACCCATGTTCTTTTTCTCTTGGAATTAAGACCATGTTTTTTCTGTTTCCCAGGAATAATAATAGCAATACTAGAAAATTACTGCTTTGCAAATAACTGTGGAAAATACACACGGAAATCTTTGGGAGTGAAAATAGCAGCAATGAATGACAGTTGCTACTAGCAATGGAAATGTTTGGCTTAAGGTATAAGAAAAAAAGGCATGAAAAAGCATGTCAGAGCTGCTGAAATTTCAGCTGGAGGACTGAGTGCATGATCTTCTCAGGCACAGGAAGAATAGAGGGGAGATTGTCAATACCCCAAAGTCCTGACCCGCCTTTGTAAAGTTCTCCTTACCACAGGCACTAAGTGTTCTTTAATGCAAGTCAAGCACTGTAAATGAGGAAAGAGAGAGAAATTAGTCTGAACAGGAAGCTTCAAATATTCTAAGACTAATTGAGTTTAGATAATTAAGGGGTTTTAAAGCAGTAATTCAGAGGAGAATGGGAGGGGAGGACAGTTTAATTGAGATTGCCTGTCCATCTGTGAATTCTCCATGCATCCTTCTGTGGCATGTCCCTCTTGTCATTCCTTCTGACCTGCAGGGGCTGATGTCGTTTGTATTGACCTTATTAGCTGGCAGCACTGCGGGCTTCCCCTTGCATTTCAGAGCTGGTTGTGCCCTGCCTCTGGTGCAGGGCACGTGTGACAGCTGCCTGTGCTGTCCTGCACTCCGAAATTCCCTGTCCTGGCTCCTTTTGGCTGTTTCTGGGGTCATGCTGGGAGCTGGGGGACGAGGAGCAGGGTTTGAAAGCTGCTTTGTACTTCAAAGGCCATTCCACGTGTGTTGGAGCTAAGTCTTCAACTCTGCTGCAGCAAGGCAGCCAAAATTGGAGTCAAGACCCAAGCCTTTGCTGCTAGGAGTAGGTTGACAGTGATGATAAGCCTGGCTGGTTCAGGGAGAAGGTTCCCAATGGGCTTGGCACTGACTGCTACTGAGAAAACAGCTTTTTAATGGATGTCAAAGTGTGTTCTGCACCTTGGGAGTGCCTGTGCTATGCCAGCTGCATATGCACCATGGATCCCTCCTGATCTGCAGCTCCCTGTGTGAATGCCTCACAGACCCACTGCCTTTAAATGCAGGGAGTGTGACAGAGGGATTTGGATACAGTGACCATAGAACAGGTGAGTGAGACTGACCTGTGGTGCAGGAGGTTTCCTGGTTGTAGAGGATGGTGTCCAAGGACTTCCAGCCATTGACTCAGCCCCTCTCTGACAGCATGGGCAAACCTGGACTGCTGCAAGCACGGTGGTGACATCTCAATTTTGATTTAGTGTCAAATAAATGAGGAACATGATGCTAGAGCCGTGTCCTGCTCCTCCATCCCTCTCGGAGGCCATGAATTCCAATTTCACACTGACTGGTGCCCATAGAAACTCCAGTGATTTAAAAGAAGGCTGGCCCAGCACCATGCCAAATGGAATCAAGATCGAAATGCTGTTAAAGCCACAGCAGGATGTGTTTCTTAATTTAGAAAGCTGCTAGCAGATAGTGAGTGGAAAGGCCTTGGGGCCTCCACGAGTCCTGACAAATTGTAACGCACTTCTTGGGCTGTGATTGTTACAAGCAGCTTAACTCAGGGACATAAGGACCTCTGAGAAAATGGTAAAGGCACCTGCAAGTGGATTGACTGTGGTTTTCTTCTTGTCTCCTGCTCTTTTACAAGTGTTGCAATGGAGGAGTTGCAGCAAAGCATGAGGGCTCTTTCCTGACAGACCATCCTGCTTGCACCAGGAATGTGCTCGTCAAAAATGAGGAAACGAACTCCAGGATGTTTTCATGGGGAGAGCCAGGCAAATGCTCTGTACTAACCTGCCATCAGCAGGTGTTTTCCTAGTGATTGTCATTGTTACTGTCCCTCTGGGGCTATTCGGATATGGAAAGTGGAATAAATAATCAAAGAGGATGTTCCTAGCTGCTAATTTTCAGTCAGATTTGATACTGGTCCAAAATTTAACACTTCCTTTTTCTGCCAGCCACATACTAAAAATAACATATTTTCAGGATATTGGAGACCACTGGAAACCTGTAGTATTTGGCACTTGAACACTGCCTTTCCTCTAGAGATCTCAAAGCAAAAAGTTGGAGCTTTATCACATCTCCTTGGAATTGGGAGAATTTGAGACATTTTTGGAGCTGCTTGAGATGTAGGTAAACAGGAGACAGATCTCAGAATGGCTCAAAAGGTCTGAATTTCCTTTTTAAAAAAAGGAAAAGCACATTTACTTTGGCTTGTCTCACAGATCTTCTGGCTCTGCCCCAGAGCAGGTTTGCCCCTGCTGGGGCCAGGGGATGTAATGGGCATGGTGGATGTAATGGGGAAAGACAACTGGGAAGATGGTTCCCTCTGCACAGATTACTGCTCAATAAAGTATGGAGAGTAGTTATTCTTGTTTTTATTTTCTTTTCTTTTTGTGGTTTGTTTGGGTGTTTTTTTTTTTCTCTAGTTAATCAGGGCTTTAGACTGCCTTCCAATAATCAGACTTATTAACTAATGCTTCTGGCACAGAGAATGTTTTTTAGATAGAGGGGTTTTTTTCTGTTTTTTTTCCTTTCCTTCTCTGTGCTTTATTTTTCTCTTTGGTCTTAGTTATTGGTTAACATAGAGATGGTGGAAGCAACTAGAAAAATGAAAGCTCTTGGCTGGCTGGCAGGGTGCAGCAGATTGGGTCTGTTTGTGTGGATGGGCTGTGATGTCCCAGAGCCAGGAGGGTTCTCTGCCTGCTCTGCCCTGAGCACCACATGTCAGATGGGACTTCTCAAGCCTTGGGAAAGCAGCTGCTTTTGCACTGTTGGGAAAACAGTACACAGGTGGGCTTCAGCCAAAAGTCCAGTAAAAGAGATGAAATAGAAACTGATTCAACAGGTGGGCTGAGAGCAAGGCAAAGTTCCCCAAGGAAACAGGATTTTTTGGGATTCTCTCCTCAAGTAATTGAGCTTTTTTTTTCCCAAGACTCAAAGTTGCTGCAGAGCCTCTTCCCTCTGCAGGACAACCAGTGATTCCTTGTGTGTGATAGTTTTGATTGCTCTGCTCGTTTTGATAATTCATTTAAGTCTCTCGAAGTAGCTGTAATTTAATCAAACTGCCTGGCAAACAGCAGGACCATTCATGCCACGGCGGGATGTGCACAGCTGCCCGTGGAGGCCCCGTGAAACCACGGGATTTTCATCTTGTGCCACCTCTCACAAAACAGAGGTGGGTCAGGCCTTGAATTCCTCCAGGTACTGGGGTGTTTTTCTTACTGGGAAGGGGCTGTTCTTTCTCTTTGATGTTGGTAATGTGATGACTTGGAGATAACTACAAGAGTCTCCTTATGGTGAGCAAGCGCTTGGATTGTTTATTTGGCAGAGAGAATGAAGTCACCTGCCTGATGAGAGATCTAAATGTTAGTGAAATGTCAAAACTGCCCACATCTGTTTAATCTGCCAAATCTCAGGGAAGTTATCATTTCCACCCAGCTTGGGGAAGCTGTTTTTGTTATGTTAAGCAGAGTGGCTGTGCCTGACTGCACTAAACCAATCTGTTGTTTTCTCCTTGCCTTTTCTCACCCCATCCTGACAGATGTGAAGGAGTACAGGTGCATCATAGATTTTTTCTTTTTTTCCCCAGTGTTGATGATAAAGTACCATGTCTGGTGAGAGATATTTCATGCCTGACTGTTGCATTATGCTTAGTGACCTTCAGACTCTTGCTTGTGTGGAGACTATGGGGACCTTTTGATTTGCAGCACTGCTGAAGCGGCTGCACACCTTGGCAAGGGCCAAATGACTATTTCAGTTCAAGTCTGTGGGTGATAAGTGAAGAGACACGTTTTGCACTCCTCTCACACTGCTGACAGATTTATTTATTTTTGAATGTTACTGATTTCATTTGAAGTTAAAAAAAGATTTTAATTTTTTTACCTAAAGGAGAAAATGCCTTAATGAAACATTTCTGTGTCTCTTTAATTCTTATTATTCAGGGGTTGCTTCCTCAAGGAATCTCTATCCCAGTTTTTCCTCCAACTCCTGATTGTTCTGGGCTTTCCCCTCCATGTTAGTAATTTCTGGCTCCTGCTTGGGTTTATTCCAGTACCCTTTGCTTCATCTCCACTTGGAAAAAAAAAAAAAATCTTTCCTTTGCATCTTGCCTCTCTTTTCCCTTGGCAGGAGACAAAAGGGAGGCACTGCTCGTGGAAAAGTATCCCCTTTCAGACCTGTGAGCACAAAGTGAGGCTGAGAGAATGGAGATGCAGTGCCTGGTGAAGAGATGGTGGATGTCTGGGGCATTCCTGGGCTGGAGGAGCAGAAGTGAAAGACAAGAGAGCTGTGGTGGGGAGCAGGATTCATTCCCTGGCTCCCTGTCTGCACTCCGTGGCCTTTTTGGGCGCCGCCAAGCAGGTGCCAGTGGGCTGAGTTGCAGTGGGTGTTGCACAAGGAGCTGCAGGCTGGTGGAAAGGCTCCAGGGAGGCAGCTCCAGCCTACGGACTGGAGCTTTGACTCCCTTAGTCTAGACACTCTCACGGGGATTACGTCAGCAATAATTTGTCAGTCTCTATTTATTTTCCGGTGGCACGGTTAGTATTTACTGGTGCTGAGATTCTCCTCACGCTCTTCCATAGTTTATCATACAAGAAGCACTTTGGGCAGAGCAGCTTCCCAGGCCACCATTTCCATGGGTTTTTGAATAATAGTAGTGATATTCATCACTACTTAAGAGAAGGAAATGGACCTAAACATTCAAATCCCTCTGAGGGGCAAGAACATCTCTTGTGTATTTTGATGCAGCTGGTTCCCCAAAAGCATCAGATATTTTAGTCAGAATTGTACATAATCAAAAATGTTCATCAGGCTTGAGAATGAGGTCTGAGCACACTTTGCTGTCACTTTAGGAAAAAATTCCTTCAGTCTCAAAACCATTTATTTGTCACAATCCTAGTTTTTTTTTATGCAACAAACCTACCTCTTTCAGGTACGGTAAATTTACACACAATCCATGGGGAATGTATCCATAGCCCAACTTTACACCTGAATGTTGGTGCCTAACATGAGCACTGTCTTGGGTTCTCTGGGACTGTTAATGAACAGATGCCTCTGAGCTGCCTTTTGCAGAAGCTTTTCAAGTAAAGTGCTGTTCTGATACACCCTCTGGAAGAATTTTCCACTTCCTATGGACTGGAGAGAAGGACTGTTATAGTCCTATTTTCTACTAAAAATTTTATGGTATAAATATAATTCTACAGTATAAAAAAATTATTTGGGTTATTTTATATTAAAATACAATTTCAAAATAAAGCTGTGTGAATAACCACCTTTGAACTTCCTCCCTTCTTCTTACAACTGGGATTAAAGTTCAGCTGCTGACAACATTTTACTCCACAACTTCTGGACTCTGCTCCTTCCATGACGTTTTGTCGAGACTCCATAATTCAGAGGGGGTAATTGAATATTAAAGATCTGATATGAAATATTCCAGGTCTACCAAATGTGAACTTCCGTGAATGTGTTTAGTGGAAAACTTGGCTTATGCAGCAGGACAATACAAATTTCACAAGGCTTGTCTTTAATGTTTTGGATTTCCCCCCAAAGTACTGAAAGGGCATTAAACCACAGTTTAATAAATAAAAATAGAACAGTTTAACTCCTTGGCTGTTGGGAAAAGGGGAAACCCGTAGAAAAGTAAATCTTTAACTCAAAACAAAAATCAAGGAACTTTCTCAAACTCCGAGGATCGATGTTGTTTTATTATTAAACCACTGTGCTGTTGTTCCCGTGGAAACAAACAAATATTTGAAGCTGTGTCACACCTTCCACCAAAACTCCAGTGTAGAATGTTTTGGAAAGTGTTTGTGTCAGTGACAGCGCTCCTGTGCTCTGAATGAGGGCTTTGTCCTGGGCTCCTGCACAGGCCACAAGGTGAACTCCCCACTCACCCTCCTGAACATTCCTTGTCTCTACACCTCTCCACCAGGAATTCATTGCACCACGAGCTCTCTATCCAAATGATAATGACACCAAAGATAAGTTTGAGGCTGCAGCAATGACCCAGATGAAATGTGTGACAGCGACGGCGTTTGGTCGTTTGCTGTGGGTTTGGGTGGGGTTCTTTTTAGTCCATAGTTTTCTAAGACCAATCCTTTTAATGTGCCAGACGATTTCACCTTGAACTCAGTGAGATCTGTTCAGAAATGGAAGGAAAAAAACTCCATGAAATATAACTGAGATTTTGGCTTAAAATAATATTTACTTTAGTGAGATAATATGATCCATCTCCTCATTACCAGTGGGAAGAGATCTTTACATGCTGCCAGATATCTTTTACCTGAGGCACCCATCTGTTTATATTTGGAGGCTGGGGGAAGTGGAGGAAATCTGATCAAAGTTAGCAGGTGCTCCTTTTTTTAATTTATTTTTTTTAATTAAAATGCTGCTCTTGTTTTCTCTTTGCCCATTTCTTTCACCTCCAGATCAACCATCACGTTTTAACTATTTTAATGAGAAAATTCTCTTGTTACTCTGTTTTCCAAACAAGGATTTTAATCCAAAGAAGGAGAAGTAAAATACTTTGACTCTGGTATTCCGTGTTGGGTTTTTTAGTGACTATAAGGTCAAAACCGTAATTAAATGTCTCACCACTGGGAAAAGCATCATATTTCTCATTTCCAGCATGGAAAATAGCCGATGATGTCTCATTAAGGACAAGCCCATTTTGCAACCTTTCCTTTGCTGGAAGCACTAATCACCTTTTTCTTGCCTACACACATACCTATTTTCACACAGTTCATAGAAGTTTCATATCTTACAAATCTCTTCTCTGCTGTTAAATATCTTTTAAATCTTCTAGTTGGTTCAAAAGCTATTAAGGCTGGAAGGGGGAAGGACATTTACATTATGTTTTTGCACATTAGGCTGAAATGCACTTTTCTGATGTGTGAGGAGACATCACAAGGAACTCAACGCTATAAAGCTGAGCTCCCCTTCTGAACAAGAAAGCCAGGTTGGATGGAGCTCTGAGCAACCTGATCTAGTGGAAATGTCTCTGGACGTGGCAGGGGGTGGAACAGGATGATCTTGAAGGTCCCTTCCAACCCAAAGCATTCTGTGATTCCGTGAGCTAGAGTTCCTTCTGATGTGTTTACTTTGTGTAATACTGTTGGGAAAGATGGGACAGGAAGGGCTTAAGGATGTGATTGTCTGGTAAGAAATACTGGACATATAAAATATGTGAGTGAAATAGAAATGAAGGCCAGCTTTGAGATGTAGGCATGGCAGGCAGGAAGATGGTGATTAACTGGAGACAGGTTGAAGGACAGAAAACAAAAGGACCCAAGAATGCAGCCCCTCTCCACCCTGCCAAGGCATCAAGGAAAAAGTAGATAAGAAGAGTAGTCTTTAGAGTTTAGAATGTAGGATGATATATTAATTTAGTAGTTCTCATAGGTTGCATGCAAAGTTTGTAGGTTTTGTACCTTGCACTGGTTGGTCACTGTAAATTAGAATATTCATCACAAAAGGAGATAGAATGTGTTGGAACAAGGTCCTTGCTCTCTTCTCGTTCTCTTTTCCTCTTGCCTCTTGGCCCCTCCTCTTGCCCACTCTCTCCCTCTGCTCCTTCTCCCTCCCTCTCTCCTCCTGCCCTGACCCCGGCACTCTCCTCACCTCATACCCCTCTCTCTCTCTCTCTCCCTCTCTCTTCCCTTCAGCCGAGGCTGGTGGCTGAAAGCAGCCCTCTCTACCCACGGCCCCTGCAATAAAACCACGTGTTTCTGGAATATCCCAGGTCTGCAGAGTTCCTTCTCCCTGCCGTCCATGGATGTCTCTACATAGTACCATGCCTACAAGGATACTGGAGTGCTTTGAATGTGAAATAAAACAAAGAATTGTCTAAAATTTTCTAAATTTTAATGGATTTTTAATCATATTTCCTTCCCTAATGAATGTTGGTATTATAGTCCAAAACCTACTCAGCGTTGGAAGGTTTAAATTGTAACCAGCTCTAAAAACCTCCATCCTTTTCAAATTACAGCCAGCTAAAAGATACCAGCATGGGAAACGTTCCTTCGCTGTGGGGTGAGTGAGCAGCTCAGGTGTCTCTGATGGACCACACACTGCAATCCCTTCCAGTATTACCAAATAATAACTTGGAAACCCTGGGCCGTGTGTTGTTTGAACTGAAGTCAGAGGCCATGTTTGGTTTGTGGTCCCTGGTATTTATCATGACAGGTGGAATATACTGAAATGAGGGGCTGGGGAGCGGAGTTTTTATTTGTAAACCCCGCTTAAGATAATTACAGTGGTGTAGAGCAGAAGGAAGCCTTGTGCCTGGGCTGGTGGTTATCTGTGTATCATGGCCCAGCACGTCTCCTGTGTAAAGGAATATGTAATTCAAGAAGTGTCCCCAGGAAAGGGAGAAGCAGCTTTTGTTCTCAACCCCAGCGTTGTCCTGATTGAGGCCACATGTTCCCTTGCAGCCCCTAATCAGTGTGGGGCTGATTCCTATTTAGTTCCTTTCAACCACTGTTATTCAAGCTTTATGCTGTTGGAAATCTGCTCATTCTCATCAAGTTTGCTGCAGGGATTCTCTGTGCCAGCTCTGGAGATCCTGATATTCTTTCTAATGCACTTTCACTGCCTTATTCAGGGGGATATTTTCCTACATAATGATTCACAGCAGCTGTGCCTCAGGCAGTGGCTTGAGGTAGGAGGTTATGTAGCAAAGCTGCTTTAAAACACTAATTTTTGTTTTTAAAAGATGTACAAAACAGAGGTTCTTGGGCTGAGGATGGACGACACAATTTGAGCATGTTGGAGTACAGTGAAAGGTAACCCATCATCTTAGAGACATTATGAAAACTCCTATTTTCTGTACACTCAAATCAAGGTGGCAGTGCATTCATATTTTATGATGACAGCTTATTTTTGTAATTTTGCTAGAAAATGCAGTTATCACCGTTCCAAATTAGCTTTATCTTTAATTTACTTGATAACCATAATATTTTCTTTGTTGTGAATGCATTGCTGTTTTATCAAATACTCATAATTTGATTTAGAATTAATAGAATTCAAAGAACTCAAGTCTAATGAAGGGAATTGTTGCCCAGGCCATAGGAAAGCTGAGTTCTAGTCCCTTTTCTCCAGAGGGCCTTGAACTTCTATCTCCAGCTTTCAGGAATGGTCTTAACTACAATAACACACTCCACAACAGCTGCTTGAACCCAGCACCGCCGTATTTCAACCAACACTGCTGTGTTTAAACCAGTCAACTAATGACCAAATTCACAGCTTCTAATTGCAGCCAGTACATGGTGTAAACACCATGCAGATGGCCTTGCTACCCTGTTAGCTTCAAATGGAAAATAAAATAAAATAAAATTTACCGGTCACTTAATTCTCTGTGTGTAAGTCTCAGCCTGACATCATTAAAGGACATTTGTTGACTGAGGAAAGGCACTAGAGTTTCCCTTCTTGCACTGTTATTTTTTCTTCTGTTAATGTGATCGTTTTGAATTTAGTGTTGGCTACAGACTTTTCAGAACTTACACATGTAATTTTTAGAAGAAAACAGAGTTGCTATGCGGTAGTAAAAATGATTATTCCTCCTCTAGCCCAAGTTACTCACTTAGCAACAGTCCTAAACTAGATCTGCTGAGCCTGAATGGATGGTTCTGTCTATCTGTTTGCCTGTAAAAACATGAGAATTCTTTATTTTTTCATGAATGCCAGTAGTATCTTCATTTCTTGGTTTTGTTGGAGACAAAATTTGCCCCAGCTAATACCTTTCCTTGGTTAATCCACTCGAGTAATGAAGCACATGCCCAACTAGAGCAGCCTGAGCAATATGACTAACTAGGGTGTGATTCCTCTTGTATTTAAGATAGTGTGAATATTTGGGTGGGCTGGTTCATGCTTTTGTGTGGTTTTTGCAAGGGTGGTCAACTACATTATTTTTTGTGTGTATCTTTTACAAATTATCAACACTTGGATAAATTTTGAAGAAGAAGAAGGGAACACTTTTCAGGGGCAAGCTAAGAATTCAGCTTTTTCTTCTGAAATGAAGTGTTTTGAACCCTGTGACCAATCTGCAGCAAGCTCTGGGAGAAAACAGATTTCCTGGCTGAAATGTTCCCACCTATGGCACATCTCTTCCCACACACAGTCCAGGGGTGCTGCTCCCTCTCCCACAGCAGATTCTGGAGCAAGCAGTGGCACGTAGGAGGAAAAGTGATGTTCAGAGGGAGCACTGGGGTCTCTGGCCACCTACAGAGGGGTCAGAACTGCTGTGGGAGTGCAAGGAAGATGATGCAACATCAGCTGTAATTATTGGAGTGAAATATCTCCCCATCAAATGTGAAGAGCTTTGAGACCTTGAAAGTCTGGTTTAGTTCTTTGTTTAGGCAGCACCTCAAACACCAGAGCCTCTGACTCAGTGCTGCTGTGATACAAAAAGTGAAAAAATACTGTGAAAAATGCTACTGGGACAAAACATGAGATTCTCTGTGTTCCTGACATTGCAAGACACAGGAATCTAAGAATGTTTGACAGTCTGTCATTGTAACCACTGAAACCTTAGAGGTCCAATTAAAACCTCATAAAGAGTAATTCGGTGATGTTTGCATATGTAAAATAAAATGCTTTCATAGCTCAGCTTTATGAGCATGTATAGGCTCTAAGAAGTCTGAAAACATTCATGTATTTTTATGAATGTCATGAACTCAAAATTATTTAGCTAATTTTGACACTTTTATTTTTTTTTTCTCCACAGGCTTTCACCATTTCTTATAGCCCAAACCACAAATAAAGCATTAAAATTATTGATGTGAGCTAAACAGGAGGGCTATTGCCAAAAATAGCAGTATTCACTCAGGCTCATTCTGTGTAGCTCTGGAAAACTTATTCCCATGCTACAGCAAAGATCACATTTTTTCCTTTCTTCACTAATAGCAAAAATATTACCTTTCAAGTGGTCTGTTATTCCTGCAGCTGGGGGATAAGCAGGTTGGATGAAATTTAAGGTAGCTAAATGAGGAAGGCTTGCCGACCCAGCCTCCTGCTAATACAGTGAATGATTTATGATGCTCTTCTCTCCTGGTGCCTTCCCACCCCCTATTTTTCCCTTCAGGATGACAGCAAAATGAGGCAAACGGGCAAATGAAACCTCGTATTTGACCTAACTGAGCTGCAGGAGCTTTGCTCTTTTTTCTTCCCACTTTAATGGAGAGCACAGGAGCAGTTTCAGGGCATGGTTGGGCTCCCAGGGAGGATGTTCAGAAGGGGTGTTCACACTCCTGCCTTGCTCTGACCAAAGAGACATTTTAACACCGGAGAAAACAAGAGGGATTTTGGAGTTTGAGCAGAATACAGATGTGGACATGCACAGGCTTGTGTAGCATGTCCACATCCTTAGAGACATTTGGCAGTGATGGAAAGACACTTTATCCTCGGATAAGAATCCCATGTGTGGTGCTCCCTTAAAGCCACGATCCTCAGCCTGGGCAACCTCCTCCCCCGTATCAGCAGCAGCTGCTGGTTGGGCTCTAAATGACCTCCACAGTCCTTCAAGGCTCCAGGAGGGAAGGAGCTGTTTTATGGGGTTCAAACTGCAGCCCTGGGAGCTGGAGCACTTTGTGCCAGTCAGTACCAGCGGCAGGGAGACTTGGGGAGGCAAGTGGAATCCACAGAGAAAAATATAAGCAATCCAATAAAGTGCTTAGAAAGAGGGTGAGGCGTGTAAAAGAAAATGGTCTAAAATAATTAAATTAAATAACCTCCTAATACTGAGGTTCGTTATGGTCTTGAAGGGAATGAGAGGCAAAGAATTGTCCTTTGCAGTAAGTTCCCTTCGATAGATACAACTCCAATTACTAAGAAAAGGCACTTTTGTACTTCCCTCAGTCAGTGAGAGTTTGGCTTTGTGCTAAGCAGTGCTGTTTTCTTCTGAGATTAACCAGAGCACAGAAACATAGATTTGTTAGCTGGTGCTCCAGGGGATTTAGAAAACGATTTGAGGAGCACATTTTGGATCTGGCTTCCCTTACTACCAGCACACAGGTTTGTAAGAGCCTCACTGAATGTAGTAACATGAGAATAAACATTCCTTCTGTTCCCCAGATGATTTTAAAGGCTACATTTATTTGTGTGAGCTTATAGGTTTTTGAGATCTTCCAACAGTATCAGTACGATGATCATTGCCAGTTTTAAAATCCATCCTGGAGTCCATGATTCAGAAATAAAATGATAATGAGCAAAAATGAGAAAGAAACCTGATATCCCTGTAAAACAAAGCTCAACCACAGAGAGCTCATCAGAGCTGGGATAACAGAGAAAATGGACCAGTGCTAGTGGTGTTTCAGCAGTGACAGAGCCCATCCTGCCTGACTGAAAGCCAGGCTTTTGTGTCTGAAATCAGAAACCCTGCGTTGTACTCCAGCCCTGGACAAACGCAGGATGATTAAGAACTTAGTAAGCATCTGTGAAGTGAGACTGAGATCGTTGCTGCCCTCGCTGTGTGTAAAAGGTTTCCCCTTGGAGAACAGCAGCCACAGGAGGCAGGGAGGGCAGGGGAAGTGTGGGGACTGCACGGGGAGCAGCAGCAGAAATGATGATGCAGGTGTAGGGCTGGGAAAGAAAAGCTTGTTCAGCTCGGAGAGCAGGGGCAGGAAGGGTAGGACCCACAGAAAAAGTAGGATGTGTATAAAAGGGGGAGAGGTGTATATCCAAGTCTCCTGCTAAATAATGAGGGAAGAAGCACATGCACATCATTGTTGTAGGAGTTTCTCTCATTAGATCAAAAGGACAACACCACAGCAATCTGTTGCTTCTGTAGCAAATACAGAGTCCAAGAGGAGGAGGGGACACATGTGGGCAGCAAGAAAGCTCTTGGAAAACAAGTAAGGAGGCAGCAGGAAAGAAACAGCTCACGGGTGGGGTCAGAGCAGTCCCAGAGTAGTCGGAGAGGAATGAGCAGGCAGATGAGTGGGTGAGGACAGACACCCCTCTGAATGTTGATCGTGGCACAGCCTCCATCTGTCCTGCTTTGGTGCACCCACTCCTAGTGCTAGGAATAAGCTGTCATACCATGGAATCAGATTGCTATTTGTCGTGGTAAAACTGCTGCCGAGAAACACAACCTTTGTCTCCTAGTGAGAGAGAAAGAAACAATCATAAATGGTGTTTACAGGCCCGAGTTGTGTATCCCACTTTGCAGAAGTGCTTTTTTTCTCCAGACTGCTTTGCCTTTGCCATCGCAGCCTGGAGACTCTGCACTACATCCACGAGTGACTTCAGCTTCACTACATCCATGGGTGATTTACCTTTCACTACATCCATGGGTGACTTGCCTTTCTTAAGCTCCAGTAATTCATGGCTGTGAGTCCAAGGCACTTCGATACCAAACAAATTCCACGGTAAAAAAACCACCACAGGAATTGATGCTAATGCAAAGCTACATCCAGGAATTCAATAACTTTCACTGTTGATAACCCAGTGAAGTTTCAGGGCAGGAACTGAAATTTCTGCCTTAACATCAGAGTAAGGAAAGAACAGAAAAGTCAGACCAGACCTCAGGTTGCTGTTGGATTATTTCTGTCTGGACTTGTGTAGTCCTCTCTTGACTCCCCTTATGATAGCCTTGAGACTGAGGATGGCTCTACAGCTCCAGATGTCTGAGTTTTGTGCTGCTGCTGGAATCTGCTTCAAAGAACAATCCTGTTTAAAAACCTCAGGAGCGGCTGTGCAAAGGCACAATGAAATGTCAGAAGTAAAGAAACGTATTTTTATTTCAGCTCTGAATTTCCTTTGGAAGTATCATCCATCACTCATGGAATGGAATGACTTATAGCTCTACATGAGGGTGTTATCATGTCCTGAACCTGATTTTAATGTGGGCCGCATCAGAACCAGGAGAGGTCACCAACAAATGTGGGCAGTGGTACCTTCCTGAGGTAACCCTGGGGGTTTCTTTTGTCCTGTTTAAAGTGAGAAAAAAAAGAAATCCAGAGGGAAAAAAAAAAGAAAAAAAAGGTAGCTAAATCTTTATGCATGTTTTCTTTTTGGAGAGAACACCTGTCTGGGGTGTTCCCTTCATTGTTTGCATTCATGAGAAGCAGGAAAGCAGCTCTATTTGCTCTGACTTCATTAGTGGCAGCCCAGCTTCTCAAATGAGCACAAAGTTTGTTTTTTTTTTTTTTTTTTTTTTTTTGCCAGCTCCAAACAGATAAAATTACTACTTGGTCAGTTCCACATAACCTTTAAGGCTTTCAATCACAGCAGTAAATGCTACCGTGCCCCAGCTCCTGCTTTTACTAAATTGTATTATAAGCACCTTAATTATAGTCTGGGCTGTCTGATGGGCCACGGAAAAGGTCGTCTTCCAAAAAACACATGATAACAGGGGTGGATCCTGGGCTTTTTTTGTCTGTTGGGAAAAGAAAGGGCTTTGCAGAGAAGATTAATAGCAAACAATGTTAATCTAAATATATCTCAAGACACAAAATATCACATTCCTTCAGGCCTGCCTTCTCGGGGGGTACTGGCATTAACCGTGGTGCTGCGGGGATCGCTGCTCAGAGCCAGGCTCCTCCTCTGCCGAGCGCAGCTCAAACCAGGTCTGCTTTTGTTGTCATTCCACGCTGAGCTCCAGCAGTACACTGAGGTCCTTCACTTGTGCTGCTTTTAGCAGGGCTCCCAGGTTGAGATCCAGTTCAAGGGCACAGGAGTGAACAGAAACACTCGCTGGGACTTCACGGTGGTTTGAGCAAATTCTCCACGCCACTGCCAAAGAGAAGCGCCAGACCTGGGGCTCACAGATGGATTAGTGCCCCTCTATAGCCCGTGTCTGCCTCTCCACTTATTTCATTATTTTGATAGGTCAGATCAAACGTAAGTTGGAGGCAGCTTTTCAAGTCTGCAGCGCTCAGCAGAGCAGAGCATCTGGCCGGGCGCTGTTAATGGCACGGCTCTGGGCCTTGGGGCAGGCAGGCTATCCTTATCACCCTGGCGGGCTGCCAGCCCCAGAGAATAATCCATTAACGTCTGCCCCGCTGGCATTCTTGCCAAATACAAGGGATATCTTTTAAATAAACACTGGCAGTTCCCAGTCGGAGGAAAGAGAAAGGGAGTAGAGGAAAAACAATCCTTGACATTTCAGTGACTTTGCAGGGCAAGCTGACACCTGGTACCACCCTTATCTGCGGGTGTTTGTGCAGAGCTGCAAAACAGCTTCTTCTTTTGGCCCGTTTGCTTTCTTTAAATAGAACTGGGAAGACTGATAATGGTAGGAGTAACTTTCTTGGAGAGGTATTCTTTGCCTTTTCTTTTTCCAGGCTAGGGAGACCCTGTGTTAACATCTGGGCTCCTGTTTTCCTCCCAAGCACAGCAGAATAGTGTGGCAGCTTTCCTGCCTCACACTCTGCCAACAATATTTTTTTCCCACAGTTTCCCTCCCTAATGGATTTGATACAATGTGGATTTACTTTCTGGGGGGCACTTTTCCCACCTGACTTCCGATCTCTTCATCCATCAAACCAGTCACATGGATCTGCCAGGAATCAGAGCTGGGGCTCACCCCATTCTCAGCATTCCTCAGGAAGGGCTTTTTTTCGTTTGTTTCAACCATTTCAAGTTTTTTTTCTTTTTGTCTCTGTAGCCAAACTCTCAATGACAGCTTGAGGTTTATTTTTCCAGCTGTTATATTTTCCTTCATAGCAATAAAATTACTTGTTTGGATATTTCACTGTATCAATAAATGAGCTGTCGAGGTTTTATTTTTGCAGTCCAGTTAAGATCTGGAGTAGGATTCATTTGTCCAGAATTTGATTGGGAGACAGCAAAATATTTGGTGTTGAAAGAATAATATAGGGACAAACCTAGAGTTTGCTACTCAGGTCCAAAACTGGCTTTCCTTTCTGCTGGTTTTGCCTTGATACACTGAGTGCAGTGATGCTACCTTGGTGTTCATCAGAGGTAAATGAGGGCATAAACTCTTCTATTTCATCTTTCTAACAAGCTAATTAAAAGATTGGACAGTATGAAGGATTTTAAATATTGATTGTAAGGCTATTTTGGTACTAAAGTCTCTGCTGCTAAGGACTTGAGACTTGGCAACAACAGTCTTGCCAAAATTTCCTCACAATTTCTATCTGTAATATATTGTATATTTAAATTGAATTTGCAGCACTGTATTTTGCTTGCCCCTTTTCATGTGAGTGTTGAAGCTATTCCTATCTTTCCCTCAGTTTCAGAATCAACACCATCCCCACCCATGATTAAACTTATAAGATTAGCACTATTTGTGAATTTTCTGCTGCAGCTAGAAGTTTCCTCTGATGCTTTTACTTGTGTGTGGGATGGGGCAGAGGAAGCACCCTGCCTGCTGCTGGGCCTGGGGACAGGCTGACAAAATGCAGAAAGCATTTTTTGACCAGATCCTCATTTTAGGGCATTAAGCTTTTATGTCTCAACACTTCCCTTTTTGAAGCATGGTGACATTTGAATATGTCAATGTGTTTTCAATGAAGATAACTTAATCACCAGCACTGGGAGCTTGTATATATCTCCTAATTAAATTGGAACCAATCTGAATCTCCCCAAACCAATCTTTGCTGTATTTTTAGTTCAATCTGTCGCTCCACCCCTGGCCAGCCTGTATATGGTAAACCTTCTGCTATTTCCTGCTTGGTTATTTAATGCTGGAGCCAAGCTACTTTCAGTTCCTGAAGCAGAACCAAGCAAATCAAATGTGGTTAGCATGGAGTTAACTGGAAACATTCCCAAAAGATAGCAGATTTTTTTTTCCTAAACACATACTGATCCACCTACAGTGGAAAAGAAACATCATTTGCAAATCATGACCTCTTCACTCTGGGTAGCTTCTGCCTGGACATTTGCAGACCTTGTTGATAGTCTGTGCTTAAAAAGGATTATCAACAAGACACTGTAGGATTTTCACAAGCAGATTGTAATTGAAAATGCAGTGGAAGTCATTCAAATACTGCAACTGGTGTGTGAAAAAGGGGCAAGAGAAGAAGTGTATCATACTGAGGGACTGCTTAAAATGGCTAAATGCATATTCAGTAATTGTAGATCCCTGTACTGGATTAAGGTGACACAACTATTGCTCTACTTCCATTGTTTTGCTAGACTGTACCAACAGGGAGTGGGTTTTTTTGCTGGCCAGGGAGATCCCTAAATCCAGGCGTGCTCCAGTAAGGACAGCAGCAGTTGCTGTGTGGGCTGATAAAACCCTTCAGTGGGCATGGTCAGCAGGGAGGAGCACTTTGTCCATCTGAGCTCAAATCTGGAGCTGTTAATTGAGTTTAGATCAATCTGGGAGTCTTCTCCTCCAGGGGAAACAGCGTGGTTACCCCCTGAAGTGTGAGGGTGAAGGGTAAATGAATACAGGATTGCTGCATTCAGCAGAGGCTGTTGATTAGTGCCAGGTGAGGCCTGAGTCCTGCTTTCCCAAAAGAAATCCTAACAAGTTCTTTGTAGAATATCCAGTGGGTTCCTGTACAACTGTCCCCAGCACTTGCTTCCCTGGATGATAAAACCTGCAGGGCAGAGAGGATAAAGAAATGTCTGGATTTCTCCTCCAGTAACTTTTCAACCTGCTCTTCCAATGAAGGGTAGAAATCTTGAAAATAAAATCCCAGTTTAGTGAAAATAAAAAGTTGAATATAGTGCAGAGGCCCAAGTTGTGTCTTCCTTTCTTGTGATTCCCCCTCTGTTAGAGTAGAGAAAAAACACTTACTAGACACTGGGAAATCCTTGTAGGAATTTATCTTAAGGAACAAAATCTATAACAGATCCAGCTTCAGCAGCTCTTCTGTTCACAGGGCTAATTGTTTAAATAAAGGAATGCAGTAATAGAGACGTTCTGCTTCAGGCTTCTCTTTTTCAGAAACCCTGCAAGTATTTTCTAACCCAGATTTCAAGAACAACAATATGTAGCTGTACTGGAACAAGTGCTATTTTTAAGTTTCCTGTGGTTTGAGGAATTGTCAGATTTCTCTGTCTGAAGGATCAAGAGATCCAGAAAGCCAGTTCTGAGTTTCTGGGTTGAAGGTTGAAGGAATAAAAAAAATGAACAGACAGTGATTTTCTGCATTGTAGCAGATGAAAGAAAAGATGAAAGATCTCAGCCATGCTCATGTCAATCCAGAGCAGCTCCAGCAACTGCACACTTTAGTTCAATAAATATTATTTAACCTAGTTCAGGAAAATCCCTCCACTACAACAAAACAAGTTTTTCCACTATTAGGGGTCATGACCGTATCTACGGAAGCAGCCCACGCTGATAAACTGTTGCACAACTGATACTGAGCAAGTCTTCAAAGAGCAAAACTGCACCAGCTGAGCTGGGTCTGTCTGGCAGGCCAGGCCAGGTGAAGTGATCTCATCTGCCCTCCCTGTGCTATCCAATTCCAGCCACTTGTGCACAGGAGATGCCTTTTTTTGGTGCAAGCAGAGCCAGTTCACAGGCAGGGATCTGTCTTTCCCAGTAAATGTCCCATTGCCCATGGAAAGGTGCTGTCTGTCTTCCAGCTGCATCATGATTTGTGGATTCTTAGGCAGTAGTTGAAGCTCTGCTGGCTCTCACTGGAGTGGCTGTTCCTATGTCTGTGAGTTATCAGGCCTGGCATAACCTGTGTTAAGACCACACAATAAAATAAATCTATTTTCTGTTATTATAAGAGCATGGGTGCTGTTTAGGGGGTTGACTTGCTCCCTTTGCCTCTCTTGTTTCATAACCAGAAGTGTCCAGGAATATCTCTCTTCTGTGCCTCTCCTGTCCATGCCCCACAAATATCAATAGTTATGATTAAATATAAAAAAAACCACAGTACTTCTGTAGGGAAAGAAGTGGACAGAGAAGAGGTAGAGTTTGTTTTTATGCAGACTGAAACATCCCTGTAGCAGAAATGGTGGCACTTACAGGAATATCACAATGTCCTGAATAATACAATTCCCTCACTGCCTGGAAACTTAACACTTAGATAGGGATCACCCTTGAGAAATTGTGTACCATCTCAAATGGGTATGATTTTATTTGATAAACATCACATTTTCTGCCTTACAGTGCACTGATCCTAAAAAGTCTGATCTGGGAACGGTACACAAATGAGCAGTTGCATAGCTTATAAATTGTGGTGTGGCTTTACAATGAAAAATGACATATCTGGCATCTAGCTGAAAGAGCTTTTTCAATTTTTCTTTTTCTTACCCCAAAGTGCTTTCTTCAGGGGAAAAAAATAGGAGTCAACTTGCCTGAAATAACACACTTCCAGTATTAGCAGTAAAGGCTATCTGTGCCCTGTGCAAAGTGGAGAGAATATCACATATACAATCAGCCCATTATGTTGTTGTCCAAAACAAAACTGGAAAATTTTAAGAACAACCACTGTATAATGTGAGATTATCACGGCGTCTGGTTTTGGGAGCCTTGCTCTCTTCTTTGAGGGTTATTATGCCAACATATGAAAGAGAAAACTAAATGGAAACCAAGAAAGATATAATTTTCCTTTCCTCCTCCCCCCCTCTCCCTTCTTTTCCTGTCGGGAGTGTTCCTGTTTGTCTGCAAAAAACTTACCCATTCCAATCCCTACCTACTATTTAAGGTTGCCTGCCAGCCTGGGAAGTTGTTATGCAGGTTGCACTTAAATAGCTCACGTTTGACTGCAGAGCACCTGTTGGTTGACTTGGAGACAGTAAAATTCAGGGCAAAGGCTTCCCAAACACAAAGGGTTGCTTGTGGAAAAAGACCTTGTTGATCTTGGATGGAGTTATAACCAGCCCTTGATGCCTTTAGTGGGGCATTGTATGGTGCACTAAGTCTGTACATGTGTTTCTGTGTGTGAAAAAACAACACCTGAGCTAAACACAGAGCGCAGGGCTAACGGGCTTTCTTCAGGTGTGTTTTATGGAGCACTTTTGAAAGGACTTTTTGTGTAGGGCCCTTGGAAACTCTTTTCAAAGCCCTGCTCAGAAGTGCCGGGGCCTGTGGGCCACCTTCCCGCTCAGGGCGTGCATCGTGTGCCTCACGTCTTCCCAGGGCACACTTGGGTTCTGTCAGGTCGGGTGTTCCAGACCCTGAGAGAGGCTTTTGCCTTGATGGGAGGTGGAGGAGCTTGAAGTAAAAGTTTTATAGCAAAGTAAAAAAAATTTTTATAAATCTTCTGCCAGTCCCAGTTGGTTCAGCTGGTACCACACACTGCTGCACCCTTAGCTCTGCTCTGTGCTCTCTGGAGGCATCACTCCAGCTCTTAGAGTCAGCTCTGTGTCCTGACTCATTCACTGCTGTGCTTGTGCCTCATTCTGTGGGGCAAAGCCACTGGGATAACCTTGGGAAGATCAAAACAGAGTGCTTTGAAGTGACACATGGTCGCAGAATTAATTTTCAATACATTTAGGAATAATATTGGCATTCATTTGTTCTTTACACAGGAGCGTGCTTGTTTGGAAAGATAGAAAGGTAGACAAGCAGAACTTTTCATGACAACACAGTAAATCTAAGAAATGACTTGTTCATTTTCAGAAATTTTGCTTTAAAAAGCTGCTCTAAAATGCTAAGATCCATGAAGCTGCTCCCCAGAAGGCATCAGTTTAACCCAGAGCCAACAAGAGTCTTTGAACATCTTTTTGTTTTGGTGCTTGGTTTTAGTTATTGGTACAATATGAACAGGGTTGCCCAAAATGTTTATGGTGAACCAAGCCATGCCTCTGTGTTTCTGGCAAACAAGAATATAATGAATGCTTGCAGGTTCTTTCAGTGACCCGTGTGTCTTTCCTCAGCAGCTCTCAGGTGAGGCTGTTTGTGCAAAGGGAGATTTCATAAAATCCTGAGTTGGAAGGGACATAAAACATCATCATTGTCCAACTCCTGGCCCTAATTTGCCAGGGGACAGGTCATCCTTCTCCATCCACAGTGCCTCAAGGAGCCATGTAGGAGCTGGTCGTTATTTCTTACCATTTGAGTTACTTCAAACCTTTCCTTTAGCATTTCAACCACCATGCAAGGCAGCACCTCTGCAATCTTGCTGAGTTTGGGATTTCCCACCACACAGACTCCCCATGCCTTTTACCCTACTCCAAACGCCAGAATGAGCATGATCCATGTGTTTGAATGTCAAGGCTCAGCATGAGGGAAAGCCAAGCACTGCACTGACTGCAGGCAACAAACCGATCTTCTGCTGCCCTTTTTGTTCAAAACCTGATTATCTGTGCAGGCTGGATGCTGAAGCATTTGGTTTGGAGCTGGACAAGCAGAACTGACAAACTGGATGGTTGCCCATAAAGGAGGCAGAGAAAGGAGGAGCCTCTGGTATCACTGAAGTACTTGACTGGTCTTTTCAGCAGGTATTTTTGCAGTTCACAGCAGGCCACTGACAGCAGAAAGTGCCACAGCAGCAGCCTCAGCAGTGAAACCGTTACAATGGGAGGGAGATAAAGTGAAGGATTTGTTGGAGGGGCAGTGCCAGGAAACGGCTGAGACATCACATGACAGAGGATGTGCCCTCTGCAGCTCAGGGACTATTTACTTATGGGCGAGACTTCACCAGACTCCACCAAGGGCAGTTCTGGCGAGTTATTTGAATTACCTGACCCACTTGCAGGAGGAAGTCATTACAGAGATAGTAAATACCTACCCCACCCCTGCTGGGCAGACAGACTCTTTGCCAAAATGGCCTAGCTCAGCTTCTCAGAATATAAAATATTGTACCTTTCTAGTTGAAACTGGCATTGCAAAGCCATCAGAAACTGCTGCTGTTCCAGTAAACTGCTCCACTTCTTGGCATTCAACCATTGTGGAGAGAGCTTCCAGGATTTATGTCTTACCACCACCTGGAGCACAAATAATACGCGAAGAGTAAGTTGGAAATTTTTCTTAAGGTGCAAATCTCTTGCTTCTCACATTGATGGGAAAAGCTCCCAGGCCTTCTGGCAGTCAGGGAAGTCGCCTGTGATGGAGATTCTGAGAAGAGCTTTACACATGCACTCATTTGAAGTGTTAAATAGACTCCAACACAGTTTTTCCTAGACTTTTTTTTGTTTTACTTTCTTGTAGTGAAAGCTGCAACTAACTTAGCACACATAACATAGAGTCATGGAGTTGTGAAGGTTGGAATAGACCTCCGAGATCATCAAATCCAATTCCCACCCAGCACCATCACCCTCATGGGCCATATCCACACTTCTGAATACTTAACGTGCTTGGTGATTAATTATTGTTCACTGATGGATGGGTTTTAAAATTTCAAGGTGAAGCTTGAAACATTACCTACAAGTTATCGTATTTTTTTCAATAAAAATCATGTTACTATTATAGTAAATCGCAACTGTAAATTCTTTCCCCTTTGAATCAATGAGATTTCACCAAGATCTGTGCCCTGCCCAATGCTGACCTTTAGCATAACCCTGCAAATTATCACCAAACTAAGATTCTAATCTTGCTTAGACCAGAATATAGTTGGAGAAAGTCCATGAAAAGACAGAAGATTTATACTAATGCAGCAAAGAGCAGGTCTGGGCCAAAGTAGACATCAATTTAAGAGGACTTGCTTCTAATTGGAATGATGATGGCCCTTGCTTGGACTGTAGGAACAGGTGATGATGGGAAAGGAAGGAGAAAAGAACTGGCATGTCTTCTGCAGCACAAAGATCTCAGCTTACTTTTCCTCATATTTTGTGAGACTTATGTGGGTCTTCCCCAGGGCTTCAGGCACTGAGATGCTGGAATAGGGTGGAACAGTCCATATGAAGACAGAACAGGAACTGAAGTAAAAATTTTAATTCTTTTAAAGGTCTCTGGTCAGAATTTAGGTGGTAATTCTCCATTTGAGGAACCCAGGAGATGAACACGCTCATCCTCTGCAGAGGTGGTGAAGTCTTTGCTGAAGTTGACTTGATCTACCTCTACCCACGGGGCTCAGGTTGTGCTGTGATTTCTCAGAGCACCACATGCTCATGGCCTGGGTTGGGCTGGCTTAGGAGAGATCACAGCCAAATCAAAAGGAATTTATTCTCCTGTTTTCCAGGGGGATGTGTCATCCTTGTACAGAGTTAAGGACAATGTGTCATACTGGGCTCACCAGGGGACTCAATGCACTAAGGCAGAGATCTGTAAGGGGCATGGGCACCCAGCTCTGAGGCTGGGATTCAGAAGCCTTAATTAGGGGCCTCTTGCACATTGATTTGGGAAAATTCAGTGCCTACTAATGGGATTCACATGTACCAGTACCCTGAGTGCAGGCAATGAGGTAGCGAGCTGGAAAAGTACTGAAGAAAAGGATGTGTTTCTGTGCTTTGGTTGGTACCTCAGGTCCTTTCTGGGATCTGGCCCTGAATGCTGAAGCTTTATGTGTTTACAGTTGTGCTGAGTTTCCTTAAGGAAATAAATAAAACCAAAAGTTTTGTTGGTTTGTTTGTTTGACACTGCTATTAAAGGAGAAAGCTGAACACCAAACTGCTCAGGAGGCCCAGAGCTAAACTGGAGCCACAATTCCCTTGTTTCTATTCTAGTTTTGAATGCCCTTCATCAACTAATCACTTCCTGGCACAGTATTAAATTTAATCACTGAACTCCAAAACACTGTAATGTGTCTACCTACTCCATGGTTCCATTTGGATGGGAATTTTCTATCTCGTTTAAAGACTATTAAAGCCCTGCCTTTCTTGCTCAGAACAAAAGGGTATTGTTGGATTTGTTTTTCGTTAGGTTCGTATGCAACAAAAGATGATTATT
Organism: Sylvia atricapilla; assembly: GCF_009819655.1. Classification (NCBI taxonomy): domain Eukaryota; kingdom Metazoa; phylum Chordata; class Aves; order Passeriformes; family Sylviidae; genus Sylvia; species Sylvia atricapilla. Next base: position 27,320,716 of record NC_089148.1, on the reverse strand, counting down.
CTCTCTGCTCAGTGCTGAGATCCCTGTGAACATGTAGACATCCTCTCTACATGCTTTTCTTTCTCCTGGCTGACTACAAAATAGAAACATTTCCTTCTCACAGAAGTGTACGGTTGAAATGCACAAAAGCAGATGTTATTTATCAAAACTTTCAAGGTTTTCCTAACGTAGGTATTAATTAAAAAGTTGATGTGAAGCATAATTGAATAAAGAAACAGCATTGCAAGGCGCAGCAGGAGCAGCAATGAGACTAATACACATTTATGATTACGAATTCATCTTTCATCAAACAAAAACTGTTGTTTCAGTAAAAACCTTTTGACCTTTTAAGAGTGAAGTGGCAAACCCACAAACATGGAGTGGTTTGTTTGGTCCCTGTTATTGCCATCTCACTGTAACCTAGGGAGAAAAGCTTTTTTGATCCTCCTGTGGGCAGGAGAGCAGGATTCTTGCTTTTGGAGAGCTCAGGAGCTCACAGCCCATTCACAGTGGGTTGACTTTTAAAAGACCCATTTATTGAGTGACGCAAGCTGCAAATTATGACTCACTCTGCATAGGTTAAGTTTGTGAAAAATCAACCTATATTCATCTCCTGAGCACCTACACAGCTGCTTAATCCATTTATTATCTCTGGGGTCCCATTAACCCTTTGAAAGGAGGAAAAGTGATCTGCAACACAGCTCAGCCAAACTGATGTTGTTATCCAGGGAATTAAAGTTTTTCTCTTATCAGATCTAGTGAGGGGCAGATTTTCTTCTCCCTGGCCAGGATTAGATCACAGAGTGGCCCAGCAGTCAGAGTTTGACCATTTCCTCCTGTTCCAACAGCCCTCACAAAAAGTCCATCGATTGCTGGTGTTTGCTGATATGTGACACTGTTTTCCAGGCCTCACCCAGATGAACCAGATGCTCTTCAGTGTCTGAGTCCTCTAATGATCTCGCAATGGTACTGTAAGTAATTGTTGTTCATTATAAACAGCTTTTTAAGCAGAAGTGTGGTGCTAGTCTGGCATGTTTTATTAGGTGAAACATCTCCGTGTCTTTCCCACTTGTATCACAACCTATTTTCCCAGTGGATTTGAGGGTTTGGGAGCAGTTTTGCTGTGTTTGCAGGGCCTTTCAAAGGACAGAACCACCTCTTCACCTTCCCACCCATCTCCTCCCCCGTCTTCCCTCCTTTCAAAGGGAGAACACCAGGAAGTTTGGAGATTCAGACGTGGTTCCCAAACCTCTGTCAACGAGGAAGATCTCCTGTGCTGCTGGAAATGGTGTGCAGCCACTGGTTCCTGTATTTCAACTCTCCTTCCTCTCAGGAAACCCAGAGTCCAAGGGAAGGAAAACCCCAAATGACCCTTGTACAGGTCATTGCAGAAAACGGTGGTTGCTTAAAAAGGGTGTCACCTTGTGTGTGTGGCTTCATTTCTCCACCTATCCCTCTTCTGTGTGTTTTACAAATAGTGACAGCTCTTACAGGCTGGCATTATGGGATGGACACTGAGAAATGAAGTGTCTCTTTCTTTGACCCCTTGTTTTCAGTCCTCACTCAGCACAATTTTCCTTTCCTGGTAATGAGGCTGGGCTAGAGGAGGGACTGTACCTCTTCTTGTTACTGTGGGTGATTAAACACTGCAAAAAGCTTTTCTCCAATGTTGAATCAAATGCTGAAATTAATTTACTTCCTCTCTGTTCATAAATACTGTGTGTCAGCCTTCTGCAAGCCACAGTTTGCTAACCTACTCCCAGAGATTCCTGCAGAGAGGAAGTGGCAAAATTGCATGTAAGATTATTTACAGAAAACTAATTTGAAAAATGAACATTGGCCAGATACCTGTCTGTGTCTTTACTCAGGGAACACGTATTACCCTCTGACTTTCATGGTCAATCACAACTAAACATAAAATGTGAGTTTCACAGCCCGTGCAGGAGATTGGAATTGAGTATAAAGATATACATGCTGTTGTGTTTAAGCCCATAATAAACCTTACCGAATACTCATGAATAATAGATGCATTTAAAGGAAATTACGATCTGCTCCTGTTTAATCTTTGGAAGAAAAAAAGAAACCCCAACAAATTAGCTTATAAATTCTTTAATGGTTTATTCTTTAGGGCAGAACAATGGAGGCTTGGTATGAAACTCACTGGAATCAATAAAAAGACCCTCATTTTATGCCCCAAATTTGTAACCCACACAGAAGCCTGTTATGGCAGCTGCCACCTTTACTAACACACCAGGGTTCAGCCCTGGGTTCCTCCAGGGCTACAGCAGTAATGGCTCAAACAGCCTGCTGTGCTATTCCCTGTGGATCAGGCACAGAGCTGGACCTGTAACGTGCGCTCACCTGTGCCTTACGTCAGTAAGTCTACTATGTGCTGTTCCACTTGTGGCTCTTGTAAATGAACCCGGGAAATGAGCGGCTTTTTCGGCCCGTGCCGCTGCTGAAACGTGACCCAAGGCTCAGGGAGGTTCCAGCTGTGATCTCCCTCCCTGCTCATGAACGTACATTTCTGTTCTCAGGACGTTAGGGCTCCTTCTACACGGGCAGAAACTGTAAAAACAGAATGAACAACGTTCTCTGTGTACGGTGGAGTTATTCAAAGTGCCTGAGGGTTTGAACATAAGCAGACACTGTGTTCACATGCAATATAAGCAGGACTTCTGAGTTTTGGCATTTAAAATGACAATTAAAAATACAGCAGACGTGTTTCAGCAACTTGGGTTGCCATAAACATCCAGAAAAGGATACCAACAAAAGTAAAGATTCATTGTAAGGATTTTTTTTTTTTTTTTTTTTTTGTGTTCTACACTCAGTTTTCAGTGTGATGTGCTGTAACACACCACAAAAGTAAAGGACAGAAGGTGTCTCCTGCATTAGGAAGTGTTGTACATCAAAAAATGCTTTTTTGGGAGAGTCAAAGTTTACAGACTGTTTGGCTCTGTTCAGGTAATTGTTTTAGCTTCCTGCTCAGGAGTTTTCTAAAAAACCTTGAAGAGAAAAAAGCCCCAGAGAAGTCTGAGAGGTGAAAAACACTTTTCCTCTTCAACATGGAAACAAACACAATAGACTCAAAATTGGTCTCTGGCACAATTCTGGGTACTATGCCACTACCTGAATTTTCTTAGAAATATTTACCACAGGAATGAGATTTCTGCATAGTCAGGCAGTTCTTCCCACTGTAGTCTCCTGACAGCTTGCCAAGGACTGAGAATTGTACACTGTATCCTGTCTCTTTAAGGAACACGGTGTTTACAAAAATATAAGGCACCTCTTGTTGTGTTTTGGGCATTAAGGTGAGAAGAAGAACCTGAATCTCAAGTTAAGCATTTAATTACAAGGCTTTTCTTCCTCAGTAATTTTTTGCTTGCCACTTGTAAAGCTTTGGCAAAAAGAATTCCCCAGCTTCTTTGGCTTGTGAACCTGAATGTCTCATTAATCAACAGCTAAACCTCCAAAATGCTTTGAGATGTTGTTGTGACATTGAGTGGCATTTCCCCTAGGATGGTCAGTTCTTTCCAAGCCTTAAAACGGGAGATAGAGCACAGTTTGTTGTTAGATAGTTCTGAACTCCATCTTTTCTCCTTGGGACACTTTAGCAATGTTTAGCAATTCTGTGCTTGTATCAAAACTTCACAGTCATCCCCATCCCACCTAAAGATGCTCAGCCGAAATAAATCCCCTGCAGCATCCCTGGGTTTTCCTCAGTCCCCTCCTCACCATGGGAGTTGTGTGGCTCCTGTTTACTGAACACCAGCGTTGGGATTGTTTTTCAGGACTAAGTGAGAAGTAGGTTCCTGCCCTGAGTTGCACAACACTCTGTGTTAGTGATCCAGTGTCTCAATCAAGGCAGGAAGAAGTAAGGAAACTGCTTTATCCTCCCGAGTGCTCAAACCAATCCCCAGGGACTGGGAATGGGACATCTGTCAGAAAAGAGGGAGATAGAAGGTATCTCAGGGCTGCATTTGTTTCCTGTGGCTGTGCCTTTGGTTTGTTTTATCCCGTTCCTCTCCCCCATACAACGGTTCAGGACTGTATATGAGCTCTTTTCTCCCCTTCATCTTTTTTTATTTCCTTTACTGAAGCAATAATTTTGCAATCTGAGGGATTCAGAGCCACTCCCATTCTCTCTTTCTACCTTGCTGTCTCTATTTTCTGACCCTGCCACAGCTGCAATGCCACGCTGTGAACCAAAACTCAAAGTTCCTTTTTGTTTGTTCGATTCTGGCTTTGCATTCCTTCCCTTTCCCTTGCATTCCTGCTCAGCGTAGCCCGAGAAGCTCTTTTCCCTCATGTGGAGCATCAGGCACATCCCCCAGGCCTCCTGCTGAAATCTTTCCCTCCCTGAAACATGACCTTGTGCTGGGTCTCACCCCTCATGCAGGTGCTCAGCACAGAGCAAACACCAAGTCTAGTTAAGAGTTATTTAGGGGGTGAAGTGGGCGTGAGATGAGGCACAATTTTAACATTCATCCTTTATTCAGGGCAAATTGAATGTTAATTGTAGTGACACTGCTGTGGTGGACAATCTTTCTAGCTCCGAGGGTTGTGCAACAGCAGCTGCATGACTTCTTCATCTGTACAATCACCCTGAAACTGTCTCAATTAAATCACATTTGGAATTGCTGCTACCGTGAAAATCCTAAGGGGAAAAGCAGCTGCAAGAGGGCTCCAAAATCCTGTCTCCAGCTCCTGTACCTTGCTGAACATTGCCAGTAGCTTCTCTGCTGATGGTGACCTGGAGCTCACCTGAACATGGAACAGATCTGAATAATCCCTTTCACCTGTTGTACAACACATTTTTGTTCCTTGCCTTTCCTTTGCTCGTCCTTTGCCCAAGCCAGTCACAACCAACAAAACTTCAGCTCTTTGGCCAAGTGTGTCACAAGGCACTGCACCTTAGTCTTGGGAAATTCATCTTGCCGTTCCAAAAATTCCTCACACTCCTTGACATTTGCTCCTGTGGGTATTTGTAGACTGTTATGTCTGCCTTTACTTGTTGTTTAACCGTTTAGCTGTGTCCTCATAAATCATCCCCCCTCAGCTCTTTAGCTGGGCTCCCTGCCTGTGCTCCTAAGTGTGAAAGCTCCAGGCTGAGCCCACCCTTTCCATGTCTGTTCCCCACAGGATTCTGTTGGTGGCACAAAGTGGTTGCTCAAGCCATGATTTCATTCCTGGCTTGTTGCATGATCCCTTGCTGATCAAAGGATCTCTGGTTCTCTACAGCAATTCTCTGTTTGTTTGGGTTTTTTTTCCCAGGTCCTTCCACATTCTCCTAAGACTTGTTCCACGTCTTCCCCCGACTGAACACCCCCAATTCAGGCTCCTTGCCCCTTCTCCCCAAGAGCACAACTTCTGGGAATAGCAGAGGCAGGGAGCATCCCTGCAGTCGTTCTATTTCCACTTCCTTCATCCCTCAGTCTTTCCTGAAGGACTTCCAGAATTCCTTTCCAGGGGTACCACAGCACATCTCCCACCTGGATCTCTGGCGGTGCAGCTCCCTGGAGCAGGGTAAGGAAGGGTAACTGGCTGGATGCAAACCTCCTCTTCCTGAAGGCGTGGCAGGAGCTGGTGGGCAGGGAGCTGGGCCACGTGTTTACCACAGCAGGGGAAATTCTGGCTTTTTTGTCCCCTCCTCTGGGCACCTGTCTGCATTCTTGGAGGCTGGACTTAACACATACAAATTTCAGGAGCTTTGTGGTGAGGACAGGATATGCTGTTGATTAAGGCATCTTGGAAACTACCTGGATCTTAAATTAATTGCCACAAAATACTACCAGGAAGAAGAGAACCCTCCAAAAGGTGCATTTATCCGGTTTTATGAGGACACTTATGATGACTACAGCAAGGACTGAAAATAATTAAGAGTTGTGTAAGGCACAGCAATTACTTCAGAGTGCAAATGAGGCTTTGACTTTTAGGGAGAAAAAAGGAACTTCTTGTGGGCAGATTTGCCCATAGCTGCCTATTGCCAACTTCCTTTTACTTTTTTGTTACATTTTTGTGCGTGGTTGCAACCACAGATACAAGAAGGACCAGAGAGATCCCTAATCTGGCACAGGGTATCATCCAATTAGTTTAGCATGTTGTACCATCATGTGCAAAGCACAATGTTGTTCCCTTTTCAGCTGATACAAAATTGGAAGTTGCGAAATGATCACTAAAGCAAGAGACAGGATGTGATGGAAGACATCTATTTTCCTAAAAGCTCAAAAGCTCTAGACAAGCCCCCAGTCTGTGCTGTGTTTCCTTCCTACTTGCACATTCACTTTATCTCCTCCACTCTCACCTCGCTTGTTCCTGTCTTAACTGGGGCTGATCCCTGCAGTGGGGACTCCTTCAGGGCTCTTCCATCTCCAGGTTGGAAGAATCATCCATTTGCCTTGTAGCAGAAGAAGAATTCAGTTCTGAATTTGGGATGATGTGTTGAAAAGCTACTTTCGTTTTGCCTCTGGGCTCCAGAATCACCCTTTAAAACTCTGAACATGAGCCAGAGGGTCCAATATGACCGTGAGTTGACCTGGGAAGTTTAGTCTTGATTAATGGCTTTGTTCAATCATTCTATTTGTTCATTTATCTTTACATAAACATTAAAATCATGCAATCTTTCTCCTCTAAAATAAAGGACATTCTTATAAAAAATTCAAGTCTCAGCATGGGGTTTTTTTTGTTTTGTTTCTTTACGTGTACACATGCACTTTTTTTATTTTGATGAATAACTCCCTTAGCCGCATTTCCCCCCTCTGTTTAAATCTCTTCAGACATAAGGCAAGTACAGAGGAAGAACTCCAAGTGTAAAAAAGAAAAATCTTCTTCCTCCCTCGGATCTCCAAACTCATGGCTAAGTGTTGCACGTTTATTTAGGCTGTTGTAGAAAAAGCCACTGGTGTTCAGCAAATTATATTAGATTTTCAAAACCTTGGCAATGGTTTTTGAAATTTGGTTTTCTGGGTCCCAAATGAGAAAGAAGAACTGCAATAATCCACTTGGAAGTGAAGGTCTTTCAGTTCTGCCTGGTTAGTAGTTTGGTAAAAAGTTTAAATATTTATTCACCAGGAAAGGTTAGTCCCTGCCATGGCATCTCATACTCTGCTGCAGGGTTTTATGTTCTTTTGCTGGACCTTTTTCAACAGGTCCATGAAGTCTGACCGCTCTTACTGGCTTCTCATTGCTCCATTCTATGTTGATCATGCTGGAATGACAACCTCTAGAGAAGGTCCTGGAATCTTTGCTTTAGGTATTGAGTCTGCCCTGGCATGGGTTACACACTCATGAGACTAAGCCAGAAACAAAGCTGAAATCCCTTCTGAAAGTGAGGTTGAATGTTTAAAATGAGCCAGAGGAGATCTCATTGGAAATGTCCACATCATCACTATCCTCTTCTTCAAGAAGCACGAAGATTGTATCAGGCTGTCTGATAGAAACAGGTTCTGCACTGGTATTGCACAAACAAATGTGGGAACGCTGCAGTTTCAGAATCGATTGGGATCTGCAGAAATGGGCTGTAACCCCTGTGACCTTCTCGTGAGCTGTGAGGGCCTTGCAGGAAGAAATGTGGGACCAAGCTAAGAACCTTTGTGTTGCCTGTGTGAAACAGTTCCAGCTTTCTCTGCCGGGCAGACATGGAATCCTTGGCTTAGGGTTGATCCCTTGAAATGGCCTCATGCCCACTGACTCAGGGCACTGTGTATAAACTGGGTAAGCAAGAGCTAATTACCTCCTGTAAAGCACCTCTCCTCTCCAATCCTATGGGCCATTTCATCCCATGACTAATTGCATGTCTTCTCATTTACATTTGGGCCAGCCTCCACAGAAGGTAGTAGGAGTTAATTCTCTGATTTTCCTGGGAAAGGAACTGAACTCTGTCCTCAGTGAGTGAGTTTCCCTGAGCAGATGGATGTTGCTGAACAGTGCAGTCAGAGCAGGAGCTCTGCAGGAGCCACGGGCTGATGGCAGTTCTCCTGGTGCTGCTCAGGAGAAGGCCCTTTTCAGACCCATCCTCTCTAAGAAGCAGAAGCACAAATTTCTGAGGCTTGCTCTGCAAGCACTTTCCCCTCAGAGATGGTGCATTTAGAGCACCAAGAGTGGAGGGAAGTGTAAGAGGATTTCTCTCTCTTTTCCATTTCTAAGCAATAAAAACAGAGCAATTAAGAATTCAGCTGGCTTAACCATTAAATAGAATAGATTTTAAAAGCCATGACTTTTTTTTTTATTTTATTTTTTTTTTAGCAAAGATGCACTTAGAAAACCTCATTTTTTTCAAAACACAAGCTTACACTGTGAGTTGTGAGCACGAAATTATCACTACTTCTTACCTGCAGCTGAAAAGGGAACCATGTACCTCTGAGTGTCAAATGTGGCTTTAATCTGCTTCACAGCTTGTTTTGTTTTGTTTTTCTCTGTTTCATTTCCCTTTGCAGTGTTAAACTCTGACCCTGAAAGGTGAGGAAGTGAAGGAAATGGAAGAGTGAAATTTGGGGAGTCTGAGGCAAAAGAGCCAAGGGAACCACGGGGCAGCCTGTCTGGTTGAGAGATTGAAATATAACTGGACTCCTCAAATTAATTACCTTGGAACCCACTCACTTATGGATGTGGACTCCCTTAAGCATAAGCCTTGCATTATGTCACCGAGATGGCATTTGGGGCTGATTTATGTTGGCACAGGAGTGGCCATAAAGTGTACATGTGTGCCCAGAGTAGCCCCTTTTCAAACAGAGCATGTTTATAGAAACAGGAAACGTGGCTGGAGCAGGAGCACCCCGAGCCGCTGCTGTGTCAACAGCATCACAAATACAGGTATCCAGGATCTGCACCCTGCCTGCATTTTCCATGGATTTCCACTCTAGTCTGGAACACAGTTACAAGAGATTAGTGGTCGGTGGTTGGAGGAAAAATGGCTTATTAGGTGAAATTTGCTCCACTAAAGATGTGTATCTGACCAAGAGCCACAATCCACATTTTAATCCTTTTCTTTCTTACTCTGCTCTAATCCATGGCTGATATTTCACAGTGATAATCGCTCTCCTTTTTTTTCCCTCCTTGGAGAATGAGAACACATTATATTAATTATATCTGATTATGCAGTCCCATAATTTATCTTTAATAAAGTATGGGATTTCTGTCTGAATAAATATGAAGCCTTCAGGTCATATTCAGGGAAGTGTAAACTCTTCACAGTTCTTCACAGTACATTAGAAACAGTTAAATATATACAAGCACTTTAAGGAGACAGAAAAGCAGATGTAAATGAAGATCAGAAATTGCAGAGCAGTTTTGGTGACTGTGAAAACTGTACTCCCTGATTCCTCAGATGCATTTATTTGCACATTCAGTCTTCAACCTGTTCTGAGTTGTGAGGTGCTATAAATATATACAAATAACCATCTCCATGGTCTGTTTTGATCTGCTGTGCCTGTAGTGAACTGAGAGGAGTTTCGTGCTCCCAGAGCTCAGTGTTTTGTACACAAAGAAGCCTCCTCTAGGTTTCAAAGGAGAACCAACGGTGCAGGAGGAATCCTTTTTCTCTTGTGGTATACAGCCCTTCTTCCTCAATCTGAAGAATTTTTGTGTTGGTAATAAAACAATTCAGGAGATTTTTTTAGGGCACATCTGATACTAGGAGTTGGAAGAAGGAAGATCTTCCTGTTGTCTCAGAGAGGAAATGCACATGAATCCTAAAGCCCCAAATGCTGTTTGTCAGTGAAGACTAACTTAAACAGGAATTTGTAATGAGTCTTTTCCATGGATATACTCTACCCTCACACCTTTAGAGCTGACAGGAGGTGTAAGCACTGCACACAGGAGCACATCTGTAACACAGGGAGTGACAGCATTAACCAGGTAACTCAGAGTCTGGGCTATTCTCAGATTTTACTGAAAAGCAGCAGTAGCTGTGTTGCAGTTCTTGCTCAGGGGATTTAGGTGATCTGGGTCTAACTGAGTAGACCATGGCAGTAGGACAGGTCTATTACCCGCTGAAGACCTACATTCCCTTTGGAGATGACAGGGGAAAGTATTTCTATCAGGAAATACAGTTCCTTCATCAAGTGTCTTAGGACTTGTTTATTTACTGATCGCAAGTCAGATAAATTTGTAAAAACATTTGTAACCTGCACAATGAAAAGCAGAACCAAACAACCTGCCTGTGGTGTTTTATTGCATGAAATATTTCATGTCTGACTGCTGAGTGTGGCACTCAGTGAATACCCTGCCGTGGTCACTGCTGTTGATTGAGGAGCAGGCAGGAGCTGGGATGCTCTGTTGGATTTAGACTCAGACATATTTTTCTGCTCTTTATTGGAAAATTGCTGGCAGGTAAATGCTTAGTTTGAGTTCTCCTTTGCTGTTTCGTTTCAGGGCATGCTGGTGTGTTTGGGACAAGATTAGAACAGAATAACAGGAACACTTATCAGAAGGATTGGGAAACAGATACTGGAGTGCTGAGTGGGTGTCATGGGGGAGGGTTTTTAACTTCCCTGGATGAGTGCCCAGCACAGGGGTAGATGTAGGAAAAATCATGTCGGCAGAGAATTGCGTGTTGAGTCTCTGTGGGTGTGAGCTGAGGGCGCCCCACAGCAGCCTGGAATCCCATCTCTGCTGTGTGGAATTGCAGGATTAGGCAACACAGGGGCTCTGATGGCTAAAAGGGCTGTGTTCCCTGTCAGAACCATGTCCATGCAGGCCCTGGATGCAAAGAGATCTGTTTGTTAGAAATCAAAACATTTCCTTCCCAAAGGTAAGAAACTCAAGATTTTCAGAGTTCTGCAATGCACTTTGGCTGTTTGAGAGAACTGTTTTCCTTCGAGCTCACTGAAGCCAGCACTTGTCTCTGTTACTGCTCACTGTTCCTATCTCACAGAGATCATTGCCTCTGAGGGACTTACAGCAATGCTCTTTACTGGCATGGGGAAGAGCTGCAGGCTCTGGCAGCCAGTTTATCACATTGGTAAGGATTCTGTAAATTAGGAATTCTCTGAAGGTGCATCTTAGAAGGTTGCTGGGAACCAAATTTCTTATTTTTGTGCCTTAACTTTCCTCTGAAATGCAAGCTGAGGTGCAGTGTCTCCATGTGCATTTGTGGAGTGGGAGTGTGGTTTTAACAGCAAGCTGGCCCCTAACAAATTCTCAGACTTTATAAACTTTATAAAATCGTTTGTGCCCCCCTGTGTGTACTTGAAATTAATGTACATGATACACACAGAGCCATCAGAACAGGATATGAAACAGGAACCTCTGGAGTGAGCGTGAGCCGGACGCAGATGTAAAAGCCTTCAGGAGCTCACGCTGCCTGCTGACGTCTGTCAGAAAGGGGATGGCCCAGAGTCCCAGCCCAAGCAGATGTGTTGCAATAGGCACAGGAAGAGATCAGTCTTAGTGTCCCCTGATGGCTTCTCCTGGAGATTTGAGGCTATGCCAGCTTTTGTCTGTGATCCAGCCTGGATCTGGAATGAAGCCTTTCTTTCCCAGACATGATGTGTTCATGTTTTGGTGTCTGTGAAGCAAAGACTTGATGTGAACCCGGACAGAGGAGCAGCAGCTTCTTATAACTTGTAACTTCTCTCTAATTGCATAAGAATTAGCCAGGGGGGAGAAAAATATTTATGTTCTTTTTGTATGTGAAGTGTGGAAACTAAAGGGATTCACGCTGAGATTTCCCAGCTGTGCTGTCACAGGGGTTAGCAGCCCACACTGCAAGTTCACCCCAGAGCATCTTCCACAGTGATCAGCTCCAGCCTCTGCTCCTGTGTAACCTCTTCCCTTTCCCCCTGCCCTCCCCCAGATCCTGACATCTTCCTTATCTCTGATACCCCTCATCTGACCCCTCCATTCCTGGTCTCACTGTGTCTCCTCCAGAAGCTGGACGGATGGACAGGTCTGTCAGGAGATGCAGGAAGGGAACCTGGGGTTATCTCAGTGTGCAGGTTATCGAAGGGTTGCTCTCAAGAAATGTGTCTGGGAGCAGTCCAAGTCATCCCAAGCTGGAGACAAGTGGAGGCTGGGCTGGTGAGTTCCTCAGGACCAGCTGTCTTGTGGATATGGGGGAAGGATGAGAACTCTGAAAATAGTGATGGAGGCGCCCTGAAGGCAGAAAGAGGTGCCTGAGATGAAGAAATGTGGAAGGAAAGTAATTTTTTTGGTATGCATTTGGGGACTTTGAATTAGCTTCCTCTGCAAGGAAGGGCTTCCTGGAATTCTTTGACCGGTTTTATACCCAGAAGGGAATTCTTTGGCACTGGATTCAATGCACACATGGGATTTCACTTTGCTGCGAGGCCGCCCTGTGACAAACCACCTCCAAAATGCAATCAGCAAAGTTTTCCTCAGATACAAACTCTGTGACTGCTTCCACGCTGGACTCCTGCTTGCTCATTCCTCGGCTGGTTTGTCAAAACTTCACAACATTTAGGCTGCTTTTCCTTGCAGTGCTGAGTCATTCTCTGAATGGAGTGAGAATTAAAGGGGTTGTTACTGTAAGTTTTGCTAGCCTCTGTCTGAAATCCAAGTGAGAAAAACTTGCAATGTCAGTTTGCTCAAAAATGAGCTTTAAAAGGACCTTTGTCCTCAATACTTTTATATGTAACACTTGCACATATTTTGTTTTCTCTGTCACTTGTGGTCTCTTTAATTACACCACGGGAATCTGAACTGTGGCAGAATCAGACACAGGAAAAGCATGACCAAGGAAAACAGAAGTTTTATTGGTCTTAAGTAGATTTTTCAATCTAAGAGATGACTTTCCTGAAAAGGCACCATGACAGCCCCCATGTCCAGGACACACCAGTGCATATAGGGACTGGTGGGGCACGTATGTGCTGCAGCCTCTTTGCTGGGTACAACCAAAGCCATAATTTTAAGGATTATCCTCATGCACACAGAGGAAAATTCAGTTTTTAAATTCTTTACTGGTGAGGAAACGTAAGCCAGAACACTGTTGGGTTTTCTGATGTCAGTGTGAGCTGATGGAGTTGGCAAGAAGAAAAATTATCCTTCAATTATAGGCTAAACATGTTTAAAAGAAGTCACTGAGACATAGATGGTATGGAGCCCCACATTACTATTATTATACTCAGTAAAAAAAGAGTCCATAAGCTCTTCTCTCTCCTCCCTCCTCTGTTTAAAAATTAGTGTCTTTGTCACATGTAAGCGCTGTACAAGTAACAGGAACAAAACATGTAGGTGTTCTGAACAGAGTCATTAAACAACATTTGTTAAGCACACCAAGTTCTGGACTAATTCATTCTGTAGCTCTTCTGTTTCATGTGCTCAGGTGATAAAGAATTATGCAGAACTTCCATCAGTGGCAAATTTATTTCTTGCCTTGAATCAAATGGTGACTCAGAATGAAAATGTCACTGAGACATGGGCTGTGGCGAGACTCTGTGGCTGCTGGTTCCAATCACCCTGTGCCTAGAAGAGGCTTTGTTGGTGATGCCAAGAGGCAGACCAGACCACCTCTGCAGGGATAAGGCAAGAATTAAACTCCACTTTCAGTAGAAAAGGCTGAAAGTTGATAAGCCACGAGTTTTAAAATGTTACATTCAGTGGTTCCTCAGAGAAAGGGCTCTATTGATGGAAGAGAAACATTTCATGGTAAGAAGTCTGTCCTGCCAGATGTTAAAATAGAATGGAAACATTTTTCCTATTTTTTTACAGTTATTTCTTAAAGATAATATTTCTAACTTCTTTCTGAATCTTCTGTGATCATGTTATGATTTGATTATGTGGTATAATAATGACACACAATACAAAGATTACTTATTAAATATGATCTATTTATATATATATAGCATGGCACTAGTTTTGGCTTTGGTAGTTGCCCTCAGCACAAATGCCCAGGAGGAAGCATCCAGCCCTTAGGCACTGTTTATACACTGGGAAAGTTTGAGAACTTCTGGTCTTGGTGTTGGATGCACCCACTAGCACTGTACTTGCTATGCACTCCCACTCGGGATTGAGTCTACCTACCTTCTCTGCAGAGTTTGAAATGCCACTGCTCTGAATGATTCTTCGCCCACAGAAGGAGGGAGGAATTCAAATCAGCTGGGGAGCAAAGCACTCTCCGCTGGGAATAGGAGGAAAGAGGGCTTCTGGTGGTGGGAGAAGTGGGGGAGGAAATGAAAGCACTTTTGGGGAGAAGTGGGCTCTGCAGTATGGGAGGATATGGATGAAGGGGGACAGGATGTGAGAGCAGCAGACATCGGCAGAGGGGAAAGGAAAATGGATGTTCATCGAGCCCTAACCATAGAAAGAAAATGAAGGATAATACAGTGATGGGGGAAAAAACCCTTAAACTTGGGGTTTTTTTCCACGAGGACACCCAGCCTGATGATTTGAGGTGACCCTTGTCTTTCCAAAACTGCTCTCCCTGGTAGGAAAAGATGCTGCACTTCTGGCCAAATCCCTGCAGCCCAGCAGTGGTTTTAGCAGTGCCATCCCCTCCAGGAGTTGCTGAACACCCTTTCAGTTCCCTGCAGGAAACAGGAGCCAGTTCTGGCACCTGGCACACATCACCCCTCTGTGTGCCCTGTGAGTGCTCTGCCTGTAGAGCTGAGAGGCCCAAGCATGAGATGGGAGAGATCTGCAAAAGGAAAGGAGGGCTCAGGGAAGAGTGGCTCTGCTTGTGTAGCTGGGTGAGGGTGTTTTCATTGTAGAGCTCCCTATTTTTAGGTTCTGTACTTTGCCATTGTCTCCTTTGCTGTGAGCTGAGCTGCTGCCTCCTATTGCTTCCCTTCACTACAGTCTGGTTATAAAAGATGCATGTTTTGGACTTGCTCCTGGCCTGCTTATCATGCTAAGTGAGGGTTCCTAGGGAAGGAACACCAATCCTGACGGGATCAAAGGCTCCAGGGATAAAATGACCTAACTTCTCTCTTAGCACGTCAGCCTTACCACACTTGTGTGTCAGATATCCACAGACTCGAGACAAGCTTTTACAAGGTGTTCCTCAGATGCTTTTTTACAAATTCATTTCCCCATTTGCCTTCCTGTTGTTAAGCCTCGAGAATGCAGATGGGTCGGTCGCATTTTCAGCAATCAAATTGGAGAAAAAATATTTAGACATAATTATATACCCCCAGGAACTGAATCTCATTCAACTTGCAGAACAAATCACAACAGTTAGTAGGACTGTAGTGGACTGATATTTCGTCTAGAGAAGAAATATCACATATAAAATGCCTCACTTGCACCAGTTTCTATTTATTTATAGATTTACAGGTTCTTCTGCTGCACAGGTAGTGCAGCAGTGTGACCTCTTTTGTTTAGATAAAATCAAAACTTGTTCATTCCTAAAAGTGAAAGAGCGAAATCAGATGGATTGCTACTGCTAAATTAGGCAGATTCACCATCTTTTGAATGCTGCTGGTTTAGGAAGGACAAGGTTGAAATGGACAATACCTGCTCTTCATTATGCATTGGAACTGGAAGGCAGCCAAAGCGGACAATCTAGTCCAGCACTGATTGCTGGGCAGTCTAATCCAATCTGGACTGGTCTGAAGGGTGTCTCGTTTGTCCCTGGAGCAGAGGGAGCACTGCTGAGCTGGCCTCACCGTCTGGACACCGAGCAACTTTCCACATCTGCCCCTCTCTTGATGTCCCTCCTTTCTGAGAAAGTTCCGAATGCTTCTTGACTCCATTCTCTGTGTTTCGAGATAACACGTGAAAAGGAAACTTCTTGATAATTTTTTTTTTTTTTCTGTTAGCTGCTGGGGAAGTCTTTTCTTTTTTTCCCTTCCCAGATTCACATGACTCTCAGGAGTCGAGGAGGAGATAGGTAAGCACGAAAAACAAACGCAGAACCATCTGGTGTGTGGAGGAGGGACGACTCCCACACTGAGCTCGGCACTAACGCGCGGCATCTGCGCGGGGCCGGGGATGTGCCGCACCATCAGCCACGGGCAGATCCGGCAGAGAAACACCTTCGGGGGGTCAGTGATGCTGCCCAGGCACTTTCCACAGCAGCCTAGGGAGCAGGAACAGCCCCAGTGCAGAGGGAAGGGGTCAGGGGACACGCAAAGTGAGGCTTTGAACTCTCGCTGTGTTGGAAGTGTTGCTGTGTTTGTTCCCTGTAAAAATGGGCAACAACAAAAATCCCCCCCCAAAAAAACAAAAACAAAAAAAGAAAAAAACCAACCGAACAAACAAACAAACAACAAAAAAAACCCCAAAAAACCCTCATAAAACAAAAACAAAACCCAAACAAAAACAAAACAAGAAAACCAAAAAACCTCAACCCAAAAAAACAAGGAATGGTTGTTCCAGCCCAGGAGAGCTTTCATGATGGGCACAGCCTTCCCTAAGGGGCTGAGGGGAGGACAGAAATTCCTTATGGTTACTCTCATGGAAGCTTCTTCAGGAGGAAAAAATGGATTCCCTGTAGTAGTTTTCTTACAAGCTGGAAGTGTTGTAGACAAACCAGTCCCAGCCCAGGGCTGTTGCATGCATCAGCACTGCCAAACCTGAGATGGACTTGCTAATTCCTCACGTATCCACTGGGCAAAAACTGACAGAGCTTCCAAAAAATCCTACTGCCTGTGTTTGGGGTCATGTTCAGCCCTCACTCCAGAGCTGCTGCTAAGAGAGACCTGTTCTTGCTCTGGACTGTCACAGAGCCAGCCATAAAAGTGTGATGCACATCAAGCTGCCGAGCAGTGCCACCCTACCCTGTGTAAAGTCTTCTTCCTGCTCCTTCTTAGTGAGGCTAATGACACTACCTAAGGATACTCCCAAAGGCGTAAGTGGTTCATATTTACGGCTAGCTTCAAAGACATAAATGGCTACAGAGTGGTAAAGTATCATTATCTGCCACTTTGGAGAGATGCTCCAGATTTGTAGAAAATTGGGCTGTTTATTCTACAATTCAGTGGAAAAATAAGTCTCTATAGAAACTACCACTTCAGAAGTATTTACATTTCTCTACTATGAAGCATCTTGAGAAAGAGCATTCCCATAAACAGCAAACTGAAGTTGTTACATTTAGTATAATAAGGTAATATTTACAAAAGACAGTGTATGTTCTAAGCATTATTATGGGGTTGCTGTGGATCCATGGAATATATTGTTAGGAGACTCAAATTTCCCAACAGGAAAACCAGTGGTGTGTAAAACTAATGCGTAAAAATTCCTTCATGTCCTGCCTGGTGATGAAGCTGCAGGGAAAAAAAGATTGAAGCTAATATCTCTGGCAAAGCTAATCCTTTAGAAGTTCATTTCTGAGTAAGATTGCAAGAAAAACACCCACATTTTTAGCTGAAGGTGCCCTTATATGCATGTGCTTGCAATTAGAATTTGGGTATTTGTTACTGGTACTGAGGTGGGCCGATTCCTCCAGCTCTGCAGTTGTAAAGCACCACATGAGTGTGCCAATCTGTAGTTATCTAATAGTGAAAATGATACAAAGAGAATAAAGAAAATACAAATAGGTGTTTGTTTTTTTTTTTTTTTCTTGCGTGTTTGCAATGGTGGTAAGAGATTTGGAAAGGTTGGTGAGCAGTGGATTGTGATCTGTATCCCCACTTCCATCCTGTGTCCATCTTTTTCAAGGAATAGATGAAGTGTCGCAAGAGCATTCTTTGAAAACACATCTGAGAGATTCATGTACCTGAACATCATTGATGTCTTCTGGTGGTGGTTGAAAATGCTCTGAAAAACATCAGCCAGCACATTCAATCAGGCCAGTAGCAGTGGAAGTTTATGCTCCAGATGTCAATTAATCACTCCAGTGATAAATAATGGCTGAAGTGGTTCTTGGTACCCAAACATCTCACGGTGGCTGCTGCAGGTGCAGAAGTAAGCAGCACGTAGGAACCAGTATTGTCTTTTCAAGGCAATAGTTTGAGTCAATCAACTAACAAATGCAAGCCCCAAATAACAGCCAATAAAAATAAAGGAGGGACCAGGCTGCTGCTTCCTAAATCGGATTTGTTCTCTGACAAATGACTGAATTACAGGTTTTAATAACAGCAAATTGTGTCGGTGCTGTCTTGACCCATTTACTCGATCCTGGTGTCTCTCCCATGCCTTTGTTTTGTTGTTTTTCTTGCCCAAGATTCCCAGAAGCTTTGAATGCAAGACATAATGACACAGCTCCTGCCCTGGTAGCACATTGTGCAGTCTTTTGTTTCAAGCACACAGCATGCACCCAGACTTGCTCATAAAATATCCATAGCAAAATCATGCGATGCCTGTCTCTCTTATACATTTTTAAGAACTGTGCCCTAAATCCATTAAAAGACTGAGGCATGAATAGAAGAATAATCCTTCCTATCATGTGGGGGAGAAAAGAGTTGGGATCAAGTAACTGGACATATAAAATGAGCCATGTGAATTTGCTGACTACCAAACTTCTGCTATGGGAACTTAGGATCTCTTGAAGTCCAGCTCTTTTGTCTAAATAGATGAAAAGGGTTTTGCATAATAGAGCAGAGGAACTTCACACAATAAAAATGGAGCTGGTGTAAAGAAAGGTCAGAAAAACAACAACTCAAGAGTCAGGAGATGGTGAGGACTGTATGTATTGATAGAAGGTGCCTTCTGATTTCAGGACAACAAGGTGAGGGGAATGTGTCTTTATGACAAATTACTTTTGAAATGTGAAGTGGTTACTCTTACTCCAGAAATGAATCTTGGAAATTCAATTCTATACACTGAAAAAAAGGGCCTTCATTGTTTTATCCTTAAGAGAGAAGTAGGGAACCTAACAGCATTCCACATGGATGTTCAAAGGAGAGGGGAATGAGCCAGGAATTCATTCTAGGAATGAAAGAGATTTTGGTATCTACATCCCTAAGGCTCTTTATAAAATGATGCTCTACACCTCTTGTCAGGAGTCTTCTTATCTGAGCTTTTCTATAGAACTGTATTGTCTTTAATTTGTAAAATATACACTCCACCTAAGTCTTGGTGCCATACTTCCTTTTCCTATTCAGTGCCTTGCATCTTGGAATCATTTGCAGATGCCCTCAGAGATACGTTCCACTCTTTAGCATGTCCACAGGATTTCAGATTGTAGGTGGGGCTCAGAAGCAGCTGATTTTCCTTCCATGGAAGGTGGGAGGGATGAGGAGGGGATGGAGATATGGCCCTTACCAGGGGCAAGGTGCTGTGTTCCTGCTTCTGAGTTCCTGCCCAGCACTGCAGAGCACCTCGCAATTCCCAGGGCCCATCCTCCTTAGGGAATGTGAACCTCTGTGCTGAGGCAAGGTACAGAAATAAATGGCATTGGAATTTACTGTCGAAGTTTACAGCTGCACGGTTAAATGCAGATTTCCATAACCCAGTGGGGGTGTGCTGGCTGAGTACAGCCCCACACAGCCACCTCCATGGGTCAGAAATTCCCATGAAAGCAGCTCAGTGTTTTCTGGGAAAAAGTTGGAGAGAAAAAGTAGCTTCAGCATTTAGGAATTAATTTCTTTAGACTATACTCCCAAGGTCTTGGTTCTCTGGAGTATGGGGTGGTGCACAAGTCTCCTGCTGCTTTTGGACACTTGAACCCCAAAGCCAGGGCTCTGTAAGAAGAAAATAAGGCTTCATCATGCATTCTGGGGGGCCTTGACTGTATGAACTGGGACTGCACAGATTTCTGTTATTAATTCATCTTAGTTCAGAAACGGATCATGTTTTGTCTTCACTTGCTGCTGGTGTCACTCCTCTGAGCTTGGTGCTTGAGCAGGATCAGTGTTTGCTGGTCAGAAATGGGCCAGAAGACAAATCAGCCTCCATACACTCCAGAACTTCACTCTGAAGAAAATCCCTTTGACAGAATCTTCAGTAACTAACTTATCACACAACTTCAAAAGCACAGTTTACTGTAACTATTCATTTGGGATTTTTCTATTTTGGTCATCTGCTTTTTAAATGACTTGTTACTAGAACTGCCTTTGCAACTTGTTACTCTCTTTTCTACTTTCAGTTTCCCTCTGTACTGACTTGGTTGTAAGTAGGCTGTGGTTTTCTGAAAATGGAACTGTGATGTTTGCTGTGTTTTCTTATACAAGACCTGTGTTAAAAAACCAAAACAACCAAACAAAAACCCATCAAGAAACCAAACCCAAAAAACCCAAAAACCAAGTGACCACCATAAAACCCAACCTAGCCAAAATCTTAATTCTTTCCCTCAAGCATTTAAGTTACTACTATTAAGAAAAATTTAACACAGACACTATAATTGCTTCACTAATGTACTGTATTCACATCTAATTTGGGATTTTTAATAATATTTTAATTGTTAAGGGGTCCCATTGTGTGCAAGGAGTGTGTGCATAGATCAGCTTGAACATGTGATATCTGGATGCTTGACCAAACCTGCAGGGGATGAAGTTTTCACAATCATGGTTTGCCTCCTTTCTTTGTTTGTTTTACAAATAGCAACCTCAATTTTGCATTTCTGGCCTTGGATCCCAAGTAATGTCAGGAGGTTTCTGTATGGGATGGAAGCCCACTCTCCTGCTTTGGGAGTGAGGAATTACAATTACCAAAAAACCCTGATTTTCAGCACTCCTCTCAGGAAAAAAAGATGTTATCATTAATATAGCCTCTGTATTTCTCTTTTGACATCCCCTCTGATTTTGATTTCATTTTCATGTGGTAACTTTGACTCTTTTCTCTTTCCATTTTAAAACACCACAAGGTTACTTCAGGCACAGATTATTTTTTTTTTTTTGGTCAGTAGGTGACCTCAGCTGTTGCTACTATCAGCTGGTACTAAAATCAGCAATACCTACTTGGCTGCCATTTCATCTGGGCTGTTCAGTGCGGTTAGAGAGGAGTTGGGTTCCCAAATCAAGAGTATGGGGTCCTCTCCCTGCCTCTCTTCCTCTGTTCTGGGGAAGTTCCATCCTGGTGGGTTCCTGTTTTGGGTGGCTGAGTGGGGACTGAGCAGACACGAGCCACGTCCCCTGCATGTGCTGCTCTGACATTTGGCCACCAACACTCCTCCATCCCTTCCCTGCTAAGCCGTGCTGGCCATGTGGGGCCTGGCAGGACCTGCAATGAGCCATTTCCTTCACCGCTCCTTTGCCCGTAACAATCTTGAACTTGTTGACCCGTGTGCCTATTAATTATTGATATAATGATGCATTATTTAGGCTTGTTTCAGCAGACGGATACATTATTCCTAGGCAGACATTTGCCAGACAGGCTGATAGATAGCATCCTAAAAAAAGTCTCCAGTTGCCTTGGTACAATAAAGGCCTGTAACTTCATTACTTTGCTCCCAACCCCTCCTCTTCGTACCACGAAACCTTAATAGGAATCTAAGTGTAACAATGATCTCTTCAGACAATGGGCTTAGTCTCGACTGGAGTTGTGGGCCTGATGTTGGTAAGGCCTCCAAAATACCGAGGAAGTCGCCTTCACCAATCTGCTAAAGCTGGTTTTCCTAAGGCACAATGAAATTATTTTGTTTTTCAACCCCTTGCCGTAGAAAGGAGAACCGATTTCTCCCTTGGTTGCTACGAGCTGTGTTGCGACACGCCAGAGCTGCAGGCAGAGCTCGATGTGTATCTCCCAGGGAAACCTGCCTTTGATTTTGTCTACGGATCCAAGGAAAAGGCGTAGCAAAATGAATTATCTGTAATTTAAAACATGCGTGCGGAGCGTTTTGGAGCCTTTGGAAATGCGGCGTCGCTGCCGCCGAGGGAAGGAGAGAGCCCGGCCCCGGGTGGGAGCTGCGGGATGGGGAGCTCAGTGCTCGGGCCGGGCTGACAGCGACACCGGGGACGGGACAGCCGCCACGTCTGCTGCTGCTGCCCTCCTTCCTCCCCTGCTGCCCTCCCTCCTCATCCTCTGCTGCTGTCCTCCTCCCCTGCTGCCCTCCCTCCTCATCCTCTGCTGCTGTCCTCCTCCCCTGCTGCCTTCCCTCCTCATCCTCTGCTGCTGTCCTCCTCCCCTGCTGCCCTCCCTCCTCATCCTCTGCTGCTGTCCTCCTCCCCTGCTGCCTTCCCTCCTCATCCTCTGCTGCCCTCCTTCCTCCTCCTCTGCTGCCTTCCCTCCTCTTCCTCTGCTGCCTTCCTTCCTCCTCTGCTGCCATCCTTCCTCCCCTGCTGCCCTCCTTCCTCCCCTGCTGCCCTCCCTCCTCATCCTCTGCTGCCCTCCTTCCTCCCCTGCTGCCCTCCCTCCTCATCCTCTCCTTCCCTCCTTCCTCCTCCTCTGCTGCTCTCCTTCATCTTCCTCTCCTGCCCTCCTTCCTTCCCTGCTTGCCTTCCCTCCTCATCCTCTGCTGCCATCCTTCCTCCCCTGCTGCCTTCCCTCCTTCCTCCCCTGCTGCCTTCCCTCCTCATCCTCTGCTGCCTTCCCTCCTTCCTCCCCTGGTGCCCTCCTTCCTCCTCTGCTGCCATCCTTCCTCCCCTGCTGCCTTCCCTCCTTCCTCCCCTGCTGACTTCCTTCCTCTTCCTCCCTTCCTCCTCTGCTCTCCTCCTTCCTCTTCATCTGCTCTCCTTCCCCCCTTCTGTCCTGCTTCCTCCTCCTCTGCTGCCTTTCCTCCTCCCTTCTGCCCTCCTTCCTCCTCCTCGTGCTGCCCTCCTTCCTCCTCCTCTGCAGCTTTCCTTCCTCCCCTGCTGCCCTCCTTCCTCCTCCTCCTCTCCGCTGGCCTTCCTCCTCCTGTGCTCGTCAGCCTTGGCTGTGTCGCAACCGCCCCCAGCTCTGATGTCAGAGCCCCGCTGCTCCTCACGCCGTTCCTACGAAAGCAGAAGAGGCGCAAAAAGAGGAAGGAAAGCAGACGAAGGACAAGAAATGCAGACTCGAGTGGTACGAGTCTGACGGCTCGTTTCATTTGCAGGGGCTTCGTCGCAAGAAGCAGTTCTGAGGAAGCAATTTCAGAAAGACTCAGCTGCTGTTTTCAAAAGGGATCTGGCACCGGCTGCCTAATGCCGCGTGGGCACGTCCTGCTGCAGTCAGACCCACAGTGGGGTTCTCCTGCTGACACCTGGGGTGCCGGGGCTGAATGTTTTCATCCTTTGTGAGTCACTTCTGTCTCATTTCTGATCTCCTGCTACAGCAGAGCCAGGAAAAGCTCCCTTAGTGCAACCCCAGCTTGACCAAGGTGTTTGTCCCCAGTGCTCGGGGCCACCTCCTTCTCAGGCTCCCCTCACTGTGTGGTCACACTAATATTTTCCCTGGCTTTCAGGACACCGGCCACACTGCTCCCCTGCCATAAAACCGGGATCTCCTCCTTAGAATGTGTGAATGCCTTCATTTCCCCCTGTTCAGCCACTCTCCCAGAAGCCCAGCCTTGTTCAGCAGGAAGGGCAGCTCCTCCAGAGGGATCCTTTGGGTCTGTCCAAACCTATTAACAACAAACCTGAACAAAACAATAACTGAGGAAACCTGCATCAATTTCCTGACTGCTGCACAGTGTATTGTGTGTCTTGGTCAGCAGCTTCAAGATGTCCAGGTTTCCTCCAGCTCGTGCCTTCTCCCCTGATTTATACAGTCTGTCTTATCCCTGCTGACATTTGGTTGTTCTTTGTCCAGACAGCTCAGTGACGGACTGTCACCCTCTCATTTGTCACCTATCTCCTTCATCCAGTCTGTCCATCAGGCAACCATCATTGTCAGGCAATCCCAGCCTTCCACAAGATAGTTCCCAGCCCTTGAAACTTGTAAAATGTTTTTTCCTGAAGCACTTTTTTTTTTTATTTTTTTCCCCCCAGTGGTCCTCCATTTGAATAGATGAGCACCAGACTTTAGCAGTCCTCCTTTGTAGTCCTGGATAGGATGGAAGAATTTATCCTGTCACCTGTTGTGGATTTTATCTCTATGTAGAAACAGGGAAGCTGCTAACTCCCACACTCAAATCAAATTTTATGTCTGACATGAATAAATCTGTAAAATGCAAGTCCATAACACTGAATACACAAACTCTCTGTAGACAGTCTAAATTATTTCAGGCTAGTTTACTGAAATTAAATTACATAAAAGTCATACAAAGCAGCACATTGTTATGTAAAACTCTACAAAGCAAGTGCTGTGATTTTAACTGAGTTGAACAAATAAAAAAATTAAGTGTAATTTTTGTTCAGGGCCATGTGTTAGCTTTTGAAAACAAAAAGGAAATAAATGAACCAAGTCACACAAAACATATGTCTGCAAAATAATGATAAAATATATACTGTAGCTGGACATCTTGAAGTGTGGTTTTAATTCTTGCTGGTGTTGTGGCTGGAGGCTTTTGTTGTGCAAAAAGGCTGCCCTGTGTTCGTTTTACAATACAGAATGTTTTTTATTCTTACTACATCAGGAATAATGTAACCCTCTTGGAATAACACGGAGGGTTCTGAGTCCTTCAGCTGAGACACCTTCCTGGGAAGTGCTGGGAATGTGGAAAAGGCCCCACTCAGTGCTGCTGACCGTGGTCATCCCAGCCAGGGTGTGGAGGGGACTGACCTGGGGTACCAAACCATAAACTTTGAGGCCAAGAATTCCAAAGAAAGGTTTGGCTGCGAGCAGCTGGATTTAAGCAGTTTCACACAGGAGTTCTGATGCTGTGCCCTCAGGGTCGCTTTGTTAAAAAAGCTGCGTGAGAAGTTTCTGTGCTCCTGTGAAATATTCTATTCTCCTGTGGAATATGTGTAGTATTCTGTAGAATACTACAGAAGTATTTTGTGCACGCCGATTTTGGGAGGAGAGGAGGTGATGGTGGCTCTGGCCACGGCAGGAAGACTCTTGCAATGTCTGGCTGGAAAGGCACTTGTCTCTTGGCACATTCCCACCGCCAAGTCCCCGAGTGCTGTGTCATGTCCCTGTCCCTCCCAGGGCAGTGCAGTCGTGGGGCGTTGCTGGCAGTGCTCAGGGCATGGGCCAACACTGTAACAGCTTAATTAGCCCTTCCTTGTTAAGCAGGATTTCATAATGTAGGTACACGTGTTTAGCTGTCAGCTCCATTCTTGCAACAAAAGGAAAACCAAACCAGTAATAAATGGAGAATTGCACAAGCCAATCTCCAAATAATGGCATTGGGTGGAACACGAGAATTAGGAGCTGTGGCTACAAAGCAGATTGGTGCTTCCTATTCCTCCTAAAAGCACAGCTCTTCAGACTGATGCACCAACCAAGGGGGATATTGAAAGCTTGGAGATGCTTTTGCTTCCCTCCTGGTGCTCCTGATGCAGGCAGAAGTGAGGAACTCAGCCCCACGCCTCTGCCTCTGAGAGGAGTTTAGTTCCAGGGTACTGAGAAAATGCCCTGCAAATTCATCTTCCTTCTTTCTGCTGTGAGAGTCTCTGACACTGTACAGGCCTTTGAGCTCCCAGGTCATGAAGAACTGTGTAACCAGGCACTGACTTTTCAGCATTATTTTGAATGGCTGTAGAAAGAGATTTCTAAATGTGTAGATAAAGGAAGCATTAAAAATAGAGGCAAAATTATTGCAAAATATATGGAAAAGTTACTTTTAAAAATCACCCATATCAATTTTTAAAGGCCTTAGCTTAGATTTAGAAGGTAATGATTCATATTTGCAGCGTTTCATTGTATCACATGAAATATTACTTTTTTGGTGAAGGCAGGTTAACATGACCAGTAGATGCGTATTCATCTCTCAGTACATTTGTATTTGTATGTACATTTGTATCAATGAGTAACTGAAATGATTAATACCTTTCCAGATTTCTCTGAACAACATAAAGCTACAAATGTCTTATTTTTAAAACCCTACAGTTTTCTTCAGATGTTTATTTTTGAAACTGTAGTACACTGTGGTAGTATTGCATACCTAAAATACCAATGCATTTAGAGTGGTGGAATGTCCTCATAATAGAACATATTATACATAGCCTTCTAAAATATAAAGGCTTCCAAAAACATACTGCAAAATTTAGATTTTGAAGCACAAACTTCCTACAGTACTGTCCAGATTAGATTTAAAAAAAAAGGAAAGAATAATACTGAATTTAAGTCTTTTATACAGGTGTCACTGAGACAACTTCTTCTGACTTCATTATTTATACACCATTTTATCACAAAATTCTGGAAAAAATGAGGAGAAGGGGTTCTTGGGGACAGAGGTAAGCCTATCTGGTACCTGAAATACCAGTTCCAGAGTGATTCTCCTCTTCCCCAGCTTTCTATGCTTTTTCCTGGGAATGTCTCTGGCTTGGGCAGGGAGTTATCCCGATGGATCACTGTTGTGCCCCACAGCTGACCCCAAGCTCTCCTCTTTTCCGTGTCACACACTGTGGATGGCAGCGTGTTGGGACAGAGCAGAAAGGGCCAAAATCACCCAGCACTGTGAGGGTGTGAGACAAACCCAGTTTCTAAACCTTGGTACCTCCATTTTAGGGTATTGCAGCTGACAAGAGCCATTAGAAACTCTTGGATTTTTGCAGAAGTACCTGACACTTAATGATGGCACAGCAGTAATCCCTAGGATTTCCTTCCTTCACAGATTGAAGTTATGATCCCATTTTGTTTGTAAATTAACTTGGATTATCACCTAGGGCAAATAATGGTCTTGATCAAGATGTTACTGACAAATGTGTTGTTTACTTGAATCTAGACATAAACACGACCTTTGAACACTGTGAGGAAGAAGCTCTTTTTTCACACGCTCATTTTTCACCAGAAAAACAAAAACTTGGAGAGGACTTTATCCACAATTGTTTGCTTAATTATTAACATATTTTTTTAAAAAAATGGTCATGTTTTGTGGGGGAGGGAGGGATAATTTTCTGGGCAGTCCTATTCTGAACTGAACCCATCTGACATGGATATAATCAAGATTTTATGACTTCTTCAGTGGACCAGTGCAGGAGGGAATCATTTACATTCCCCTGGAAGTGGGAATGCTGCACATGCACCATCATCAGGGATACTCAACTGAACCTCAGAAACAATGCTATTAAGCTTTTTGCATTCATTATGCTTAAACCCATCTCTGTAGTGGTAGTGAGGCTAATTTTTAATTGATACCCCTAAATCAATTCCTTCATGGACAGGCCGTGGTTGATGATGAACTCTGGGGGAAGGGAAGCCAATATTGTCCCGTCAGCAGTCAGGTACATTATAGCCCTCGCTGTTCCTGATGTGTTTTGATGGTGCTCATTTCTCCTGGCATGCTTTTAGCTCCCAGGGATTCAGATGTGTCAGCTACTATAGCTGTAAGAAAACACTGATGATGGATTTATAGCACCCAGACTTCAACTTAGTGACCTGAAAAATGGCTGTGGATTTGCTTTTGCAGCAAAATTGGTTTTACCCATACGAACCCCTTGCTTCCTAAACTCCCTTATCTGTATTTTAATGAAACATTTTATCCTGTTATAATTCATGAGTCTTGTCAGAATAAGTTTTCTCAATGAGGCATAGTTGGGGTAGCTTCTGAATTTATGGGAAGGAATCAACTTAATCTCTTTAAAAGCAAAGTTGTCTTCTGGAGTGTCAATTGAACTCTACAGAATGATAGTTCTGAAATATCTCCCTGTCTGTGGAAAGGAGGGGTTTCTCTGGCAGAGAGATGCTGGAGGTCTGTCAGGACAATGGTTGGCCAAGGTTGTGCTCCTGAGCCAGCCATTCCAGCAAAAACCCTGATAAGTTATTAAGTAATGTATTAAATGTATCCAATATTTATTTTCCATCTATGTTCTCTCATTGGAGGGGGAGCTCCTAGGGACAGTGTCGGCTCTGGGCTGTTCACTCTAGATTTGGTGGAAGCTTTACTGAATCTCCTGAGAGAAAAACAGAATCTGGCCAGCAGCAATCCCATTGGATGAAACTGGGAGATGTTGGGTCACTTTCAGCCTGATTATGGATTTTCCTGTGGCCTTGGAGTAGCTCTTCAACCCGTTCTTTCTCAATTTTCCATCTGCAAAACGGGAATGACAGTATTTCCCTCACTGACAAGGAACAGGCCTCTGCTTAGGTACTATCCCAAACTGTAGGATAGATCTGGGATATGTTTCTGGACTTGTTGTTTTGTCTCAAGTAAAGAGGGTTTCCCACATGCAAGTGAAACTGGGTCTCTCTCCTATAGCCATATTTTGAGGGTAACTGGATTAGGGAGGACAAGTAAAAGAGCAGCATTTTGAAATTATTTCTGTGCTGCAAATCAGTTTAAGTGTTTTGAAGTTGCATAAGATCATCCCCTGTGGATGTCAGAGAGAAGGAGCCAGATTATTTGGCTTTGAAGTACATCAGAAAGTGGCTTCTTCCCTTCCCTTCTCTGGCAATTCCTCTAATATTTCTTCCATCCCACAGGGAGAATTTAGCTCCTAGAACAGGCTTCCCCTGGAGCACCTCGGAGTGCATCCCTAACAGAGTCACAGGGATGTTGTAGCATGTAATTCATAACCAGAAACACTTCCCTTGTGGACAGGTTCCTTGCCACACCCTAAGCTGAGGGCAGACAGCTGTGGTTTTCCTTCGGTTTCGGGAAACTGGGATAACCTCCCTCCTGCAAGTCACTAATGGAGATGTTTGGCTCCTGGCACCCACTGCTGCAATGGTGAGAGCAGAGCAGAAGGTGCTGAGCACTGAACAGGCAGAAGTCAGGCAGAAGAAGAGCAGGAGGCCCCAGTGTGCTGGTCTCTTTGAACCTTTAGCATTTAATCTGAAAATTCACTCTGTCCTTGACCTCTGGATTGAAGCACCACTTACCAGAGCGGGTTTAGTGAGTTCAGCCTCTCTGGAGGCCCAGTGGGAGAAAAGGCCCTCTGGCCATGGTCAGTCAGTCGATGGATTTGGTCAGTACCATGCTGGTTTGGATATCCCACTCAGTTCTGGTGGGCCAGGACAGTGAATGAAGGAGCTGTTCTCTCCTGGAGGAGACTTGCATCCTCACAAGGGATGAATGGGCCAGGGAGAGCAGAGCTGCTTCAAGGCTGTCAGCTTTGTAAGTGGTGCAGAGCCCTGTTCCTTGGCCTCAGGAGGCAGCAGAGCCCAGAAAAGGCTGCTGCTGTTCGTGGGGAGAAGGAAACAAAACCCAATTCCCTGCCCATCTCCACCCCACTGACTGAGCCCTTCCAGCCTCCTCGCAGGGGCCCCAGCCACTGCTCTGCTCCGTGAGAGCCTGTGCTGGGAGCTCCTACCTCTTGTTTACAGCTCCCTGCTCAGACCTGGTGTCTGCTCTCTCCTCTCAGCTAATTTGCAGACAGAGGCCTCGAGGGCTTTGGGTTGGTGCCACCAGACTCCTGCGAGCTCCAGCGGTCGTGTTCTCTCCCAGACAATGACTTCAGTAGCCTCCGGGCACCCCAGAACCTCCTAACAAACATCTCTCCTAACTGCCTTATTAACTGATTGCTCTAGTAAGATAATAATTAACACCCTTACTTCTGCCTTGGCTCAGCCAAAAATATTCTCAAGTGGACTTAGAAATGCATAAAATGAATAAATGATTTATGTTTACTATTTTTAATGGAGCTACTTATTAGCAACTCTCTCATACAGAGCACTGTAAAAACACTCCTGGTTTCGTTACAGATTTAGAAGGTGGTAATGAAAAGCTGTAGGGAATAAAATGGGGAAACACTCCTTGAGCCAAATCCTGCTCTCAGTTGTATTTAAAGGTCTTGCTGAGTTAAATTCTAGTGAGGATTTTGGCCAGAAAACCATTAAAATAGAGAGAAATCTCTGTCACCTGCTCATTGCAGCTCAGCCATTCCAAACATGCCCCAGCCAGGAGGAGGATGCCTGCCCTGTCACTCTAGACCCAAAAACCCGAGGGCAGGATGTGTCTCTGTGGAGCAGACCAGACAGGCTGTGTTTGCACATGCACTCCATGTTCCTGACCCTACCAGGCATGAGACAGTCAGGATTTCACCATGGCAGCCTGCAGGAGCTGTCCTGGCTTCAGGATGCCTCCAGCACCTCGGACCTTGCTGGGAAAGTGGGAAGGTTCATGCTGCAAAATTTCACTAATTTATGTTGTTTCTGACTGAAAGCACTAATTAGGATGGCGTGGTGGACTTCAGAGAGAGCCCTGACACAGTTTTTGGAATGAAACCTGTGCCTTGTGCTATTGCTGGGTGACAAGAAATGCCACCCTTCATCCACGTCCTCCACGTCCTCCACATGGAAGTGAAGGTGCTGCCCTTTGTGTTTAAGCTCTGGGTACATTTGGGACACGTGGGAATGGAGCAGGTGAGCCCTTCACAGTGGGTGAGTTCACTCTGATTTGATTCTCCAGACACAGAGTTTGCTGTACTGTTGCAGAAATGAAGCTTGGGGTCCATCCCAAGCTGCTGTGACACACAACACACACAATCCTCACATTTGTTTGACCAACCGCTTCAATCACATCATTTTATTCCAAGAGGTATCAAAGCAAATGTTTTATTCAAAGAGAAGTCCCAAGCTCTGCTTCCCACTTGGTTCCCAAGCTCTGTGGGTTTCTGTTCAGTGAAGATAGTGGTGCAGGCGTGTTTCCAGCTGGTTTGTACTGAGATCCACATTTAATATTTAGAATATTTCCTTTTGCATCCAGTCTACCCTAAATATACTCATAGAACACTTTTGCAAATACCTTTAAATACCTGCAAATATTTTCCTTCTCCCTTTGCTCACATCTGCCGTGAGAATTAATAATGTTCATCAGCTGAAGTTCTCCAAAGAATTGGCAGTGCCTGATTTTTGTCTGGACATGACAGGATTTCAGTGCTGCCTGAGAAATCAGAGCACTTTAAGGTGCTGGAAGTGCCAGATCATTAATCTCTGGAGACCCTAGAGAATTTTCCAAACTTCCATTCTTTCACTAATGTGTAAATGAATATCCTGTGGATATTATCAGCGTTTCTGGGGCAGTGTTATCAGTCAGTCCCACACCAGCTAAAGGCTACAGACCTGCACTTGGCATGAAGAAATACTGGATTTTTAGATAACTCCCATACTGACCCTGCTGATATTTCTTAAAGTGATGTATTGCTCTATTTTTTAAAAATTTTCAGAAATAAAAATGAGTTTGCTTCAGGGCAGGGACAGTCTAAAAGCCTGTGCTAATAAATCTCTGCAAGTTTAGTAGTGTTTAATACATACTCTGCTTCAAGTGCTTTTTAAATGCATTATCACCTTTAAGTAAATACAGTGGAAGGCTGCCAACTGGCTGGATGCTGCTCTCTGTAAATTTATGCATTTATATCATTAATGCAATGAAATGTTTAAACCTTCATTGAATTTTGCTAACTGATTTGCAGTTTGAGTGGTAATAATTTCATGCATTTATCAATTACCATTTAAGTAGCTGCTCTAATATTTCTGTTTAGGCAGGCGAAGCACATTCACTAAAATACCTCTCATCTGAATTAGATTTGGGATGAAGGAAAACAGAGGATGTATCCAAGGTAAAAGGAGTTCAGAGCTGCTTGTTCTTGATAGGAAACAGCTCTGACAGGGACAGGGACCAGCAGTTTGAGCACTCTCACCTCCAACAGATGCAAATATTCAGCAGCAGATTATTTTCCCAATATTTTAAAATCATGCCCTACTTGTTCAGAAGCTGATCCAGAGTAAGACATTATAGAAAAGTAATTTTAAAAGAGCTGTGTAAAAGCTGAATTTTAAAACTTTTACTCACTTGCTAAGGGTTTTTAACAAGACATTAACACATATGTAAAAAATAGTCTCTAATTTCCGAGCTGATCCACATCAGGGGATGATAATTCCTCTTGAATTCTTACTACAAAGAAAAAAATATATAATGAGTCTGTATCTTTTTCTGCCTGTTTTGCTCAAGTTTCAAGTTTAGAAACAAGCAAAGAATGGACCAAGTGCCTAATTTGAAGATACAGAAAAACATTTCTCAGCTCTCACTTGGGTTTAGTTTTCCAGAGTGACTAATAAGAAGGTGGTGATTGCTTCATTAGCATGCACTGAACTGAGTGCACAATGTAATTATATATTTCAGTTGTAATTAGGACATTTAATTGATTTGTTTTAACCAAATTAACAGACATCAGGAAAAAAACTCAAAGATTTGTGGCAGATTTTGAAATGTTTTCCACACAGCCAGCTGGGTTCAGCTGAGCAGAAAATATCTGTTTTATTTCTGGGTAATGTTAGGAAGATCACAAATCTTGTTATTGAGAAACTCTTATGAAATAACGTTGCATTTCTTCAGCCCTCTCCTTTATAGGCCAAAAATTTACCAGCTGAAATCCACAGCATTCTTAGGGATACCTTTGGGGAGAGAAGAAGTGACCAATGACTCCCACAGGAGATGCTTCCATGCATTGCTGTGACAAACAGGATTCAAATGCAGATTTCCTTTTATTGCATTGGCCAGTTGGTAACTCTGCTGCCCAGCTAGACAAATACAGGCATTATTTAGAAACATCTCCTTCCTCCTTTTTGGTCACCTACTTCCCTTTGATTGCTTTCCTGGTTTTGCAGCCTGGCTCCACACTTCTTGATTCTGGGTTCTTCCAGCAAGATGCCTTTTCACTTCCAGTTTGTGGCCTGAACTGCTGAAACAGCAGGAGAGAGCCTCAACACGCAGCACAGCTGATCGTCTGGAAGGATTACAGGGCCTCTCCCATCATTTTACCAACATCTTGTCTTGGAGAACAGGGGGAATATT
The DNA here is from genome assembly GCF_009819655.1 of Sylvia atricapilla. NCBI lineage: Eukaryota > Metazoa > Chordata > Aves > Passeriformes > Sylviidae > Sylvia > Sylvia atricapilla. The sequence continues at coordinate 27,288,222 of NC_089148.1, read as the reverse complement.
TAAAGTAGAGCTTAAAAAGTCTGTAAGTTGAAATCCAGCTACATCCAGCCAGATGTTTTATTCACATGGACAACTTAATTCACAGGACTCACAAGGGCACCCAAAACTACCCCTGACCCTCAGGCTGAGGAAGTTGGACACCCCAACTTAAAAAGTGTTTGTGTGTGAAACTTCTTTATCTTTCCATTTCTGTTTCTATTGCTCGTGTCCTAGTTTGAATTTTCCCCATTTCACTACAGCCATGTTGCAAAAAAAATAACCAACAGCCTCCAAATCCATCCCATGGGACTTGTCCCAAGAAAAATGCTGCAAATGAGTGTGGAGACAAGACATGGCCCGGAGGGAGCCGTGGTTTGCTGCTCGTGCATATCTGCAGAAGTTGGCTGTGAGGAGCAGTTTAGAAACCTCTGGGGTGAGAACGAGGTGGGGCAGCTGAAAGTGTTGTGGTTCCCACATTTATTCTGCTCTCACATTTACAAGAATACGTGGAATCGAGTGTGTAGCTGAACGCACAGAAAGAAAAACTAAAGGAAAAGCCGAGCTCCCTTCTGGTAAAACCTGTTCTAGCTTTTAGGAACAGCTCATAACCCACTGTTTACAAACAACAGCAACATCAATCTACAGCACAAATTACTCATGGTGAGAACAAACAAACAAAAAAAAAGCAAGCAAAATCCCCAGGTTGTCACTGACAATAGGCAAATTCAGACTGAAAGTCCCATCAGGGCAAACAGCTCCCCTCTGTTCCTGAGTCGTGAGGGACTCTGCACTAAAAGGGGGAAACACAATTTGTCTCCAAGATGTTTTCCTTTGAAAATATGGTTTCATTTGAACTAAACATTTCTTCAGGAACTTGTCAGAAACAATTTAATTTCATTGAGAGCTCTCGAGGCAAAGAGATCCTCTGATAATGTCAATCACTTCGTGTCAATATTTGCAGAACGTGCCCTGCATATTTTTATTTCAAGTGATTGTTCCTATTTACATATTTTTCAGTTCCTTCAAGAAATGTTTACAATTAAGGGTGGAAAAAAAGGATGAGATTAATTCATTTGATCCAACAGAAGTAATTTAGTTGACACATAATTCCTTTCTATTTTTAATGACTTTATGTGGGAATAGCAGAATTTATTGCAACCCTGATAACACAGACTCCAAACCTATGGAAAAATATTTGCTTTAACAGCACTATATATTACCAGGAAGTCTTGAAATTAATGGTTTGTTCTAAAAACCATTTTATGTTAAGTATGTTTGCATTGAGAGTGTTGGCTGGATCATTACGGCTCTGCTGTAGGAATGAAAACAAGTTTCAAAATAACAGTTTTAATGAAATAATAATTAAAGGGGATTTTTTTTCCAAGCTGTAGGAGAAAGCAGAGCTCCCAAACACCCTTTAAAGAGCGGGATGTTCCAAATTCTGCAGCCAAACCGAGTGAAAGCCGTGGGGAACGTGGGGAAAGCTCCTCCATGTGCTGTTGATTTGCACAAGGCTTGGTTGGGCTCTGCTGAGAGCAGCCAGCTCGACATTTAGGATTTGGCAAAGCCTGTGGGGAGCAGGGTGTGCCCAGCCTGGGCAGGGCTGCAGCTGCATCAGGGAGATGCTGCACATCCACAGCAGGATCAGCCCGGGATGTGGGTCCTGCCTCTGCCACCCCTTCCCTAGACTCAAATAAAATCCTAATTTTCAGGCTCTCAGAATGCTTGTTACTATAGTACGACAACAGAATGTACAGAAGCTCAGCATCTCCCAAAATATGACCTTTATGCGATGTCATATTTCCATTTCTAATAGTAAAATGAGGAGATGGAAACATTTTCTAGTTCCTTGCCCTCTCCCATCAGGTGAGATTATTGTCTATCTCATGCTAGCTGTCAGGAGTCCAATCTCCATCTATGCCTGCAACTCAATTATATTATTTTTGGTATTTATCTATTATGCTTCTTTAGAAAAATATGACAAAACAAGGAAGAATTACATATTTGGATCATCAGCACGTTGGGATGATTCATAGCAAGGAAATTGTTGGGCCCTTTCACGACCCTTTTTTATCATTTAGTGGCTAAAGTTCATAGTCTGTAAAATGTTTTCAATATCTTACATCTTTAAATACAAGTATTTCCTTTCAGAAAGATTTTTTTAAAGAGTATTACATTAGTTGTTTGTTCCTTTCCACTCTAGGAAATCCAAATTTTTGGTGCCATATTGCAAAAAGAAGGAAAAATGTCTAAAAACAAGAAGTGAAAGCACATCAGCCTATTTTGCCTTTCATTTGAGGTAGAAATGTAAGCTTTTAAAGCACAAATAGTAATCTTTTCACTTTTAATGAGTATAGATTCCACAGCCAAAGAATAAAATTAGAGAACAGTCCCATGTGCCCTTTTAAAAGTTTGACATTTACAGTCTTTTTCTCTTTTTATTGTAGGAAACCAAGAATCTGTTTATTATCTGTTTATTATAAAGTGAAAACACTTTCAAATGAAATGTCTTTGAATTAGAAAAGACTAAACCTCGAGTTAAATTGGGGGAGTTTGAGTGCACTGTTGAACTCCTGCCTTCTGTTCGCAGAACACAGGAGTTTCTGAAATCTGAAAGGAAGTTGCTATATGAGTAACTGTATTGGTAGTAAATTACTCATTTCTTAGGAGATACAATATTCCTGAATATTGCACTCCAATATTCAAGGCATCATAGCGTGATTTGCTTGGAAGGGACCTTAAAGATCACCTCATTGCCCTCTTCCAGGAATATTTTATTTGCTTCAAGCCTTTGATTTTGGTGTTTCAGACGTGAAAAGGTGTTTGTCCACAAGGAAATTAGTTGTGTAGCTCAGTTTTTGAGGTTTTTGGATAAAGGCTTAATTCATTTTTCAGACAATCCCTTCAGTGGTCAGTCCAGAAAGGTCCCAACACCTTTCACAAGGGTTACTGGAAAATGCTGAACATTATCTTAGTTCAGCCCATTTCCAGGGAAGTGTTGAGTCTCACTGGTATTGCAGTAAAATTCTGTCTGCTTTCGAGCCCTTCCTGAAAGTGTCACATTAATCATATCTCACTAAATACTTCAAACTGAGAAAAGTGTCTTTCTGGAGAATAGTGAGACTCTACAGAAAGGCACAAATCTTTGCATTTGGAAGAATACTGTTAAGAACTCTCACTCTTCCAAGTCATGTAACATTTTAGTGCCTGCTGGGTTTTGTTGTTTAAATCAGTGGAGTGGTCTTTTTATGGGTTAAGCTTCTCAGCTAAATTATGAGCTGTAATTAAGCTAAGAAATGCCAGCCAAAGGCCCCAGTTTGTGTTGAGGGATACCTGGGATCTGCAGCAGAGGAAGAATACACTTTATGTGAGGCTGGCTCACGGATTATTTTACATTCAGCATAAACAGCCTTCTGGCTACTCTGTTGTATAGATTCCTAATCTCCTTTAATTCCACTTCCTTTCCTCCTGTGGGCAGCTATAGCACCTTTTGCACCACCAGCTGAAGGGCTGCAGATCCTGCACAAACACTCGGCTGCTCCTTTCCCCCTGGAGGGAAGGCTCAGAGCTGGGAGCAGCGGGAAGGGCTGAAGAGTTAATCTGCTGAAAACCGGAGCACGGCCTCGGCTGAGCTCTGCGCTCGCTGTGGTGTCGAGCCAGGGCAGGACCAAGCCAAGGAGAGCATTCTGGCATCAGCTCCTGGAGGTTACAAGAACCTTATGTATCATTTTATGTATTTTCTTTTCATGTGTCTATAATCGATTCCAGTGGCGAGGCCTGTGTTTTGGTTCGTAGGGCCAAGCCAGGCAATGCACTTGGCTCCATTTTCAAACCTCTTGGCTTGCTAAATGTCAGAGCCTGAGCTGGGCTCCTCTTTGTACTCCCACCTCATACAATTGGCCTGAGTTTTGTGTGTTCCCTGAGAGCACAAGCACGGCCTAGAATACAAATCAAACCTCTTTGGGAGCCAAACACAGAGATCAGCGAAGCAAATATTTGTGTCTCCCCAAAGCACCTTTCCTGCCTCCTGGCACAGCCAGGCGAGGCCCCGGCTGCACAGTTCTCCTCAGTCCCACATGCCAAGAACTGAAAATGAAATAGAGTAATAATACAAAGAGTGTAAATGCATCAACAGTCTCTGATCAAGTTCCCCGGTGACTTACTGGATTCTTGCACCTAAGGGAAAACATAAATTCTCTGGAAGAGGGAAGCGCTGGAGGTTTTGGGGTTGCTTTTTTTAGTGATGGTTTCTTCAGAGTTTCGATTATCTCAAGTAAAGTGCTGGAGAATAAAGACTGCTGCACACAAAAGTGATCAGTCCACCATGAGGTGTTTAAATCTCCAGTACTATCTAGGAAACACTGAGACAGCACACAAAATAATATGCAGAGGATTAATATTAAATATATTATCTTTAGAATACTCTTACAGGCTTTGACTGAAGAGACTGACAGATAAAATTTTGCAAGGGTTTTATTGGAGTCTGGTCAGAGATGCTGTTCCAGTTGCAGCTGAAGTGAGTCAAGAAACTCTCAATCTCAGGATGAGCTAGCTCAAAAAAAAAAAAAAAAAAGGGGGGGGGGGAAGGGAAAAGAAAAATAAAAAAGCTCAAACAAATAACTTACTAAAAAGTACTTAAGCTAAGCTGGATCCCTCTGACAGAGCCAGATTTGGGAGTGTCCGCAGATGTGGTTATGAGGCTCATGGAAAAGGGTGGTAACCCCTAATGGGGGGCAGTGGATACACAGCTGTGGGCAGGCTGGAGGTGAAAACGTCTTAACCTGGCTCAGCCGCTGCTGGAACAGCCCGGGCTGTGCCCTTATTTACACAACACTGGGATTTCTTAAGAGAGCAATTCTTAGATGGAAGAGCGAGCTGCTGTCCAAGTTCGCAGCGGGATGTGCTGCATCCCAAAATCTGTGCATAAATATACATCCCCCAAACGTGTGTCTGAAGTGAACATTCAGTCCTTCAGAGCACCAGCACATAATACTGGCTCCAGGCCCTCCCATAGCCATGGTGGTTGGAGCACAGGATGTTCCAAACAGCACATTTTGCTGCAGGAGTCTCAGCTGTAGATCTCGAGCAGAGAGAGGCTTCTATTAAATGCATCTGTACTTGTGTGTCTTTGGTCTGTATCAGATTCTCCTTAGGTTACTTAAACTGCTTCCAGATTAAGCTCTCCTATGCCCCCACTGCTCCGTGATATTCTTAACCCTCTCCTGCCCTGCCACCCATCCATCGGGACGAGCCGTTTGCCTGAAGCCAGCACCCAGCTTTTGCCTGGGGAGAAGAGATTAACTGGTTAAGTGTGAAGCGCCCGGGCTGCAGATGAGGCTCCACCAGCCCCTCCAGCCACGGGAGGGACAAGGGCTGTGCTCTGCTGAAAGGTCACGCTGAGCTCACGCCACAGGACAGCTTTTGGGCAGGACCCTCACTGGGTGGAGGGAGCTGCCTGAGTGTTCCAGGGCTGGCCTGGCAGGAGGGAGAAGCCTGACCACACCAAAGGGAAGAGGGGCGTGCGGGGGGGAATTGGATATCAGGGCTCTGAGCGTCGGATTGGTTTAGATTTGATGGAAAGAGATGGAAAGATGTGGTTTACCACATTTAGTACCTTTGTTACAATTTTTGCCCCCGGAGCCAGCTAAGGAGCTGTGACGGGGTACCAACAGGGCTTTATCCTGAGATTTTTCCGGGGGATTTTTGTCCCCTACGCTCTCAGTCTCTGCTGCACTGCAGGATCACAGTGTCTGTGGTTGTGTGGATCACAGAGACCCTGGAGCAATTAGCCCTGGCCCACTCCTGAGAGTCCCAAACAGGAGGGGGATTGGCTGCCAGGCCCCGGGTTTGCCACTTGCAGCTCCATGCCTGGCTGAATTCTGCTGTGCCCAGGAGAGGGTGGGGAAGGGAAAATCCAGTGTCACATTGCCCAGTTGTCCTCCAGGAATCTCCCTTTGGCTGCTGAGCTCCATTCAGTACCCATCAGAAAGGAAGATGGGCAGCAGTGGAACAGTACCTTGGATGCAGCCATTGGCATCATGTCCAGAGCCCAGCAGGTCTCTAAAATTCACAACATTTGGCAGCTGTGCAATCTTGTAAACCTACATCCCCTCCATGGTGGAGTGGTCCTGTGGTATTGCCCTCTTTTTAGGAAAGGGCAGTCTGTCTGTGAGACAAAAATTTCGGAGTCTCCAAGTTTATTTTTTATTGGTATGAACCTCCGTGGCATCAATTACTTTTTCAGAAGGAGTGTTTAACACTGCTGGGATGGGTCTCAGGAGAAGGGTGAAAATCAGACTTCAAATTTTATATTCACATAAAGTGTTGAAGATGAAGGTTGTGGATTTAGGGTTGGTCTGGTATTGCTGAAGAACATGGATGCCCTGTGGAAAACCTCACTCTTCCTACCTGGAAATCCTGCCCTCACAGCCCCTGTACCTTATCCAGGACAAAGTGCCAGACCTGCCTTTCCTGGATGCTTTTTTTAAACAAATAATCCCAGATAGTTTTGGTGATTCTTAGAAAAACTTGTGTCATTCAAACCTGCTGTGCTGCAGGACTTCCCTGGCACTGCTGGGCAGGACCAGGGGCCAGAGCCTGCAGGGCCAGAGAGTGAATCACCCCGCTCTGGGGCTCTGGAACCTGCTGGACCCTGCGGAGAGAGGAGGATTCCCTGGTATATACGATTTTATAGGATCAGATAGTCACCAGAGTGGCTTGAGAAGAGCACGGTGACAAATCCTCAGGGTCTTGGGAAAAGCAAACCATCAGGATAAAGCAGAGGCAGTTTCTTTTCTCTGCGGGGTGTCAAATGTATGTAGTTCTTGGCAGAAGTTTTCCCAGTGACCTTAGCCTAGTGATATAAATTTTAATTGCAACTTTAAATGACGCTGGGACCAGATGGGTGAACACTAAAGGAACACTGTTAGCTCTGCCCACCCCCTCTCTGTCAGAGCTTGGCTTGGAGAGTATGGAGAAAGGCTTTGGGAGAGGCCTTAGGTCAGGACCACTTGATTTAGGGGTAGCAGCAGAGCAGGAGTACATGTTATCCCCATCACTCTGCTCGTATGTGGTTGAGAAAATGGCCTCAAGTTGCATCAGGGGAGGTTTAGATTGGATATTAGGAAAAGTTTCTTCACTGAAAGTGTGGTCAGGCATTGGAACAGGCTGCCCGGGGCCGTGGTGGAATCGGCATCCCTGGAAATGTTCAAAAAACATGGGGATGTGGCACTTGGGGACTTGGTTTAGTGGTGCTGGGTTAATGGTTGGACTTGGTGATCTTTGAGGGCTTCCCCACCCTCAGTGACCCCGTGATCCTGCGGCCAGCTCCAGTGCTGGGGCTGAGGGATTGAGGGATGTGCTTGCCGCTGCCCCAAAGGACAAACTGAGCTCTTCTGCCATCCCACAACACCATTTTCCAGAGACACAGGAAAAGTCCTCTCCATGCTGGTTAGCTGCTTCCTGGGAGTAGCTGCTTCCAAGGAAAATGAAAGATTAGGAGCTTTGGGAGAAGTTGTCGAGCATCAAATGGGGTGGTGAGCAATTAACCCACAGCACAGCTCTCCTTTTGTTAGCAATTGTGAGGCAGGAGGGTTTCCTATCCAATGGCACGTTTTGAAGGAATGGGTAGTTTTTATTTCATACCTAAAATTTAATGGTGGTTGCAGCTAATTTCACACAGCAAATTAGACAAAATGTTTGAGCTACTTCCACCATCTGAACTCAACAAATGAAAATAGCTTTTGGGAGGGTAACCTGAGAGGGTTAAATGTGTCTCACCGGTGCACTCAGTTTGACAGGCTGATGCACTTTGTCTAGATGATAGATATGGAAAACTAATATCTCAGTTTTCAGAGGGGGTTCTGAAACCTAAAATCAAAACCAGATGTGCAGCAAAAAAGAGCAGTGTATATTACAAAGTGTTGTGAAATAGCCCAAGGGAGGCAAGTAAGCAAAAACAGCCCTGTTCCTTAGCAACCTGCAAAACAAAACAAGTAACAGCTTGGTTGGCATCTGACAGGGCAGGTTTTGGTCTTTGCAGTGGAAAAGAAGACTGGAGAATATGTGGAATAATTCTGGAATTTTTAGTGACCCGGAAACACCTCTGTTTTCAGCAGAGTGGGCACCTGATTTCTCTCCTTCCCTGGACCTCCTGCCTGTAAATGCACAGCTGCTGAGAAACGAGGGTGTGCTCTGCTTGTCTCCCTTGCCCTGCTGTGGATCATGGATTTCCCTTTCCTCCCTGCTGTCCCTCTTTCTAAAGTCAATCACACCCATGGAAAGCCGGTGCAAAATGGAAGTAACAGCTACCAAATTAAAAGAATTTTGAAGGTTTTGCACAACTGTAAGTCAGGGGATGCCTAAACGGTTTGGGATGGAAGGGCCCTTAAAGCTCATCCAGTTCCAACCCCATGCCATGGGCAGGGGCAACTTCCACTAGACCAGGTTGCCTAAATGTGGAGGAATAGTGGGATTTGTGTGTAGGAGTGGAAAGAAGTGTTCAGTAGGTAAAAAGTTAAATACATGATAAAGGATTTCTAAAAGAGTGTTTAAATTAGTTTCTGGAAATGGTGCTCCTTTTTTACTTTGAGTTCATTCAGTTTCTTAATTAAACTAGTGCATTCTCTCAGCCCCACAAATGAAAAAATTCAGAGCTCAGATCCCAAAATGTTCTTAGCCACAGTTTAAAATTCAGTCCTGAAAGTGCGAGAAGCCTTTGCTCCCTTGCATGGGTGTGATGCTGTTCACTGGAAAACCCTCCTGCACAGCTGCCTCCATCTAGAGAGTGGAAAGTCATCCCCTCTGAGGAGCAGCTGGGCTGCCAGATGTGTGATGGCATCGGGCTTCCATCCCCAACCTGTCCATGTGGGGAACTTATTCTGCCCTCCAATGTCCATCACAGCCGTTTGCCAAGGCAGATCTAGTGGCACTGCAGTCTGGGCCAGTTCTTTCTGAGAAAATCCCTTCTGGTGTAGGAAGTCATGGGGTGTTCCTGTAACCAGCCCGACTCCGGGACCTACAGCAGGGAGTGAAACCACAGCGTGCCCTGAGCTGGGTAATCAAATGGTGAGAGCCTGCCTTTGTGATGGAGAGGGAAGGTGGGTGGATTCCACTTGGCTCAGTTATTTTTAGAGAGGTGAAGGCTGCCAGGCAGGCCAGGTTTCTTTTTTTGAGGGTTTTGTTTGGTTTGGTTTAGTTTGTTGGGGTTTTTAAAATTATTTTTAATTTTAGCAGAATAAATTTCTTCTTGAAAACGGTGTTTTGGCATCAAAATCAGAACTTTGGGGGAAGTTGATCTTGATGAAGTTTTCAATGGAAACACTGATACTACTTGAGATTGAAAAAGCAACTTTCATTTTGACTCCACGTTTCAGAATTCAACCCTCTTCAGCTTCTAAAAATTACTACAATATTAAAGATTAATTATAGATATGAATGGTTTGACATTATCAGACAGAACTTCTTAATGAACTAATCTTGATCCTTTCACTAAAAATAACTCAGAGTTTCCATCCTGCAAAATATTTGATTATTTTGCTTTTCTCTCTGGTTACAAGAAAAGTCTGCAAGAAAGACAGAGACAGTGTCTCACTGCATGGGCTTGTAGTGTTAGGACAAGGAGGGATGGCTTCCCACTGATAGAGAGTAGGGTTGGATGGATCTTGGGAAGAAACTCTTCCCTGTGAGGGCAGTGAGGCCCTGGCACAGGGTGCCCAGAGAAGCTGTGGCTGCCTCATCCTTGGAAGTGTCCAAGGCCAGGTTGGACAGAAAGTACAATTTCCAAGTGGAAAATGTGTCCCCTGATGATTTTGGAGGTCTTCCGGTTCTGTGTTTGCCAGTCTACTCTCTTTGCAGGTTGCATGCAAACTGGAAGTAAGGAGAGCAGTAAAAGCTGTAAGTGCAGCCCGGGTCAAACTCAGTGCAGGTGCTGATGCTGTACATTGCTTTTTCTAACTGTGGAGAGAAATGTGGGCATGTGAACCATTACCAGTGCCTGAGATCCACAGTGTTTCATAACTTAAAATAGTTCTTTTCGAATTGGAAGGGCTTTTACATTGACTTGCGTTGGCCAAGGAAGTCCATTAGTGTCTGAATCAGCAGTAATTAGTGGTAGGAGTTGCAGTCATTAGTGTGTCTTACCCCTCTATAAATCACAATTGGCAACTGTAGGATTCTTCAGCAGCACATGGGGCAGGAAGGACAGGGCTGCATGGGAGTGTTTGGGAAGTGGCTGTTCCTGGGGGTATTTTTTGCAAGGTTGGAATAGGGGAACCCATCTGTGGGGAGCAGCTCATTACAGAAATGTGCTTTAAGAAACTGGGAAACTTCAGGAGAGAGAACATTTCAGGGGGACGTGGCAAATCTGGAAGTTATGGGATATCCATGGCTCTTCCTTGGGGTCCAAGTGCACTGAATTCACTGCACCCCTACCTGTGTAAAATCAACGATTTTCTCTCACGGCAGCGTTGTCTAAACAAAGCATTAACATGCACATTTTATACAGTGGGATCCTGTAATATTTTTGACTAAGTCATCAAAAATCAGGCAAGAAGATGCTCAAGGCTGTTGTGCCTTGGTTGCGCTCTTGCCACTGCTGTCTGAGTGCTCAGGAATTTTTTCAGAGTGGAAGCCTTAGGCTAAACACGTGGTGATTGGTTTTCTTGTCCTGCATTTGAAAACAAAATATTTCTGTCCTTAAACACCCTGTTTAAGGGATGGCAGCTCCAGGCACTCTGTTATGCCAGTAACTGCCTTCACTTCATACTGGTGAACTTCAGCATCTTTGGAGATACAGTGCTATCACTGATTCTTCCAAGAAAGATGAGCCAAGAGATAGCCAGCCCTCGTGACTCACTGTAGCACTGTTTATCAGATTAAACACCCCAAAGCCGGGTTTGGGACTTCTCATACCTGTCCCATCTGTGAGAATGCACAGAGATGGACAGATGAGAAACTTGCAGTCACTTTGCAGCTGTGTTTTGTCACAGGATGAAAGTGTGCGAGATACAGATCAGATACAGCTGCTGAAAAACAAACTGAAACAAAGAGTCTCACAAAGAGAAGGGCTGCAGCCAGAGTTCATAAAAGGGCTCTATATGCTTTCCCTTGTAATAAGCCTTTATTCTCCCTGGCTGGCCCTTTTAGTAATGGTAAGAGAAAAAACTGACATCTCTTTTCAGTGGGAAAGAAGAACATTTATTTTATTCCTAACGGTTTTAACAAACCTCTCCATGATGAATTATATATTTATTGTAACTGCATGCTCCACTGCCACAAATTCCTGCAGTCCCTTTCCAGCTGAAGGCTCCAATGAAAGACTTCCCCAGACAAAGGCCAGAGGATTTGAGCCATGGCTTTTGTAGTTAGATTAATTCAGTTACTCTGGATTCTCTGGAGTGGAGATTTCACAGGCCAGATGAGTTAAGAGTATTGTAAATGTAGTTATAAAATATTTAAAAAATAGTAATTGTGGGGCCATGTGCCTCAGCTTCCACTAACTTCCTTCCTTGACTTTTATTTTCTTAGTCTTCCCCCTAGCTATGGCTTATCCTCTCTTTCAGTCTCCTTTCTGCACATAGCACTGGAAATTACATCTAAAAATGCAGCCGTGAAAGATACTGAGGATCAAGATATATGTCCATGGAGGATAGGAGGAAAACAGGCTTCCAGCTGTGAGCAAGGAGCCCGACTCCAGCTGATTTAGTCCTGTTTTGTGCTGGGAAAGAAAACCTCATAAATAAAATTTCACTGGAGAAAGACCTGACACTGTTCTGCAGCTAATGGAAACATCTTAAAAGACTCTGAATATAGGCCAAGTATGTGGGTCAGTAGAGAAACTACTATTTATATTTGGACCTGCCTATGAATACAGTAAAACATCCAGCTGTTGAAAACACTAAGAGAAGTTGCAGAAAAGATTTTTTTTTTTTTTTTTTAGATCTAAAATGCCAAAAACTTTGTCAGGTGATATTGCTGCTAGAACTGCAAATTTCCTTTCATTCCTTGTGAATTCAGTGGGCAGCTTCTTGAAAGTTCCCTTTTGGCAAGGTTATCTTCAATCTGGTGAGTCAAAAGGATCTGCTCCCTGAGTGAGAACCGTGCTGAGCCTCAGCACAAAACCGAGATAGGAAATAACAGACACCAAAAGAGAATTTTGCTATGGAGATTTAAATATTTCTACTGACTTTTGAATTCTAAGAATTATCTCTCTCTACTTGCTGGCTTGTCAAATCCACTTCTGTTTGGGAAAGTTCCCAAACGTAGGTTAGAGGATCTCGTGAACTTTCACTGAGTTTGACTGTGCGTGCTGCAGGCGAGATGTGTCCACTGCAAACCCAGAGATTTTGAAAAGCCTGAGTTCCCTACCCACACAACACTCATTGTAAATCAATCCAGCCTTGTAAAGAACATCTGTTATGGAATTTAGGATGTGGTGCATCCCTTATAAAAAAAGGAGAAGGGGGAAAAGGTTGCAGGAGTCACTGATGCTGTGAAAAGGGTGTTCATTATAATTTCACAATGTGTGTTTGGGAAGATCTAGGGCTGAGCTCCAGTTTGGAACAGGTTCATCAGTGGGAGTTTTCTGTTGGTGGGGGGGAGACTTTGATTTCCATCAGAGCTGTGGTGTCTTTCTTGTTCCTTATTATAAAAATGTATCACACTCTGTTCTCTGCTACATCCACTGATAGGGACAAAGGCTGTTCCAGCCAAGCTGGGCTGAAAGTTTACATGTTTTTTTTTTTTTTCTCTAAGTTCTTTTAAGATCCAAATTTATAAGAAAACGGCCAACGTGTAATTCTACACTCATAGAGAATGACTTTTTTTTTTTCCTCCATAAATGCAATTTAGACAGTAATTTGAGTTAGCAAAGCTTAGAAGGTGCAGCTGGAGAGGGAAGCAGAGTGCCCTGTAGAAGGGTGCAGTTGAGTAAAACAAAGCTTTTCCAGAGGACACAGGGGCCTGGAAGGGGAGAAACTGGATGTGAAACCTTCCAGAAAAGGCCAGAGGGCATGTTTATTGCAGTCCTTAGCAGCCTGTATTGCACTGGTGCCTGGAGCTCTTACTGATGGACCCAATTTTGCTCCCTACCTCCTAAATTTTGCTTTAATATGCAACTTGCCTGTAGCTGTACAGTGTGACCTGGTGGGTGTATGAGGGGACAACTGAAAGCAGAGTGAAATTCCTGATATTTAGATATTAGATCTATCTGAAAGTCTCGGAGATCTGCAAATAAACCCTTCCTGGGATGTGAGAAACAGAGGAAATGATGTGCAGGAGAGGTCAGGCCACCAGAGCGAGATGACAGGGTGAGAGCAAGGTCCCAGCCAGGCAGCTCTGCTCTGCTCCCAGCCCCAGTGCACCCCATATTTCATCCTGTCCCGGGGACGTGGAAGAAATGATTTCACAATCCCTTCTCATGGGGTTGGGCACGCTGCAGGTCATGTGGACAAAGCAATTTGTTCAAGTAGCTTGACTTGAGGACTCCTCAAAAGCTGCTGAAATCTCACGGCCTCTCATTCCTCAAAGGAGTCAAGCCCTGCATCCAAACTAAACAGGGATGGCTCCTTCCCCACTGAATCTTGAGTGCTGACCAAGACCTGCCTCCCTCTTCTCAATGAGCTCTTTTGGAGCTGAGAGATTTTGCTGCTTTTTCCACAGCATCCTTTAGGCACAACAGGCCAAGATGAACTCAAAAGTCATCTTTCACTCTGAAAATTTTCAATTATCACAGTTTGTCAAACCTTTGAAAAGCAGAAAGCATCAATAATATTTGGTGTTGCGGCGGTTTGGCCGAGTCCCTCACTGCTGGTGTTGTTGTTGGTGTGTCGCTGTCAGTATTTTGTACTGAACTATCCAACAGCTGTCTTGGCTTCCTTCCCCACTAAAACAACTGCTGCTTCACAAAGAACACAGATAATTTTGTCTTCCTTGATATTAACAGATCAAGAGAGGCCTTTGCCAATAAAAACTCATCTTTTATTTTTGCAGTCTGAGAGAGATCCTTGGTCGAATTTGTTGTTCTCTTTCATTCTGCACTTGGAGACCAGTTGGCATCTGATCTTTTTATTTCAAGTGATGCTGAGTGGGTGGGACATCCAGAAGGGGGATGAAAACTCTTACAAAAGAATCCCAAGTTAAAAGGATTTTAACCCAAAGGCAAAACAAAAAGCCCTGCACAAGGCACCAAAATGAAAGGGCTTGTTTAAAGGCAGAACAGTGACAGCACAGTGTTGGTCTGGGCTTTAAAAGGCAGTGAAATGTGAGATGCTGCCCTGGGATCAGCGTTCACCTCCCACCACAGCCACACATTCCCTGTGCAGGGAGAGGAATGGCCTCAAGCACCAAGGGGGAAACGCTGCTGCTCCTGCTCTGAAAGCCAGACCTGGGGCAGGGTGTGCAGCACCCACAGCAGGATGTGCTCCCCGGCCCTCCAGAGCCTCTCTGGGTGCTGTCAGACGTGTTCACCACAGACCAGTTCAGGGAAATTTGCAAGTAATGGCAGTAGGTTGAAGGAAAAATTTATATTTGAGTTAATTTTGTGGATCTGAAATGGGGACAGTGTTTGAGGGGTTTAATGCTATTAACAGCAAATTCTGGGGGATGAGCCCTCCAGAATGGCCATGGGGATTTTAGATGGTGAATCTCCCAGTGTTAAAGAGATGGCTTGGGTCCTCTGAATGATCTGCTGAATACTTACAGACTCCCTTTGTGAGAGCTGCTCTCTCTCCACAGGGAAATACTGAATCTGAGGTCAGTAAAGTGAGAATTTCACACAAACCGTTCCAGGTTGAGAATTCCAAATTCTGGGCTTAGCCTTGCATACATCCCCATGCCTTGTCATGCATACATAAATGCCACTGGTATTTTAACTGTGAATTTTACCTCTTGGCAGAGTTGCTCAGAGATGACTTGCCAGTTATCTTCTTGCAATCCTGATGGCAAAAAGGTAGCACAGCAGTGAGGGGAGTCTGCTGGTTTCAGAGCAGCTAGGTAGGTAAACAGTAATTCTTCTCACCCCCACATACTGTGAGTAATTTGTTTTTTAAGAACCGAAATTCACCTCAAATCAGAGCATCTGTACCACACTAATGGGTTGTTGAAGAAAGGTTCATCATTTCAGTTTTCTATAAAATGTAATAAGATGGAATTAAGTGAGGAAAGGATCTTATGTGAGAGATGTAAGAGGTTATTTTTAAGGGATTACCAGAGGGCACCTGGACAGTATTACCTGCTGCCTTCCTGGACTGTATTACCTACTTGTATGTGTATAATAAGTTGTTTCTTTACACCTGGTGTTATTTTTGTGTGCCTGGTTAAGATGCCTGCCCGTCACATTAATATTTATTTAATGACCTGGGTAGCAAATGAGCAACATGCAGATTGTGTGATGTAATCTGTGTGAGGAGCAGTGTGCGTTCACTGAGTGTGCTGGTCGCCAGCAGGTCACCCCTGACTGCAGATACCACACAAAGGTTGCCCAGAGAAGCCGTGGCTGCCCCTGGATCCCTGGAAGTGTTGAAGGAGAGGTTGGATGGGGCTTGGAGCAACCTGGGATAGTGGAAGGAGCCCCTGTCCATAGAATGTGATGAGCTTTGAGGTCCCTTCCCACCCGAGCTAGTCTGGGATTCTGTAAATTATTACCTACAGCCATTGATAAGCACTCAGAATTGTTATTTATTTCTTTTGCACCTTTCAGGAAGTATAAATTCATCCCTAGCCTAACGGGATCCTAAACCTCTTAGGCACATTCAGAATATCTCCTGTGAGTCGTAAGATAGAAATTTTGACTCATGAGAGATTTTAAGGGTTGAGTGGTTTGAAACAAGCTCAAGAAATCTAAGACAAGAAAATTAAATATACTGAAACCTCTTTGTTCCAAAACCCACTAATCCAAACGACTTGGCTGAATGGTGATGTGTTGTCACTTCTGCCACTCTTGCTGCCATGGCTGTATTTTGTCTTAAATCAAAACTTTGACTTTAAGGAAAAATAGAAACACAAAAATAAAAGCAGCACTCTGGTATGTCTGACTACTTCCTAATATTAGCAAACATAACCTTGAAATAGCATCACTGTTCCTAAATCTGAGCACTGCTTGAGTCCAAAAATGCTCACATTACTGACGTCCACTGCAATTTTCTTCCCCCCAGCACTGTCAATAAGTCTTTAACCATGCTTTGAATGTACTACTTGCCTCAAACTGCTGTTGGGCGAATAAATAATTCTGTGATGCAGGTGAGGGAAAGGAGCTGGGTTTCTGAGCACGTTCCCTTGGACATTTTCCAGGCAGCAGATGTGTATATGCCCTCGTTTAGCTGTTTACTGATTTTCTGCTACGGGACTTTGGCAATACATTCTGTACCTATAGGTAGAAATGTAAGGAAAATTTGGGCACTCTGGGCTGTTTCTCAGTTCATGAAGTCATCACAGACCTCAGAGCTCAGCTCCATCTCTAAAGTGGGGTTCGTGGTTTCTTGGAGATGTTGGAGGTACAAGAAAATTGCACCTTGGGAAATGAACCATTCCATTTCAAAAGAGCATCTTTTCAGCCTCTGGAAAAGTGAGGGCACATCCTTGTAAGATGTGTTTGTACAGATTTTAAGGAAATGCTGATTTGTGTTCCTTTGGCTTCAGAATGTCTTCACTCAGCCTAAAAAAACAACCTCTGTTTGTTAACTTACATGCAACCGCGTTTGTCCTAATTAGTATTTGTAAAGTAATTCTAGACACCCATATATAGAAAGTTATTTAGGATTTAAAAACTACTATTTTTCCTAGTGCTCTCTCTATACCAGCTGCATAAATAGCTCCAGAACATTATTAGTAAAATTAGAAGGGACGGGCAGAGGAAACTTGGCTGTGTCTGGGCCAACTGTGGTTGATGTCCATGGTGGGTTCCTTGGGATGACAATGGAGCCCTGCTCCCACATTCTTCAGTGTTCCTTCAGAAACAGAATGTGCTCATTGCTGTCAGCTTCCACCTGCCCTGGGAGACCTCAGACCTGGCCAGAAGGGACACAAATGGCCCCTCAGTGACTCTCAGGAGCTGCAAGTCAGTCAAGGGTTGCAAATAGTTGAACGTGATAAGCGATGCATGTGATGCTCTTTACAATTTTACGAAATGCACTCCAAAATTTGTGGTGCCATTTTTTTCTAAAACTCTAGAAACTGGAAGAGCTGATGGTTTCATTAAACTGAATGATTTTGGTGACACCATGGACTGGTAAACTGTTCATAAACAGGTAAAAGTATACTTAGTGAAAAGTGCTTTAAATATAAATGGCCAGTTCTCACTGCAAAAAGAGACAGCAACTGGCACTTGGTGTTATCTGTTGTTTCTTTCCTGCAATGTATAAAAATTATAAGGTGCCTCATTTCAGCGAACGCCTCTTCCCGATTTCTGTAGCTTGCTGATTCTTTCCTGCATCGGCTTTGGAGTCTTGCATCTCTAAACAGAGCACCATGGGCAGTCATGAGTCACTGTGCAGGAGCTAAATGTCAAAGGTGAACTCGAGTTTACTGCCACAGTTGGTGTGAGCAGTGTGACTGGTGTGTCATTCCCATAGCACGGATGTCTGGGAGCACTGGGTGCCCCTCTCGAAGGAGAGTGTGATTCCACAGAGATGCCCCCAAAAGCACGACAACCTCTGCCTTGGTGATCTTTAAAATGTACATTCGAGGGCTTCAACAGACCTTGACAACAAATGTGGTGACCCAAAATGGTCTGTGGGGCAAATGCCTCCTGAGGCAGGAGAGCGGCCGTGTCTCCGGCGTGACTCCAGCCCAGCGGGATCCCGTGTCTCCCACAACAGCTGAGTATGGAGAACTCAGGGCTCAGACAGGAGGTGCCATGCAGGAGGCTCTGCTGGGCTCCCTCCTGCAGCCTTGCACTGGAACAGAATGTGAAAATTGTCTGTCTCCGGTCGTTGCTGGCCTCTTCTTAACAGAACCTCTGCAGCCTCGATGGGGAGAGCCAAAGGATTCTGACAGCAAACCCTCCCCTGCTCCTCTGTTAAGAAGTAACTTCAGGACGTTTGTTTTGGCTCATTCCCTGCCCTAATGTCACCCCTGCCATTGTGGGCTTTCCTTCTTGCAGCTCACAGCATTGAAAATAGGAGAAGATGGAGGAGTCACTGTGACTTTCTAGAGACTGGGCTCTTTCTGCTCCTGACCTGCCCAGGGAGCTCAAATAAACTCCTTCAGTGTGCTGCCACACTGCTTTGTCTTCTGAAGTTTGGGAGAAGGTTTTTGAACCATTTTGAGATCAATGGCTGAAGCCTGTTGTTCACTATGAAGTGCAGAGGAAGTTAAAGTGGATATGTTAAGCAGAGGAAGTTAAAACACGAAAATGAAAAACAAAATGCAGAAACAAAAGTTGCAAATATTCCTTACTACTCAAATTGAGACTTCTTGGAATCAAGGATCATCCTTTCTGAGCACTCAGCAAGTATCAAATGCTGACTGTAAAGAGTTAATAGTGGGTTAGACCATGGATTAGGGATAGGTTGTGCCACTGTGATGGGAACTCAGCACAGTTTGATCTCTGGAGGCATTAAAGGCACACAGCATCCTGCAATTTGAATGTTATGTTTTTCTCTTTTCTTATCTGGCTCTAAAGCTTCATTCCCATTCAGTAGAACAAAAAAGAAAAAAAAAAAAAAAAACAAACCAAAAAAACAACCAACACTTTACAAGCCCCAACAACTGAAAAAAAATGCCTTTTCGGTATTTTTAGGTCTTTTTATGGAACCTTGTTTATAGAATGTTATTTATAGATTTTTTTATATGCTCCCAGCTAACCTGCCCTGCTGGGTGTTTGCAGGAGCCTCTGCTCTACCACAACACATCCCTGGGAATGTCAGCATTCCTCTGCAGAGGTGTCACTTTGGCAAGGACACCCAGCTCAGGAGGTACACATTGTCCTACATAAAGTGGCAGTGCTGAGTGTGTTCCAGTTTTAGTAATTCCCCTTGTCTACATACAGCTTGAACATTATAGACAAGGATTCATTCTCCTGCTCACAGTCTGCATTACTTCCTTAGGACAAGAGGGAAAAACTGGGAGCAGGGCATCGTAGAAGCCTCAGTCTGTGGAATGAAATTTGAAGCAAGAATTGGGGGTGCCTGTTGCTAGAATTCCCCAAACCAAAGTGATTTGACTAAAAGTTTTCAAGTAGGAATGAGACAAGGTAGGACTCATGGTGGGGAAGCGTCTTGGTAGCAAAGACTTGGAGGATGCCAACAGCAGAGATCTGGAATTCTGAAGCATGTTCCAAATCTGGCCTTTCCAAACACCAGTGGTGGTGATGGGACTTGGCTGGGGCCCAGTGTCCCCTGTCACTGCCAGCTCACAGTCCCAGCCTTGCTGAACTGCAGCAGCTGTTCTGTGGCTTTGGATGCTGTCGGGACATTCTGCTTGGCCACCAGGCTCGGAATGTCACATTGGATCTTTGGGCACTCCTGGCCTAAAAGAGCCAGGCAGCTCTTGTGGGACAGAGTCCTTTCCACACACTCAGCACGAGCCAGCTGTCATGACACCAAAAAAGCTGGGAGAGCCATGGCTCATGGAAACAGGGCTTAGGTTCAGCTGAAGGATGCATGTCTGAGAAGCAACTTTGCCCAAAACTTGAGGAAAGGTCAAAGCACGTGGAGCTGGCACTCCGGGACAGTCCTACTGCTCGTAACTCATGTAACCCAATCTGTGCAAAGCCATTCCCAGCTTTCACCTCCTTTCCGGGAGAAACTGAAACTATTTCAACTTTGTGAAAATGCCTGAACATCACACTTACCTTGTTGTAGACCACTGACACTTTCCCCCCTGTCTCATCAGACCCTAAAAATAACTAATTTTTGTCTCCAAAGCCTTGATATCTCTCCAATCCTTGCTCTTATTGCTTTTGGACCTCCAGCTCTCGTGAGTCATATCTACAAATTACATGGCTCGGGTTTCAGCGGTGACCATCTCAAAGTGGCTGGTGGAAAAATTCACCATTAGTTCACGGGGTTTTATTTGGTCCATGGCATTACTGTGGCGAGCCTTTGCCATTTCTCCTTTAGTTTTTAAAGACATTTAACTGTACGTCGGCATTCAGGTCCGCTGTGAGGAAAACTTTTCTCTGCCGGCCTTGGAGGCTTTATCAACTTGAGTCGTCCTCGAAGCAGAAAGAGGAGTTTTAAGCTCTGTGTGAGTTCTGCAGGTAACAAATCACTGGAGGAGCGTGGCAGGCGGAGCAGGGGTGACAGGCACAGGCAGGGACAAGCTGTGGGAAGCACGGAGGAGTTCGCAGGGACACCCAGACAAGATGCACTTGCCATGCGGAAGGTGCCACAGGAAACATTACGTTTCCCGGAGCGGTGGCAGGCAAGGACAAAAGCGTGTCCTCTATGAGCTCAGATGTACAAAAAGGAAAAGCATTTTGTCAGCTGCAGCTTCTGACAGAATGAGGATTGTGGGCTCCTGCATTCAAAACCAAATTCCCTTAAATTGGCAAGCGGCTCGTAGCGCTGCTCTGGAAAGTCCTTCCAAAGCCGGAGAGAGGGAATTGACACCGTGCTGAAAACAGCAATGAAATCACCCGGCTTCCTTCCTCCGAGCAGGCTTTGTGCCGGCCCCGCACTGCCCGGCCACGGACCGGCCGCGCAGCCCCGCCGCTCACTGATGGCACGGAGCGCAGATTCTGGTGTGTCATGCTGCGGGGGGAAAGGAAAACGGCGCCGGGGTCATGAACAAAAAGGAATTCGCTTATCCGATTTCCGTCTCTTTTCTGAGTCGGATTGGAACTCGCAGTTGTCAGGCCGGGTTTTAAGTCTCGTCTTTACCGACGCCTCCTAAACTGCGGAAGGTCAAAACCAATTATTGTTTTGCCTGCGGGGACTTTCCTTCTTCAGAGGGACCTCACAGTGGATATTCTCTGAACTCTTTTCCTTCCAATTAAGGCAGCAAATTCCTCTTTTTCAGGGTTTCTCAAGGGGCGAGGGGGACAGTAATCGGGAGCCTGATAGATTTATCAATAGCCTTGAAAAACAAAGCCTGTATGTCTCAGGAAGTTTGAAGCCTAATTCGTTTCAGTGACTTTTCTCACTCTGCACTTTAAATCTGTCGTTTCATTACACCGGGAATGGAAAGTCCCTAATTTTCCCAGGCTACACATTTCCTCTGTTTTTTAACCTTCAAATACCACTTGGATTTATGCCTCTGAGTACCTGCTGGTTAAGTTTCTCATGTAGATAAAAATGTTGAAGTTCTGTTTATGGAAAGAATTTACAGCTTTATGGATGGGGGCAACCGAGAGAGGCTGTACCTACATTAGCAGCTATAGTCTGACTAGTCCTGAAGAAACCTTCCAGGTCTTCAGGGTGAAAAAGAAAAGCATCTTGAAATAGTTTTAGATATTTCCCCCCCCCTTTTCCTTTCTGTTTTGGACAGCACTGTTTTCACTTTTATTGACAATATCTCTTCTGCTGCTCCAATCCAATGATACATCTATAGCCTGTGTCAGCAGATGGATTTTTAAAAATACATTTATGTATCACATGCTGCTTTACTTATTCCTTTACCCATTGGAGGGGTTAAATCTACTGCTTCCCCTGTATTTTTCATGTACCATTTGTTGTGGGAGAGGTGAACAGCAGAGCAGACAGAAAATAATGTCTCCTGCAAGAGAAAATCCAATGAAAGGTCAGGGCAGGGAGGCCGTGGAGGAACAGGGAGTACAGGAAGCAATACTTTGGTATTGCAATTGGTACAACACGTTTCAAAAACACTTTGTAATTGTTATTTGTATCAGGATGAACTGTGAAACCACAGCACAGGTGTGGGATGTAACCCCTGCTCCTCATCAGGTACTTTGGGTGGTTTCTGGCTTGGCTACACTAGATGCTCCTACAAAAATACTGGATTGTGGACAATATTGGAGGAAGTCTGTTTTTCTGGAACTGGCAGATTTAAGAACCCTTGATTAAATGCATTCACAGCTTCTCTGCAGAACTGCAGAGCTGTCATGATGTGATTATAGGGCAGCTGTGGTCTGGTGGACTCAGAACTCAGAAATTAGGAAATATGAATTGTCTTGATCTGCCACAGTCTGTTTTGTGAGATCCTGGGCTGGTCACTTAAAATATTTTGGCTATTTCTTTACAGACCTACTGTGGATGTTTCCCTTTTTTTGGAGGGCTCAGCTCACTCCCTTGACTGTGCTGCCCACAGAGTGTGGACCGACTGGCTGAGATGCTCAGGCTTCCATCCCAGATGCCTGCTTTCAATCAGATAATTGGGCTGATGAGTGCCTGTTGGCCCAGAGACCATTTGCAATTGGTTTATAACGGGTTAATCCATTCAGAATGTCTTGATCAGTCATCCCATACCAAGCTGAATAAGTTTAGGGGGTACTGATAAATGACTTGCCATTTATTGTTCACTCTGCAGCATGTATAACAAGAGTCAGCCAGGTATTAATCCTTTCTAAAACATTTGTAAATAAAACTTGAATACCAGGCGTGCTTGAAATCCCCTCAGGTATGACTGAAAGCAGAGGTGCAGAGCACTGTTCTCCTGGGACACTGCCCTCAGCCCTGGGACCACATCTGGACACACATCACAGCAGCGGTACCCAGGAATGATTTATTGGTTGAAAACAACAATTCGCTTTTTACCCAGAGTAAAGAAAATCATCCAACTCTAATAATAACTCGCTAATCTCACCCCACCGGAGCAGCGCCGGGAGCACACGGAAATTTCCTTCCCAGCTGCTGGGAGAGCCTGTCCCCAAAGAGGGCTTTTCTTTTGATAAGGTGCCTCCTCTGCCGGGCTGCTGAACCAGCCTGAATCAGCACGTCACCCTGGAGTGCAGGAAGATCCCGGTCTCCGCCGCTGAGTCACATGAATAACTGGAATAGTTCTGCAAAGCAGAATTAATTCCCAGAACCTCTTCAGGCATATACCAGCAGGCACATGCTTTTGCTCCGGCGTTATTTTACAGCTCCGTGATGTAGTGGAAAGGACAGTACTGATATTTTTAAATGAGATAAAGCAGTTTACCTGGTGTTAAGAGTGTTAAACCTTACAAGTTTATTGTTGACACTCTCCTGCTTCCAAGAAGATTTAGGAATAAGCCAGGACATAACAGAGCTATTAGGGTTAAGCTCAAATCAACTGTGCAATGACTCAGAGCTTGTAGTCCTTTCAAACCAAGTGCTGGGGGGAGACGCTGCTTATTATTAACTGTTGAGTAGCTGTGGTTTGTGCAGCCTGTTCAGCCAGCAAAGACATCTATGGAAACTCTCTGGGGGTTTTGATCTATTACACTGTGAATAAAAAGTCTGATTTACAAGAAGGGCAAATCAACAGCACTGAGACTGTGGTTTAGCAAAGTCCTTAGACTGCGTCCTGGAAATTTGGGCAGAGCTATGAAATTCTCTATAGAACCTTTCAGTAAATGCTGCCTGTATGGTAAAGAAATGGACTTGTCTGAGAGAGGAGAGTGAAGGAAAAAAGCTCTGTAGCAAAGGTGGGATCCAGGTGTTGCTCCAAAAAGTGGACCAAGGTGGGGAGCTGAAATAAGGAAATAGGATGATAGAATCATAGGAAAGCAAGGAGAAGGTTGATTAGTGGTTAATGAAAATTGTTAAGATTTTTTCAACTTAAGCTGTATTTTGTTACCTGAAGAGTAATGATAAGCTGACCAGACACACAGAAGAAGCATTACTTGAACTTCCACCTGTTGCTCTGGAATACATCATAAATGAATACAGGATAATGTGTTCTGCCCTCCAGCATCAATGATAACAGGATATCCTCCAGCATCAATGATAACAGGAACTGATTACATGGCTTTGATTCCTGCTTTTTCTTCATTGTTCTAGAATATTAAAATCAAGGGTTTTGCCATTTCTCCAGAAAACCTGATGTGAGGTTACTCCTGACCTTTTACTTTCAACAACTATCACAAAAAAAAACCCCAACCATGAAATCTAGAAATTCAGTGCAATTGGGAAACATTACTGAGGAAGAGCTCCAAGCTCAGTGTTTAGAATCTGGCTGTCTGTACTTTATGTTTTGCCCACTGATGAGCTTGTGCCACTTCCTTGGGCTCCAGGTCACTACCTTTGCCCGTGGCGTCTCCGAAATGAACTCTCACCAAACCCAAATGTTACTTCCGACATCTGTTGCTTGTTTGGAAGGCAAAACTTGTGATAACAGTCAGAAGAAAGTAAACAGTCCGGTAGCCATGGAAACCTCATATTGTTTTTTCCTGTTTCTTTTTCTGCTTTTCGCAGTGAATGAGTCTGTGCCGAATCCAGCTGGATGGCAGCCCGGGAGACGGCTGTCCCCAGCTCAGCCACGGCAAGGGACAAACCCTGCCCAAAGCCAGCAGCTTTCCCTTTGCACACTCTCACCAAAGGACTTCTTTTCTGGGAGCAGCTTTTTCAGGAAGAGTAGTTCAGTGCCTCAGGAAGGGTGACCATTTGTTCCCTGGTCTCTCTGGCTATGGCCAGAAAATAAAATAACCCAAACACACTGTAGTGTATCATGACTCACATCCACATGATTCAGCTCTTTCCCCCCATTCCTGCATCCCAAGCAGGTGGCCTCGTCCAGACGGTCTACAGGGAACAATCCTTGGACTTTGGTGTTCCAAAGCATCATCTGAGAGAGCTGGGACAGGCCAGTGCCGTGCCAGGGAGGGTTCTAACAGTGACACAGCCTGGGAGAGATCATGGATGAAACTGTGCCCTTCTCCTTCTGGATTTGCAGTATAGATAAAACCTCTGTGAAAGCTGTGAGCAGGGGTTTATGGTTCAGACAACACATCTGGCTGAGCAGTAAAGCTCAGTTTATGTTCCAGAATGAATCAGGACAGGTATTTATTGTAGGAAAGCCCCCAGAGTGCCATATTTAGTGGAATGCTTTTTCTATAAAATTTTACAACCAGTTTACAGAATTCCACAGAGAAGATTGTCAAGATGCAACCTTTATTATATTCCAGTCCAAATCTCTGTGTGGCTTCTAAATATGTGCAGTAAGTGTGTCTCTAAATGGACTTGTCCCTGGTCACATGGGATCTGTGTCATGCCAGCATTGATATCATCATTGGATTATCCTTGTTAGCACTTTGAATCTCTGTAATGCACTTTGAAGTCTTCAGAGGAAGAGCTTCATGGGAGTATTTGGAGAGCCTGATTCAGTTCCTAATTGGACTGACTCATGTTGAGTCATGAGGATATCCATTAGCTGCACCTTTAAAATCCAACATGGAGATTTTCAGTGGTCTGTGAGGGAATCAGACACCCCCAGCAGCTGCTGAGATTCCCTAGGACTGGGAAATCTGCTTTCACTGTAGAAAGTGCTGATTTCTGGTGCACCAACCAGCACTGCCAAGTCATCTCATTTGTGTTCTCCTGATGCCTGGATGACCAACTGTTCACCGGGAAGCCCTTGGAAATATCTCCTCCCTGGCTGCAGCATCACTGGCATCCCTTAGACACACAGAGCCCACCAAACCCACACCTCCCGCTCTTGCAGGGAGCACTGGGCTACCAGAAGCAAAGTTAGAAATGCAAGGAGCATTCTCCTTTTCATTTCTAGGAAAGGCTTTTTACTCTGTAAATGCTCCTTGAACAAAACAGCAAAAGGCAGTGAGTAAGGCACCTGATGACTAAAATAATTCAGGTTGTGGGAAGCAGCAGGATTTGATGTTGAATACGAATCTGAGTGTGTTTCACTTCACCCGGCTGGAGCCATGAGAAGTTGAGCATTCAGCCTAAACAAGCCACCCTGAGCTGTTGGCAGAGGGGACAAGCACCGAGAGCTGACTCATCCCCTCTCTTTGTTCTGCTGGGCTGAAATGAGCCGTCCTTTGAAGTTGCTTCCTAATACCACTTCCTAATACTCAGCAAAACATGTTGAGAATCTGGAGAGGGCAGTTTATTGATGTTAGACAGCTGAAGTTAGGTGAGATAAAGCTAACACTGATACCACTGCCATGTCCCAAGGACCACAGGTCCATAGGATCACAGATTCCGTGATACCATGGATGGTTCACTTAACCTTGCTCCAGTCTGCCCATACACTCCCAGTGTCCTAGCAATGTTTTTGTCTCTTGATAGGTAGCATTTGTAGCAGATTTTTTGGCTCATTGCCACTCCTTTTGGAATAGAAAAAGGGGAGACAGCTGCTTTACAGACCACTTTGAGAATCTCTGTTCTGTAAGTCTCTTTCCTAGAGGAAAAAATATTTGCTTCATTCTGTAGTAACAACAGCACAGAATGGATGGCAGAGGAGAGAATGAGCAATTTCAACTTCTAGGATAATGAAGGGGAAAAAATTGGGCCACTCAGTCATAAAACTAAACTTTGGCAAACTTGGCCAAACCCTTATCGGTTCTAGACCTACTTTACTTTTCTTTGAGGATGCAAACTCTGGCATCGTTATGAGGTTGATGAAATTTCCATCAGGTAGATTCAATATGGGACAAGACATGCAAACCTTTGTTTGATGCAGTTAAAAAAAACAAAAAACAAAAAACAAAAAACAAACAAAAAAACCCAACCAAAAACCTACAGGGTGTTTGCAAAATTTGGGGTAAAGTACTAATGCCACAGCCTTACCTAGGGTGTGATTTTCCTTTTTCATTTTGATAGATTAAAAGTTAAAACTAATACAATGAGTTCTTAAGCTCACTGAAAAAAAAAAAAACCCACCTCATGAAACAATGTAAGTGATCTGTGACAACTCTCTCTGAGCAGCAGGTTTGACTTGAGAATAACTATGAGCAATTAAATATTGAATGTAATGAGAAGAATATTTTCTTTGTGTTTCTTACGACATTTCTGGGTTAATTATATCATGCATCTGTTGAATATGTAAAGCTTGCTGCTAAAAATGTCCCACTTCTAAAATTAATAAAAGTATGTCAGAGAAGATGTGTTGTGAATAAGACAAGAAATGTTACAAATAATGACGACTATGGAGCCAACGGGCCTACTCCCACAGGCAGAAATTATCAGGGATGAATAAGAATTGTGGGATGACAACTGTAGTACTTTAAACCTTCGAAAACACTTCACAACTTTCACCCTAGGGACACCTTGAGAATACAGCAGAGGAGAGATGCAGGAGCTCATCCTGTGCTGTTACATCCAGCAGCCCTCTGTGATGATTTCAGCAGGGCTGGGATCAGGCTGTGGAACTGGCCTGAGGCTGAGCTGGGTGTCAAGGGCAGGATGAGCTCAGGCTTCTGCTCCCCTGCTCTGTGCACTGTCCAGGAGAGCTCAGACCACTGACAGAGTGTTATCTCTTAGCACTGAGGCGATTGTATAAACCACTCCTGCCTTCCAGCTATTTATGACGCTGACAGGGAAGGTGCCACCGTGCTGGTAAAGACTCTGCACATGAGTAGAAAGTAGAGGTTTAAAAATGAAAGAGAAAGATCCAAATGAAAAGGCACAAAGATGCAGAGGTGGGCAGGAGAGGGGATGAGCCAGGGATGCTGAGAAATGGTGCCTGGACCAGCTGGGTGGGCAGTAACTCCTGGGCCTGGCTGAGCTTTGGGATCCAGGGCTTTGTGGTTGTGTCAGAGCAGCCTAACAGGCAAAAGGATCAAGTAGGAGAGGTGTCATGTGCAGAAAATGCAGTGAGGAGTTCATTTAACAGCTGCATTTCCCTACACGTGCTGTGTCCTGCCACAACCTCTGCACCACAGAGCTGTGCTGCAACAACTCTGAGTTTGGAGGGACTGGTACAGGGTGGGACTGGGGCTTCTTCCAGTTAAAAGAGGCTGGGTCTGCCCCTCTGGGCAAGATCCATGGATATTTGTTCCCTGAAATAACCCCTTGCCCTTCTTCTTATGCTTATCTAGACCCTGTTCTGACTGACAGCAAAGGGAGTTTCCATTGTATTTCTTCAGGTTTTCGCTGGGTTTTCACACCTTACTCTGTTCAGATATCAGAGCTCTTTTCAGAGCCTATTTCTTAACAAATGTTTATCAGAACTGACTCCTAGTGCCAAAGTACTGTCCTTGCTCTGTGCCTCTCACTGAGAAGGGAAAGGTGGGCTGTCAACTCCCAGCATTTCAGCAGGTTCGTGGTGACTGCCTGGATGCTCCACTGGAAAATGGAAGTTACCTCACTTCTCTTTTCCCGAAGGCAGATAATTTTCTGTCTACTGAAAACAAAAGCAAAGCACTGAAGCCATTATAACAAAATCCTACTCTTGGAAGTTCATTTCTGCCCTCACGCTGCAGGTTCCTGGCTCCTCTTGGTGCCAGTCCAGCTGTGTGTGGAGCTGCGCTCTCAATTAGATCATGGACATAATCTGGGCTAAGAAAAATAGACAACCCTCTGGGTTTTATTCTATTTTTTTATTTACTTGGGTTATTTCAATGATCCAGTTCTAGGTGCAATTATAAATTTTGGCAGAAGTCGCTCAGAGGGAAGTAGCAAAGGTTGGGGAAAGTCTTCTTGTGATAAGGTATCACTGAACTCTGACAGTGCATGCTCCCTACCCAGCAGCTGAAATGCTTCAGTTTCATCCTCTAACTTACCTCTTTTAAAACTTGTTTCTGTATTCCCAGCTCAGGCTCACTGGTAGCTATTGGCTGTATCTTGGGAAATCATCTGAAACTGTTTCATGGAATAACTTCAAACCTCACTAAAGCTTTTTTGACTCGAAGACCTGAGCCTGCTTCCACTGTCAGAAATGACAGAACTCTCTGATAGTGAGGCTGCCATGAAATTGAAAAGTCACTGTAAATGCTTTAATACCAGCGGATTTAGGGATTTCCTCAAGCACTTTATAGCTATGTTCCCAGCTTTGTCTGTGTTTCACTGTCAATTGTCTACTGTTCTCCCTAATCCTCCCTGGGCTTTCTGGAGTTCTATCTTCCCTTCTTGCTGACAGATAAAAATTTATTGCTGCTACCTTCAATGTTCTTGACACACTGAGAGCTCATTCCTTTCACGTAAACATAGGAACGTTTTGGTGTTTTAGTCTTGAATTCTTTAAAATAATTAATTCAGTCTATTCTTCTGTTCCCCATAGCAACCTAACATCTGAGTTTTAATTACTCTAACCTTACTGCTTAATTAGTTAAAGCTTCCTCAGCCCTTTGAAAACTGAAAGTGTTAATTACTTTTGCAGCATGATTATTTTATATTTCTGAACGATTGGCATCTGGACGTTTTAACCTCCTCTTATTTCAATTGGTGGAGCAGTGTGCCTTGTCACTGCCCTCCAGAAACCAGAGATGTAGACCAAAACCATTCACTGAATAACTTCTCTAACAGGGAGAGATTTAGTATCTTCTTTGCCTCAGCTTTCCCCACTTTCTGCTATGGATCCTTTACAAGTGGTTGCTTAAAGGGATCCCCGAAAGATTGGGAATGGTGCTGCTGATGCATTTGCCCGTGGCAGAACCCACTGCCCGCACCAGGAATGCATTCGTGAGGCACCGGTTCTCATTTATGCATGGAGGCACTGAAATTCCGTGCCCCTTGGCTGGTTCCAATGCCAGAATTCCATCTCCTGTCCAGGAACAGCAGATGTGGAGAAGCCATCCTGTGCTGGGCTTAGTCAGGGGAAGGAGAGAGGCAGTTACACATCATCAATCTGTGAATATTCACCCTGAAGAGCTAAAGCCCCCTCAGAAGTCAATCTTCGATAGGGCAGAGATTTGTTTAATCTTCGAAAGAGACGTAGACTTATTATTCAACAGTAGTCATCAAGTGATTCTGGTATCTGCTCTTGTGAATCACCGCTATACTCCAGGACTATTACATTTAAATGTCAGCTCTTCACATCTCTGCTCCTTATCTGCCACCTCAGCCACCACGGATCGTTTCCTAATCACCATCGGTTGACTCCCAAACCCACAAAGACTTCAGGAAGGCTTTTTTTTCCCCCTCTGAGACTGATTTATACAAAGAGAGTTGTGTGGATACTTACAACAAAACCCTCCTTGAACGTACCCCCCCTTGTAAGTCTGTTGTGTGCAGAGTGAGAATTTGGTTGAGGTAAATTCAGTTCCTGTGCGTGTGAACCTTTGTGTTACATGTGACACCAGAGCTGCAGGAGGTGTCAGGGAGAGAAATATTTGAGTTTCTGCTCTACACTAACTTTGAAACATGGAGAAATTATGACAGGAATAGAAACAGGGAGTTCTTCAGATTCAATTTTCAAGAAACCATTAGAGGGGTTTTTTTTTTCTGATATAATTCCCAATCTTTTCCTACTCAGCTTTGATAATAAATATCCCTTGAGGACAGCAAACATGAATCTACTGAGAATCTTAGACGAGGAGTTTTAATGACTTCATTTAAAGTGCTGTTCATTCAGTTCTTGCAATCTGCCTGTCTCTTTCCTCAATTCCTTATGTTTTCACTCAAAAAATTCTCCCTTGCAATTAAGTGAATGAAGCTTAGAATTAAGTAAGGCTGTCATAGGAAGTAAAATGAATATGACTGATTTTTATAATATAAATTGGAAGCAATTACCAGTTTTCTATCTTCATTTTTGCTTGGAAAACTTACACTTAACCCAGCAATATACCTTAATTAAAGGCCTATCTATCTATCTATCTATGTAACCTTCTCTTTCTAGCAAGAGTCCTTCTGTGGGCGATATTAAATCCACTACGGTTTCATCTCTCCGTTAATAACCTGTTCGTATATTTTCAATTAAGTTTCTGGTCACATTATAGCACTGAGGTAAGAGCTCTGGCTGACCTTTAATAGGATATGGATGATAGAACTTCTTTGGCTCATGTTCTCCTTTGGTAGCACAACCTTGCACTTCTACTGAAAACATCTCTGGAATTTGCAGACAGCTAAATGTGCTCCTTGCATGAAGAAATCCTATTCCAGACTGCAGTAAAACTGGATGGACATCCATCCACATTCTGAGACCAGACAGTGCTGAAACAACCTCACTTTGTCTCGGTTTTATGGCAAACACCAGTGGGAGATGGTGAATGGCCCTCTCTGTAAGACAGAAATACTTTGCTTTGACTGGTATGTTCCATATGGCAAGGCATGTTTCTCCCCACATGAACCCACAGGACTGTACTGTGGGGCAGAGGGTGATAAGGACCATTCTTTTCTGCATTCAGAGGTCAATGCTCTGGTTGGACAGAGTAGGACTGGCAATTAATGATGTAGGGATGTTTGTGCTCCCTTGAAGCCCACAGGATTTTGGGGTGGGAAGGGATATATTTGACATCCAGCCAGAGTTTTGTCAATATGAATATCTGAACCAGCTGCTTTTCTTGCTGTTCTCCCAGGAATAATGGATTACTCTGTTTTTCTTTATATCTTTGTCCTTTTTTTTTTTTCTTTAATTTATAGCTCATGATGCTCTCATGAATTTTACTACCAGAGTATCACATATTCGTCTTTTGATAGGCAATTATAATTTTACTTCCTTGAGTATGGAACCCCCAGCTCCTCTTCAGCTCCATTTTTTGTTATCAAATCAGCCTTTTCCCGATTTAGTTCAACAAATCATACAACCAGCTTCAGCTAAAAGTTGGCAAAGCACCGAAGGGACACAGTAAGTTAAATCTGCCAAGGTGACATCTCTCTCTTAACTCCTGCTGATATTTCTGTCTTCCTGGGTGATTGCTCAGGAAACCTCAATCTGGCATGTCCACATAAAGTGATGCCTAAAATCAAGGCAGTGAATTTGTCCCGGATGAGGGAGAGCTTGGTATTTCAGACGGAGAACTCGATCTGTGGCAAACCCTGACTGGATGAAGAGGGATCAGCTCCCGGATGGGCTCGGCTCAGGAATGCCACTCCTGCACGATGTGACTCAGGCTTATTCCCACACGGGTTTGTCCCATTGCCTTGAATGCTTTGTTCAACGAATTACTGGTTGAACCTGCTGCTAAATGTGCCATTTCAAAGGCTTGTGGGGCAATATCTTCCCCGGGCAGGTGCTTGGCTTCAGCGGTGCTTTGGAAGAGGCTGAGATCCCAGATAACCGAGGTTCCTGAGGCAGCCCTTGCCCTGCAGCAGTGGAATCTCCCAGTCGCCCGTCTGGGCTTCACCCTGAGTCAGCAGGACTCATGCTCCATCACTGTGCAAACTGAGAAAGGATTCTTCATCATCATCATCATCATCATCACCATCATCATCATCATCCTTTGTTCACCGTCACCCTACCGGTATTTCCAGCCTGGCCCACCATTCAGCAGCTTCTTCCACAATTATTTCCATCCTTCCTTCTATGTCACAGCCTTTGTTCTCTATGTGAACTCCCTAATTTTTTCCAGCAGGCTGTGAATCTTTTATTATTTAGTCCCTCTTAAATACACATTTCAGCTTGTTTTCCTACAGAACTGAATTTACTTCTACACACGTCAGGTTTTGTTCCCACTCAGCTCCACACTTTCTAGTTCCCTATCTGTCCTGAGAGTGTGGGATGCAGAACAATCCCTTGTTTAACATGCAAAGCATGCAAACACATGCTAAATAATTATGCAAATATTTTTCAATTGCTTTCATTGTGATTTTTATTACCATTGTTTTGGTCTCACCATGGAAAATGGAAGCCAGGGAGCTGAAGTGTCTGAGTGGAGCTGGACTAGAGCCTGAATTTCCCCATCCCTGTTCAGGCTAGAGCACATGACCATCTCCTCTGTATGTTTTTCCCTGGAAAATTCTTATTTACAGAAAGAGAAGATCTGGAATTTGCATAACTTTGCAGCAGCAGTTCCTGCAGTATGCTCAAAATACTGTTGGTTTTTTTTTTTTTTTTTAGAAACCTGAATTCTCATGTTGTCTGATTACGTGAGGTTTTCAGCCTTCAATGAAATTCTACTGCTTCTTCAGGTCATTGAGAAAACCTTCACACAGATTATCCAGTTTGGGAGGCTGAAAGCCTGGACTGAGCTGCATCCCTTTGGGATGTTGCGTGGGGTTCCCAGTGCCATTCACCGTGTCCCTTCTCTAGAGCCAGTCTGAGCTGCCACACGTATTTGGGTTTTCAGGCCATGCATTCCACCTAAAATGTGGCAGGTCTGTGGGAGGAAGACGGAACAGCCCAGAAATGGCATCATTTTGACACATGGAAGACAGTGATTCAGTTATTTCACAGGTACATGGACTTCTGCAAGTATGCAGCTCATAAAAACCTTGACAGTGTTTGAAGAAGCAGTTTGGTGGTGTCAGACCCTTGTCATTCTGCCAACTGGCCAGTCTGGTTTCCATATAAACCACGGGCTGGAGGAACAGGTGAGCCCTTGGTCGGCCTGAGGAAATATCCTGTCTTCTAAGGCAGCTTTGTGCATGAAGCTTTAATGCAGTTTCTTGATCTGGGCTTGTTCTGTGAATGAGGAGAGGACCTCAGTCTCTGCAGATGCTAATCCAGCACTTCTTGCTGACCTAACATTGACCTACATCATTTAAACTAAAGTGATGTGCAGGCGACACAATTTCTGCTGAGAAAGTGCAGTACGTGCCAGCATTTTAATATTACTCCTTCTCCTCAGTCTGTTTAACCCAGTATCCGATGCAAATGGAGGGAAGAGATGATGTACAACACGTCCCTCACACCAAAATCTCAGAAAATAAAATGTAAATGCGTGAGCATGACACAAACTCCCTTTCTGTGAGCACACACTCACAGAGTTGTCGGAGTTGCCAAGAGCACAGCGAGCCAACCTACGGCGTCTACGTCTGTAATTTACTGAAGGGAGGGGACAGGTCTAATTTATGCACTTGGCCCTCAGACCAGGGTTTACCTCAATGCTTTTCAATGCACAAATTCGGTAAATCTTTCTGGGAGAAGGAATGTCAGCTCCTGCCAGGCTCTGGACATGCCGAAAATGTCACTCGCACAGATGATGACTTGTGTTTAATTTGCTGTTGTGGATGGGCCTGAACCAAACTCCCTTTCTGGTCTCTAAATTTAGGAGGTTTTGGCAACCCAGTCCAGATATGAGTCAATAGTCCTCTGCGTTCCAAAGAATAAGTATTAGGCTGTAAAGGTGGGAGTCGTTATGTAAATGGGATAATATGAAGGAATATCAGTATTAATACCTTTGTTATGCTCAGAGCTAGAGGTCTGCCAAGGCTTAAGTGGACTCAAGATGAGCTGGACACATCCAATTAATATAAGTAATGTGGCTTCTCTTGAACAAATGTGACTTCTCGGTGCACATTACAGCTGCTGAGTGTTCCAGCTCTGCTGCATCTGGTCCTCAGAGGGTTACAAATGTGTATTCTAGTGCTACAGCCTGCTCTTATTTCTGCATTTGTTTGGTACTAAATAAATGAGTTCTGATTTTCAGTGCTTCTGTCAGGGAAGGGAAAAATATTGGTGTGGCTTTCTGATGGATATAAAAGCCCCAGAGGAAAAAAAAACACAGAATATGAAATTAAGAATTATGTGTCCACATGCAAAGTAAGTGTACTGGACCTCCCATCCATTTCCTGATGTCACTGCTGTGTTCACAAATTCTGCATCAAGTAAGTGCCTTCTAAGGCTCTTCCCAGTGAGTGCCTCATCTGAATTTCTTCCACTGATACCACAATTAACACTGACCATGTTCTGCTGCTTCTCTCTGTTGTCCAGAGGGAAGCCATCCGTGTGTTTATGGTGGCACTGGGATGCTGGCAGGGCAGGTGGAAGGTGAATTCCTTGAGCTGTGCAGTTGTTTTGTCAAGTATGTAATTCTGCTCAGTTTCAAGAAAAGAAAACAGGATTTCCTTCCACAGTCTCCTACAGAACCCTTCATTTTCTTTAAGTGTTTTGTGATTCCCCCATCATCACATACCAGACTCACTCCAGGATGTCTCCTGAGCAACTGGGATTTACCACTGGCAGATGAAAAGAGAGAAATGCAGTGGCATGGAGGAAGATCATTCCAAACCCTCCTCTGGCTTCCCAGGCTGGCAAGACAGGCAAATCTCCTTGCTCCTGCACTGCTTTCTCTGCGGCTCACCATGATCTGCACCTCCTCTCCCTCACTGGCCCCCGACTGGAATTGTCTTTCCCCTCCAGTGCTCCCTTGCCGCTGTGCACCATGCTGGCTGTACCACTCTGGGAGAAGCGGGTCTGTGCCTTTTTTCTGTGCTGACTGAAGTGCTGAGCACTCTGAATTCCCCCCCTGGAAGCAGGAGGCAGAATCACGGAGCAGGCACAATGTGCCACATGAGGATCAGCTTAGTGAGTTGGATCAGTGACACTTTGCAGCAGAATAAAAACTGCTTATTGGCTTTCCCAGCTGTTCTCCCAAGCACTTTGAGCTTTCATTTGCCTCAGCGTGCAGGAGATTTACGTATTTCACTTCCATTGACACGGCAGAAGAGACCCTCCTCACTTGCAGATCTGTTCTTTTAATAGGCATCCAGCACCACTGGGAATTAAGTACATGTGTGTGTCCAACAGAGAGGAGACCAGAACCAGCTGTAGGCACAAAGAACTGCTTAGGAGGCCCATTTTTTTGTGCTGATTTGGTAACTCATGGGACAGCCAAATCTTCCTTTTTAGGAATGGGGAGAACAGGAAAAACAGAGGACCTCATCTTCAGATTGTATCACACATGGAAGGGGAGAGATAGCAGGGACAGAGCTCTCCACATGAGGTTCTCCTCTCCCTGATGGAGCAGCTGGAGCAAATGAGGTTCATCGTGGGCAGATGTGAGCTCATGGTGCCTCCACTCCGAGCTGGCAGAGCAGCTCTGGTCAGTGCTGTGAAAACTTCCTCGTGTGACTTCCTAATCGAAGTCAGAGATCCTCAAAGATACGGAGTGACTGTGGCACAGACCTGCTGCTCCCAGTCTGAGCTGCCTCATACTCCAAACCTCTTCAAACTGCAGACCTTATTGCAAGGGCATCATGGCTTTGGGGAGAGACACGTAAGGAAGGCTGTAGCTGTTCTCACTACCGGGAGATGCAGGGGTGAGTCACCTGTGCCATTAATGACAACACAAGCCCAAGGAACACGATCCTCAGCAAGGTCCTTTTAGAATTAGCCGCAGAAAGAAGGTGAATCTTAACGACAAAAGGAAATGGTGTTAGGAGAGAAGAAGTAGCAATGACCGGAGGCCTTAATATGATGCCAGCGGTATCTCAGAGAAAGCAATTTCCCAGAGGATTGTCAGAGATGTGAAATGAATTGTAAGAGCTGCTTTACAGGCATTTGTGGGCACACACACCTGCTTACAGCAAGGGGAAAGACAGTGCGTAAATGTCTGGAATATTACATAAAAGCTGTCTGGTAGACTGGGCAGAGCAATTAAAATCCATCTCGCTTAAACGAACCGTGAGTGCGGGTCAAACAAATCTAATTTTTATTGTTCCTTAAGGAGATGTCTGTACAGGAGACAAAAGGGGGATGCAGCCGTCAGGTTAAAAAAATCAAGATGCCTTTAAAAAATTAAATGTCCACAATAGTGCTACAGCAAGCTGGATAAATGATATATTACAGCGATGGTTTAAAACTAATTGATGACTAATGTTGTAATGCATTTGTAGCTACACTGATCTATTATATATCTTGGCCAAGCTGAAGGGACACTTCAAGGAGAAAAATTGCTAACTGTTTTAACCTGATGGAACTTGGGGAAAAAATAGTTACTTTACGAGATAAATGGAAAGGCTGTGACCTCCTAATGTACATCTGGGTCTTGCAATGCAAAATCAAATTATCATTAAACAGAATGTGATCTATGATGGAATTAAAACAACTACAAACCAGCACAGAAGTTTCCTCAGAGAAACACAATAGCCCAGTCTGAGCTGGGAGCAGTGGTTGCAAAGCTGCCTGGCTAAAGAACTGGTGTAACAAGTTGGGATGGAATTGTTTTGCTCTGTAATGAAAGTTGGTTTAATTGGAGAGTGCAGGAAAAACGTAAGCATCTTTACAGCCATTTACATATGTAAGCTATTCTATAAACATTACTTAATTAGTGTATAAATCATTAACAATTTACCCTTAGTCCTGAGTAACATGTGTCTCTCTGGCTCTTGCAGGGGAGACAGGAAGCCTCATTTTCCCCTCCTCATTTTTGTCATGCCTGAGGCTCATGCCCTCTGGGTTTTACCCTTACAGTTGGAATTTGGAGGAGATGTCAGTCAGGCTCTGCTTATTTTCACATCTAATTCATGCAAAAACCAGGTTTCCTCCTGAGGCAGAAAACTGGCCCAGATTTGCGTCAAAGTTTGGCCCAGGTTCAGTGAATGACTCACTTTAACTAAGGTACATCCATCTTCCCGGCTGGAACACATGGTGGGAAGTGTTGTCAAAGAGCAGAGATCCCCGGGAACCACAGCTCAGGGCTTCAGGACCTTGCAAACCAAAAGCAGTGGCTCATTCCATCCCCTGCTTTCCTGTCACCCAACGTTAAGGACATCGACTGGGTGTCCCAAACACTGCTGCTCAACCCAGAGTCCCGACGTGGAGGGACTAAACACACTGCAAAGGGCTGGGATGCACTGCTGGGAGCTGGGCTGGGAGGAATTTCAGCCAGAAGCCTCCTTGGTCCTGGGATCTGTGCAAAATCCTATGGAATAAATCTGGCAATAGGTAACAAACGAAGATAACATTGTGGGCCATTGCCAAAATACGGATTACCTTGAATGGGACACAATTAAAAGACCAAAAAATATCCCTCTCAGCCTCTCAATTGGTTCCCTCCAGTAGGAGTATATAAAATGAAAGAGAAGAAGCTAACCAAGACACCCCCACCACAGGCAACACTGATTTTCTTCTGCTTGAGAGTAAGTTAATGCAGCAAGGACATGATCAGCCTGTGATATTGTCTGAGAGGAACATGTTCCTCCATGTATCCCTCCATGGCAGATTAACCTTCCAGTGGGAAGAGAAAAGCCTGCAATACCAAACTGCAAATATAGTGTACTTTGAAGGGTTTGATGTACCAAAATCCCCCAAATCCTCCATATATTTTAACTGCTGTACATCAGGCTTCCTTCCCTGCATTTACTCAGTTTTGGTTTGAAGCCCAATACAGGCAGCAGCTTGGAAAAATAGTTTTATAGCTCAAAATGGAGCAGTTGGAGTTATAATTTGGGAAGTCTTTCTTTTACACGAGGACATTACTTTTGGTTCAAAATTTTAGGTTGTTCAGGTCATGGTACTGGTGTCAATTTTCAACATTGGAAACTCAGTTGCCCAAGTACCACTGAGCTGACTTAGAACATTTATTTTCTCAAACAGTCACATCCACAGCTTTATCTGGGACTTCTTTCCTTCACTAACATTTAAACAAAAAAACTCAAACAGACTTTTTTTTTTTATTCCACATCAATGTGATTTCTTAAAGCCTGGTTGAGTAGA
Source organism: Sylvia atricapilla (assembly GCF_009819655.1). Lineage (NCBI taxonomy): Eukaryota > Metazoa > Chordata > Aves > Passeriformes > Sylviidae > Sylvia > Sylvia atricapilla. Next base: position 27,249,948 of record NC_089148.1, on the reverse strand, counting down.
TAATCCTCAGATGGGCTTTTTTTAAAGTAGAAAAGCATATGAAACAGCTTTAGACGAAACTTTGAGTTACCAGATCATTAAAAAGCAATAAAGTAAGGAGAAAAAACCCAGAGCTAACTCGAAGCAGGGCACTTGGCATTCAAGGTGACTGTGATAGGTGGTCAAGAAGGATGAGGTTGTGCTCTCAGCAGCCACACCTCAGGTCCTGTGCCCACCACAGTGGAGCTGTGCCCTGCACGTGGATTTGCTCCTTAACTGCTGACCCTCAGTGGCCAGGATTCCATGAAAGGAAATATGGGATAATTATCTGTCATTCTAATTTTCCACTCCCATATATCCCAAGATGATGACTTCCCAGTGCGTGCTGTGACCACCAGAACATCCCATGGCATTTCCATGACAGCAACAGACTGGAGGTAAGGAAACTGTTCTGGTGTTTGCATACACTCATAAACAATGATCCCAGCAATTCTTGGAGAGGGTGGAGTTACCCAGTCACATATTCCTCCTCATTTTGAAACAATCAGACATAAAATATTCTAAAATAAGAATGCAGTTACCACTTATTTCCTTCCTCAATTTCTTATCTTGCTTTATCACAGCATTGGTAGCCGTGGGTGACAGAAATGACAAATATGTCCAGTATTTCTGATTTTTGTCATGTCTTGCTTTTTATTTCACTTTCAGCTTTTCTGACTGGCCAATGACTCAAAAAGTTGATTAAAGCCATGATGGTTTTATCATGGCTCTGGAAAGACAAGCTGCAAAATCCAGAGGTTGCCAAAGTAGAATGGGATTTTAAAGAATGCCCCAAGGAGGTTCATTCTGCTGCTTGTGCAAACTGCAGGTGTGCCAAAGCTTTTTCAACTCTTGTACACACATAAGAGCATATTCTACACATTTCTCTCTATATCTTAATTTACTGAGAGCATTTTCTCCTTTTTATTTATACTAGGGTTTTATGATAGTCAGATTAGTGTAAGAATGCAAGTAGGAAAATTAAAATGTACCTTTGATTGTCCTATCATTTTCCCATGTTCTTTCAGATATTATGTCAATAGTCCAAAGGAGTTTCTGATGTGATGCCCTGAATGTTCTGACTGGTAAGAGAGCTCAGCATTGGGCACATCATTTTCCAGCTTACTGGTACTGTCACAAGCTATCACATCCTTCTTCCCTCTTGACCCAAGCTCGATTATTCTTTCCATAGCTTTGATTCTGGTACGGTTTTGAAACTGTCGATTTTCCCAGGAAGCCTTAAGCACCTGAGCATCTGCTTCATGCTGTCTGGGCAGCTCAGAGAACTGCAGAGGGAAGGGAATAATCTCCCCCTTGACAGCATCACATTTCCACCCCGTCACGGTGCCCGGTACGTGCAGCGCTGGCAGGAAGAGCTGGGGGAACTCCTGTTTGCTGGGCCATGACCTGTGGAGCTGCGTGATTTTAGGAAACACCAGGTTAGCTCCAGGAGCAGGGAAGTGTTACAGCTCTTTGTTCCTGCACAGAAATTTTCAACATCAGTGAGAGAGCATCAGTGTGTGTATTCAGATTTCCATCTGTCAGGCAAGGCATAAATCCAAAGCACTCTGTGAGATCAGTCACGCCCAGAATATTTAAAATTACCTAAAATGCTGGCGAATTAACATCTCGCATTTTTCTCCAGAGTCCTGAGTGGTGCAGACGTTCTGTTAATCACATATTGCAAGCTCAGGCAATACATTAAGTATGGAAAATAGGTTTATATAACAAAGATGAGGCAGAACGAACTGGATCCACAAATGTCTTTCTACTCACTCTGTCTATAATCATTTCATTACAGTTCTTTGGGGTTTATCCAGTTTTGCTGTGACCACCTACTGACAATGTCTCTGAGAGGAAAGAAGAAAAGGCACGAAATTCTAACGTGCAAGACGTACAAAACAAATCCTGTGACGTTTTCTAATACGGGAATGTTCCTAAATGCCAGAGTAAAACACCCCTCCAACGGTTTCTTTTACAGACTTCCCTTGTTCCAGAAACTTGGCCTGACTTAGGAGGAAACCCCATAGCTGTCCCTTAAAAGTTGAATTGCATCAGTGTGGGCAAGACGTTGGGCCAAATTCCTTAATGGTGCAATTCCATGAAAATCAGAAATCCTACACCAGGGCTGAATCTGCCCTGTGGTATAAAATGATCTCCCTGGAGGCACGACTTTTGGAAACAGTGCCATATTTTAATTCTAAACAGACAATTTGTTTTGGGTTGTATACAGAGCGTGACAATCTCCCTGCCATAGGAACCAACTACATAAAAGGTGACTTTATCCCCCTTTCTCGTGCTGCTTGGTTTATCTGTGTGTGATTTGCAGGTAGCTACATGATCCTACAAACTTCTTTTTATGTAATGGAATGAGCCCCTGTTCCGTTAAAGATTTTAAAAGATTACGGAGCTGGCGTTGGAACATTTGTACATTTTGCAATGAGTTCAGGAGAAAGGCTGCGTGTTGTTTATAATCTGGGAAGTACAGATCCCAGTTAATCTTCCCCTTGGAGAACAGACAGTTATATTTTTTACAAATTAACAGATCCTGACTGATTGCCTCCCATGACTGTTCATCAGGTTTGGAATTCAAAGGGCAAAATAGGATCTGCCTTTTGTAGAAGGTGCCAGGAATGGCATCAGGACACGCTGCCTGGAGGGAGGCTGAGCCTTTTCAATCCTCCCCACTCTGCCTGGATTTGGCACCACTCTATGATATATCACTACTGTAACAAAGTACTTCATGCAAGCAGGTCATATCCTATGGAAAAATCTTGGAAGGATGTTGCAGAAAAAAATATTTAACCTCTGTTCGCCATTTTTTTGGAGATGTAAGGTATTGTGAAATTTGAGGAGATTTTTCACAGCTTGGCTTGTGAAGTTCATTTCCAGCTCGACAGATCGCGATTTCACGATTTTGCACATCTGGATTTTGGCACAGGGCTGTGGTGGGAGATACCCCTGGCAGTCAGCCTCCCTGGACAGTCTGTTTGCTCCTGGGCAGGGAAGAGTCCAGTCCTGGCTGAGCTGTCACCTGCCTGCCCTGCCCTGGGCAGTGTCTGTCCCACCAGGGAAAGGCTGCACAGATGGAGCTGGCCCTGACATCAGTGAGCTCAGGAATCACTTGAATAAAAATATTAATGACAAAGTCATGTTTCTAAAATTCAAGGAGTGTAAAGGATAGGCAAAAAAAGCTGTAGGGGTATCTGTACTGTGTGCTCTGGGGAGCAAACAATATTTTCACTTGCTGAAAACAGTGTGTGCACAGACTACTGAGCACTCCCTCTGCCACACTGCACCAGTGGGCTGCTTTTCTGGCCAGGCATTTTGGGAGGGGGTCTTCTCCTTCTGGCAATCTTCCCAGAGGGGAACCAGTTGATAAAAACAGGACTTTAAGCCAGGATTTTTTCAGCATTCACACCACAGAAGGAGAATTTACAAAGGTGGCAAGAGCCATGAGCATTTTCCCTTTGTGTCTCGCCGTGTGACAGCAAAGTCATCCTATTTTCCCACCAGGATCACACGGTGTCACAGAACCTCACTTATTCTTATGGCTTTGGAAGTGTGGTTTCAAAAGAAAAATCCCCTGTGCTGTCTGGAATGCTCAACTGTTGGGTACCGGAGTCGGAAAACATCCTGCCTGCCACGAACGTTAGGAAAACAGAGCAGCCCTGACTCGAGTGCCAAGTGGTTTTTTGGAAGGCTGACTCCCCTGAGAATAAAGGATATTGGTGTCCAGCCAAGTGGACAGGCAGGAACAGGCCCTGGGCAAGACACTGGAATTCTGGTGGAGCCTGAAATATTGTCTGCTTGTTTGTATCAGCTTCTGACTTTGGTATTAAAAATAAATAATATCACATTATTTCCCCAAAATGTGAGCAAATGGGCCACAAGTTGATAAAACTGGAATTATTTTTCTAGCTGTATTTAGAGGCACTTAAAACAGGGATTTCCCTTTTTGGCCACTCCAGTATCCAAGAGTAACTTAATATTTCTGTTAAAACCAGAAAAAAATCCCCCAAAGGAAATTTCCTTTTTTTCCTATTGCACACTCAAAAATCCCTTTTCGTTGCAGAGAATTCATTCGGTTTTTACTTCCCCATCTCCCAGTTTAGATGAATATTCCTGGTCTAATGGCCCACTTCATCCAGAGTATTCCCCAGCTTCTACTTCCTATAACACTTGAAGAAGTGCAATACTTCTTCAAATGAGATTAAAACCCACCCTCAGGTGCTTGTATGAACTGCCTAAGGACACACGTGAGCAGGAACTTGAACAAATATTTTTTTCCCTTCTATGTTTATGCTAATAAACATCTAAATGGGATTTTTGGGTGTTCAGAGGTCCATTGCTGCTTGAGGGATGTTGGGGCAAAACGTGCACCCACTGAGCTCAAGAGATGTTTTTGTGTTTTCTCAGCAGAGCAGGGCTGGGTCTGTATTTCCTCGACAAGGCTGGAAAATGTTCATTCTGCCTCTTTCCCCTGCACACACACATATTTTCTTGTCTTTACAGAAGGAGTCATTTGTCTTTATCTCACCATTCACCTCCCTCTCTGATTGCAGTTAATGGAATTGTCACCTTTATGGACTCGTGGTCCATTTCTCAACCTGTCTGGACTTTGGCCTCCAAAGGTTACCATGGCTAGTGAAGTAATATGATTGAGTCTTTTTCGACAGATTTATGCAAGATTTCTTCTCCAGCAAGTGTCACATCTAGTCTAGTTCTGCAAAAGAGAATATTTCAAAGATGCCAACTGTCATCTAAACCCACTAAATTGTTCTGTGGGGTTGAGAGGACTGAGGGCCATCTCAGGCAATGCTGATTTACACTACCTGCAGCTGTATCTCTGCTCCTTGAAATATGGGCTCTGGTTAATCATGTGAAAAAGAACATCCCTGTCTCCCAGAAAGAACATTTAAAATGGAATTTTCATTAGTTACCCTGTAATGAAAAGGCAAAAGGGTGTATTTTAAGTGAATCTGCCCAGAATCTTGGAAGAAGGAGGGGGGAGTGGGTTATTTGAAGGAAAGCTACAACAGCCACACACTAAACAGGAAAAAATGGTCTTGAGCTCCATTTAAGGCACATAGATCCACAGAATATTTTCAAGTTTATAGGGTGATTTTGGAATTGTAGAGGACTCACTGCATATGTATCCACTCCTCCTGCATTTGATACAAAGCACAAATTCATCATCATTATTCTGCACTAATATAACACCTCTTAACCCTCAGCTTTCAGAATATTTAAAAGGAGCAATGAATTAAGCCTCATGTGGGCTTGGGAATATGTGATAATCTAAACTTGGATTCCTTAATAAAAAGCATTTTCAGGACTTTGATTTTGGAAGTAGGAAACTTGTAGTTGTTCTTGAAAATATCTTCCTTTGTCACTCACTTGGAAAGAAACCATGTGAGTACTAGAGAAGTGAGATGAAATGGAAAAATGTATTAAGCAAAAGTTAATAAATTTGTCTGTACTTACTTTTCTTATTTATTGGAGCAAAAAGACCTGGGTAAATCGAGGTGCTAATGTGATATGGGTGTAAAAAAGGCAAATTTGATGCCTGTCTGTAAATGAAAGAGTGCAGGGGGAATTATTATTGCCACTGTACAAGTCTCTTGCAAGCCGTCATTTTCAACATTACACGGTATGTCAGACTCTGATCACTCATGCTCAGAAAAGATGAATTCTGACTGACAGAAGTACAGGAAAAACTATCAGATAACCCACAACTTGCTGTTATGAGAGAAAATAAGTGATTAATATTTAACTTGGCAAAACCAATAAGGGACTTCACTGGTGTCTACAAACACATTGTGGAAGAAGGACAAGTATTATACTAAAAGAAACTGTCAGTGTATGACTGTATGGAGGGCAGAAATAGATTTGTTTTTAATGAACAGAGGAATGGGATTCTGGAACAGAATCAGGTCCATTTCTCTGGGCTTCATTTTACTGCTTTTCAGTCGAATAAAACATTTGGGTATCTCCCCAGTCACAGTGCCTTGTTTTAGGCCACTGAGCTGAAGTGAAACAGCTCGTTGGTGTCTCTGAACTTTACACTTTCTCTGCATGGAGCACTTCCCCGGCCAGAGTGGTGGCCCTACATTGGGATGTGTCCCCACGGGCCAGGTCTGACTCAGCTCGGGATGTGCACATCTCAGAAAAGAGAAATTTAAATCTCCCTGCACCGCAGACCTCCTGGGGAGCAAAGCAGAGCATGAGGGCACACATTCACACCCTGCTGTAAGATGACTTGGAATTACAGTCAGCAGGGGGTATTTTATTTTTTAATCTGTCTATTCAAAGCAAAACATTCGGACTAATGCAAGAATTCTAACATTGCAATTTGGATCAAATGTCCTTTCTAAGCCAGCCCAGACACAAGGTATTCCCAAGGGAAAAAATCGATTTTCACCCAGATTTCAGTTTGGTACAAGCAGTGTTTTCCATCAGAAAATCATCCCAACGGAAAATTACTAACTGGTTCTAGTACAAAGTGACTAGCAAAGCTCTCAAAATGATTCAGTGGCAAGGCTGGAATGAGAACCCACAGCTCCTGACCACGAACCCTGTGCTCTAACCACGAGACAAACACTCATCTTTCCCTGAGCAAGGTTGTTCCTGCAGCATTTCTGCTCGGGCCGAAGTGGGAATACTCTGGAAATGTTGCAAGAGAACTTTTTTTTTTTATTATTTTGCTGCAAGATTTCCTGTTGTAGAATATTTGGGGGGTAACGGGAAAAATCCCTGATGGCTCCTTGGGGCCAGAAGTGTTTGGACACGATGGGAATGTGAGGGCTGCCATCCGCCCCTCCCTGTGTGGGTTGAGGAGGGTCACGCAGGGCTGTGGTGGGATCTGATCCCAAACCGTGGAGTGCTCAGCCATGGGCTGGACTCGATGATCCGAGAGGTCTTTTCCAACCTCATTGACTCTGTGATTTCTCTGTTTTCCAGGGATGCATTGGAGGGCACCCCACTGCCCCGTCCTCTCTCCGTTTTATGCAAACCTTAACTAAACCCAAGGTTTTCTTCATCTCATCAGCGATTCTCCAGCTTTTCAGGTAAACCTCTCTGAACGACCCCATGCAGAAAACCAAACCCAGCCCTGTTTTACCCATTTAAGGAGCATTTACATTACATTTAAGGAGCCTCAGGTTGAGCGAATGCCCTGACCCCTGACATTCCCTCCTGTTTATTCATTCTATATATTTCCACATATTTATTTGCCTGTACGTTTTTACACATTTATCCTTCCACACTCTATACTCGCTGATCTCCATGCGCCTCCTTTACACCGCTCCAATCCTTTGGGACCCCCGATTATTTCGCAGCCGCGCACGGGGCAGCGGGGCCGGGAAATAGAATTGATCAGCTCTTTACCAAACCGCGCTAACCCCCGCCTCGTTCCCGGTTCGGAGCCGGGTGAAAGCCGGCCCAAAGTCCATCATTCCGGGCCGCCGCTTCCCCGCCCGCAGTTCCCGGCGCAGGCGCGGCCAGGGCGAGCCCGGGGCTTCTCCCGGCAGCGGAGGGCTCGGGGACATCCCCGCCGGGCTGTGCCGGGCCCGGCCAGTGCCGGGGCACAAGGCACTGATGGCTGCACCAGTAAGTGACGGCACTCGCCAGGGCACGGCGGGACCCGCTCCCCCCGGGGAGCTGCGCTCTGCCTCCGCACGACTCCTGTCCCCGCCCCCGCCCCTGTCTCTGTCCCTGTCGCTGCCCCCGCCCCTGTCCCTGTCCCTGTCGCTGCCCCCGCCCCTGTCCCTGTCCCTGTGCCTGTCCCCTCCCCCGCCCCTGTCCCTGCCCCTGTCCCTGTCCCTGTTCCTGTTCCTGTCCCTGCCCCTGTCCCTGTCCGTGTCCCTGCCCCCGCCCCTGTCCCTGCTCCTGTCCCTGTCCCTGTCCGTGTCCCTGTTCCTGTCCGTGTCCCTGTTCCTGTCCCTGCCCCTGTCCCTGTCCGTGTCCCTGTTCCTGCCCCCGCCCCTGCCCCCGCCCCTGTCCCTGTCCCTTCTCCGCCGTGCCGCCCGGAGGATTCCGTCCTCCTCCCTTCGGGCTGGGATGCTGCTGCTCTAAAAGGAGCTCTCGCGTTCGTGTTGTTGTTTAATCACAGCGCCGCCTCCTTTCCCCCCGGGAGCCCCGAGCGGCGCGGCCCCGGCCGTGCGTGGGCTGAGCGGTCACATCGCTCCGGCTCAGCTCACAGCCTGCTTGTCCTGGTGTTTTCACACTGGGGCCCGTGGGATTGACGTGCTTCTGCCCCGTCTGGTCTCCCCCTGTCGTTTCTCCGCAGCACGGCCATGTGTATCGCCCTCTGTTAGTCAGGGGGAGCGGGGCTGCCCCTCACAGCCCCGGGGGTGCCAGAGCCAGGGGTGGGCACACGGATCCTCCCAGTGCCTCCCGTGCTCTTGGAACACCTTTATCCCTTCCCCTGCGCTTCAAATACAGCTTCCTGGGGAGGGGAAAAGGAGAGGCACACGCTGGTTTCTTCCTGGTGCCGAGTGACAGGAGGGAACAGGAGTGACAGGAGCCTGTGTCAGGGGAGGTGAGGTGGGGTAGTAGAAAAAGGTTTTCCTCCGGAGGGTGGTTGGGTGCTAGAACAGGCTGCCCCTGGAAAGGTCACAGAACCAAACCTGCCAGAGCTCGAGGGAGCGCTTGGACAATGCTCTGGGGCACATGGTGTTGACTCTTGGGGTTCTGTGCTGTGTCCGGGAGCTGGACTCGATGATCCTCCAGTATCCTTTCCCAGCTCAGCTTATCCTGTCATTCTGTGAAAGGTGACCTGACCTGGCCAGGTGGGACGTGCACATCACTCACACGCTTGCCTAATCCTCTATATCCCCAGATTTCCATAAATGTAGTCTCCAGTCTCATCTCTCTGGCACAGGGCTGCTGGCACTGTTGTCCTGCTGCCTCCCTCATCCTCATGCAGCTCCCCTTTCTGGCACCTTCTCAGCCCTGTCTCCTTGTCCTGCCCCTGCGATCCCAAGCAGTTTCTGGGCTGGCACAGAGCACCCCCCAGGAACCTGCTGGAATTTACTCGTGCTTGGCTCTGGAGCTCCCAACACGGCCGTGTTCCTCGCTGGTGCCAGGCTCTGCACCGGTGAGGAGCTGGAGCTTGGCAGATTCCTTCCCTGCTGAGGTGCCTGGGATTTGTTAGGAAGTTTAATAAACTTAGCACCAGTGCTCTTCTCTGGAGAACACTTACGAAACAAATTCCAGGGAAGTAGAGGAGAGGGCTTGATCATCTCAGAGGTTTTTAGAAACTAATAAGCAGACACATCATGGGGAAGGTGGTCTTGTTTCTCATTCTCATGTATTTTCTTATCCTGGAAGATCATTTGCTTAAGAAGTAGAGGTTAACTTTTTCCCTAAGTGTACTTAAATATAGTACAAAACCAATGAAATTTTAGAGGTTCTGTAATGTTAGTGGTCCTTTTCCTTCAGGAATGTATATGAGCTTATGGAAAAAAAAAATGAGACACTTCTTTTTTCCCGGGAAGGATGTCTGGGACAGGAGGATGAATGCAGAGAGAATTGGTTGCTTGTAGGGACAGCTGTTCCCAGCTATAAGAATCATGGCAAAAATAAATCTATAGTGTCAGGAGAGACTAAATAAACTAGTTCTATGCTAGGAAGTTTTTATGTGTGTTCTTAGCCACTTCTGTTACCCCATTCTATGTTTCACAGTTAAATTATCATTTTAAAATGTTGTTTCTTTTGAATAAATAAATAACTGGTTTTGTGCAAAATTAGTGTTTCTTTTGACCCAAGCTAATGTGGAACCCCACTTCCTCTTAAGCAGTTGTGACAGGAACTTCGAGGCGAGTGTTTTTGGAATTGCAGCCCAAATAAATGTTTAATTTTAAACTGACATATTACTTGGGGCTGTCATTCTTCTCAGGCTTTTACTATGCAAGAATGAACAAATCCTGTAAAATAAACCGTGGATTGGGCTTATGGACACATGTTTGCTTCTGGGCTGAGCATCTTGAAGTGGTTTGCAGTATGTCTTTAAAAATTTATTTCACAGTTGCATCTACTGCTGGCCTAAGTGCTCCAGTATCTGCCAGGAGTAATTATAGGCAGTTGGTTCAGATGTTGCTTAAATGTGTAAGCCTTGATGGGAAATGCAGTGGATTTCAGCCAGAATGCTAATTTTGATGTTTTATCATTTCATAAAACTGTGAACTCAGAACAAATTATTTTTATACTGTTCTGCTGATACGTAATCACAGGGTTAGTGCCAGATTCAACCGTGATGTAGCACCCGAATCTAAAGATGGGATTAAAGTTAGAATATCAGCATTACTCTAGGTTGGCTAATTTGTATCCACAGTGGCATAATAGCTGTATTTACCCATGTTTCCTGCACAGAAGCTCCTGGTGCCAAGGCTGGTTTGCTGCAGGAATGCAGTTTAAAGCTGTTGTGTGAATTGTAATTGTGCTTTTTGAATTGCGTTCTCCTCCAAATTACATTTTATAAGTTAAACAGATGTTTTGCAAATTCACATTATTGTGCTAGGCTGTGTTTACAGCGTACTGCTTTCTTGTGGTGTGTGTTTTGTTGGTTGTTCAGGGCTTTTTATTTGTTTCTCCATTTTCATCACAGCATAGAGTAAAAAAAAAAAGTCACGGTACATGAATCAATTTTAGAGGTGAAGAGCAGAGATTATTCTTTCTGTCCATCATGAGTAGGTTAAAGTGATAGAGGCACAGGGATATGAAAGATCTTCCTTAGCCTTAGATTGATAAGCTGGTGGATCCAAACAGTTGGGTCCATCAGTCACTTTGGAGCCTGTTACCTCTTTTCAACTAGTCATGAAGCTGCTACAGCCAGAATTTATGTAATAATTAGATGGCATTTTTTTCCCCCCCTCAGTCAATGTAAACAAGATAGTGTCTTCTTTCAGGGCTTCAGGCATTCTGCAGTGTCATTTGGGACAGTCTGTGTGCCAGGTCATTAGCACAGCCTTTGGGGATGTGTGTGGCTGCAGCGTCAGAGCAGGGCACGGATCTCAGGAGCGTGGTGTGCATGGGTTGTACCCACTGCTGTTGCCAGGCTGGGGAAAAGAAAGGCTGCTGCTACAAACCCCCTTGTTCCTTAGGTTTTCCTGCCTGGGAATTGTGTCCTGGCATTAACTGATCAACACTTCCTCTGCTGGACAAACTGGAGATTTTGGCAAGTGTTCAAAATCCTGCCACTGTGTGAGTGCACCTGTGATGTTCACGAGCGTCAGGGGTTTAGTCCTGAACTCCTGATAATGGCTGGAAGGTTGCCACTGATGGATGCAGGATCAGACCCTGCTTTTGAAGTGATGGGCCAGTCCCAGCAGGGCCCAGAGAGCTCTGGAGGGAATTGGAGCTGTTGGTTTTCCCCAGAAGGCCGTGCCTTCTCATCTGATGTTTCTCGCAGCCCTTTTCTCAGCCTTCCTTTTTCCTGAGAACTCCTCTCCGCAGCTGTTTCCTGCTGTTCCCGGGGTTAGGTGAGCCCTGGAGCAGGGGGAGCTGCACTTGTTTCCTTTGTGTGGCAGAGTTCCAGGCCAGGGAGCACCAGGACAGCCTCGTGCTGCTGCCGTGCAGAGCCCTCAGTGGGGCCAGGGGAAACCAGGGTGAGCAGCAGCCCCGAGTTCTCTCCAGGCGTGTAGTTGGAAGGAGCTCCTGGATCCCTCTGTTGTGTTTTGGGACTTGCCTGAAGCTGGAAATCCCTGGCCAGTTCCGTGCTCCCGAGCAGCATCTCTCAGCTGACACCAACACGTTGTTTTCCTACTGCAGCAGCTCTGAGCAGTATCTCCACTTGCCCAAAGTGGCCTTGGCGTTATTTCTTGCTGTTTATTAGCACTAACTACTGCAGTGTGTTATGGTACTTGTGTTTCTGCCACGTCCATGAGCAGTCAGAGCAAGAAAACTCTTTTTGTCTTACCTGACCATGTCGAGATTGTGAGTTCAGCACAACACCCATGGTTCTGTGGATAGCTGCTGTGAGGCCTTTGGGGGTGATTCAGAATGTGATGGAATCATGACTGCATGGAGAAAGTAAATACACAGCAATTGCTTAATGTCTCCTCTAGCTCCACAACTCAGACACATCAAACAGAACTAGCAGGTGGCATGCTCAGAGCAAACCAAAGGTCTTTTTCTTGCACTGTTTACACAGAACTTTATAACTCGTTACCACGGTAGTTTGCAGTTAGAAAAGTTTCCCTGGATTCAGAAGGAGCGCAGAGTTAGAGAGGGAAAAGCCTTCAAGGTCTGCTAATCCTAAAGATAAAATTTCTGGCTCAGGAAGTGCCTTTACTATAGATAGCAGGAGGAAAGGTGTCCTGGGGAAGTACTGCTGGATGAAAAGGGCAGGCATATGCCTTTCTTACGGCTTCTGCTGTTCGTGGAGGATCCTGGGCTAATTGGACCTTTCATCTGACCCAGCACAGCCATGCTCTGCTCTTTCCTCGGGGGCCAGAATGCCACTGCTCCCATTTGATCATCAGTACCACAGGCTGTGTCTGCCTGTGGGAGCTGAAGGCGGGAACTGGAAGCAGAGCAGATAATTCCACTGTTTAGTACAAACTCTTCTCGAGCAGAATATGGAGAAAACCAACTCTGTTGTGTATGTAAGAGCTTGGTATTTACTGACGCTGCTCATGCTGACATCCTTCTGCTCTTCCTGAGTGAGATAACTATGTAGGCAGTAGAAGCTGAAAAGAAATAATTTTTGGATCTAATTTCTTAGAATAATTTAGTCTTTTTCACTTCTCCTCTTACTGGTTACACCAGAATAAACCTGAATATGCTTTGCTTTGTATCTGAGCAGGTGGAAGTAGTTTGGCCTGAAAGTATTTAAAATCCAAAAGACAGAATTAGAGGGCAGAGGGCAGCAATGAAGTAATGACTTTGTCATGGACACTGAAAGCAAGGGGAAGAAAAAAGATCTGGAGAGACATTACAGCAAATTAGTACGTAGTGAATTATTTATAGAGAGAAGAGGAGATACTAGAAAATAGTCGAATATTTTCAGTCCTGCCTAGCTGGGATTTATTGATACTGCATCACAATGTTAGGGGGACAGTTAGGAAGATTTTGATGGAACAATCTAAATATTACAGGACTGGAGTCAGGGTTGGATCCTACTACTGAAATCTTCCCCTATTTGAAGCTGGTTTTCCTTGTAAGATGTGAGAAGGCTGCACAGAATGTGCCAGAGAACTGATGAAAGAATCTAGAGGTGTTTGGTTTTCCCCAGCTCCATCTTTATTTATTCCACTTTTGTTACTGTTAACACAACCCTCACATTCCTAAGGCAGAGTTCCTGCAGGTACGTGTTTCTGTTTGGGGAAGGGAAAAGAGGAGGGGAGGTGTGCTTTTGTTCCTTGTGTTTGTTTTGTTTGCTGTGGGGTAGCTGACAAATAAATGCTTGTTGATAGTTATAGCACAGTCCCTTGGGCATTTAAGGATATTTTCTATATTAGTCCTGCCCTTCAGCACAGCGTTAGAATTCCCCATCTGCTCCTGCTCTCCCACACAGACATGTGCCTCCTTTCTTTTGCCACATTCAAACAGGAATTACAGAAGCTGGAAGAGGAAAGGGAGTTCACTGTCTTCGAGGAGATGCTGCCACTCTACCACCACCACTTGCATTGGTTACTTAACTCCAGCAAGCCAACAAAGTGCTGAATTTCCAGAATCATGTCAAAAGGGCTTGTTTAGGTTTATGTCCTTTCTGCAATTGAAAAGCAGCTTTTCTTCAGCACGTTTAGATCTTTTCACACGAAGCTTATGAAGCCTAATTTGAGCCTGTTAATCTTTTTCTTGGTAACCCGTAGAAAAGCACAGCTGCACTGCTAAAAACACACTGTTTATCCACAATCGCAGGGTCTGGGCAGCCCGCAGCGTTCCAAAGATCAAAGTTTAAAACAGACATGCCAGTCCTTCCTAATTCCTTGTGTTTGAGCACACAGCACCACGAAGTCTAAATTGCTGCTGCTGAAAGCTTGGGCCTATGTTGGTGTGAGAGTGCAGCCCCTCCTGCGCCGTGGCTTTAACACAAAGGTACGTCCTGGCAGCTCAATAACCATGAGGCAGAGTGGGACAGACAGATCTAACAGTGCTCATGAAAAACTCATCTGGTTACTTACTCATTCCTTTTAAATTTAAGTAAATAATGTTAAGGATTTTCTTTTTTTTTCTTTTTTTTTTTCTTTTTTTTTTTCTTTTTTTTAAATATTTTTGTAACTGAGGCTCAACCCTCCTTTTTCTTTCTTCATTGCCTATGTGGGAAAACGAACACATTTGTATAAGGATAAACTGGGAAGTCTGTGGTTTCCAGCGTGCACATTTTGAATAATATTTATACAGACTATTATTTAATGGGCCATATAAATATTTATAATATGCTGTAGCCTTTTGATCATAAATGCCTGTTTGAAAAGCCATTCTGTCCCTGCTGTGATTTGCAGAGAAAGAGGCCATTGCTGGTTTAGTGCTTGGAGGGAGTTTTGGCTTCTTGTCCTGACTTAGCAGTTACAGTCATGGATTAACACCATCAAGCTGGATGTGTCTTTCAGTTTTACTTTTTTCCTTTGGCCCTCTCCTGTTTGCAAATTCAAATAATAAGTTGAAAATACGAGGCTCGAATTCTGCAGTGGACAAAGCTGTCCTGAAGTTCTGGAGGCCTTTTTTCTTGGCTGCAAGGAGCCAGGCTTCCTGAGTTTAGATACTTGAGGGATCTAGAAGGTGCTATCCCCATTGCCTTCCTCCCCTTGGAAGTCCATGGACATACATCATGCGTGCATTAAATATTTTTGTGTCGTGTTAGGAGTATTGTTCTTGATGAACTGCCCTGTCTGACTGGACTTTTAGGACATTTTATTTCAGTCATTTTTCTGGTTTGTTTTCCTCATGATTGTATTGCCTGCAGAAGATGAGAATCCAGCAGATAAACCCAAACCATGGTTTTATTTGCACAACGGTTTTCTTTTCACATCGTGATGAATGTTGGTGTCCAAATTCCAAAGCAAGAAGCTTGTTCTGCTACCCCTGAACTCCATTAAAGAGTTCCTTCAGCTCTGATTTGGAGCTTCCTCTTGTGCCAAAGGAATCTTCTGGAAACAAAACAGAATGGCAACATTCCTCTTTAAAATTCTTATCACTGTACTTCGGTGAAATATTTTCCACCAACTTCTCTGCTGAGTTCTTAGGTTCTCAAGAAATACCTTAGGGCAGAGCCCGTAATTGCTGACATTTGTGACCTAGAGATGAGAGTGCTTTTTGTGGATGGGGTTGATAAGTAGGTGGCATACCAAGTGTTTGGTATTCCAAAAAAACTCTTGGCGTCAGATTATGTTTTTGCAAGCAGATCAGATCCTGTTGCAGAGACACTTTGAACAGCCTCTGTAACTTGGTGCTTGCTGTTCTTGAAAAAGGATTAATATTTGCTTTTAGCTTTTTGTTGCATGCTGAGATATTGAGTGCTGCTTTGTGAATCTGGGTGAGCCTTATTCACAAAGAGACCAGTTAAAGTAGGTTTGGGGTTCTTGGCTATGTCCTGTCACTTAACTCTTTCCTGTTCCCACTGATTGACAGCAATAAACTGGTGGATGTGCAGAGGCTGATATGCACTGCTCGAGCACATAAACAAACTCTGCTTCCTGCCCAGTCACTCACACAGGCACATCCTGGTTGCTTAGTAAGGAAAAAAATGGAAAGTAAACATTACATGGGCAGATTGGGTTCCAGGTTTCAAATGTTTGTGGGAAGAATCCAATGCAAAGCCATAATTTCAAGTGCTGAGTAGGAGGTACTGTGAGCTTAATTCTCTAACATCTGCTAAGCTTGTTCTCTAAGTAGCAAAAACACATTAATGAGCTAAAATCAAGGCTGCCATACAAGGAAGAGAAATTTGGACTAATATTGTGTGTGTGAGCAGGAGGCAGGATATAAAATACTCCTTTTGCTATTTGTATTTTGTGAAAAGCAAGTAAGAAGGATTTGCCTGTGTTTAAAAAAAAAATAAAAATCTGGTTTGCAGCTTGTGGTTTATTCTCAACTTTTTTATGAGTCAGCAGCTAAAGGCAGAGCCGAAATAGGGGAAAAACAGGGAAATTCGTGAGATAGTATCGGGAACAGTATTATGCAATGTCTTTGTAGTAAAATTTCTCACAAGGAACTTGCAGCACCTGCAGCCAGCCTTTGGAGCTTTGGGGAGGCGGAGTGCAAAATTAAGAAGTAAATATCACGTTGAAAAGAATGTCTTAAAACTGCTTTTCCAGCTGAGGGTTAGGAGGGAGAAGCTGAGTGCTGTCACCCCCCAGGTGACAGATGCAGCATTAATCACCCCTAGCAGCAGAGTTGTCCTCTCTGGCAGAAGGATTGGCTTTTGTTCCTCTGACCAGGTCACAGAGCCAGGGCCAAGAAAATAAAGCAGGCTTTCTTGCCAATATTCCTAGGTGTTAGACTCATGGCACACCATTATTTTTAGCTGATTGCTCATCGCTTGGACACATGACCTTGCTTAACAAGATTAGTGTGTGTTGCACCTAATCTGCTGGGCAGAACCAGCATGCCGGGAGGCAGCAGCCAGGATTTCCAGCAGGACCACAATATGCTCTGTAGCTTGGAGTTTTTTCTCCTTTCTGACACTTTTAGGAGCTGATGATCTGTGCAGGTACTCCGGTGACCCTGCACGGTGTGAGCAGAATGCGGTGTGGTTGCTGCTGTGATCTGCACCAGGGACAGAAGAACTCCCCTGTGCTGGCCAAGCAAAGAACAAAACCATGAGCCCTGGGCCCAGCAGTGGGGTCTGGGCGGGAAGTGCCAGATTGGAGCAGGAAACAAGGATTG
Organism: Sylvia atricapilla; assembly: GCF_009819655.1. Taxonomy (NCBI): domain Eukaryota; kingdom Metazoa; phylum Chordata; class Aves; order Passeriformes; family Sylviidae; genus Sylvia; species Sylvia atricapilla. Next base: position 27,233,097 of record NC_089148.1, on the reverse strand, counting down.
TGTGATAACAGATCTCCACAGACTGACCACATTTCCATGAGCTGTTTAAGGGGTAGGAGGAACGGGAGCCTCAGTTGGTTTCTTCAGCCAAGATGTTGTTTTTATGCCATTTTCAGTGCAAATGGAGCTTTGTCCTAATTAATTATTATCCAGAAATGGAGTTTTCTGCGATAGGGAGCTTCTTGTTTTTTCTTCTCTATTTCAGCTGCTGCCTTTAACCCTCAATGATTATAGATTTGTGATATCCATCAGCAGCAGTGGTTACAAGCCAGCCATGGATGTGAAAGACACCTACACTGTGCCAGTAGATATTGACCTGTACTCAATGTTATTATGAAAAGAAAAGAAAAGAAAAGAAAAGAAAAGAAAAGAAAAGAAAAGAAAAGAAAAGAAAAGAAAAGAAAAGAAAAGAAAAGAAAAGAAAAGAAAAGAAAAGAAAAGAAAAGAATGCTAATTTGAAATGTGAATAATCATATTCTACTATCAGGACTTTCCAAATCTTTGCCCCTTTGCCTATGCTCCTCCCTCTAACCACCCCATCTGCCATATCCAGGAATTATCCAGGTCACTTCTTTAGGAGAAGTGGGCTGTTTTTAAGTAGAGCCATTTTGATGCTCTGTAAATACCATATGTTTTAAATGCCAATTTATCCATTCATTTTCTCCGTATCAGAAGCCATGTGTCAGCTGATTGGCGTGTGTTTCAGAGATGTAGAAGATTCATACAAGCACTAAACGTGCTACATGTCTGACGTTTCAAATACTTCCCCCAGCTCTTACTTAGCATTCTCACAGCTTGATTAAAATGGAAATGTTAACTATTAATTAAGAACAAACTGTGAGAAATAAGGAACAGTGAATTTGTCACTGTATTAAATGTCAAATAGTTAAACTTAATATAGTGAAATAAGCAACTCATTGTGAATAATTAAAGCAATTAACTTAACCTCACTTTGTTCTTGTAGGATGTCAGAGTAGGCAGATTTCACACCATGCTCTCATGGCTCAACACATTTTCAGAAAACTATTTTCTGAGTCTTTAAAGTGGTGTGAATTGATGGCGAAGAGCTCTTGAAAACTTAACTTTATTTATTCTTTTTTCCCTCTGGGTAACGTGTACCTGATTGTCACGTAGTTCCTTTTTAATTACCAGCATCGCGCCACAGGTGGGATGTTTGGCTAGATGGGAGGCAGCAGCTCCTGGCACTTTTCCCATCAGTCGTTTTATCTGTTTTTAACCCCTTTTGTTCCTTTTCCCTCAGCAGGTTCCGTTGAACATGCCCGGTGAGGGGCAGAGCGCAGCGCAGTTCTACGTTGGGGTTGACGTGGGCTCCGCCAGCGTTCGCGCGGCTCTGGTGGACGGGGCGGGCACCGTGGTGGCCCACGCAGAACAGCCCATCCAGGTTTGGGAGCCCCGGCCAGACCACTATGAGCAGTCCTCTGCAGACATCTGGGCTGCCTGCTGCTCTGTCACAAAGGTGGGCAAGGACAGAATGAAGGGTCTGTGTTGCAGGCCGCTCTGCAGAGGGGGTCTGTTCGTGCTGTGTGAGTGCCCTTGTGCATTGAAGGCACCTTGAGGCTGATGCTGCATCACAAATGTCTCTTTTACTGGTGAGGAGTTAAGGCCAGAGTGAAAAAAAAAAAAAACCCTCGTGCTACAACTGCAAATGGAATGAAAGACTTTTCTTTGTGCTGTTTTGCAGAGGGAGGGTTTACCCACTGCTTTCAGGTCTCACATCTGTGAGCTTTGTTCAGCTGCTGTATGCTCTACCCACGAGATAGTTCTTGGAGGAGTCAAGGTTGCTCAGAACCTGGCAGTGCATCTAGAGATGTGTGTTGAGCTGCTCTGAAGTAGTCATAAAGGAGAATTTATTTTAGAGAAGTTGTAATCTGGTTTGTGGATGGCCCCTAAAGTAACACTTGCTATCCTCATTATATGAGGATCCAGTATTGTAAGACTGAAATAAATAATAAATATCTGTGGATAGTACCAAGCATAAAACTAGATTGAAATAGACTTTACTAGAGGGGAAAATTTGTACCCTCTGATCCAGGGCTCTGCCTGTACATGCTGGAGATAAAGGTAAATTAGAGACTTTGCTTGCAGCGCACACAGAGGCCATTTCATCTTCCTCACTACAGCCCCTGCCTGCTGCATGTGCTATGGTTGGCTTTTTAAATATTCATGATACGCTTGGTAATTTGCAGATGGACTGTTCACCCATTGTCTTGTTATTGATCAGCCTTTTCAAACATTAATGAGCTTGGCTCTGCTGAAATGCCCTGAGATGGAGAAGGTGAGTGGATGGAAGGAAAAGAAAGGAGTGACAGGAGTGATAGGGAAGAACAGACATTAAAGCAGCACAAGTCTTCCTCTGCCTATTTGATTTTTCTCTGTCTGAGTGGCTTTGTTCTTGCTCTGGAACTCTTTAAATGCAATCTCTTATATTTAAGCAATAAAATGGTCTGAGAAACTGCAGTTTTACAGAGCCAATAAGAGACTGGCACTGTGCAAGTCTACTGAAAGTCTTTCCTTATAGTACTAATTAAAATAATGATATTTTTATTGTTGCTGAGAAGTGGCAATTTATTACCGTGCTACATTTTAGGTGTCTTGCAACCTCATTTGGCACTTAATCCTTGTGGGTGTTGTGTTTTTTTTTCCAGTGCTGCTGGAAGCCATGAAGTTCAGGCATTTTGGGGCAATGGTTTGGGTTTTTTTTTTTTTGAAAACCTTCCAGAAAGTGTGCTATTCACACTCTTGGTAGCTGAGTAAAGGTGTGCATTGCAGAGATGTTATCATAGCTACAGGTTTTGACCAACTTTAGTTTTAGTATCTTTCAGTATTGCAAGTCAAACACGATATTACCAAAGCCGTTCTGGAAGATTGTTGCTTCCCCAGGCAGGAAGTCAGTGAAATAACTGATGGAAACACTTGGTCCTAATCCTGGTCCATGTTTCACATCCAGCTCAGCTCCAAGCTTTAGAAAAGAGAGAAAATCAACACTGCAGGTTTTCTGCTACCTTTATTTACTGATATTTTTGTGCTTCCCGCTTTTATGCAGTACAGTGGATAAAGACCTCTGAATTCAGATTTGAAACACAAAGAACTTCTGGTAATTTGATGCATTTATGGGTCAAAGTTTTAAAGAACACTGAATTTAGGAAATTTCAGGATTTGAGCTAAGTTGCAACTCATTTTGTGTGCTCACTAGTTCACATGGCACTTGCACATGCATGGATGTATTTGTATCCCTGTGTGTTTTGTGTATTTTCAGGAAGTTGTCCGTGGAGTAGATGCCAGCCAGATCCGAGGGCTTGGGTTTGATGCCACCTGTTCCCTTGTTGTGGTGGATAAACAGTTCCAGCCTTTGGCAGTCAACTCTGAAGGTAGAGCTCCACACAAAACGTGTTACTGTGTGGGTTTTTCCTCTGATGGGAGGGAACTTTCCATGTCCTCCAAATGCCAGGTGGTGGGGCTGACACTTGGAGGTGGAGGTGACACAAACTCTTTTTTATAAGAGGATTTTTCCCCCTGGTTTTAGTCCTTTAATTTTGCTGCAAAATTAAATCTGAGATGAGAATTACTTACTGTTTGGTTAAATATTTAGCATCCTAAGATGATGGCTTTCATTCATCTTGGCTCTGAGAAATTGTTTCTTAGGGAAATCTGTGCTCATTTTTCTATTTGGCATGTTTTCTTCTCCTTCAGCCTGTACTGATCATGGCTTTTATAGTGTGTAGAAATGCCCATCCACACTGCTAAAGGAATGTTAAAAATGTCAGTGTTAGTGTAGTCTAACTGCTTGCTCTGTCACGGAGCTGCAGGCAAGAAGCTCAGTTTGTGTATTTTATTTCACTGGTGTTCTGTCTTTGTCTAGGACAGTGCTAAACTTCAGAAACAGTCTGTGACCTTTTTCTAAAAATCTAGAGGGGGAGTGGTTCTATAATTTTTTGGGTAGATGATTCAGAAGACTCACAAAAAGTCTGTGCTGCACTTCTTTTTCCCAGTGAATCCCACTTAGGATTATGTGTGTGCTGTATCAATAGTTAGAGACATAACCATAATTCTGTGTATGTTCCCTTTCTATTCTCAGATTGTCATCTCCTCCTATCCTTTTCAAAAAACCAGCTTTGCCCCCAAAATGTCCTTCTCTAAATTTAGATTATTTATTTTTCGGTTTGAGAGCCTCTTATAATCTTTTCAATGCCTAATGATGTCTGGGGCTATTTTGGGTCTAATGAGTCAAATTCAGTTCTCATTTTTTGTGCTCTGATATCCCCGAGAACTCTGAGTTTACACAGTGGTGGTGCTAAACAACAAGACAAGAATTCACTCAGTACTGTAAGGCTGTGAAGAGCCTTGCAGTGGTGGCAGTTTCACAGCTCTGAGTTGTATTTCAATCTGTTTTAGAAGTATTGATGTGCCTCACACTTCTGCCTTGTTTTGGACTCTGTTTTCACGATGATGCTTGAGTGGCTGTGGAGTGTGCAGTGTACTTAGCCAGAGAGGAACCTGCAGTGTCACCTGGATTGCTGTTCTCTCTGTCTGGCAGGTCCTCTGGAGGTTAATTTGGATAAAATGTTCTTTCCTTTTTGTTCTCATCTGTGTGTGATGCAGACTTGCCAAATGCTTTTTGCCTTGCACATCCAAAATAAAAGCATTTCAGCAAATTATGCCCCTCGAAACAGTATTTCGGAAAGGAATTAGGGTGGTTCTTCTCATAACTATAGAAGAGGACAAAGAATCCCTATAGCTAATTGAGTTAATTTCAATTCACAACATAATTGGTCAGATTTTGTCACATTTTAGTTTTTGGTCACCAAAATTTTCCTTGATGTTTTTACCTAAATACGTGAACTTTGTCAGGAAGTTGGAGTTCCATGAATGAAATACAAGAGAACAAAGTGTTTCACAGTTCTTGGATGCTCTCAAGCCTGACTGGTTTCAGTCAGTATTCTCAGTGCTCAGCATGTCCTAAAGCTGGCTCAAAGGGCTAAAATTTTATTTTTAGGTATCCACTGTGAATTATTAACACAAATAGAATTTGAGTTTTCGGTGCAGAAGTGAAAGTGTGAAGCAGTTTAGAGCCTAGTAACTTACAAGGTAGTAACTTGAGCTGGGGTTAAACCAGAGTTAAAATAACTCTTTTTTCTGTTTTCCCCCCAAGGACAGAACCATAGGAATGTGATCATGTGGATGGACCATCGTGCAGTGAGCCAAATCCAGCGCATCAATGCAACCCAGCACAGAGTTCTGAACTATGTAGGGGGAGCCATGTCTGTGGAAATGCAGCCGCCTAAATTGCTCTGGATAAAGGAAGTGAGTACATTTAGCACTCTGGTGCATTTTTACTAGTGGTTAGTGCCCTTGTTAATTCCTGAGAATGGGATTTCTAGACCGAAAGTCCTCAGTGCTGAACGCCAAGGTGTGCAGAGCAAGGTCAGGCTGAAGTTGTGATTTAAACCTTTCAAGGTTCTTTCTTCCTCTGAATTTCACATAAATGTGTTTGGTTTTATTGAAATGGAATGTTCCCTGAGAGAAACATTCCATGTGCCTTCCTTATCTAAGATTAGATATACATACAAGTAGAGGTACAGGTGAAGTACCTCTTCAATAATTGAATAAACGAAGTATCCTAGGATTTGGTTATGGAGGTGCATTTCCTACTGCAGCTGGAGGCTGGAATGCCAGAGGAGGGCCTTTGGGGCATCCAGCAGGGCAGGGTGTGATGGCCTTGGCTGCTGGAGGAGGAACTCTCCTCTTCCAGCTTCAGTTCAGCTCTGTCCCATCAGTAGGAATAAAACACGAGTAGAGGAAAGGTGCCCTGTGTGTAATGTGGAGCTCTACCTCTGTCTCCTGTGTTTAAATTTGGTGTGTTACTGAGACCTATGGCCTCTTAATAACAACTGTCAGATAAAAGGAGCCACACTTGCCACCTGAAATTTTTATAACCTCCTCCAGCCTGGCTTTTTACGTTTGGCCTCAATGATGCTCGCTGTCATTTTAACAAAGCCCAAATGTAAATTACTTGCTGCCGGTTCCAAGCAGCCAAATTCTCCTGTCCTTTCAGACATGAGACATTAGATTGTAACAAGGTGCAGATTGGGGAGAGTCAAAGGAATTAACTGATAGAAGCAGGTACTGACAGATTAATGATAACAGAGGGTAATGAATGTTGATAATGAAATATGAATATCCATCTACTAGTTCTTCCCTTCTCGAGCTGTGAGTATCGTACATCAGTCATTTTATAAATATTCAAAGGTGAGCTGTAAAAACATTAAATGACTCCTTTGCACTTAAACATTTTTATATTGCAAGGTCTGGGATATCAGTACCTGTTTGCTCATGAAATCCAGATTTTGGGGTGTCCAAATGTGGTCACGTGGAGGTGTGAGTGTGCTGTGACCTCAAAGCCCAGCGCATGACTGCTGTGGTGTGAAGGGGAGAGCATTGCAGGGCTTGTTCCCTGCAGGAGCCAGTGGTGGGACACAAGATTCTCCTGACCCCAGGTGCCAGCCAGCAGCAGGGATTTCCTCAGAAGGGTGGTGGTACACAGCAGGCCTTGTTCACATGTCCCTTTTCAGCTCCTGACATACCAGCTAAGGAGATTATTGTCCTTAAGAGAGGGTTTTGTACCTCAGTGTCTGCCTGCTGAGCTGCCCACGGGACAATTCCTTCATCCTCTGGCCATGACTCACCATTAAACTGCTTAACTCGGGCACCTCAGCACCCACAGCAGCACCTCAGCTGCTCAGGAGCAGGAAATTATCCTGGAGTGGGCTGTAATCTGCTGAGATTTGGTTAAACCCTTCAGCTCTGCAGAGGTGTGGGATTGAGTGGCTTTACTGCTTCTCCACTCCTTGCAAAGTAGGAGGGAGAAAGGAATTAAATGAAGAGGGAGGGTTTATTATTATAAAATATATATAATATATATATATATAATATATATAATATATATATTATATGTATTTTATAATATATAAAATACAGTGGTGCATCCATGGCTTACCCGACATCAGGGCTGTCAGCAAAGGGTCACACTGGCCTCTGACAGCTCAAACTCAGCCTCATGTAATGAAAATATCCTCACTTTTTGCCAAGAAAGGCAAAACTTACAATAACTGAATGTCAGGTTGTTCAGATGAACCCTACAACAGCAGTTTCTACCTCTGTTGTTTCTCAGTGGACTGTCTTGAACATGGCTACAAATATATATTATTAAAGTCTCTTCAGATTCTATGTTATCAATATTTTATATATCAATAAACTGTGACACGGGTATTACAGGTGTGGTCAGGAAAAATACGTATAGAATGGTTCTTACTCAATACTTATTGAATATGTTCTTCCTGTTTTTTGAGTTGTGTCATTTTTGTTTTCAGTGTTTAGTGTATTTTCCCAATGGCAGAGTGAGATTTTGATTTAGCTCACACACCACAGGGAAAATATACTTTATATTCTGACCACAGGATTATTTCTTAAGCTAGTGATAAAGTACAAAGTAGGAAAAAAGGAAGCTTAATTTTCAAATCCCGTGGGAGAATTGCAAGATTAGCAGGTAGAAAGACACATTTTAGTTTTATTCTGTCCTTTTCCACTATCTGAGGGCTCTGCAAAGTTGAAACTGAAATTCCCATTGTGCTTCTACTTAATTATGATAACTGGTGTTCAGAAAATGAGTGCACTGTACCTGGTTTGACCTGGTTACTGCCTGGGAAAGTTTTACACAGTGTGATCATCACAGTGTGGCTGTGATCGTGGCTTTGGTCTCTCCAGCTTTCCTGACTATTGAGTGTAGTGAGATGGGTTTTTCTTTTCTTTCCCTTCCTTATTCCTTTCTCAGTATTCCTCCCTAATGTTCTCATACACCTGATAGCATCCCAGGAAGCTGAGACAAAAAAAAGTGGATTGGGCACACTCTCCTATGTCTGACCATAATCAAAACTGGCTAAACCAAGGTGTGTCCAGAAGCTCCTTTGAGCCTTTGTTCCTTTGCTTGGCATCATGTTTCTGGAAAGTGTTTGATCAGAAGGCTTGACGTGGCCGCAGCACATTGGACACAGGGATGTTTGTCAAGAAAACAAAGCAGAACAAAACCCACAGCTGGACACTTCGCACAGCCCTGCTCCAGGTCAGCATGTTCACCCTAATACATGGAGAATCACTGTTGACTTTTGCTTTGAATCCTCTGGACCTTATTTTGAGCTCCCCAGGAATTTAATGTTTCTTCTAATGAAATGTTTTTGCTGTTTTCCCTCTGTACATCTTTGCCTGGGATTGGTGCTGTGCACATTCCACAGCTGCTTGCGTTCGTGTGGGTTTTACAGAGAGAGAGGAATGGGGAAGAGTGCTGCTTTATGTCTGAAGGGAAATAATAAAACAGAAGTTAGATAATAGGGATGAAACAAATGAAAGATAAATTTAGGAGATTACTAGATACACTTTTGGAAGGAAATTGTTTGAAGTACTGATGCTAAATGATGGTTAGTCTGTTGTTACACCGTGTGGACATTGTTACCCCAGCCTGCCTCGCCCTTTCCATGGTGCTGACCTGGGTCTGGAAAGCCGCGTTGGGAGATACTTTTGTCTCATGTTTTGCCCTGGGTTCTCCTAACAACAGTAACATTTGCAAACCTGATCTCTGTGGAGGAGGATCTGACAGGGGTCTGATCAGCAGTGCTGGTGAGTGCGGGGTGATTAGGATTTTGAGAGTGATTTCTCTCAAAGAAAGAAGTGGAATTTCTGTGGCTTGGAGGATTTTCATCTAAGCGATCAAAAGTATTTCTAAAGAGTATGACTTGGCAAATTTACTGTGAGTTGGTTGGAAGGAGTGAGGAGGAAGGAGAAGGGGGAAAGGATGAAGGTGACTTAAAGTCTTTTGAAGAGGGACTTTGGACAGGGGCCTGGAGTGACAGGACAAGGGGATGGTTTCACACACTGACAGAGGACAGGGTTAGATGGGAAGAAATTCTTCCCCGTGAGGTTGCTGAGGCTGTGGCACAGGGTGCCCAGAGAAGCTGTGGCTGCCCCATCCCTGGAAGTGTCCAAGGCCAGGAGGGGCTTGGAGCAGCCTGGGACAGTGGAAGGTGTCCCTGCCCATGGCAGGGAGTGGAACTGGATGAGCTTTAAGGTCCCCTCTAATCCAAACCAGTCTGAGATGCAATGATGACCTAACTGTGCTTTTCCATTTCCATCATCTTCTTCCTGGAATTGAAGCTGCAGATGACCTCACCCAGTGAGAGGAATGAGCTGACACCACTGTACAAGAAGTAGATACTGGTCCTTATCTCTTGTGGCGTTCTTCTTCCTCTCCCCTTGTATTTATTTGTGGAGGGTTGCTGCAGGTTGTCTTCCAAGTCACAGGTTACTTTCATCTGCTTCTTTTGGACTTTCTTTTCCTTATAATGTTTTCTCTTCAACATTTCATCACCCTGCAAATCACAGAGATGTAACTAGAGACTGGAGCTCTCTTCTTCCCGCTCTTCATCTCTACTCCATTTTGAGTTTGAATTAAACCCTTAAATTTTTTAAGGCCATAATAGGATTTTTGAGATCTTCTATTTGATTTGTATTTGCTTACATTCAGGTCAGTTTGATTGGGGCTTAATTTTATCATTTTACCCTCTGGCACCTCTTAAGTTAGCATCCCTGAAATTAATTGGTTGGTCTTGATGCTTGTGATTGCATTCAGGTGTTCCTATGGCAAAGGCATTTCTGCAAGTGGAGTCTGTGTGTTGGGGATAGCTGCTGGCAGTAGCTGGTCAGCTGAATGCAGCTCCTGTGAGGCCTGCAGGGCACCCTGCTTAAAGTGTGCACATCTGTGGCTCACTTAGGAGTAGCATTGTCTTTTTCTGCCTGTGTGGATTGTGTTCGAGTCCAGCGTTAAATGCAAACCCAAACAAATGCATGATTTTTTTATGAAGCTTGCTTTCGTGGATGCAGCCACGTTTGACTCTTGAATGTGGTCACATGAATTAAGAACATCAACTGTAAGTGAAAGTGAAACAAAGGATCCTTTGAGAAATATTTAGAAACTAGCTGAAAGATGATTCTGGCAAAATCTTCCTGAAGACGGTAAGGTAAATTTGAATATAGCTGTCACTAAAAAGGAAAGTAATTCCTAGTTACTGATTCTTTTAAAATAGTCAGTTAAATTAACTCCTTTTGCTGTTATTTCCTTAGATTTTGTTATTTACAGTTTTCTTACAAAACATTATTGCAGTAGTTTTTTTACTTCTGTAGTTGCAGGTACATTTTTGTGCGGTTTGCTAGGAAGGTTCTGTAATTTTGGTGGCTTTGGCTAAATAAATTGTATGTTCGCTGCCTGACTGAGTGCACAGGTAATTCTGGCAGGTAGATGCCTGCATATGAGCTGAAAAATGTGAGTACATAACTCCTTCACTTGGGAATTATTTTGCTGTAGGAGTTTGTCAGTACAACACAACTGTACAGATATTGATGGCAAACCAGTGTTAGAGCAGTGAGAACACAGCTCAAACACAGCAATGCAAGAAATGCAGGGAAAGGTTGTCCAGCTCCAGAATTAGCCTGTTAGTATCTTTTTTTTCCTAGAGATAGCAGATGAAAAAAATGTTGTTTAGTAATTTCTGGCTGAAAATGTTTTTTGTAGCTTGTGCCAAAACGAAAGGATGCATGTTATGTTTTCCTCATACTAATGATATTACAAACCAGCTATTTCTAAAAAATACTAGTCCTATTAAATCAGAGATGCTGAACTTTATTGTTTATTTTAAATGGGTGGGGCATGTTGGACTGGGGGTGGGTATTTGCTTGGTGCTGCCTCCAAATGAAGTGCAGTTTTCTCTATTTTTTTTTTTTCCACAACTCTGCTCCTAATTTTATGTTTAAGAGCGAAGAAGAGCCTCCCTTTAGGAAAAAAGAAAAACCCAAACCATGGAGTGACTGTTTAGCATATCATTCCTCTGCCATTAATAACTAAAATCAATAGTCAGTGAGTAGGTTTTTTTTTTCTGGCAGTCAGTGATCTTCCTGTATGCTCCAGTTCACATCCTCAGTTAGAGCTGCTGTTTGATCCATCATCCTTCTTCCGTCTGTACACCCGTGACTTGCAGCTACCAGTGGGGCCATTTGCAGAAACAATTAAAACCTCTCTGTTTTAATTGGCAGTGGGGGGAAGGATGGTGGATGTAGTGGCATTAGCTTGGCAGCAGCTCCTTTGCTGGTGCATGTCTTCTTCACTGCTTGCTGCCCTTGCAGCTGGCTTTTTTGTCTGGTTGAATGCGACTGAATATTTTTCCATTAAAATGAATAATAAATTCTGTGTTAAATGAGAATGACTCCAGGCTGTTGAGTTTGGAACTGAGCTCTTGTTTAGAATTGTTTATAAATGTTTCAACGCTCCGTGTTATCACGATCCATACACAGAGCAGACACACATGCATAAGTTGTACTTCGGGCTGAGTCTGGTTTTTAGCTGCACTTGCTGATCAGGCAGAAGTGCCATTTAGGAGCAGCACTCACAGCTGGCAGATTTGAAGCACCTGCACCTCTGAGCTTGGGCTGTCCTCCCTCTTTGTCTCCTCTGCAGTGGGGCAAGGCTCCCAGCAGGCACACACTGCCTTGTTCCAGCTTCTCCAGCTCTGCTTCCCTGTGCCTGCTCTGTCCCTCTGCAGCCCCTTCTGGCCTGGCCTCTGGTGTTTGCCTGCCTGTGGTGCCATGCCTGGGATGCCTCAGGGATTTAAGGATGTCTGCAACAGTGTCTGGGTGCTGCAGGCAGTTTTCTCCCCCTTCAGCGGCAGCCTTACCCCAGGAGTTTACTTTCCAAGCCCCTCCTCTCTCCCTGCCCTGGTTCCTGACTCTGACAACTCAGTCAGTTAATCTTTTACCAGATAGAGTGCAAGCTGTGTCAAAATTGATCAGTTTGCAGCCGTGGCTCTGGCAAGGATGGAATTTCTGCTCATGGCCTATCTTGGGTGTCTGGGAATAGCTCTATCACATGGCTTGGCATCCAGTGTGAAGTGTGGGAGATCCAAGTTATAAATCCTTGCTTTGAGTTGGAGCAGGGCATGGAACACGAGTTTTTAGATCTCTGTGAGTGTGTGCATTAAGTATCGCATCGTTCCCTTTCTTCTTTTCCCACAATATGCATTTGTTTTCTGTAATTTAGAAAAAGACACCCCATGTGTTTTTCTATATCTTTTTCTGTATCTTTTTCTTACACCTTTTGTGTGTGTTTCCAGTCCAGTTAAGAAATCCCTCGTTTTCCCTTCTTGTCTAGGAAGATGAAAATACATTGCACTACATGATTCTTAAACTATTTGACCCCAAGTGTTTGGGATTGCCTACAACAATCTCAGTGTAGAGGTGTAGCTGTTAAAGCAACCCAAAGCAATCAGAGAAAGAGGGATATGAAGAAAAGCCATCCCATAAGTACCTCTGGAAAGCAGAAAGATTCTCAGTTTGGAGGATGAGTTGCAGGATGTGAATACAGCATTTGGAACATTCCTGGATCTTTTCCACAATCCTTTTAATGTGGTCACAGACTCCTGACTGGGTGAAAATAAATTTGAATTAACTTCAGTGAGTGTCGAAAACATGGAGACTTTAAATTTGTTTGGAAAAAGCATCAGGGAGTGCTATGATTTTTTTTTTGTCTGTACTAATTAGTGATGACACAGCATCAAAATGGCAAAAAATGAATCATTTGGATGTTCATGAAACAAAGTATTTTGAGTGTCACTAACTTGTGGCTTTTGGGAATTCTTGAAGTAATAGAATAAGGATCCAAGGAGTATATTTGATGAAGCAGATTTATTTGAAGAGAACAGTTATTCTTAACCTAGTTTCTTTTCTGATTAAAGTAACAGCCAGACTACTCCTGTTGCTTCTTGAAGGCTCTCAGGTGTGTTAACAACACATAATGGCTTTTATTATCAAAATAATCAGGCTGAATGGTCTTTGGGCTAAGCTGTGGAGCACCTTGGCATTGATAGAGGAAGTTAAATTTGATGTGGATAACTACCACGTGTGTCTGGGAGGTGAGCTAAAGTTGTAGTCAGAGCATTTCTTTTTTGCACTCAATAGAAACCCAGTAAGTTTTAGAACCTTTTCAAGATCTAAGCTTAAAAAAAGTTTTAAGACAGATTCTTGGCTTGACCCAAAATGAAACAAAATTTCGCTTTTTTGGTACTTACCCAGTTGCACCTTAGTTTTTCGAATTCATAGATTCCATTTCAGCAACTTTCTGGACTTGTTAGATTTTGGTTTGATATCACAGGGTATCTAAATTATGTTATAGAATCAGAGAATCACAGGATGATTTGGGTTGGAAGGGACCTTAAAGCTCATCTCGTTCCACCCCCTGCCATGGGCAGGGACACCTTCCACTGTCCCAGGCTGCTCCAAGCCCCATCCAGCCTGGCCTTGGACATTTCCAGAGATGGGGCAGCCACAGCTTCTCTGGGCACCCTGTGCCAGGGCCTCACCACCCTCACAGGGAAGGATTTCAAGAGCAAATTATGATTTCTCTAAGATGGAATCATGTTCTCTTTTACTTCAGCCTGTACATTCTTGTCACTGCGTGGAATTAATTTCTGTTCCAGAAAGACCCCAGCAAGGACTTGTGTTTCTAGTGCAGGAGCTGATCTTAATTGAGAAAACTTTGCACTTTTTGATTATTTAAGAAGCTGGTGAAGGTTTTTCAAGCAATCTTATCATCCCATGGAAGTTTGATTTGTGACCCTTGTGGGCTTTTGTTTAGTTTTGATATTCTCTGTTTATTTTAATGTGCTGAGGTCAGAGGTGACCATTGGGATTGCTTTGCAGGACAGCAATGACCACTGTCTATCCCACTGGAATACAACATTACTCCTGGGAATTCCTCCTTTCTTCCCATTCCTCATGGTCTGGTCCCTGTGGGTGGCGTGGAGATTGTGTTTGTGGAAGAAGAGTTTTGAGATTATGCAGTGCTAGCATCAGCTGAAATCAGTCTGAGCTTTGGAGATGGAAACAAGGACTAGAGCCTGGCCCAGGTGGTGTGACCAGCCTTGTCTGAGAGTCTTCTTCCTTTCTGGACCATCATCTCTCTCTGCAGAGAGCAGTGGTGGAAACTCTTTGTAAAGGATCTATGTTGGTAGAAGAGTTTTTTAGGAGTTTGGGAATGTCATGTGGCTTTTCAGAAAGTTGCAAGCTTTTTTTTCTGCACTCACAGAGCTCTTTGTTTTCTTCCTATGCTTATAATTAACAACTGTTAAATTTTAGATCTTAAATTTTATACTTTTTAAAATCTTAAATGGCTTATTTTAGAAAATAGAACATTTTTCAGGCAAACCTTTTTTGATAAAGTTGTTGACTTTGAAACTGCTCTGACATTGAGCAGCTAATGGGGAACAGAGACACCCCAGGTTATTGATCTGAAACTTGTGCCTCCATGAACTCTTCATGGGGAACTTTGCTTATGATCAGTCTGTGCTGGGGGAAAGGCTCAGCTCTCCAGGCAGTAAATCAGAGAGAAGAGCTGCCTGGATGATCAGAACAATGAGTTTGAAAAAAATTGTCATTTTTTAACCTAAATATCAGGATTTTAATTGCATTAAAACCAGGACATGACCATGCCTGACCTCTAATATCTGGCTTTCTAAACATATTTTTTATTAGAACTTGCCAGAGTCGTGGGAGAAGGTTGGCTACTTCTTTGATCTTCCGGATTTCTTATCTTGGAAAGCCACAGGTGTCACTGCAAGGTATGTTAATTATAACAATATGATTTTGTCTATTTTCTTATGTACATTTCTGCTTTAATTCATTCTGACTGGACCTGCTGTTATGTGCATCTGTCTGTAATTCAGCCAGCCCCAAAACATCTTGAACCTATCTCCTGCCTCCATTGTGCATTCCTGAGCACAGTTGTTCCTGGGAGCCCTGGAATTCACAGATACACTGTGTTGCTGCAAAATGTCATTTTGGAGCATGAATATGATTGCTGGAGTTCCTGTGAAATGCACTTCCAATCGTTCTTTGAAATCTATTTTTGTTGACAAATTTATTGACTTTTTTTTTTTTTTTTTTGAGAATTGGAAATATGCACTCCTTTGCCATGTGGGAGGGGTCTGGTAAAATCTAATTTAAGATGATCACTTCACTGTAGAACATGGCAGCTGTGCTGCTCCCCAAAAGCACCCTGGAATCCTTCCTGAGTAGTTGAACAAAACCCTTTGAGAGAACCCTTTAAAAATCTGAATTAAAGTGACCAACAGAGGTGAAGGGCGTTTGCAGATCCTCGTGAGGAGTGAAGGCCAGTATTATTTATTTAGCATCATGCCCAATTCAATGCAGCTCATAGTTATTTCCATTGCAGTTTGTGGAGTGGAATCTGTGCAAAATGTAGCCTCAGGTGAAAACTGGCCACAGGATAGCTTTGGTCTCTCTGGAAATGAAGATACCTTCCTATCAGATACAATTATTTTTATCTGAGTGCTCTATTTCTCCCTAGTTAGTTTTCGTGATTGACAGCTATTGTTAGAGCATTATACATTATATATTCCTTGCATTTTACAGCAGGGAAGTGCTATGATTGACTTTAAAAAGGCAAAAAAGAGGAGTTGTGCAAGGACTTGCCAGATGATAATTGATAAATGGCATCTTAAATCTTCTTCCTTTGGACTTTCAGTCAGGTTTTGCTGTCTAACTCTGAATTATGTAACAGAAGAACAACTCCCACCCCACAGACCTTGCAATCCTGAACAGTCCTGTCACCTGACCCAACTCTACCTCCAAGAGGATGAATCCCAGATGATATTCCAGGGTCTGCATCTTGTGAAAGTACTCAAGACTTTGGTTTAGCACCCTTTGGTCAGGGCATGAGGTGGGGAAGGCTCTGGAAAAGGAGGGCACAGTGATCCTGACACCTCCATGGTCCTGCCTGGAGGACCATGACTTTGTGTCCTTGGCTGCAGTTTCCTGGAGGTGAAGCAGAGAATCTCTCTGAAAAAACCCAAGAGTTGCAGAGGATTATACTCAGAAGGTGAGATGCCTGAGTTTAGACTGGCAAGTTCATTTCCTTCTCAAGGACAATGTGATTACTCGAAATCTTTTAATTGTACTGATGGATGTTGTAAGGGTCAAAGGAGTGTTGGGACAAGACTCTCTGGGTGAAGTCTTCCCTCACACTTTGGTTGAGAGTCTTCTATTTTGATTAAAATAGCTCCTTGTACATCCTTCCTTGCTGTCTTTAATGTGCCCTCCAAATCAAGCCCATTGTTTTCTCTCTGGCAGATTGTCTTGTAGGGTAACAAAGAAGGAAGAAAAAAACCAAGGGAATAAGGACAAGAAGCATTTTGCTGGAATCAAACCCTCTGTTTTTTTCCCTTTCTCTACCCCGTATACACCTGTTTTCTGAGAATTTTCTTGTAGGTTGGTGAAGTCAAGTAATTTGTCCTGCAATGCTCATAATACAGGGGAAATGTGAATTTATCCATTATGAGATTATTACCTCTTAGCACCCTTTCTGCCTTTGAGCACAAAGGAGTCTATTCACAGGGCAAGACACAGTGTTAGTCACTGTGAATCATACAGAACTTGGCCCTGATAAAAGAAGGATCTATTTTTTTAATTTGGTTTGGTAATGGTGTTTTACCAAAATAAATGCAATTCTGAAGGCACTTTTATAGCAAAGACCTTGCTTCTTTAAAATTTTAAGGGCCTCTTTAAAACATTTTGTATGTATTTGACATTTAGAGATAATGTAAAGTCTTTTTGCCTTCAGTGAGGTCACTGTGCACAAAGTTAAGTAGTGTGTGAGATCAGAGTTTGACGTATTTGAAATGCAGTTCTTGATGTGTGTTTCTGAGTATGAAATCCTATGGCTTCCACCTTTCATTCTGCTGGCTTGAACCGCCTTGCTGCCAAGGTTATTTTTCCAGTGGACCTATAATAAGCAATAAATGTTTCTTACCTCCAAGGTGGAGGCTCAGACATCTTCTAGGATGTTTTACCTCCTGGCTTTGAGATTGCTCTGTATCTCACTGAACAACATCCACTCGTCACTTGCAAAGGATAAGTTCCAAATGTTTGATTCCCACTGCTCTTGGAAAGCTGTTGCCTGTAATGCTCCATATTTAATATAGTTATATTTTATAATTTCTGCTTTGAGCTGATGAACAACCATTGACTTGTCCTGAACGACCCAGACAGCTGACTATTCTGCATTAAAAACAAATGTTACTGACAGCTCTATAGTTAAAAAATTTAAACCTAGAACTTCTCAGCTTTGCCCCCCGAGGCTGCAACAACGAGTGTTGGTTTTGCCACTTGAATCCTCAGTTGTCTTCTCTCAGAAATGCTGTGCTGGAGAGGAGGAGCTGTGACAGACACTCAGTAGTGCTTTTCAGAGGCTCAGCACTTCTGCTGCTGCTGAGGGTGACTCACTGCTCTTCCTCCCCCATCCAGAACCTCTGGTAACCTTTCCTTTATTTGGTGCTTTGGGTACAGCTATCTTAATAAAATCTAAACTCCTCTCTGGTTTAGTTACAGGCTACTGTGTTATGGATGGGGAGTTCTTAGCAGAGGTGCACATCTGCAACCTTAGTGTGTTTCTGGAGTCTTGTGAGGGATTACATCGCAGATAAGAATAAGACTGAGCTGTTAAATTGAGAGGAATCCACACACAAATTTCTCAAAGGTCATGTGTGTTTAGACCCAGAATTCTGCTTCAGGGCCGTTTCCAATCATAGGCAACCCACTCACTGCAAAATGAGCTAGTGTGTACTGGAATTTAAGATGAATTTTAACAAATGAGAGGTTAGACTTGTGAAGGAGGATTTGGAACTGTAGGGAATAATGTCAGGCTGACATTATTGAGATAAAGGGTGTCCAGCATTGTGCTACAAGCCACCTCCCAAAATGACCAAAAAAAGTTGGAACAAATTGAATATTTATGCAGATTATTTTTTTTTTCATATTATTATACTCTAGACGTATTAATATCTGTGGAAAGTAGTGTGCTATCTAATAGAGACTTCATCTCATCTATGAATAATTTCTTGTGAAAATGCTTGTCCAGTCAGTCTGCCATCATGACATGGGAAAGGCTGGAACAGATGTTTCATATACTTCACTTTTCTAAATGATCTCCTTCCAAGAGCGCTCAGGATCATGAGTTTCTCAGTTTTATAAGAAAGAGATTCATACTGTTTATGGTAGTGATGGACTGCAAAGTGAAAAGCAAAGGCCTGTAGTTGATAAAAAGCATTTCTGGGACGCACATGAGTAATACTTATCTGTATCTCTGTGAGAGAGGGTGATCACTCTTTAGTATACAGTCTATTTTCAACAGGAAGACACTTGACAAATTGTTTTCTTTCATTTATGAGTTCCTTGGCTTGTGCACGTTTAAGTAGCTGCCTCTTTATGCTAAGCAGTGATTAAGTCCTTCAAATTTATTTGTAACCTGTTTAGAGTAGCTGATAATTAGGGCTCGAGATGGCTCCAGTGCACTGATTGACTTCCAGAGAACTCCCTGGACTTTGTTGGAGTTGATACAGAGTCCCCTAGGATGGATGGAGTCCATCTGGTCCCTTTTTGGATTACAGCGAGGGGAGCTTGTAATAAAACACTAAATCCAGGGAGGTGCTCTAGAATCCGGGAATCTGGATTCAGATCTCCACTCTGTGATTTGGAGAAGTGAATTAAACCTGTGCCTTTGGAGGCGTTCAGGCAGCTGAATACACGTGAGGGTTTGATGTTTGTTCATCCCTGTGGCTGTTCTTCATCTCTTAAAATGATGCATCCACACAACTCTTGGGAGGTTGCTTACTTTTACCGCTGGGAGGTCTCTGGTGGCTGTGCCAGTGCAACCCTCACCAAATATTTTATCCAGAATAGGCTGGAAACTTTGAGGAGGGAGAGAGCTCTTTTAGAAGAGGAGCTTGTGTTCAGAGGCACCGTTGAAAAAACAAACCAGCGCGAGCGAAACGATTATCTGAAGGGTGTCTGTGTCTTTCTCGAGGATTGGGCAATCCTTTCAGAGAGATGTGGTAACTGCAGCAGCACAGACACCACTTTTTGGGGCCAGCTGCCCTTCCCTTCCTTCCTAGCCCTGCCATGACTAATGGATGCCCTTTGGCTGGGATCTGGCGCTTGGCTTCTTGGTGATATTTTCTGCCTACTTCAAAAGATGCCCGGTCTAAAAAAACCAGGCCTTGTCTCTGGAAAGAGGGGCCTTGGGAATATTGCAGAAAGCTGTTGTGATTAGTGCTGAGCCCATGGGGCAGTGACAGTATCCTGAATTGCACTCGGGTGTTGTGTCCTGTTTATGAAATGAAACCCAAGAGTTCAGACTCGCAGACTTGTTTAGAGAAGTCTCTGGAGGAGAGAGAATTATCTTGAAAGGCTGTTTGGGAGGGGAGGAATGGTGTTTTTGTGGGTTGGACAAAGTACCATGAATTTCTTGTCACGGAGCCAAAAGCAAGTGTCCCTGTCATGGTATGTTTGCCAAATGAGAGAATTCTACTGCTATCAGGCTTTTAATAAATTCAAAACATGTCCTTTGGAGACTGGTGACACACAGACTGATCCAGAAAATAGGAAATGCGTAGCTGGAAAAGTTATCAGGACTGTGAAGGGCAGGTACAATGGGGGACATTACTGTTAGATTTTTTTTAAAAAAAATTTAAAAATTATATGTTCTTGAGTCTGTGGAGTAATCTGAAAGGGTTCTGTGTGCTAAAGGAGAAAATTGTCAGCAGGTCTCCTTAACGTTGGCCAGGAAGCTCACAGGCAAACAGGAAGCTTTAGCTATTGTTATTGTACAAGTGCCCTTTACAAAATATTAGCAAAAGAAGCTTAATGTGTTTTCCACAAGAACAGGAGCCCTTCAGAGTGTCTCACTGTATCTGCCCAGGGAAGAAAAACTGCACTGTCCCCTTCCAGCAGCTTCAGACATACATGGAGAGGTTGCACTGCAGAGACTTACATTCAGACCTTCAACTATTTACTACTTAATTTTTTTTTTTGGAAGTTGTTAGGATTGTTAATTAGCTGTGACAGTATCTAGCCCTTGATTTTCTATTGCGTTCATTTGCTGCTAAAAAAAAAAAAAAAAAAAAAAGGAAAAAAAAAAAGAAAAAAGAAAAAAAAAGCCAGCTAGGTCAGTATAGAAAGGATTGGGGGCAGTGGATGTATTCCTGGCACTTTGCCACGGAGACACTGAGCTGAGCCAACCATGAAGTCATCGTGAACTCAGGGAGTCTCACTAATCCAAGGCAATGTGTCTTAATTTGACAAAGCAAAGGCTGCTTGATAAGCGAGCCCGGCTAGAAATGCTGCTGTGAAACGGGGGTGTTTGTTCAGTGGAGATTGTGGACCAGAAACGTGGTGATATGAAAGGAATCATCTTGGTTTCAGGTCCTTCCTCCCCCAAGAAGGCTTGGCTCCCTTCTCCCCTGCAGCTTGGGCTGTGCAGTGGCTTGATGTGAAATTTGAGAAACATATGTAGTTTTCTATTTCAGGAAAATGATCTCAGGGATTGACTGTGTGTTTTGTTGGCTGTTAAGCTCTGATCTTGCCTAGTGTGGTAGTTTGAGAGTGTGTATGTGAGTGTGTGTGTGTGTGATGGTTAAAACGTTCTCCAGTGCTTAAAAAACATCATAATAAAAACAAATCAGAGTTCATGTATTCATTGTTGTTAAAGGTCTTATTTCTTCAGTCTCAGAATGCAACATCCAACATCCTAAGAAGACTCTTAAATAACTGTACTGTGTGAATCAGAGAATGTCTTTTATTCTTTCATAATAGTCATTAACATTTACTTGAGCTGATGAGTGGTGCACACGCAGTTTTCCATCGAAGCAAAGAAACTCTGTTTAAACAACCATTCCATTGTTGGTCCTGTGCAATGGAGGCAATGGAGATATATGAACACTGTAATTATTAATTTCTGTGAGGTTGAGATGACAATCTCCCCTTAATAATATCCATAAAGGGATGGCTGGGAGTCTGAGATTCCTCTTGCTGACATCCTCACTGGTGGTGGGACTGGATAACTGTTCTTCACTGGGGCTGTGGGGGAGTAGTGAAGGAGGTTGTGGTGTTACAGCTTTAAATTCTGAGGAGAAATAAGACACAAACCACAGAGGAGTTTGTTATCTTTCAGTTCTCTTAATCTCTTTTTTTTTTACACTCATTTCAGTTCTCTTCAGAGCTAGGCTGGGTGTTCAGGGTGTTCCTTTTGCATTAGCTCCTGTGGACACCATCAGGGATCAGACCCTGGTGGTACAAGGGATGTAATAAACAATCTGTCATCTCCTTTGAACTTTTCCTTATGTGAAACCCCATGGAAAGCCCCCTTGCGCCCTGTGAGATTGGGTCTCTGTTCAGCCAGAGCTGTGTAACAATTGCTTCCTTGCATAAATTTGAACCAGATAAGAAAATAGCCATGTTTATGAACTCCTGGGTCATTTACAGCCCCAGCAGTGTTTTGGTGTGCACATATATAATGCATGTATTCACAGTAAATTCTTAAAAACCACCCCCCTGAAAACAATAACATTCCAGGAGCGTTCTCATCCAGAGAAGGGAAGAAAAGCTATGTAGCATGGAGTCTGTGCATTGTATGTGTACATACACTGCTTAGAAGTATTAAAACTCACAGAAATTTATTATCCCATAGGGGGCTCTTTTGTCTTTTCTTCTTTTTTTTTTTTTTTTTTTTTTTTTTAAAAATAAAAAAGAACAACCCAAACCTTTACTCCTCTGTAATACCTTGCATATGAAAGAACCTTCGTAAATTCAGCCTTTAAATGTGCTCTTAAGCAAGAAAGTGGCATTGTTATTTTATAGCTGGGAAAAGAGCCGTATAATTTGAAGGGTAACATTCTTTAAGTGTTTAGCTGGGCATCCAGCTTTCTGTCTCTAAACTTGCAGTGAGAATTAGGTGTCGTATTCCATAGGCATTTTCACAGATCACACTGTAAATTATTTATGCTGGACCAATTCTTCCTCCAGACTTCCCAAACAAATGCTTTTCACCACTGGAGTGTTCTTCCTCTCCCTCTCACTGTAATACATGGCTGTAACAACAGTCTTGGCCTAGAGGGCAGTTTACCTACAGGTTTGCTTTATTTTTTTTGGCTGGCTCTCTAAATCTGCTTAATGTTAGTAACTTTCACTGGAAATTCTCGGCGTGCTTCAGGATGACACTGATGGTGTCAGGGTTGATTTACATTATCTCTTTAAAGTAGCATTAGCTTGCCTAGGATTTTTTTTTCTCTTATTTGTTTTAGAATTCATGTTCTCCAGAGAGGAGCCTTTTAACTGTGAAATGTAAATAACCTGACAAGGAAGACTTCAAAAGAAAATGAGTCTTTGTCCATGGCAGTGATACCGAGCTTGCCAACTCCATAACCTTTAAAACAGAGCACTTTTATGCTTGACCTGTCATCTGCCTATAAAAATAATCTTAGATCAATGATACAGTGCTTTCAAGAATGTGTCTGAAGAAAGCAGACACTTCTATGTATGTGTTCTGTCATTTCTTCATTGTGATGGACCATCTGCTGCTTTAACTCTCAGTAGGATCTGGTTATTGATTCGGTGTAAGTGCCTGGCTCTGCCTTTTGCTTGCGCTGAGGTGATGAACACTTTTACTGCGGCTTGCAAATTGATGCTGCCAGATAGCCAGCCTGATATTATATAAATATATAATGTGTTATATGAAATCACCAAGGGTTTGGTTTTGCCTTCCCCCATTCTTTATTCCAGTGCCATTCCATTAAGCAGTTCTTTAGATGAAAGGTTGTAATTCAGTCTTCGGTGGATGAAATGTATATGTACTTATGGAATCAAAGACATTCCAAGAAAGGTTGTTTATTTTCTTAGTACCTTCTTTAATTAAATGTCGATGGCAGGATTGTGTCTGACTTCAGAGAAGCAGATGAAGCAATAATGCTTGCAGTGTGATCCAGCAGGGATGACTGGAGTTCTGCTTCTTGGTTATTGGACACTGCATGCGTAGGAAACTCAATTCTCCTGTGGCTCGGAGAGCTGGAATTTCAGATTTCACCATGGCTCTTGGTCTAATTTTGAAGTGAAGGGGAGGTTCTGGAAGTTCTGTGTTTTATGTTTTACTATTATGTAACTTCAGATAATATTGGAGTTATATATCTATTTGGTTCAGCTTTAAACTGGAGCTGGGAATCTCAGTTAAAACCCATGTTTGTCCACTTTGTTTTATTTCGAGTGCTCTGTGTCAGACCTGTCAGCCTGAGTTCTGAGCTTGCTGCTGTTCTGCAGTGTGGATGTATCCTGGGGCTCTCCAGAGAGGGGATTGGAGAGCACAGGTGCTCCTCAGAGAGCTGTCCCTGTGGTCCCTGGCAGGCTGGGGCTGTCCCAAGTCACTCACAGGATCCATGAGCCAGTGTTGGAGTAGAAGAGAATTTATGGAAGGTGACCCAGCTATTGCCTCTAGTGCCCATGCACAAGAATTTTTTGTCCAAGTGGGAAAGGAAGTAATGTTTTAGGTAATTGGGAAAAATATGAGGATGTGCAGAGAGATGCGCCTTTTTTATCCAAAACTCTCCCCACGCCCAAAGCACACTTGCATTTATCCGTACATAGTACATGGAGTTAGGGTGATGGAGATTACTTCAACTTTCACTCACCGTGCTTTGAAACAGTTTTGAAACTATTTAGATACTCTCCTTTCCTCTCCTACCAATCTCATTTTCCAAGGTGAGCACATTCTTCTGAGGAATGAAGCTGGATCTGCACAATAAGGTGTTTTCATATTTAATTAAAACTGATAAGAGGGAGAGAACATGCCCCAAAATACAAAGAGACCTATTTTCCTGTGGTTTCCATCTTCTGAGCTTCCCTCCATGAAACTATTTGGGAGTTTCTGATGCTGGTTTGTCGTTGTATATAAAATACCTCAAGCAGACTCTTTGGAGAAGAAGAAATACCGTGATGTAACTTTACTTTCAGGAAAGAAATGGAGTGTTCCTCCTGTCTTCATGGAAAAACCGGGAGTGGTGTTGTCCTTAATTCCTTGTGCACAGCATCTGCACAGGAGGTTAAGCCCCAGAGTGCTTTCATCTCGCTACAAAGAGGGAAAACAGGGAATGTGTAGGAGCATGATACACTGCTGGCACCTGTTCTTCATATCCATCCCAACCCGTGCCATTCTTGCCCTCAATTCCACTCTGGAGCTCTGTGGGCACATGTGCAGTCTGGATTTAGTCTCCTTCACAGATGGCATCTTTCATGTGCCATCTTGGGCCGTGCTGCCCACGAGATTAAATATAAATATGAATAAAATATAAAATTTGAATGCGTATCACAAAGGCAAGGTAAAGTTCTTCACCATTTCTCATGCTGTTGCCCCAGCAGCACCAGGTGTAAATCCAACAGGGGGGGATCTCCAGAGGGGTTCCAGTTTGTGTAAGACTTTCTGGGTTTGTGTATTTTGTCCTGTAGCAGCTCTTCATTTTGTGTATAAGGACAGTTCATAAACACATGTTGAGTCTCAACATGGTGCCTGCTATTTCCTGCTGTTTCTGACCTTCTGGAACACAGACAATCCTCATTCACACCAGTTAGCTCCACTGGTAACCTACCCAAGAACATTTCCTGGATATCTCTCTCTTTTTCAGGCTGCCTCTTTAAATGTGGATCAAAGGAAACTCAATTTACCTACTAAAATGTTAAGAGATTTCTGATGGCCCAACCTATCAAGAGATGTATTAATTAATTGAAGTAGGTGCTCATTTGCTTTGGCACAAACAACGAAAGGAGGAGGTAGAATATAAAGAATGATGTCCAAACTAGCACAAATTAACCTTGTGACTGTGATACCTGCTGTGCTGATGGAAATCACTTCAGGCTGATTAAGACTTCATTCAATGTCTCATTTGCTTGTTGGTTTATCTGAAAGGGCCTCTATTTGTGTGTATGTGCATAAAGTAGGGACTACAGTTTAACCTCATTAAATGTGAAACTCTGCTTGGAGGAATATTGCTCAAGAAAACCACATCAGGCCAAGGTTTTGAAAATGCAGACTTGTTTAGAGAATGCATTTTAATATATTGAAGCCTCAAGCCATCTACCTCTGCTCTTGAGAGCTCTACCTGAAAACTTTCAGGGCTGAATAATTTAGGGTTTGGGTTTTTTATTTTTTTTTTATTCTTTCTGCAAGAAATGCTAGTCTGATGTTTTATTTTCTTAAAGTCTGAACTCCACATAACTTTTTTTCAGAACTGTTTATCCTCACTCCAGACATGAACCTTGGAAAGGTGGCAGAAAAAACAAACAGCTGCTGTGTTTTTGGGCAGTCTGCATTCCTTTAAACTCTCTGAGATCAGACTTGTGCTGAGATTTTCAAATTATTTGTCCTAGGGCTTAACCACTTTCACTCCTGCTTAAAAGTCAGTGAATTTGCCATACTGGTGCTTGTGAGAGCTGTCATGCAGAGCCTTAATGATTCAAGAACTATGAATATACGATGTGTTCTTAGGGCTTTTTATTATTGTTTCATTCAAACTTCACCTACCTCCCTAATCATCTTTCCATTTTTGGACTCCAGTTCTTTTTTTAACTTAAGCACATTGCTTAAGATATTCTAGGGAACTTTGTTTTGACTTTGGTTTTGGGGGTAAATTTGATACATATAAAAATGTTATTAATGGCCCAAGGTGGAGGTAGTAAAAAAGACTGCCACATTCCCAAGGCCCAGAGTCAGAAATTATCTGCTCGAGTTTGGGTTTCCTTCACAAGCTGGAGGCAGGAAGAAGAGCCACTGATCCTGTGGCAGCGTTTTGTGCCCTCTTGATGAGGTCTCCAAAATACATTCTGTGAAGCTGGTGGAAGAGTCAGAGCAAGGCAGGCTTGTGTGCTGAAATCACATTTAATGGTTTGGGCCATCATGTGGATTTTCCTGCAAGAGAGATGTGGAGATGCTACTTCTACTTGTTCCTCTGAAGTAGCCTCAATCCCCAGTGTTGTCTTGCAGAGCTTTTCCAGTTCCTGGAACTTCCCTTAGTGCAGAGATTGGTTGTACCAGGTCACTATTCTTGTGAGAAGGGTTAAATCCAAATGTGTGTTTACTAGCAACTGGAATGGACAAACAAAGCAGTCAGGGCAGTTCTGAAGGGCTTTTCAGTTAACTGTGCTCATTCTTTTCTTTGGGCCCTTTTCCAGCAAAGCACTTAGGCACGTGCTTAAAGTTAAAGCCTGTGTTTAAGTGCTCTGCTGGTCTGGGTCCTTTATTTGCTGTCCAGGCATGTTGGTATGAACAGGCTGCAGGCTCTAGGAGTGTTTGGGAAACGATTCTTCTTACACTCCTCTTTTTCCTTCTCTGAACCTTTTGGCCACCTATGGCCCAGAAGATTAATTTGTCCTTTCAGTATGACACAGAGGATGACTTGAAAATGGTATTTGAAAACGATTTGAAAACTTATAGCAGGTTATTGATTGATTGGCACTGATTGTGAAGATACAGAGTATTAGGGAAAATCAGGGTCAGTCCAGCCAGAGGAATTTTCATCTGATGTCTTGCTGACAGCATTTGTCATGTGACAAAAGCATCTTCAGACTGTTCAAGTACTCTGGATTTAGTATCCAGAGAATTCTCCTAAGGTAGCTGCTGTCTTTTAGATGCTTGTTATTTTTTGATCTGTATGCAGATTTGCTTGTTTATTTATTTCTGGTTTTCACTGCTGCAGTCCAGAGTTGCCAATCTCTGATTCCTGCAGGCCAGAAAGTCTGGTGATGTCCCTCCTCATCCTTCCCGTGCCATCCATGGCAAGTCAGGGCAGGAGAACTCAGTTAAATCCAAACCTTGGGTTTTCTCTCTGGGTCCTGCATGAGAGTTGGCCTTTCACCTCTTGAGCCATTTTAGGACACCAGGGAGGTGATTTTCTTTGTGCCTTTATTTTATTTTGTGAGGGTGCAAACCCCTTTGCAGCAATGAAAATGGCAGAATGTGCAGCCGGATATTGCTGAGCTGGCTGTGGAGGTAGCAAGGAGAATCCATATGGGATAAGTGAAGCACAATCCTGCAGTTGCTTCTGCAGACACATGACTTACAGAAATGCCCCAGCTGACGTCAGAGACACTTTTTGTTCAGGTCAAGTTACTCACACCCACGTCTCTTTAGGACCAAGCCCATAAATAAATAGTTCACAAAATTGCCTTTAGAAATTTCATTCTTAGTTTCTGTCACGCAAAAATGTACAGGCTCTCTATGAACATTTAAATTCCATCATTTAATTTGGTAAAACACATAAACGTGGAAATTATTTTTGATTATTTTTTTCATTAGAAAAAATATAAACCATTGAAGAGGGAATAAAGAATTCATTTTTTCAGGCATCTGACACAGGGATTTTGAGTTGACTTTTAGTCCATTCTTCTCTGTGCTCGCAGCATTTGTGAGTGTATTTTCTGCAAGTACCGCAGTGTAATTCAAGTTCTAAGAAAGGGAAAGACAAACATTTTAGTGTTGTTAGGGCTGCATGAAAGGGTTCATTAGTGTTGAGAGCAGTGGTAAACTCCACCCTGCTGGTTCAGCCTCACCTTTCCCAGTGCTGGGTATGAGACAAGCTCAGGCAGTACCTGGGAGGCTGAGCTCTGGCTCTGAGAGAGCTGGGGATGTGCATTCCCAGGTGAAGCTCTTTTTAGGATTTAAATGAATATAAAAACCAGTCATGTCCACCTTCCTTGTGTAACAGGCTAAAGCATCTCAAATTAAAAAAAATTCTGAAATTCTCTCTTTCAGCCGCTCTCCCAAGAGCCCATGGGTTGGTCTGGTTGGTTGTTAGAACAAGTCAGAGTGGAGTTAATTAGTGCAGTCCCTTCTCTTTGGCAGTGGCAGCAGAGATGCTTTCAGAGGAAAGGAAAGGAGAGAGGAATCCTAGAACTGACACGTTAGCATCCTTCTGGGCCCAGTGCTTTGAAATCATGCTCAGTTAATGAGAATTTATATTCCCTTATGTTGTTTCTCTCTATTATTGTGACTGGAAGCAGTTTAGGTAACCATGCAATGTAGCCTCCTTTTTGTTTTTCTTTTGTTTTCTCTTGGTCCCAGCAGTACCCTCTTTCAACTACAGAATGATTGCTTGTTTTCTTTGAATGTCTTTATTGCTGCCTTCTGAGGAATAATGACACCTGATTTACCTGCTCTGTAGACTTTTTTATTTTCTGCATTGATCCCCATTCTTCTCCCTGCTGATGTAAATAAGCTGAAATGGTTTTTCATTCTTTTTTTATGGACATTTGTGTGTTCTTTTACTCACTTCTGTTGCCTGTTTCAGAACTTCTTAGTGGGATTTTCTTTGTTTGGTTTATGAAATCCCACAGCTGCCCAAATAATACTTGTTGGTGTCTTTGCTTTTTGAATTTTGCTCAGCGATGTGCCCTCTTTTTGCATGAATGCAATTACAAAGGACTGTAAATGCATGCCATTATTACTAATTAAAGATACTCTAAAAATAGATGCAGTGCTGCTGTCATTTAAAATGTTAAAATACAAGCATACAGTACATGTATGATGTATGTAAAATGAGCCATCTTGCTTTTCCTTTGATTTAAACCACTTACCTTAAAATCTGACAAAACCCGTTTTCAAAAATTGATACTAATGACTAACTTTTGACCAAATATATCTAATATTTAGGAATGACTTTATGATTGTAAGAGTTTACACTGACTGAACTGATGCTTGTGGTGGGAGGTAACAACACAGCCAGCTCATTCCCTGAGTAGGAATATTTAATGTGTATCTTTGATTCAGGTGCCCCTGGCAGCTGTATCTGCCATCCAGACTCGAGTAAGTCTTGAAGGTGGTTTCCCTGAATAAAGGAGGGCTCAATATTCGAGTTTAGCATGTGAAATGGGATCAGCCTCCATCACAATGCAATTATTGAGACTTTCTTTTATTGCAGTACTCTTGGCAATTTCCCTGCTTCTGTTCTGGTTTCACTTAGGCTTTGTCTGGCCACAAGTGCATGACAGCCGAGGCTCCAGTTCAGCACAGTCTGACTAAGCTGGTAAAAACTCCCATTAACCCCACTGACAGCTCTTCAGGACTTTCTGCTCACACATGTGTTCAAGCTCTGTGCTAAATTAGACTATCAGTTTGATGGTAGGGATATATATACATTATTTACTCATGAATTAGTGAAATGTGCCTTTGCAGCGAACGTGTGAAGAGATTTCCGGGCTAACACTTCTCTCTCTCTCTCTCTCAAAACACCACTGGTAGGGCTGTAAGGGTGGGGTTCTTTCACACCACTCTAATTCTGCTCAATTGTCTGAAGACAGCAGAAACCACATAATGAAGTGTAGCCCTGATCCTGGGGAGATTTGTGTTCCTGGCTGGTGTCTGGAGTGTCAGGGTGCACATGGTGCTGCCCAGGCAGCGCCCTCAGCTTCTGCCACGCTTCCCAAACTGCTGGAAGAGTCAAGGAACTCCCTAAATCCTTCTGCTCCCTAAACGTGGGTGCTGGGTGTGCATGTTTCACCCAGAGGAGCGACACAGGGTCGTGGAGCAGTA
Source organism: Sylvia atricapilla (assembly GCF_009819655.1). Lineage (NCBI taxonomy): Eukaryota > Metazoa > Chordata > Aves > Passeriformes > Sylviidae > Sylvia > Sylvia atricapilla. The sequence continues at coordinate 27,203,567 of NC_089148.1, read as the reverse complement.
ACTGTGGTCCTCCTGTAGCCTGCCCCTGTTATTCCCTGTGGGATAAGGATGTCTGGAACAATGCAGTGTCCATGGCTGGGGCAGTGCCTGATGTGCTGGCTGATGGACATGTGGATGTGGGGCTCTTGGGGTACTGGGGGAAGCTGATGTTGCTGACAGGAATCATCTCAGTCCAAAGCCACAAGGTGGGGAGGGAGCTGAGACCCAACTTCCTTTTTCTCAGACACTTGCAGCCTTTGCTTCATCTCTTCAGCAGCTTCCTCGAGTGTTCAGTGAAGCCTTGAGCTGTGGTAAATTTGCCCAAGCTCAGACTTCCAGAGGAAGCTGTTCACTGGCTCTGTGTACCGATACTTCCAGTTTCAATTGTGTCATATTTTTAACTGCCAGAAGGTAACAGGAGAAAATGTGTTTTTTAAATACAAGCTCTTAATTGAAATAAATATTTGACTTCCTATTGCAGAGTGGTTTGCTTGAAATACTGACCTTGAAAGAACGTATTTCTGTGATTAAATTGAACTGAAACATTGCTGATGTTGCAGAAGGCAGGAGGAATGTCCCAAGGCTGCTGGACTGCAGTGGCTGGAGATGTGGGCTCTACTTCCAGTTTTGCTTTTCGTTTCCATTGCCATTTTTGCATGATGTTTTCTTCATAACCTCCCCTTCACTTACTAAGCTTATAAAATTTAAAAGAGTGGTTACTCAAAACAGTGATTCAGTTTTATGCATGTGCACGCTTTTTTGTTTCTCTCATATTTAAAGATTTAAACTACAGGTGTCCTTAGAAAGATTTTTTTTTAACACGTTCAGCATCAGTGTCTGAATGATGTCTTTCTGCCTGGGTCTCAGTCTCTAGACTGAGCCTCTGGAGTTCAGGATTCAGTTGAGGGGTCTGAATTAAGTTTGTTCTTTGACCCTTGGCCAAATTCCTCAATTTTCTTTGCCTCTGTTTGCCGTTTTTTAAGGGAATGGACTAAGATTTCCAGCCCCACATGCTATGTCTGATTTGTCTAGACAATACATTTTTTTTGTCTAGGACTGTGTCTCATTATGAGTTCTCCAACAAATGCTGAAGACAATGGGCTTGAATCTTGGTTGGGTGTCTGTAACATAATACAGAATGAAATCAATAAAAAACTCAGCAATCTGCTGACTGTTGGCTAGCCCTTGCCTCATGACATGGTGAGGAGTATGTGGGTGGATAGAATGGTCTTATTTTGTACTTTCTGATCCAACTCAATGCGTTTTGCTAAGTGCATCCACTGAAATTATTAGATGCACACAAGGGGATTAATGTGGCTTGATAAGACTTCAGATGGGAGGTTCCCTTCAGGTTTGGTGACATAACTTCTAGGAAAACTGAATTCAAGACTCTTTAAGTCTTCCCATCTTTTGATGGGATGTTTCTAAAGAGAAACGCACTTCTAAAAAGAATTGGACTCTGTTACAAATCGTAGAAGAAACATCATCTCATTGTGGTCAGTGTGATTCACCTTCTCTTGGATGACTTTTTTGACATTTGTAGTGTTTGATGCATTTATTTGTATTTTTAAAGGACAGGTTTAAATAGATTACAGCAGACACAAACAGGCACAATCCAAAGTAAATATCTGCATGTATGCACATTGCAAACATGTGTGTGTATGTATTTATGAAAAAATAAAACAAGCCAGTTCCTTTACAGTACTTGTGCATCAAAAACATTTCCACATCTCTAACAAGATGTGCAAATTTAAAATTTTAAGGTACCTCATCCAGCACAGAATTTTCTTTAAGTGAATTAATCCTTAGTGTCTGAATGTCACAAAAGGGGCTTTCCCAACAACCTCTCAGTGAATTTGAGATTTATCTATGTAATATAACATCAGTCTCATACCTCCCTTGGAACACAGGAAACATCTACACTCCACATTTCTCAAGAGACTCCTGTGCTTATTGTGGTGGTAATTGGAGGTCAGTCTTCGCTCTGGTTGGGTGGTCAGAAGGTTGATGCCAGAGTTTAAAGCACTTCATTGCTTTGAAACCTTGTGTTGCTATGTAGGCTTTGAAAATGATCCTATTGTTCTTTTTTTTTTTTTTTTTCCCCTTTCAAAGTGGCACCCAGAGTTTAAATATAACATGGAATCTCGTCAGGGAGTGGCTGTATTCAGAGGAGATTAATTATAGATGTGGGTGTAGAAAATTGCAAATGTGAATTGTATTTTTCATACAATAAAATCTGTCCCTTTAAGTAAGCAACAGACTTGCTTAGAAAATCCTGTGGTTTAAAAAAGCCAGCCAAAACCCTCTAAGTGTTACAGCATGAACACCAAATATTAGAGCAAGGTTTGAGTTAATTAATACTTTTTCCCCTTTACAAAAGTAGTTTTAACTTTTTTGATTTGCTGATTGAAAGACTTTGTTTCCTGCTCGGTGCTTGTTGCTGAGGGCTGAGTGACTTCCACGTGCACAGAGTGGTGTGGACTCAGGAGAATCATGACTCCTGCACCCTGTGTGCCAACAAAGGACCTAAAATCCTAAAATCTGGATGAGTTTGGAAGTCCTGGTGCCTATGTCTGTTGGTGAGGGTGTTGATGGATCCCAGTGCCCCAAGGGCTCTGATGGAGCTGCCATTCCCTAAGGGCCTCTCTGTCACCTAAAAGAGAGCATTGCTCTTCCATGGGCTCTGCTTTGGCAGCGAGATTTATGGCAGGGAAAGGGAGACCTGGGTTATATTGTTAAATATAAGCTGTGCCACCAGTCCAGTGAGAATTCTGACTTTCTAGATGTGAGGCCAACAGAGCTGCTGAATACAAGTTCACAGATTTTTAACCCCCAATTTAGTCTTGTTGGTTGGGAAGGAGTCTGGTGGGACCCTGAATCAGCAGTGTTCAGGAAAAAAATGGGGGGAATAGTATGTCATTAAACCAATATTTTAGCCACAGCTTTGAAGGAAAAGCTGTGAAATCTTCACACCATACTTCCACATAATTTTTTCTCAGCAACAAAAAACCCCAAAAATCTTGTAAGGGTTTGGAAAGGTATTATATAGCCAAACATCAGGATCTGCATTACCTTCAGGTATGCAGCTTGTAGGTCCTGAACTGCTCACTGTCTTTTTGGTTGGTGGCTTTGTGGATTGGTGTCTTCTACTTGCACACTTACTGGAAAGAGAAATCTTTCCTACTAAATCCTTTTTGTTGGAAACCGAAGAGCTATTTCCTGACGCTCAATTTTCCTCATGGTGAGGAAAAAGAAAACATCCAAGCGATTTTTTGAATGCTACCTTTTAAGGTTTGAGACCGAGAGTTTAATCCTATTTCACCTATGAAATATGACAAAATTGCCACTAGCCTTAGTGTGAACAAATATTGGCCTTTCATCATGATATTGGATCGTTCTTATTTGTATCAATATTTTTTTCTCCACAGCTTTAGTGAAGATTTCAAAGTAGGGAGAAAGCTTTCCTTTTGCTGTGGTATTTAACTTCCTTCAAAAAAATCTAAATGGCAGCCAGACTACTTTTAATTATTTATGATAAATAGAAATGTTATCCAGAGCATAGGAAGGCTGAAGCTGGTAGAATTACTAACGCTGATTACAGTAATTTCCTTGCAACCTTTACTGAATAGGTTTAAATCCTCAGACGTGCAAAGACTGAAAGTCCCGTGACCACAACGGGGAATGTGTCTGCTACTTGTCCCAAACAGGCTTCCCCACCTGTCTTCTTTGTTTGGCCTGCTTAATGTTTTGTTGGAAGAAGAAAACCCTTTTCAGGCAAGAGTCAAATTGCACGGCTTGCTAAGACAATGGCTTTGGGCAGGCAGGAATTTCATAGGCTTTGGGTCAAAGGCAATAATCATAAAAAGAAATGTGTTGTAAATGTTAGGAACTTGGGGTTTGCGTGGCCGGGTGGCTGGAGCAGCCCCTGACAGGTTTTTGCTGTGTGCACCTACAATTAAAGAGCTGTGGAAGAGGTGAAAGGAGGGGAATGCAGTCAGGGCATCCCCAGGCTCTCTCCCCCATGAGCTTTGCAGCCCACCTGCCCCAGAGATGGGCTTAGGGACAGGGGGACAGCAGGGACAGCTCCTCTACACCACCCTGAGCTCAGCTCCCTGCCCTGATTCCTTTTAGCAAACGCTCAGCAGAGGCAGCATCTCATACACTTCACACAATTCACGACTCAGTGATCAGATGTCACTTTTCTTCTCCTCTTCCTCGAGAAGTTCCCTTAGGACAAATGTTCTCTGTTTCCTCCAAGCAGCCAAATACACCAAGCAGGCAGAGACATTTTTCCTAAATGCCAGTGGTGGACGTGGGTCCAACAGTTCTGTTTCAAAGGTCATGGATTAATGGATATGGCATTACCATAACAGAACTGAGAATAATTGCAGGTTTCCTATTGCTTTGTGATAACCTCCACTGTATTTTAGGCTGTTGTAACACCAGTGCCCAGTTCTGTTCTTGGATGCTGGGAGTATGTGTGATGGGTATCAATTTTTTTTTTTTTTTTTGCCTGGAACATTTTTGCACAAACCACAGTCAGATCTGTGACTGAGTTAGAGCTGTAAATTGCTCGCTTTTGTGAAAAGCCTTGAGACTGTGGGGTGCATAATTTGGGAGGACATTGGCAGCCTGGCCCAGATGTCAATATGTGGAGACGTTCATTTGAGCAGAATCTACACCCTGGTTTGCGATTTGAATTCAAAAATCTGTTTTAAATTTAAATTTTGTAGAACGAAAGAAAAATCATTTGATGTTGTGACAGTCACACTCCATTGTTTCAGGTCTCCTTCTTGCGTTCACAACGTCATAAAGTTTTCTTAACTTTTGATTCTTTGTAGCTTTAAATAAACCTGCCCAGCAGACCACGGAGAGTTACTTTATCCTACTGCACACTCTTCCTTTTGGGATCTATTCTTGCTCCTGTAGGATTTAGCTTTGGCACAGCCCTCAGCAGGTGCAGCTGGCTTTAGTTCAATGATCCAGTGATTGAACGGCTCCACTGTTAATGATGCCTACAAAATTAATTAAGTTCATGAGTTTAGCTTCATTTCTGAGCAGTTGGGATGAATGGAGCAGATTTTTTGCTTTGGAATTGAGAACAAAGCTGCCATTCACCTCAGGATGCCCCAGACAGGAGTTCTCTGCTTTTCAAGCTGGTGACTGACTCGTTTTCCAGGCTAACTAATCTTGTAGCAGCCTCTGGAATGGAAGGTCACGTAGAAATGTCTTATGGGGTCACTTTTCAGGAAAAAACTGTTTCTTGTAGTAACTTTTAGTTGATAGGACTTACCTATCAACCTATACTCAAAAGAGGGATGACTTCCACGAGACAACTGCAGTTATAGAGTAGCCCCAAGGATTATTTTCATAGCAGATGTTGTCCCAGGCAGGGCAGGATCTCTGCAGATTTGGGAATCTTATCCCTTTTGGACTATGAGAGATGTGTCAACAAAGAATAGACCAAAGTGTGAAGCTCTGGTGACTCCTAAGTAGTTATGGAGAATTTTTTTGAGGCTTTTATCTTTTAGATACATTTTTATGCTGGTAACTTAGAGCATGCAGTAATCCCCATTTTCAATGAATGTATCTGATTTCCTTCTCCCCAAGAAGTACAGCAGGGTGGGGGAAGGTATTCAGAATGGGCAGATAACGTGGGAAGAGCCACACAGAAACAAATTTTGATTGCCTAAGTGATCGCAAGTCCAGTGGCCTTGGATCCTTTCACAGGTTAGCTGCTTCCAGACAGCATTTTGGGAATTACAAGTGTGTGTTCACAGACTCTGTGTTTTTAAGGCTGCTGAGATTCTGGTCATGCAGGACTTCGGCACATCCAGCCAGTCCTCAGCAAGAAACTTGTAGGAAACTCTAAACATAATCATTTTCCTGTTGAAAATCTGGTTTAAATAAAATAAAAATTTTCCATGCACGACGGTTGGAGGTTTCTTTTTTTTTTTTTCAGTAGGAATGTTCTAAGCAAAACTTTTTGTTCTGAGCAGAGAAAGGAAATCTTTCATTTCATTGTGCTGGGAATATGTTTGAGGAAGAGTCTCCAAGCTCATGGTATTTCAGACTGGCTGCATATGGCTCATGCTACTGAGGGGTTTCATGTATGGCTCCTCAAATCCTGTGCTGGATTTGGCAGTCTGGAGAAGACTGTTCCCTCTGGGATTGCCTCTTCTCTGCACCTTTGAACCCAGCTGATCCTGGGAATAAAGTAAAAGGAGCATTTGCTTCAACCCATCTGGTTCATCCAGCTTCAGCCAGCACACGTCTGGTGTTTATGACCAAATAATTGAGGCAACACTGCCAAATGGGAAAAATGGAATATACCATGGCAGATATCAGTACTGTTTCTATTTAATGTCTGCCCTTCGTCTCATCAAACTTAGGAGTTCTGTGAAATATAAATTTTTATCATAAATTTTCTTTGGAGGCATACTGATTTGGTTCCTCAGGTAGTTCTTTCCCATAGTGTCTTTCTGGATTGAGCTTTCCCAAGTTAGGAGTTGTGCTATCCCCTTTCAGGGTGATTCTCTGGGGTAGAATTTCAGACTGATTTCCTAGAAAGTTAATATATATATAAAACACAAATATTATATATAAAATATACATTTTTAGCATTGGCTTCGGCAGTGACAAGCCATGAATGAACTGTTCTCTCTGCAGGAGCTCTCTAGTGAGAGAGGTGAGGGAAGGGACCTGGGTTCAACCCATGCAGGTGCTTTTCAAGCACATGGTGATGCTGATCCATCATGTCCATCACAAAGAAATCCTTTCCTTTGAACTGTTATCTGAGGGAGCAGAATGCCTCTCTGCAGTGTGACACCTTCTCTTTGATATTAGAGATTTGTATGAAGCTGCGTTGTCCCGTTAAACACCTGCTCCTGGAGTGGCAGCAAGAGTGGAAGAGGGAGATTGAATCCCAGGGAAGTGTTAAATGCTCAGACTGTGTTTGAAACAAGCATTTTGAGTTTCTTGCTGTGGCCATGAAAATAAAAAAACTTGCCAACATAATGTGATAGTGTTTTATCTCAGATCTGAGACTGGTTTTCATACCAGAACCTTCCACTTACAGTCAATTCATTTGGGCAGAGCTGTCTTCTCCAATTCATTTTCCATACCAAGTTAAAAATTCAACCCAAACTGCTCTGTTTATCCTTGTTCTGTGAGCACTTTGCATTTATAAACCTACAGGATGCGTTCAGCCCAGCCATATCCTGCCAGAGAGCTCGGATCTGCTGGAATTCTGTGGATTGGCAAGGGCTGATCTCTCCCCATGCCCAGTGATTCCATGGGCCCGTGTGTGTGGTGTGGTGTTCCACAGAGGGAACTGTGTGGGACAACGGGCCCCTGATTCAAACATGTTCTTTGGAGCCTTTTTCAGGGTGTGGCTTTAGTTCAGAGCTTCAATCTAATTAGAAAAAGACATATTTGGTTTTGATGATAATTTGTTATGATTTGGTGTTTCCCATATTTGGGAAAACTTGATGCATTGTTTTTCACTCTTTATGTCTAAATTTTTCCTAAAGTGATGAAGTGCTTTTTATTTCAAATACCCCGTCTTTATTTTTCCTTTTGACGAGAGGTTTGAACCGATTTGGGGAAAAATGTTTATTTTTTCCCAGTATTTTCTTCAGCCTAGAATTTATTTATTCACCCAGTTTTTGTCAAAAGTCCTAATTAGATTTCTGTGTCTGGCTTTTAAATCCTTGGAAATTGGAATTCCTTATATCAACATTGCCATTGCTGTAGTTACAGGTCATGTGCTTTTTCTGTTTTCAAACCAGACACCGAGTTGTGATTGTGTGGTCTATTCTTAAACTATTAAGAAGAATTTTAAAAAAAAGGGGGTAGGAGTGTCAGAAGTGTTCTAAGAGTAGTCTTGAAATAATCTCTGCGTTTATTGACTGCATTTATTTATAGAGATATAAATAGTTAAATAATATATATTTTCCCCCCAAATATGTAATGGTAATTATTGTCTTGCAGCAAAGAGCAACCACCACACCTTTACAACCAGTGGGATGTGAATGACCATCACTCGTCCTCTGGCTGTAAAAACGTGGTTACTCCAGTAGAACAGGATGGAAGGAGATGTAAGGCATTTCAAATACACATTTCTGTCCCAGATGAGAAAGGGGCAGTTCAGAGAGTCCGTGTAACCCTCCCATCTTCAGCTCAGTGTCACGTAAGAGGATGTTGCTTCTTCTTGTAACCCACCCAAAACATGGAATACAAGTCCCAGATGGTTTTCCAGCTGGGTGGAAATGCTCTTCCTGTTCTTATTTGGTTTTACTCTGTGTGCAGGATCAGTGACTGTAAGCTCTAACTTTGATTTGCAGATAGGAAATAAAAACAGCTTCTCTCTTTTCTGCTCAAGGCCAGGTTGGATGGGGCTTGGAGCAACCTGGGCTAGTGGAAGGTGTCCCTGCCCATGGCAGGGGGTTGGAACCAGATGAGCTTTAAGGCCCTTTCCATCCCTACCCATTCCAATTCATATTTCAGTCCCTGGGTAGTTTTCTTGGATGAAAGGGAAGATTTGCTTTTGCTCCAAAAAATAATTTCGAAGAGAAAAAAATTTTATTTGGTTTTTTTACTTAGGCAAAACTGCAAGAAGAAGTCCAATGCTTCGGTAAAACTGAGGTTGCTTTGAAGATGCACGTTCAGATTGTACCATCCTAATAAAGAGAATATGTCTGTGTAAGCTCACCTTGGCTAAACATGAGTCACAAATAAGCTGTCTTATAAAACATCAAAGAAAATCCACCTCTGAGCAGGATTTCTCTTTGAGAACAGTTATGATGATGTGTTTCCCTGAGATGCGTCTGAGCTCCCTTGCACTTGCTGGTACTGTGGAATTCCCAGGACTACACAGAGCTGCAGTTTTCAGTGGTATTTAGCATTTTTTATACCTTTTAGGTGACTGACTTTTCAAGCACAGTTTAATACTGATCTTTTGAGATGATTCTTAGTGTTCAGAAAGCCTACGTAATACTAAACAGCCTACGTAATACTAAATCATTGAGAAGATTGTTCATATTTTGGGGAGGAATAAGGTCAGGGATATTGATAAAAACCTATTCTGTGTGTTAGGACAGACTTTCCTGGGAGTGTTCTTGTCCTCTGTGAACATTCTGCCCCTGCCTGTGCCCCGTGGTGCTGTCCTGGCACAGCAGAGTTTAACATCAGCTTCTCGGGAATGAGACTGGTGCATCTGACCCCATCATCCAGATCTCCTGGAAATTGCAGTTCAGTTGTAAGAGGAGTAACACGAAGTTTTCCTGAGGACAGGCTGTGTGCAAAGCAGCCATTTAGGCTGCAAGAGCAGCCCTTGAGCTGCTCCAGAGCTGTTGTGTTCCTGCTCTCCCCCAGGCACACGCACAGCCTGTTATTTGACTGATTTATGCAGTGAAGTGGCCAGACCAGGAGTTGTTTCAGCAGAGAAGAATCTTAAACACAAGGTCCTTTTAAGGTCCTCAAGACATGCACTCCAAACAGTAACCAGTTTGAGTTGTTTTTTTTTTAATGTGAGCATTCTGCTGGAGTTTTTGACCAGTGGAGACCTTTTGCAGGAACTTGTTTCTAGTCACAAGCTTAAACCCAAATGTGTTCATTTGCCTGACTCTGTGCCTGTGTTGTCTCTTTTTTAGGTCTCTCTGTACAGTGGTGTGCAAGTGGACATACACATCAGATGGAGGTTGGGATGACAGTTTCTGGAAGATGATTGGTTTGGAAGATCTGGTGAAGGATAAGTATGAAAAAATAGGTATATCAGGGCTGGGCTTTATTATTCATATGTATTCATATAAATAAAGATACATATATATTAATAATAAATATGCATATATATTCATCTTAATAAAAAGCTTTATGTTTGTGTAGATTTATATATAAAAGATAAAAATCTAGAGAGAGAGGTGGGACTTTGAGCAGCCTGGTCTAGTGGAAGGTGTCCCTGCCCATGGCAAGGAGTTGGAATAAGCTGAGCTTTAAGGTCCCTCACAACACATTCTCTGATTCTATGAATAAAAGATATATACATATAAAAAGATATTTTGCTGTACTATTGTGAGTGTCAGCAGCTTCAAATGGGTTGCTGAGATGCCCACGGGGAACAAACTTCCCAAGTGCATTTTTTACTTTGCGTTGTTGTGAGGAACTGTGTTTAAATTTTTTATCTCCTACCCTTCAGAAAGGCTTGGAAGGCCTTTCTGTACTGCTCAACAATAGAAGAGTAAAAAGGAGCCCCAGCAGCTGATGATATGAAGGACACACTCGATGTGGGTATATTGGATGGCAGGCTACAAAAAAAGCTACAAGATAGTAATTTATAGCTGTTACTGATAGCATGATTTGTGACCTGTACCCATCTCCCTTGTAGTCATTTTCAAAAAAGGTGCTACTTCTGCTTGTTGTTATCTTTTTACTTTTTTTTTCCACTTTCAGAGCCCAAGTTTAATTAGAATAGTAGCCTTGCTAATAGCAGTTCCTACAGCAGATATTCATTAAAAGTCCATAACGTTAATATACCAGAAAATTTCCAGGATAACTTTATTAGACTTTCCCTGTTAAGTTAATGGACTTTTAATGGATGTCCTAAGCAGACATGTCATTAACAAGAATATTACCAGACATGAATTAAAATATGCTCATTCATCAAAGTTAATTATCTGAAATTTCCTTTGATTTTTTTTTTTTTTTTTGTTTAATGTCGAGCACTTTGAACAAGTTTGTACAGCAGTTTAAATGAGCAACATGAAATGGAAATGGTGGAGGAAGGATTGTAGTAAAAAGAAATGTAATGAAATTGATAAACTTTTCTGATCATCACGTAATCTGCTATCAGTCATTTTTTTGGGTTATCAGAAAATAGTACTTGAAAGCTTCCTTGAATAGATTTCAGCTTTTCCCCTGCAAAGGAAACTGTTTATGCAGAGGTACAAAACTTACCAGGAGAATGAGGTTTTCAGCTTCCTGAGGTTTTGGGTTGAATACGGTTCTTAGAACATCTGTCACATGTGGCTTTTAGCAAATCTTCAACAAGTCAAAATAAGACTTGCAATAAATACATGTTTTTTTACCAGAAAATAGAACATCTTGCCAGCTGGTGGTCTCATGGAAGGGTATTTTAAAAATAAATTATTGATGAAGTGTAAGCTAAAGCCTGAATACAATATTTATGCAATGCACTTCAAGGACAGTGCAAAGCAATTTGCCATTTTAAGTAACAACAGGCATGTTTTAAATGATAAAGTAGCCATTAATAACAGGGGCCTTTTGTTGTGATGGGAGCCTCAGAACACTGGCCTATATATGGCTCAACATTCATTAAGAGAGAAATCATCAATTCCCAGTATCAGGCTTCCACGTTTGTTAAAACACGACGTTTACGAAATAAATCAGTAAGTTATCTTCTGTTGATACGTTTCTTGCGAGGCAGAAGTATTTCTTGTGAGTGAAAGTGTCTAGTTCCGTGGAAGACTGTGGGATATTCTAAAGAAAGGAGCCATAGGATCCCTGAGAGAGTCTTGGCTGGAGTTGGAGAAGCACAGTCTGACCTCCAAAACTGCACCAAACCTTAGGCCAGAACTTGCAGCTTGTGCTCACCTTGAGAAATCCTTTGGTTTTCAGAATCTGGGGTGGATTCCCTCAGGTGAATCCGCGGCATAAGACAATTTCTATTTGCATAATAATGCTGAAACCTGGCCCCAGGGAGAACATGAGCTTATTTCTCTGACCATTTGTCTTTTTAAAAAAGGAAAGTGTTGCTTTTGTTATATTTAGCAGTGTGATAACATCACAAAAAACTCACAAAAAGCAGGAGAGCGTCCTTCATTCCTTTGTCTGTGCAGAAGGAGTGAGGAGCTGGCTGCACCAGGGTGGGACCCTGGTGGGACCCAGAGAGCCACCATCCCATTCCTTTGAGTTTCTCTCTGTTTTGTGGAGTCTCTTGGAAGAGTGTAGCTTCAGGAGTCAGAGCACTTCAGCCTGCCCAGGAGCTGCTCCATGGTGGTGTGTCCCATGGAAGTGCTTTGCTTTCTGCCACCCTGAAATCTTACCAGTGTCCCTGGATGTGGGGAATGGGATCAGTGTTCCAGTGAGAGTTGGGGGCTTTGCTTGTTTTAATGTGTTCGTTGGTGTTGGACTTGAGCGCTGTGAATCAACTCAGCTTTCCTCAAATTCATCAGGACAGGGTAGATCCACCTCCCAGGAGGGTCATACTCAGCCACGGAGCAAACTGCAGCTGGAATGGTCCTGGGTAGTGGGAGATTCCTTCCCACACGTCCTGTGGTGTCACCATCCCTGCCAGGAGCCCTAAAATTGACACCCCAGGATCACAGCTTGCACCAACTCAGCTCAAGCTGTGCTTACAGCAGTGCTCCAGGCTGCTGCCCACAGGGGAACAGCCTCAGCTGCTGGAGCTGCACCCCCTTATCCCAAGGGAATGCCCTCCCTGGACAGTGTGTGCTTGCAGAGGAACATCAGAGCTGACAGGGAAGGATGGGAAGCAGGGCACTGAGCTGCCCTGCAGATAAAGGAGCTGGAGCTGGTCAGATAACCCAGGCAGGAGGAGGCTGAAGGGAGGTTGTACATGCTCAAAACCTCCTCCTGAAATGAAAACAAAACCAAAAACCTGACAGGGCTGAAGTAATTCTGGTGGAATTTCCTCTTCTGTTCTCAAGCTACTCTGAGCCGGTGTCTGTGTGCTCAAGGTTGGTTTAGCTCAAAGGCAGGGGTGTATTTTAGTGCCTGCACGTTCCCCTTGTAAAGAGAGATAATGGCCTTTTTCTCATCTATCTCTCCTAAAAGATAACAAGGCTTTGAGTCATCATTTCTTTTAACCAAAGCAGAATGTCACAAGATAAAATTAGCAAAATTTTCTGACTGTAACAAAAATACATACAAAGTTTACCGGTTTAAAATATGCAGAAAAGCTGTGTTTGTTTTGCTGGGTCTTTTTTTTCAATCTCTACTAAAATCATCATTGTTTCCAATCAGAGGGAACCAAAGATGAATAGCTACAAATATATATATATATTTTTTTTTAACTCCAAATAGATTTTTTTTTTTAGTCATTTGGAAGTAGCTTTAACTTCCATACCACTGGAAATACTTACGGAAATTACCTGAGAACAGTTTCTTTAATGTACATATTTCTTTATTCTGGTAAATATGCTTTTAAGCATCACTTTTAAAACTCCTTGCCCTTTAAAAATACGTTTACTGTAATCAGAGTGCTGTGGTTCCTGGAGTACACTCCTCTTGGTTTCAGTTTAACTGAACATATGACCTTGTTGATAAGGGAGACCCTCACATCTGACCTTTAGGATCTTCCACAAACCTTTCCCATACCATGGCGTGGGTTCACATCTGAAAACTCCCAGGCCTTTGACATTTTCTGTTTCTCAGAGCAGACTAACCTTTCAGGGAATCCACATAACAAGTTGTTTGTGGTCCCTTCTGTACCTCATGAATTTACTGATCACGTTTGTGGAGGTAAAGAGTCTTATCTGGAGATGCTGAAAATTTTATTGATCCCATTAATTTGCTCACCAAGAGAGTGGAAGACGACTCGTTTTCAAACCACTGTGAAAGTGTTGTGTACTAGAGGCATTAGCAGTTATCTGCTGTGGTAAAAGCACATGATGAGTATCTCTTTGTGGTATTATAAAACCTAGAAAGACATTAACAATTCCGTTAAAATTTCATGTGCTGTAGAGCTCCAGGGGTACTGGAGCGTGCATTCCATTTGGAGGAAAATGCCTGATAAATTTTCACCACAGCCTTCTACTTCAGGGCCTGCTTAAGAGACCAAATAATGATTTTTATATTGAATGGTAATATTTCCTACCAGGTCTTTTTTTGGGTTGAAGATGGTGGCTTTGTGTGAGAGAGCATTGTGGGCACTGCAGAATAGATTCTACTGATCTTACAGAATTTGTAGCGTCTGTAAAGGGCAGTTTGTCACCTTCTTTCATCTGTGCTGGAGCAGCAAACTGATATTAATGAAACAGCTGTAGTTTTGCTTAATTTGCTTTAGTGTACAACTGGCAGAATTCCTTCATTTTTGATTTTGGGGGTGATGGTGGCGTAAGGAAGAACAACGTGTTCTCCTTAGACATCTCTTTTCTTAAATCCCATTTTGGGTCTTTTTGCCACTCATCCTTCTTAACCACCTTCTAGAAGAATGCTTTCCATTTTCCACAAATTGCCTCTATCTTTCCTCCATAGGATTTCTGTGGGGTTTATTTTTTGTTTGTTTGTTTCTTTGTCTTTGTTCGTTTTGATTTGTTGGGGGTTTTTATATATTTTGGCACTATGTGTTCAATTAAAGAAGGGTTTGAGTTGACTCTAAAGTGCATTTCTGGTTAGTGTTCTTTACTCCCCTCCATTAGTTTAGGTCTTCACGACCCTCCCTGTTTTAACACTCTGCTTGTGCTTTAATGGACAGCCCAAATATTTTGCAACATCATTTTTAACTGTCTCCTTAATTCCAGGACTTTGGGAACTGCAGGCTTGATGTTTTTATGGGCCTGGGCACTTACATATGCCATTTTTGAACGTCCTGAAAAGCTAGATCTGTATAATTGGAAGACTGGATGTTCTTTTCTGATGCTCTTTGAAGCACTTATTAATAAATTGATAGTACAGAAAACCTGTTTTTATACCAATTGTTACGTTCCTGCACTTGCCACTGAATCCTTCCATATACAAAGCTAATAATCCATTGGATATCTCCATTTTTACACTTCAGATAGAGTCTGCTTAGGTTCTCTGTTTTGTCAGCTCTAATACTTGGATGTTCTCTTAATTTATTTACATTGAGGCTGAAAATGGGAGATTCTGTGCTGGGTGGGAGAATATGGTCAATATTAACTCAGTGCTACAGCAGCTGTGGAGGGAATGGTGAATCCATTTGTTCTGCCAGTTTTCCTTGTCTCTTCCAAGGCCTTTGATGCCAGATGCTCTGGAGCATATGAGGGATTTCCTTGAAGGCTAAGAGAAGGGGATGATGATGATTTTTATCTATTTTTTTTTTCAGCTGCCAGTTCTTCATAAAGCTGGATTGCAGCAACAAGCTTTAAACACTGTTTTTGCAAATGGTAGAGAATAATAAGTGAAGGGATTCTCTTGTATGGGATGCCTTTATCTGTCTTTCCCTGGTCTTTTGCTATCCCAAATAAATTACGACACACTGCAATTTCAAACAAAATTAAAAGGATGAATCAGAGGATATTTACACTTAGATGCTGTCAAAATCCATGGAATTTACAAGTGAATCGTGTTCCAAATATGCTAACATTTTTTCTGGCTTCCTGTCATTTCTCTCTGTCCAAGAGCTGTAGCAACTGCAAAGGAGCTGAAACTGGCACAGTGCAAAGAGGTTTTTGGGTGTCTCCTTCCTGAGAGCTTGAGGCATTATTTTGTAATACGTGATTCAGCAGGAAGAAGTTGGGCTTTTCCTCTGAAAAGCTCCACACTCCTGTGATTTCTGTTTTTATTTTATAGTTTTTTCATCTTGAGATCACTGAATGACATGAATCATTGGGTTTAGAAGGGCTCTCTTGAAATGATCAGAGCAGGGTTATCTACAGAAGGTTGTTCAGGGCTGTGCCCTTTAGAGTTTTTAAGTATTTCCAAAGGTGGAGATTCCAAAATCTGCCTGGGCAACCTGTTCCAGTGTCCTGTCCACTTCTCCCCAATAAAACCATTTTTTTAATTTGGTAGAAACATAATTCCCTTTATTTCAGTTTGTGCTTGTCACACTTGTAGTGTCACTGGGGGCCCCTGAGAAGGATCTTTCTCCCTGATCTTTACTCCCTGCCAGCCATCAGGAATTGATAAACTCATGGATAAAATCTGCCCCTCCACCTCCAAGCCTTCTCCTTGCTGTCTAGTCCCAGATACTCTTCCTCTTTCCAGTGACTGCTCTTGAGCAGGCTGAGCTGAACTCGAGTGGCTCAAGTTTCTGCAGGATGTTTCCTGGGTGACATTTTCCATTCCTCTTCCACCAGGAAAGGAAGAATCCTTCACCCTGTTTATCATCAGCTTATCATCATCCTTTCCACTTCTCCTCCTCTCTGCTCTAAGAAGTGAGGAGTACTGTGTGCTGTCCCTCCGTCCCTCATAGCTTAGAAAACCCATTTAATTTAGATCTTTTAATAAATGGTAATAAAGAAACATTCCCCTGTCCACTCATAGAGTTCTGGTCTTGGATTCTGCCTGCCTGGGAAATCATATTTGCTTCTTCTCTGGCAACACTGGGGCCTTGGGAACTTTCTGGGACCCTTTTCATTGACTTTCTGGTTTTAAATTTCATAGAAGCTTTGAGTAGACTTGGGCCTGTTGTAATTGTTCAGTATTTAAATCTCGGTGATATTATCCTCCTTCCTTATTTTTCATCCTGTTCTAAAAAAAAAGAAAAGAAAAAAGGGACATTTCTCAGAATAGTTCTGGGTCATTCCTTCTTTTTACCTGACTATTCCTCTTCCCTCATCTCCATTTGTTATTCATCATCTTTTTTTTTTTTTTTTTTTTGGCTTCAGCCTCCTGCTGAGATAACTTTTAAAACAGTGCTCTCTGCTTTATGAGTCAGGATTCACAAATTCAGAAGGAATATATCAAACAATTTGCTGACTTCCTCCAAGTCAGAGGCTGTTGGACTCCTTAAAATTAATGTTTCAGTAGTTGAAAATTGGTATCTTAGAACCAATCTTGATTTTATAATTTCCTGTGATGGAGAGCCCACTTCAGAGTGAAAGGCTGTTGATTGTTAGTTGCTGTCATGCCTCAAAATTAATGAATTAATTAAAGAACACACTTGATTTTTCATCTGATTTAACTTCCTCCTCCTGCCTGGCAGACCGCAGGGACACGCTTGACCTGCACAGACTCAAATTTCCTATGATCAAGGAAAACACTGAGGTTTCCCCCCAAAACTCTTGGGTGAACTGTCATACTTCTCAATCCTTGTAATTGTTTTTGTGGCTGATTTCTGAACTTTTTTAGTTTACACTGCATCTGTATCTCCTCAATATGGATATTAAAACTGGATACTGTGTGAACCTGGTGGGGAATAAACTTGGCTGAAAGATTTAAAAGTGTCCTTTCAGTAACTGATGAGATTATTTTTGGTCTGGCATTTATTTCAGTTTGGAAAAAGGGGTAATTATATATTCTAAGAGGAGTTGTTATCATGTAAGTTGTTAAAAAACATCTAGTTAAAGAAAAATCTGTTAAGTCATAATAATCCATAATTAATACAAGCTAAATTGCCTTTCAGTCTCAATAATATACTGTACCAGAGCAGAGTAACTCTGAAAGTAGAGCAGTGGTTCTGCCATGTGCACTGATTTTTCTATCCAGAGAGACTCTGAGGAATATTGTGCTGTAAAGACAGACAGAAATGTCAATTACCAGCCTAGTGAAATTATTGTCTGCACGCAAAAACTTGAGCTCAGGTAGCTAAATATGAATGTAAATACATTCCCTCTAATTACTCACTAAGAAATCAAGATATTGCGTTCTACAGCTTTAGTAAGCCCAAATATCTGTGTTTTATACCCAGGAACAGTTCGGCAGTGAGCAGTGAACCACAAACAGCAGGACACATTCATTCTGCACTGTTTCACTGCAGTCTAGCAAAGAAAACTCAGTCCCAGCCATCACAAGGTGCCTGTTGACCCAGCGATGCAGAATTTCTTTTTTTTCCTTTTGACCTTTCACCAGGAAAGCTTATCATTTCTCCACGGAGTAGCTCCCATTCCTTGGGCCAAAAAGGCCAAGCAATCTTTGTGGAAGTCGGCACACCTCCGGTTTGCTGACCAATTTTGTGCTCAGCTCAATGAACCAGGATCTGCCTGATGTGATTTTGCCAGTGTTTAGCAGCCCAATGCGCCTGCCTGAAGTATTCACACGTTAGGTAGTCGAGATGTAGTTCAGCCAAAGGCTCTCGGGGAGAGTGGGATGGAAAAGCCCCAAATTAGATTTGCCTCGAGCTACTGTGGCAGCTCGTGTAGACAGAGATGAATTTTGAGCTGAAGAAAGCCAAAGTGATTTTTTGTTTAACCGTTTTCCTCACTTTTAAAGAAGCTGGCGCGTAACGCCGCAATTTGTTTTGGTTTTCCTCCATGAAAATTCTGAAGGCTTTAACTGCCGACCAGGAAGTTTTATGGAGGTTATTTGGAGGTTAAAAAAAGCCCCAAATCTCACTGTTCCTAACATCTTTTAACCGCCACGCATTCAGTCCTAAGGAAAAAAAAATAAAAATTAGTATTATAATTTTACAGTCAGCATCATTATTCTGCTTCTTTCTGATCTTAGTGCTATTTTGGCCACTCAGCTGAGGTAAAAACTAGAAAAATCAGCCATACACATCTCAGTTAAATGTGAGGATTGTCTGTAACTGAGAGGGATATTTGATAATGTGAGTGAGATCAGGTTGGGACAATGTATATTGTTTATGGAGATTCCCTGCACATCCCAGACTTTTGGCATGGTGAGAATTACTATGAAACACAGAAAAACGGACATGATCTGCATGCTTTGTAATTAACATGTAGAGGGGGAATCCCTTACATTTCTGATTACATTTGGATGGACAGTGCTTCTTTTTTAACTAAGGTCCTGTTTTCTATTCAGCCCTGTTTGTTTAACCAGATAACTTCTTCAGTGCACGTTCTCTATCACTTAATTAACAGAATATCTGTTTTCTGTGTCACCTTTTAAATCAGAAAGCAGTTTAATTGTTCAGTTTGTGAAGCGAGGACGGGCTGTACCCTTGGGCTGTGTTTCTTTCTGAGGCTGCTGGGATTTGGGCAAGGGATTGTTATATCCAGATCCGGGTTTGTTTGGGTCTCAGTGAAGGGACATCTCCTTTGAATCGTTTTTCCTTTGATATTTTTATGCCCTTGTACAGCCAAATACACGAATTGCAGCCCCGTTCTGCGGGATGGATGAAAAGCTGTGCTGGAGTCAGCTGCTCCCGGCTTTGTTGTTTGAGAAGGAGCTGCATCCTGAAGTACCTCGTTCTGTTAAATATTAGTGAGCCAATACACAGTGAATTTGGATCACTAAAGTTGACTGAAGAGGAATTATCTGCCTCGTGTGTTGTGTCTGGTAAATAGCTGGTTCCTGTGGGAAGCACCTAAAAAGGTGGAGGGTCTTTGGTAGCACATAAATTCTTTAAACAAAGCTCCATCACAGCAAACTCTAACATCAGTCTTCGAAGAAGGATAAAAGAGAAGGAAGAGATTCAGACAGCTTTTTCCTTTTGTAAACTCGCTGCTTTATAGGGGGGAAAAAATAGCTGGAAATCGCCTGTCTCGTCCCAAATGAAAGGCTGTGGATTAAGGCAGTGCATTAGTGAAACAGAAAGTCCTCCAGCTTCAGCCATTCTGGGTTTGTTTGGGTAGCTCTAATTTTGGAAGTCATTATAGCAAAGGTAAATGACTTGCACAGGAGACTACTGTAAACAAAAGACTCTATACATTTACTTTGGCAGGAGCCTTGAGGAGTCTCGGGCCTTTCAGTGCCTCCTTTATGCAGCGCCCGTCCTGCTCTCACTGCGCGCCTGTGTGCAGGCACCTCTCCCTCCTTCCCTCCTTCCCTCCTTCTCTCCTTCTCTCCTTCTCTCTTTTCTCTCGTTCCCTCTTTCCCCTCCTTCCCTCTTTCCCTCCTTCCCTCCTTCTCTCTTTTCCCTCCTTCCCTCCTTCCCTCTTTTCTCTCCTTCCCTCCTTCCCCTCCTTTCCCTACTTCCTTCCTTCCTTCCTTCCTTTCCCTCTTTTCCCCTCTTTTCCCTCCTTCCCTCCTTCTCTCTTTTCCCTCGTTCCCTCTTTCCCTCCTTCTCTCCTTCTCTCCTTCCCTCCTTCCCTCTTTTCTCTCCTTCCCTCCTTTCCCTACTTCCTTCCTTCCTTCCTTTCCCTCCTTTTCCCTCCTTCCCTCCTTCTCTCCTTCTCTCTTTTCCCTCGTTCCCTCTTTTCCCTCCTTCCTTCCTTTCCCTCTTTTCCCCTCTTTTCCCTCCTTCCCTCTCCTCCCACAGCTTCTTTCCCCCCGACAGGTCGGATTTAAGGGAGGCAGCTCCTGCTGCCGGGTGCTGTGTGGAGCTGTAGAATACCTTTATGCTCAGAGTAGCTGCCCCAGGGTTTCTAAAGCTGCTGTGTTTTGCTCCCTCCCGGTCTAGGACTGGAACACAATCTGTGCCAAAAACTTCACTTTTTAATTGTGCGTCCTTATTGGTTGCTTTTTGTGTTTGCTTATTTTATCATTTAACAGCTTTACCCTTACACATTCTAAGCATGCTGATGCTTAGCTGAGTTTTGTTTTGGTGAAGATTGGCCTGTGAGAATGATCATATCTCATAGCTGTGAGAATGATCATTCCCTCCCCAGGTCTGTGCCCATGTGGTTGGGTGAAGGCTCTGTCCATCCCACACTGACTTACTCTTGTGCAGGGGACTTCCGAATTCCTGATGGCAGAACGAGTGCCCATGCAGAGCCTGCTCCTTCTCCCTTTCACAAAGCTCCTTGGGGACGTTTCCTCTGGGCCTGGCAGAGCTTTCCTGGATCTGGGAGGTGCAGGAGAGGGGCAGAGGGAGAATCCTCTCCTTGTGCACTCAGTTTCTCTGTCCTGCATTCCCTGGCTGCTGCATGACCCAGGAGCTCCCCTTTGCAATCCCTGCATTGGTGACTTCGGACTGCTCTTCCTTCCCACTTGTTGGGAAGTGCTTTCAGTCAAGGAATATTTTTTGTTCAGGCATGCTTTGACTTTTAAAACACATGGAGCAGACTGCTGTTAATTATTTTATTTCAAATACAAGGTGATGATGCAGCCTCTCCAAATGACCCTGCAGGTCCTCACACACTTCATGCCCATGGGGGTGGCAGTGGTCATTCTGATAAATAACCAGCACCAAAGGAACTAGAGGGTCATTTTCTTGTGCTGCTGTAGAGGGGAGGATTATCTTTATCTCTGAAATTGTTCCCTTAGTGCTTAGTAACTAGAAATACAGTAATTGAGAAGCTGGTAGGAAAAGATTTGGTCTGATAGCAGCCCTGATCTCTAAAACGGAGTATAACTACATAATAATTACCCACTGAAACGTTTGACTGGTATGACTGATATAAACTAGCCAACCATGGAATGGCATGCCTGGAAAGAGGTAATATTTCAGATTAATTTCATCTCATGCTGCATGTACACCGTGGTTTTGCTTTCAGGTCAGGCAATTGATGTTGAAGAAAAAGATGTGGGTTTAGCTGCATGAACTCTTTTGAACTTCCTTCCACCTGCAGGGTCTTTGAATGTCAGGAGAAGCAGACAGCTTTGGTATTTTTCTCCAATGTCTTAAAAACCCAGAAATGTTAATACAAAGGTCTCTTAAAGAGGGACGTCCTGCACTCCAGCTTATTGGGGAAAAATGCAAAACATGTATTTCTTGAAAAAGCCAGGACAATGTTTTGACTTCACAATAAGTAACTAATAAAATGCAGAAATAATAAAATCCATTTTTTTTTTCCTGTGGCGCGGTGATTTAATGTTCTCATGTCCTTCTGTATAAAGTTTAATGACGAGGTTTGCTTACTGCCCCCAATATTGAATATAGAATATAAATACAATGAGTGCAACAGTTCTGGCTACACAGACTTGTTTTAAATTTCCAGTATGAGGTTCAGCCTGGAATTTCTGGGGCAGAGATATCTGGCTGTCAACAGAGCAGAAACTCTTGGAGAAATGAGCAACTGTGAAGCTGTGTGTGCTGATCCCAAAATCCCCATACACTGCATCCATCAGGAAGTGGGCAGAAGGAGAATGTAGCGTCTAAAACTGAAGAACCAACATAATTTACAGCAAAGATCTAAGTGATATCTAAAATTGAAGACCTGCGAATTTAATATGATAACCTTTTTATCAAACAGGTTCTATAAACGCATTTTTAGAAGTTTATGCTCATGGGAATTAGTGTATTCCTGATATTTTATGATATGCTACTCCTCTTAATTAATGTCTGTTGTGGAGGATGTTTTATGTCCTTTCTACATATCAGAACATGCTTCAGGTGTAACATTCTCAACAAAACTGACTGTGAAAATAGTCTTGTTTAATTTAAAGAGAAGTTTTGCCAACTCTGCCCAGGTTTGTTGAGTTTAGAAAACACTCCAGGTAGGTACTGCAAGCCCTGGCATTGGCAGGGAGGTCTGTGGGAACTCCCACTGAGCTTTCTGCCTCTCCCCCCCAAACTTTTGGATAAATACGGAAATGTGTGCAATCCCAGGAGCTCAGTCTCACTGCTGCAGATGTGGGAAGCTGAGAGGAGGCTCTCAGGGGTGTCCCTAAATCCTGGTACTTGAAAGAATCTAGATTTGTTCTTCTAAACTCAGACAAAGTTGGGTGTGTGTTATGCCTGTGAGCTCCCCTGTGGCAGGGCAGGGTTGTGTTCTTGTCTTCTTCACACTGCACAGGCCAGAGAAGGCTCAGAAAGGGATTACTTAAGTCTGTGAGGAAATACAGCTGCAACTGGAGGAATTTGCTGTTTAAGCCAGTTTCTTTTTCAGAGTTTCTGTTGCTATAGCCACCTTATTCCTAGAACTGCTGGAAAGGATGGAAATGGAAAAAATAAAAAGAAAAAATTGGCCAGTTCCTTGTGCATTCCTTGTGCAACAGGTGCAGTGTTCATCTGCGAGCAAAGACGGAGCTGAGTCTCCTTCCATGCCCAGAGAATGCTGCAGGCTGCACCTTCCACGAGAACCTGGGATTTCTGCACTTCCTACCTCCTGGAGAGACGCCAAAGCAGGGTTTAATTGCTTGTGGTGAAATCTCTCTCTGTGGCTGGATAGGATATTGAATGCTTTTGAACTTCTGAATGGCCATGGGACGGGCTGATCTGGTTGTCTTTAATCTGCAGGCAGATAATGAAACACACTCCATCACACGGAGTTCTTTGGTGCACTTCTTTGTTTTATGGATACGAGGCTTAACTGGAGGGAGAGGAAGGGAGCTCTTGCCATAACCCACACGTTTGGTTTTTTTCTGTTTGGTGAATTGACAGGTGTTTGGTTTTTGTCTCGTGTCTGTGTGCCCAGGAAACCACGTCTTGTCTCCTGGAGAGGCTGTTGGGAAAGGTCTGACACCAGAAGCTGCCAGAGATCTGGGTCTCCCCGAAGGGATTGCAGTGGCAGCCTCTCTCATCGATGCCCATGCCGGAGGACTAGGTACTCACTCCTGGGTTTACTCTTCTTGGAGACAGGAATTGTTGAGTTCATTTCGGAAAAGCCATTTTTTTTTTTTTTTTTTTTGGCACAGATTGTTTTTATCCAGCCGTTTGCTCTGATGCTGTTCTTAAAAAAAAGAAAAAAAAAACAAACAAACAAAAAACAAACCACCCCAAATCATCACAATAACTATTAGTACTGCAAATCTGGGGTGTATCACTGTTGTGTAACTTTTCAGCTTGATTTGGAAATTGTTAATTTCTGCCAGTTCCAATTTGGTTGAAATACCATGGTGTTGGAATGCCAGCATGCTGAGAATTTGCATCTTCTGCTGCTCAAAGCTTCGGGGATAGGCAACAAAAAAACCCCAAAATCCCCCCCCAAAACCCCCCAAAAACAAACAAACAAAAAATACCCCCCAAAAAACACAAACAAACAGAAAAAAACCCAACCATTCTGAGAAGCCTCCTGTTTGAGGCTTGCTCATAGTTAGGATTCTTAGTAGCTTTAGAAGTGATTCATGATTCAAAGCTTTAAGGTCTGATGCTTTGAATTTTTTTTTTCTTTTCCAGCACAATATTCTGATGTTTAGCCCAGGTTCATCTTTTCTGAAATACATTTAATGAGGCCCCAAAAGTGCATTTTCTTAATATGCTGTTTGGCCTTATCCAAATACAGTCAATAACAGAGAGATTCAGTGTAACTTTTTCAGCAGGAAATTGAGGGTTTTTTAGTTTGCTGGTTTAGAAAACAGTCTTACCTCAGGAAGTTTCAGTGTTATTGAAACAGTACTCTTTAATGGAAATCTATTGCTCATCAGAGGATTTTTTTTTCTAGATCTAACTGAAATATGATTAGGTGATAAACTACCAGTTTTGTTTTAAATATTTCGTGCTGTTTTAAATCTCATTTGTCCTTCTAGAAACTGTGGCCTGGAACTTTTTCAGTGTTTAAATCCCTTTATTTTGCTTTTGGTGAGGTTAAATAATCATGGGGATTGCTTTTCTTGCTACCTGGAAAGGATTAGAGGTAGATGTGTCTGCAAAAAAAGAAGACTGAGCTTCAGTGTCATATTTGTAGGTGTGTTGTGACTGACTTAAAAATACCTGTCAGTATCCTAATTGCACAAAAATGTGTTTAAAACTGTGCACCCTGGTAAGTCTGTGCTCTTGGAAAAGAATGCAGTAATAATCTGACCTGAAAGAATGAACTTGCTGCAAAACTGAGTTGTCAGAGAGCATTTGAAAGTGGCAGTGGAAGGTCCTTGTTTAATTGGCATCTTTATGGATCCAGAGCACAAAAATGCCCATTCTTCCATGTGCTAAAGTCAATTGAATTTAAAAAATAATAAAGAGCAACTGCCTGTTCCTTGATAGAGGGTTCTGTGCAGAAGCTGACATTAGAAACACTCAGCTACTGGCATCCCTCAGGAAAGGGCTTCAGTGGATAGAGACACTCTGCTAATCTGAATATGTTTTCCCAGATGGCACCACAAACAGCAGCAGGCTCCTGAAATGATTGCCAGGAGGAGAAAAACAACACACAGGTGGTTGTTAGAGAGAGGGGGAAGAGTCTGGGAGATAGTGGGAGAACCTGCATGATCACACCAGGGCTCAGTGCAGGCTGGGACAAGAGGAGGATTTACAGTGGAACTCATCCTTCTTGAACCTGGGAAGGGTAATAAATCTATCAGAAATGATGTGGAAACTTAGTAGAAAGGACAGCAAAAATGAAAATGTTTCGATCACACAAATGACAGCAGGAGCAAAAGGAGAGTTGAAGAGTGCAGATATATGTAAAGAAAATACCCTGCAGGCTAAACCAGAATGACACGGTGGACAGCCTGTTCTCAGTGCTGATAACTTTTGATGCAGCTCAGGTCTGCTTTTGGCTGGATGTGAAGCGTGGTTTGGCCGAGCAGGTTCCTGAAGTTTATGAAAACTTCAAAGCTTTGAGCACAAGAAGGTAAAGAATTGTTTAGTGTGTATGTTTGAGGAGCTCGTGTGTGACTCCTGAATCAGTCCATCTGATACCTCTTACGGAAGAGTGAGGATCCAAGAGCCAAGAAGTTATAATCTTGCATTTTGACCTACTGTACTAATTTCAGGGAGAGTACAGATAAAACTGTGAGGATGGGAGGCCAGGCTTGTGGGACTGGCCTCATAAAAGCACTGTTTACATTTACCTTTTCAAAAGGCATCAGCGTTGTTTCAACAAAAGGAGATGATTTGTGGTGCAGTGTCTAAAATACCATGTCACTGTGGAAGAGATCCAGAACACATTGCTGAGCACTGCTTGCCTTCCTAAAAATCTCTCCTCTGTTCTGTGTGGTGCACAGAACTTCTTGTTCTCAGCCTCTGCTTTTGAGTCTGCCTCAGACTATGAAAAATTCCACCTAAGCTAAAGGTGAAAGTGACTTATAAGAGCAATTATATAACTATTAGCCAATATTCCAGACTTATTTGCTGTCTGACTTTAATTAATCAAAAATAGGAAGACTCTAACAGTTCTAAACACTGGTGAAGCCACTGACTGCAATTCCAAAAAGGGCCATAATTCCTGTTTTGCAGAATGCATATTTTCTTAGCAATTAAAAAGATCTTTCCGGTCTTATATTGTTTATGAAAATATATTTGCAGCATATGCTGACTATTTAGTTTAATAGATTTCTTCCTAATCAAGTGTGAACAGTATTTTTAACTGAAGAAGTTCTAATACAGCCTTGCTTAGTACAGGAATTTGCCTTCCAGACAACACTGTCCAAAATTCTTAATATGCATTCATCATGTTGGAGCAGTGATAAAATAAGGCATGAAGTAGAAGCCTTACTTTTAGCTTTTTGTTGTTCCTAACTTCCTTTATGACAGCTGTGCCACTTCATAGTTATAAGTCAGTTTAGTTAAAGGGACACGAGGATGGATTTTTTTTTAAGACTTTAATATTTTAGCACTTAATTTTCTGATTATTTCGATGACTTCCAACCATGGTAATACCAGGATGACCGTGGTGATCCCAGTAAGATAAACCCCACCAGACTCATTTGATAACAGGGCATTGCAGTCGTGATCTAAACAAGAGGCTGTTAATGAAATGTAGGATAAGAACCAGCTCTGACACTTGGCATCTTTCACAACGTCCAGCAAATGTTTTCCTGATCCTTCCACAGGGAGGGGAAGGGGATTTTTCTTTATCATTGACATACTGGTCTCCAAATTGAGCTTTGCAGATGCAAATGCACAGTCTGGTGACCAGTTTGCCAGCTGAAAGGCGATTTTTGAGGAAAAAAAGAGTCCAATATAAGAATGTTACATGTTGGCTGCTGCATTTTGCTGTGTGCAGTAGTGCCAGGATGCAGCCTGGGAGAGCAGGAGGAGAGGGCAGATTCCCTCTGTAGGCTCCCCTGAAGTGGGAGGATTTACAGTGGAACTCATCCTTCTTGAACCTGGGAAGGGTAATAAATCTGTCAGAAATGATGTGGAAACTTAGTAAAAAGGACAGCAAAAATGAAAATATTTTGATCACACAAATGACAGCAGGAGCAAAAGGAGAGTTGAAGAGGGCAGATATATGTAAAGAAAATACCCTGCAGGCTAAACCAGAATGACACGGTGGAAAGGCAGGGTGGGATGTCTTGTGAGGCTCAGCTGTAGGTGTGCCTGGCTCCTCCCTGCCATCCCCCGGGTGTATTTTCTGCTGCAGGCTGCTTGGTGCTGTTGTGCTCCATCCCGAGCTGTCCTGCAGGCACAGGCTCCTCAGAGCCAAGCTCAGTTCCTCGAAGGGGAGGAATAATCTGGCTTTTAGATGGTCCTGACGTGGACAGAACAGCAGCAGCAGTGAAGACAACAAAGCTGGCAGCCTTCCAGTCTCCTGCCAAGTTACTCCTTTCTCCAGCTCATCCCCTGACAAAACACATCATCCATGATAAACTGTGAACAAATAAACACATCTGCAGCCTGCCAGCACAGCGGGGCACTTTCATTCTTCATGTCAGGGAGCTACCTAAGAGAATAAATGTCAGGTAAAATGACACTTTCTAGGTAAAGTAACACTTAAAAATCATGATGATAGACATGCATTTAGAAGAAATCATCTTGGGTCCTTATATCTAGAGTAAAGAATCGGATAGCTAAAATTATTTCCTTTATTGGCTAATTAGACTTTCTTGATTTGTGGCAGCGGTGTGAGACACTCAGCAATTATCTGAGTGCAGAAGAGGTCTGTTTGGTGCAGGGTGGCTCGCTCCTCTTTAACAGAGAATTTTAATTTTTCTTTAATAGGAGTAATTGGAGCAGATGTGAAAGGACATAACCTTCCATGTGAGAACCAGCCCATTACATCCCGAGTCGCTATGATCTGTGGAACATCTTCGTGCCACATGGGGGTAGGTTGTATGTGTCATCCTAATTTGTGCAGAATTTACTAACTTACGTTTTTGAAGGGAAAATTGACCTTTGTCCTTCTCACCCCGTTCTTTTTTCCTTGAATTTTTTTTTTTTCTGGTAACTCTATCTTTACCTTTTGGATATTAATTATAAATTACCGTGCATTTGCTATGAAGCAAGAACTTTAATAGTAGTAGAAATCAATACTGAAAAATGACATGGAAAGTAAAAACCACGATGCCAGAGTGGCTTAAAGAGCAGCCTGAAATCTGAGCCAAAGCCTGAGCCTGAGTTATCTGTGACAGGCCTGTCACTAATGTGTTACAGAAAAGTGTCTTTGGAGAAGGAGTGCCCGTCTCCAGTCACAGCCCTGCTCCCCCACCTCCTCCCTTAATCAATATAAATCCTTCTCCCTCTGAAAATTGCCATGGTGTACAGAATTATGAGACGTATCATGACTAAAAAGAAAGAAAAGCCCCCAATAAGCAGTTTTCACTCTGCTAATTTTTTTTCTCGGTGAATTAATACAAAAGCTTTCTCTGAGATTGCAATTAAAATTTAGTGTCTGCTTTTGAAATTTATACCATTTTAAAATGTATGAGTCTGAGAGCATTCCATTTAGATAAGTACCCTTTTTCTGCCACATTTTTTATTTAAAACTCATTTTGGTCTTAAATTTAGAATGATTAGAACTTGGATTTTTCCAAAAGGAGCAAATGGCAAATGGGAGTGCCAGAGGTGTTGGAGAGGACTGACATGCTTTCTGGAGAAAGCTCCAGGAGAGAAAAAGAAAAGAGGCTGATAATAAAACATCAGGCTTAGCAATAAGTTGTCTCTGTAGTAAGAGCATGAATTCACAGTGATCTTGAGCATGAATAAATCGTGATCTTGTCACATGGATTGTCGTTCAGCAAAGCATTTTAGCACGTGATTGAATTTAAAGACGTGAATAATCCCACTATTGTGAAGCAGAGCATTGAGCTTAAGTCCCGCAGACCAACTGGAACATATTTTGGTTCCTTCCAAAACAAAACAAAAGTTTCAAGCTTCAAACTCCACGACTCTTGGCTTGCTCTGTCTTGGAAATAAAATTCCACTGGTACCTGTGTGTCTGTCACAGTGCAGGTGGGGCACCTTGGGGGAAGAGCTCACCCTCCGAGCCCTGCCTCTGCTTTCATTATTTCCAGCTTTCCTGATGGAGGTTTCTGCCCTTTCAGTAGAAGCTGTTTGAGTGAACTCTTCCTAACCTGTCTCATTTAGCTGAGTTAGTTGAAATTGTTAAAATGAGTTCATGGAGACGTAGTGCTGGACTGCAGTGAGCTGAGGAGCTCACAGGCAGCTTCCCCCAAAGGTCTAAGGGCAGTGTTGGGTAGCTGGCAGTGGGCCAGCTGGCTCTGGCTCGTTCCTTTAGTACAACCAGCCCTGGAGGAGGACACGTGTGTGGTTATTTAGTCATTTTTGATGTTTGTACATTGGTAAGTTCTAACATACAGCCAGTTCACAGCAGTGGATTGTTTGGCTTCCCAAACTGGAGCACGGCACACCAATATTAACACGTTTTGTGTGCACTCTGCACAACCAGGAGAGTTGTGGCCCCATTAAATATGCTAATGAAGCAAATGGGATGGGATAAAATCCGTGTTGATGTTCTGTCATCAAAGCAACCCCAAAGCTGAACACAGACTGCACGAGGCAGAACCTTTTAAGGCTCTTAATCACTTCAGTTCAAACTCAGGAACTGCTTGTGCAGTTTTTGCCAAATTTAAGTAGATTTTTACTTAAATCTACCTACTCAGCATTTTATAATCATTTCCTTAACTGCCTGCCTTCACTCATCTGCACAGGGAGGGGTATAACTTATTGTCTAGCCGGCAGACAATAAGTAAATTCTAAACTTCTCTGGATCTAATCTGTGGAAGGATTTTTTAGTTTTCTGTTCTTTTATCTATTACCTGCCCAGGCTGCATGAAGTGGAGCACACAGAGCAGTTGTATTTGTGTTTTAATGAGACCTATATGCAGCTGCATTTGGCCAAAATTAGCTGTTCCTTTTTTTAATTAGGGCCATAAAACGAAAGTATATTATACTTGTGTTTTGATAGAAATATATATTTTTCTCTCTCCGTGTGCACCAAGGGACCCTGAGGGCTGCAGAGATTAATCATCGAGTTTAATTTAATGCAGTGGGAGAGAGACCTGTGTGGTCAGGCGGGCATTAAAAAGTGCCTTTGATGTGCCTCAGGTGCACCGAGCCCCAGTGAGCCAGCAACAATAATACCTTTGTGAGATGATCAGAGAGGAGAGCGGGAGAAAATGGCCTGTGTGGAAACTCAAGGCCGTCCTTTGTTGTGGTTCTGGCAGAAGAAGGAGCCAACTGTCAGGAGAAATCCAGCAAACAGAAAGCAGGGGGAAAGGAGGGCTGGGTTTCTTTTAAGGGGCCGTAACAGGAAACTGTTCAAAATCATCTGCAATGCCTTTCCTTTCCATCCCTTCCTCCTCCTCCTCCTCTGGTCAGGGGAACTGCTCTGGTATCTGTGTGTTGGTACAGTAGTTCCATTCTCTAGACCGAGTACTCCATGAGTCACAGGAGCAGGTAATGCTTGAACACAGCATTTACTTCAAACTTGCAGAGAAACTGCTCCTTGACCCAGTTTTCATTACCTCCAGGACTCCAGAGATCTTAAACAAAAGACTTTGCTAATCATGCCTTTGATATTTTAGAAAGTACAAATGTGGGACCTAATTTTACTCATGGCTATAATAGTTTAATTTGTGGTGGAACTGCCATTTTTAAGCGAGGATACGCTTTTTGGAATTAACCACTGGCAGTTTGGGGTAACCAAATGCACACAAAGAATTTTTTTTTGTTTCTGTTGAATAGCTCATGAAAGCAGCAAAATGCACGTTGTAATTAGGTTATTGACCCCAGCCCAGGTCTGAGCTGTTGGTTGCTGAAAGTCACTGCCACCTCAGGGCTCATCCATTATCCATGAGGAAAAAGAAAAGAAAAGATGGTTTTCAGAATATTTTTGGACAGTTATGCATTTTACATGATTCTCTGCTGCCTCCTTTGCCCTAGCAAAAGACATGGGCAGAATTTGCATTTGGCATGGCAAATAAACTGTTCTTTCACTGGTGAAGGATTGTCCCCTTGTTTTGGGGCTGGGATTTACCCCTTCAGCTCTGATCTGTGTGCCCAAGGGTATTCCCTGACTTTTCCTGGGTGGGCTGCCATCCTGCTTTGCAGGCTCTGAGCTCCAGCACCAACACTTGGCTCTGGAACTTTGGGAGCTTTTCCCTGTGTAGCCATGGTGACTGCACAAAATGTGTGAGTGTTTTTTCCCCAGCAAAATCCCAGCAGGTTTGAGGCACTGAAACAGGAGCTTTGCCTGTTATTCCTAACTTGTAGT
The DNA here is from genome assembly GCF_009819655.1 of Sylvia atricapilla. Lineage (NCBI taxonomy): Eukaryota > Metazoa > Chordata > Aves > Passeriformes > Sylviidae > Sylvia > Sylvia atricapilla. The sequence continues at coordinate 27,172,584 of NC_089148.1, read as the reverse complement.
TTGCATGGGTCTAACAGACATGTCCCAACTTCTGGGAATAAGGTAGTTGGTTTCCCTAAAAGCCTGTCTCCCTGCCAGTGTCTTGGGGTTTTATGGGGGATTTTAAAGGTTTCAAAAATGCTTTTTCTTCTGAAGCCTTTATGTGATCAGGAGGTTTTCAGGCACAGATTTCTGTATTCCCATGTCCCAGTCCTGGACACAAGAGTGCTTTTGCAGGGCAGAGTTGTACCATCATGAAAATATTCGTTGTTCTTGGTTCAACACCTTTTGTGATTCCCAGCTGAAGAAAGTAGGCAGGGCAGCTTCCAGTGGGAACAGGGTCTGGCCTAATTTTAGCTTATTGGTGGGGAGAATCTGAATTTGCTGGTATTTTGAGTCCCAAATGCACAAGGTTTGCGTTTCCTTCTCTCTAGAGTTGCTATTATTATTATTTTTTTTTCTGTCTTCATTGGGTGCTATGGTCTGTGTTCTTCAGTCATTCCTTCTTTATCAGTTTTCTGTATTCAACACCTCTTTTGGGGGTGATTGTCAAGGAATCTCTCAAGTTTTGATGCAATCTCTTCTTTTGCATCTGCTTTTGTTACTTCTGTGACTCTTGGCATTGGGAATGGACTCACCTGGCTTGGTGCACTATTCATTTTTCCCTGGGTGATAATGTGCCTGTGGTTTGAACTGTATCATTTAGTAATTTTTTTTTTCTAATTGGAGAGGCACAAGTAATTTATCTTCTACCTCTTCAAATTTAATACATGATCTAAAAGACAGAGCAACAACTCCATGAACGCCAAAATGAAGAGATCATTTTGCTGTCCCAACGTTTACTATGGATTATCTCAGGAAGAAAATCCCATACTCTCACTAAGCCTGACCAGCCTTTGAGTGTTTTCTGCTGAAGGAACTCCAGCCCAATTTGCTTATTCTAAATTTGTTCATTTGATTCTCGTGATGACTGGCGAACACAATGGAGCTCCTTTGCTCCACAATATCCGCCCGAGCTGCCAGCTTTGTTCACACAAACCGAGTGTTAAGCACGTTTCCAGCCCCAGAGCATGCACAGTACGTGTCCTTTGCAGTACACCCTGGAGAGGAGACGGCAGAGCCGCGCTGGCTCCGAGTGTTCTCTGCTCATCTCTGCTCTCAGTGGGAGCCGGACCAGCAAGTGCATTCAGTGTGTTTTGGCTCTGATAGCAGTGTCCTCTGCGGAGCACGCCACGTTGTTACAGCACAGCCTTTGGAGGTGTCACCGCGCTCCCAGCAGTGACCAGGGAAAAGCTCCGGCGGGTGGCAGCGCTGGAGTCCCCACGTCCTCTGCAGCCCCCGAGGGGACAGGGGACAGCCCCTGCCAGCCCCGGCACAGGCAGCGATCTGTCCTTCTCCTGCCCAGGGAAAGGAGCGGGGTTTTGGGGAGGGTCAGGCGAGAGGGAGAAGTGGAGCAGGAATGCAGGAGGGGAAAAAAAAATATAAAACCAAAAGCGAACCTAGTGAGGCTGGGGACAGCCCGGGCGAGTTTGGGAAATGATCTGTTGTGGGAGCTTTATGGAATTGATAAGCGCCTGTCCTCCTGATTTTTGAATGTTCCTGCCCCCTGTGAAGCCTGCTCTGCTTATTTGTGACAGCGAATATCTATCTAATGCTCCGCACTGAGCCCCAGAGCCTTTGGGGTGGAGAAGGAACCGGGAGCCTCTCCCTCCTCTGTCCTCATTCGGCACAGCTCTGCTGCTTCCATATCGCGTTTGGCAGCAGTCACAGTGCTGACTTCCCGGCTAATGAAGATGTTTTACATTTAGGGAAAGGCTGCATGAAATGAAAACCACATTTACTTCACAACTGTTGTTGCAGGTTGCCCGTCCTTGGTGCACACAGATTTAGGCTCGTGTAGAAAAGGTCACAGAGCCTCTTTTGGTGCCTCTTCAGCCAGTGGCCTTAAAAGGGTTCTAAATCCGTAAAATTGCCACCTTCTTTTACTTGTCCCTCAAAGAACTCCTCCACACCCTTTTTTAATGAAACTCTCCTGTTCCATGTTCCAGCATCCTCACTTTCAAAAAGAAACAAACACAACTGTAATATCCCCATTGCTGGCATTAATTTGCTGCTGTATGCTTTGCTTGCTTTGTTTTGTTTTTAAAAAAGCAAGAAGCAAAATATTTCTGCTAGCAGGGCATATAAAAGATTGTTGCTTTTCTGACCTCCCTATTATATTAATAAAAGCTAGGAAGACTTCAGTAGTGGTGGGAGATCATGTGCAGGCAGCCTCCAAAACCCAAAGCACTTACTTGCAGAACTAGTAAACCACAAAGCTTAAGATCTTGAAATGTAAATAGGAAGTTGGAGAGTTTACTTTAGAGCCAGCAGTGGTGAGTCTGTACAATGTTTATTTCTGCTTGCCTCCCAGCCTTTCCTAAAGCTTGGCAGAGATGAAAGGGAGCCTTTCTCAGCGAGTTATTAAAGGTTTTTGTTATGAGCAAGATTCCTTTGTTCCTGGCCTGGCATAATTCAAAGCTCAGGTATGCCTTGGTGACGGGGAGAATGGGATGTTCCTATTTAGCATGTGCCAGTCCAGAGACATCAAAGTTTTGCACCCCAGTGCTTTGCTGGTAATCAACCTATGCAGGGGAACGTAGCTGAAAGTAATTTAATCTCTATTGTACATAAACTAGATAATGCACAGTAACATTCCCACAAAACTGTACATTCAACTCTCCTTGCCTTTTGTGAGCAGATCAGTTGAGTTCAAAGACTCGAATAATAGATGTGGACAGAGAGAAGGCTTTGAAAAGTGCTCTGCTTGGAGAACCATGAAGGCTGATACTCGAGAGGCAGCTCACTGGCATCAGTGGGAGCTTTGAAAATTCCAACACACACAGTGCTTTCCACGCTGGGGTTCACTGCAAGCTGCCCGTGTGACACAGAGGATCAGGGTGTTGGATTTAGGGTACTGAGCCTTCAGAGCCCAGAGCAGCTGTGGCTGCCCCATCCCTGGAAATGTCCAAGGCCAGGCTGGATGGGGCTTGGAGCAACCTGAGACAGTGGAAGTTCTCCCTGCCCATGGCAGGGGGTGGAAGTGGATGATCTCTAAAGTCCTTTCCAACCCAAACCATGACTGTTTCTGCAGTTTCTGTAGCTGGGCTTTCCAGGTCTCTGTGCTAACAGGGCTCCTCTCCTGCTCTTCACTCCTTTCCCCAAGTTCTGCCTTAGGAAGGGTGAGCAAGAGAGACTGAGCTTCTTACATTCTTATGTTGACACTACAAAGATTTAGCTGGTCTGGCTGCTGGAAACATTGGGCTGCAGAGTTTGGGCCCCTCTGCTTAAAGCAATGTGGGATTGAGGGTTACCTGTTATTAGATCAAGCCCTCAACCCACCTTACACCTTCATTTCTTAACTGTAACAGCTGTGTATTTTAATAGGACTTGGGGAATTTGCTTCTTTTGTGGTAGGAGGGAGGTTGCATTCTGTATTATGTGATCCTGGGTAAGTTAAATGCATGTCTTCCTTCACTGCTGTCCATGTGACAACATCACTCCTTTGTAGGGGACAGGACAAAGCAACTTACTTTTGATTTGTTGTTCAAGTAGCAATATTCTAATTGTTGTTCACTGAAGTCCAGCAGCAGCCTTTCATTGTAACAGAAGACTTTTGGTTTTCCTTTCCTGTGCTCTTCAGAGTGATGCTGTCGGGTCTGACAGGTGCAACACTCCCATGGAGGCTGCAGGGTAACCAAATCTGATCACTCCTCTCTACACCCAGAAGGATGGATTGGCCTGAAGCCCAAAGCCTTGAGCAACCCTAACTGTCTTCCAGGAGTGTTGTGCTCCAAGGAGAACTGCATAGGGGATTTTTCTCAGGTCACAAGCACACAAATGTATAATAAGTGACCTTTCCAGATCCCTTGTCTCTCTTGTTTTTGTGAGTAGGCATGGATTTATTGAACAGCCTGCTTGCTCTGTGTGTCTAGATCTCAGGGAGAACAAAAAGGACTCAATTTTCTGCTCTTTTTCTTGCAATGACTGTAAAAGAATGACTAAAATATAAATTAAATGAGATATGATAAGGGATATTCTTGGTCGTCTCTTGGATGGTGTCTGGGCCCTGGAACGATGAAATGGAATTTTTAAGGGAATACAGTAATTGTATAAAAAAACAGCTTAAGTTTTAAAATTTTGGAATTAGGCTTATTTGCAGTGAGGATTGTGAAAGTTGAGGTCAAAATCCCATGTTTTGTTTAGTGAGTTGGTTTGCTCTGTGATTCTGTCAGATTATTGCCTTTCCTTAGTTCCCTCACTGGCACTACGAGCACGAGGCTGAAGCTGTGCAGACAAACATCTTTCCAATGCAAGGCAGTTCCCCCACTCAAGCAAATTCTGTCAGTCTTTGGGCACCAGGCCTCTTATTATGACTTTTCCCCTCCATTTCCAGTTCTGTTCATCGTCTCATGAATCAGTAGTTCTTCATCTGATTTCCTTGTTGCTGTTCCAGCTGTGAATGGGGCAATATCTTGGATGGGACAAGTTTCTTTTAGGGAGAAAGTAAATCTCTTCTCATATAATCCCTCTGGAAGCAAAGTGGGGAGAAGCATTAGCTGCTTTTTTCCCAATGTCAGCTGGGAATCACAGTTTATGCTGAGTTCATTGTTTATAGCTGTGGGTGAAGGCCTGAGGTTCTCTCTCACTGTTTACTCTGTCCTTGGGAATTTGTCTCAGTAAGTAAGGGCAGAATAAACACTGGGTAAGGTTCCTCAGGATTTATCCATTTAGTTATTCAAATGTTTAAAAAAAAATGTTTTAAATAGTGTGTGAATGCATGTCCCACATAATGTGAATCTGCTTCCAGCTCCGGGGTATTGCAGAGGATTTGTTGAACTGCAGGCATGATACTGTTGTTGGTACTTGGATAATGGGGAAAAAGGAAAATCTCTACAATGAAATATATTATGCAATAAATAAATAAGAAAGGTGTGTGGGAAGAGCATCCAGCCACAGTGACAAGGACTGGGTCTGCCTGGGAACCCTCAGAGCTTGGCTGGGGGTCTTGGAGGGCTCTTCTCAAGTGCCAGGGAGGGGCAGAGTTTGTTTTGCAATTTGTGGCGTAGCTGTTCCATGTGAACGATTCCCAACCTTTCCGTTTGGGATGAGGTCTCAGTAGTCTCCTAAAATAAGATTCTGCTGCAACTAATATCTGAGACATGTTTGTTTAGGAACCAGAACTGAAGGTTGGAGGGCTATGAGTTACAGGAATAATTCTGAGGCTTAAAAAACTCCAATGTTCTTGTAAGAGACTTGCACTGGTCTCTAACTTGTCATTATAGTGAATTTATTTTCTACTGCACGAATGGAGCTTTTGTTCATGAAAACTGGGGGTTGTTTGCAGTATCAGTCACTTCTGAAGACTTGGTTCCTTGTGTTGGTTGAAAGTAAGAACAGAAATTTGCTTGAACTTCATCTCACTGGAGGCTGGGAGGGCGTTTTTGTGTAAATTATTGTATATTTCCTCTATTTCTATGATCTTCCCTGAGACACTTGTTACTGCCCACTGTTAACAACAGGTTATATATGGCTTTTGGGATAGGTCTTTATTTTTTTATACGTGAGAAGAGTTAGTTCACAGTGTGATGAGCTTTAAGGGATTTGACTTTCCATGGCAGCAAATTGTAGTGTTATCAAGTGCAGAATTAAAATGGCTGCGCTGGAAGATTTATAATCTTCACACAAACTGGCATTTTGTGACAGCGAATATCTATCACTGGAGGAGAAGTAAAAATAAATGGGTGGAATAAATGGCTGTAGCTCACTTGAGGCCCTGGATCCCCAGTGAACTATTGTTTTGAGAGGCACAGAAGTAACTGCAGTGAGTCACAGAGCAGCACTGCTGCAGAAGGGTCCAGAACAGCATTTCAGCAAGGACACAAGGAGAAGCCGTGGGGTAACCAGACAACCTCTCAGCCCATTTATCAAAGCACTTGTAGTTCCCTTTTCAAGTAAGGCGACACAGTAAATATGAGTTAAAAAAAAAAAAAAGGTTAATGTGTATATCTGTATCCAGACATTTCACTAAATAAAACAATAAAATAAATCAATGCAGAACTGTTAGTGCTTAAGTGCTTAGCAAAAAAGCGTCTGAATCCATCACAAACATGGGCTTTTTTTTTTTTTTTCCTGTTTTGGATTTTGAAAACAATTTAGTAGATTAAAGGTCTTTTTTTACCAATTTCTGAAAGAAACCTTGACCTTTGGGAATACAAAGAAAAGGATCATAGGCTACTGTGTGTCCATCGTGTACTTTCCCAAGCTGAAACATAAATAAGCTTAGTGTTAATGGATACTGATAAAAAGCAGAAGTAAATGGATGTGAACATTTAAACTTGGAACAGTCAAAATTAATCTAATTTAAAGGGTTTGCTGCAAAGCTGAGTGTTCAATCAGGGTCCCTGACAAGACTTTTGAAGTTCTTGCATCTCAGATTTAGGCAGAAGGAAATGGTGGATGTTGGCTGAGTCTGGAATGATCACCCCTGCATTCAATCCCCTTTAACTTCTTCCAGAGCTGAAACTTTCAAGTCGCCCCAGGCTTAATTCCAGGTTTGCTTCCTGGAATAATCAGGAGCTTAACCTCACACACAAGGAACACAAACTTCACAGGGGTTCAGACTTTCTATGGAGGACACCAGGATTGTGTTTTCGATGTCCAGGGACAGTTCCAGAGGCAGATGCTGTACTTAGACTTGTCTGTTCTCCTGGAGACGCCTCTCATCAATGGCTCTGAGTGACCTGATAATGTGACACTGCTCCTGAGACCCTCCTGGGTTCTCCTTGTGCTGATGCAGAACTTTGATTTCCCTTCTCCAGCCCCTCTCTGGGAATGGTTCCCTGTTCTTGAGTCTGATCTCTCAGCCATCTGACAGTGCCTGATGAAACCCTTCATTCTACAAAGCAAACAGCGCCATTGGTCTACAAAGAAAACATGGACACCTGAGCCTTTTTGGGTTATGACATTTTTCAGTCGATTGTTGGATCCCAGCTGATCCAGGACTTGCCTCTTTCTGACAGGATCCAGCTTCCCAAGGTGTTCCTCTCTTCCCTCATGTGTGGGGTTTGTGACCCCGATTCACAGATATGGCTCAAGGATTTTTGGTGTTTCCTGGGTGAACTGCGCCCACATGAGTGGAAAGCTGGGAGTCTGCTGCTCACAGTGGCTGGGGAAAGTCCTGGTCAGGAGATTGCTGGCAGAAGATCTCATAGAAGGTTGAGAACTTTGTGTCTATTCCACAGCACTGATTTTTATATTTCCCCTCTCTAATTGTTCCTCTCAAAGTGGCTACAGGCGGCCTGGTAAGCTGGTTAATTAATGCTTCTGATATAGCTATAATTAAGTCATGCTCCTCTTCCAGCTTGTGCTTTAAGTGGCCAACTTCCAAATGCTCGTGTCCCATTACAGCTCCCATCTTCTGCAAAGAACAGGTAAAATTCAGCAAAGAACTGGAACAGGACTTGAGGAACACGTTCAGACATGGCCCTCTCAGCTTCTCTTTTATGAAAATCTCACCATTTTTTACTTAGTTTATAGTAAGGAAAACAAAATGAAGAGCATTTTATGCTTCCAGCATGAATTTCTTTTCCCCCCACCTCGGTTTTCTATTCTGCTTTTGAATTTAAAGGTTTGAGTGCAAAGAGACAAAGTCAAAAGTTTACAGTAGGAGAGGTAGGTACAAGTCTTGCTCTCTATTCTCCCCTTGGGAAAATGGCAGGATTTTATAATGTGAAAAGTTATATATTGTTCTACTTAAAACAAATATCAGTTGTCCAGCTCCAGCTTGGCTGGTTAATGTTTAAAGCTGATATCATTGCCAGCTTGCTTCTTTCATAAGACTGGTATTAAAAAAAAAAAAAAAGGCAAAACTAAGATTTTAAAAATCCTTTTGTGCGATCGTGAAATAAGAGTAGGGGCAGATGAAGAAATGAGCTGAATAATCTACAGTGTGTATTTGTACCGTGTCAGCAACTCCCCAGCAGCACTCCTGGCCCTGGTTTCCTGTGGAATGTGCCAGGTCCCTGGGATCTGTCACACCATACACCACACAGAGATGATGAGTAGAGGTGGTTTTGCTGGGCAACTGACCTCCAAAGTTTGCCCAATAATAATTTATTCATGTGGCTGTACCCTAAGACATTCTAATGCCAAACATACCTTGGGCTGAAAATTGATGCAGCCCATTGGAAAAAATCCCCAGAGCCAGCTCAGATGGAGAGGCTGGGCCTGGCTGCTGCCTGAAAATGGGCCTCAGGAGGTGCAGGGGGTCACAGCAGTGAGTTAGTCCAGCCCCAGAGCATCCACTGGCAGAAGCTTTTCTCACAAATGCAGCTTCAAACTGGTTTTAATGGCAGATCTCCAGAAAAGCTGCTCATACAAGTGCAGTCTCTGACCTCTTTCTTCCCTGCCTGATCTGTCCCATTTTTAAAATACAGTGGAGTGAAATACGGGTGGGTTTTTTTGGGTTTTTTTTTGCTAAATGTGATTTTTTGTCGTTGTCAGTTTTAAACAACCTTTTAATTGATGTGTTCTAACTTTTAAGAGCTGGTATCTTCCTCATCTTCTCCTTCTCTAGGTGAATTTATCTTTATACCAGTAAATATAAACTACTTCTGGTCTAGATTAATTCCTCTTTATACCAATAAATATAAACTCGGTAAAAGCTGAGTAACTAATATTGTCATGACTCGACTTATTCTTTTATTAAAAATCATAAGTTTTAATTTTTTTTTCAAATACCTTTCCTTATTCAGCCTTGAAAAAAAAATCTAACTGTGCAAATGTTTAATAAACTGGGTGAAGTTTTACTCAAATTAATTCTTGTTAGATATAGAGCTGGGGTACAGTATATAGTCCCAATGTATAACTCACCTGAAATCTTTTCAGAGATGAAGCAATCAAGTTGCCCTGGGAGTGTGGTTTCTTTATTGCACATTAATCACATACCTGGTTTGGCCTCTGCTTTGTAGACCAGTTAATGTTTTATGGAGAATTCAGAAAATTAGAAATAGTTCTGCGTGTGTGTCATTCACATTTTGCTGCCCTTCTCACACAGGTTGCTCCTTGGAGTAAGAGGTAACAGTAATCCCCAGGAATCCATTTGTGTCTCCTAGTTTTAGGTTGCGCTGAGAGTTTTGTCTGGGAGGTAATTAATACAGGGATTGAATTTTCCAGCTCTCTGTGGCATAGCCTTGGCAATAAGTGATGAGGTGCATGTTCAGTGGGGCATTCATGGAAGTGTTTTGTGTGTCCTAAGCCAGAATTCTTCAGCTGCCAGTCGACAGGTTACCAAAACCATCCGTGGGTGGGTGAGCTCAGCACAACCCCAAAGTCCTCGTTCTCTCTCTGTTGTTGTTGTCACTTGTGTGACTCCCATCCTTCCAGTGGGATAAAGTGAGCTCTGTGCAGAAATTTCTGTGGTCTGGTCTTAATATCAGGGCAGAGTAAATCTGTCACCCAGGGTGGCTCAGGGGATGCCAGCCTGTCACGTGGAGCAGAGCTGGTGACTTGCCCACCACAAACTATGCAGCTGCATAGCAAACCCGTGATGGCCAGGGGACTTGAGCTTAAAATATAAGCAAATAAATTGCTGGCAGTGTATGACCTGTAGGAATCAGAATATTAATATATTTTATTTTCCTTTGTGTCCTGAAGTACATTTCTTGTGTTCCAAGACCTTATTTTCTTAAATATATCTTACATCAGGCTGAAGCTAGAATACTGTTTTGTGTTTAGGATGTGATTACTACTAATAGACATATTTTAAGAAGTTGACTTGGTGCACCATACATTTAACTTAGAAAATAGCCTCCAGAGTTATGGGGAAGCTTAGTTTTAAACCCATTTAGTGCTTGAGAAATAATGCCAGGATGGCAGTTTTAGAGTAGGCATCAGTTCACTGAAAACACCATTTCATGCCCCAGCACTGCCCAGTTTATATATATGTATATATATCTATATGCCACCAGCAAGTGCAGTTATTAAATCACACATTCAGTAGCTATTACTGTGACCTAAGTTTGAACCAGAAACCTAGAAATGAAACATTCTTGGGTTTCCCTTTGAGTTCTTTCCTTTTTTTTTTTTTTTTTTCATGAATCTCTTTCATTCTTTGTCAGAGTTGGGGTCGAGTAGCTCTATAAGACCCATCTGTCAGCAGAAGCAAAATGATACAGTTTTCTTAATGCAGGTTTTTATGCATCGATGTAAAGCCTCTGAATTGAATGACTGTCAGTATTCTCAATCCACAGTCAGTCAGAAACTTTGGAAGTTAAAAGTCAGCAGAAAAATTAAAGAAAGTATTTGACTTGTCAATGATCAAAGTGCAGAACTGTAAAGAGCATTTATTAGTTGGTGACTGATTTGGTGCTTTTCCTTGTTTCTTTCTCTGCTCTCTCCCTTAATATCTTAGATCTTTTCTTCATACCTGTCCTTAGCCTAACAAAAGCAGCTGTTACTCTGAATTCCTGGCAATAGAAGCTGATAAGCGAGGTGATTTTCAAACAAATTTTCTGACCTAGCTTCTCCTTGGCAAATAATTACCTTAAAAAGTTCTGACTCTAACGTGACTCTCTAAAAGTAGAATAAAGGATTAAACTTGCTTTCATGGAAGTGAGTGTAAGTCAAGAACAGTCCCACAGAAATGATTTCCTGTCTCTGTGGCATATTGCAAGTAAATAGAGAATCTGATAGTGATAGCAGAATGCTGCCACATATCAGAAGCTCAGTATCAAAAAGCAGAAATTAAAATGGCAGAAGGTGGATATAGAAGTGTGCCTTGTTAATATAAGCAAAACTTTGCTTTTCAGGTAACAGCCAAATTCGCCAAATTCTCTGTCAGTTTTATTGAAGGAGCTTGTGTTAGCTTACACCAGCGACAGATGGTGTCAAACTGGGGAAGAAAATTCTGCTGAAATTCATACTTGCACAGAACTGCTCTCTCCAGCGTGGTGTGTTTTACTTTGTCTTGTCTCTGATTGCCGTAACATTTACATAAAGCTGAGGAGGAAAACACAAGCATGTGCCTGAGCATTATGGCTGGTCCAGGAAAACAAAGCCAAGTGAAACAAATCTCCCAGTGCCACTTGCTCATTTGGTGGCGTGGCTGGGTGCCCTGGTGATGCTTGTCTGTGAAGGTCTGTGCTCTGTCCTGTCCTTTGATCCAGGGACAGTCCTGAACTTGGCTTAAAGGCACTGACTCCTCTGATTCACTCACATGAGCTGTGAATTAGCCTCTCCTGCTTTTTTTGCCAGGTAGACTTTTATCACAGAAGTGGGATTTTTTTTTTTGCCTGCCTTTGTTTTAAAGGGAGAGGCAAGTGGGAAGGACTAATCTAAATTAAATACATTACAGATCTCGTATTAATGCCATTTAAGCAGGTCCTTTCTTAATTTACCTTAGTTCTATGTAGCCTTTTATATTTTAGAAACATTTTTCATTTCTGTGGGCTGCCAGATGTGCTGCTGATACCTTCTGATCTTAGGTAGTTTGACACTGATTTTCCCAGCGCACGCCAGGGTTCAAGTCTGGCCTGTAACTCATCCAAATGATCTATTCATAACAAAAAGTGCCTTCTGGCAGTTGCACCGCAGCTGAATATTGTTAAACTGAATTCATCCTTTCATTTGTTTCTGATTGCTCTATAATGTTTACATATCTCACATATTAGTACGATCTTTTATGAAGCACACGCTGAGGTTAAACCCGCCCGGAGAGAACTTTATTTCCCTTCTTCTCCCTTTCAGGAGGTGTGGAACTCTTTATCCCGTGGAATGAGCAGAAATCTTGGAACTGCTCTGTGCTCGTTTCATCCAAAAGGCCGGGGCTGAGCAGGCAGGAATGTGTGTGTGTGTTGGGGAGGCAGGGAAAGGTGACATTTCCTGCCACAAAAGGATTGTCCCCCGTCCCCTGGCAGAGTGACTGCGAGGTGGAATTGCATGTCTGGGTGTAATCCTTGTCGAAGCTGGCACCATCAGCCAGGAGGGCAACAGTCCCTGTGTGAACACGTTCAGCCTGAAGTATTTATAGATGCAGCTTATGACTCAAAGTCTGAACAGGTTCAGATTCCTCCCGTCTTCTCTCTTCAAATTCCTGCTGCATTAATTGTGCAGAGATCACTCTCACCTCTAGCAGAGGATATCCTCTCTGTGTTTCAGTTTCACTCTGTGTAAAAGATAATAACTGTTACTGTGTCTCGCAGTGGGAGTGTGTCACAGGAGGAATTTCAGTTAAAAGGAAGGCAGAAAATCTCGGGCTCCCTTTGAATTTGTATTTTAACTTCCAGAGAAGGATGACATCTCTTATTTGCTTTAAAAATAAAAATCAATTGCCCATAAATCTGAAACACATGTTGTTTTTCTACTAAAAAGATTAAGGATTTTCTTAAGCTCTTTAAAGGGAAAAAAAAATGACATTGATCCTCCTATATCACCATAAGAATGTCTGAAGGCAATTGAAAGCTGTAACAGAGACATGGTGTTATTGTAACCAAAATAGCCCTGATCCTGGCAAATTGTGCTTTTCTCTTCTTCTGGGTTCTGCAGCAAACTTTGCACTGTTTCTCCAGCCTTATGCCTCTGTCTAGTCATGTGTTTTAGTGGGATTGAGTGGGATGTATACTCAAACAGATTTAGGACCTTTTATTATGAAAATACAAATGCCAGCTGCTGCGTGGCTTGAAAGATTTAATCACCGTCCAAATATTTCAAGGAGGGGAAATGGAAACCATTTGCTGTTTCTGATGCGTATAGCTACAGGAGGATGCTCACCCTGTTGCTTCTCAAAGATTGTGTGTCTGTTTTGGGAAGTTTGTTATTCCCAGTTTTCCTCCTTTGCATGTGCATCAAAGCCCAGAATCTGCAAAATGGGAATTAAAGTCCTTAAGTGAAAGGGGGAAATGGGAAATCTGATGGTGCCCTATCATCAGTAAAGCCCAGCATGACGAGCAGTGCTCTTTATTCCAGCTGAAAGTTCCCACAACAACAAAACTGATAACCAAGTGCCCTGCTGGCTTTATTCATCGGTGTGGCAATTCCCAATGCCCTTGTTTGCTCTGTTCATGTGTTGAAAGTTTGCTGGAATGTGTACAAATGGTGCTTCAGGAGTAAGAGGATAGGAAGGTCTCAGTGTAATGTGAGGAGAGCCAGCGTGGAAATATCCTGTCTGGAATTCCTGTCAGTGTCCAAATCACCAGGCCAAAAGTACTGGCTGCAGGGAGAATTTGGTCTTTTAATGAATCTATAGACATTTTGGTGTTGCCAGGCTTAAGGGACAATTTGGTAAATTGTGGACCAATGACAAGAAAACAGGTGTGGGTTTTGTTTTTTTATTTTATAAACTCTATCGTCTTTCTTGATGTTCAGACTTTCCCCTGATCCCATAAAGCATCTTGATGCCTTCAATGTCCTTTGCCTACTTGTTTTTGTCACGTCACACAGCAGCTGGACTTTAAGCTTGATCCCTTTTGCCATAACCAGATTTTTTTCCTTCAGCAGACTGCAGAACCCTGCAAAGTTTGCTGCATCACAAATATTTTGAGATAAGCCTTCAAACCCCCAGGCCCCTTTTGCCCTAAATGTTCCTTGTCCCCTCCTGGGACACTGTGGCTGTAGGGGAGGAATGAGTTGGGATGTTTGGGTTCTCCCCATGCTTCCATCACCAGCTCAGAGCAGATACTGGCTGGTAACTTTGACCACATGCTGTGTTCTCAGCAAGGTCAGTGGAGTGGGATCGGTCTAAAAATCAGCTTGTTTTAGGAGTTGCTTTTTGTTGCACTTCATTTTGTTATTGGAATCGTAAAAGAAGGCTTGCCCCATCGAGGTGATGAAAACTCAAAGCCGTATTAATTTGTAGTTTTAAGAGAAAACAAAACAAAACCAAATGTCTTTGCAATGTTTTTGACGTAGCTTCGTCCACTTGGAGTCATAAATGCCTTTGTAAATTCAGTGCAGCTATTCTTGCTCTTTAATGGGTTTAGTCAGCCAAAACCTTGCACAGACACACAGACACATGTGTACACACACATCTGTAGGGAGAGTAAGTCAGGGCATCAGAGCTGATAAGGGAGAACCAAGCAGGATTCCCAGATTTTTTTTAGATGTGCCCCTGAGAGAAACCAGCATTTCTTACACTGCGGTGATGTATTTTGAAAAGCAAATTTTTTTGTTGTTTTGTTTTCCTACTTAGCTTCCTGACAAGATTCAGCTGTACTGTAAGTTTATGGCTTGAGCAGACTATTGTTTGTGCAGAAACCTCCCTGCTGCTGTATTTACTAAACATGTGTGATGCACAAATGCCAGTAAACTGCATCTTGGAGCGTATTCCCTAGTGGCTAGTAAAAACTGCCTTTAAAGTTCAGCCTGTTTAAATATAGAGAGAATTTGCATCAAGTTTAACAGGAACAGGCCTGAATTTTTAATTATTCTCAAAACTGTTTTGATGTGAAATCCAGGCTTTATTGAGTTCAACAGCAAACTTTGAGCATCCTTCAATGGATCTAGAATTTTGCTGTTGAGAAGCGAGATCTAAATAGAAAAAAAACCCCATTGTCCCATTGACTGAGGCCTCTCTTTTTGCTCTTCAGCATTGGAAACACACAGACTGGTTTTGTTAGGGAATTAATTCACTTGTATCCTTCTCTGCTAGAAGTTCCCACCTTCTAGAAAATAACAGTTGCAGATTTGGCCATCATCGGTGGGAACGGCAGCATTAATCATGGGATGGTAGCACTGCAGTGCTGTTCCCTTTCCCCAGTGAAATCACAGCTGTGTGTATCTTGAGTGTATATATGTGGTCTTGGAAGGGAATACATGGATCCTGCTTCCAAGAGAAGCGTGGCAGGGCAGGGATGGCCTGTGTCCTCCAGCCCCTGCTGCAAGAATTCCAGATTCAGCCGGTGGGGAATTCCCAGTTAGTCTTTGGAGCAAGTTCTGGGACCCAAGTGCCACCATCCCAGTGTCCTGATGTGTGCTGGGCTTTACGGACAGTGTTCTGCTGAACCAGAAGGAAAGTCTAGAAAGTCTGTCTGGTCTATTGAAAGTGAAACCACTTTGGAAGAGGAAGGAAAATGCCCTCCACCCTTATAAACTGGTAATTTGCCTCTTCTGAAGGGGAGAAAGGAAATGAAGCAGTGTCTCCCACATCCTGAGTGGTCTAACCACAAAAGCAGGGGGTGCAGGCTGCCACTGTGCTGGGGATGTTTGTGTGCCAGTGGTGGAGCACAGCCCTGCTCAGGTATCTGCTCTGCCCTCAGTGGTGTGGAGGAAGGAGTGGTCTGGGTAAAGATAAGCCTCAGTAAGGGTCTGGTGTTTCTGTTGAGCCCCAAGCAGATCCCAGCCCAGGTTTGCAGCCTCCACCTGAGACACCTGACCCTCCTGCTGTGAGGGCACTGGGGCTTGGGCTGTTCTGCCAGCTGATGGCAGGTCTCAAAGGACAGCACTGGCCTCTGTCAGCAGGATTCCCTCCTGATTCTGAGCTCTCCAAAGGGACAGGGTGGCTGCCCTGGAAACTGCTGTGGCCGATTGCAGTGCCTGTGTTTGCTCGTGCCAATGGAGCGGAGTGTTGTTTCCCGCTGGTCACTCTAGATAAGGCCTTTTTCTGGAGAAATGAGGCACTTTCCTTCTCTCTGGAAAATACAGCTCCTGAATTCCTGAATTTTCTTCCTTTCTGTTTGACCAGGCCCAGCTGTTCTGTCAGTGGGGACGAGTGGGTTGTAGGCTGTGTCTGGTCATCTAAAAATTATGTAAATGAGGGAAAACATTTATTCCACATTTTTTAAGAGTAAATTTCTACCTGCACATCTCCACTTCTGTTGGCAATTCCTGTGGAGAGGCAGGAATTGTCTCAGTTTTGGACTCTGACAGCTGCCAAACTTTAATTGTGAAGTTCCTACTTCGACAAGCCCTTTGATTCACTAGAGCTTCCTGTTGTTTTTCCAGATCAGTGAGACCCCCATTTTTGTGCCTGGTGTTTGGGGACCATATTTCTCTGCGATGGTTCCTGGGCTGTGGTTGAATGAGGGAGGCCAGAGTGCTACAGGAAAACTGGTGAGTGTTTGGAGACACAGGCTCCAAGACTGCTGCTCTTTGGGATACCTTCACTGGCAATTCCGACCTGAAACACCTCCATCAGATCATGGGATGTACCAGGCTGCTGAAAGCAATTAACAATTAGATGAGTGTTATGTCTGTTACATAATGCTAATTTGTGTAGAGATGGGGGATTATATGCAGGGCATGTCCTCCCTTTGTGGTGGTGGTGATTATTGTAATTATCCTACAGGCAAATAGTCTTCATTCTTTGCTTTAGTAGGAAAGCAAAAAAAAAGCCTGTTTTTGAAACAGGCTCTGAGGTGAAGAACATGGTACATGTTGTATTCTATAGATCAGCTGTGCTCATTGACAGAATAGTAATATAGTAACAGATTATTCCATCACCTCTTTCCCTGAATACAAAGAATCTAGCAGTATTAGGTTAATTCAATTTACCAATAAAACTTAAAGCCAAGCAGGGTTCACTACGAAATGAATTTTCTTATTTACAAGAAGGCAGTCAGGACTAAAACACTGAAAAATGAAGTCAAATTGAAAGAAACCATGTACATGCTTCTACACGTACACAGCAGTATTTAGGCTTGAGCCCAAAAGTGTCAGCAAAATCTTGGTGACTGCCTAAGCCCAGAGCTTCTGGGTCTGCTTGTGTCACCTTTCCCAACCTGTGGACACCCTGGCTGCCCTCTGGAGAGGCTGCAGGACACAGCCCCAGGCCCGGGGGAGTCCCCTGGAAAGCCCCAAGGACAGGTGGGTTCGGTGTGTCACAAACTGCGGCTGTAATCGCTCCTGACTCAGCACCACCCATCCCTTGGAAAGCCTGGAGTTGGGAGTGCACGGCCAGGAAATGCCTCGGGGCATCCCTGCGCTGAAACATTCCATATGGAGCAGTCACTGGAGGAGAAGCAGAAACCCTCCTGGATGGGGAAGCCCGGACACACCCCAGGCTGAGCTGTGATTCGGGATCCCTCCTCTGCTTGGCCACACCGACCTGACATCCCTCTGTGTCACAGCTTCAGTGGCACAGTCGTTCCTCCTCCTGCAGCCTGCTTCCCACCCCACCTCCAGCCCATCCTTAGCCTTGTGGCTAAAAACTGGTTTTGCAGCAGGTGAGAAGTGTGTGCTTTGAATTTTTCAGGCCAGGACCAAAAAGTGTCCCGTTTTACAAATAACTGCTACAACCAGACATAAAACTAAATAATGTCAAAACAAAATAATAGATATATGCTCCACAGCACCACCAGTTTTCAAGGAAAATAGCAAATCTTGTGTGTTGCTTTGCAACAGGACTTTTGAGAGGGAAGTTTCTCTGTGCTTAATCCTGAGCAGGTAAATACACTTATCTAAGCTCCAGGCAGGATACAGGCAGTCAGTAGTTTTTCTTGGCTGGCTCACTGTGGTTCCACACTTAAAATGTACAATGAGGGGTAAGGCATTTCAAAAAGATGATTTTTTAAAAAAAAAATCCTTTCCTTTCTTGTACCAGAGAACAAGGCGTTCCTGAATCATTAAAGAAATTACTGGAAAAAACCGGAACGGTCTTGTTAGGACCCATAGCAAAAGTCAGCTTGAAGTACTGTTAGGAATATTAGGGAAAGTGTCTCATTAAAACACCCTTGGAATATCCCATGTGGTTTTCTTGAGGTGGTATGAACAGACACACAGAGAGTCCTGGGAGGAGACAGTGCCATGTGCACTGTGCAGGGCACATTACATTTATTATCTCTGTCATTTCAAAGCTCCTGCCTTCTCACACCCAAAGTTTTCTGAAAACAAAACAAAAACAAAACGGAAAAAAAAAAAAAAAAAAAAAAAAAAAAAACCCTGACATATTTAAGGATTCTTTCCATTGCTTGATCAACACCCCAAGGTGAATTATTTCCATAAAATTTGAACAGTCTGATCAAACTTGGTAAAATTAAAACTGACCTCTTCAAAAAGCTCTATATTTTTTGGAATACAAAAAAAAAAATCAGTTGTATTTTGAAAACTGGTTTAGGTAGAGTCCAAATGAAGAATTAACGAGTCCCTCATTCTGCAAATTCTTGTTTAGTTGTATATTTAATAGGGTTTTACGCCGTGTTTTCAAAATTTATAAGAAGAAAGATACTGCACAGCGGAGACAAAGGATGGCATGGCATCATTACAAACTGTGAAACAAGAAATAGCAGAAAAGAGTTTCTGGATGCATCCCTCATGTGGCCGTGGCTTGAATTAAGGGCAAACTTCATAATTCCTGTAACAGTCTGTGTAACAGTGTTTGCATAGCACACACCTATGGATGATGTTCATTTAGAGATTTATTTCTGAGTTTATGAGCTGCCCCTGTGTTCTGAAGAGATCCTGCAGGACTGCAGAGTTCAGACCTGAGCTGTGTTCCTGGGGCATGCACACGTTTGAGCTCTGTCTTTGATGCTGAGCTCAGGGAGAACAGTCATGCATCCTTCTCTTTGCTCTGTTCACATGTGTCTGCTTCATTGTGTGGTTCAGGACCAGATTCATGCTGTTAAGATTAAATACTAATGTGATTTGCTGTCAATAAGTACTGCCAAATGTACTCAGTGCTCTTGAGTAGCTGTAGTTTTTGCCTCCTTAGTTTTTGCTGTCACCTCTGATGGGGTATTACCAAGAGGCCACAAAACCTGCTGAATTATTGTCTTAAAAGCCCATATTATTCTACCTGATACTTTGTTTTGTGAGTAATGGTGACCACTCTGGAGTGAAAGGACAGGCTGATTTATAAATTCAGCATAAGACAGAGCTTATATTGATCTTCTTTTATAGCAATAATTGCTTCTCAGGGTATACATTTTGTTTCCTGCAATGAATGCATGAAGCATCTATCAGGATGACAACACACCTCGTGTTTTATCATAACAGTGTGATAGAGAAAGATGATGTAGGGATTTGGGCCAAGATGATGCTTCTGGTAGAATTCCAGTGAGGATATCCATGCAGGATGGGAGAGACTAGAGGACATGCGGAGGGTATTGCACAGGAAAAAAGTCATCCTTTCACCTTCCTCCCCTGACTGAGAAGCTGCATGCTTAGCATTTGGCCTGGGTTTGCTGCAAGGTTGCTTGTTTTTCCTACTGTTTATACGCCAAACCCTGAAATTCAGTGGGAGTTTTGCCATTGGCTTTGCTACGACTAGGATTTAACACTTCATGAGTAATTTAGAAGCTCTTTTGTCTTTTTTTTTAAAGCTATGACACTGCCTTTGCCTTTTCCAGGACTGAATTTTCAAGATGTGATCATCCCCAAAATGTTGCTTTTCTCTTTTTCAGATCGATCATGTGGTGCGAGGCCACGTCGCCTTCCCAGAATTGGAGGCAAAAGCTGCAGCCAGGTCACTGATTTATTCCTTTATCACATACCTGCCTTACAGACTGATGCACACTCTATTCCCAGCAGTGTCCTAATTCTCACTCAGGGCAATTAACAGTCTGATAATGGGCTGGAGGTATTTATAAAGACTTTCCAGGTGATTGCTCATAAATGAAAGGTTCAAATTCCCCTCAGATACCTTTGGCATATTGAAGTAATCATATTAACTTTTTGCTTTTCCATCCAACCCCAGGTATTTCTTGGTTCCATTGCACCAGCCCCGTTCAGCAGACCTCCATGCCTTGGGCTAACAATATGTCTTAATTTGTAGGTGAAATAATTAAGCTCCAAGGATGGGATGTAGCTTAATTAGGAATATATTATTCAGTATTTTTGAAACAGTCATCTAAAGGAAGGTGTAGCCACCGTATGAGAAACTCCTGCTTGGCAGCACAAATAGAACAGAGAAACCCAGGGTGAATTTTCAGACAAAGCTTTAAATGGAGGGGAGACTTGGAGGTAACTCCAGGATTCCTTGAACAAGAGGCTGTGTGTGATGTGGAATTTGAGCTTCTTCTGCTTTAGAAGTAGATGAAGACAGTTCAGACACTTCTGTCAGGCCTGGACTTCCTCAAGCTATTCTGGCTTGGATTCATTCTAAGATGGTTCACTTCACTCCCACAGAGGTCTTAGCTGAACAGTTGGGCACGTTGGATGAAAATGTGATTCTCTTTTAACATCTTTTTCCTCCTTAGATAAAAGAAAAAAAACCAGCAAACTTGGCATTTTCCCTTCAGTTTCTCCCTCTGGTGTGAGAGGCAGGGTCAGTCCTGATGGATGGATGAGGCACGTGCTGTTACAGAATTATTTTCAGTCCTCCCTGGGGAGATAGAGCTCTACCTGGTTTCTCTGGATGACCCTTCCTTGCCTTGCAGGGCCCACTGCTTTACTTGTTTGCTAAGAACTCGACCAGGATTCCCAGAAATGTATTGGACTTCATTCAATATGAAACAGATTCATGCTTCCTAGAATTCTCTTTGTTGTTCTCTGGAGAAGGAAATCAGGAAATAAATGCATCTGTGTGTGTTTGGAATAAAGATTGAACTGGGTCTTGTTCAAAATGCTGGCTTCCAGGCCATTTTTCCAGTGCCCCCATTTGAAGCCCAAGCGTAAGACAAACAGTTTAGTCTGTAATGCCAGGATAAACCATTTTTATTGTGTGTTGGAAAAATGCCTGTGGAGTAGCCTACTTGTGTCTGCTGGGTCTGATACTGAACTGACTGACCAAAAACAGTGCCACAGTGCAAAAACTGAGGTTGTGATGTGAACGGGACACTCAAGACAGAATATTGGCACTGGAAGTCCATATAATCCAAGGGAATGGTGTCATAACTTTGGATTTGAGTCTTCTGCAGTTAGTAGGTGGAGAACAGCACTGATAGTAAGAGTTGTAATATTTTATCAAAAGAGTGATCATATTTTATTAAGTTCATTTGCTCAGTGGTAATTTTGTAATGCTCTCCCAGTATCACTCTCCTAATGAAACATTGCTATTGCTATAAATTTACTAAACACGTCTCATGTTAATTCTTTCATCTTCTGTCTCCCTGTCCTTCTCAAATATTTGTTAAATTTGAAGAAATTAATTTGAATGAACAAAAATCAGGAACTTTGAAATTTGAACTGGTTTTTTTTTCTCCTTATTTTTTCTTTTCTATTTTTCCATGATTCCCCAAACTCCACCCCTATGAGGGGTATAAGTAGCAGCTGCTGTTGGCCAAAACTCTGGATTATGGGTTTATCTACATTAAGTCACATACACAGAATAAAAATCATCTCAGGTGCAAGTTGGGAGGGACTTTACAGCCCACCCAGTGCCACCCCTGCCATGGGCAGGGGCAACTTCTCCTACTCCAGGTTGCTCCAAGCCCTGTCCAACCTGGCCTTGGACACTTCCAGGGATCCAGGAGCATCCACAGCTTCTCTGGGCACCCTGTGCCAGGTCCTCCCCACCCTCAGAGGGAAGAATTCCTTCCCAATTCCCCACCTAACCCTGCCCTCTGTCACTGTGGAGCCA
Source organism: Sylvia atricapilla (assembly GCF_009819655.1). Taxonomy (NCBI): domain Eukaryota; kingdom Metazoa; phylum Chordata; class Aves; order Passeriformes; family Sylviidae; genus Sylvia; species Sylvia atricapilla. The sequence continues at coordinate 27,151,112 of NC_089148.1, read as the reverse complement.
TTCCCCCTTGTCCTGTCACTCCAGGCCCTTGTAATTGTCTCTCTGTAGGCTCCCTTCAAACATATGATCTTGTTTTGGGGGATTATTGGTGATGAGAAATGATTTCACTGGAATTCTCAGCAGAACAGTTCAGAGAATTGGGTTTATTATGGTTAAGGATGTTCTCTGTGTGGCTGTAGGAATTTGAATCTGTTCAGCCATTGCAAACAGCCACGGAGGGGAAACCCAATGAGAATTCCATACTTTGATGTGCAATTCCATATTCCTTTACTCCCCGTGCTGGAGGCAGAGCAGTGAAGAGTTAAGCACCTGCATGTCTGGATCATTCCAAAAAGAGCATCAGAGGCCACAAATCCATGCCTTTTGCTTGCTGCTGCCTATCACCTCCTTCTGCCTCCCCAAACCTGTCCTCCTTTTCTCCTGGTGCTGCTAAGGAGCAGGTTTGGACTGGCAGGTGCCTGCTGAGCAGCTGATCCCGGGAGTTTCCCTGTGCAAACTCTCCTTTGCCCACACCAGAGCAGATTTCTGGCTGTTTGAGCACCAGTGCAGAGATTTGTGGTGACTTGGGAGGGTGTGAGAGGCTCAGACAACCAGCTCTGACCGCTGCTGCTGAAGGCCAGGCTTGTGCAGCCCTGCCAGTCCTATTCCTGGGTTCTTTTTTACCCTTCTTTTACTGGAAGTGGAGAGGGTTGGATTACACGAGGATTTAAATTTAGCATTTGGTCTATCTGATGGGCACAGTCTGTGAGCACCAAAACTTGGGGTTTTTCAGGCAATTCAGCGAGTTGCAGAAATTGCTGTGATGTATCACTTTTACTCTTCATCCTACAGATTGTGTAGGTCTGCCATTTAGTCATCACTGCTCTGTTAAATCCTGTACAGGTAGATTAGAGTAGGAAATTTAAAGAAATAACACAATCCTTTTTGCTTTAAAGTTTAGATAATTCTGTTTTCTAGAATGACAGTTTGTAACCTGCTGGAGGAGAAAAGTGTCTATCTGACAGGAAAGTTTTTATGTCTTTGGCACTTGCTGAAGTGCTGTTTTAGGGCAGAATTCCCTTTCCTAGAGATCTCAATGCCATTTCCCCATCTAAAGAGATGTCTCCTGAAAAGGAAGCATTGAAGTTACACACACGGCATCCACCAGCAATTCTGGGATCTTTCTAGCAGAATATAAGAATCATATTTGGCAGTGCTCTGTATCTCTAGATGGTTTAGAACCTTTTTTTTTTAATTTAGAAATCTAAAATTTTTGGATTTATTTTTTTCCCTGAAAGATACCTGCTGGCCTCTTCCATGATTCCTGAGCAGATTAAATATCAACCTCTGGTTGCTTTCTGAAGTTGTGTCCAGTGTATGAACATAACCCTGGGCAGACTTACATTGATTTCTTATTCTCCACTTTCAGCTCAGCTCCTTTCTCATGGCAACAGCTCGTGCTCAGCTCTGCAGGTCAGAGGCAGCTGCCACTGATACTTTCACAGAGAACTGAGTAGAAAAAGCTCCAGGAGGTGATGGTGTTATACTGTGTTAAGCACAGAGGTGGTAAAACAGGATCTGGCAAGTGTTGGAGGGGTTTTTCTGGTCACTCAGCCCAAATGTAGTGCCTTGAACCCTTATCTATATCAAGGAAAAAAGATAAAATGTGAAAAGGTGTGGGGGAAAAAGTGTAATTCCAAGGTTGTGTCATCTTAAGCATATCTGGCTCAACTTCAGCTTCCTTTTGTTCAGTCCTTGTGTTCTGACAGAGCTGCACAAATGGCTAATCCTTGTGAGAGCAATCAACCAGGATGGAGAGGAGAGAGAGGCTGGGATGTCTGGTGTGTCTGTGGTTGAGTGAAGCTTTCCTTTTTTTATCCTTCCCAACAGTCAAGCCATGATTGAGACTGGGATTAAAAGGACTTTATCCTGAGCATGTGCTGCTTGTAGTGGAGTCTTTAGGGATGGAGAAAACAGGGCCACTTTTTACAAGAAGGGGAAAGAAGTGATGGTGACCTCCAAATTATCATAATTTGGGTCCAGGAAGACACATAAAGTACATTTTAAAGGACGTGAATAATGATGTAAATTAGTTATTTTAATGTCTTCCAAGTGTACTTCATTTTGAATGATATCCTCTGATAGTGTACACATGGTAAGGTATAATTGAAAAAACATGCAGCTGAATGGTTGAATGCAAAGTATAAATATACAGCTGCTAGTGGGTCAGAAGTCAAACTAGTAAAGCATATGCCAAATTCCCTTAGGGATCTCATTAGTGCATGATTGAATATACATGTAGAGGCTAAATGAATATCACTGTTTGGGTTTGCAGTGGATGAGACAATGACTAATCAATTGTAATTAGGGTTAGATGCTATTATTGACCCACATGTCTAGAATTAAATGCCTCACTTGGAGATTTCCAAGGAGTTGGAAAATATGTATGTTTGTGATGAGTGTTTGAAAAATAAATTCTGAGTGTAATTGCAACATTTTTTAAATGGAATGTCACTAGAGTCATTGCAAGCCAAGGCACTGAAGAATTCACCATTAGTCCTAAGTCCAGGAAAAAAGTCTGTTGGATGTTGTGGAGTTGGGTGTAGCATCTGAACTTAGATACAATCATATTTAGGCCCATGTTGGGCTCCTCCCTAAAATAGCAGCCACTTTCTCTCCTCCACCCTTAGTGCTGCATTTTAATCATAACACACACTGAAATAATTATGGTTTTAAAAAAGGAAAGCCATACGTCCAGCACTATTGATTAATCAGAGGAATTTTTAAACATTTGCAAAGGAATTTGGTTTTCATTTCTGTCTGCAATCCTCCTTTACTCCTCCCTCTCCTCTGTGGGACAGGAGCAGCAGCAGCCCCCCAAATCCCAAACAGCTCTGGGGACCCTTAGGAGTCCGTGGACAAAGTCAAGGTCACGTTGCCTCCCCTCATTTGGGAAATGAAGGAATTCTGGTGGCCTGTGCACAAAGACATCCGTGCAGTGCCATGGCCTTGGCAGGCACTGGGATTTTGCCATGCTTTGGTGGGATTTCTGCATTTGGTGGTAGTACAAATGTTTTATGTTTGAGGAATAACCTCCCCCCTCTTTTTCCAACTTGTTGTATTTTTTTTTTTTTTTTTTTTGCAGTGCTCACAGTATATATACATACTTGAACAGTCACCTGGATCTGATTAAGAAATCTTTGCCTGTGGGTTTCCTCACTGTTGATTTACATGTTTGGCCAGATTTCCATGGTAACAGATCTCCCTTAACAGATCTGACACTAAAGGGCATGGTAAGAAACAGCCTGTCTTTGCAAAAAGGTCAATACAGGGTAAAAAAAAAAAAAAAAAAAAAAAAAAAAAAAGGCAATTTGGAAGGAGCTTTTCTTCAATTTTGAGTGTACTCCTCCTTAGCTATTTACACCATCCCAAAGGATTTGGGTTTCTTGCTGCATTGCTGATGTTTCAGTAGAAAACCAGAGATCGTTGCATTGAGCTATCACTACAGCCACATTAATTTTCTAAAAACTTGAGAAATGTTCTGTGTGTCCGGGTTCCTTTCCTAGGAATCACATTTCACAGCTCTTGCTGTTGTTGTCTCACCTATGTACCAAATCTTAGAATTCGTTGCAATGAATTTCAAGAGAAATTTGGGTAAACCTGTCTGGGAAAGGGATGAAATATTCTGATGATTGGTGGTTGATTTAAACAACTTTTCAGCCCATCTTTCAGAGTTCGGGCATTTTTTTTCCTTGAATTTACAGTGGTAGATCAGCTCACCCACAAGCCAGGGCTGTGCAGAACTTGAACAGAAAGGGTGTCATAAGAGTATAATTTGGTGATATCAAAACACCTGGTGATTCATGCAAAAAATCTCCTTCAAAATGGCAAATTGTCCTTGAGATGAGCCTCTCAAGCTACCCACCAGCACCAAAACCTGCTTTATTTAAGGCTGAGATAGGAAAGGCATAAGCACTGCTGCATATTTCCCTCACAAATGAGGGAAACCTTTAAAAATAATTAGAAAAAGGGCCTATATATTTTTGAGTCCTGATAATAACCTCCATTATTTTATGAAAGAATTACATGCTGCAGCAAAATCAGAACTTCCCTGGTATGGTGGCTGTATGCAAATACTGGTAATAGCAACCCATTTTTTCTGTCACAATTCTGTCTGTGTTCAGGTCTTGCCTGATATTAATCCAGAGTAACTACACTGCAGTATTGATTTATGTCAGAGTAAAGGAGGTTAAGATATAGTATTTAATTATTAATTGTGTTTTAGTGTTAGGGCGCTTGGGAGGGAGGGGGAGAGATGCTTTTAAAGAGTTATTTTTATGTAATAGCATTTTCAAATTATTACATTAACTATATTCACGAGCAATATCTGAGTCATAACATAAAGCTGTCAGAGTTAATCTATCTCTAATCCCATACAATATGCTGTTTGTTCTTTATTTCTTCACAAGGGCAAGGATAATTTAGGTGGTTCTTCCCCAGATCAGGAATAACATGTTTAACATAACATTATGTGTACAGCTCACAGCAGTAAAGCTTGGAATTAGCACTTAAAACTTGTTACAACAAGAAGCCATGGAGAATAATGGAGTTTTTACTTTGGCTGGATTTTTACATCTTCTTTTTGATCTTTGCACAGGTTGTTGGACTAACGTTGTCTCGGGGTCTGGATGAACTTGCCCTTATCTACCTGGCCACCATCCAAGCCATTGCTGTAAGACATTTTTAGTGCATAAAAGAAGAAATTAATTGTCTCGTGTTTCTTGCAGACTGCTCATTCCCTTCTGCTAACCAGATTTCTAATAATACATGAGTTCACCTGATGGGCTTCTTAAAGGAGCAAGATGCTGTTCACCCACATTGGTGACCACTCCCAGCTGAGGGATAATCAACAGACTTGGGGGGAAGATGTTCCCCTAAAAATAATCCTGTCCTGGTGGCAGTTCTGAAAGTGAAGCTTTTGCCTCTGGTGCAGATGTGAGGGAGGAGGCTGACAGCACAAGGAGCAGTGTTAACATCCCAGCTGTCTGCAGGGAGGCTGAGAGAGGGGGAGAAAAGCTCTGGCAACTGTACAAAGGGCTCTGGGCTGTCCTGAAAAACCTCAGCTTCAGATTGTTTCCCATATCCAGGGGTTTTGCCCGGTGGGTGAGGCAGGGCTCTGTGCCAGGCTGAGCAGGGATGTGCCTCAGAGCCACCAGGGCACATCTTTCCCCCTCGTGTCCCTGCCCGGAGGGGAGCAGTCCCAGCCTGTGCCCATGGCTGGGCGAGCAGGGCAGGGCTGGGAAGTGTCCCTCGTGTTTGCCAGCAGCCACGTCTTATCGATATATTATATTTTATCTGTATTTTTATTTATATGGGGAAATTCTGTTGGAATACTTTTCTTTCTGTCCTGATTCATCCACATTTTATTTATATATTATATTTTATTTGTATTTTTATTAATATGGGGAATTCTGTTGGAATACTTTTCTTTCTGCCCTGATTTTCTCTTGAAACCACAAGAAGTTCACGAGAAGTTCTGTTTTGAGGTGAAACCCTGAAGTGGTTTGTTTGGAAAGCCTGGCTCAGGGTGTTTCCAGTGGGACGTGGCTGTCCCCAGACCTCTGGTGACTGAAATCCACATTCCTTTAGCATCCTTTCTGTCTTTTTTTTTTTTATTTTTTTTTTTATTTTATTTTTTTTTTTTTTTTTTAGGCTTTGTTGAACTTGAGGTGTTTTTTTTTTTTTTTTTTTTTTTTTTTTTTTGCAAAACATGAACAGTCTGATGAATTGGGGAGTTTTCCTGACAAAACTCTGTTCAGCTGGAAAACTTCCAAACTCCTCTCCGGGTTAAACAACAACTTTTCTAGGCTGGGTCAGCCATCTGGGATGGAGAGGGTGGGCGGCTGCAGTGAATTTACTGGGAATTGTTCATCTTATGTGTTAACCCTCCCTCTTCAGCAAAGAAGGAGAACTTAACCCCAGCCTGGGATTCATTGCTGGGAGTTTGGAGCTTTTTGCGGATGAACGTAGCTGAGTTATACCTGATGCTTCAGCGTAATCCCACCATTGAGAGAGGAATGTGGAGGAGAGGTTAAACAATGCCAGGGACTGATCCTGCCCCTGAAAGGAACTTCCTAGTCTGGAACAGGTGCCCTGTGATTATCTCGTGCTAACCAAGTGGAAACCTTCTCTGCTGGAAATCCTGGGAAAGTCACCTATTATCTCATTATATGATACAGCTCAAACTTTATTGTCAAACACAAGCACTGGCTGAATTTACTGAGCGATAAATTCAGCAGCTGCGTATCTTTTGGAGAGCTGATTGGGCTGATTTAATATAAAAAGGGCATATTGTAGGTTTTTCTTTTCACTGTAAGTTAAGGGAAATTATTTTTTTTCCTTGAAAGAGTAACTAAAAAGTAGACAGGGAACATCGTTTTTGACTCGATATATTTACTAATTGCTAATGAGATACCTAGGAAATCAAATTTTCATTCCCAATTTTAGTTTCATTTTTATGGAAGGAAACAGTTGTAGTAATCCTGTACCATTAGCTGTCTTCAATGGGTGCAAGATAAACTTTAAACCTATGCAAAAACCTTGTACAAAGTGTAGGCCTGCCCACAGAATGTTAATCTCTGGTTTTCTTTTCAGCAGGAGATGCTTTTTCCTTTTTATATGGAATTTGCATTTGAAGCCCCTCAATTTGCATTTTCTCCAACCCAGGATTAAATTAGTTCCCCCCCACCCACAGTGAAGTAAGTCTGGCTTTAATTTAAATTGCTGTGTGAATACAATTTTCCAGGCAGGTAAACACAAAATAATTTTCACAGCGTGTTCTTTCTCAAGGTCTTTGACATGTGTATGTTGTGAGAGAAGTTGTTAATAAATTTGAATTTCAGAAGCAGAGAAAGAGAATCTCCTTTTAACTATTCACTGCAAAATGCAATGCAACAGTTGGCCAGATGAGAACATGATCAGAGATGTAATTGTGGCCATCCAGCCCTTTCTGAGCAGGCAGACTCCTTTTGGAGCAGTTTATTTTTCCATAATTTAAATCGTGGCTGTGCAATTTGGAAATCAGCCCTCTGTGTCAATAGGGAAGTGATGGATTTAGTCAGCTGGGGCTGCTCAGGTTCCTCTGAACTGCTCGTCTAAAAATCAAAATACATTTGAAGGCCTGTCCAGAATAGTGCTGGGCACTCACTGTGGATGTCTCCAGCCTGGTGGAACCCTGCAACTTCCATTTTCAGTAACTTTTATTTGAAGAGAGGCTTGCTGCAGCTGCAGCCCTCTTAATGAACTGCAGCATGGCCTAAAGAAAACTTCAGTGACAGTTTATGAAAACTCTCACCAGAGTTTTGTGAGGAATCTGGCTACCAAGAGTCAGCCTGGGCAACATTTTGCCTTGAATTGGACATTTTGTCAAGTCTGAGCTTCAAGCTTAACTTCCAAGGTATTAAAAATTGCTGGGAGTTATTTTTGGTCAAATAGTTTGTCAAAGAAATGGAAAATATTTTTGCAAGAGGGAAATATGGAGAAGGTTGACTTCAGTGAGAAGGGAAGCAAAGCAAACAAAAAGAAAAAAGATTTTTTTTTTAAATGGTAAAGCACTTGCTTCTGCCATTCTGATTTGAGTTTCTCAGAATGGAGACTGAAAAGTTTAAAATATGCCTGCATTCGAGATGTTTCAATTAATCCAGCCATGAAGTGGAACATTTTATTTTGTATAGGGCAAAGGCCAAGAGAAATAGTTAAGCCAATACAAAATTCTTCAGGTTTTCCTTTTTGCTGAAAAGACAGAAAAGAGGTTTTTTTATTTGCTGTTCTCTTTTTGTTCTGTTCTGCTACTTGGCTTCAGAATTGAAACCTCTTTAGTGAGCTGGATTTTCAGATGCTGCTGTACAAAGCAAAGAGAAGGTTTTGGTGGGGATGTCTTCGCCATGCAGGTGTAATTCTGTTCCTGTGGCTGTGCTCATCTGCTTCTGGTTTTTTTTTTTGTCCCTCTTTTTGAAGTTAGGAACAAGACATATTTTGGAGGTGATGCAGGCTGCAGGACATGACATTACCACGCTGTTCCTGTGTGGTGGGCTGAGCAAGAACCCTCTCTTTGTGCAGATGCACGCTGACATTACTGGTAAGCTTGGGCAAGTGCGTGGAAAGGAGTAAAAACCTTTTTTTTTTTAGGTGTCTAAGTACTTTGTCTTTGGAAAAATAAGAACTTTCTTTCTATAGAGCTGTATTTCGCTGTGTGAAAAACGAGATTCACTTTTTTTTTTTATTATTTTTTTTTTTTTGGTATATTTTAAGATATAGGTTTACTAAAAGATAAGACAATTAAGAGATAAAAAAGCAAAGTACGGCCGGCCGGGTGACGTGGCATTCAGCCAAGTCCACAAATTGCTATTTCAGAGACTTTCTTTAATTACCCTTTCTATTGTATCAGTCTGTGGAATATTCATATTTTTCCATACATCAGTTTCCATATTCCAGGGACTGTTTTGCAGGGCCCCTCCTTGGATCCACCTTTTTAGAGCATTTGTGTTTCTGGGCTGTGTCTTCATCATCACCTCCAGCTTGGGCCTTGGTCCGTGCTTTCTTCAGATGGAGATGCTGATAGCTGGTGTATCAACAGCAGAGTCTTCTTTACATGTTCACTGGATGTTATCCCAGCCAAACAGACAGTTTAAGCAATTACTGTATCACTACTACCACTGTGCCTAATTTCCTTTACTAACAGCAGAAATAAAAACTTACATCCTTCCCACAAAGTTATTAATCATATAGCACACACCTTGCGAAAAGCCAGCTTTATAATAGTCATTTATAACAGCTGCATGGCCAAAAAAGTGTGCAATGAAATATTCCTACTGTTGGCTTTCCTATTTGACTTGTGACACTGTCCTGCTCGTGCTGGGCATTGTGTCCATTCCATAGAACAATTCTTTCCTGAACTGCTTCCATGCCTGTGTCACTGATTCAGGGGTTTAGGGGACAACATCTGGATCCTTGCTCCTGCAAGGTGTTGGCACTTGGTTTTGTGGAATTCCTGGTGGGTGGAAGGCCCTGGGTAAGCGTTTCACTACCAGAGGAGCTCTCAGGCCTCCGTGGTTATTTTTGTCTCCCTTCAGCCTGTGTGTGTTGGGACATCTCTACACACCTGTGAGTCACTTGAATATAGTTCAAAAAATGTGGAAAAAATGACAAAATTTAGTGTAAAGGACTTCAGAGAAACATTGAGTGATGTGTGTTATGGGCTTATTTCAAATTAAGATCAGTTAAGCTGTCACAAATGAAGTTTAAGGCCCAAATTTGGGGGGTTTGGTCTGGAGATCTGACAGATCTGACTTGCCCTAAGATCAAACCACACTTTATAACCTGATGGACAAGCAAAAAAAAACCAACCAAACAAAAAAAATTCCTATTGACCTTAAAATTCACTAAATGTATTGGAATCAGGGTGTTGCTTTGTGAAAAATGATGTTAAGACCATGCCTTTCCTTCAAAACTTCACATATTTTAGGTGAATTTCAGCTACATGTAGAGTTAGGCTGCTGGGTCGTGATGTGTAAAAGAAAAGATCTGTGAAAAGGTATTCTGATTAAAATGTAATCACAAGTTCTTTGACTGTAACTAATGGCCAAGTACAATTCAGTACAAAAAGGCCTTTTTGCAGTCTGGAGTTCTCCCCCATTTGTAAAATCAGTGACTGACAAGAGATGTCAGAGTTCATCTGACTGAAATGCTCTTGGTTATGTTGAACTCATTAGAGCCTATCAGATAAAATAACTAACATTCCAGGATCAATCCCCCATTCTTTCCTGAAAAGAAAAAAACAACAAAAAAACCCTGAATATATTATTGTTAACGACAAATGCCCATGACTCAGCCATGCAGACATCCAATAAGATAATTCCACAGGCCACTTAAAAAGTATCTTGATCTTTTTGTTTGCCTGCTCAGAATTCCGCATTCATTCCGACGATGCGGGAAATGGGCAGTAAATTTTAGAGCCCGCTGAAAATTGCTCCCTGACGCCTGGCAAAGAGCCCCGGAGCTCTGAGCTTGAGCTTTAGATTTGCTGTTCCAAGCCGCCCCAAGTCCTGAGCTGTGCTTTCAGCTGAGCTGGAGGAGTGCTCAGGTGACAGGGCAAGCTTTGCACCAGGAACTGCATGCCTGGTGCGAGGTGAATTGGCTTTGTGTCAGTAATTTTCATTTTAATAATTTTCATGTTTCAGCTTCTCGTATTAATAATTTTTATTTCTCATTTTGTAGCGTGTGTTTCGCCTTTTCCCTCTAGAGTTGTTGTTATAAATGCCTGTTATAAAGCTGACTTTTCTCAAGATGTGTGCTATATGATTAATAACTTTGTGGGAAGGATATAAGTTTTTATTTCTGCTGTTAGTAAAGGAAATTAGGCACAGTGGTAGTAGTGATACAGTAATTGCTTAAACTGTCTGTTTGGCCGGGATAACACCCAGTGAACATGTAAAGAAGACTCTGCTATTGATACACCAGCTATCAGCATCTCCATCTGAAGAAAGCACGGACCCAGGCCCAAGCTGGAGGTGATGATGAAGGTGATGATGAAGACACAGCCCAGAAACACGCAGCTCTGAAAGGGCAGACCCAAGGAGGGGCCATGCAAAACAGTCCCTGGAATATGGACACTAGCTCATGGGAAAATATGAATATTCAACAGAATGATACAATAGAAAGGGTAATTAAACAAAGTCTCTGAAATAGCAGGGTGAAATTCAGGACTTGCCTGAATGCCGGCCATACTTTGCTTTTTTATCTCCTAATTGTCTTATCTTTTATTAAAACCTATTTCTTAACATTCACCCAAAAAAAAGTGAATCTCGTTTTTCCCAGTTGTTCTTGGCTAGTTTTAGGACTTCACCCAAATTTCACCTCCTAATCTTACAGCTGGCTCTCAGGAGCAGCATTTTTTGGGGGGCATGATATTGTGGAGGGTGTTCTGAGCAGGAATCTCTGCTCCCACGCCTGTGTCTGCATCATCATTCCCTGAATGGCATTATCTCAGTACTGGAAAAGCACACACATGCCAAACACTGCAGGAATATTAAATTTTTCGGCTTTGTGAGGATAAACATCTGAAGTGCAGCTAGAAAAGTATCTAGATTTATGCTCTTGGTTTAGATTTTTCAGGGGAATTAAGAAAGCAAGGTAATTTTTGTTTGGTTTTTTTTTATCCTTTTCCTGCTTTTCTTTACACTAGTGAAACAGGTCTCAGAAAATTCTGCATAAGGGAAAATATGTTCTCAATAGTACCGTGGGTGGTGAAACACTAATATTTAATTCGACTTCAGAATATATTGTTTACTTGTTTTTCCAGTGTTTTAATTTTGTTTTCGAGTATGTTACACAATTTGGAAGACAAGATTTCTCTTTTTATTTCATACATAGCTTGAGAAAACTTGCTACTCATATTTTCATGGCTTCCAGCAAAACCAGACTGGCTTTGTTGGCTGTGTGTTCAAAACCAAACACAAACAATCTTTTTTTTTTTGTTTGTTGCAAAAGAAACAAAAAGGAGACCGCCTTGTTTTCCCCTCCAGGTCAACTTTTAATAGGCACGTGGGTTTGGAGGGTGTGGGTAACAGGTTTATACCAAGCCCTTTGAGTGAGATAAATAGCCAGAGTTAAAGATCTGGGGGTTGGGGTTTTTTTTTGTGTGCTTTGTGTTCTGCATTAATATTTTGCTAAAATGATTTTATTTAAATGCTGCATTTTACTTGGAGCCCGGAACCACAGAGCAGAGAGATTTACATCAACCTGCAGCAGGATGTAGCTGTGAAAGGGGTTTTGAATAAAGGTTTTCAAGCCCTTTTTGATTCCTTTTTTTGTCTTTTTGGGGTTTTAATTATTTGTGGATTTGCTGGTGCTGCTTTGTTCCCTAACAGAGGCCTGGCTCTTCCCTTGCAGGCAAACCTGTTGTGCTGTCCAAAGAAGTGGAGTCTGTTTTGGTGGGTGCTGCTATTCTTGGAGCTTGTGCTTCTGGGGATTTTGCATCTATCCAGGTATGCAGCACCTGATTTTATGTCATTTTTTAAGTCAGTTTTAATGTGTTTTACACCTTGACTTCTGGCACCACACACACACCCCTTAATCCAAGTGGAAAAGTTTGTCCCTTCTGCACAGCCAGACAAGATCCAGCTTCTCTTTCCCTCCACCCTCTCTTTAGCTCCAGATATTATTTAGGTGTGTTGAGGATTCATGTGTCTTTGGACTGTGGGGACATGCATAGGAGCTGCTGTGTGTGAAGTTAGCCCATGTAATTTTACAGACAAAACAGGGAATTTGGCAGGGCTCTGATCCTGCAGGAAGGTCACACTTTCATCTCAGTTACATTTGTGCTACTTTCCTTCCTTCCTATTGAAGAATGTTAAACATCAGAAGCAACAGAACATTATTTATGCAGTAACAAATAACATATCTTAGCTCTTGTCTTGCCCCCAGTGAATGCAGAGTTAATAATGAGGATGGAGCTTCATGTTCATTCATGTTACTCCAGTCCATTAACAGCTGGAAAAGTAGCAGCATTATTTTTAGTGGGTCACTCAAAGCATGGCTTAGCTGCATTTATACAAACAACAGTGGCATCAGAAACCCAAAGAAGGGTCTGACTGTCCCAAATCCTGCCTGTTCTCCCACCTGGCAATCCCATAAGCCATGTCCTCTCCTCATGCTGCACAAGGACACTGACCAGCACAATGCAGTTGGACAAAAGGATTTATCAGAATGGTCCCTAATACACTCGCTGCATTTTTCTTGATAACATCAGGCACAGATATTTGCAGATAAAATTTTGCACAAAAGCTTATCTGGAGATATTTTGTGAATAGGGAGGTCGGCTCCTTGACCTGGTTAAATTGGTGCAGTTCCACTGGAATCAATAAACAGCTCAACATAAGCTGAGGAACTGGGCTGTGCTTGGCACTTCTCCAGATGGGAATATTCTACAGTGCTATGTAGGTTAGCAGGAAGAGCAGTTTCCTTTCATAAAAATGGTGCCATTAAAATGAATCCCATTGCAGCAAATATGCAGTGCAACACAATAATAATAAAATAACTGTATGTAATAATTCTAGTGCTTGTGAGGAGACCTTGTTTGGATAAATGTAATTTCAGTAGCAACTTTTGGTGACAGGACTTCATATTTAATTCTTACTCTTCTGTTAATCTGCCTTCAAAGACACACTTCATTCTGAGTCCAGGATGTTTCCCACTACTGTACAATAACTGAACACCTCAAAACTGATTTTGCTAAGTGGTTTTATCAACATCAGAAAAATCTAATGCTGCGAAATTTTCTGTGTTGTGTTTTATACAATTCTTGTGTATCCACCTACCTTTAGTTTTTAACCCCACCCTTATATATAAAAGTATTTCAGAATAATGTGGAGTAATGTCAGAACAGGTATGAATACTTTTAAAATATTTTAGCTACATGGGATCACAAAGGAAAAACTGAAGACATTTATTTTGAGATCAGGGAAATTTAGGGACCTTTTAGCAAAGGCCTTCCTGCCGTGTTTGCTTTTTTCTCCCATTCCCTGAATCTGAGGATTTTGGAAAGGCAGAGGAAGGAGAAGGTTTTTCTTAGGCACCATGATGTACACAAGGAGTGTGTCAGAGTGCTGTGACCTTGCCTTCCTTTTCTTCACAAAGGAAAAACTGAATACATTTATTTTAGGGTCAGGGAAATGTAAATGTGTATCTGCCACTGCACTTCAATAACCTCTCTGACATTTATTTTTGTACCACATCTTCCAAAACAACCCTTTCTTAGAGGTGCTGCTGCAAACATTCAGCATCTTTGTAGACTTTGCAAATACAGGTTATTACCTCTCCTCTAATAGATGGTTTGTGCTTAATTACTGTGCTTTCCAAAGCTCTTTGTTTGCTCAGTGTAAAAGTAAAGGAGAGAACTGTGGGTTTTTTACAATAACCTCTCTCCTTATGTCTGTGGCTTTTTGAAGGGGATTTTTTACTGTATTTTTCCCACTCACTGGTCACATTTCTCAGAACAATTTTTGGACATTTCCACTCAATGTCAGAATCAAAACGTTGAAAAGCTCCCTGGTTTTTACGGGTTGGCTGTTCTCCACTTTCTAGAGCTCAAGCAGTTTTAGGACAGCCTGGAAGTAGCACCCAATTCTGGATCCCTCCAAATCACTTCTGCTAATCTTAGTCCAGCTTTACAATGCTCTGCTGACAAGAGCTCTGGCTGCTGCCCACCAGGGATGCTGAATTTCATGGAATGTGCATCCTGTAGGTATTTGGGGCGTGGGGCAGCCAAGTCACAGCAGCTGCCTCACTCAGAATCTGGACAAAGACAAAGGCAAGATCCTCAGAAATCTCTCAGCATATCCTTTTGAGCAGAGGAAAGGCAAGGTGGGTCACCCAGGGAAGAGCCAACTCTGTGGTGACCTCATGGAGTAGTGTGAGTTAGGCTTTATTTAACTGAACAGGTAAGAAAAGTGTTGGAATTGGGTGGTATTTCCTGGGGCAGGTCTGTGGCTGTGCTGGTTGCTGTATCCTCCTGTGGTGCCCCATCACTGGGCTGTGCAGATGGGGCAGCAGCTGCTTCAGAGGATGGTTTTTCCAAGGACAGGCTCCGTGTGGGACAGCAGGAGCCTCACCCTGACCTGTCTTGGTCAGTGGGTCATGGTGGCTGGAACACTAAAGAGCTCTTCCTTTATCCTTGGGCATCCCTAAATAAATTTATTCTCACAAAGAAACAAGCAGCAACATGCCTCCTGTCTCTTCTCCCTTTCCAGACTGCAACTCTCTGAACGATTCAGCATTTTGTTCAAATTCTTAATTTTCATATATTTTTCTTCGTGTTTCAAGTGATTTGTGCAAAGTTTTTCATGCTTTCTACTGACCACATCTGTATTAGCACCAAAATTCTCAATATGCTGGGCCTTCACAGGGAAGCCTTGGAAATGAAGGTTAATGCAAAAGCTGTGACCAAACAGGTTAATTTGCAAGCTCCTAGTGTGGATTGAAAAGTTCAAGTGCCTTGAAGATGCAATTTCATCTTTAGGTAATTCTATCAAGGGAAGATTTATATCCTCCATCTCTCAGGCCTGGTCACCATATGTTGTTGCTTCAAAGAATGTTGACTTCCCTATTTTCCTCTTCATTTATTCTCTCTGCATTTTTCTCCTCTGTGGTAAAACAATTGGTCTATCCAAAAAGAAAAAAAAAAATGCAGTGTGGTGAGTTCTTCCCCATTTCATCTCTGGCTTATTTAGTCTTTAGAAGCTCCAGAAAGGGGATAAAATCCTCTGAATTTCCTTCTTGGTTTATCTTTTAATTTGTCCCTACAAATGCTGCACACTTTTTTCTCTGAGTGGTTTTGTGGGAGCTCTAACACAGCCTGGCTGTGCCCCAGCAGACAGTGCTGTGTAAAACAGCATGGCATAAAGATTTTTGAAATAGAGACTGTATTTTTGGGGGTTTGCATTTTTGAAATACAGGCTGTACTGAACGAAATAACCTTCACATTGCTGGCTTAGATGGGTCAATTTATTGGTTCTAGCCATTCCTTTCATGCTGAGCAGCAGGATCCTGCTTTTCTGTGGGATTGTTTCTATAGTAAAAATATAGTTTCCGGTTTAGCCAGCCAGCAATTCCTTCTCAGTAAAAATGTTCAATAAATAAATGTCAAAGTTTCCAGTATATCCTCATTACTCTGCCTCACTCGTACGTAATTGAAAATGGGAAGAAGGTGCTGTTTGATTTGGCAGTCATCCAGCCAATTTTTTTTTTTTTTTTGGATAGCCCACTCTTTGGGACAAAGCTGTCCACCAGGGAACAGGATTATTGCCTTATAAAACCCTGCAGCCCACTGACTATTCCTTAATTGCGTATTAAAGCAATTAATAAAATTACCTGTATGGAACCAGATTGCCAGATTTATTTTGGATACGCTGCATTCACGTGGGGCATCGTTACTGGCCAGCACAGGAGAGAAGAAACTCTGATTTCCTAGAATGCATTTTATTGGTAACTCTCTGTAATCAGCTTTCTGTGAACATTTTTGGTGTGAAACACTGAGCTGGAATTTAGAATCTACGTTGCTACAAGATTTTTCAGGTATGCAATTGACTTTTAAGGGAGGTTTAGTCGTTCTTTTGCTGGTTTTGGTTATTAAGCAAGTTGATGGTATATCCTGCAAAAAGATAGGGGAAAGCTTTTTTTGAATTGCATTTATAAAGCAGGCCACAAGTGAGTAAAAATGAGCTGGATTCTACAGAAAGAGGCGTTAGGCAATTATCTCATGTGGATTAGCTGAATTATTTAGCAACAGGAGGTGAAGGACCCCCTGGGTCCAGTCTGCAGCCAGGGGATGGTGGTCCCCTGGCCCAGGGTCTGTGGACTGTATTGCAGCAGGGAGTTTGAAGCTAAGGTGGTGGAGGGAAATAATTCACTCCCAACTCTGTACTAACAGAGCCTGGAAGAGTTTTGTTTGTGCATTGCTGGGTTTTGCCTCATTTAATGGCCACCTCATTTCAGTTGTCTCAGGAGGACGTTGGGCGGCAGAACACAGAGGGAAAAATCAAATCACAAACCCCACAGATAGCACAGGTTTTATAAAGATCAGCCAGGAAGAACACAGGACACTTGGAGCGTTTGCCTTGTAACAATTAAAGTGTTACAGACAGTCATGAATGTAAAGAAGTTCCTGAGTACATTTAATCCACAACCTTGGTAATGGACCAACTGGCAATGGGGAAGAGACAACATTTTCATAAGAACACCCATAAATAGCACTGGGACTTATTCAGCTTTTGTGCTGACAGAACTGGAGGGGGCTAGGCCATTTCCATTTCTGGATCAGGCCGTTTCTGGTGTAATTTTGTTCCACTTATTTCAGTGGACGCGCTGCAGTTCATCATCTGATCCTGTGTTCCTCTTCCAGAGCATCACCTGTCAGGCCATGCATTGAAATTCATGCAAGTGTCCCGTGATTTCCATATTTTCAAAAGCAAGGACTGACTGGAAGATCAGGGAAGGGATAAGTTTTTCCTTAGAAATGGTAATAACTTGGGAAATCAAAAGAGGAAATAAAATGACTTCTCCCTGTTGAGTTCAGGAATGCTGCCTTCCCTCATCTCATTAAAAATGTAAAGCACTCTCGTTTTTGAGCAGGGTGAATTAGTAATTAAGTGCTATAATCAACTTGTGTAAACAAAAATATTGAAGGAGAACAGCAAATTAATCATTTCGTTGGCTTGCCTTACCTAATTAATGCACCTTTTAGCAAAGGCCTTGCTGCCATGTTGGTTTTTTTTCTCCCATTCCCTGAATCAGAGGACTTTGGAAAGGCAGAGGAAGGAGATGGTTTTTCTTAGGCACCATGATGTACACAAGGAGTGTGTCAGGGTGCTGTGACCTTGCCTTCCTTTTCTTCAAGAACCCCAAATCTGGGCCAATATAGAGTGTGAGCCCAAGGTTTAGTGGAGACCATCCTCGGGCAAAAAGTAAAAAAGCACTCCTAGGTAGGCATTGGTTGGTGTGGCCTCTTCTTTGAGAGACTTTGAGAACCAAACTCTTTGATGTAAGATGTTCAATGGCTGTGGAGAACATTTACATCTAACCAAGCCTGGGCTCAGGGCAGCGACTTGGCAGTAGAACTCCATCCCTTTACCTCTTTCCTTGGTGCTTTGACACTGAAATATGCCTTTCCCTAGTTGAGAGTGGGTTTTTTTTTTTTTTCCCTCGTGTAATAAAGTTAGATTCAATATGGCATGCATGAAACCACCAAGATACTGGCAATTCTTCTGGCTTTTGTATAGAGTCAGCTGCCTCCTTACCAGAAATCTTGAGAGAAATATAGATGAGAGAGAGAAATAAAAAGGCAGTGATTTGATGGCCACTGTCCAGTTCCTTGTGGCCTAGTGTTTATGGTACAAAGAGTGCCTTTTTAGTTAGCATATTTTGGCCTTACTGTCAGAAGCCTTTGCAGTGAGGGTAAAAAGCAGATGAATCACTACTACACTTTTGCCCTAAGGATGATCCTTCTGTATTAAAGCTGAGGAATATAAATGCTGGTTTGTCTCTGCCAAGCACAAAATGAGCTTTCAATCAGTTCGAGAGTGTGACTTTTTTTTTTTCACTTTCCAAGCCACAATAAATATATAGAAACCTTTCTACTTTCTTTCAGCTGACTCCAGTGGACAGCATTTCCATGTGGCTGGAGCTCCTCTCTGGGTGGGAGTTAAATCACACACACAAACAACCACCATGCAGGGATCACACAGCTGAGATGTGGCTGCAGTGGCTCGCACGATGCTCTCACAAAAGTGCTTAGAAAAGTACCCTCTGCCTTGTTGCTGTTTACTGACATGTGATACTGGTTGACATCTGTTGCCCTTCTCATTTGAGGTCTGTTTGCTTTACTAACTTTAACATTTCCACATTGCTGTGCTGCTGAAGTGCAGATACACAAATCTCCTTGCAGTCCCCGAGGTCCTTTTATGAGAAACAGAGCTGCCATCATTTGATATCATCCTGCTGGCTGCCTTTTATACTGGAGTGGAGAGAAATAATTCTGCTGCTGTGAAATGTTCTTGGGGGAGTGCAATGCCTAGTGCTATATGTTGTCATACATTTGATGTATTATCAGATCAGTACACGCTGTGCAGTAGTGTTTAGTCCATTGTCACAGCAGATGATTTGTGGTTGGTTTATATCACTTGAAATTATTACAGGTAAAAACTTGTCTAAGTAAATGTCAAAGTTTGTCATAGCAGGTCATATAGCTGCTGCAGTGACAGATGATCTTAGTCCACAATCCTAATGCAGCGTTCCCAGTTAAAGTAAATCAGTGTTGTGCCAGGATTTCAGAGGAGCGACACCAGTTCACTCCAGTGCCCCAGTCCAGTCAAGCACTGGGGTGCATCATCTGACTTTCAAGCAGGCAAGAAGCTCAGCTGGAGGCAGGCAGGACTGCCCATGTGCTGAAGTGCTTTGCTGGATCAGAGCCCACACAGGAATCTGACACAGTTCACTGCGAGATGACACATCTTGAGATGATAAAGGTGATCAGAGCTCTTGCAGTTGGTTTGTGTTATTGCTCCTTCAGGAACGAGCTGTGGATGCCACAGGTAATGGAATACAAAGGCTGTGTCTTTTGTTAAGTGCTGTCCTTTCTGTGGCAGCTCAGCGTGCTGCACTGGAAATGTCACGCAGTACACAAATGTTCAGATTTGGAATTTCTCAGTAACTCTTTAATGACAGGGAAAGGCAGCTGCAGTGATATATCAGCTAGAGCAGAACTGCCCATTTACAGGAGCTGAGTGTTTGGCACAGCTCTTCTAACACTGGAGGCAGAACCTCAGCAGTCCAGTACTTAGGGCCTTGTTGTTGCTCTGAAAGCAGAAATAAGCATGAAATACCGCTAATGAAATAAAACATGGCCTTTCATTTGGGCACTGGTGGAAGGAGATGGGGCACCATGTGTCAGGATACCAGTGTGTGGCTGAGACTGGTGATAAAGATTTTATTACCTATTTTTCACATTTACGAGGATGGACTGAGAAGGTAATGAAGACCTCTTGGAGGGAAGCATGACAAAAGAAATCTATTAAATCTGTTTTTATGCTGAAAGTGTAGCTGGCTTTGCACAGTGGCACGGCTCCACTGACTTCTCCCGAGTTCTGGATCTTTCACACCCTGAATTACTGTGTTAGAAACAACCACATGAACATGAATATAACCTCTTCTGTCTGTAGGATTAACACTTACATTGTCATGTCTTTCAGCTTTTTTAAAACTCACGTC
Organism: Sylvia atricapilla; assembly: GCF_009819655.1. Classification (NCBI taxonomy): domain Eukaryota; kingdom Metazoa; phylum Chordata; class Aves; order Passeriformes; family Sylviidae; genus Sylvia; species Sylvia atricapilla. The sequence continues at coordinate 27,131,312 of NC_089148.1, read as the reverse complement.
AGCTGATGCTGGCAAAGAATAAGATGTAGTATTTTGTTAATCTGCACAAGTTGAGACTCTTATTAAACCAACGGTGTTTTTTCATCTGTCAGTAAGCCCAGGGCCTGGCAAGCAGGAGAAAAAGTGCTGCCTGGAATAGTTCAGCTCCTGCTGCTGCATATTTTTGTAACAAACCATGAAATGACCACAGTGGAGTTTGTCTAAGGAGATGTACAATTAGTTGATTTTTTTTTTCAAGAAGAACAAGATTAAGATCAGCTCGTAGAATTTTAATAATATCACAACCTTGCAGTTTTTCCTGCTTGCTGACCCTGTCTTTTCTTGAGAAAAACCATAAACATGAGGAACCCATAAATGTGTCTTTATAGTAGATAGATACTTTCTTAAAAGTGTACTGTGATCCTTCTCCTTTCTATTTTAAGGACCAGTTTTATCCATGTATTGAGAGACACAGCTGAAGTCATTTGGACCTTGGACTCCCCTTCTGTCCAGGCCATTTATGCAGGGAAAAGTGTGATAGCAATATTTTATAGGAAAGATGAGGACAAAGGAGGGGACCACGGGTCTTTTGTCACTGTCAGTAGCCAAGAAGGTCCTTGTCAGAGCGTGTCTTGCTTAAATGATGTTTGGGATGTCAAACAAGTTAAAGTCTCTTTGCCCTCACCTCTTCAGTAGCTGAGCAGAACAACCTTCAAGTTATGCACTGGAGAGTTGGAAACTCAATCTGGCTGCATTGTGAGATTAATTTTCCATCTGGGATTTGCACTCCTGCTATGTCAGCACAGGGATCAGACTGTTGCGTGGCGGAGCACGAGCATGTGGAGCCACAGCACTGTCTGAAGTGCCTGAATGTTTTTCACACTGGAGTTCGTGAAGGACATTATGATCACTTAGTTGTGGGATTTGGTGCCACTGGTTCAGACCACTAGGACATACTTTTGCTACCCTATATCTGAAAAAGTTTTATGTTTTACATATGCTCTATTATCCTTGCTCCTAAAGATGTCCAGAGGGGTTTGTTTCTTAACATTTTCTCTCTCTGTATAGTTTAACAAGACTGTTTACTATCTCAGAGTGTCCAATACATTTTATTGTGGTTAACAGTAAAGACATGTTTCTTTATTCCCTTTCATATAATCACGGATCTGAAATGGTGAAGGAGAGGTCCCATAACATTTATTAGAAGGCAGCTGCTTTTTTAACATGTCTTTCCTCAGAATTTGAGTCCAATTCTCATTCTCTTTTCTTCGTTCAATCACATGTTCTTGTTTCCTTGGTTTCTTAGATACAGACATATAACAACCATTCCCTACCCTTTCCTTCTTGTTTTGAAACAACTTTTCACATGTCTTGTGCTTAAAATTTCTGAGGCACAGCTTGAATTTGGGCAGTGAGAGATAGAGAATCCATATGAAATTCCTTTGTGGCTCTGTTTTGTTTTTATTGGGACACGTGTCCACGTAATGAGTAGCAAGACCATAATTGTCACTCTTAAGGGGAATAAAGGCAGAAAGGCTGACCACCAAGTGGGCATGGAAAAGCCTGACTTGCAGATTTTTTGCACAAAGCTATTCCTCCAGGTTAGGCTTGAAAAACACTGGAAGAGCACAAAACAGGGAGGAGAACTGCCGTGCCCATTTCTTGCTGTGCCTTATAAGTGCACAGCAAAAGCCAGTTGGGTTGTTGTCTTAGGGATGATTTATGGGGCATGTTCTCAATGTGTCGCATTCCTGGGAGCTGCATTCCTCTGAGCATCACTAACCCTCAGTACAGAAATACCTCCTGACCCATGTTTGTGTGGGCACCTGCTGTCAGCTGCTGTTGGCCACGCAGCTTCCAGAGAGTCCTTTTCCAGGTAGAGGCTTTAGGCAGGAGTGTGGGAGCTCTGGGGGGAGCACAATTTTTGGGCAAGGAACAGAGAAAAGTCATGTGGCAATGGACTCCTCACTAATGAGGGGCGGTTAGATCTGACCACGTCGCTTCTTTGGGAGCTTGGGAAGCACAGAGGGCACCTTAAGGGAGAGCACTCTGGAAAACAAACCAGCTTCTAATCAATAGTTTTTCCTTTGAAGAGTTTCTGCGTGACAGGCATAAATGGGAGGGCTGTACCATCCTCCATCCCAACCTCTCCTTCCAAAACCATGGGGTGGATGAAGATAACACATCACCTTTGAAGGGTGCCTTCATTGCCCAGCCCTGTGCCACAAACACCTGGCACCTATTCAGCAAAATACAGCTGAGCCCTGTAGCCTTCAGACTCCTTTTCCATTAAAACGTCTAGTAAGACTTAATTTCACCCTAATTTTCCCAGAGGGGTGGTTTTCTATAAGTTGTTGTGAAATCACCCGTTTCTGTTAACTTTAAGCAGTTCAGGTATTGAATGCTGTACCTTCAGACTGAGGGAAGCAGCTCGTGTGTCTTCCAGCAGATAAATGGGATGTGTGTTAGGCTCTAGGCTGGGAGCTGGCACTTAGCTTAGGTGTGGGAGGTGAATAATGGCCCTAAAGATGCTAAGCTGTGTGAAGCCCTTCTGATAAATGGGGCCTTTTTGTGATGAGCTCTCCTCACGTTCCTGGACTGGTTGGCATGAAAGCTTTGAGCATACAAGCACGTTAGTCATTATTTACTGGTTGTGGTTGCAAGGTTGTTTAATTCTGCAACAGTCCCATCTAAGGGATGATTCTTGCATTGCATGAAAGGGAGACTAAACAAGATTCACTTTTTTTTTTAACTTGCTTTGTTTAACTTTGCCCCTGTAGATATTCAGCACATTTTCAGAAGACACAAAATGCCAAACATGTGGCCTTCTGGACATGAATGTTCCACTCATCCCAGAGGAGAAGCGGGCATGGAAAGAGAATAAAGATAGGAATGGGGTTTTTCTCTTTCAGCAGTAAATCTCCAATAGCCACCCTCTCCCTCTTCTTGCTTCCACTCTGATGTTGTTTATTCTTTCCTCTTGTTTTGTTGCCTCTTGTTTGTGCCTCTCTTTTGTTTAGCAACTTTCACTTTTTATTTTCCCACCTCTTAGTCTTCTCTTCTCTCTTCTCTTCTCTTCTCTTCTCTTCTCTTCTCTTCTCTTCTCTTCTCTTCTCTTCTCTTCTCTTCTCTTCTCTTCTCTTCTCTTCTCTTCTCTTCTCTTCTCTTCTCCCTCTTCTCTTCTCTTCCTCTCTCTTCTCTTCTCTTCTCTCTCTCCTCTCCTCTCCTCTCCTCTCTCTCCTCTCCTCTCCTCTCCTCTCCTCTCCTCTCCTCTTCCTCTCCTCTCCTCTCCTCTCCTCCCTCTCCTCTCCTCTCCTCTCCTCTCCTCTCCTCTCCTCTCCTCTCCTCTCCTCTCCTCTCCATCTCCTCTCCTCTCGCTCCCTCTCCTCTCCTCTCCTCATCCTCATCCTCTCCTCCTCGCTCTCCTCGTCTCCTCTCCTCTCCTCTCTCTCCTCGCCTCTCCCTCCCTCCTATCCTCTCCTCTCCTCTTCCTCTCCTCTCCTCTCCTCTCCTCTCACTCTCCATCTCCTCTCCTCTCCTCTCCTCTCATCTCCTCTCTCTCCCTCTACTCTCCCTCTCCCACTCCTCTCTCCCCCTCTCTTCTCTTCTCTTCTCTTCTCTTCTCTTCTCTTCTCTTCTCTTCTCTTCTCTTCTCCTCTTCCTCTCCTCTTCCTCTCTTCTCCTCTTCTCTTCCCAACTCTTCCCACATCTCATTCCCTTACCCATGCCCTCACATAATGAAAAGCAAAGAGTCTGAGATGGTTTTGGGTCAGTCCGTGCTGATCCCTCACCTCAAGTCCCCTCTCAAGGCTCGCAGGACTCCAGTAAAGCCCCGTGGCATGTCCCCCGTTTTATGGGCACAGCATATGAACAGAGCACTGACTGGGCCATGCCAGTGTTCTTGGACTGGAAGAGGGGAGATTTATGATGGCCCTGATCACAGTGCTAAAATAAACTGTCCTTCCTCAGCCAGAGGGATAGGAGTTTGTAAATGCCAGCATTTTATACACAAACTGAAGGACAGGGCTGAGGGAGCCAGCTGCCCAGGTTGGCTGTTCAGGATCTGAACATGGCAAGGCTTTAAAAGCAGAGAGCCAGAAGAAGTCATTTATATTAAACCAAGCTCTGTCATGAGTCATTTGACTTCTTTTTCTCTCACACACATAGTTTATGTCCCAGGCCTTCTAAGGCTCTGGTAACATCTGATACTCTTTAGGCTGAGCCGGCTCTAATAGGAGTGGGATCCTGCTTCCACTTACACTGTACCACTTAGAACTCTATTTAATTTGAGTCTTATGTTTACAGGCTGTAACTGTTACTTATTTGTTATTTTTATGGTAATAAAAAGATTGTTTGTCTGTGATTCTGTCCTTGCTGTGCTGTTGAATAGGTCTGTGCCCTTCAGCAGCAGCAGCCGCCGAGGAAAAAAGGGGCTTTTGCTTTTCACTTCATTCATTTTTCTCCTGCAGCTCCAGTCAGGTCAGCAGGCAAGAGGGGTGCGGGTCCTTCCCTTTCCAACCACTCTCCTGGTCTATTGATGCCAGCAGAGCATCACTCCACATTTTTCCCACCATTTGCAATGACGGGAATGTGATTTTTCTTCCCTTCTCCTTCAAAAGAGCCAACACCAGAGTGTACCCTGTCTGCAAAACACAGCTTTGTCTCTTCTAGCCTTTTTCTTATTTTTTTTCATTCTCTCCTTTGTTTTATCCCTTCTGTTCCCAGGTTTTTGTTTCAACATTTTTACCTGTTGCAAAAAATATTTAATTGCAGCTAGGAGATGCGAAAGGTGTTATGAATTCTTCAAGTCTTGTTCCCTGCTTATGCCAAGGCCTATAGAGACCTGGAAGGGGAGAATGAAACACAGACAAAGGGCAGGAAATCTTTGTCCCACTCCAAAGTTTACAGGGAAAGGCTTTAACCTCTCCCCATCCAGCTTCCCTGGGCAAGGATAATCCTCAGCCCCCCCTGCTAAGAGAGGCTGCACCTTAATTAAGAGCATGACTCTTGTTCCCTCTAGTGGCTAATTACGCAGCATCTCTCACGCCGGTGTCATTCCACTGCCTTCCTGCTTCCCTGCCCAATTTTCCTCCCATGCACCCTTTTTTTATTATGTTTTGTAACTGTCTGAATTTCTCCAAATGATGGTGTTTGCCATTCTTTGGATTGTGCCTTCAGAAAGCCCAAAACTCTCCCATGGAGAGAGGCAACTCAGCAGTAGGATTTAGGGCTGGAGGGGTTTTTGCTCGTATTCCACCCATGGTGGATTTTTCTGCAGCGTTACCAGGAGAAGGGTTAAGGGAAAAAGTTTTTTCTTGCTATATCAGCATCCCTGCTCCTATTGTAATTCCTTAAGTGTGAACAGATATGGATGTCCAGAACTGTTGGACACCTCAAATCCCAGGCTTGTTTCATGTCCTGGAGATAAGGAGTGAGTTGCCTGGCTTTCCAAATACCCTGTAAGATGCAGTGTAGTATTTCCTAAGAACACAGGAAAAATTTGATGTTTGCCAAAGCAGTTCTTATTAACAGCCTGGTAATGGGAGGTGCTCTGTGGCAGTTCAAATTGACACAAACTAGCACAGCACCAAGTTCTTCTGAGTATTAATAAAAGCAGAATTTTGCAATGAGAAAACAATCTGTGTTATCTAACTTGAATTATAGAATGTATAGACTTTATTCCCACCTCAGCCACTGACTCTGTCTGTGACTTTGGCCAAGTTGTGTAACTCTGTTCTTCATCCTCCTGACTTTTAAAGCAGATCTAGTGATGTTTACATCCCTCAGAGATGGAGTTTATTGTTGTATTGAAGTGATAGAACAAAAAGTGCAAAAGGAAATCTGTGATGATGCTGAAGGTGTTGCTCTGGTGGGTTAAAATAAGTCAGAATGGAAAGGCTGTAGATGGACAACAGTTACACGTAATTGGAACATCTTTTGACTTCAAAATCTTACCTTAAACTGCAGTTTATTATTGAGTTCATTTTCATTGCTATGTAGGTAATATGGAAGATGGCTTCTATACTGTGGCATGGTTACAACTCTGATGTTTATTTTAAGTTTTAGTATTTACAGCATTCAGAACATTTAAAGATTGTGTTGTACATCTGCACAAAAATGCACTTCATATGCAGAATTCTTGTTTTTAGAGAATATTTGGGCAGGAGTGGGAGACCACATCCTTTAAAGCACAATTTCACACAGGGTTTGGATTGGCAATTTCTTAGGAACAGCAAAGGCAAGCTCCAGATCAGCATTTTCATTCCCAGCCTGAAGCTTTAGGTATCAAACCTTGTGCCCAACACATAACTGAGGTGCTCGTTTTGCTCAGGTGTGGACCCTTCTAAACTGCAGTTGTAGACATTTCTGGAGACTTCTGACAATCAGATGTTGCCCTTTTTTTGACTGCAGTGGGACCAGGATTAGCAGAAACAACAGATGCATCTTGCCTTGCCGAGCATTTTCTGAGGTGCATCTGAAACTGATTTGTGACAGGCCAGTAACCCAATGAGAGTAATGTAAAACATCCAGCAGGGTAAGACCTCCTCCTTAGAACTGTATCCTTTTTCTTGCATGCCTGGGTTGCATTTTTAAAATTAGGTTACTGAGTTGTAGAATGACCCTCATTCCTCTATTCCTGTAAAACCAGAATGACTGACAGCTTTTAATTGCACATGCTCCTACTGTTTGGGGGCAGGATGGGAGCCCACCAAATGTTTGAAATACTATGAATATAGAAAAGGTTGATGAGCATGAAAAAATGGCTTCTTATCAAGAGTTTAGTTAGATATGTTGCTGATCCTGTCTGATCCTATAAAGATCTTCACTAATTATTCCAGTGTCAATAACCAAGCCAGAGCAGAACAAGGGATAAGTGTGTTTAGAAGGATGTGCAGTAAAATTCAGACTTGCATCAGATAAAAGTAATTTAATATCTTTCTCTCCATTCTAGACTCATCACAGCCAAAGAAATACCTTTGAACAAAAACTAGGTTTTTTTTGTTTTAGTTTGGTTTTTTTCAGATTTGCTGCATTAAACAATTTCCAAAGTACAGAACTGCTGCTAGTGGAAAAGCGAAACAAATCTGGGATTTTGAGCGAGCGGAGTGTTCGTGCAAGTGATTAGGCTGTACAAAAGGAGCATTCATCTTGAAATGACAGATAAGTGCTAAGGACAGGACTGAAAACTGTAAATATGTTAGCACTTTAAGCGAGAGCACAGCTTCAGCACTTGTGAGACTCATCAGCTGCTGTAAACAATATGGATCTTTGAGCTGATCTCTGCCGAGATCTCAGCACATCAGATAATGATAGAGTTGTTCATTTTTGCTTCTCCTCTTTTGGTTTGTGGGTTTTTTTTGTGGGTTTTTTTTTTTTTTTTCCTTTCAGAAAGTGCTTTCTGCAGAGAAGAGGCCAGCACACACTCACCTCCCTCCTGGAGCAGCCGCTGTGAGGAGCAAAGGACAAGCCCAGGGCTGGGCTCTGCCTCTCCCCAGCTCTGCTCCAGTCAGGAACAGAATGTGCAGCTGCACTGCCACTCTCCTTGCAGGGCTGTGCCCTCACCCACGGCTGGGAAAGGCTCTTTGAGCTCCTCCAGCCTCAGTTCACAGCCAGGACTCTTCTCCAAGTGGGATTTTAAAAGGAAGCGTTCAGGTGGTGGCAGCAGTTTCTCCTGCGGGGCTTTGCAAAGGGTTATCAGTGAGTGAGCTGTGACAATGGAGCATTTCATGTTGGGAAAACTGCATTCGACAGAAATTATTTTGAAACCAGTAAACCCCCTTTAGCAGAGGCCACGATAAAAAGCTGGCATCTCAGCACAGCTCCCAACACTCACTGACCTCACTGAGGTTCTGCTCAGTGACCTACAAGTGAAAAGCTCCATGAACCATTTGGGCCTCTGCTATTCATCTCTTTCCCCAGCTTGCTGTCTTTAAATAAAAGGACAGATCTTCAGCAGCAGGAATTGGCTCAGTTCTTAGGATCAGCTGAATTGTGAAGCACAAAGTGGTTTTTCTTCAACCGTGCCTCGCATTGGCCAGATTTTCCTCCTGGGTGTTTGGTATTAATCTCATGGTGTTAAGTGATTCCTGTGGAATATGTGGGAAACTGAGGTGCAGAAGGCTTCACAGGATCACAGAATATCCTGAGTTGGATGGACTCACAGGGATGATCAAGTCCATGTCTTACGAGAAGAGCCCCCAAATGGGGATCAAATTCACACCCTTGGCATTATCAGCACCGTGTTGTGACCAGCTGAGCTGATCTTGGGGCCTGTGTGGCTTGTCCAGGGTTAAAATTCAGGAGCCAATGGATCCAGTGACTACAGCCATGGAAGGTGTGCTGGGAAGAGCTTTCCCCCATGAGCACTTCAGGAGCAGGGGGTGAGGAATTTCTCACTGAAGTGGCTGAAGGGGCAAGGCTTGCTTGGAAGCAGGAGCCACAGGGTGCAGCTCACTGGGGGCTTCTTAAAAGGCTGGGAAAATAGGATGGGATAGCAGAGTAAAAGTTGGAATGGTGACTGGCTGGGGGTTGTAAGGTGAGAGCAGCCCTCTGGAAGGATTTGGTGTTGCTGCCTTTCCTGGAGGTAAAAAGGAGAGCTCATAAACCAGCTCCTCAGGCTTCCCACCTGGCCAAAACCTGGAGGTGGGAAGGTGGAGACTGTCCTGGGTTCTTCTCCTGCAGGATCTCAGCTTTCAGGATGGTGCTGTGTTGGATCTCAGGCTGTGACCAGCCCGGGTCTGGTGCCACTGGTGCCTCACTCCCACAGCAAATGCACTTCTAATTCCAGCTGAGGTGCTTGCAGACACAACCAGCCTTTGTTTTGGGCACAGACAATTATAAAATGTGCTCTTTTTCTATTTGCCCAATGAATAAAAATGCTTTCTTAGGACATCTGCTAAGGGAAAAGATGCCTGAGATACCTTTAAAACTCCTGCTAGCAGTGCTGGATGACAGGTTTGGATTTACTCAGTAACAGAGGTTATAGAATATTACTGTAATCAAAGGGGCTCTTTCTGGCTCCGGGGAGGTGGGAATAAATAGCCCTTGGGTTTGGTTTTGTACAGAAAAACGTCAGCCAGAGTGGTGAAGAGGGTAACCTGGCATTTACCAATAAGAGCAGTTTATTCCAAATTAATTTGTTGAAGTTGGTGCCTACAGGTTTTCTGTGCAATACATGTGATTGCAGTACACAGACATGGTGCACATAGAGATTCCTGCTGACAGAGAAGGTTTAGTGCTAAAGGGAACTGTATTTTTAGTGCTAAAAATGTATTTAGTGCTAAAGTGTATTTTAGAAGTTTTAATGCTAAAGGGAACCATTTCCCAGTGGTCTCCAAAAGAGATCCAAGCTGAATTTTTTTAGGAGCAAGGGGAGCAGAACATCTATTCTGGTGTGACTTTTGCAGTTCCCTCCTGTAAAACTCCCTGAAATCTGTGTCCATGGGAATGGCACAGCTCAGGTTGAGCTCCTCCCTCGCTGCCATTAGAGCACATTTGGCAACTGAGTGGCCACCCCATCCTCAGACCAGGCTTCCCAGGCTTTTAATCCTTCCCAGAATTGTTTAGCAATATGTATCCAGCATTTAAAGTGGTTTTTTTTTTTAGAAAGAGCACTCTTGGAGGATAGTTCTAGTGGCAGAAGACAAATGAGAGCAGTAGCTTCTCATCCCTGACTGATTTTTAGATCTGGAGAAGAAAGGATGCTCAGTTTTTAACAAAACAGGACAGTATCATCAGCTGATCACAGAATCATGGAATAGTTTGGGTTGGAAGAGACCTTTAAAGGTCAACTAGTCCACCCCCCTGCAATGATGAGTGTGCTTTGCTTCAGCTTCACTCAGTTCAGTCACTGCTAGCCTTTAATTTGGGGAAGAAAAACACTTTCTGGAGCAGTGTGCTGGAAAAGGTTGCTGACCCCTTGTCTGTAGCAATCATGGCAAGGACACCAAAAGCCTTGTGCCATGGCCAGCTGCCTTTTCTGTGCTGTCAGTCCAGGCTAAACTCCCCAAAGGTTTCTCCTTTCTTCTAGGATTTATTCTCTGTTCACCACTCATTGGCTATCTCTGTATCTCTTAAATGATATTTTACTTTTTGTTGGACAAATTTTGTTGGTGATAGTATAAGGTTACTAAAAGGCTTTTTTTTCTATATTTTAATGCAGCTTTACTCTGTGTTTTAACATCTCAACCTTCTACTGGCTTACAGTAGTGAAAGACTTTTTCTAAAGGTCTCTTGTTTTTTATGAGCCCCTGTCCAGGGCAATTTCCCAAATGCAGTCCAGATTGGGTAAAATGTAAGCATATTTCTGAGGTACAGGTTTTGGTGGCTTTTTTTTTTTGTTTTTTTTTTTTTTTTTCTTTTAATAGTAAACCACACATCAGATAAACGAGATAAAAAAATATTCCCAAATCAAAACTCACAGCAGGGATTTTCCTCATTAACCTCAGGTAGACACTGGAGCATGGCAAAGGATATATATGAAAGAAGGAAAGGAAAGGAAAGGAAAGGAAAGGAAAGGAAAGGAAAGGAAAGGAAAGGAAAGGAAAAGGAAAGGAAGGAAAGGAAAGGAAAGGAAAGGAAAGGAAAGGAAAGGAAAGGAAAGGAAAGGAAAGGAAAGGAAAAGGAAAGGAAAGGAAAGGAAAGGAAGGAAAGGAAAGAAAAGGAAAGGAAAGGAAAGGAAAGGAAGGAAAGGAAAGGAAAGGAAAGGAAGGAAAGGAAAGGAAAGGAAAGGAAAGGAAAGGAAAGGAAAGGAAAGGAAAGGAAAGGGTCTTCTCAGCCAGTGTTGGAAAAGGGAAAGAATAAATAGATGAAGAAATATTGCAAATAGTTTTTTTTCTTTCTTGATGGAGTAACCCTAAAGCAAAGTATGGGCAGAAGCTAGTTTTGTGACAGTCCCAGCCAGGTACCCCAGAAACGCTGAAACTGCCCAAAGTGGGGAAATGAACTGAGAGACGTGTGTGGATTAATTAGATCGAAAAAATGTTTTGACAGCACAAGTGAACATATGGAATGAATTGAGAGAACCTGATCCAGTTCCCCATGTGTAAATGATGCCTTAGCCATAGCTCATAAAGCAAATACAGATGCAAAAAAAAAAAAAAAAAAAAAAAAGGGGGCGGGGGGGAAGCCCCTTTCCTATCCCCTCCCCCCAGTAAAGCCCAGTCTGTTGCCAGATGGCAAATGAAAGTTTAAACTTGGTGACTAAATGTGAGGAAAGCTGAGTGTTCATCATGGACGTGGAAAGAAATCAGCGGAATAAATCTGAATTTTGCACCTTGGAGGGAGTGGTGCAGCTCAGCTGAATGCTGTGTGCAGTGCCCAGCTGAGTGTCAGGGTCCCCTGGGCTGCGTCTTCAGTGGCCCTTCTACCCTCCCTGGCTGAAATCAGAATTGTGGAATGCTTTGGGCAGGGACAGCTTTTGCTATCCCAGGTTGCTCCAAGCCCTGTTCCACCTGGCCTTGGACACTCCCAGGGATCCTCCTGGGGCAGCCACAGCTTCTCTGGATACCCCATGCCACCTTCACAGGAGGGGATTGCTTTGTGTCCAGCTCAGGGTTTGGTGTCTGTGTGGAATCACCTGCCTGCCCCAAAGGCTTTGCCACCTAAAACTGAGGGTAAAAGGAGTCAAATGCTGCAAGCAGAGGGTGAGGAGGGAGCCAGAGAAGCAAAGCAATGTGTTGCAGGTTATGCAGAAGAGCATTCCCTGGATTAATTTATTCCCAGGAAGGATGAGTAGGGAGAGGGCTGATTGAGCAGTGCCCTGCATCAGGAGCTGATGGAGGAATTTGCTGTCCTGACTCCCAGTTGAGCTTGTGTTCTGTTAAACACAGCTGCCTGTCAGCATGACATTTCCAAGCCTAAAAACTGCGTTAAATCAATATATTTTCATGTGGTTTCAATGGACAGACCTTCTTAGTCTATTTTAACTGCGATGCTGTGTGTGGTTAAATTCATTCCACCTCAGAAGGGGGTTTGGGAGATGTGCTGCCAGTGAAGGTTGGTGCTGGAGGCAGGAGCCCATTCCAGCTGTGGCATCAGCACCACGGCGTGGGCTGGGACCTTCACACACAGCCACTGAAGGGAACAGTCCCTGCAGGGAGAAGCTGCACAGCCTCATGTCAGGGGAAGAGCAGCTAAACCCTGTCCCAGACTGCTTGGGCTGTGCCCACAGACCTGATTTGTGGCACCCAGTGTCTGTGAAGCTGAAACAGGAGCTGAGCACTTGGGCTCTTTCCCTTGCCCGGGGAAGATGAAACCCCTGCTAAGCCGTCAGGTTGGTGTCCAAGCAGCTTTGGGCACAAAGAGGTGCCAGCAGCAGAGCCCTCACAAAGCAAACTGCCGAATTATTTGCTAGTCAGAGGCAACTTGGAGAAGTGCAGACTCAAATCAGCAACTAACCAACCTATATTTAGTAGCAGAGTGGCTGGAGCTTAGACCCAAACATAGTTTCCAGCTGATAGATGATGTGGCAATCAGAGCTGACCCTCGTCCCATTCTAAATTTGGGCTGTGGAATAAGTAATTAATATCATGGCTGGCGTGGCAAGGCACCCTTTCAGCAGCTGCCCTGCCACTGCTGCTCCTCCTGGGGCTGTGCCTGTGGCTGGCCAGCCTGGCTGGGCTCTGGGACACCGCACTGGTGACCCTGGCTGGCACTGTGGGGACACTGAGGGAGAGGCAAAGTCAGTGCTCTGGAGGCAGAAGTGATCCTGTGGCCTTACCTGTGCTTGTCTCTGCTGCTGTGAGAGCTCTTTTCCATTTGTTCTGGTGCTAAGGGGGGATGAGCTGCTCTGGTGATCCAGGTTTCAGTGGGATGGGGAAGGTGCAGGAGGGCTGGGAGCTCCCTGTGGCACCCACGGTGCAAAATCAGGGACACCCCTCGAGTGTGCAAACTCTGTGCCCCAGCCAAACCAAACTGGGGAAATGGCACAGCCCACTGCAGGGAGAGGTAACTGAAAATCAGAAGGGTAAATTACATGTCCCAGATAACTCCAGGAATCTCTTTAAACTTTCTGGAATCTAATTCAGTGCTCGAACCAGAAATCCACCATGTCTCAGAGCTCAGGATCCATCCAGTTGGCCTCTGTCAACTCAAGTTGGATGGTTGAAGGGTAGAATAATGTTGGGCTTCTTTTGAGCTGCCTCAGTGTAACAAACAAATGTATAAAATATTCCTCTGGGAAGGGCCAGTGCTGTTACTGAACATATGGACAGAGAGATTCCAAAGGCCAGTGACTTTTCCTGGAAGACAGACTCAGGTCCTGAGCTGGTGTCCTGCTTTCCATCCTTCCATCCTCTTCTCCCTCCTCCTCTGTATCTCATGTGCACAGACAGACAGAAACTCTTCCTCTCTCCCTCTCCCTCTCCCTCTCCCTCTCCCCCTCTCTCTGAGGTTTGACACAGACACAGAAATCGATGTTGGATCACAGCAAAAGGAAAATACAAACTTGTGTGAAATTTTCCACCTTTTCACTAAATGAATCAAAGCCAAATTTTCACACTTTGGTCTTAGGTGTGAAATTTTTGCTCAGCTCTAATATTTATCCATAATGTGTTTTAAAACTTGGCTCGCTCCATCCAGAAACCCGCAGGGAATTGAGTTACAGATTCTGGGCTTTGTGCATGCTGCCAAGATCTGCCCCTATAACTCAAACAAATTTAAGGGGGGGGAAAAAACCCACTAGAAAAATATTGTATATGGTCCATCACATGCTTTCTTCATGCAGTCATATACCACTAAAAAGTAATGTTCTGCTAGGCCTGTGTTACAGAAACACACTCATGTAACTCCTGTAAACACGGATAAGATGAAGTTTGCATCTCCAAGCTGTGGAAGAAGCAATCCCTGAATAAAAGCCTAGAAGGAAATAGCAGCCTTGCTTGAAATTCTTATAAAAGTTTAAAAGTATTTCTTCAACATCAGCATTTCAAGAAATCTATTTATGCCCCTCAAATCCAAATATATCTGTCACTGGACTTCTTGAAATGATGCTAAAGACATCTGTTAGCTGAGTTTGTGTGTGTGGAATAGAGATGAGTGTGAGAAGTTTTCACTGCTGCAGAACAATTACAATTATTACACAGAACATTGTTTGTTTCATTGGGTGTGAGGACCAGAGGTGTAAGGAAAGTCACTCTGACAGTTTGAAGGTTAACACCTGCTGAATCCTGAAATCAGGACAGATCTGGTGGGAAGAATGTTCCTACCTTTCTGCCTGCTGTGAATGGGGCAGTTTTTATATTCTTTTCTTCCTGCTGCTGGATCTGTGACGGGAGAAGTGAACAGAAACACTGGAGAGGTGAGACTGGGCTGAGGGTGAACATCAGATCCCAGTTTGGGGCTTTGCTGCTCCGTGTGCAGCCACGTGCTTCCAGCCACTGAAATGGCACCAGAGAACTTGAAATGATCTGTGGTTGTTTCCTTGTTAATAACTACCTTAGGTAAAAGTCCAGGCATTTCTTGGGATTACCAAAATGACTGAGTGGTGAGAACACAGCTGGGAAGTTGCATTTGTGCTTGGTTGCCTTATCCATTTAACTTCGGATACAATTTTTCAAGGTCTCAAAATAAAGAAAAAAGCCCAGTTGGGATTTTGTTACTTGACTTCCTAAGGCTGGTGTCCCTAAATCTGATTTCTCATCTGCTGTGTGCTTTAAGGGCTCACATCCCATTAATTTTCACTAATACTCAACCTCCTTGAGTCACTGCTGAAAATCAGACCGGGGGGACTGTTCTGGGTTGGGCTTGATGATCTCCAAGGTCTCTTCCAGCCGAGCTGATTCTGTGATTCTGTTCTCAAGTGGCCTTCACTGGCCTCCCTGTGCAGTCCCGAGGGATGTGGGCTCCTGTGGAGGGATGTGCTGAGTTTTGTGAGGCAGCTCTTGGAGGATCCCAAGGGCAGGGAATCAGAAAAGATGGATCTCCCAGCCTGAAGCTATTCCCTGTGTTCACTTTCTGTGGCTCCTGTGCCAGGCTGATGGGCCTCTCCTCCCACACAGGGCTAAAAACCTTTTCCCTCCCATGACTGAAGAGACAACAGTTGAAATTTCCAGCTTTTAGCTGCTGTGTCAAAGCTGGGCTCCCCTAGGAGGTAGGACTTGCCCTGGGTTCCAGTAGGGTTTCTCTGGATCTGGTTTCTCTTGGAGATCCACTGCCCTGGATCCCTCAGCTGGGTCAGTGCTGGGTCACATCAGCCCCAGATGATGCTGAGGAGTGGAATTCAGCCACCAGGACCGAGTGGATTTGAGTGGCTGCTGATCTTCCCAGCAGCAAAATGGCACTTCTCCTGAGATCCTGGTGGGCCTTGGGGAGTTTGGTTCCCTGCCCCTTCCCAGGCAGGGATAACCCCTCTGGGCTGGGTCTCTCCATGGAGAGCAGAGTGTTTACTGCCTTGTGTCTGTCTCAGCGTTGACACTCCAACAAAAGGTTAGGAATCATGAATGCATCCCTTTATTTCTGCTCCACAGTGCCTCTCTTTTTTTTTCCTGTGTAAACCCTTCACTTGCCTCTTGCCCAGCCTTTAGAAACGATGATCAAATGCGAACTTTCAGGGTTTATTTATAGCGTAGCCTTTATGGAAAGAGAGAAAAGAAATGATTAAAAAGCAATTTTACAAAATATTTTGTTTTAAGAGAGAATTCATTGTGTTTTAAATCACTGTATTCATTGTACTGTCTAGACTGGCAAACAAAGAAGATAGAGCGTCATTCAAATTAAGATTGTGAAATCCTTGGTGACTGGAATTATGGATTTGGATGTCAACCCTCAAACAAACTATTTCTGAACGGCAGTATTATCACTTTGCTATATTTAAGGCTTTGTTGGAGACAGAGCAGTGCACAAGGTTGATCCGATTCAGTAATGCGATTCTAATGTTCCTTTGTTTCCCTTTTCATTATAAATTCATATTTTCAATGTTCTGTTCTCTTTGTCCCCAGAAAATTGTTGAAAAGACTCTCCTCTGGGAGTAAAGTTTTTTTGTTCAAGCTAACAATGACCAAACTGACTTTAAAACACAGAAAAACACACAACTAAAATGTGAATCGAGAGAGGGAATTAATTTAGGATATTTTGAGCAGCACAGAATGGGTGAGTTGTTGAAAATTGCTGGCTGTGTATTTTTCTGCCATGTTACTCTACAGAACCGTGGTGGCTGCTGTGAGACTTTAATGCTGTGGATTCTCCAAGGTCTGTGTATTTCCAGTCGATTTAAAAACACCAAAGTATTTTAGATTTAGATTTTAAAACACCAAAGTGTTTTAGCTGATAAACTGGAGGCTGATAAACTTGGGGATCTTCCTCCTTAGCTCAGTGTGGAAGATGGGGGTCCAGCAGAAGGGAAGCAGCAGCTTCTGGAAGCTGTAAGAGTAAAGCAGAACACGAGTGCGTGGAGCACCCGTGTCAGAGGCAGAACATTCCCTGGGAATGGTGCTGTGTCCTGGCCCTGAGTGTGCACAGAGAGGGGAATGCGAACTCTGGCCCCTCCCTTTCGTTTTTGTTGCACCTGTGATAAAGAAAAAATGGATTTGCCTGTTTAGACACTTCAGATGTTGCGAGTTTATTTTTGTGCAGTGTCTCCGGGGCAATTCAAAAGGAGGTGTAAAGCAGGGAGCAGAAAGGAAAGTGACTCTTCCATTAGTGAGAGGGTGTTTCAGGGGGCTTTGATTTCCCTAAGGCACAATGGAAAAGCAGTAGCCATTGTACCAGAGGGAATTTGCTTTCATTTGAGGTTTTTTTTTTTTTTTTTTTCCCCTGAGTGTTCATTCATTTTTTGGATAGTCTGTAAATCCAGCTGGTGTGTAAGGGAGCTGTAAGAGACTGACTATTGTAAACAGGGACAATCTTGTGCATTGTCAACGTCACCTGTTAAAGGACAGGGAATAAAATGCCCATTTCTCTTACTGGGAAGGATATCAGCCTTTCCATGGCAGTATTTTAATCTGGCTGCTGTGCAGAGTCTCAGTGCCAGCAGGCTCACATGTCCCAGGGAAAAGAACACCCTATCTCTCTGTGAGTGTTATTTCAAGGGTGTTTCTTGGAGAATCAAAGTACAATCAACCTCTGCACGTATGGAAGAGAATTGGGCCTGTGAGAGCACAGAAATATTCCCTGCTGGTGTATCAGCACCTTTGCAGATCCGAGTCCTGACTGCACAGTTGGCAGTGCCTTTGCCTTGGGCAGTGCCTGCCCTGGGCTGGGGACACTGCACTGACATTTCTGTGAGATCCTCTGCTGTCAAGTGCTGGGTTAGTGGAAAGTACAGATTTCACTGGAGCAGGTATTCCAGCCTGTAAAATCATCCAAACCTTTTAGAAACAGCAGCTGGCTGGAAGGTTCCAGCAGCAGAACAGACTGCCTGGTCTCCAGGGTCATCCTCATTCTTAGGCACTGCATTAAAACAGGTTCAGGGTCTGCCTTAGAAACTCTGAACCCTGATTTAGTCACACACTGATTCCTGAGTCCTGACCTTTAATGTTTTTAACGTTCTCCCATGTAAAAGCTGTTGCTTTGATTGTCCGTGTGAAATCACTGAGTGTCTGCTGCCTTCACCGGATCCTGAGAGCTCAGCCCTCTGAACCTCCGTGGCTCTCATCCCAGTGGGATTGCTTGGGAGAACCCACGGAAAATCAGAATCTCAGAGACATCAGGAAAGGAAACAAGTTACTCATCCCCGTCCCTTCCACACGTGACTGTCCCAGAGACTCCTTCTGCTGGGGATTCTGCGAGCTCTGATTTTATTTTGGCCAAAAGCAGAGCAGGATGAGAGTTTGCCTCTTCCACCTTTGTGCTGGAATGTGAGGGCAGCTGTGAGCTGCAGGAGAGACCTTCCCAGGTCACCTTCAGCTCGTGGGGCACCCTCGAGTCCTCCCTTGCTGCAGGGAACTGATCCTTTCAGAATATGATGCCAGGATCTCAAGTACAGTATCATTTTATTTGAGAACCCTCCCCTCTGGGGACGCAGTGTTTAACATTTCCTTTGGTTAGAGTAAATAGTAAAAGATAAGTCTGTTCCGCCTGGGACTCCCAGTGAGAGGGAGGAACAGATTTTGGTTACTGAGGGTCTGCAGAGCTTTGTTCTCTTGACTACTTTATAATGGGATTGAACATATTTGCTGCCATCTGGCCTGCTCAGCCGAAACAAAATACATCACTAATGTTCCGATCGGTTTTGAAACATCTTGTTCTTGTCAAAAAGTATTTTAAATCAAAACAGGGCTTTTCCACTTGGTGTTTGTCTTTTTCCTAGGAGGCCATGGCGAAAATGGGGAGAATTGGGAGAGTCGTGCAGCCCAACCACGAGCATAAAAGGTAATGCTGGCCCTGGTGGGTGCCACTGGGAGAGTTGAAGGGAGACAAAGCTGGGCTCTGGAGGTGAGGCTGGGGTGTGTCTGCACAGCCCCGCTGGACTGCAGCAGTGTTTAGCACACAGATACTTTAAGAATCGCAGTATTTTACATTTTTTAAGCATTGTTCATGCTTTATTTCTCAGGATAATTTCTATTGCTTTTTAAAGCTTGAGTATTTATATTATATTTTAAGGGTTATTAATATCACATCCCTAAGGGTTGTTTCGGTTAATTTTCAAGGACCATCCTCTATGCCATTATATTTTAAAGGGGATTTTACTTTACATTTCCAAGGAATCCGGATTCCATGGGCGGCGGCGCGCGGGCTCCCCCTGGCGGCGGCGGGCCCGGGGGACACAGGGGACACGGGGGACATGGGGGACATGGGGGACATGGGGGACACGGGGGGACATGGGGGGACACGGGGGACACAGGGGACACGGGGGACACGGGGACACGGGGGGACATGGGGGGACACGGGGGACATGGGGGACATGGGGACACGGGGGGACATGGGGGGACACGGGGGATAGGGGAGGACACGGGGGTACACGGGGGGACAGGAGGGGACACGGGGGGACAGGAGGGGACACGGGGGACACGGGGGGACAGAGAGGGACATGGGGGACATGGGGGGACACAGGGGACGCGGGACATGGGGGGACACAGGGGACACGGGGGACACGGGGGACATGGGGGACACGGGGGGACACGGGGGGACACGGGGGATAGGGGAGGACACGGGGGTACACGGGGGGACATGGGGACATGGGGGGACAGGGGGACATGGGGGGACATGGGGGACACGGGACATGGGGGACCTGGGGGGACACGGGGGACATGGGGGGACAGGGGACACGGGGGACAGGGGGACACGGGGGACATGGAGGGACACGAGGGGACACGGGGGGACACGGGGGACAGGAGGGTACATGGGGGGACACGGGGGAACACGGAGAGACATGGGGGGACACGGGGGGGCAGGAGGGGACAGGAGGGGACCCGGAGGATACGGGGGGACACAGGGGACACGGGGGCACAGGGGGGACAGGAGGGGACACGGGGGATAGGTGGGGACACAGGGGACGCGGCGAGGGGGACACAAGGCGCCGTGTCCAGTTCAGGGCCCCGCAGCACAGGACACACACTGAGGGGCTGCAGTGTGACCGTGGAAAGGGTCTGGAGCCCCAGGAGAGGCTGAGGGAGCTGGAAAGGGGCTCACCTGGAGAAAAGGAGCTCAGGGGGGACCTGGTGGCTCTGCACAACTCCCTGCCAGGAGGGGACAGCCGGGGGGATTTGGGATCTGCTCCCAGGGAACAGGGACAGGAGGAGAGGGAATGACCAAGTTGCTCCAGGGAAGGTTCAGGTTGGATATAAAGGAAATTATTTTCCCTGAAAGGCTGTCCAGCCGTGGCACAGCTGCCCAGGGCAGTGGTGGAGTCCCCATCCCTGGAGGGATTTAAAATCCCTGTGGATGTGGCACTTGGGGACATGGGGCAGTGGTGGCCTTGGCAGTGCTGGGGGAACAGTTGGACTCAGTGATTCTGGAGGATTTTTCCCAGCTGAACGAATTCTGTGAAGCTCCAGTGTCTCCTCACTCTCAGGGCAGAGAGCTCTGGGGAAAACTGAGAACCCAGGCTGGCTGCGGGGAAAGGAAAGGGGGAATTGCACTGGGAATCACAGTTTGGGTGGACACTGCCCCGGCAGTGCTCAGGGAGGGCTCTCACCCCAGACCCCTTCTGAGCTAGGAAAGAGTCAACGTGCCTTTAAAGCCAGGAGAAGCAAGCAAACATACATATTGCAGCGGATTTAAACCTTCAAAATCAGGCTTTGCTGACAGTAACTTTCTTGCACAGATTTTATGACAAGAAATACGAAGTGTTTTTGAAGCTTGTGGAGCATCAGAGAGAGTATCGCTCCATCATGAACAGCCTGTGATCCAGAGGCCTGGAGTCTGGGAACAGCAGGGATAACAAACTTCCAGGCGCTGTGTGATGTAATTTCTTCTTACTCTGCCGCCCATGTTAAAAATACAATTTTTGTAATTCAAAGTATACATTTTAATTTTTAATGAGAAATAAAATGGAGTCACTTTACTGTGAAACACTGGGTATTTTCTGTGAATAATCCCTGCACACTGGGACAAGGAATATTCATTTGTTCCTGTCAGAGAACACAAGGCGACCAGTTGCAGGTACCCCAGTGCCAGTATTTGGACTGGCAGGAACAGCCCAAGGAACAACATGATTCACTCAGATGAACTTGAGTCCATGGAATCAATGTTCACATAGATGGACTTCACACACTTACCTTGAGAGAAACTCCTTCTTTTGTATTGGCCTAGGCTGCAATTCCCAGTTAAATGCAAACAGAAGTCACAAAATAACAAAATTATGCTTGGGTTATTTGGAAAATAATGGTTTCTGACTCGTTTTTTTTTTTTTTTTAATGTTAGTAGGCAGCCCTGAAAAACATCTGGTAATTTTTTTAAAGAAACAATGCACTTCCTGCCTTGTCGTCCATGGAAAAGCAATTGTTGCCATTTCCAAAGTACCCATTGTTAGGAGAAACAGCTTTACAAGTTCAGGGACATAATTAAAGACAATGAAAGTTGATGGGAATAAAATGAAGAAACATCATAACAAAAAGGGTAAAAAAGCAAGAAAACGACTCTGACATAGTGGGATGTCAGAGCTCCCAGTTCAGGGGCACGATAAAATCTGTCAGCTGACAAGACAGAGTGGGAAAAAGCAATTGGAGTGCGTTGTAACCAATAAGCATTCCTAAATTTTTAATATCTCTATTTTAAGATGCAATTAGTGTGTAAAAATGAAGCCCACAGACTCCAAATGGATGGCAAAGGTACAGGTTATGCAGGGACAGATGTGCAGGGTTGGCTGGCACTGCACCAGCACTTTTACCTCTTTGCAGCTCAACACAAACAACTTCAGCAAAGTTTCCATAAACTTCCTGCTATTTATATAATTTTCCTCAAAGTGGCCTCGATTTCTCTGGCTGAACTGGTACCAAGACTTAGCACGAGGTGTGTAGGGAGTCTGGAAAGGGAAGAAACAATCCCACTGACCTGGTGTAAAATGTAGCTGCACAGGGTTCAAGGGCTCTCTGTGCCTTGTGTGGGCTTTCACGACACAGTTACAGAGATTTGTTCACATTTCCTGCATGGCCTTTTAGTGCCTTTCTCCCTTTGTGATACTTGTACTTTACAGTTGCATTTTTTTATTCCAAGCCAGTGTTGCTACCAGTTTCATATGATCCGTTTTAAAACCAGAGCTGTAAGAGCTCTGTCTCCCAGTGGCTGAGTAATCAGCTGTGATAACACAAACTCTGCTGCAGGATTTTGCAGTGAGACTCTCTGACCATCCTTGTGTTATACAAGACTCAGCAACTTGTTCAGTTTGCCAAGATCTCAAATTAAAATTTAATTCAAAATGAGCCAAGAAGTAGAACGTTAAAGCTCAAGAGTTCTAAAGCTCTTCAGCTGCAGGTTGAAGGGCACCGTAATGTTAAACTCTGATTGTGGCATTCTTGGAAAAACTGAAGTTGTAAAACTGAAGCTGTAAAACTTGCCCTCTGAGGGCTCCACATCGAGTGCCTTGGCCGTGCCAAGCGCTGCTGAGTCCTTCCAGCACAGTGACAAACCTGTCCCAGGAAGGGACAAACTGAGGAAGTTTGGCCAAAGGCCCCAGCTGGGCTCATCCTGAGCTGCAGACCCTGCCACCCTCACCCCTTCAGGGGCAATTAGACACATTTTTATCATGCAAATTAAAAGGAGCAACCACAGAGTCATCAGCTGCTCCAAGAGTCCCAGGAGAGGCCCAGGCTTCACTCACGTGGAGAAAACAAGAATATGATGGTTCCAAAGAAGCAAAGAGCAACTCTTAGGAAAAAGCACCGTGAGACACAGCCAGGTCGAGTCCTTGCAAGGCAAGAGTCAGGAGTGAGAGCCTGTCATACAGGTAACCTGCAAACTGAATGTTCACATGAGATTGGTTATTTTGTGTTCTGAGGCATTTCAGTTCCATGTGTCTCTCAAGCACTTTGAAAGTTAAAATCTCTTGAATGCAGAACCTTTCTGTGCTGTTCAAATGCCCCTCCACCCTTCAATCATGCTACAGTGTCCAGAGACACCCTTCTAAAAGAGATCCCTGCTGCCACAGCCCTCGGAAAAGAAAGTATTCTGCTTGACATGGAATCCTGGGAACTGGGATTCCAGCCTAAAGAAAAGGCAGAGCCAGTGTGAACTGTTTGGATTTGGCAATACCTGGGGAAAAAATCCAGCTGCTTTCTACGCTGGAATCTGATTTGAATTTTTAGAGGCAAGTTAAAATCCTGCAATTCCAATCTGAGTGATATTTGAAAGGTCCAGCCTGACCCTCTCTAGGACTGCTTTTCAATTAACCAGGCTTTTCATCACATGCTGCATTCTCCTCCCAGCCAGGGCGACTGCAGGACCTCTCCAGGTAGGAATTCCAGAAGCACCTTCACTAGAAGGTTCTGGCTGCAGCAGTGGGTGGTAACACTTCCACCACAGCACCTGCATCAGGAGGTAATCACATAATGGTGATTTTTGGTTTTCCAAAGGCTGGTTTTCCTTGCTGGTCTCTCTCAATCCATTCATTATGTACTGCTCACTCAGTAAATCCCCATTTATAAACACTCAGGGGTCCAGGTTGTTTCCTTGGCTTATTGTGCTGCTTCTCACAAGAGGTGTGGAAAGCAACACAGTTCCACAATAAAGAACATTTTATTTTTTTCCCCCTATATCCAGCCTCCCAGTACAACAAGCAGCCTCTGACTGGGGCCTGGTGAGATTAGGAACTTCCATGCTGCTTTTTGTGGAATGTTATCCCAGGGATCCAATAAACGACACAAAAGCAAAATGCTGGAGGCCTGTTTGATATTTCACGGAGTTGTTTGATCTGACATGTGTCAAATGATAAATGCAAATGGCTGCAGGCTCGTTCAAGCCCAAGTGGGTTTTGAAATGCTGTGGGAAAATTAGAGGATAAATAAATCTGATCCCAAGAGCTCAAGCTCATTGTTTGGCATGTGTCAGAATGCAGACAGAGGTAAATATTATCTTTGTCTGCAGGGAGGGCAGGTTAGTGCTGCTAACCAGGGATTGTGCCTCCAGCAGGGGGTCAGGCAGCAACCTACCAAATTAAATAATGAAGATACGCTAAACATATTGGAGGTTATTTAATGTTTATAATGAAGTTAGCAGAATTAATAAACCCTCTTTCTACAACGGACTGTGCAAATGAATGTGATTCTTTGTTTTTAATACATGGTTTTCCTCTGCTAAGTGACTGTGCAAGAATGAAGCCTCTGCTCTTCTACACTGGTTTGTGCAGAGGTTCACAGATCAGCTCGGGGAGGGTTTCCTTTCCACAGTTTCCTTCCCTGTGGGTCTTCCTCTGGAGGCTCCCTGGGTCATGGTTGAAGCCTCAGGAATACAGATGGACAGAAGCATTGCAGCTGGGTCAAGGTGGAGTTGTCCAGAGTGACTTCCAGGGCCAGTTCTCCCAGATAAACCAGCAGGCAGAGCCAAGGAGCAGCTGGTACCTCTGGAACAGCCAATTGCCACATCCTTTCTTACCCAGACTGCCGCTGGTTTCCAAGATAGAGAGGTCTCAGGAGTGAAAGGGGGCAGAGTGTGAGGACAGTGAGATTGGGCTGCACATGCAGTGACAGCAGTGAGTTTGTGCTGTTCAGAAAACAGGAAAAACTGAATGTCAGGGCTGGCACCACCAACAAACCCAGCAAAGCACAAACAGCATCTCAGCAGAAGCAGCACAGCTTGACTGGCAGCTCCGGGGCACAGCCAGCAGTGTGACAGGTCAGGGAAATAAAACCTCTCAGCATTTCAACTGATGCAACTTGACAGGGACCCCAGTGAAAACAGCAGCACAACATTGTGCTGCCATTTTGATGGGATTGTTCTGTTGAGCTGAACAATGATCTTTGTTCTTAAAAACAGCCAGTGAGGAGTTTGTGTGAGCTGTGCTGTGACAAGGAGTCCCCAGGAGCCCTCAGTGCAGGGGTTCAGCACCCAGCATCATCTCCTCTGCTGTCAGTGAGAAAAGGAATTGGAGAGAAACCATGTTTGAGATCCAGAAAAAGAATGTTCCTGGTGCCATCAGTTACAACATGTGTACAAGGATGGGGAATGTGAAATTTGGCCCAAAGGCATTTTTATGAACCTCACTCCAACTGGCGCTTTTTAACTCGTTTTCATTTGAGTGCAGGGTTTATCTTTGTGCCTCTTGTGTTTTGTTTGCATGCACAGAGCACTTGGCTGAGCCCACAGCTGTGCTTATTCCTAAATCCCCATCCAGTCTGTGCAAACCCAGTCTGGCACCCATCTTCCAGCTTCTCCTTGAGCTTTGTGTTTGACACCAGTCGCCTCTGGCTGGCTCTGACCCACTGGGGTGGATCAGTGTCTGGGGATCCCCACGGCTGCAGAGCTGTCCTGTGCTCAGTCCCAGCGAGGCCAGTGGGGCACTGATGGATCCCAGAGTTGTTCCAGGCCTTTCACCAAAGAATCCCGTGGAAATTAAGATTTGCTGCCCTCAGAATCCTTTGTTTGGAAGAACAGGAAAGGAAGGACTCCTCTGAAGTTGACCCATTTGTGCTTCAGTGAATTTTTCATAAAATAGACAAAACCCTGTTTTAATCTATCCCACTCCACAACCTTCTGAGGGACTCTGTAGGTTTCTCTAAAATACCTCTGTGGTTATTGTTAATTAGAAAAAAATAATATTGCTGAAGGATCGCTTTTCAGCTGAACTTCCTGAACATATGGTTCAAACTGAAGCTGAAAAGGAAAACTTCAGGACAAACTGTATGAATTACTACTAATAATAAAATCAGACATTTTTTTATAAGTCCACATTAATCTTCTTTAAAAGCTTTGGGTTAACCACATTTTTTAAATAAAACTTTTACCGGAGCGGAATTTATTAAGAGAGCTCAGTGTTGCCTTAGCTCTGTTCCACGGGGCATCAAGAGAAGTTTTATTACTGATTTCAGTCACAACAGACTTAGATCTACACAGAATGGTTTTGATAAGCCCAATGTAAAAGTTTTATTGGTTTAAGACATGAAAAACAGACATGTTACAGAGACCACTTCTACTCTATAAACAGCCATAACATGGATAATGCATTGCACTGGAGTCAGTGCTCCAGAGTGTAAATAATGGGGTGGAGGGAAGGAAAGCCTGGCCAAGTATGTACAGCTAAGAAAAACAACACAGACCCAGCTTGTATATGGTACTTCTCCTCTGCAGATCTCAAAATTAAATACAAATAAAGTCTGTATCATTAGGTCATACTCACAGATGGAAAAGGGAAAATTAGCCAGGCCAGGGAAAAGAGGAAAGTTGATGCTCTTTGTTGTTATGTCTATCTTTGTACTTGAAACTGTGACTACTGGGGCATTATTTGAAACAGGTTTTGAGGCCATGTGGTTGCCGTTTGTCCTGGATGGGCTCTGTTCAAAGCCTCCTTTTCCTGTATGTTATAAAACAGTGTTAGAGAAACATGAAACAACCTCAACTATTACATGGTGTCTCTCCTGAGGTGTCCCTGGCTGATCCACTGATTTTTTGTGCTCCCAGAGGATGGGAATAGTGGCAGTGGTGACATGGGGCTGAGCTCTGTTATCTTTATCCTAAAGATAAAAATGTGCTTTTATTGCACCAGCATTAACAACACGGCCCCCTTGTTGTCCTTTGTACTTAGATCTTTTTATAGTGTGGTGAAAAAAGTGTGAATGGCTTGTAAATATAGCTTGCACTTGCTTCAAGGTGCCAAGCTCACACTGGCTCCAGTGGTGCAGAACGTGGGCCTTAAAAATCCTGAAATCCCTTTATAAATGCAATTATGAACGTACCTCCCTCCACTATTCTGTGCTTCATCCTTGTATTCACGTGGAAAAAACTATTGAAATGCTGTAATCCCAACCATATGGCTCAGAGCCTCAAAGAAGCCCTTTAGCAGACACGTTTGTCTGGAGAATTAGGGTTTTACACAGATTATCCAGAGGCTGGAGATGCTCTGGGGGAGGACAGGAGCCCACACCAGGGGCTGCACCGACAGAAGGACCTTCTAAATCTGTTCTGTCCCTTTCCTGTTAGACAGATCCTGGGCTGGAATAAACAGTTAGTGAGCTTACATTGGGATGAGATCTTTTTGAACAATTTTCCTCTGTAAGACCACACAGATTTACTTTAAAACAGTAAATAGATTAAAAAAAAACCTTCATGCATGACTAGAAACCAACTAATGGAATTGTTAAAAATGGAACTTCCATTACTTTTGTTTGTGTAAAAAGTTTTTACAGGACTGCAAACCAATGTAATTACGCCTAGATCACTGTTTTATTTTAGGTAAATGTTTCACTTGGGAAGCAGGAATGTGGGACAGAACGAGACCTAAACCTGTGTGTCCTACTCCTGATTTTTACCCATAGAGATTAATTTTATGGGATAGCTGGATTTTTATGCTGCTGATTAAAAAGACAAGCTGTCTTCTCAGAGGTGAGTTCATGCTTGAAGATGAGACTTCATGTTTGTTACATCTCGAGCTTTCACACTTACAAATGTGATTACTGGACTGTTGATTTTTGTAATGGGGTGGGGGTTTACTGCATAGTCAAATACGAATTGTGTGATTTTTCTAGTGCATTTTATCCATTCCACAAGTTTGTATTGTAATTGAACAATATCCTCTGAGATTTGTGGCAGCCTAAGGCTTCATGGGCATTTCAAAAGTGGCACCTTGGAGATGGGGAAGCAATGAGCAAATGAAACTACAGTTACTGATTTTTTTGGGGAATATAAAAAAGAGATTTCTCCTGTTTCTAGTGAGGGAACCTACATTAATTCCAGAGAGAAGGGCTTGGTCCTGGTTCTTACACAGGCCTGGAGATGGCTGCCAGAAGAATGCCTTGTGTGGTGGCCTGTGTAAGCACTGTCAGTACAGAACACTTCCCACAGAATAAATAAATCCTCTTCTGCAGGGAGAGGGGCTCCCTGGAGGCAGGTGGGGCAGTTGGAGTTGCTGTGGTTCCTGGGAGAGATGTAGTGCAGAGTCTTCACTAAATTAGTAATTTGATTGACATATTCATTTCGTTAATAATAATTTACTGTGATTAGCAGAGAGTCACAGAAACTCAGCAAAGATATCACACATAACTAATTGTCGCTGTTTCCCTCCTCCTCTGCAGTTGTGTCTGTCACTTAAATGTACTGAAATAAAGCTGGTGTGACTGCCTGCCCTGCCAATCCCTGCCTTCCTGGGGTGCCAGAATGGGATTCTGTCTGTACCAGAGGCTGAATGGCAAAATGAATCCAGGTGAATGTTCAGGAAACCAGGTCTCTTGCCAGAGCCAGGTCTAAAACTGAGTTCACCAAATGAGTAATTTTAAATCAGCACCACTCATACCATTCTTTCCTCCTGTAATGAGGATCTGGAGGTTTTAAAATACTGTGCCATAACTTTGATTCAATGATCTTTGAGGGCTTTTCCAGCCTTAACAATAGTGTTTCTATAACTACTGGAAAAAATCTTGCCCCATTACTGTGAAGTTATAAATGTATTTGTTTCCATCTTCAACAGAAAAATGTCGGATGCCAAAGGCCTTTCCATTGTTTTCAGATTTTCCTTTCCCTGCACTGATAAGATTCTCTCCTGCAGAGATAAAAACCACACAATAGCCCAGCAAAGGATGGCTGAGTGGCTGAGTAGGAGTAAGACACCACAGGGAAGGTCAGATCCAAGTCCAGGACACTGAACTCCAGGCAAGCAGGTTTTATTTAACCCAGTGGCACCTAAAATCCATCTGGCACATCCCATTCCATTCCGACCTCCTGTGCAGGGCTGGGGGGCATTCACAGATGCAGAACATCCTCTCAGCTGGACAAGCAGTGATGGTTTCTGTCAGCTGGAGCCCAGAGCGGTTGTGTTTACAAACACTGCACACACACGAGCCCATTAGGTGTTTACTCTATTTGTGCACAGGAATAACACCCACATTTCTTCAGCTTTGCCTCGTACAACAAAGGGAACGAAATGTGTTTCTGATTATGTGATAGATACGGAGTCAAGGGAAGCTCAGCATTCCCAGACCGTAGCCAATGGAAATTCTGAAAGGCTCTCTTGCCCTTTGCAACCTCAACAAGTTGAAATCTCTTGTGTATTTTGTATTAGCTTGTCTTGTACAGTAATTATCTTATATATGACTCCTAGGGGACAAGTGATTATGGTTTATTTCCAGATGACTCATGAGCTAGTTTGCAGAAAGAAAGTTTGTGCTGCTCAGAAAACAGGAAAGTGGAATATTTAGTGTTGTTGATGATACCAGTTCTGGCTGTTGAGCTCAGGCACCAGGCAAAGGGGCTGGAAACTCATCAGCTTGAGTGCAAGGGGCTGTTGAGACCCTGCAAATCCTCAAGCTCTGCTCCCAGAGCGTTTGATTAGGAATAGGAATTGCAGCAAAGATGCAGGCAGTGGTCCTGCACTGTGTGAATAATATGTGTGTGTATAGGAAGAACAAAAACCATTCAAACATCATTCAAATCCAAGATTGTGATACTACGTTTTTAATTTCCTGGTGATCTCTCACTGACTGAGTGAAGCAAGGTGGGAAACTCAATCTTGCAGGATGGCCAGTGGGTGGCAGACCCAGAGGGAGCAAACCAGGCAGTTCCTTACACACAAAGTAAAGCCATGGACATTCTTATGGATGCCAGGAATTTCTGAGTCCAGCAGGTATCAAGACAAGGTGGCTCTGGTTTCACCTGATATGGATATACTTCCCTCCAGTTGCATTAATAGACCATTTGGGAGGAAAAACGGACTCAAGAGTCACCTTCAGCAAAGACATCAGTGGCTTACTCTCGTCCTGAGTCGATCAGCTGGGAAAAACACGCCAGGCCTGTCATTTATTTTTAATAGATTATCTGCACATAATCAAATTTCTGATTAATTGAGTCCAAGCACTCCCAATGATGCTGGAGTTGGCTCTGTCCTGGTTCTGAGGGGCCCGCCCAGCTGGATCTGATAGAAGGAGAAGACAGATCATATCTGACATGGCTGTAAGGCTGCCAGAACTAATTTACCCCTTCCAAAATCCTGAGCTGGCCTTTGAACATTTGAACTGTGATTGAATTAGAGATCGATTATGGCAGTCAGTGTTTGTATCATGAGGCTCTGAGGTTTTGATGGCACTGAACAGTCCTTACAAAATAAAATATTTAGAGTGGCTTTGCCTAAAATGACAGATTTTTAGGGAGCTTCCTCTCGTGCAGTAATTCTGTGTGTTATTTCAAACAGCACTATTAAATTGTCATTCCTCCTAACATTTTAGGCTGGAAACTTTGCAAGTGCCCTTAGGAATGACAATTTCACAGTCTTGTATTTGGATCTGGGTGCCTTTGGTGGGTCTAACCTATATGTTGTTAGGAATCCTCAGCCAGAACTGAGTGATAAATGTTTAGTCCAGTAGAAGTCAATTTAATTCATTTAGAGGAAATGAAAGAAAAAAGCCCAACCAAACCCCAAATTCAGAGGCAAATTATTCTGAAAAACAGACTTAGAAGACCCAGAGAAAGCCTTAAAGTTTTTCAGGAATCAGGCCCTTATGTTTCTATTCCTTTCTCAGTGCACAGCACAGGTGTTCACTGAGGTCACATTTCCACAGGTCAGATTTGCAAAGAATTCTTCATGTCAGTACCTTACCAGGGGCCAGGCTTTGAAACTGTGACACTCAGATTTTTGAGAAAAAAGGAGCTTTTCGGATCTGGACACATCTTTTGGCTTAAAATGAGAGCTGAGCACTTCAGAAACTAATTCTAGTAGAACTCTGCAAAACCAAGCCCATTGTACAAAACCCCAGCCACCAGATTTGATACATTTTTAATTCTTGCCCACAAAAGGAAGGCGTGAAGCACTGATCTCTTTGTTGGCTAAGGAGCCAGAAGCTCCTGGGTATAAACCTTTATCTCTGTGACACAGCTCAGCTCACAACATCTTCCAGTTTTACCACAAGGAAATTTAGCTCTGAAGCATCAGTGGTGAGTCCGTTCTCATCAGCATCTTTGAGGAGGGGTATTAAAGTTTAAAAAGCTCTCAGCGGATCGAGCGCTCACAAACATTTATTAGTTTTTCCATGAGCACATGACACTGTTCAGTAAAGCAGCCCCAGCTTTGAGGTTTGAGGTTGTCAGGGAGGGGTGACAGTGTCACTTTGCTCTGGCAGGGGAGCAGCTGCTCCCAGTTACAAGGCCAGTTCAGATGACAAGGCAGGGTACCCTGGACAGCTCATGGTTTGGCAATCCAGATCTTACCTGATCATAACCAAATTAAAACCTTTTAAAAGGAAAAAAAAAATTGATTCATGTGGATTTTCCAAAAGTAATCTAATGATAAAAAGTCTAAACAAGTACTTCAATTATTTATTCATTATCAGTCTAATGAGCACATCTTAGAGTGGTCCAGGAGACCTACATGAGGCTGAGCTTGCCATTCTTCTTTGCAGAAATGTTTGAGAGGAGCTGAGTCAGGGACAGTGTTGGTGTGGAATCATTCAGAAAGGCCAATTATGCCTTATTTACCAATTAATAATTTAATTGACCAATTTATTTGCCTTTATTTGCCAATTATTAATTTAGTTGGCAAGGGACTTTCAGGTTTTATAAATTATGAAATGAAATGTAGTTTTTTTCCATCTGAAAATAATGCCCTCCCTTTCTAAATCTTCTCCCTCAAAAGACATTTAACATCATTGAAAAGGCACTTGAGCCAAATAAAAAACTTACATTCCTATTTTTAAATATTAACTTGAATCAAGGGCACACTAGGTATTTTGATCACCTGACAGAGTAGCAGCTTATCAGTGCTGTTGTGAAACATCTCTAAAAGTTGCCAGACACTTGTGATACTTTGGAATTGCATAACTGCAGACTTAGGTTGTATAATACAAATTTGTCCACGTCCTAAGTGAAGCACAGAATTTAAGTAGAAGGTCTAACATGTTGAAGTAATTTTTAATGACGGGCATTTATAGGCCATAGGGTATTTATTCTTTGTCATGTTCCATGATCCTTGGGAAAGGTTTGATTTATGTAAAGGTGTTCTTCAATTTAATGCTGCAAAATTGATAAGGAAACCTGTTCAGGGCTTGGGTTTGTGCAGTGTTCACCATCCTGATCCTGATTCAACAAGGCACTGAAGCACAAGCCGAATATTCAGCCCTCAGGTAACACATAACCTCTTATGTGTCAGTAATATTGGAATAGAAATACACTTAGAACAGAAATACTGCCCCTGGCATTCCTGCTGAAGCACTGATAAGCTAAACAAAGCACTTTTCAAAGCCTAATAACCGGATGGGATTTGTAGCATAAACAATGCTCCTTGTTAGTCACCAGTCCCCAGGGCATCTTCCTCACTTTGTTACAGATAAATTAGCAACAAATGAAATGCTGTGTGTGATTTCCTGCCCTGGGTACGCCTGTGTGCTCGCGTGCCAGTGTGAGATCTGTCATTTATTATTTATCCAAGAATGTATTCACGTCCACAGTGTGATTTAATTACTTATTAAAGGTGCCAGACTGGAAGATGCAGAAGCTGGAGTTTAGTTATCCAGAGAACATGGTATAGGCAGTGACATCCTCTCCAGGATGTTCAGTGCTTCACCCCAAATCTCCAAGCACAGCTCTTTCTCTCCAACCTTTTCCCAGGTTCTCTGCTCAACATGTTAGGTTCATAAAAGCTGCAAACAGAGATATTAGTCCTGTGGTTTTTAAACAGGAATGTTGATACTCTGGAAAATGGTATGAACACATTTGGGCAGCCTGTTTTAGCAAGGTCACTCAAGCATTGGGTTAGTACTAACAGAGGTGAACCCCCTTCTAACTAAATAATAGCAGAAGATATTTTTTGTAAAAGTGGAATGAGCCCAGAAGATTTCCTTCTGCTTGTCAGGAGCTGTGTGCACAGTGCTGTGGCTCTTCTGCAGCCACTCAGGCCTTACCACGGACACCTTTGTCTTGGAAACTACAGACTGAATTCTTCCTGTTGGAAGAAACAGGATTTGGGGTCCATTTTTTATGTCACTCTAAGCCTATTACTGTTCAGTTGTGCAATTCAAAGCACTTCCCCCGGCCCCAGGCACAGCTGGATGCAGGACAGCAGGGAATCTTCTCTCACTTCCATCAGTACACAGGCGTCAATGGGGAAACCCAGATTTTATTTGGCCTTAACTCACTGAATTTGACCAGAGAAAGGCTGTTAAATAACAGCAAGTTTCCTTTCACGTAGCCCCAGAATATTTTGAGGAAGATAACGAGTACAGGAAAATCCAAACTTCTGTGACTCTGTACATTAAATCAGTCAATCCATGATAGCCCAGGCCAGCCATTCCTGTTGCCTTGCTTACATTTTGTCCCACCACAAGCCTGAAAGTTGGAATCCTGGATCCACTTTGTCTAAATTGTAGGTTGGGCTTTTTTGGTGCTGGACCTTTGGTTGGCTCTGTGAAGCACAGCTGCAGTGCCAGTACCAGTGTTTGCTGTTAATGAGCTCCTTGGTTTGGCTCTGGAGTTGGAGCTGGCAAAAACTGCTGTGCCTATTTTAGTTTAGACAGTTGAACAGTCCCATCAAAGCCAGCTCTGGACATGCCAACCACTGGCACTGCTGCATTATTAATTCTTAGTTCTACACATCCAGTCTCTTGATGAACTCCACAAAAGCCTACCTAACCAAAACCAGCCTGTGAGGTACAAAGATGGGGCTGAGAGCTGTGAGGGTGTGAAACACTTCAGGCACCGTTGTGGAGCAGGGCCCACGTGATGGCCTTTGACACAAAATGAGGGGATTTTGACTGAGATGGGCTTTTGCATGATGCACCCCCAGTGAGACCATCTGTGACTGAATCCATGCTGGAATGTGAGAGTGGGTGTTGCTGGATATGTAGGAGGCTTCACAGAGCTCGGCTCAGAACCACTGTGCCCCTGGTTCCTGTGCATGAGCAAAACAGAGCAGCTGCTGGAGAGCAGCACCAAAGCAAGGGAGGAATCTCTAAATGCAAACAGAAGGGACAGACAAGATTAGCCTCTATCTTAAAAAATTATCCAAATGAAAAATGCAATATATAAAAATATAATTTGAACCTCCCTGGCAGTCTGTCCAAGAGAGGCTTGACCTCTGCTGTGGGAGTTGGCTTTCCCTCTTTGGAGTATGCCACAGCAAGAGAACCCTCAAACATGACAGAAAATACGTTCAGAATTCTGAGACAGACTGAAGTCTATTTTCAAATAAAACCAAGAAAAATGACATGGCTGTAGAAATGATGGGAAATCTGAACTCAGTTTTGACAGGTAGGTACTTGTTTATTTAACCTTTTTATTTAATGTATTAATGTTGCAGCATCAGGACAAGTCACACTTCACACACCTGTAGCTCTCCTACCCTGTCAGCTGTGACTGGGCTTCAGATATTCCTGAGTTATTCAATAGCAAGTGGTGGCTCTGACATTTTCACCCAGTGGTTCTATTTTTGAACACAGACTCTTCTTCCACTATAGAATACTTTTTCAATATTCCTTTTAAATACATGTCTTTTAGTGCTTTTCACGTTAACTTTCAGATGTTGAGAAAAGAATAGTCTTTAATAACTTAGCTGGTAATAATGTTTCTGAATAATAAGATAATGGTATATAATTGGTATAATGGAACATACAGTTCTGAAAATTCTTTCATTTAGAGAGATTAGAGATATTACCAGAATTAGTTTCCCTAGCAGTACATGCCAGTACTTGGCAGAGAATCAAAGGGGTTACTTCTTGGAAATTGAGTTTGTGATTTCCCGGATCCTGAAAAAAAACCAAACATTCCCAACCTTACCTGTGGATTAATCCCTGACTGTGGTGAGTACTGGAGGTGTTTGGTGCACAGTGTTAAGTGTGAGGATCCTCAGGATCAGAATCTGTATGGCACAAAACTGGGTCACAAACCCACCTGCCAAACTGGTGCCTTAGGAGTCACCTTTTCAGCACACCTGTGGGAACAGGATCTGAGTGTCATTGTGTTCATGACCAGCACGTCTCTGCCACAATTCATATCCCAGTGCTGCATTTTTTGTCCTGGGCACAAACTGAAATTGTATCTGAGACATTTAATACATGTGAAATTTGCAGAGGGGCTGCTGTCACAACACTGCCAACAGTTCCATGATGTCAATTAACGTCAGCTGGATAATGCTGGAATTGCCAAAGCCCACTCTCACTTGTGATCTTGCTCACTAAAAAAAGATAAGGGTACTAAAATAGAAGTGCAGATATCAATGAGAAAGTAAATGAAAAGGCAGAAATAAAAAGCATAGATGGGAGATGAACAAATGTTATGGAAACAACAGAGGAAGTGAGAGCAGGGGAGGGAAGGGTGCAGTGCCAAATTGGGGTTTTGCTGAGCAGAAAGGATGCTGTAGAGGTGTAAATATTTTATTCTGTTGAAGTCACTGTTCTTAAAAGTTGCCAATTCTGAGATTTTTCCCTGAAATAACTTAAG
The DNA here is from genome assembly GCF_009819655.1 of Sylvia atricapilla. NCBI lineage: Eukaryota > Metazoa > Chordata > Aves > Passeriformes > Sylviidae > Sylvia > Sylvia atricapilla. Next base: position 27,096,392 of record NC_089148.1, on the reverse strand, counting down.
CAGATCATTCCATAAGGATGTTACCATTGCTCTCTTGCTGGATGTAGCCAAGAGGTGCCATTACAAGATCTGGTCACAGTCTCTTTTATAAATGTAGGTCAGTAGTTTTCTACCTCACACCTGCTTTGTCTCCAGGAGAGCTTTTTATGGAATTCAATGAGACATCACATATTTTGGTTCTGTGGCCCTATTTCCATCTTTTCTCTTTCAGTTTATCAATGCCTACCTCATTGGCATATGATAAACTATCATTTGGAAAAACAGGCTTTTTTTCTGAAGCTCCTACAGTAAACAAGACTATTATTCTGTGTAAAAGGTGTGCATGCATTTGTACTCTGTACATACACACTCAATATATCACGTCTAAGATAACCCTATCTGGGAGTCTGAAAGCAAGGAGTCCAGAAATGAATCCAGTCAAAACAAAATTAATTATAAAAGACTAGAAATGCCACCCCAAGCCTTCAGTTTTAACGAGATGACTGTTTCTTACCAGCATTAAATCTGTGGGGATAAGGAAATGTTCACTGAGTTAAGATGTGCTAAGAAAAGTGTAAAGAAGAGCATACATGGCTCAGGAATTTCAGGAATCCCACTGGCTTAAACAGTCTTTTATTTAAAGCAAATGTTCTCATAGTTGAACGACTTCCAAGAAGGGCCTCAAGTGATGAAAGTATTTCCATCTAATGTGAAAATACTTGGAAAATGCTTATTCCATGTGAAAATATTGCCACCTTTCAGAAAGGCCTGAAGACTGAAGAATATGAGATGCCTTTAATGAAGATACTCTCAGACAAGGTGTTAATTTTCAGAACATGCAAAATATCCAGAATTCCCATTATTTTGATAATGAATGAATTTTAATGACTTTCATCTCCTATAGCAGCCAGGGAAAATATTTCAGACTATTTTACAAAACAGATACTTCAGTAAGAGAGTGAAAAAATTTACATTCATCATCCTGACATTGCTCCTTTTTCCCTCAGGGCATAACTGACCTGGAAAGTACCACTGAGCATCTGCAGGGAAAAGCAATGGGGAAACAAAACCTGTACAGACCAGCAAGGCACTGGGAGTCTGGTGCACAGCAGTGGCTTTCTAATTCCTATTTTACGGTTTTTAGATGTTCAGTTATGCTGAATAAACTCTGTTTAATAACTTCTAAATTGGCCACATTTGGAGAATAAATAGTCAATGCTTTTTTCACGAAAACAGAGTAACTTCCAATACACAGCTTGATTCAAAAGTGGCAGGAAGGTGCCAGAGATTGTGACAGGGTGTGAAGGGAAGTGTGGCCCAGCAGGTATCAGAGCAATTTGTATTCTGTAATAATTTATTGCACATATATTGGGAATTGGTTTATTCTGGTTTCTGCATCTAAAAATTCAGATGTGCCTCAGTACTACAGAACACCACGGGGATTATTGGATGCTCCTAAAGCTTTTCAGAGATGCTCAGGAAGTGCAGACTCCCAGAAATCAAATCAACTGAGATACTAAATTAGATTGGAAAGCAGAGGAAGATTTTTTAAATCTTGTTTTCTAAAGGCAAGAAATGTGCAAGTACATGACTAACCACCAAGGGTCAGTGTTTGGTGGTTTTACATTCTAACATCTTTGTTCCCAGGTGCTTGGAAAATCCCTTTAAGATGCAGTCCTGTAATTAGGATTTTCCAACAGTATTTTTAAACTACCAGTGAGATGCATATGTGCCATACAAAGTATGGGAAAATTCAAGTGTCTGGATATGGGGCTTTTGTCAGCCAGTTACCAAGTCTGAACTGAGTATTGTTCATATTCCTGGATATAATAAGTCCCACTGTCTCGGGTGGGGGGTTCCTCACCCGAGATTGAGGTGGTTTAAAGTCCTTGGCCCTCTAAAAGCCCCGAGTCGTGTTGGTATAAAAAAGCAGAGTCCTCAAGGTCTGTTTTCAGGTTTCTTGTGTTGTTTATTATTTGGTATCTCAGAGTTTTCTCTGCTCCCAGCCGAGGTCTGGACAGCAGCTGGGACATGAGGCACTGCCCACGATGGGATGTTCCCTAACATTTACACAGATAAAGATGTGTCGGTTATTTACTATTTTGTACCAATATCAAGTGCCCACACTAAAAGTGACATTTCTACTTTGCTCCAATCCACTCTAACTACTTTGTGCCATCACCACCCCAAAAGATGGAGGACGAGGAACAAGGAGGTACCACCCAAATTCCACCATTTTGTCCCCATTTACCTCTATTCTATAAACCCTAAAACTACTGAATTCTGTATCATCTACTGTGCTAAACTGCTGTTTTCACATCCTGGTGGTTTGTAATTCATTCCTCTGTATCGGAGGCCTCTCCCATGGATTAAAATCAAACCCGGTGTTTTCCTGGGCTCTGTGCCAAGGTCTCTGAGCCCCCTGGATCAGCTCCACACCCCCCTGTCCAGGGCTCAAATTCCCTTCCTCGGGTCCCAGGTCATCCAAGGGGATGTCCTGGACTCCAACACACTGGAAGTAATAAAAATGCCCTATGAACTGGATTTTATTTTTATGAATAGCAATTAAATTATGGTAGCAAATGCCATTCTTCTGTTTTGCTAAGAAAGTTAAGACAGTCCTCACTGGGGGACTGGCAGGTGCTTTGTCAAGATGGCAAAGGATGCACTGTCAAGAGGAGTGAACACATTTTAAGTTAAGTTCCCGTTGAGAGAAGTAATTTAACCTGACTTTAAAATGCACTAACTGTGGATATCAGACATGAGGAGATTGAGCTGCAGTCCTGGTGTGAGGTGCAGGCCTGGCTGGCCTCTCCTGCTTCTGGGATGCTAATATAGGTCATAATCCTTGATTGGCACAAACCCAGAACGTACTGACAGACATTCATATAAACTGCAGCTCATGAAGAAATCTCCAACCAGGCTTAAAAAATAAACCCAACCCACCTTACTCTACATGAGGCACAGAGATCCCTTTGTTCCCTTTCTGCCCCACGGCTGAGCTCCAGGCACAGCTGCCCAGTGCTGGGGAGTTTCTGATGTGCCCCAGCTCAGCTGTGATTTGAAAGCTGTAAAAACCAGGCAGATTCCTGCGTGGAGCTGATTGGATTTCTCTGCAGATGCAGCCAACCCCTCGCAGTGCTGACAGTGCTCTGTCTGGGTGAGCTCTCAGCCTGACCTGGATGCAGCAGCCGGGGGCACACGGGTGAGCTGCTGTCTCCTGACATAATCCCACATTCCCGACCTGCACAGCCTGGCCTTGTCTCCACACGGATCTCAGCCACGCTCCTGGCCCCAGCCAGGCTGGGTCACCCTCCCAGCACTGCCATCCCTTGGGAATTATCACTTCTGGATGCTTCTGAATGAGGATCAACCCCCAGGAAAGGACATAAAATCACAAAAACTGCAAAGAAGAGGGATAAAATAAACAAAAGCTACTAGAAATTTAAAAAGAGCAAAAATACTAAAAAAAAAAAAAAATAAAATAAGCATGCTAAAGAGTACAAATCCTAGCACAGAACTCTGGGGGATTTTACTGTAAAAACCTTTTATTCCTTATTCTATTTTTAATAAGGATTTATGTTAATCTTCCATGGCAACCAAATCTCTTTAAGAACCTTTGGTGAAGGAAACAGTAATAGGGTTTCCAGAAATCCAAGTCCACTCTCAAGTCTTTATCAGTTCTGGAGAACACCAGGAGGGGAAATAGTTATGTAAATACCATCCATGTCATCACCACAATTTTAACCTCTGTGAGGCAAAGTAGAATCAGTAACAGAAAATTAAAGTATGTATCTTGAAGAACAGCCAAGGAACAGCAGATGCTGCCTGTAGCAGTTATTATTCAAGTTGTTTAGTCCACTCTTAGGCTGACCTAAACACGGATGTGTTTAATGCCATCCTGTATGCTTCAGGAACAACAGGCACTATAAAAACGGTCATAAAAATTGAATCAGCTAAGAAAAAAAAAACCAACAATGATTCAAATTAGTAAAAGAGGCTGGTGGAGGGAAAATTTAAGTAAATTCTTGTGCTAAAAGAGGAAAGCGACAGAATAAACACATCTCCTTAGTGTAAAGTACTGAGATTTTTTTTTTTCCTCTGGAGTGTCTGAGGCAGGGTGCTATAGCAGACAGAATCCTGGCTCAGGCATCCACAAGTCCTGATCAAACAAGGCGAACCTCTTCCTATGAAAACAAATACGGTATTTTCTGGAACAAAAAAAAAGATCAAACAATAAAAAAAGCACTACGTTTTAGCTATCGTGTAGTGAACTCAGGGAGATGAAAGAAGGCTCGTGGTGGGGTTTGCTGTGCGGTGAGGGCTGGATGCAGAGCCTTGGCTGCCAGGGGCAGCGAGGAGCTGCTCTGGAGGAAAGGCTCACACCTCGCTGGCAGCTGACGGCACTGGAGCCTGGTTTTGGGCAGTAATAACTCTGAGCTTTGGGCAGTAATAACTCTGAGCCTGAAAAGGAGAAATGACAACGTGAATTACGAATAGCTGAAACTGCTACAACCCTACTCACGCCATCCTTTTGGAAGGCGGCACATTTTCCTACCTCTAGAAGGGTTAAAGCAGTTGCTTCTCACCCCCGTGCTTAAGTGCTTTCAATCCCTCACCTCGCCAGATAATTAAACCGGTATTTTCGCCTCATTTAACTTTTTTTTTTTTTTTTTAATTTAACTATTTTTAAGGAATTCTGTGTCCTTCTCTGAGAGCAATATTTGTGGCGGGTACAGGTACACTGACCTACCTACACCTTAAGCACAGGTAATCCTGCACCACGCCAGCAGCTCTCCAGCCGTGACCTCCGCGGCCGCTCCGTGCCGGCGGCAGCGCTGACAGCCGGGGCGGGCCATGAAGAGGCAGCACCCGCCATGTTGGGACGGAGCGGCGCCTTCCGGGCCGTGCGGGGGGAACGCGGGGCCGCTCTCGGCCCAGGAGTTCACTGCGGGCGGGCGACACGATGGCGTTTCGCGGGTGACACAGCCCGGGGCGGGTGACAGAGCCCGGGGCGGGCGACACACAGAGCCCGGGGCGGGTGACACCATCCCGACTCGGCCCCTCACGGAGGCGGCGCGGCCGCGAGAGCAGCCCCCGCCTCCAACGGGTCTCACCGTGATTGGCACGAGCGCGCCCCTCCTCCGCTGTGATTGGTCAAAAGTGCTGTCACTCCCGGTCTCCGGGGGCAGGGGCGTGCGCTGAGTGGTGGGCGCTGGCGGAGGCCCCGCCCCCGCGGGGCCGCGCGGGCGGAGCGGGGCCGGAGCCGGAGCCGCTGGAGCGGGGGCGGCCTGAGGGCGGGGGGACGCGGCTGCCGCCGCCGCCGCCGCCGCCATGGAGGCGAAACCGGCGGACCCGCTGCTCTGCGACAGCCTCATCCTCTGGGTGAGTGGCGCGGGGGTGCTGCCGCCTCTGGGGACCCTCGAGGGCAGCGAGGAGGCGGCCAGCAGCGGGGTTTTTCCCCTCCAGCCCTCCCTCCGTCCCCGCCCGCGGGAGCCGGCGCTGCGGGTGGGTCGGGCACGGCCGCGGCGCTGAGGGCTGCCGGGGACACGCTGCCCACAGCCGGCGAAAGGCTCCCGCCGCAGCCTCCAGCTGTGCATATCGGTGTGAATATCCCGTGGGCCCAAGTGCGGCTCTCCAGCGGTGGTTTCGCTGTGGAAACTACTCGGCGATGAATAATATTAATAAATAAATGCAATTAATTTGAATTGACAGGCGCAGAAACCTCAGAGCATTTCACACCGGCTGGGTAAAGCGTTTATTAGTCAGGCACGCCACACCTGGGTGTGTGATATTACATGTGCCAGAGGCACCTGTTTGGAACTGCTGAATTATTTAGATTGGGAAAGACTTTTAAGGTCATCGAGTGCAAACATGTTTATTAAATCCATCCATCACTCTGGCTTCCTCTTTATCTTTCTCTCCAAGCTTCTTCCGTGACCTTGTCTGTAATTCTGGTCTTGCGAGTGCAGTAATTTTGGTGACAGGGAGCTCTACTAAATAGAACTTCTGCGGGAAATCTTGGCAGGGAAGGTCACGGTTACCTGTGTGAAGGGTTTCTCTAGAAATAGCAGCTGTTTTGCCTCTCTGAAGTGTAAATCCTGGAGAGAAGGGAGTGTTTTAGAGGCATTGTTAGAAATCCAGGAGTGAAACTGGTAAAAGTAACAGGAGCAGCAGCCAGAGTAGGTGTTCTTGATTTCTGTGTGCCAGTACAGAAGTGTTGGTGAGTTAAAGTCTGTAATAAATCACTGATCAATAATTTCTTCCTTCCGTTTTCCTTTTAGTGCCATTGTATTCTCCCAAGGTTTTGGTGGTCTTATACTCACCTCTGTCTACGTATATATCTTTTGTTCTTTAATCTTTCTCTTTTTGATTGTGTGTTTTCTCCTCAATAATCAAATAAGAACAGCTCCATCATGATTCAATGGCAAAACAAACCGCTGTATGCCTGAATTCTTTCACAAAAATCTTGTCAGTGCTGAACTGAGCTCCTTTTTTTGTTTGTTTGTTTTTGGTTTGGTTTTTTTTTTTTTTTTTTACAATTGTTGCTTTAAGTAATTTTAGTCTAATTGTCATTTATGATATCCTTACAGTGCAATAGCTGTAATTATACAAGGAATCTTAATGGAACCTTAACTGGCCCTAAACTGAGCAATTGGGTCAGTGAACACCCAACCCTGTGTTCAGGTTTTCTATACAGCACTCAGCAGATGCAGTTTTTAAATTTAGCACCCCATTTCTCGGGCCTAGTTTGCAACTTCGAAACTGATTGTTAACACTTGGATGTGTTTGGAACATCCTTTCACAATTCGAACTTCGGTGTGAATAATAGGGAGGAAAGTGATGTGGGGAGAGGGGGATGAAGTGCTCTGTGTTTGGAGAGAAAAAGGTTCTGTGACTCTGCTAATAATAGTTTCTCAGTTTGTCTACTCATTAATATAGCAAACAGATGCTTATGATTCTCTATTCTGCTGCCAGATCGGGCATTTTCCTATTTTTATTTTACCAAATACAATATTAGAAGACGTGTTGTGTCCAGAGGAGAAAGAGGAGATTGAAATGAAAATATTAGCCAGTTTTTCCTCAGCCCAGGTGTCATTGAATTTAAAATTCTGAGGATTTTACAGGAAAAACACAAAGCAGCTGAACTGAATTATAGGGGTAATGTTTATGAGTATATTTACTCCGTGAAAGAATTGACTTAGGTGATACCTAAGCTAAGCTGGAACTCACAAGCTGCAACAGAAACAATTTGCTAAGTCAGTTATTTTTCCTCTGTGTAGAGGAAAAGTCAATTGGATGTTTTTCAGTGCTGTACTGCCTTACCCTCCAAACCAGGGACTGGATGTATGGCAACATCTTAAATTGGAGTAATTTTCCACCATAAATGCACTGCTTGGCACTGGCACCACTGGTAATGTTCATTCTGTCCAGTGGCTGACTTACTCTATTAATATACTTGTTTTCAGCATTCAGAGAATGTTTGGTTTTATTTTAAAATCTCTTTGATTATTCTGTGAAACCTCTGTCCCTCGTGTGAAATGGAGAAACTCAGTCCCTCATTGTCAGATAAACCGGGGACACACCTTCCCCAGGTGGATGGGCTCATTTCTGCTGGGCACTCTCAACACTGGTGTTTCATCTGCAAAGAGCTACAAAATTAACTTTTCAGCTGTGTTTTGGGAGCATGCTAGCTCTGTGTCTGAGAGGAGAACTTCTGCTGTAGCAGCAAGGGGCAGAGTGCATTTGGGGTGGAATTCACCAAATAGTTTTCAACCTGAGTAGCAGCATATCCTTGGATCTTTATTTAGTAAAACTGAAAAAATGAGGGGGGAAAAGAGCTTTCCTACAGTCCTGAAGTCTGTGGCTTGTTTTTCCAACCTCCTCCCCACACTTGCCACTTTTTATTGGTTTTTCAAGAGCAGTAAAAATCCGTTTTGATGAAATGATTGGGCTGGCATGAGGTTTGGAGAACCCATAATTAATACTTCCACTCTCTCATTATGTCTAGGTCCTCATGTGACTTTTAAATACACAGAGAAACCTAGACTGTCAGTCCTGCTTTTTACTTAATTTTAATTAGCTGTTTCTATTCTGGGAGATCATGCATAAAGCAGTGTTGCATGTCAGGGTTTTCTAAGGCTTTGTCTATCTGCTCTAACAGGCTCAGGTGAAAGGGTTGCACCTGTGCATAACAATTTCCTTGCTTTGTGAGGGGTATATCCAGATGGCAGCATCACAGCATTGTGCCATAAAACTCTGGTTTGGGAAGCTCAGCCTGGAATGGGAGCTTGGATGCCTGTGCTCGTGCTGAGGCTGCTGGAGGAGTAGAAGGCAGTGCTGTCAGGCATAGCAGCTTTGGGCTCTGGTGTTCCACTTAATCTTTTATGTAACCTACGGGGGATTACTGCCTTCTCACTTCCTGTAAGACAGGATTTAAACCCACCTTTTAAATTAAAAAAAAAAAACAAAAAAACCACCAAATGAAAAAAACCTCAAACCTCTGCTGTGTGTGTTTTTCTCTTGGCTTGATTGGGCTCTTCTTGAAGGAAGCAAATTCAGAATTATGGTCACTTTTTATGAACACAGATTGGACAAAAACTGCATGAGATTCTCACAGCTGGAAACTGCTTTTCCATCACTGTGGTCCAAGTAGCTCCATTTCCCAAACACCAGGTGATTTACCAGGAGTTCTGAAGAAGCTCCTGTTGCACAGGACGTTTGGGATATTTCCCTCTTGCAGAGGGGGAGGTGATTTAGGGCATTGTAAATGCAGTGAGTTTAAGAAGTCAGTTTATGCAGTGGACAGGGTCTGTAAGGATTTTTACTTGCTCCCATTCTATTCTGTCTTCTGGTAGTACCAGTAATAAACTTTTTGGTTTGTTTATTGTGGTAAAGAAGACTCTTATTTTCCTGAGTAACTGTGATGAACTGACGTGTATGGAAATGGATCTCTCCTCTAGAATAATTAGTTCTGAGTTGATTGTCTTTGGAGGAATAAAATATTACAATTCTACGTATACAGCTAATTCTGTCAAAATGTTAGCTGTAAGCTTGGGGATCGTTTGGAAAAAAAATCCCACAATATCTAAAACAGAGAAACATTTTAACATTGAAATAATCACATCCTATTTCTATTACTAAGTTCTTGTAGTTAAAGACTGGAATTTGTTTTTCCCCATCAACTTTCACACCTTATCCTGATGCTATTTTTTGTTTAGGTGGTTGTGTCCAGAACTAGACACACTGCAACGGAATTCAAAGGCTGGATAAATATGACTTTAGTCTCCCAAGTTATCTTTCCATAATCTGCTTTACAATAGAAGGCCTAGCATGAAAAAACACAGCGTGGGTGTTCGTACCAACTTTTTAAGCCACCAGTCATAACAACCACAAGCGTGGAGATAATTGGGTTGGCTTGAAGTCTGTGTGGTTCAAAAAAGATTTCATCTTGCTAAATGCTTGTGCCTGAAAGGGGAGATGGCAGCTGATTTATTGTCTGCTGAAGTAACCCCCCCTGTTTTTCCCTGTTTTAGCTGCAGACGTTCAATACAGCTGCGCCCTGCAGGGATGTCCAGGACCTGACTAACGGCGTTGCCATGGCTCAGGTGCTTCACCAAATGTGAGTTGATTCTTCAGCTGGAAGAAGAGGGATTCAGTCGCCTGAGGTTTTTGTGTTTGACAGATGTAGTTGCTTTCAAAGCAGGCAGAAATTCAGAGTGGGCAGTTTATAACAGAAGATAGGTTATGCCTTTGTACTGCTGTGTTGGGGAGGATAGAATAGTTGATTAATGACATGGTGGAAAAGGTGATGAGGAGATATACAAATACTGGTTTATTAAATTTATGCTTGGGGATAATTGGGCAAGGATGACAGTGTCTTTTTCACTTTTCCCATCAGCACTGTTTCCATGCTTCAGGCAATACATTCCACTTTGGACTGAGAAACTAAAGATTCCAAAAGTGTGGCTTTGTGGTTTTTTCCTCCTGAGGTTGCTCAATTAATTTAGATTTAAGTTCTAGGTTTTAAATGACAGCTTACTATTTGTGTGGAAGACAAAAACTGTAAAACTTTGATTTCAATTCATAGTTAGGAATTACTTTACTTTTGATTTGCTGTTCTATTGGTGTGATGAAGATTAGCAGTCTGAGTGATGCACTAGTTTTGAAATTTGCCTAGACAGTTGTAATGCAAGTCTTTTTTTGGAAGAATATCATGCTACAAGTCATCACTGCAATTTTATTGTTGTTGTTGTTGTTTGCCCAGATAATTGAAGTCTGCATTACTATCTCAGGTTCAAAGTATCATTTTGTGATTACTAAGAAATTACTTCAACACCATCGCGATCCACACCTCAAAAAAGGATTTCAGAAACCCTCTTGTCTGTAAAGATTTAAATGTACCTTTTAAAGCAGAGCTCACCTTTTTCTGGACATGGCAAAAATTGATTTGGGTTTGCTGAAGGTTGCCTCCCCTTTATTTTGGGTATTAGGCAGCCACATGCTTTGGGGAAACTTCTTAACACCAAGCTGGTTCGTGTGCAAGTGGGGATAATGATTGTCCTTTATTAGGTGCTTTGAGACCAGTGAATAAACAGTGCACTGTCAAAGTTAAATATTGCTAAATATGCTCTGATTGTACTTCTTGGCAGCTGAGTGTGTGTAAACACCTCCCTCAGCAATTCATCCTTGTTTATGCTGGCAAACCGAATCCCCTTCTGCCCAGGGGAACCAGAGGCATACAAAATATACAAAATGCCAGTTGTTTGAAGTGTTTTCTTAATACATGCCTTTGACAAACTGGAGTAAATGTTAGTTAGTCCAACCTACAGGAATAGGTATCAAAAATAACGTCAGCACCAGTCAAAAAATGATGCTTCCTTACCTAATTATGATTACTTTATCAGGTATAAAAATTCAGCACAACAAAGGCTTCCACATCCTTGTGCTCCATCCATAGCTGGCTCAGGCACACAGAGAAATTCTCCCAGCCCTGGAATGTGCCTTAATGCAGCCAGCAGGATGGAAATTTCCTGTGACAAAAGTTTACCTTGCAATCTCCAGGAATTCATGCCTCATTAGACACTGGAGTTCAGCATCAGATGATTTAATGCTGGGAAATTGCTGTCTTATTTAAGTCTGTGCTTGCTGATTAATCATTTAATTTTGTTCCAGAGATGTTGCCTGGTTTGATGCATCTTGGCTCAGTCGCATCAAAGAAGATGTTGGTGACAACTGGAGAATAAAGGTATTTAAAACTGAGGATAGTGAAATTTGTGGGGCTGGATGTTGTGGCTGTCCTGAGATCTGGCAGTCCAAAACCTACAGAATTAAGCTCAAGCTTTTCAAGGATATTTTAAATGAGCTTGAACTGTCTGTTAATAGTTTAAATGCCTTCCAGACTTGTTGGATGGGGTTTTTCTGCTGTGATATTTCTCTTCCTATGTCCTCTCATAGAGCTGCCTTGTAACCATTTTATTAGAAGTTATTATTCAATTTAATAAAGTAAAAATTTTAATAAAATTGTAACTTTGTCTTTCATGTACAACAACTAGTCCAGTAATTTGAAGAAGATACTGCAAGGAATTATGGACTACTATCATGAGGTATGGAAAAAACAATTTATTGTTGTTGTTCTCATCATTAAACATGATGATTACTGCTCCCCTTGGCTTTGCCAAGTAGAAAAAAAAGCTGTAATTTGTTTTGAGGACCTTTTAGGCAGAAGGTGTATAATAATTACCTGTTAAGTGGGAGATCTGAGTAAATATGAAATTATTTTGAGCAGGTGTGTTTTAGATAAGGTTCTTGGAGTATGAACTTGGAACCATGTCTCTGCCCAGGTGAATGTTGAAAGGAATGAGCTGCAGAATCCTGTTGACTTTTGTGTGTCTGTTCATGTTTGCTCTTGTCTACAGGAGTTTTAATCCTTTTGTACACAAGAGAACAGACTCTGCAACCCCAGGTTTTATGGTACTCAGTTGGAAGCTGGGAGCCAAGTTAGGAATCCTCCTGGATACAGAAAGTATTAATTTGTCTCACGCAGGGATAAGTACAGTAGCCATAAAAGGCTGCTGTATTTAGAGTTAAAAACCAAAAATTGCTGAATTTTGTATTGATGTGATTACAGTTATGTAATGAATATGGTCTAGAAAAACTTGCCAGATCTCGTTGTGGCTTCCTGGTCTCGCCTGGGCAGAGCTGTGACACCCAGAGCCAGGCCCTGATGTGCTGCCAGGTCTGAGGATCTCTGGCAGACCCAGAAGCAGAACTTCTTTAAGCTTATGAGGAGCTTTTTGAAGGATTTGGAAGCAACTCCATCTGGAAGTGTTATTATTTCATTCTTTCATTAAGTCAGTAAAATAAATGAATTCTCTCGTATTTGAGAACTGTCAGTAACTTTTGCTGTTGTCACTTTTCCTTGTAGAAGTGCTCAGTTAACTAAACCTGGGAACAAACTTCCAGGGCATTTTCTCTGGCTGGCTCACTGAGTCCAAACTTCATACACAATACCAGATTTTCACATTGCACAGAAGTGGGAGTCTACTTTTTCTCATAATTTAATTTTTTTTTTTTTTTTTCAGTTCCTGGGTCAGCAGATTGCAGAAGAGCTTATTCCAGACTTGACCAGGATATCTGAGAACTCTGATCCCACTGAACTGGGCAGGCTCCTGCAGCTGATTTTAGGTTGTGCAGTCAACTGTGAGAGGAAACAAGGTAGGCACTGCCTTAACCTGCTCAGCAAACAGCAGACTGCCTCAGGTGGTAGTTAAGGTGGAAAAGATGTAGAAACTTCTCTTTCTTATTCGTCAGCATTGTTAATTTGCTGAATGCCTGTTCTGAATCTGGAGTTCACTTAAAAGCAGAAATTCCTTGGGAAGTGTCTGTGAATAAAATTCAAAACTTTGTTCAGAGTAGTTTAAGCATATAGTCTGAAGTGTGTATGGTTTATTCATACTGTTAAAATATGTACTAATACCTAGAACTTACTATTCAAATGCAAATATAGCAAAATTTAATTGAGCCCTTAAATTAGAAACTGCATCTCTGTCTGCAGAGGCTTAAGACTGAATTGGTTGTTTTTTCTCCTGTTACCAGAATTAATCCTCCATGCTCTGATGGCACCTCTCCTTAGGCAGAGTATAAATTTGTCCAGTTAAGAGTTTATAATCTTTCGTGCTTACCTGCCACATTACTGGATAAAAATGATGGTGGTTAATGGTACTCCTCTGTATAAAGAGACCACTACTTGTTTTGAGGGAGCTTTATGGATAATAGTTTCTTCTGGATCTTTCAGCAAACAGTTTATTATATTACTCAAACCATTGAGATGAGCATTGTCATGAGTCACTGCAAATCCTTTTTCACAGAACACATACAGAATATCATGACCCTTGAGGAGTCTGTTCAGCACGTTGTCATGACAGCCATTCAGGAGGTAGGTAACAGCTCCTACAGAGCCTGATGCTGTCAGTTGAGCAGTCCAAGTACCTTTTTGTTGACCTTTGTGAATTTTTTCATCCTAGCAAAGGTCAGGGAGGAGTAAAAGTACTTTCCCAAGTTATTTGGGAGGTTTTGGGACCAAGAGACCTTAAACCCCAGCCAAAGGGCTTTTGTTTTAGACTTGTGGTGCCCGAACATACAACAAATGCTCAAAATTTTTTTATTCCACACAAGAAATGTATATACAGTTGCCAACCACTGATTATACTGGAGTTAGATTCTGCAATTGTGTCCCAGAGCTGTAGTCTTGGTCCTAGAGTTAAGCTGATTGTGTTTGTGAGGTTGCATTGTTCTGACAGACCTTTCCAGCCTCTGACTTAGAAGCTTGCAGTTGCGTCTCTTCTATTTTTGTCATGGTGTGCTCCTCCTCCTGTCTTAATTTGTTCTTGGTTGGATCATCTTAGTGATCCAGCTCACAGCTTAGCTCTGCAGTCACTGGCTTTTGAGAGCTTCAGGACTGTGAAGCAGAGTGTGGAGAGAGGCAAAAACTAAATACTGACTGTGAAGAGAAGGTGGTGTGTAATTGCACCCTCATCAAGGTAACAGTGGAGTTGGTAATAAGCTTCATAATTTAGATTTAAATTGACTATATAGTCTTTAAAGCTGTATGTGTCCTATTGTCTGTTGTCTTCTGATTAATTAAACTTTCTAGAAGGTTGTCTAGAAATAATTCAGTAATTTCTGAGTGAGGAGTAAAGCCCTTTAATTGCTGGTAAATACACACTGTACATCTTTGTATTGGAGAACTAATGTTCTCATTGTTTGTTAAGTGGCAATTAATGGGACACAAAGAAGTGTGATAACTGTTAAATTAATGGAGTGAAATCCTGTCTTCTGGTTCATTCCAGTTTGACTGACAAAGGAGTGGCAATACCTTTAACACATCACACATTTATCCAATACAATGTTACTGCAAACTTGATTAATTTTGAGAGGAGAGAGGTAAAAAATCATCTTACTGTAGATCTGTTTTAATCTTTCACCAGCCATGAGATGAGGAGGAGCATTATTAATCTGTTTTGGTATATTGAAGGGATGCAATAACAATGGAAAATACAGCTGGTGCTCAGTAGACATTGAATTTAGAGATCTATAACCTCTAATTTAACCTTTTTCCTGTGGTCTCTTCCTGTAGCTCATGAGCAAGGAAGTAACAAGTCCTTCCCCATGTGATGCATCAAGTGAAGTGGAACAGCAGGTAACTGCCTGATCTGTGCTGCTGTTGTAGATCAAACCTGAACAATAAGTTGGTATCTGGCCATCCCTTAAACGAAGTAATGCTGGTTTTCAGTGCTAATTAGCTGAAAACTTAAGTGTTATTCTATAGCTTCTTTAAAAACCCCACAGTGACTGCTGTGTCATCTTCCTGTGTCAAGATGACATTTCAGGGAGGGATAGGGGTGCATCAAGGCTCAGCCTTGTCAGGCTGAGAACTTCAGGTTACTTTTAAGGGGCTGTGGAAATTCCTGATGACCTGGACACTACAAGGGGTTGCACATAAGATGAACTTGCCTTTAAAGGGATTTGGAAATGGTGACAGCACCATCCAGAGTTTTGTTAAGCCTTTAGCCTAAGTTGTGTTTCAATAATTTATTTTCTAAGTGTGATAATCATTTAGAAGGCAAGTGAAATGAGCAGGGATCCTGATCTAGCAGAGTACTTATAGGTTTGGGTGTCAATGTGTCCACTCAACAGCCAACTTAAACAATGGGTGTAAGCAAGAGAGGCATTTTAGAAGCTGTAACTGGGTGTTTTGCATATGGGCCATAGCGATTGACTGCCTTATTTTTTGAAAGCTTAAAAAAGCCTTGGAAGACCTTCAGGAAGCACTAGCAGAAAAAGAGGAGTTGGCACAAAGATGTCAAGAGCTGGATTTGCAGGTAAGAAACAGTCAGTTGTTTATTTCTGTCATATGTAGTGGTGCTGCTATTAAGATGCAGAAAATTTGAAGGGGAAAAGTACATTTAGAATTGTTTAAATTTTTATGAGAATCTGTAGGTGGTTTTGGGGGAAAAACAATTATTCTGTTTTCCAAAATGCAATTACTGGAAAGAGTTTTCTGATGGAGTGTAAGCTGAGGTCCTGTGCCAGCTTATCTGAAAGGTTCTTTGTCTCAGCTTAATGTTTACCCTTAGTAGCAGGTAGTGTTAAAACAACGTTATCATGGTTTTAAAAATTGCCTTTTCATTCTTAGTCCTCTAATCTTTTGTACTGTGTCCAAAAAATCCAGTCCATGTCATAAACAGTAATTAGATTTAATCACAGGAAAATTGTGCTGTTTCAATAGGAGTTGATGAATGACAAAAATTTGTAATTTATCTAAAACTTGCTAACTTTTTCTCATGCACAATTACAACACGGAGGAGATCTCAGGATAAAAATAATGAAAACTAATTGATCCTTGCTGGCATTTTCAAACAACACTAATAATAGGCCTATTTTTGTTTTTAATGGATATAGCAGTTAATCAAGTCACTCTTGAGAGAAAGGAGAGAGGACTTCATGACAATAAAGAGAAATTTGCATTTCAATCAACACTTTAAAGAAAAAAAAATCACTTACTAGCCCCTCTGTTATGGCACTACAATCTGAGAATAGAGTTTTATCTGGGAAGGCAATTCATGTCAGATTTGGCTCTGCACAAAGAGAACATTTGGGTGGCATCTTCTTGTAGGAGCCAGAGGGCTGTAACTGGCTGTGTGAGCCTCTGGAAATGAACACCCACAAAAGCAGAGGCCAGTTTTACATTTCTTACTGACAATGGCAGCTGAAAAAGCAGAATGCTTGTGTCTAAAGCAGCTCAGAGCTACTGCAGAGCCATACCCAGGAAGCTACTGCTATAATTGAATTGATCCTTAATTTTCTTTTTTTCTTGAGGCAGTAGTAAGGCTTCCTAGTGACAGCAGAGATCCAAAAATGCTTGTGAGAAGAATCTGCAGGAGAAGTCCCAGGTGTTCTCCTGTTTTCCCTGGCTTTTCTGCCAGAATCCTCTATTAATTAGTCATAGGTGATGCAGAGCCAGTTGCTCGTAACATGGCATGGGACAGGTGAAAGGTATTGCTGAATATACACAGAGGAGTTAATGACACCACAGCTCTGTAATACTGTGCTGTGTCTGTAAAACCTCTCTTCATAAATCCTGTTGACTGTGACACCACTTCTGATGTGTTGACATGATAAATAAAGAAGAGAAGGCTCCCAGAAAGCAACTGAGAAAAGATGTAAAACTTGCTCTGAGCTGTGTTATAGTTTAATTCTTTTATGGTTTTTTTAAGTCTGAGATGAGAGGACTATTCTGAAAGTTCAGATGTTGTACATGCTTAAGGAGTGGCTGACCCTTGAACAGGAGGAGGCTGAGCAAGGCTCGGATGTGCTCTCCTCTCACAGGTGTGCATGTAAATAGTAAATGACATTTGGTACATAAAAAGGAGTGAACCTCAAAAGCCAGCACATAATGAAGTGGCAGATTAATTACTGTTCGACTTTTACATCTGTTTGACCGATAGATTTTTAAATTATGATCACAAATGAATTGTTTCTTAATATTGCATACTGTAGATTTTATCTGTTTAATAATGTCATCATGATATGTTTTATTTTATTTGAAGCTGTAATATTGACTTGACGCTTCTCATTTAAACTAATTCTTAATAAATTCACTTGTAAGGTCTCAGTCTTCCTTGATATTTTCCAAGAGTATAAGAAAGGTAGGTTTACTTTATAATTCAGGAAAACATAACCCAAAAAGAACATTGTCCCTGTTTAAATGCAGTCAACTAACACACGCTGCGTGCTCTCATGTTCGACAGGACGTTAAAATTAACACAGCAGCTTTCACTAGACAAAACTTTAAAAGTTCTCCCCTCCCACTCCTCCTGGCTGTGAAGCTGGCTGCTGTCAGTGCAGTGTGGTAGCCCCTGTGCTTAGCTGTGACACCGGGTAGCCGTGTGTGTGCTGCCAGGGTTGCATGCTCCCCCCGAGGCTGGCCGGGCTGTCCGTGCGTGTGCGCTTCGGCCCGCCCCGCTTCTGCTGCCTGGGGCCGCTGGCCGTGCCATGCTGCTTCTGCTTGTCCAGCACAGGCAAGCTGGACACTTCCTGCAGCAACACTCAGAGGGGTTTTTTTGTTGTTTTTTTGGTTTTTTTTTTTTTTGGTGCAGCGTCCCACGGTGTTTTTAATGGAAGTAGCAGTTTCTCTCCATATCACTTTGTCTGCCTTTTTACCGTGGTTTCGGTTACAGAGATTTGTCTTTTTATTTAGAGGGACTTTTCCTTTAGTGCTTCATAACTGTCATACACTACAGCATCTGTATGCTCAAGTGTGCTCTGTGAACTACATTCTAAAACTTCTAAACGCTCAGCCTTTTTCATCAACTAATTTGGTGATGTATTCCTGTCTTGCTTCAGTTCTTTGGACAGGTCTTACAGTGTTCGTGCTGTTTTATCTGTGCTAGGTGGCTGCCCTCCAGGATGAGAAAAACAGCTTGATGTCAGAAAATGAGATTATGAATGACAGACTAGAGCAATTAGACGACTCTCTTGATGATCCAAATACTGTGGTTGCAAAAAAGTATTTTAGTGCACAGTTGCAGCTGGAACAATTGCAAGAAGAAAACTTCAGGTATGAAATTATTTCCCCCAAAAATCTCTCACTTGTCTAGTGTACTCTGGAAATTTCTGGTGCTCTTTGGAGCTTTTCAATCTGAATTTCTTTTGCATTAAAAGCTGTCTAGTGCTGTATGAGCGTATTTTAAAGACAGTCCTTATATTTAAAAATAAAAAGAATCTGTTACTTGTTGTAAAAAGTATCAGTTTGTAATTGGCATAGCCCTCTAATACTTCCAAAAGGTCATGGAAGGCAGAAAAATGAGTGCTCATTTATGTGTCAACAAATCAAACCCTAAACCCCCCAACATCACCATGCCTCTCTATTGAAATGATCTCTTTCACATATTAGTCTCTCTCTGTGATCCATGTTGGAAAACAAAATCCCTTTTCATGTGATTTCCCTGATACTGATGTGATAAATTTGCAGTGTGCAATGCATTATGAATTAACAGGCTGACAGCAAAATGTTCCATGTTTATTGTAACATTTTACCAGCTACTTAAATCAGTAGTTTTCCTTTTATCTTGCTTCTTTTTAGCAATTCCAGCACTAAATGCAACTGTGCAATAATGATAATTTCCTAATACTGGTTTTGATCTGGTAGGCTTGAAGCTGCAAAAGATGATTATCGTGTCCATTGTGAAGACCTAGAAAAGCAACTGATTGAGCTGCAACACAGAAACAATGAACTCACCTCTCTGGCAGAGGAATCAAGAGCCTTGAAAGATGAAAATGACATTCTTAGGTATGTAGCAGGGAGAGCTTCCCACACACACGTTAGGATTTAATGGCTAAATCCAAGGATTTGTATTTAACGAGATTTTTTTGAGGTGTTGCTTCTGCAGATTTTACCTGAAAGAGCACTTTGGCAAAGCAGAGGTGGGGTTCAGGCTTTCAGGGAAAGGCTCCATTGTTTGACAAGAGTAACACATGGAATTTGTCTGTGAAGCAGAATTAATGACTAGAGGACTTAAGCTTCTTCATGTGGGACAGAAAGTGGAAGTTCTCATGTAGAAAAACATATATACAGCTAAAATTTTAACCTAACTTTTGGTGTCAGCATTCTAGGCCAGATTTAGGTTAGTGAGGTCATTAAGAAAAAGAAGATGAAACTCAAAGTAACCTTCATGAGAATTGAATGTAACGTTCCAGCTTATGTAAACTGTATTAAATGCCAGACCACCCAAGAAATATCAAAAATAAATTTTATTGTGAAGGCAGATCTGCTGTTAATAAAATAATATGAATAAAACATGGAAGGAAAAGTGGTTTCAGGTGTTTAACTTAGTGGTTCTTAAATAACATCTGAAACAAATCCTAGCTATAGATTTTTTCCATTATTTTCTTGTACCAGCTTCTGGTGAGATATGAATGCAGATAATAAACACAGATATTAAAATTAATTTTAAAATTATGGTCCCAATGTTTTCTTACCATGTAAATTTTTTTTTGGTGGTCAGCGGACAGTTCTCAGTTGTATTTGGCAGTGATCATTTTCACAGAGCAGTTACATTCTAATTCTGTATAATCCCCCAGTGAGAACATACCAGGTACCAGCATTTTGAGGTGACTGTCTAGCACAGGATGTTGTGGTGCCACAGAATTCCTCAGGGATATTTGACCCACTAACCCTTGCTCATATTTCTGGCATGTGACTGTCAGCTTCACTTGAAGGCTGGCTGATTTCAGTTTTTATAAGCGAGTTTGTGTCCATCATAGATTTAAAAATAAAGCCGTGAGATGTAACTGCCGCGAAGCGTGTCACATCTCTGCCAGCAGAGTTTGAGTTTTGTAATCTTTCCTTCTGACTGCTGTTTACACCTGCAGGGCCACTGCAGACAAGGCAAGCAAGCTGGAGTCAACGGTGGAAGTGTATCGGAAGAAGCTGCAGGACCTGAACGATTTCCGCAGGCAGGTGAAGTCCCTGCAGGAGACCAACATGATGTACATGCACAACACCGTCAGCCTGGAGGATGAGCTCAAGAAAGCCAACGCAGCACGGGCCCAGCTGGAGACCTACAAAAGACAGGTAGTGCTGGTGTTTGACAGGTTCCTTTTCCCCCCTTAACAACCACGCATTGTGCTTTTAGAATTTCTGAGGTGTGAAAACTCCTTCATACCCTACCTTGCCCTTGTGAGTTTTTCCCTGTTTGGTAAACTTGCAAGCTTAAGTGTAGTTGCCCTCTAAGCTGATGTGAGAGTCCATAGTCTGCAGGCTTTTCTTCTTTAAGGTAATTGGTGTGCCTGGGAGAGGTTGTTCAGCTGTTACTGAGATCATTTGTATGGAATCAGAATGGTTTGGCTTGGAAGGGGATCTTGAAGATAATGTCATTCCACTGCCGTGGGCAGGGACACCTTCCACTACCCCAGACTGCTCCAAGCCCCATCCAGCCTGAGCTTGAGTGCTTCCAGGGCTGGGACACCCACAACTTCCTTTGCAATCTGTGCCAGGGTCTCACCACCCTCACAGTAAAGACTTTTTTCCTAATACCTGTTCTCTTTCTATTTGAACCCATTCCCTCTGTCTTGTCATTACATTCATATATTCTCATATTCTAACCATTCTTCATGAAAATTAGAAGTTTTAATTTTAGTAGGAGTTAGGGAAGAGTTAAATTTAAAAAACCCAACAAAAACTCAAAACCAACCAACCAAAAATTTTGTATCCCCCCAAAACATATGACATCCCATCTCTGCTTCCCTAAGCTTGAGGAACCAACTGTTATTTTTGCTGAATTGGGCAGGAGGGACCGTTTTAAATCTAGCTTTTTAAAGTAGCATCTTGCAACATTCCTGTACCAAAATAATGCTTTTATGTAAAGGTCCAGGAGCTTCATAACAAACTGTCTGAAGAATCCAAAAGAGCTGATAAGCTGGCATTTGAAATGAAGAGACTTGAAGAAAAACATGAAGCTTTAATGAAAGAAAAAGAGGTGAGTCCCTTAAAAGTTTATTTGAGCACCTAAATCTCTCTCAGATCCTCTGCTTAAGGAGAACCTTCCTGAAAGTAGTGCCACCATAAAATGAAGTTTAATGCCCCTGTGTGTGTGCATTCACTTATATACATAATATAGAATCATGGGATCATAAAGGTTGGAAAAGATATCCAAGATCATCAAGGCTAACCTAAAATGTGCATGTGTCATCATTACTTCTGATGAATGTTATTTGGTCTTAAAAAGTGGTGCAACCTGACCTCATTCCACCTCAAATGTGTCTTGTTAGAGACTGATAGTGCAGTGTGATGCACTGAGAGAGACAAATGAGGAGCTCCGGTGTGCACAGATGCAGCAGGATCACCTGAGTCAAACAGGTAACTGCTTCACCTTCAGAGACTGTTTTATTTGGATTAGAGGTTTCTGTAAGTGTGCTAAATTAAACCCCTCATGTGATTTCAGGTGAATCTCGTTTTAAAAGCCACGACAATCTTGCTGCTGAAATTCTGCCAGTGGAATATAGGTGAGACCCAAAGGTTGAGGTTGGTTGGGATGTTCATTGGTGGGGCATGACAATGCCTCTGTGAAAATTCAGTATTTTCATCAATGTGATTCTTTATCCCACTCCTTGCTTTGCCCCCATTTAGGTGGTAATAATTATTTCCCATACTAAAATTACTTTGCTTTTTTCCTTAAAACCATATCAGATAGCTTTATATAAATCTGGGTTTGGAGTGACAATTTAAAACTCTGCTCATATCTCTTAAAGTTTTCAAACATTTTACGTTACCTTTTAATAAAAAATTGCATTGTTACCTCAATTATATCATTAAATACAACCTACTTGGCTCACTTTAAGGTTGGAGGAGTGAACAGGATTATTACTTCTTCCTCTTAATCACATTCTTAATTAACAGTGACTTTCTTGTTGTTGTTTTTGATTCAGAGAAATGTTTATTCGGCTGCAGCATGAAAATAAGATGCTCCTGCTGAAACAGGAAGGATCAGAAAATGAAAGGATTGCAGAGCTCCAGGAACAGCTGGAGCAGAAGCACCGGACAGTCAACGAGCTGGAAACAGAGAAGAGGTGAGAGGTGAAACTACACCTTAAAATACAACAAAAAGTCATCTCTGGAGTTTCAGAGTGACCTGGGCCTTGCATGTGTAGTGTAGGAACCTTTGCTTTCACCAGTGTAATCATAAATGAAGGATTATGAAGCAAGGAAGAAGCAAAGGGTAGAAGTAAATGTGGTAGATCTGTGTGTTCCATACCCTGAAGGAAGGGTTGCTTACAGGACACTCTTCACTCTGAGTGATTCTTGGTATACTGAGAATGATGTGAACTCTATTTCTAGAACTTCAGATTGTTGGACTGCGAATTTTCTGTCAGTGAATGCTAAAACATTTTACTAGAATAGGAAAATTTTTGATAGTTAAGTTTTCTGAAAACTTAAAATGACTACAAGAATTTCATTATATAAATGTTCGGTAAAGCTCCATGTGTTTGTTTCAGCAGAAGTTCCAGTCAGACTAAAAGCATTTAAAATCAGTTTATTTGTGGCATAAGTTGTGCTGGGTAGACCCTCTGAAAAATGAATGAAACAGAAAAATGTCTGTGAAGTATTTAGATGGGCAATGACTGTGTTTTCCTCCTGAAAGGCTCAATGAAGAGCGTATTGGAGGACTACAGCAGCAGATTGAAGATCTTCAAAAGACTTTACAGGAGCAGGGATCCAAGACCGAAGGGGTAAGTGAAACATTTTGCCAGTTTCGTGTGAAGTCCTCCAGTGTAGCATCAAGTCCTTCATTTAGATGTGCATCTTCTTTTTCAGTGTATCTGAGAAATACCTCCATATCAACTGCAGATCAATTGAAAAGCTCATGTTTTATGTGATTCCTTCTATGGAACTGTAATCCTTCTACTTTACTTTAGTAGTCTCTGGTTTTATCATTCAGTGGATTTATTTGCTTTGGCTTATTTAGTTGTGCTAAGCATTCTTGGCTGATTTGTAAGAGCACTTTAATGTTGCATGGTCTGAAATACTGAAATACAACTGAATTTTAACTCTCTCCTTTCACAGTCCAGCAACCTGAAGCAGAAACTGGCAGCACACATGTAAGTAAGGCACATGCATCCACAATAGCTTATTAATACTAAACAGAGCACAGGAACTGCTTAAATCTTGGTAGGGATTCTTGTTTTTCTAAGCCACTGATTAGAGAATTATGCATGAAGTGAGTTAAATATTGATGTTGTAGGTTTGTTTACTCTGACCATGATGATCTTGTAGTACCAGTACCACTGCACTGTCTCCTCATCACCACCAGCATTTAACTGTTCTGATTCTACAACTGACTGGTAAAACCATCACTCAAAGTGTATTCCACTCTTCCGAAATACTTCCAGTCCTTTTAGCAGATGTATTTCTTGCTAAGATGATGCTGGAAGGGCTTAATTGTTAATTTTTCTGGTTTTAACTAAAGGAGGATCAATTCAGAAGTCACAATTTTTAGGACGTTAATATTTCTGTTCAAACCCTGAAGAATTGCTAGAGCTTAAAATAGTTATTTGAATACTTCTGCCATGAAGTTTAAGCTTCCAGCTGTTAAACCTGGAATTACCTGTGATCTTAATCCTTAGCCCAACATTTCATTCACAGGGAAAAGTTGAATGAGGTTCATGATGAGTTACAGAAGAAAGAGGCTGATCTTGCAGAGCTGCAGCCTGATGACAGTCAGAACCGTGAGTTGTATTGTGGGGGGTATTTTTGGTATTTTTTAAATCAGACCTATGTTAAGTTTCTTCTGAAATGATTCCCATACCCACTGGACTATGAGATCCTTGTGTGGATGAGGCTTTCTGCTGCAGCTTAGCTTTAAATCTGAACTGGGGGTTGTGGAGGGGTTTTGTGTGTAGTGGTGAGCAGGAAGAGGATCCTGGGGGGATGAGCTTTGGTGAACAGTGCTCTGCAAAATTCAGGGATTTCAGGGATAGATGGGACAGCTGAAACAAAAATAAGAACTTAAACCTTCTAAACTTAAACTTTTAGCGTCTACATCATTCTCTATTTGAGGGATGGTGGAATGAAGAGAGCACAGAAGCCCTGGAAGTACCATGTCTGATTTTATTTTGTGCGTCTTTGTTGATAATTTCTGTAAACAGCCCAGAAGATTGGAGAGCTGGAAGCAGCTTTAAGAAAAAAAGATGAGGATATGAAAGCAATGGAAGAAAGATACAAAATGTACCTTGAAAAAGCAAGGAATGTGAGTGGCATGTTTCTGAACATATGCATTCCTCCCTCATAAATGGTTAAACAGATTGAGTGTGTGTGTCCCCCAATTAAAAGCAGTAGCTGCAAGTTGCATTTTTATTTAGTCAGATTGATCAACTGCAGTCAGTTAAGTCTGAGAGAATAAATAGAGTTTAGGCTGAGCATGAGGTGCAGTAAGGATTCCTTTGTACCCTTTGCTCTCAGTTGTACAGTGTTAAGCCTGTTCTCACATTCCTCCTTGGAGCAGATGAGATGCAGACCTGTTGAGAATCAAACTGACTCGTAATGCTCTTGTTTTGCCTTGTCCAGGTGATAAAAACCTTGGACCCCAAGCTAAATCCAGCATCAGCAGAAATTATGTTACTCAGAAAACAGATATTGGAAAAAGACAAAAGAATTGAAGCACTAGAGGTAAAAATGTTACATATATTTAATAATAACTTCTAATATGCTCTGTTTCTGATATTAGGCATTCAAGATACTGTTTCCTAGGGATTCAGTAAAATCTGTTTGGCTGAAATTCTGAAAGGATTGTTGACAGTAGTCCATATATTTAAAAAAACTGGGGAAATGCATTGAGTTTCACAGCAATATTGGTGGGACTGGTTGGAATAGTTGCCTGAGCAAATACAGGACTCCTCAGCATGATTCAGTAGGCTGATGGGTCTGACTGCATAAATGCTGTGGCCTGACATTTCTTTTATGTAATGATTACTAGGGAAATACATTCTATAATAGCAATTAGTCAGTCACTGGAGGTACATTCTTTTCAGGTGAAAAATCACTAAATTATTTACAGATTTTCTGATATACAGCAGACCTCTTGTGCATTTCCCCACACAAACCCTCAGAGTACATTTCCAAGTTCCATTCGTGTTTCTAACCACAACTTGTGTAGTTTAGCCTCTTCTTAAAGCAGGCTGATATTTATCTCTCAGGTTTTTTTATGAAAGTATCTTTGTTTATACTTCTAGGCTTTCTAGTTATTTTGTGTATTGAAGCATTTCTGCTGCCTGTGTTTATACCACGCAGCGGACTGCAGCAAGTTTATGCAGATCAAATTTGTGTTTTAACTGAGCTTTGTCTCCTTGCAGAATGAATACAAAATGGCCAAGCTACGTGACTATGAGGAAAAGCTGATTGTAACTGCATGGTACAACAAGGTGAGTCAAAAATTCACTTACTGAAACATCTTTTGCTACATGTGCCAGTTAAACCTTAATTAACCTAAGAAACACAGCGGGGAAAAATCCTGTGTGCCTACTAAATAAGCATGAGCAGGACGGGTAATTTTTTTCATTGTGTTTTTTTTTTGCTGTTGTCTAAGCTGTTGTTTTACTCTTGCAGAGCCTGACTCTGCAGAAGCTGGGCATGGAATCCAGGCTGATGGGCAGCAGTGGCAGCTGCGGGGCCGGGGCTGGGCCCGGCCGCTCCTTCCTGGCGCAGCAGCGTCACGTCACCAACACCAGGAGGAACCTCACTGTTAAAGTGCCAGGTGCAACAGCTGATTAAACACGAGGACATGAGGAAAACTCACAAGCTGAAGTGTCCTTAAATGTTTTATACCTTCCACTTTACCTGCTTGATTGAAAGAGGAGGTTAGAATGGTGGGCAGCTGCAGATCGCAACATCAGAACCTGTCAGGAAGGCGTTAAGGTGATCAGCCAGAAGGTAGCACGTAGTTTTCCAAGTAGATTTAATAACTGCAGCATGTACAAGCACAACTTAAAAGATTTCTATTTGCCTTCAGATTATATTGTAAATATGGAATTTGGCACTCTATATTTAAAAAGTTTATTTAAGTGGGTTTGGGCTAGAAAGTTGGCTTTTATAGTGGGAAGATATTATGCAAAGGTGTACTTCAGGAAACAGGCAATATTGGGCATTTTTGCTGGGCTTTTCCCAAAAGGGATCTAAAAGATTGGTAACATCTTTTTTAAAAATACTTTTTTTTAGAATAGAAAGTAAAATTTTAAAAGCAAGAAAGTGCGTGCATTTATAGAAGAAGAAAATAAAGGTAAGGGTACGAGTTGTTATGTAACAGAAGACAGGATTTGTTTTGTGAGAAGTAGAATTTCTCAGTTTATTTAAAAAATAAGCAAAGCTTAAATTGGTGCAGATACACACTAAGGAAAACCTGTCTTTAAGATGTTGAATTCACTTAAGCCAAAAAAAGCTTGTCTTTTCCTGGGCACAAAGAAAACCTATTATACAAACCCAAAAGTCTGGGCTATATCTTAAAAGTCTGGCATATTGGTATACTGCATTTATATGCAGAAAGGGGATTAGGTGGGAAGGAGCCCCATTTATTTCACCCTATTTATACAACCCTGTGCATGGAAATTACATTTCCTCTTTTCTAAATGTAGTTTCACTTCGTTATTCTGAACGAACTGTGCTAGGCAGGGGAATGAGAGATGGCTTTGGCAGTTACTGGCAGCAGAGATTGTTGGCAGGGAGAAAAATGCATAAACTGTAATAGTTTGATAGAAGATGAAATGGAGGTTGATACCTGGAATCTGTGTGCAGGAAGTTGCTGTCTTTCACAAAACTTGTGACTTTATTTCCCAAATGTCTTAACTCTTGTTTTGAATTGTATTTTTAGGAAACTTGTAAATGTCTGTTCTTTGCAAATGGTCTAGGAAAAGTTCATTATACCCATAGTTAAATAAAATAAAATGGCAGCAGCCCTTAAAATGAAATGAATATACTTAATTTAAGTATTTGAGGGTGCTGCACCATACCACCATCTAATACAAAATTCAGCTGCCTGTGAGAATGAAAACACAACTGTCTCACCATTAAGGCCATCTTTGATTTGAGAACAGGGTTCAGCTTTACAGAATTTTTAGGTTCTGAATTTTGCCATTTGGATAGTGTGTGATTTTGCCTGCCCCTTACTGTAGCTTGTCCTTTGATTTCTTCCTTCCCCAACATCTTACATTTTTAATTGGGCATTGCATGTAATGCCAGAGAAAAGGCATGCATTCATTTCTGATACTTAGGGTTGCTTCTTAGTTGTGGTGGTTGTTTTACAGTGCTGTGTGTATGAATAGGCATTGAACAGATTTCCTCCTTCAAAAGGCATTGTTTAAAAGCCAGTCTCGTGCTAAGTGTGGCATGAGCCAGACACAGGACTGTTGGGGAGTTGTCTGTGGTGGTGTTCTTCAGGACTCTATGCTTCTTTGGACTACCTCGTGGGTTTTGAGGTCTTTTCTTGCTGCAGTGGTGTTAGTGGAGTTGGTGTTTTTAAGGTACAGTTGCATATTTAATCTGCTGGTGCTGTGGGTGGGAGGGAGGTGGTGGTGAGCAGCGGAGCAGGAGATGAAGTCTTAGCAAGGTACTTCCATTCCTAAAGTCTGGTATTTGGTGTGTTCTAGTGAAGTGTGGAGCTGTCTCTGATGGTGTTGAGTGGGTCTCTTAACCCCCGTTCTTTGCAGCATGGAAACTTTCATGGATGTCCTTCAGATACTCATGTAGTTGGTAGGCTTGATTTGTTGTACTTCTCCCAGTAGTGGAGCTGTGTCAGTAGTCTGTCAGGTGCTGAATAGTGACAAACTTGGAGCAAATGTCTTTGACTTACACTTCTCAAAACTGCAGACCCTGGGACCAAAAATATCCAAGAACCTCCCTGTCATTTAATTGGCTGTTTGTCTTCTGGCTGGTGATGGAAGAATTTAAGTCCTGAACCACAGGCAGGGATCAGCCTTTTTCAGGGCACAGTTGTCCCCAGTAATCAAGTTTGGGTCACCAAAATGAATCTGGTTTTCAGGTATTGGATGAAATGTTGTTTATTTGGGACTTTTCCAAACTCCACTGTTAAGAGTGAAGCCTGTGAATGTCACTCAAGGGTTTCTTTGGGACTGAGAACCTGTTAAAGAGCAGCTGTTCTACGACTGGTTAAACCTGGGTTCTGTCCTATGAACAAGGAATTGATGTGTGGAAATAAATACTGGATTATAAGCCATGGTGCTGTGTTCACTTCAGCTCATCTGCCTGTGCAGGAGGGACCATTGGACCAGGATCATTTTAATGTTTGCTTCGCTCGTGTCAAAACAAAAAGCTGCTGAAAACGCCGTTGTGTTAGAGCTGAGCTGTGTCCAACACAAGCTCTGTCAGTCCATGTCCTTTGATGCAGCACAGGAGGAGCAGAGAGGCCCCTTGGCTCTCCTGAAAGGTGAATTTGTGCCATCCCATCAGCACAGTTCAGAGCAGACTCAAATATGAGGTGAAATCACTGAGTACTGCTGAAGTTGAACAGCGTTATTAGGAATTTAGCCAGTTTCCAGTAAAACGGGTAATGTAGATCCAAAGAAACAAAAACTATGTTCTGATTGACATATCATATGTTAATTATTTTTTATATAAGATTAATTATTATGGAAGAGAAGTGTTTTATAGCAATAATTCAAAATGTGGACTAGTGAGTTCTTCTACTCAAGATGGGTCAGGCAGCAGTTTTGAGAAGATTCTTTTGCAACAACCATATTATATAGTGGATTAAGAAACATTCACTGAAAATAAATTTTCACCTGATTTTTTTGTTCATTCAAAATATATATATATATGGGTATTCTATTTTCTATGATATACACTTACTTGGAAATAAGTAATATAAGCAATACTGATGTTCTATTTAGGTAGCCATAAATAGTTTAGAAATTAGAAAATGAAAACAATTGTTTAGGAGTTGATAATGTCTAGTACAATAATTTTCTTACTTGTTTCTTTCTCCCCCTCCCCTAAAGCTGGAGTTAAAGTTTTCAGTGTATCGGTGTCTACATCTTCTGTTTAAAACAAATGTAAACACTGTGTTGCATAGAACTTGAAAAATTGCACTAATTTTTAAACTTTTGGTTTTATTTTTTTCTTTGGGAAAAATCCTTTTATATTCACATAAAGATTTTTAAAGCTAATTCCTTTGGTGTCTTTATTCCAAGCCATGTATTTAGTGTTCCCTAGATGGTGTTTCCAGGCAATACACGACCTGGTTCTACATGTTGGTACATTCACACCATCTAAAATACCCTGTTTCAGGATGGAGATGCATTACAAGGAGGGTGTGGATGTTCTGAGTTGTGCTGCTCTCCTCTGCTGTCTGCAGTTCATTCCCCCCACCCAAGGCTGGTGCCCTCTGCTCAGCCCAGACAGTTGTCTCAGAGCTGGGCAAGGGGCCTTGTGAAATGAAATCCCCTTTGCAGGTGAGCTGTGCAGTGACCTCAGTAATTCCTTACTGCTGCTGTGGTAGGTGAGGGTCTCTGCCTGTTCTCAGTCCCACCTGAGAGGACGCAGAGGACTGATGCAGCTCTAAATCACTGTTCTTGCTTTTATTTGGAAAAGAAAACTGTCTGCCCTGTCCAGCCTGCTCTGCAGGGGATTTATGTGCTCTATTCTTAGTCCCGTTGTCAGCTGTCATTCCCTGAGCACCAGCCCAGCCCACAAGTGCTGTTGGTGAAGAGCCTTCAGCCCTCCAGAGTGAAGATCCAAGGATGAGGAGTTGCGTTCATTCCCCAGCATGGAAGGGCCTGTCCCAGAGAATGTGAAGCCAGTGTGGAAGAAATGTTCTTCCTGCTTTCTCAGGCTGGACATAAAAGCAGTTTCAGACTCTGAACTCCAAAATGTGCAGGTGTGTGAGGGAGAAGGGAAGAGGTGCTCAGCTGTGCAGGAAGCCTGAGCTGAGCTGCAGGATGTGTGCAGCCCTGACCCTGTTTGCTTGCAGCTTTCTGGCAGCTCCTGAAGAGCCAAGCACTGCAAGTAGGAGTTTTGTGTCCCTACACACAGAGAGGTGAGGGGTGTCCCTGGAAGAGGAGTGCAGGATTAAAGCTCTGAGTGAAAAGGAAAGGAGGAACTCAGGTCAGTTGTGTGGGAAATGGTTTAGGTGAAGGGGGCAAAATATTCAAGAAGTCTGTGATATGTATTCTTTCAGAATTTAACTGACCCAGCAGAGGCCTATGGAGGAAGCTTTTGGGTACAGCAGCAGCTTGGGAAAGGAAATGGGAATCTGAGAAAAGCACTGGGGGGGAAAAAGTACCACAAAACAGTCAGATGATGCCTGTGAACTGGAATTGTTTTGGGAGTAATGCTCACAGAGCAGAAACTTCCCACTGTTCCCCTCCCCTGTTCCCAGTCAATTCCAGGCATGCAGCCCACTTGTAACCTTTCCCTTCAGCTTCTTTCAGAGAAGGAAGAGAGTATCAGATCTAGAAAGTCAGATGACTTCCCTGTTTCTGCTGGAGAGGGGAGGTGTGGGAGCCCATGCCAGCAGCAGGTTGGAGGGCAGCTGGCATGAGAGGAGGGGTGGAGGGCTGGGGCTGACCAGGTTCTCCCTAGGAGTGGGATGAGACAATTTAATAAATGGACTGGTTTGTGTCCCACAGTGTGTCCTCATTTATCCACCTAACGGGTCTGTGAAACAGCCTTAAGTGCCAGGAACAGTGTGTCAGTCCAAACTCGTTTCCACTGGCACAGAAAATCAGAGGAGGTGGCAGAATCCCCCACCCAGCCAGTGCTGAAGGAAGCTGCATTCACCTGGGAGAGATTTGCTTCCTCTAGGAAGAGGTGAGCTGTGCTCCAGGGAAAATTGAAAAGAGGGAAAAACTTGCTCTCTGCTCCTTTCCTCAGCGGGAGAGCAGGAGCTGGAGGTGTGTGTTCCTGGTGCCGATTTCCTGAGGCAGCCCCCATCCTGCTCCTGGGAGCTGCAGCTTCTGCCCAGAGGCCTCAGCAGGGTTATTGTGGTGCAGCTGTTTCCCAGTTCACTGCATTTACTGGTGTTCTCCATTGATTGCAAATCCTGGGCCTGTTTCATTGTGTAGATGATGCTTCAAAATAGTAATTTCTTGCTGTTGTTTTCCAAGGCACCTTTTTCCTCGTTAGAGTTTTGAGTGCAGCTTAACTGCATTGTGTGCTGCTGGAGCTCCCCCCACTGCCCTTGGACACACCAGCCACTCCATGATGTTGAGCAGGAAAACAGGGAGCATTTTGCATATTGTAATTCTAGGTGTGCTGCCAGGATAATTTTTCCCATCACTTCTGTAGGAATTGCCTTTCCTTTTACAGTGACAACTCCTACAGGGCATGGCCAAAGCCCACAGCCTGTGCTGGACATGGCCTGCATTGGTCTTCACTTTGCAGAACACTTTGTGACAAAAATGCTTTGAGAAAGATTTATTGATGTATCAGACAGGTGCTATAGAGTGACTTTGTTTTACAGAAGTACATATTAAGGAAATGTCAAATTAATGCTTGTGTTAATGTTATAAAACAAAGGCTGGTATTGCTTTCCCACTGAACCCAGCCACAGCTTCAACAGTGCAGTCTCTAAAGTGTCCCCTCATTTTGCCAAGGTGAACCATGGCCATGCCCCATAAGATTAGGAAAGCCCCAAGCCCCTCATTAATTTACAGTGCCATAGGGCAAGCCTAATAATGCCCTGGTAGCTCCCAGGCTGATCCCATGATCACATCATCATGGGATACAGTGTGCAAGGTCTACTTGTAAAAGAAATGATTTTGCTTTGAAAGAAATAAACCACCCAGCCTCTCCCTGGGGCTGTCAAAGCCTTGTTTTCAGCACCCTGACAGAGGATTTTCCATGTGAGGACGGTGGCCAAGGCTTCCCTAGCGAGGCACAGCACAGATCTTGTAGGGCTTTGGGGCCACTGCAATGCCTATTGTGTGCTGGAGGTTGAGGGTGGTGTCTGGAGGTGCCTGGAAGGTGAATTTCTGGAGCAGGGATGTGAAGAAGAGGAAGAGCTCAGAACGGGCCAGCAGCTCTCCCAGGCAGGCACGCTTCCCTGTGGAGAGAGCAACCCACAGCATCCTCAGACTGCTTTTGCTGCTGAAAATGCTTCTGCCTGCCCTTAGGGCCGTGGTCCAGCTGTGTTACCCCATTCCTGGATGAGTTTTTCAACCCAAACCAAGCTTCCCGGTAATAACTTTGGCATTACAAATTGCATGACTTTGTGAGGACAGTTCTCATACGTACATGACCTGGCTGTGCTCATGCTGGGAGAGCTCAGAGAGAGCTGTCAGAGGAGATGTGTGGTGCTGGGGCGGGAAATGGGTGCTAAAAGCAACTTCCCTGTGGAAGCTGCTGGCTGTGGAACCCTGTGGTGGCAACAGTGAGGCTCCTGGTGAGCTCAGCCATGTGGGAGCAGGAGCACACAGCAGTGGCCTCAGTGAAGATGTTCCTAAGGTCTCTGGAATTTATGTGGGTTTTTTATTCATCCTCATTTCTCTTCTGTGCATGTGAAAAGAGACACGAAAAGGCTCCAAGAGTAGTTTTTGTGCTTTGGGGAGGCCATGGGAGCATTTGGAGCAGCACCTGCCAGGGTGCATCTGCCCTTTTCATTACTGTTTTCCTCTGCTGCTGCAGTTGGAAACCCAAGCCCACATGTGCACCATAATTCAGCAAATCTTACCCATAGAAAATGGTTGAAAATGTTCGTTTTTGCAGAATTTCCCATCCTTCAGAAAATGCTCAGGGTTAAAAGTATCAGGGGTTTTCCATTCATTCTTGTCAAGCAACAGAGAGGTTAAATTTGCTAATACAACAGTGCCCTAAGAGGAAAAAAAAAATAAATCACACTTTCTCTGGCACTGACAGCAGGAGGGATGGTTTTATCTGCCAGTCTCCTCTCCATGAAGAACATCCTTAGTCAAATTCTACTGAAGTTATTTGTGCAACACCCCACTGCATGCACAGATTTTCTACTTCTTGTCTGTTTGGAGGTGCAGTTACATAACTGCATTTTTCCCTTGTCAGCATTGTGTTGTAATCCTGGGCCAAAGTCTCTGTAAGAGCTGGGAGCTCTGCCTCAGAGGCATGTGTGGGGGTGTGGCACCACTCAGGGAACTGGAGAACATTGGATGGCAAAAATCCATGTTCAGCAGGAGTGAACTCTGGACAGGGCAGGGACAGTGTCTGCACAGGAGGGGCCAGGCACCATGCCTGGTTGTCGGGGCATCCCTGGATGGCAGGGACAAAGGTACTCTGCAGATCTGAGATATTCTAGAAACGTGGTTTTATTGCAGGGGTGGTGGGTAAAGAGGGCTGCTTTCAGCCACCAGCCTCGGCTGAAGGGAAGGCCCAAAGAGAGAGGGAGAGAGAGAGAGAGAGAGGGGTGTGAGGTGAGGAGAGTGCCGGGGTCAGGGCGGGAGGAGAGAGGGAGGGAGAAGGAGCGGGCAAGAGGAGGGGTGAAGAGGCAAGAGCACAGGGAGAAGAGCAGGGAAAAAGAGAGTGGTGAGGGGGGAAGGAGCGAGAGAGTAAGAGCGTAAAAGATAAGAGAGTAGGAGGTTAGAGAGGGAGGACCTTGTTCCAACACGTTATATCTCCTTTTTTGATCAGTATTCTAATTTACAGTGACCAACCGGTGCAAGATACAAAACCTACAAACTTGGAATACAACCTGTGAGAACTACTAAATTACCATATCATCCTATATTCTAAACTCTAAAGACTACTCTTCTTATCTACTTTTTCCTTGATGCCTTGGCAAGGTGGAGAGGGGCTGCATTCTTGGGTCCTTTTGTTTTCTGTCCTTCAACAGATCTCCAGTTAATCAGGGTCTTCCTGCCTGCCATGCCTACATCTCAAAGCTGGCCTTCATTTCTATTTCACTCACAGGTTTTATATCTCCAGTATTTCTTACCAGACAATCACATCCTTAAGCCCTTCCTGCCCCATCTTTCCCAACACCTGAGGAGCTGAGAGTATCCCTGGAGTCCCAGCACTCTGGAGCTTACCTTCGGGATGTGGTAGCCATCCACATAGGTGTCCTCTGTTGCCATTCTTGGTGCATTGAAAGGAATAACGTTGCCTTTCCTCTGCACTTCATGGATGACAGCGTTGGTGTAGTGCAGGTTGTTCCTGTCCTCCAGGGCTGGCAGCCGTGCCTGGCCGATGACCGCATCGATCTCGGCTTGCACCTTGGCTGGGGGAAGAGCAGGAGTGAGCCCAGGGAAAAAAACACCCTTGGAACAGTACAAGGTTACTGCTGTAAGGGTCTACCAAGGGACCTGGGCCACTGTTTACACCTCTTGTGTGAGTGTGGGGACATGTCCAACTGGTCTCTCACAGAACTATGAGGGATAAAAGCAAGGGAGAACACTGACTTTTTGTTAAATGTACCTTGAATTTCTGGATGTGTGGCCATGAAGAGAAAAGCCCAGCGGAGGGTTGAGGACGTGGTCTCAGTCCCAGCAAACATCAGGTCAAGTGCGCAGGCCACGAGGTGTTCGTCCTGGAAGGTGTCACTGGCATGGTCCTTCACAAGAAGGAGTGTTAGTGCCACAGGAACAGTGAGGGTGTCCTGGCACCAGGCTTGGTCCAGAACACCCCAAGGATTTTGGCAGAAGCTGCTGAACCCCTGCATCCCCATCCTGCTGATGGGTGGCCTGAACCTGATGTCTGTCCTGAGCTCACAGAAGGCCACACAGGCAGCTCAGCTGGAGAATCTGGGCTTGTTTCCCATCCCTTCTGATTTCCAAGCCCCACTCCAGGAAGGTTTTCTCCCCATTGCTGACCTTGGAGATCTCCAGCAGGTAGCTGTCAATGTAGTCCCGGATCTCTGAGGGGTTCCAGTCCTCCTTGTGTTTGTTGATCTGCTGTCGCATAAAATCTTTTACTAACTTCCAGTTTTTAAAAATGGTTTGGTGGGCTCCAGGTAAGTACTTCATTATAGATGGGAAATTGTTGTACAGCTTTGAACACAAAAGGAGACAGTCAAATTGAATAAAGGACTTTGAAAACTTTGCTGGCATCAAGACTTTAGGCTGTGATTGCACTTGCTGAATTTCTGGAGCTGGTGGACACAGCTCCAGAAGAGCAGAATTCCCATTCTGGAGTAACTTGTGTGTTACTCATTATTTTAGAGAATAGGTTGGCAATCAGTGGGTAGGAAAAGTGAGATAGCAGCATGAGCATGGCTCAACTTAAACAGAAAGAAGAAAGAAACGACAGGCAAATCTACCCTGTGCAAAGGAAGAGGGAATGGCAGGTTTGGTGATGACAATATTGTGACTTGAGGTTGACTCCAGAGAAGGAGCTGTGGCCCTGGGTTGGTGGCAGGATGTCTGTACCTGGCTTGTGACAGCTCCATGGAAGACAGCAATGTCGTACAGCAGCTTCAGCAGTCTCTGGAAATCCTCATCGTGGTATTCAAACCGGTTGCCAAAGATGAGGGAGCAGATGACATTTGAAACAGCATTAGTGACTTTAAGCTGAAGGTTGAAAGGATTCCCTGGAGAAGAAAAATACCAGTTCTCTTCCGCTCTTTTCAGAAAAGAAGAAAACACACACCAGAGATAAAATAGTCAAGAAATATGAATGAAATGAGTGGCCCCTAATGGGCACTGTCCTATGTCAGTGCTTTCCTGGGGTCATGGCTGACCCCATGAGCTGGCCAAGCTTGGCAGGGCAACCCCAGTGGTCCCAGTTCAATCAGCTTATGGAGATGTCTGTTTACTTTGGAAAGCAGTGTCTGCAGGATGTCATTTGAATTCATTGGAAACAATAGCATTTATGCACACACAGTATTTCCCAGAGAGGAGTAGACTGAAGGTGGGCTGTGAATAATGCTGTGGGCGTTGGCTGGCTGCATTCCCCAGCCAGCTGGAGTGCAAAGCACCTGTAGGAAGGAGCAGGGATGCTGGCAGGGTTGTAGCATCCTTTGCAAGACTGGGTATTTTTCAGCATGCAGTGAAATTATAACAGGCCCTACCAGTTCCTGCCTTCACAGCTGCTGAGGGCCATGGACTCACCCTGTTCATCCCTAAACGCATCCATGAGGTACCGGCATTCCTCCTGGATGCGCTCCTCCAGGCTCCTCTTCCCCAAGCCAAAGTTTCGGAGTGTGCTCAGGGTGAACCTCCTCTGTGCCTTCCACAGGTGCCCATTGGAGGAGATCAGTCCTGGCAGGAACATCCCCCATGAGCCAGAGCTGATCCCCAACTGAGGGGGAAAAGCTGCAGGGCTCTGCCTTGTCTCCAGCTGTCTCAGACCTCTGCAGGGTCAAGGCTTGGACCTTGCAGCTGAGGCATGTCTTGAGAGAGAACTCACCCATCTTGCTGAAGATCCCCTCGTCGATGGGAATGTCAGGACGGTCCAGGAACTTGTCCCCTTGGTTTACGAGCACTTCCTTCACCAGCCGTATCCCATTGACCACCACAACCTTCATGCTGCCCATGTGCATGCCGAAGATGTCACCGTATCTTTTCATTAGCTAGGAGGGGACATAAATAAAAGGGGTTTTCATTTGCAGTGAATGTTCCTGGGGAGACCGGGACAGCCCTGTCAGGGTGTCAGATATGGTAAAAATACGGGAAGAGTGGGAGGGGAGACAGAATGTGTGCACTCTGCCTGAGGGCATAGTCTTCTTTCTTTCCTGTTTTCCCGAATCAGTGACTGGGAGATGGTGTCAATTTGCCATAAATCAAGTAAATCTCACCAGGTTTGATTTTTCAGTCCTATGTTCTCCCAGTTTTTGTTTCACCCCATTCCAGCCCCCACTCAGACCTGTAGAGTTTGTACATCTGTGACTGCACCTGTGGAGTCATGCTGTGACCTTTGCCCATGGAATCACTCCACGCTTGTTACTCTGCTCCTACTCAGGTAAATGTCACTGATGAGGGCAAACCTCCTCCCTGCATTCACCTGTGGGGTTTTGGGTTATCCCTGTTCCTGCATGGCCAGGGATGTGTAGCTGCAATCCCTCCAGCCCTTCCCCGTACTGCCCACCACCCACAAACCTTCTCCACTGCGACTGCAGGATCTTTGAAGTCTACGAGGTAGAGGTGCCCTATAAAGGGAAGGCGGAAGGGGGTGGGAGGGAAATTCTTCGGATTTCTGTTCTTCATGTAGTCTGTGATGAGCAGGAAGACGAAGAGAAAGATGAGGACTGTCTGGAGGGAGATGCTGTCCCAGAGGAAGCGCAGCATGGCTGGATGGTGGGGCTCTGCAGGGACGTGTCCCACAGCAGGTCAGGCAGGTTGAGCACCACTGAGGCCCCCAGGGCCAGGTGGAGATGAGTGATGTGCTGGCACAGCTGTGGGTGCAAACACAGGACAGGAAGGAGTGGGTTTTGCTGCCTGCTCTCAAGGCTACATTCAGATTCCTTTCCCAGCTTTCAGAAAGGATTAAACACCTTCTTGATTTAGCCGAAACATTCCCTCTGATCTGATTAAAAGGAGAACCCCACTGCAAACCAAACACCCCCAGCTTCCCCTCCAGCCTCCCCTCAGTACTTCACTAAACCCCAGTGCTCCATGCCCTTGTCTAAAGGACAGAAATGAGCTTTGTGCGATCGAGATTAAAACCTGGCAGTTTCAGCATCAGCTCCCACAAACCCATCTCTCAGGATGACCCTGCTCCCTCTGTCCCAGGTGCCCTCACCGTGCTGTGTGCCAGCTTCAGCTTCTCAGTGCCAGGGAGTCTCCAGCTGCTCCCAGAACCTCGCGCTTTCCTTGTTTACAGCAGCTCTCTCCGTGGTATGAGGAGTCCCGAGCCAAGCCCCAGGTCCCAGGGGACACCCGAGATAAGGTTGCACAAACCTTTCACAAACCATCTGACTCAGTTCCGTGTTTCCGTGTGTCTGTGTGACGTGGGCTGAGAGTAAACAGCATTCCCGGAACTCAGCGGTTCCCAAGCGCTCTCATTTTCTCATCTCCACCAGACCAGTGCAGGCAGGGCAGCTGGCTCCAGCCATGCCCTGAGCTCTCCAGCCATCCCTTCCCACGTGCCTTGTCCTTTGGTCATAGCCTGTGGTGAAGGTGCTCCCAAAGCCCCACAGAGCTCATGCAGGTGCTGAGAAGCCGATGCAGGTGCCCAGCTCGGCAGGCTGGGGCCCTTTGGTGGTAGCTGGCAGCAGAATGTGCCCCATTTTCCCTCCCAGGAGCAGCTCTGGGTTAGGGACGTGTTCATGCAAATGGATCACGTGAAATTTTGACGTGGATTTTGTGTTTTATTGTGAAAGAAGCAGGAAGCAACAGCACTTTGCCCTTGCACCACGTGGCTCTGTCATGGCCCTTTGCAGTCATCAGCTGCCACCTCCTGCTCTGGGGGACATTTTGGGTTCCTTTTCTCTCTTTTGGGGTATCAGTTGTGGCTGTTGGGATTGTCCAGTGCTGATGACAAGGCACAGGGATGCAACATAGCCACTGGAGTGATGCCATACACATGTTCTCCATCACCCTTACACTTGGGAAGCTGGAGAAGTCAAATCTGTTTTTATTGTGGAATTTAAAGGGGAGAGGCCTGTTTTTGAGAATAGCTCTTTTCACCTCTGGTTTTAAGCGCACTTAGGCATGAGGCCCTGGAGATGCACGTGTTTGCCAGCAGTGACATGAGAGGATCCACTTGAAAACTAAATAAATTAATGCCTCCTGCCTTTAAGGTATGGCATCACTGCATTTAATTTTTGTATTTTTCCCCACATGATTTAAAAAACAAAAACAAAAAAAGATGAAGAAAAAGAAGATGACTTCAATAATTTATTCTCTCCAGGAGTAGGGGAGGAAACCCCAAAGTAATGAAGAAACACAAGTTGGGAATGAAAAAGAAGAGATAAATATTTATTTGCTAAGCCAGTGCAAATACTACAAGCTGTAACCACACACCAGAGGTCAAACCTACAGCAGAACAAATACAAAAATGGAGAGAAACCAGTGCCTAGTCCCGAGTGGCGTTGAAGACTTCATAGGTGAAAAAAAAGTCCCTGGATCTTTTATATTTTCTCTTTTACAAAGACATAAACACGACATGGGAGCCTGTGACTGTGAAACAATAATTAAAAACGCATCAGGATTAAAGTGATCCGTCGGAAGGACAGCTCAGTGACAGAATCCCAGAGCGCCCGGCGTGGCAGGGATGTGATGTGCAGAGGACTCTCCCCTGTGGCATAAATCTGCCACTGCACAAGGATTGCTTTGTACAGCAGAAAAGCCGCTGCTGCCGGGGACAGAGGAGAAAAGCAGTGGAAATGAAACTCGATGTAATCCTCTTTTCCTGTTAACTATTCCATAGCTTACATGGGTACCCCCCAAAAAAACAAACAAGAGGAAAAAGAATAATCTTTGCTGTGACTATAGTCCAAACTGAAGCACACAGGAAGAGCATTTCTAAGCATAAATGCTTGGTCACATAAATGGAAAAATTCTCTACGAGTTGCATATTTAATTAACTCTTATCCAAAGAGACCTGTCACAGGAAGAAGCTGTGCCCATCGTGCAGAGTGTCCTGTCCCCAGCTGCTTCCTCGACCCCATGTTATGTCCATGCTGCTCACACACAGCCACAAATCTGTGCCAGGACAGAGGGGAAGTGCTGAACTCGTGACTTCCCACCACAAAGCCACTGTCCCAACGTTTCCTTCCTGAGGGCCAGCGCTGACCCGCCACGGACACGACCCTTCCGACACTCTCTGCTGTTCCTTTTCTGCTGTGCTTCAGGTGAACTGCTCCCCAGCAACCCCGGGAGATTATTTTATTGCAGTTTTCTGATTTGTATTTTACTAGCACAAATCTTTTGCTTTTCTAATGTAAAATTGCTGTATCATATTTTTATAGCCCTTCCAGACCTGCTGGAAGCACAGCTCCTTGTGCCATCCCACATGGGTTTTGGTAGAAGCTGCTTCTACTCCCCTGCAGCCTCCTAATTAAAATTTCCAAATACTCTGAGATCCAAAAAAATGCTTGATGATGCTGCAGAGATCTCTGCTTGGGTATTTTTTATCTCAAGAAGTGTCCAAGGCTAGGTTGGATGGGGCCTGGAGCAACCTGATTTTGTGGAAGATGTCCCTGCCCATGGCAGAAGGGTTGATCCTTAAGGTCCCTTTCAAGCCAAACCATTCCTTGATTCAGTGATTTCCATCACACAGCAGCAGTGTGGTGCTGCAGGCAGTGTCCACCACACTGAGCCCGAGCCCACCTGGGGCTCAGGACTGGCTGAAAGTCCAAATTGATGCTGAGTCCAGAACTTGTGTCCAAGGCCAGCTGCTCCCTCTGAGCAGGGACACCTCAGGAGCCCTTGGCTAGTTGGGTGCTGCAGCATTAGGGGTTGCTAAGTGGTCTCTGGGTGATGGACATATTCCCTACAGAAAAGCCAACACCAAACCAGGCTTTTGCAGCTGGCAGACACCTTCCTGAGAATTGCTGACAGTGGAAATTAGGTAATAAGGCTCTGAAATCCATGCACTTTGTCAGACAGGTGGCAGGGAGCAGCAACGAGGTGAAGGTAAGAGTCACAAAGGTTGTGTTTATTGCAGCGTGCAGGATGTGGCCCTTGTGCCCTTCCCCTGCCACCCAGACACTGACGGGTGCTGGACCTCCAGGGCCCGTCATTTCAGCCCCACATCTCTGGTGTGGGGGGGAGAAGGGGATTTCCAGTTTGTGGAGCTGCGGTGGGGTCTGGGACAGCGCCAGGCTGGGCTCAGTGGCCGGGCTCAGTGTTGGGGCTCAGTGGTGGCGGGGCTCAGTGGCCGGGCTCAGTGGCCAGGGCTCAGTGGTGGCGGGGCTCAGTGGCCAGGGCTCAGTGGCCAGGGCTCAGTGGCTCAGTGGCCGGCTCAGTGGCCAGGGCTCAGTGGCCGGGCTCAGTGGCGGGGCTCAGTGGCCAGCTCAGTGGCCAGCTCAGTGGCCAGGGCTGAGTGGCTGGCTCAGTGGCTGGGCTCAGTGGCCAGGGCTCAGTGGCGGGGCTCAGTGGCCGGGCTCAGTGGCCAGGCTCAGTGGCTCAGTGGCCGGCTCAGTGGCCAGCTCAGTGGCCGGCTCAGTGGTGGCAGAGCTCAGTGGCCAGCTCAGTGGCCAGGGCTCAGTGGCGGGGCTCAGTGGTGGCAGGGTTCAGTGGCAGGGCTCAGTGGCTGGCTCAATGGCCGGGCTCAGTGGCCAGGGCTCAGTGGTGGCGGGGCTCAGTGGCCGGCTCAGTGGCTGGCTCAGTGGCCGGGCTCAGTGGCCGGCTCAGTGGCTGGCTCAGTGGCCAGGGCTCAGTGGCCAGGGCTCAGTGGCGGGGCTCAGTGGCGGGGCTCAGTGGCCAGGGCTCAGTGGCAGGGCTCAGTGGCCGGCTCAGTGGCCGGCTCAGTGGTGGCAGGGCTCAGTGGCCAGCTCAGTGGCCGGCTCAGTGGTGGCAGAGCTCAGTGGCCAGCTCAGTGGCCAGGGCTCAGTGGCGGGGCTCAGTGGCCGGGCTCAGTGGCCGGGCTCAGTGGCCGGGCTCAGTGGCTCAGTGGCCGGCTCAGTGGTGGCAGGGCTCAGTGGCCAGCTCAGTGGCCGGGCTCAGTGGCCAGGGCTCAGTGGCGGGGCTCAGTGGCCGGCTCAGTGGCCAGCTCAGTGGCCGGGCTCAGTGGCCAGGGCTCAGTGGCGGGGCTCAGTGGCCGGCTCAGTGGCCGGGCTCAGTGGTGGCAGAGCTCAGTGGCCGGGCTCAGTGGCCAGGGCTCAGTGGCCGGGCTCAGTGGCTCAGTGGCCGGCTCAGTGGCCAGCTCAGTGGCCGGCTCAGTGGTGGCAGAGCTCAGTGGCCAGCTCAGTGGCCAGGGCTCAGTGGCGGGGCACGGCGCAGAGCTGGAAGGGTTTGGGGCAGCGGGTGAGGCTGAGCGTGAATGCGAAGGACAGCGCGGCCGCTGCCGGCGCCTGGAAGGTGAACTTCTGCAGCAGGGCTACGAAGAAGATGAAGAGCTCGGTCCTGGCGAGCTGCTCCCCGGGACAAGCCCTCTTGCCTGGAAAAGGAGCACAAATAACCCGAAAGGGCCCTGAGCCTTCTCCGCCGTGCGCAGGCTGAGCAGCTTTTCTTCCCGGAAAGGTTAGGTGGCAATGTTCACCCACACAATCTGCTCAAACCTTCCCCAGAAGTTTACTGCCGAGCAAACTGCGCCTGTTCCGAGAGGCGAAGAGCGGAAACAGTGTGAACAACCCAGTTATGCAACTTGTGCAAGAAGAAAAAGCCTTTTTTTTTTTTTTTTTTTTTTTTTTTTTTTTTTTTTTTTTTTTTTTATCCTGCAGTAACAAATTGATTTCCTTCTCGCTCCGAGCAGCCTCTATTAACCGTGACTGGGATTTTCACTGTGGGGATGGGCTGGAAGCTGGACAGGAGCTCTATAAGCAGTGTCTTGAGGGGAAAAAAATAAATAAAAGCTTCGCAAAAAAGAAAAGCCACCTCCCCATCCATCAGCCTACCTGCAGAGAAGGGCAGAAAAGCCTCCCGCCTCCTGTACTGGCCGTTTTCCAGGAAATGTTCAGGATTAAAGGTGTCTGGAGTCTCCCACACGTTTTTGTCGAACATTATCGAAGTCAGGCTGGTCATCAGGGTGGTGCCCTGCGAGAGGTGGAGAAAAGCGGCGATTACGCGGCGGAGAGGAGCCGACGTGCTGTCAGACTGGGTTATTATTAGCTCTGTAAACTACACTGTTTTAAGGGCAGAACGGGTTTTTCTTTCCCCCAAAGCTGCGTAATTAAATGAGGGTGAAAGCCTGCAGGATTGTTCACTTGTGTGTGCCTTTAAAATATCGCCGAGTGTTGATCCGCACCCTGAGCTGCAGTAGCAGGTGATGTTAATGCAAACCAACTTCAAATTGGTAGCACTGCATTCCCGTAGGAACTTGAAGCAGTTTAATCAAGTTATTTTCAATCGATTTGTTTAAATGTGAGTTTTTAGGGAAAAAAAAAAAAAAAAAAACAAAAAAAAAAAAAAAAACACACAAAACCAAAAACCACTGGTCTGGTTTATCCCTACATTCTCCATCAGCAAGAGAAATATTCTAATCAATGTGGAGGAAGATGTCTGGATTTTTAAAATTCATCTCATTGCAACCAGTCATATAGAGGGAAGAGATCAGTTATATATAAATCCCATATTTGCTTTTGTAGTTGCAGAACAGTGTGTGTGAAACAATACTTATTACCTGCTCTTCATCAAGTGCTACTTTTAATAGATGATTATTAATATTGTGTAGAATTAACAAACCCAGACTGTTTGCTATATTTCCTAGCCCTCTATTCCCATTATGTCTTGAGGGTGTACTTTACAAAATTTAAGGCATAAACCTTCTAAAATTGGAAATGACAGCAAACACCATAAGGATCTCACTGTTCTCCTCTGTAAGGAGATGAGACCCGTAACAGCCCTACAAAATCCATCAAGAGGGTTTATATTTTCTATATAATTGTGATATTTCTGTAAGATCCCGCTGGTTGGTTCCCCTCACGGTGAGATTCAAGGCTTGGGCAGTGAAGACCCTGCTCTGACGGGATGGAGACTGGTGGGACGAAGACTGGTGGGATGAAGGCCAGTGGACAAAGGCTGGTGGGACAAAGGCCAGTGGGATGAAGGCTGGTGGGACGAAGGCTGGTGGGATAAAGGCAGGTGGGACGAAGGTTTGAGGAATGAAGGTTTGAGGGATGAAGGCTGGAGGGATGAAGGCTGATGGAATGAAGGCTGGAGGGATGAAGGCTGGCAGGATGAAGGCTGGAGGGATGAAGGCTGTTGGGATGAAGACTGATGGAATGAAGGCTGGAGGGATGAAGGCTGGTGGGATGAAGGTTGGAGGGATGAAGGCTGGGTGGGGTGAAGGCTGGCAGGATGAAGGCTGGCGGGATGAAGGCTGGTGGGATGAAGGCTTGGAGGGATGAAGTTTGGAGGGATGAAGGCTGGAGGGATGAAGGCTGTTGGGATGAAGACTGATGGAATGAAGGCTGGAGGGATGAAGGCTGTGTGGGATGAAGGCTGGTGGGATGAACATTGGAGGGATGAAGGCTGGTGGGATGAAGGCTTGGAGGGATGAAGTTTGGAGGGATGAAGACTGGAGGGATGAAGGCTGGCGGTCCCCACGCACTTTGGGCAGGTGGAAGCCGGCCAGGGTGGTGTCACTGGTGGCCATGCGGGGCACCCCCAGGGGCACCACGTTGCCCATGCGCAGCACCTCGCTCAGCACAGCGCTGGTGTAGGGCATCTCCTCCTTGTCGGCCATCGAGGGCTGCCGGCACTGCCCCACCACGGCGTCGATCTCCTGCTGCACTCTCTCTACAGGGAGCAAAAACAAATTCAAAATAGCCCTCTTCATAGAATTTTTAGTCCAAATATTAAACCAGCACTGCCAGGCCACCACCAAACCATATCCCCAGGTGCCACATCCACACTCCTTTGGAACACTTCCAGGGTAATTGCACCACTCCCTTGGACAGCCTGTTCCAGGGCTGGACAACCTTTTCAGTGAAGATATTTTCCCTAATATCCAACCTAAACCTCTCTTGACACAACCTGAGGCCCTTTCCCTTCGTGCTATCACTTGTTCCTTGGGAGGAGAGACCTGCTCCCACCTGGCTGCACCCTCCTTTCAGGAAGCTGTAGAGCACAAGAAGGTGCCTCCCAATCCTCCTTTTTTCCTGGGTTAACCACTCCCAGTTCCCTCAACGGCTTCTCCTAAGACTCC
The DNA here is from genome assembly GCF_009819655.1 of Sylvia atricapilla. NCBI lineage: Eukaryota > Metazoa > Chordata > Aves > Passeriformes > Sylviidae > Sylvia > Sylvia atricapilla. Next base: position 27,051,697 of record NC_089148.1, on the reverse strand, counting down.
AAAACGTTCCCAAGAGGATTCCTGGGGCACAGGCATAGCCCAGATGTGGCAGAGCTGGGATAACTCTGTCCCCTGAGTTTCCCTTAGCTAATTTTGGGCTAAGCAAAGGACCCCTCAGTGGCCCTACCCTGAATGTGGGGGTACGCGGCCATGTAGAGCAGAGCCCAGCGGATGGCGGTCGCCGTGGTCTCAGTCCCAGTTAAGAACAGGTCCAAAGTGGAGCACAGCAGGTTTTCCTCGTGGAAATAGCAGCTGGGGTCACCCTTAAACTTGGAGGAAAAACATGGCAATGAAAACTCCTACTCTGGAGGGGATGCTTTAAAAACCCAATCCAAAATCACCTGTGAGTAACTGAAGTCCTGCTGCTCCTTTATTATCTACCCCTGGACTTGGAAATTTCCAGCCTTTACTTTCACTGAATTTCAAGCCCAATGCACTGTTTTGAAAGACACCCTGGCTGCTGTCGAGTGGCTCTTGAAAGCAGGTAGCATTTTTAAATGTCAAGTTTCACAATAGCAAACACAGGCCTGCGAGTGCTCATAGAAACATGAACATGTTCCCTGAGAGTCCTCCTACGCCGTGTGACAGAACGAAAAAGGGAAGAAGACAAAGTGTAAATCCTTTCAAATAGAAAAAAAAAATAAATCTGTGTGTTTTCAAAGTGATCAGGCTTCTGCTGCTGCTGAAGTTTGATGTGGCAGAGGTAGGGAGGGGAAGGCAATGTGTGAGGCAAGAGCTCCCCTGACAAAACAGCCCTGAATCTTCTCTGCTCATTCTGTGGGTTAATCTTTAGGTGGTTTTAGTTATTTCCCTCCTACCTTTTCTATTTCCTTCAGGTAACAGTCAATATAATCTCCTGCCTCGGACTGGTCCAAATCCTCCTTGTGCTTTGCAATCACATCTTTCACAAAGTATCGAAGTTTCTCCCAGTGCCTGAAGATTTTCCTGAAGGGTCCTGGCAACCATCTCATGATCAAAGGAAAAGCATTATAAAGCTGGTAAGAAATCAAACAGCAAAAGAGCATTTCTTGAGTTAGAAAGCAGCAGGTATCATAGTTGAGAGGATGGGACTCTTAATTGATTAACTGTGCTTGCTACCATGAAAAAAAATGATCTTTGCTATAACAGTCCAATTTGTACAAATTTTCTTACACAGGTGTAAACAAGTGCAAACAAGATAAAAATTGGACAGATATTTTCTGCTGATAAAGTTCTCAAATACTGAGTGGCCAAAGCTGTCCCCTAATATGAGGTGGCCACAGGTGAGGTGGGTGCAGATGAGCCCCTTAGTGTGTCCCCATGGAGGGGACAGAGATCAGACCTGATCCATGGTGGGTGGCCATGCAGAAAACACATCACCAAATCCACCTATTCTGGTTCTAAACATAGAATCTCTTTTTTGTTTGTTTGTTTTTTCCATAAATAGAAGTTATTTAAGAAACTGGTTGGGATATGGGTGAGGGAAAAGACAGGAATTTTCACAGTGTTACTAATTCTTCTTTTTGTAGAAACTTTTAAGATTTCCCCATTGTTCTTTGGTTATGTCAGGCATAAGATTAGTTTCACAATCCTGTAGTATTGTTTTCCTCCATGTGCCCCAATACATTCAACTTATGTCCTTGCTTTCCTGATAGACTTCGTGTATAAATCTGATCTAATGTAAAACAATTCTCATGGTCATTTTCCTTTAAACATGGCTCTTTTTTCTACAGGAAAAGGCAGATTATATGAGTGCCTTAGAAACCCTGGTTTCTGAGCTCTTACATGCAGCTGAAGCTGGAAAAACATCCAAGTGGCTTTACCTGGCCCCAGAAACTTCCAAGGAGCAGCAGCGTTTCAGCCAGGGAGTGCAGCAGCTCCTGGAAACGGTTGTCATGGTAGTCAAAGCGGCTCCCAAAAGTTATGGAACAGATCATGTTTGAAACAGCACTATTAATTTTGTAATGAGGGTCAAAGGGTTGTCCTGGAGGAAAAAAAAAAGGAAAGGAAACTTCCTCTAGGGAGGTTGTAGCCGGGTAGGGGTTGGTCTTTTCTCCCAAGGAGCAAGGGACAGGACAAGAGGAAACAGCCTTGAAGTTGTTCCAGAGGAGATTTTGATTGGATATGAGGGAAAATGTCTTCATTTGAAGGGATGGCAGGCTTTGGAAGGGGCTGCCCAGGGCAGTGGTGGAGTCACCATTCCTGGAAGTGTTTGAAAGGTGTGTGGACGTGGCACCTGGGCCCATGGTTTAGTGGTGAACATGGCAGTGCTTGGTTAATGTTTGGACTCAATGAATTTAAGGATCTTTTCCAACATAAATCATGATTCTATGATTCTGAAGACAGCTTTCATTCTTTTTTCCTGTTCAGTCTCAGTCAAGACCATGTTCTCTACCAGATCCACAGCTGTGAATCAGAGTGAGAGCTCACCTGCTTCTCACCCACAGTGGTGCTGAGATTTCACCCCATGTCCTGGGGTACCCATCACCTCCAGCATCCCTCTGGAGCCGGGGCACTGTGGGCCAGGACATCCCCTCCTGTGTCCAGCCCAGGCTGCTGGCAGGCAGTGACATGAGCTCTGAGCTGCCCAAGCAGGGTCTCAAGTATTTTCTAGGGAGAAAAACCAGCAGCATGCCATGCTGTGGCTGTCAACTTTGCCCACTCCAGTGTGTGGTTGGAGCCAATTGGTGCCAATTTTATACACCAGGAGATGGTCTCTCAAAGCTTCATCCAGGGCAGGGAGCCCAGGACAACCACATGGCAAAAATACCATTGCCCTGGGCTTTAGTTGTCCCCCATGGAGGATCAAGGGAGCTGGAGGAGAGAGGGGAGAGGGTTACAGGTTTCTGTGCCCACCTGTAAACCCCAGAAGTAGCTCATGAGGCCCGTAGAGCACATTTATGCAGTGAAGTGTGATGTCATGCTTGTCACATCTGTGTTCCCTGAGAGAGCTACTGAGCAGAGACCTTAATCTTCTTGGGCACATTTCAGCAGCCTGGAGAGCCACTTGCTGTGACAAGAGACTGATCTCAGTGACAAGCTCAGTCCAGCCCTGAGCTGCTGTTGAGCATCACTTTGAAATGCAAGGCACTCCTCACAGCGCTGCTGATCTCCCCACTCTTCAAGAAAGTAATTAAACCGGGCTGGTGCTCAGATATTAGAGTGATGGACATGATCACTATTTGTCATTACTAATGGGAAGAAAGGCCCAAACCAGCAGCTTAATTAGTTTATTGATTAGGACTATAGAAGACTATAATCAATTGGCAGCATGGAGTATTTGGCCTGTTCAGTGCAACAGCAATTAAAATGGAGCAAGTTTAGTATATAATTTCACAATTCCTTTTTAGATCTTTCTTGTTTACTATATATAGCTCCATAGAATTAGCTCAACCCCATCTGCTTCTATTTAAAGCTGAAGTGCAACATCACCCGTGTACCAACATACAAATTATTCTTACTAATATCCCTCTGGCAGTTTTTAAAAGCTGGACCATAAAAGAGCAAGGCACACGCTTCATCTGTGTGTGAAACAAAAGGAAAGCCTGACTAAACAAGTTTTAAAATACTTTGCAAAACCAAGGACAAGCAGAGGTTAACTAAGCCTCTGAGTGGAAGTGCCTGATAGCAGGAGAATTGTGTTTATTCCTTCACAGAATGTGTGAGACACTTCCTTAGCCATATAAACACTCACCTTTTAATAACTGCCTGGTATATATTTGCCTAATATCAACAAGGAACAACTAAAATAGGAGGCCTGAGGTCTAAAACAAGTGCTAAAAGGCACAGTCTGGAAGTGTAAGATAGAGGTTTGTGCTACTGAAGAAATGTTTTGCACGTTTGGAGCTGCGTTGGGGTAAGATTTTTGCTTCTCATCATTCATTTAGCTGGAAGCTCTGAGCACAGTGCTGTGCATTAACCCTCACCTTTCTCCTCCTCAATCGTCTCCACGAGGTACCGGCTCTCCTCTTGCACTTTCTCCTCAAAATTTACAGCAAGGCTTTTCAGTGTTGCTAAAGCAAACTTTCTCTGCTGCCTCCATATGTGCCCGTTGGATGATATGAGCCCTGTAGGTGGAAAAAAACAGGTGAACAATCCTCTCTCTGGGTCATGTGTGAGTGTAAGAATTCCAAAACGGCCATTCATCACGGACAAAAACCCCAAACCAAGGCAAACAAAGCTCATGGATGTGGAAAAGGCTATGGCTTTGCCTGGGAATTAAAATTCAAGAGTAATTGGCTTATGCTAAAGATCTAGCTCTATGGATTTGCTTTAATCTGCTACTTTGTCACTTTGCGTGGGAAAAAAAGGTGTAAGCCAAAATACTCTGAGTACTATCACGCTGTTGGCAGAGCTGCAGGCAGGAGCACCCCGTCTCTGGAGCTGTGTGCAACCCAGGCAGGAAAAGGAAAGGAGAAATTAAAACCAAGGGGAAATGCTGCAAGTGTGTCGATCTTCGGGCAGCTTACATTTATTTCTCCTCTTTCATTAAAATCTGGTTTTGACCCCACCCTCATCCCTAAATCTCACAGAGATTAAAATATACCCCTGTGAGGTTATTAGTGAGAACTCAATTCTTGCCTTGCCCTGTGCAAGCTTTTACAGGTGCAGTTCACAAGGGTTGAATTCAACCCCTCTCTTTGCCTCTAACAGTTATCATTCCAAAGAGATGAAAGTTTTGTCCCAAAATCCTGGTGGCTGTGCTTACCAAAGCCTCTAAATATTTCTTGGAGGAGTGGAATATTTGGCCGATCAGCAAATATTTCAGCCTGGTGGACAAGAGCTTCTCTCACCATCTGGTACCCGTTGACCACCACGAATGTCAGACCTCCAAACTGCACGCTGAAGATGTTCCCGTACCGACCCGTAAGCTGAAAGAGAGTCCATTGTCCTCTGAGAACAAGAAGATGGGGATTTTCAACACTCACCAGACCAAGATCTTGAACAGGGACATCTGAATTTGAATTTAACTCTGCTTGAAGCAAAGGGACGTCATAGAAACCAAAACCCAAACACGCAGGTCTCATCCAATCTAAGCTACTCCATGAAGGCTGGAGAAGGTATCAAAAGGGCAGGAGAGATGTGGTGTGGGAGACATGCTTATATTTGTTTTCTGGTGTGACCTGGGCTTTACCAGGTGTTTACATCAGTTTGGCTTGTAACAAGGCTGTAACTTGCTTTGTAGCTGATGAGCATCTGCTCTGTCCCTTTCTGTCCCACCACCTGGGTCACCACACTCAGGCTCCTCCTGCTGAGGGCAAAGCACGACAAATTATCCCTTTCATCACCTTTGTGTCTAGAGTAGTGTGGTTTCTTCTCCAGCTCTCCCATTTAGACAGGAGCCATAACTGCTTATTGCTAGAAACGTACTTCTAATTTTAAGCCTGACTGCATTTATGGCCAAATTGCAGCCATTTTCCTCACATGGACTTTGCTGGCATTAGTGTCTCCTCTGAGATGTGTAAGAGTAAAGGGGGGATCATATCTTCTCTCTGTCAAGGAGCTCATTCTCTTCTTAGAATAAGTCTACATGAAAGGACAACACAGAGTCACCCCAAACTGCTGTGGTGACTCGTGAAACCAGCCTGGGACCAAATGAGTGTCTCTGCCATTGTGTGCTTGTAAATAAATGGGATAAATTTTCTTAATAACTGTGTGTATTGACAAAATATCCTGAACTCGCTGGCTCAGCCTTCCCCAAGGATTCCCTCAGGGACCACCCGTGCTGGTGGCCTGAGAACAGCCAGGGTAGACAGGCTGGTGTCAGCCTGCTAAGCAAAAGCAAGAGACAGATAGTCACCAGAAAGGATTTTTGCAGCCAGCATGTCAGAACTTCTTCCACCTTTTCAGAGAGGAATATTCAGCATGTATAAAACCTCTCTCTTTTTGTCTCTGGTGGCACCCAAAGCTGTGGAAACCTTTCTAGAGAGATCACTGACTCTTTCTGCGACACAGAAGAAGCCACAGGACATAGCTCAGGATTTTAAATGTTTCTTACAGATGTTATGGGGTGAATTGTTGGCCTCTGAGCAAAGACAATGACAGGGCAATTTCCAGAGGTGATCTCAAAACAGTTCAGCTGTCACACAGCACTTTTCATCTGTCCCCCATCCTGGCCCAGTCCTTTAGAGCCCTTTCTGGGGTCAGAATAGTCACAGTCAGATGGGAAGAAAAAGGAGGAACATGTAGGTCTTCCTCCGTTATGGATTTCTTTCCTATTGGACCATCCTACTCCCCTGGAAGAGGAGGTGATAATGAGAGATAAACCCAAGAAGGGTCATCTATCTCATGTGGGTATTATACAGCCAGTTCTGCAGAGGCTGCCCTTGCTGCTTCACGGTGTGGTGATAAGGGTAAGATATTGTTAGCAGGAAAAATGTCCATGGAGCTCTTACCTTCTGCAGTGCAAGATGGAGGGGCTGCTTAAAGTCCACAAAGGTTCCCACGAGAGGAAAGAGCTGTGGCCCTGGAGGGAAATTCCTGGGTCGTCTCTTTCTCACAAGGTCAATAATCAAAAGAAACGTGACCAGAACCACCAAGAGCATCCGACCATTCAGCTTTTTCAAGAGAGACACCAAATCAGGCCAAAACTGAAGCTCCATCTTGGCTGATGAACTCGCAGGTTTTCATCCCAGGAAGGGACTTGATTCTGGTGTTACATTTGCTACCACAGGAGTGAGCAAGGACTGGAGAAAAAAAACAAAAAAAGCTAAAATGCTGATAGCTGACTAGGGACAGAAGCTGCTTTTCCATATACAGCTGCTGCCAGACCACCTGCTGAAAAACTAACTTTAAACACCAGGATCTCCAAAAACAACCCCACAACCTCACAACACTTGGCCAGACAAAAGCAGCCTTGCAAACCTTTAGCTTTACATCTCTGTCAACTCCCTAATTTTCTTATGGAAGAGCATTCCTCCCCTTTGCCCTGAACAAGGGGCTCCTTTATACAGACACCCCACTGGGATTATCAGCGCAGCAAACGTTGGAGGTGAGGTGAAAGCAGCTTATGGGGCTGGTCACATGCGGTGGGCGTCGCACAGTTTCAGGGGTGGTGAGGCATCTGAGGTGATGGACACCACTCAAGTGGCTGAGGGGCTGATCCTGTTAAGTGCTAAGCAGCATCTGCAAAGGGCTGGGTGCCTTCAGTGCCCACCAAAGCCTTCCTGGCTTTGCCAGAGCCATCAGGGGAGGTTAGACAAGGGAAGAACTGCAGGGGCCCAGGGCTCTCCCAGCCACACAAATGAGAGTTGAAGGAGCTTAATTTCGAGAGTGAGAATGTAGGCTCATGTGCTTGCCATGGGATTGGAACTTATGCATTTAAATCTCCTGGGTTTTCTGAAAATCTTCTTTGAATAAAGCTTCACGCTGTCCTGGGGGAAGGCTGCAGTGGACTGACAGTGACCTCTACAACTTAGAATCAGTCTTGTGTCACCTGCTGATATTTAGCTACAACTTGGTACCAGCTCTCGCTTTCTTTTTATTTTAATTCCTTTTACAAAATTTACTTTTATGAAGAATCTAAATTTATACTAAAGCAAAACTATAAAAAACGAGTTTTCAACTTATTTGCCTGGAACTTAATGTGAGAAATTCTGAAGGATGGTCAATTTTTACTGCCATAGAATCCTGTGATGGTTTGGGTTGAACAGGAACTTAAAGATCTTCTAGTTCCAATCTCCTGCCACGGGCAGAGATGCTGCGTCTTCAGCTTTCAAGAAAGCTTTAACTTTTAAAGAAAAAAAGTGCAGCTTTTCATAAGAAACAATAATTGGGGAAAAAAAATGTGGTGTTCTCTAGTCTTTCACCATTTCAAAAAGTTTTGCTGTCTGTGTCTTTCATTATTTTAGAAGCACACAGAGGCTATCTGACAGACCTGCACCTTGGCTAGGGCAGGAGCCTTTTTTAGGGGCAATAGTTATCTGCAACCCAACCCTTCTTGCTTTGAAATGTTATTTACAGGTTCTTAGGTGGGATTAGGCAGCAAACGGGGAACAGCAATGGGAGAAACATCTCACCTCCCTTGTGCATAAAGCACATTTTGCATGTCCCCATAGCACAGCTGTGAGCAGCAGTGGCTGGATGTGCTTTGCTTCTCCTCATGCCGGCGCACCCACGTTGCTCCTGCACCATTTGCATCCATGCACCTCTTCCAGCCTTCCTGGTGTGGCAAGCCAAGCCTGGCTTACCAGAGGCTAAATCAGGATAGCAGGCTCGTGCTCCTCATCCTGGCACCGGGGAGATGACTCGGTTGGTGGAGGTGTCAGCCTACAGCATGCTCAGAGGGACTGTGATGATAAGGCGTCAACTTCTGCTAGCCCAGTTTCACTCCTCTGTTCCTCGCTGTGCCATATGATTTGTCAGCATGCACAGAGTGCAGATCCCTCCACCACTTGTGGCTGCTGTGAATCGGGCTACGTGCAAAGCCAAGGTGTTAATGTGTTCTTCTGGGTGGTGTTGTGGGGGTGGGTGCATCGTGGTTGACAGGAGAAATGTTATTTTTAGCAGGAGGAGCACATTTTGCATGTACTCACATGTGTCTTGTCAGTCAGAAACCTCAAGTCTATTCCTTTGCCTTGAAGCTTCACATGTCCAAATGCATCCCCTCACAAAGTTCTTAACATGCCAGATCTACAAGGAATTAGGGAAGAGCCTTCCACTCTTCCCAGGGCTCTCCTAACCTCGTCAGACAATAACACCAGCATGTTATCAAACTGTGGCAGTGCTATTTCAGGTCCCAGGCTTTAATAAACCCAGTTCTCAGCACGTGATGATGTGCAAATCCCCCAAAGCACTGAGGAAGTCACGTCACCGTGGCACACGGACACTGCAAAGATTGTTGGATAACTCCAATCTCTGCAGTGTTGACAAGATCCTTGTCTGTAAGATGCTGGTCAGCTGCAGGATGAACCTGCTCCTCTGGTCAGCACCACGAATGCTGGAACATTGGTCTTCTGCAGACTGAGTAGACACAAATTCGAATTCGTTAGAGGATGTGCACCCACACATCTAGTAAGGAACAGGTTGTGGACCCACCTTCTCCATGTTTCTCCTTGAATACCTCCCCTGACCTCAGTTACACAGCTTTTGACCACCTCACCTGAGCTCGAGGACACCACACAGATAAATTGTGCCATATTGCACGGACACACAGACATCACTGCCTGAATATTAAGGCATCTTGAACAGCCAAGAGACAGAAATTGGCCCATATGCTTTGTACCTTCTTCCCTGGCTAGATGTCTAACTGTGTGCAGAAGGTTTTGAAACACAAAGAGAAACATTCTGTTAAAAACGCAATTACCATTTGTTTTTCAAGATATAGTATCCCATTATTTTTTCCAGAGAAGTGAAATTCAATAAGGTTACAACAGAATGTAGTCCAACAGTTACCGTACTTTCAGAGCATTATTTAAGCTACAGAATTTCTTAATGATTAGAAACATATGCAGGAAAAAATCACATGCAAAATGAGAATGACTGGAGACAATTTCTCCCCCGAAACACTTTTTTTTCAGGCGAGTAACAGCTCATCCACCGCTGTTGTTCCATCCATCACGTTGGAGGTGTGAGACTCCCACCCACCTGGGGAGACACGTGCTCAGGTCACGTCAACAAACGGGCCACAGCGAAGTCCAAGGACCCATCCTGATTTCCAGCAAGGAATATTTTGGTGTTTCTCTCCTCTTTGTGTCAGAGCCAAGGAAGTGAGGCCATTTTCACCACGGGAAAGCTCTTGAACAGCAGCGACCACCCCAATATCTGTCTTAATGCCATGTCCCAGAAGGTTTTCACACAGGTGCAGCTGCTGTTTCATGGTCCAGCCCAGGTGAGTCTTCATGAACCTGGAGTCAGTGACAGATTAGGACACTCATTTCCTCTCAGGATTTACTTCACTGGATCAAATGACAACTACAGGGGATTTGTAATTTCAGAAAGCCAGGAGTGGAGAGTGCTGGGTCATCCAAACCTCAGGAAAGATATGTTTGAACTCACTTCTTAGGCCGAAGTTCCCCACTTGGGGTGATTTCCCTGGGACATAAGGGCTCCCATATAACCCAGACTTTGGCTTCAATGCCCAGAATCAGGAAGCCACATCTGTATTTACTGCTCTGTGTGTGTGGTGAATACTAAAGTGCCTCCAATTTTGCATCTTCTCTCTCTCCTTCTCCACCGAGGCTAGGTGCAAAACAACCTGCAGGTTTTCCTGGGACCACAGACCTCTCACCTGTAACCTCCTGGCCACAACATTTCCAGCGCTCATTAGTGCTCTAAGTCAGAGAGCTGTCACCAGGAAAGGGCAAACTGAGGCATTACGAGCCTAAACCAAGTGGTGTGAGCAGACCTACAGTGTCTGGCTGTGCCATCTGGGAAGGATCCCAGAAGATGGGATGCTCAGTCCCCTTCTCTAACAGTCCAAACTGTCCCTTTTCTGCTGTAGCAGCCAGCTGTGAAGGGATTACATTCAGACTTCAGCCAGATAATTAAATGCAAGTACCAGAAAGTGCTGCAGGGAGCCCTCCCTGTGCCCCCCTCTCCGGACCTTGGATCACCCCTGGCATTTTGGCCCCAGCTTTGATTCCCTTCGCACCCAGGAGCTGCTGCTGCCAGCGCCGGCCCGCAGGCACATCCTGGATGCAGGGAGTCAGATTTGGGGGTGCCGGGTGCTTCCCCCCGGGGCAGCCCCCTCGGCAGTGCCCACCCTGCCCTGGCACGGCTCCGCACCGTCTGCCGCAGCCCCGGCCCCTCCGCATCCTCCGGCTCCCCGTAAACCTCCGGAAAAAAAAAACCTCTCCCCGTCTAAGGCGCACCTTTTCAGTATTCACAGAGAAGAGTACAGTCACATATTCCTCTCAAAGCCACAAGGACTTGACTAGAGCTAAAATGTCATTTATGTACATATCACAAGCGTTTTTCTAGGCACAGATGTCTTTCTGGTGCCAATATGCTGTTTATGTACTTATCTGTCACAAGCACATGTCTACATACATATGCCCTGCTGGCAGAGGCACAGAGCATTTTGAAACTCTTATTAGACTGCTAATGAATAATACGCATACAAAGGAGAAAACAGAAGGTGGGTCTATCAGGAACAGCCTCTTTCTTAACTACCTTTTAATTGTAGGAGAGGAAGAAAAGAGATGAATTTTGATATGTTGGCATCTGTGAAGGCCTGCTTAGCAGCATCCAACGCCATCATTTTAAAAGTGGATTTTTCACAGGTTTGGGTATTTTGGGGGGAGGGGAGGATATTTTTTTTTTCCCTCTTAAAAAAAAAACCCCACAAAATTTTGACACTGAGAGTATTGCAAATCCTGGTGCCAATGATGTATGATAGTGTGATTGTCACCATGGAATGCTGAAAAGCTCGAGCAGCTGTTTGGCATATTGACAGTGCGAATTTAGAGCGTTTTAAATGCAAATGACAGTATTCAATTGATCGCAGGAAAACAATGGGTCATAGCCTTACCTTTCCTTGGCTATGCTCTGAATAATCAGGCTGCAAATCCATGCACAATGGGGATATTGTACACGTTCTGGGGATTTTGTTCCCCGCGTTCATGGGGGTCGATATGATGCTTCTTTTGGGCAGAGCTGAAACAGAGGCGCCGCTGAACCGTCCCAGGCACCTCGCGGGGGTGAGGTGGGGAAAAGGGCATAATTTGCTCCAAAGCCACCACGTCCTAAGTGTCAGCCTGTTTTTCTTCACTTCTGTCCTTTTCTGCTTGCTCTTTAATCATTCCCAAGGGTGGCTGGCTTTCTGCCTGACTTGTCTCCATTATACCCTGCTGCAATCAATATGGCAAGCAGAAATCAGCAGGAGAAGGCATGTTCTGCTCCCAGCGAGAGCCGGTGGGAGGGAAGGAGATCAGGCCAGCCAGCTGCAACCCCAGCCCGGCAGGCGAGCCGAAATCCAGCCGAAAAAAGCTGCCGCCAGACGGCTGGGTCCTGTTTTCCTTCGTGGTGCCCCCTGCCCGGCAGCCAGCAGCAGGTGAAGGTCTTCCTTCTTGCCCCAGCCCTGGGAGTGGAGGCAGGAAAACCTGGTCCTGTTAAAATTTACACTGAAATCCCTCCCGTTTTAATTTTTTTTGTTTTGTTTTGGCAGTGGTGGAAAGAAAAAGAAAGGTCTTTCCAAAGCAGAAAAATCCCGGAATGGGAGAGCCACACTTTTTCACCTGGGCAGGTCTGTTACACCTGGACACTGGTGAGTGCTTGCTGAGCTCACCCTGGCTCAGGTCTCCAAGGTTGGTCATGATAGACTGAAGCAGCCACTGCCACTCTTGAGTACCTCTAGCAATAGATTTTTGGTCTTAAGACCCACATTTCTTCAAAATCAACTTAAAAACACGTGCAGGAGTGGTGTGGATGAGAACATCACCAAGAAAGTGCTCTCTGCCCATGGCTTTACCTTACCACATACACATATGACATCTCCCTCCAAGAATTTTAACTTGGTGAACTTCTTCTTCCCTTTCCCTAGTTCGTAAGGCTGAAATGGCTATTCAGGATCCATTCCCTTATTGCAATCCCCTGATGGTATCTAAATTATACCAGTGAGCAGAGCTTTTCTGTCTCCTGTGCTTCCATCTACCCTTCTGGTGTTTCAGTCTTAAGCACTTTGGGTCAAGCACTGATTTTTGGGTCTCCCTGATCCGTGAGTTGGCAAGATATCCATGATCAGATTTTCACCTGGGATCAGGAGGGTGAGTGGGACATCACAAATGGCTGATGCTCTTGTGCTGTCTGCATGTGGGATCCATGTTGTGGGCTCCTTGCACCAGAAATTGGCTTCTCCAGGGAATATGGCAATTACAAAAAAGTTCTATTTTATAACAGGGAGGTTCATAAGGAGCTGGGGTTGGATAAATTAACATACAGTTAGTGTTATCTGTTTATGGAGTCTTTTGGAAGGCTCCACGAGTTTTTCAGGCTTTCCCAATCTTGCCCAGAAATCCCAGATGCCCGTTCTGCCTAGGTACAAAAATCAAGGGACTGTACAGCTAAATGACACCTATCCCAGCATCCAGCCTTTCAGTCTCTGATGGAAGGCAATGAATAAAAAGATCCCATCATCATTATTATCTATGCCTTCTTAAGATAAATCTGTTTACCTGTAAAACAGATGCATTAAAAACCAATCAGCCAATAGAAATAATTAGTTACAGCGTAGGCATGTGATTTGCTCAGCCTCTGGAACGGGGTAATGTCTTGCTTAGCTTGAACTCCTTGCTGATGGATGCTTGGTGAAAGGTCTTGGAGACGATGTACTCAGCTAAACGCCGGGGAGACAGAAAGTGATTACTACAGAGAGACATTGCTCAAGTCAGCTCTGCGAGAAATTCATCACCAGCAGCAGCATTGGCACCACACATGAGCAGCAGCGTATGGAAACTGAACTGTAAAAAGTAACAAAATCAGCGAACTAAGAGAATATTGCATACCGTGAACGTGAGGGAATGCATCGTTTCCCAGAGGGAGTAACGTTCCTATTTAGCAGGCTTTTGTTTTGTTACAGGAAACGCTTGGATGGGGGGATTTAGCTGTGAACACAGAGCCTTTGTTTTCTGGGAACAAAGGGAACCCAACCGACACAGGTTGGTAGTGGATAAACTTTCCATGCTGACTTGGTAGGTAAAGCCTTGGCCTTGGGACAAAACACGCAGGACTGGCTTCTTGTGCCTAAAACCCCGTGGCCCAAACAGCTGCCCTTGGGGGTAAATTTATGGCTCAATTCTGCTTAGTGGCCACAAGACCACCCTAAAATAAAGCCAAGACCAAGAGGAGAGGCTGCTGCAGAACGCTGCTCCCCCCCAACCCCAACATTAGCAAGACGCTCTTGAAAAACCTTTAAAAGACATCAGTGTTGTCTTTAGCCTGGAAGGCCAATGCTGTGAGTCCTCCTGGGAAAATCCTCCTGCACGGAAAGTGGAATTGGGGTCTCCTCTGCCCCGGAGGCTTCCTGTGAGCCCTTTCACCTGAAAGGTGGAGGGGCTCTTCAAAGAAAGGTGGAGCAATCCTCAAAGGTTCACCAACATCCAACAATTTAACACAGGCACTCGCTGTTTACAAGGAGCTTTGCACATCTGGAACGAGAGAGAAGATGCCTTGACTTCAGCTAAATGAAGAGACTGATCTCATCCTACCAGAAGAAGAAGGGTAACAATAATATAATTCCACAAGCGTCCCTTGCGATGACAGGACCAGTAGAATTTTTTCCAATCCCGCTGGCAAACGGTAGAAAGCAAAAGTCTTGTGGAGACAGAAGGAATAAAAACAAAATGTCTTGCAGGAGGCTAGAAAACTTTCCCAAAGCATTTTTTTAAAACTTAACCACATGATTTACAAACTTATTATTAGTTTTCCCCCTTCCTTACATAAAAAGAGAAATTAAAAAAGTGTAGATTAACACATTTTTGGATATCGTCCAAGCTCTCAATTCCTCTGCTTAAAGGATTATTTTGACAAATCAAAAATCACTCTTTGGGTGGCCTGGAGAGGTTCAGATTTGCTCCCTCTCTGTAGCAGAAATGATCCCTTCTCAGAGGGTGCTTACTTGTGCCTCTTAGACGAATACAGAGAAAAATCCAATCCAGCTTCTGATCCAACTGTAATACAATATTGGCTGCTGATTTCAGGGAATTTTTCCAGATTGGTCAGGCTGCGGATTGCTTTAGGTACATTAATCTCTACCTAGTCACTCAGAGATACTAGAGGTTCTTCAGTGAAAGCAGAGCCTTGGGTGCTGCCACAAGACTGTCTTCACCTGGGTCACGAGAGCAGAAAATGCTCCTGAGCAGGTCCTGACTGACATTGTGGTGGAGGGCACAAGAGTTGTGCTGCGTGCTGGTGTCCCCTGGTGTCACCCACCTTTGTGGCACCCAGCTGGACACCAGAGTGCCACATCCATGGGATGTGCTGGCTTTCTCACTGGGATGTGGCTGCAGCTCATGGTCTGGTCCTGCCACAGAGATCACCCTGCATCTGGCAAGAATTCCTGGAGGCCTCAAAGCATAAGAGCACATTGAAGGATTACAATGCGTACTGGAAAGGTAAAAGGATTAGCAAAAAAGAGTGCCCAGGGAAGTTCAGAGAGGCAGTTTAAGAACAACAAACCACTGTGAAAGAAACAATTGTCCTGGAATAGAAAAAAGAGTTTTTTATATATATATATATTCACTTAAAGGCAATCTTCATAAACAGGTTGAACAAGACTATGAGGCTGGAGGAACAGATGGGAAAATGGAACAAACAGATGGAAAAACTCTATTTCTGAAAAAAAATAAAAAATAATCTATTTGTAAAGCTGTATCTACTTTGAATGAATTTTTCAAGGTTAGGAAGCTGAGGCATCAGGAAATTTATAACAAGGCCATAAATTCATCATCTGAGATCAGTAGTTGATCTGAGGAAGCTGTTTTATACAGATGAGTAAGGCGCTTCCTAAACAGTTATGTACATTATTTATCCATACTTAATGCCACCATCCTTGGGGATACTTTGCTCCCCTTTAAAGCTGTATCTTATTCACTCTACGGTTAAAAATTACCTTTCAGCTTTTCATTTTCCATAGCTGGCTAATATATTAAAAGAAAAGGAGCAAGTTCACCTTGCTTTCTGCCATCTCAACACAGGGGGAAAACAGGTCTGAGCTCACCAGCCCCGTTAGAAAAGTCTACAGACAAGAAAGAGAGAAAGAGTGAGCACCATAGCTCAGTTCTCCAACTTGATGGGGAAGTAAAGGCATCTTCATTAAATGCCTCCTACAAACCCAGCTGTTCTTGGGCAGCTCTCTGAGTAGTTTTAGAGGAGATGATCAAGAGAAAAAGTGGGAGGAAAGGTTTGATGTGACTCCAGGGGAGAAACCTCTCTTGCAGCAACCAAGCTGCAATTCTTGGGGTGAGACAGCTTTGCAGGAAAACGTGGGTCTCGTGTTTTAGTCAAAGAACCACCACCTGCAGAGACTAATCCAGCCCAAGCTTCACATGGTGTTCCTTGGTGAAGAGGGGTAAGATAAACACAGAAAAAAATTTCCAGCCATGGACCAGGTGTCCAGAAGCTCTCCCTGGAATAAATGAGTTCAGTGACCTCTGAGCAGTGCTGGGATAAGCAACAAAAACTGCATTACAAAAAAGGCTGAGTTGCTCCGAGGACTGGGGATGCTGTGGTTTGGGCTGGACAGTGTTAATAGGTGCTGGTTTATGGTGTTGGCTCCAATCCCTCTGAATCACAGCTTCACAGCTGCGAGAAGGGACAGTAGAAGAGCTCCAGCTCACTGGGGAGACGCGAAGATTGAATTTTTAACTGAGTGCACTCAGCAGCGTGGAGGTAAAAAAGGATGTTGGCTTCCAGCACGGGGTCTGGGGTGGGGATACAGTGGTGGGGACCCAGCTGCCAAGTGTGTTTTGTTGTCTCCCTTATTTCAGGTCATTTCTTTTAAGTCGGTGCAGGGCTTTTAAGGACTGTGTCCCATATCTGGGTCTTAGCAGATTTGCCCACATGTTTTCCTGTGTGTGTCTCTGGGACTCATAAAAGCGTCTTTAGCGCTCAAGTAAGTTCCCCTTTGAGAAAGGACTGTCAAAGACAGGCACTAATGTCATTAGGAGGTTACAAGGGGGAAACAAGAGAGAATTTGCTACAGATCCTCATTTCCATAATCTTGCCTCGGCTTCCTCGTTTGTCAGTTCTTAACCTCAATTCCTTAACCTCCAAATCTGTGGAGTCGTTGACCTTGGGGATTTGTCTTCAAACTGATTTCAAGTTTTAGGCAATCTAAATTAGGCTCCCCGTGACAGAAGACAAAACTTGGTCTTTGCACCCAAATGTGAAAGACAGGCCCAGAGTGCAAGTGAAATCTTGCAGTCATTTTTTCAAACCATCTGCCCATCTGCAGTCCCAGAACAATATCAGTTCGGTGCTGCCTTCCCTCTCTCTCTCTCTCAGGAATAAAGAAATTACCATAAACAAAGCAGATCAAGGGTCTTTTAAAGCCAAATGCAGCCAAGACACATTGCTTCAGAAAGAAGCAGAAGAGGAAAAAAGAGCTGCAGGGGAAGTTTCTTCCTAATTCTCATTAACTCCAGTTTGGCCAGTGATGCTGGACACTGCAGTGTAATTTGGAGTAGATAGTGCTGTGTCCCTCTCCATGAGCACTCCATTTCCAAGGTATTTCTGTGGCAAACAAAAGTGATCACCACAGAAAAAAAAAGGAAAAAAGACTGCAGAACTGCTCCTTAAAACTGCTCCCTAACTGTGCAGAGGAGGGAGAATACAAGAAAACAGGGAAATTACTCTGGACACAAAGAGCCTTTTGGTCTCAGACCATTTCTGCACTGCACATGGCAGTCAAACCCCTGCCTGAGTCACGCTCTTTATTTCAGGGAGCGAAGCCATTGTGAGAAGATGCATTTATTTCCAAGAGTGGGCTCTGAGTTAGAGAGGAAAACTGGCAGGGCAGCTTGGCACGAGGATTTTCTGGAGCAGCAGGTAGAGATGAACAACAGGAGCTGGACCAGTCCCTGCATGACGGGGAAACAGGGGAGGCAGAGAGATTAAATAATTCAGTGTGTCTTGATGTGATGCATGGAAAAATACTGCCAGAAGTCACAAAGCTAAATGCCTGGGTACCTCTCCAATGGATCAGAGAGCAGGTTTGGGGGGTAAAGAGAGGGAAACAGGCACATCCGTGCTGGGGAGCAGCTTGTGCAGTGGTGGCTGCAGAGAGGCTGCCCCCGAGGTGCCGAGAGGGGGAAGGAGATCTGCGGGAGCCTCAGCCTCATTATTTTTATGTTCAGCTGCCTAATTACTACGTGTCAGCTGTCTGTTGGAAGGAACGATGTACTGCAGCCTCTCGTTTGGGAATTTATAGTGATTAATGGGCCTGGAGGGAATGACTAACGAGGAAATGTTAGAATTAGTAAATATGCATCACCGTGCAACGAGTAAAGTGAGGGACATAACAAATGAGCCCAAAGATGTAAATGTTGCAGAGGTGCAACCTTTGGGATGTCCCAGGGACCCGCAGAAACCGAGAGGAACAGGAGGGTGGGAGCAACACAGGTGTGATCCCGTGGGGTGACAACAAACCAAGTAAGGAGGGCCCTCCAAAGCCTTCCAAACAGTCCCAGGCAGACTTGGAGGAGCAAACTCGCTCTGGCAGGCACTGCAGGAGGATGGAAAGCTGTTTCCCTGTCTGTTGTGTCCTGTGGAGCACGGCAAGGAGCACCGTTGTCACGGCTGCGTGTTGGGCGATCACCACAATCTGTCCTACTCCAGGACCCGGGTCTTTGAAGATATTTAGGTACTGCAGGACCCAAGCCACTTAGTTTATCCATTTCATGCACAAAAATCGCTTTCAGCTCGACTGTTTCAGAAGAATTTGTTTACCAAATAACAGCTTTGCTGCGTGCCAGGGACCTGTAGCTGGTCCAACATCCATGCAAAGTAACACCTGCAGGCTCAGCCTGACAGGCAAGGACAGCACAGAGCAGCATCGTGGAGGGGCCTGGGTTTGGGGGCTACTTTCCTCCTATTCCTAAGTATGAGGAATGTATAAACCCCCAGAAGTGCAGCTTGCAGGTGTTCTTGAATGGCTGGCATTTGAAAACTGTAACTTTAGGAAAAAATCCTTACCAATGTCAGTAAATTTATTAAAAGCTGTAAAATGAACAGGACTAAGGAAGAAAAGCAGCTGTCTTAATCTCTTGATTTAACATCTCAGTGGGATCATCTGGCAGCCACTGATCTGTATACACCTGTCCACTGCCAGCATCTGCTGGTGAGAACATTTCTTGAGCAGTGCAAGGTAAACCTTTGCACCAGTGTTGCAGTCTATATATGAAACTAGAACCCAGATTAAAATATTCATGAGCTTTGGGTCACAGAAAATCTAGAACTAGATCTGCTACAGAAAATTGAAATTTGGTCTCATTTGCACCTACCAGATCAAACCCCTCGCTCCATGTGGCTTTTCCATTTTATTTCCAGCACAGCAACATTATTCAAATTTCACTCGATTGAAAGATGCAGCTGTTTCTATTTTTGGTGCATCCCTGTTAGAGAATAGGAATCAAACAACAATTCTGCACTGTTTGGTGATCAGCAATATTCTGTCTGTAAGATAATTTTCACTCATTGGAAACAGAAGTCAGGGGAGCAATAGCTTCGGTGCTTCTGCCCTTTAAAGACTTCAAAACAGCTGTAATGTTGTTTTCTCTATAATAGACATTTCTGAAAGCTGAGGCAATTTTCAGAGGACATAACTAGATCAAGCCTGTAGCTATGGAATAGATAATTTTCCTTTTCCAGCATGCCTAGATGAAAAAAGAAAATTATTTATAGGGGGAAAAATTAACAAAACAAACATCCCCTCCCCAAACCGATCAACTAATCTCCTTTGTGAAAATTAAATAATCTAAATAACTCCTGCCTTGGAGGATAACTCCTACAGGTAGAAGCAGGATCACTCTGTGTTTCAAAGTGCTTTAGGGCTCTGAAGGTAAAGCAGAACCAGCAGTGCTGTCCCCCAGCTGCTGACTGGACAGCAATGATTTCTATAATTACATTTTAAAAGAACAAGTACTTCTCTTGCTTTTTTTGTAGAGATCAATATAAACTGAGACCAGACATGTACCAAACAACTTCTTCCTCAACAGCGTGACTCTGACAGTGGAATTCAGCCAAAGTCACTTCTTTAGTCCCTCCTAAAGCAGAAATGACAATTCCCCCTGCAACACGTCCCCTCAAAAGAAACACTCACAGAGGCGATTTTGGCAAACCAAAGACCACCTCCAGTGTTCCCACAGGCACTGGGAAGTATCTCAGGGACACAAACTTTCAGGAGCAGCCCAGCACTGCCTCTTTCTCTGGCAGCAATGATGTAAAACACCAAACCCCAGTCTCAAAATCAGGACTTTTTCCTTTCCCATAGGTCTGTGGCCAAATGCCGCTTCCATCACTCCTAGTGGTGCAATGGCCACTGCATCCCATGAGAAGGGAGAGTTCATCTCCCTTGAGAAAGTTCAGGACTGATCAAGGCTCTCACTTCCCCTCTTTCACCACTGGCAAGAGCAGTTCAACACTTGGTTGAAATGATGGAAAAGAAAATATTTAGCTGAAACATTATATATACTCTAATTACAATCAATCCATCCCCAAACAAAATATTTAATGTCAATTTTCCCAACGATGGCTTTATTTGGGGGCTGTACATCCAGGGGGAAAGGATTTCTATTTTTTCAACAGCAAAACATGATGTTTTCGAATGTACTTTTTCAGTTGGAAAATGACAGGATGGAAAATCCACAGCTATCTCTACTTATAACACATCATGGTTAGGTGTGTGTGCATAGCACTTAGCACAGCATAAAACATAACATAGCACATAACACATCCAGGTGGGTGTGCATATGGCATGGGCACAAAAAGTAAGTTTTAGAAACAAAGTTTGAGAACACAGAAACTATTGGAAAAGGAGGGTTAAATAGCAGTCAGATCAGATGGTACAAAGCAGGCTGTGCTTTCTTCAAATCAAGGAAAATTAAAATACAAAAAGTTGTTTGCAGGTGACACTGAAAACACTTTGGAGGTCCTTCCATTTGTTGTTGGGTACAGGGAGACCTGGTGCAAGGAACATTTGAAATACTAAATCATCTGTACTGGGGAAATAATACACAGCCCTTAGCAGAGATAAAATCAAAACCCAGCTGATATTTCTGAGGCAGAGGCAAATGCCACTGGTCAGATGTGCCACACACTTCTCCCCCTCCTAACACTCCCTCCAAATTTTCTGGGAGCAGGAAGATTTCAACAACAGCCTCAGCAGAGCCGCCCTATGCTGTGTTGTTTACTTTTGAGGGGAGTTGTTGACTGCTTTTCATTTTGCCACATGTGAGACAAAACAATCCACTATCCCCTGTATTCAATAAAATTGTTTAATATTCCAAGTTTCTCGCACGATTCAGAAGGGAACTGTTTCCTGGTGCCAACCTCTGCTGCTGGGGGGTGGAAAATGCCTGCTCCTGGCTTGGTTTAGCAGCAGGATGGCAGCAGATTGGCCTTTCCAAAGCAGGGGGCCCTTGGGCAGTGATGGAAAGACGTGCCCAACCATCAGCCAAAGATATCACCCAAACCCAGGGGAGGGAACGTTTTAACAGCTCACCTAAAAAAGGTAAAAAAAATATTTGCCAGAGGTTCCGGCAGTATCACAGTTAACACAGACATTTCTCCTGGTAAAACAGGGAGAATTGTCTGGATTGCCTGAAAGGGGTCAGTTACCACCCTGGGAGCTGCTGGCCAAGTCTGACCTCTCCAGCTCACACCTGGGTGCAATTTCCAGCAGCCCAGCCACTGCTTCCAGTGAAATCAAAGCCGATGCAGCCGTTGACTTCTAAGATCTCCAATAGGGAGATCTCAGCTGTGGTTACCAGCTGGGCTGCGCAAGTGTCATTTTCCAAAAAACCCATCTGCCACACTGAGGCTTCAGTAGCCAAGAATCTGCTACTTACTACCACAAAACTGCTCCAGATTTTCAGAGGGGTAACTACTAGCATTTACATTTTGGGAGGGACAGAGAAGGTGGATTTTAGAAACTGTTACTTTCAGTGTTGAAAAGAAATTTCTCTCCTCCTGCGCTGGGTCCAAGTCTGCCTTTTTCTCTGCTGCTTTCTTGTTTTGCCACTTCATTTTCAGATGGGTGCCCTTGGCTTCCCAGGACCATGGGCCATCTCATGGCTTTTATCTTTCTTGACATTTTATATCTGTTTAATGTCTCTAACTGCCTTTGATTTCAGCCTGACTTCCCTTTTCTCATATTCAAGCTCAGAGGCAGAGGCAGCCCAGCTGAGGTTCACATCTCCAGGGATGTTAGATGTCTCCAGGGTTGATGTCTACAGTGGAGCTGGTGCTCTAGGTTCCCTTTAGCATCAATGGAGAGAAATAAGTGACTAAACCATGATTTATCTGAGCTACTTGAGGCATCTGAACTTAGTGGGAGGTAATTCCTGCATCACCAGCAGCTCTTTTGCTCAATTAGCAACTAATGGAGAAGTCAATGTTGGGAGGCATGACTCCTGTCCTGTATCACAAAAAAACCCCAAAAAACAAAATGAAAACGAAACCCTTTGAAAGTGCTCTGAATGTGCCTTTCCTTTGGGAGAATCCTGTCCTTTTACAGGTGCCTTTCTACACCCCTTGGCTCAGACCATTCACAGGCACCTGCTTTCCCAGGTGACAGCACCAAGGTTCATGTACCTGGTCATGGATTTCTGCAAGGTCTGGCTGATCCAGCCCTACTTATTGCCAGGTTATCTGCTGTGAGTTTTCCCCAAGAGGCCATGTGAAACCTAAAATATCATCAACAACATTGCTTGAAGAGTATGGCCACTTACATACAGGGAGGCAGGCTAAAGAATGAAAGTTATTTAGTAGAAAAGGGGATTTATCATGATGGATGAAGGGCATTTTTAGCTCGAGAGGCAGCTGGTTTCCCTGCAACCAGATGGCCACAGGGCCCAGGCCAAACTTTGCATCTTGACCGTGCTCCAGTGTGATGATTACGACTGACTGAACTCAGAGTTTGGCCACCGTGTGAATATTAAACACCGCAGAACAATTTCTGAAGTTCATTA
This sequence comes from Sylvia atricapilla, assembly GCF_009819655.1. Classification (NCBI taxonomy): domain Eukaryota; kingdom Metazoa; phylum Chordata; class Aves; order Passeriformes; family Sylviidae; genus Sylvia; species Sylvia atricapilla. The sequence continues at coordinate 27,029,093 of NC_089148.1, read as the reverse complement.
GATTAGTGCAGCACCCAGGTCAACATCTCACCCCTGGGCTCATGGAAAAATGAGAGGCTGAAATCAACAGTTTTAAATCATAGGCATCAATAAAATGCAGTCTGCAAGAACGAGACACTAAACCATTAAAACTGGGCCAGGATGGAGATGCTGGAGCCCACCTAACATACAAGGAAATTGAAATATACACCAAATCTGAACCCAGAAGTCAATCCTGATTTTATAAACTTGCATTTTGTCAATAAAAACATTGTCTGCAAATATCTCAACACCTTCTGGTTTTCAAAATTTGGCCTGGGATAGAAATTCAGATGTGTGAGGCACCTCTACTACTTCTTCATAGAGATGGCATTTGATTATCCAGAATTACACACTGAACTACAGCCATGAAATCCAGCTTGAGTTGCCCTTATGCTTAATGACTCCAACACAGATGTGTGAAAACCTGCTAATAGTAATCTTTAGGTTACTTTAGTATAACAGCTGAGTATGGTGGCATCTTGGGAACTTGCTGCCAAGTAAATTCCTGCTTTGGGGGGCAGCAGGAGCAAGAGGGAAAGGGTCTGGTACCTATCTGCTCCAGTCATCTGGAATTAATCTGCAGCCAGGCATCTGTCAAAACTCCCAATTCTTTAGGTATCCTAGAGACAGCTGAGAGAGATAGTGCATTCAAAGGAAGTCCAGTCTGGAAATCAGTTCTGCACACACAAGGCAGCCTGAGCACCCAAACCATGAACCAACAGAAACCACTCATGTTCCTTCAAAAAGACAGATTTTATGCCCAGGTATAATATACATTTTAGGATTTATACCCAGGGACCTGATGAGCCATTTAGCAAAGAAAAAAAGGAGCGAATAGGAAGATAAATAAAAGTAAAACTACCCACTCTACAACGCCTGCAAGTGGCTCCTGTGAATTTCTCTCCACAGCTTCTCAGCACATCCTGATCCAGGATTCATCCGTGAAGGGAGGATCTTCCCCAGTGCATCTGCACTTCATTAAGAGTTTGTAGACTGCTAAATGAGCAACAGACCCCAGCATGAATGCACATTGTCTGAGCTGGCCTGATCACACTGTGTGATACAAGGGAGTGTTAAAAAAAACTGCTGTTCTTCAGTAAACATTGGAAGAGAAGACTGAAGATTAATTCAAACAGCTTGGAAAACTGAAACAAGAGAAATGAGCTGAATATTTCCAAATATGGGCTACCTTACTTCAGTATCAAGCCAGGAGAACCTTGGGGCATGCGAGCCAACCAAGCTGCAACTCCCTGGATAACAAGGCCTTAATTAAAAGCTAAATTGCACATACATAAAAAAACCCCACAGGGCTCACTTCAGCCACAGAGGTCATGAAATCACAGGCAATCATATGACAAACATTAATCCAAAAGTCCAGGGAACAACTGCTCTGCACACACTCACTCAACACAAGCCACAGAAACACTTGCAAAAAATGCCATAACGAGCTTAAGGCTTTTAGTACAAATAAATAAAGCCACAAATAGTAACACCAAAGGAAGAGAGAAAAGGAACCACCAAGGGCTCTGGTCTTCTGTAGTGAGGAGTTGTTCAGTGAAAATGCCAAATTAACTCCAAGAGAGAGATTCTATCCAGTGCTCCCCCAACTCCCTGCTTCACTCCCCCAACAACTCCTGCTAATCTGATCTAGAGGAAAGTCTTCCCTGCTCCAAATCTGGCACTCATTTTACCCTCACATACAATCAAACCATGCCAACCAGCACTTGAGATGTTTTTCTTTAATACCATTAGGAGCTATAACACACCATGTTCAACATCCCATCCCCAGCTGCTTTGGAGAAAAGCAAAAAATCCCAGCTCAGACACCAAACTATGCACAGGGGGCTCAGGGAGAGGAATAATTAGCTGATTTATGTAATTCCCACATCCAGCCCTGGGTTTTATTCAGCACCCTGTTTGGATGGTCCTGACTCCCATCACCTCGAGCAGCAGATCTCCCCACGCACACCTTGGCACCAGGGATGAGCACAGATGGTCCCACACTGAGGCTGCATCCAGAAGGTCAATGCAGAGTGATTTATCTCTCGGGGCACAGCAGACCCTGGGACCCAGCTGCTGTAATTTGGGGGCAACTCAGCTGCTGCCATGGATATCTGCTGAGGATCTGCTCCTCTGATTTTCTGCCATTAAAGACCAGCAGCTTGCAAGAAAAGCAGTAAGAAAACCTGTAAAAGAGGAAATTTATGTAGGGCAAACCAGGTGCATTGTCCCTGTTGGCAGTTCTGACCAGCCACCATGCACAACCTTCCCTCGCTGATTCTGTATTACTAATTTTGACTCAAGTCACCATTTAATAAACTTTCTTTTAATTTTCATTTCAACTTGAGGCTTCCAAGACCATTTCCAAGACCAAAGCTCAGCATGGTGTTTGGGGATGATGGGGTCACTCACAGCAGACTCCACTTAGAAGACAGTTCTCAGTTACTCTAAGTCTTTCCCCAGGCCTTCCCTGACGACTCACTGCATCTCCCAGGTGTGACATGGAGCCACAAGCCCTTGTCCCATGGAACAGGCAAATGGGGAGTTTCTTGGAAATTAATAATAATAATAATAATATCATCTGGCTTCACTGGTGGAAGAACAGAACCTTGCCAGGAGCAGGAAACGAGCATGTGGATGTACTCTTGGAAAATAAAGTGTCCTCTCAAATAGGCCATAAAACAACACAATTAAACACAGTCTGCCAGCAGAAATACACTTGGGACAAGAAATACACTTGGGACAATGCTTCCCAAGCCTCCCCTCCGCACCCACCACCAGGAGCACGTTGTGGGTGTGGGTTTTGCTGTGCTGCCTGAGATAGGAAGAGAGCAGCCCCAGCAGCATCACTCTTAGGGCTGCATCCAGAGGCAGCACAGAGCTGGGTTTCCCTCCAAGGGTCCAGCCTGTGGGGATGCGGCCGCACAGCTGTGAGGGAAGAAGCTGTAGCTATAAATGAGTGTTGTTCTCCATCTCCTGACGTCAAGGGAAGCTTTGCTGGCAAGGCCTGCCGAGCTCCAAGCTCCAGAGAAGTTCTCCCACCCCACACAGCCCCCACGTGAGATCTCAGCCATCTCCCTCCCAGCCCGGTGCAGGCACCGCCTCCAGCCCCGAGCTGCTGGGATGGGGGGACAGGCTGCCAAATCTGCTCACCCAAAAAGCCACTTCCCATCTGCAGCACCTCCATCTGCACCCCAAAAGGATGGAGGAGATGGCGGTCTGTATCCAGGAGATTCCGGGGTGGGAGCGTTGTGAGTCCCCAGATTCATGGCAGCAGGATGGAGAGGAACCATCTCATCAGCAGCTTCACCCTCTAATGCTTCTCAATCAACCCCTGGGCTTGAGCTGTTGTTCTTTATTTTCATTACTGACAGGGGGAATCTCATTGCATTGCTCCCTTTATAGGGAGAGAGAAGAGATCTTTGTGCCTCTTTTAGAAAAGAGAAGTAAATCAAATAATATAGCCATTTCCTTCTGCAAATAGTCAGGACTGAGCTGGGGAACAGGTGAGGCCAGGAGCAGGTAACTCTTCATAGCTGTGGTGCAGGAGCAACATTCCCAGCATATCCTTAAACAAACCCATGGGAGAAGCCAGAGCCACCCCAAACTTTCCCCTTCAGCCTGTAATTTTCAGACAACAAACCAATCCTTTCGCTTTTCTAAAGGAGCAAAGAGAGAGGCAGAGAACTGGAAAAACCCTTTATAGAAATATCAGCTGTTCCTCCTCATTCCCACCCCCAGTTCTGTTTTTTGACAAGTTAAAGTGAGGCCATAACTTATTCTGCTTTGTTCGACAGGGCTAATCACACGTGACTCTAATCACTCATGATGTTTTATTGATTTTAAGCACATTTAATCAGAAATTGGCTTGGAGTTAGATTCCTGCTAATTACTGAGAAGCAGCATTTTGAATGACTTCACAATTGGACTGCAGATTAGAATGGACAATATGTACTAAAATAATGATTCATGCATTCAGCTCCCTGGATTTATTTTGTTTATATTGGATTTTTTAATCTTTAAAGACATAATTCTGCATATGGGCAAGCAGCATTAAAAACCCTTAACAAAATGGGTTTAATTTAACAGGCCAGGCTTCCACCAGAGATGGGATATGTGGGGACCAGTGTATCCCCAACTAATGCAGTTATTTCTTTGAAGGTCACTGGACATGCCTTGCCCACAGTGACACCACACACAGGTGATGGTGGCACTGCCAGGAGGGAGGAGGCCACTGCTGAGGGCTCCTTTAGCATCCCCACCAAATCCATCAGTCTGCTCTGAAGTCAGGGTGAGCTTTTCTCAGTCAGTCCCTGCACAGTCTCTATTTCCAACCCCAAACCCCAAATGCAAATGTCTCGTTAGGCAAAGGCACCCAGATCCGGGAGGTGCCCGTGGTGAGCTGAGTTCTGCCACCATCTCACCCCTTCTGTTGCTCAAATTTCTCCACAACACAGGGTTAAACAGTTTATATTTCCATATTTCTCAAGCTAAAAGCCGCCTTCTCATGGAAAATCAGATTGTTGCTGATCACAGCCTGGAAACTGATTTTTATTTTTCAACAGCCGCAGGTGTCTCATCTCCACCAGCGTCCAGGAGATCCCTGGCAATGTGGCTGCAAATGTGACATTGTCCGTGCTCAGAAAGAGCTGTGGCCAAGCACAGACCTTTCTCAGCTCTGCAAAGCTTCCTCTGCCTCCTGGGAGAGAGACACTGATCCATGAGCAGCAGGGAAGCTGGAGGCTGTCAGAGAGGCTAGACTAGAGACTACCAGCTATTTGAACTGGTAGGAAAGGAAAATTTCCTTCTGATTGAAAACAGAAACTTTCCACTTCCATCTCGGCTATTTTATTTTTGTTGGAAAACAAGAAGTCACACTGGGGAAGGCTCTCACAGTTTTCAGCTAAAATTTTCAAGTTTTGAGTTTTAAAGTCAAAATTTTCCATTAAGAAAAGGAATCTTTTTTTCCCCCAACACAACTCTGCTGGGAATACTTACAGCAATCTTGCCAGCCAATTGCTTCCATACAAAAACAAGCCTAAATTCAGAATGATGCACAGAGTACTCTGCAATAACTGGTGTCTAAAAAGCAACAGCTCCAAGGTCTCCTGTTCTGCTCCCACTCCTTTCCACGGGTCTGTGACACCCCGATTCAGTGGGTGGAACTTGCTCATGAATTATGTGAAACCTCATTTTCACAGAAAGCTGGGAAATTCTCCCCAGAATCACCACTGGCCTCCCAAGGAACCTGCCTGCAAATCTGTGCTAATTCATCCTACATGGGGAAGCAGTGGGATTTTCACTCTTTAAGTGCTGTTACACTCTGTAATGTGGCAGGACTCCAGCCTTCACGTAGGACTCAAACTGAAGTAAGTCCAGAGTGTAACTGACTCCTGCACCCTTCCCTTCATCCTCACAGCCCTCCCCATTCCCCACTGTGCTGTTTCACTGTCACTGCAGAACAAGATTTAGAGGCAAAGGGAACTCTCACCCTGGTGTAACTTCACAAGCTATAAAAAGAAAATACATCTTTGATTTGGACTACTTTAATATTTTTTTCTTTTCCTCCTTTTTTTTATTTCTTTATTTCTTCATTCATTCTTTCTTCTTTTCTTTCAGTTGTCCTTCATTCTTTCTTTTCTTTTTACTGTCCTAGGAGTTGGACTTGTAGAATGCTGTGAGTCCCTTCTAATCAGGAACTCTAGAAAACTAGAACTCTATAAAACTCACTGCATCCAGCACTAGGGTGTAGGTGTTCACAGCCCTGAGGAGTGTTGTTTTAGTAGTTTTCTGAATGGTCATGAGTGACAAAACAGCAAATCTGTGTTCTTTCACTCACTGTTTGACTCGAACTTCAGAGTCTTCAGTGAGAAGTACAGGCCTGAAATTATTCTGAAGTTACAGCACCTACAAGAATTTTACCAGATGGAAACATGAAAAAAGATTGCTGATTACTTCTCAGATGCATTGCTCATTTGTTCAGAGTAATTACTAGATGCAAAACCAAAAATAGACCCTTTTCCTCTGATCCTCTCCAGTTGGAGTCTGCACATGACAACCCAGAGTACATAACTGGAGATTCTGTACGGAAGCTGCCACAGTTTTCATTCAAAACCCAACCAGTGTTTCTCATCTCACCTATGAAAATGCAAATGAAGACAAAACCTGTCAAAGGACACTGGCAAGCATCAGCCTGTCTGAACTCCTCACAGTTTGCACCCTCCTGGGGGGGAAGGAATCACGTACAGAATTTGGAGCGGCTCAGTGATGACTCTGTGCCGTTCTCCTCTGGTTATTTAATCGTTTGTTAAAAAATCCACCCTGAAGCCAGCAGCTAAGGTCTTTGTAGGTCCAGCTTTGGGATTAGCCCTTTATATATAGCCTAGGGCAAAGGGTGAGGAAGAAGAGAGGTTTCCAGGAGGTGTGAGGCAGAGCAGATGGGGCCAGGGCAGAGCTTGGCATCCCTCTGTGTGTGTGAGAGCCAGGGGAGAGCTGGCAGCAGGAGCTCAGGGTGGCTGGGGATGCTCAGGAATACTCAGTGCTACCAAAGTGACCCAAGAGACACGGGCCAGTTGCTTGCTCCAAGAAAGGAGGTGATCCTCTTACAGTGCAAAGCTGGCTGAGCACACACGTGCTGGCCATCCTGCTCCAACACTCCCGAGCAGGAGCTGCCTCACTCCTCTCTGAGGAGCTCCAGCACCTTGACATGGGCACCTGACTCCCAAGGAGGGGCTGGGAGGGGGTAACCAGTGCCTGGAGTTTTCTCTGCAGGTTTTCTAGCAAGGCTGTATTAAAGGAAGGTTATACAGAACGGTTGTTCATCAATGCCTCTAGGGACTTGTCCTCCTTGGATGGCTTTGGTAATGTGGCACCAAGAGCAGGACTGGCTACAAGGCCAGGAGTGAAATGGAGGGTGGAGAAGATGGGGCTCACACTGCTGTGGCATTCTTTTGGCTTGTAGCAAAGATTTGGCACAATAATACAGCCCCAAATTCAACTATCAGCAAATGATTCCTCTCCCGCAGCAGCAGCACTGAGGCTGCTCACTGAACAGCACCAGACTGGTGGGACTGTGGTCAGTTTTCCAGCTGTACATTCAACTAACCTCATTCTTCATGCTGAGCATTAGCACTGATATCCTGAATTAGAAATTAGGCAATACTGTACATTTTTTCCAGCCAGGGATTAATTAAATCTCAACATTTCTGAGAGGCAGCTGGTATAAAGGAAGCCATTCATCCCAGCAAGGCCCAAATGAACTAGCTCCTCATTTGTTTCTAGGTTTGCTCCATGGTGCAGTGAAAAGAAAGCTGGGAACTACCTTTTGCAAATACTTCTAAATGCCTGATGATAATGCAGATTAGGTACTCTCCAGAGGTCCTATGTGACAACCACTGCTCCTTCCTCTGCAGGTCCTGAAACTGCCTTTTCCCTGCCCTAAGAGTAGGTCCCAAATGTGGCAGCAACGTCCCTTTCAGTACATTGTCCAAATGAGCTCTGCAGTGCTTCGTTCCTAACATTCCTTGGGCTGGAGAGAAGCAGCACAAAGCCCGTGGCACCACGCTGGAAAAGAAGGAAAACCCTGTTTGTGTCTTAACACGGTGAGGGAAGGCAAGGAGGGACAGGACTGTGTGTTTTGCTCCAACTGGCTGCAAACAGGGGGTGTGAAGGAGACCCAGCAGGGATGAAGATGTGGCAGCAGAGCTGATATGCCCAGGAGATGTGAAGTAGGAGTCCACCAGCCAATGTCTTCAGAGAGATTTTTCCCAGGAAAATGGGAAATCTGCCATCAAAAAGCCCCAAAGCTGAGCTAAACACTGACTTCACTAGAACTATTCACTGGCAAAACTGCTCACAGATTTATTTACTCATTGTCCTCCCTTGCCCATGGTGCTCGTGCCCACATGCACATGGCTGCGGAGACACCTGGGGATGTCCATGCCACTCACCAACCACAACAGGGCATTTTCATGGTTTCTTGGCTTTTTTGGGGGACAGTGAAACAGCTGGGGCTTCCCACAGCTGCTCACTTTGCTTTCTCAAAATCTTCTGTTACTTGTTTGGGCTTATTTAAACTTGCTTTCTTCCTGTTCACTTTTATTCTGCTTTTCTTCATCAAAGTCCTGCTTGGGCCGAGGAGGGATTTTGAGACCTGGAGGGTTTCCACGGGTCTGGGTTGTATTAGAGGGGGACAATTTCCCAACCACTGACTGAGTTTCAACATTCCCTCTCTCTGCTGAGGAAAACCAGGGGCATACATGCAGCCTCCTGCAAAGACTCCTTTTCCAGCAGGATGAAATCAAGGTGAGGGAATTTTGACAAGTTCAACGGAGTGGGCTGGACTGGAGAGCTGCTGTTGGCGTGCTTGGAGTCGAGATTTTTCAGACTGATGTCAACTTCTGTAGCTCTTTCTCCATCTTCCTCCCTCCCTGCAATCACAACACGATCACAGCAATCTCCATTTGCAATCTGCACAGGGGGGCTCTTGCACAGGTTTAAGGAAGTGACATTCCCAAAACAGTGCCACGATAATAAAATAAAAATCATTGTAAATCTGGGGTTTGCCCTTCATTGTTTCAGTGCAGCTCAAACCAGTCAAAGAAGTAATATGTTGTAAAAATCAATGAAATTTTTAAAAAAAAGGATTTCATGGACATAAGATACTCCAGCAGCCAGGTTTAGTTAAAAATGTGCCTGTTCACTGCAAGGAGGTTGGACTAGATGATCTTTGAAAAGTCCCTTCCAAACCAAACTTTCTATGATAAGCAAGACAGATATTCCACTCTAAAAACCTGCCTTGGTGTCTTTCATCATTCAGAGGACAGTTTCCTCCTGGTTATTCTCATGGATTAGGATCCTTCCTGCACCCACAAAACCCCCCAAATCCACTGGGCAATGAGCCCTGTGTAACACGGGACAGTGAGTGGCTGCAAAAGGCAGAGCTGAGTTCCCGAGTGCTGGGATTGAAATCCCCATTTTCCCGTTCCAATTCCCACATTGCACGCCCAGCTACACAATATTAATTTTAGTCCCCCGTGCGCCTCATGTCCAGTGGATGTTGCATTTTAAAAGGGGCCTTCGCTCAATTCAGCAGCAGCGACGTGAGGAGACGTTCTGCAGAGCCAGCAGTTTTTGCAGGGAACCACGAGATGGCGATGGAATAGAAATTTCCATCCAGAAGAAAAGCAGTTCTGGGTTATGGAGAAAGGACTGAACCCCCTGCATGCTGAGCCCTTTCTGCCAGAAAGTAAAAAACAGGGAGGTGTTGAAATTTTACATTATTTTCCATCCTTTTTTTGGGCAGAGCATATACTGGCTCTGTATTTATAGATTATCAAATATCAGAGGCATAGCCTAGTTTTAATTTTTTAATTTTTTAAAATTTAACATTAGTATATGCTTTAAAATCTCCTGGATTAGAGCAGAAATTTAATTCTGCTATGACCAATGAAGTCAGCATGAAAGGGCAGTAACTGCAGCCTTTTAGAGTTTGCTGCACAAGAGCCATTAAAAAAAAGCATCTTTCCTTTCTCTAGTTCCATTTCCCAAGAGGTATGTCCATCATTGATCATCCCACTGAAGGGAATTTTGACACAAAGTGAAAAATTAATTAATTAAGATTTTTAATTAAAACACAGAAAGGCATGGGAGAGTGGGGAGCATGTTTTTGCAATTCCTTTGCCCTCTGAGCTCACCCCTTCCCTCAAGATGGTGTGACTGGGATTTGGAGGGTGGGGTGAATGTGTGACTGGAGCCTACAGTCTGGATGTTAAGAAGGGTTTGTCACTTAAACCCCCCACTTTAGCACCTTATTTTTGCTTGTAGTCTTCCCTCCACACTGGAAACATATCCATAGGCAAAGGTGCAGTTCTTTTTATTTAATGAATGAATATTCATAAAATGGTTTGGGTTGGAGGGGACCTTAAATCTTGTCCAGTTCCACCCTCTGCCATGGGCAGGGACACCTTCCACCATCCCAGGTTGCTCCAAGCCCCATCCAACCTGGCCTTGGACACTTCTGGGGATCCAGGGGCCATCACAGCTTTTCTGGGCTATGTATCCCAGTCTGTGACCACCCTCACAAGGCCCTGTGGTCATTCCTCAGCACCAAGGAGTAATATTGGCAGTTTTATACGAGGCAGACCAAATCAACAAAAATTGAACTGTTTTCAAATGCTTGCAAAGCAGAAAAAAAAAAAATCCATGCCCAGCATCTCCATCCTCCCTCTAAAAAATTTAGCGAAGAACTCAAAGCTTAAAGTCATTTTTTTTTTTTTTTTAATGTGACTTTTAAGGGTAATCCCATTAAAAAAATTGTGTGCCTTTTCTCTGGGTCTCTGTACCCCCAGCTGCCACAGTGCAGGGCACAGGAGCATCACCCACTTCCCACCAACCCCTTTGACACCACTCAGGGAGAGGGTGGCAGTTTTCACCTTCTTTCTCCAGGGTAATAATATTTCCACTGCCAACCCTAAATCTGGGGACCTGTTAAACTGAATGAGGATAAAGGTCCAGCTTTTGAGCCTATAATTCAATTAGCACTTGCACAAATTCAGCCTCAAAGTGCCCTCATGAAGATTTGCCCTGCAAATTTAAACTTCCCTTTGCAAATCTGCCCTTTAGGTTCCTGCTTGAGAAGGAGACGGGAGACAGTTTGAGGAGATTCATTTTTCTTCTAGTTTATATATAACTTGCTAAGCTTTTTATTTTTTTAAATGAGCTTACTATGTCCAATTTAAGTCAAAATTTAATGATCCCTGCAGTAATTCATTTAAGGATACAGCTTCCATAAACGGTGTAGCATAAGTCAGGGAATAACTGTCCTTGTCCGCAGCGCAATCATTAATCAACTTTATTAAAATCAGGATTGGCTGAGGAGGTTTGCATAATAAAAGAAGACTCAGAGCCTTTCCCAGGGCTAAAGTGGACCTGAAAGACCAAACTCTGGGTATTTTCTCCCCACTTCCCCAGGACTTTGCTCCATGTAACTTGGGAGCATCCAAGGCCAGAGTTCATGGTTGGGCTCACGTGTGGAGTTGGATGGGGGGATAATGGTCCTAAAAAGGGTTAAAAAAGACCAATAGTCCCTAACACAGACAGACATGTTGCTTTGCACTTAGGGCAGGAAGGGGATGTGGGAAACATCCTATTTCTGGCAATATTAGCAGTGTTTCTCAATGCTTTGGTGTAGGGATGCTTTCCGGATGAGACATTAGCCTCAGAGCAAACACCTGGAGTTATTTTATATTATTTTTATGTTATTTTATATTATTATATGTTATTTTATGTCTTCATCTTCCCCTTAAGTTGGGCAAGGCCCTGAATGCCTGCTCTGCAGTGAGGGACCCGATGCTGTGAGTGGCTGAGCCCCTTGGCAGGTCAGGGGAGGCAGGAGCAGCCCAGGGTGCCACCATGAGGGACCAATTAGATCTCTGGATCCAATTAGCAGCAGCTGTGATTTGTGTGCATCCCCTCTGTACATATGGCTACGCTGAACTTTCCCTCTGTTTCAAATGTCCTCGCGGAGCGCGGGCGAAACGAGAGGAAGGAACATTTGTCTGGGGATTTTTTGAAAGCCTTTATCATGATGGACGAGGAACCTTTTACACCATTCTCCAACTTGCAAACAAATTAGGTACCTTCATCACCTTCCCCTGATAGTGGAGCTGGCAAGTGACGGCCCAACGAGCTGCTGGGGAGAGGGTAACAGTGTGCAAGTGTTTCATTGGACACCATCAACCAAGTTTGCTGGAAATAAAATATAAGTGAAGTCAGATGCTGAGGGCTTAAGTGTCCATGCATTAACCAAGATGGTTTCCATCTCGTGGAGCAATTTGGGCTCTGGCCATTTAGGGCAGGACAGGAATTGTTATTCATTTTAATGGATGCTGGGCATCCAAATCCCTTCGGTGGAATTGAAACATCTCATCCCTAATTTCTATGTGTTTCAGTCCCTCACATGCAGCCAACTCCTGCAGGGCACTCCAGGAAGCCTGATGGAAGTGTTACTGGTATTACCCATAATGATCTTCAGTTTCGCTGAAGAGATCAGAGTAAGAAGAGGAGAAGGAAAGGTCCAGGTCTGTTGACGAAATGTCAGGGAGATGAATAGAGCTGATTCCTTCCTCCCCATCAGTAGTTTCAGAAATAGAAGATCCCATCACCTGCATCCCACAAGCAGCCCTGAGCTCAGGGTTTCACAGGCAATGAGGCAGCAGCAGGGCTGGCAGCAGAAGGGGACAATGCAGGGCAGGGCAGGTCCTCTGCTAATGATCCTGGTAAGGGATGCTGCCAGCACCGGGGAGCAAGGCTGTGCTGAGTGATTGGGAGTTTTGCAGCAGAGCCAAGGGGGTCAGGTCTGCCCTTCCCTCTTCCATCCAGAGGGATTTTAATGGCAGGATGTCTTTCCTGGCAGGAGGTGCTGACAATGGAGTGGACACCAACTCCAGCTCAAAAGGAGGAGATACAACCACTTTACAGGATACTTTTAAAAAATGTCATCTAGCTGGAAAGCTTCTTTTCAAAAACAAGGCAGTGCTGGAGGAGAAACCCCTGCAGACATTCATGGCCTTGACAGAATTGTTTAAGGTAGAGTAACAGGAAACAAGCCCCCAGATTGTTTTATTGCTCAGTAAACGTCTCAGTGTCCCTTTGCCGGCAGTGCTTGGGAATCACAGTCCTTTAGGTCGGTAATGACCTCTGAGATCATCAAGTCAACTGTGTTTGTCACCAAACCATGTCCCCAAGTACATCCACACACCTTTTTGAACATTTCCAGTGATAGTGATTGCACCACTTCCCTGAGCAGCCTGTTCTAAAGCCTGACCATCCTTTCAGAGAAGAATTTTTTTCCTAAATGAGACCTTTTACACAGGAGTCAGCTGCAGTTAACTCCTAGAGACGAGTGTGGGGAGAAGTTGTAAGTTAGTTACAGGAGCAGCAAAGGAGCTGAAGGTTGCATGCCATCAGGTCAGACTGTCTGAAAAAACCCAAAACAGTTTCTTCTTATGTGGCTGAAAAGTGAAGGGGGCAGATCCCCATCCCTTCTCTTACAGGTTACATTTGTCTTTCCTTGGTGAGGAGCAGGGAAAGGTGGACAATGTTATCTGTAGAGGGGAGGGATAAAGTGGGTGATATTTTCCAGAAGTGGAAAATCCAGCAGAATTTAATCTGATCCTTGGAAAAGGATAAACATGTCTAAGTGCCCAGCCCAATGCTGAAGTCACTGTAGCTGACCCATAGAGAGGAAGAATGGTTTTCTGGTTAAGGCACTTCAATCTGAAAAATCGGGGTTTAATTCCATCAGCCACAACCTCCCCGTGTGCTCACAGACAAATCTCTCTTTTTGCCCAGATCACTATGTATATAATAGGGGTGATAACTCTTCTTTTCTTACTGATAGTGCTGCCCATGAGGAGTTTGCAGCCATGGTGAAGTCCACACATTGAAGCAACAAGTTTCAGGAGTGCATCTCCTTGATAATAATTTTATCTGTTCTCCTTCATAAAAGGAGCTGAATTCCCCCCTTGAAAGAAGACTATGATAGCCACAAACCACTCCTATTCACTGGTCAGGATTTGAAACCAATTCTTGTATTAAAAAAGATGAATCACAGCACAAAAATGACTTAATTAGCTGTGTAGACAGGCAGTGTGAGCACAGAATACCCCGAGCGAGGGTCCTCTCCAGCCAAACATCGTCCTTTAGGGAACTTGGCATTCCTTCCAGGCTGTGTGTCAAGGAGACTGAGCAACTTTACATCAACACAACATGGATTTTCCTTCTACCAAACTACTCTGCAATCTGTAATTTTTAACCTCACAAGTTTGAGATTGTACCTTAACATTTGCAGGAAGCAGATGGCTTCTGCATACTGCCAACCTGTTGTTACAAAAGCATCTTCCAAGAATTGTTTTCTACCCACAGTCGCTAACCATAATTAACCTTTCATGTGATTTAATAAACAGCAAAAAATATTTGCCATCTCATATTAATAAAGAGAGCTTTTCAGGACATTTTTTCCCCCCTCTCCAAGAACGTAGAAGCTGTGGTAATTTTTGCTTGTGCTTGTTTTTATTGCCTTGCAAATTATTTAGAGATGCAGTTCACCTATGCTGATTAAAGTTGAGAAGGACAGCAGAACAGTGGATGAGCAAAGCATACTCTGGCATGGCACAAAGTGACCTTTTATTCCAAGAAAAAAAGGAAGTTTGGGTGAGAAGCACAATTTATAACTGTGGGGCAGAGAGGGAGAACAGAACTCACCAAAAGCCACAGTGATATCAAGTTGTGTTTTCCCACACTCATAATTAATGCTTCACGGAGTTTTAAGTGATAATAATAGAGTCCTGTAGTACTTTGACCTTTTTTATATGGAGAAACTTCACTGACTGGTCATTTTTGGGCAGAGGGCTCTCTCTCTATATATACACACATACCATGGTGACAGACACCTTTAAAGTGCCTGGGAGACAGCTAAATGAACACTGGGATATTACCATGATTTCATTAATGAATGAAAATGAAGATGTTGGCTAAGATTTACCCCCATATTACAGGGGAAATGAAATGGCAGACATAAGTAAAAAGCTGGCATGGGGGACCAAAGTCCATCTTTCTGTTTCTGATGGGCAGTTGCTTTGGCTTAGGATATCAAAGGCTTTCTGAGGAGCTGAAACTATAAAGGAAACATTCTCTTGGTTTAACCACTTTCCATAATGGGAGCTAGGGAACACTGTCCCTGCTAGGACAGGAGAACTTCTTTAATTAATATTTCTTGTGACTGTTGAGTGCTCATCATCCATTAGTATGATAATGTACTTTGGAAATTACAAATACAATTATGATGATAAGTGCTTGGCTATAAAAAATAAAATAGAATCATATACATACGAAGATGGAGCTGGAGCCCAGGAACTGATTTCAGGAGATGGCCCCAGGTTTTTTGCTTTCTCCCTGGTTTTGCTGGTAGATTGGAATTTGCCAAATGGTGTTTGGTTCCTGTTTATTATCGATGTGCTGCCAAGACTGAAATGGATCAGCTTCAATTAAGATGGATGCACATCAAATGAATGCAAGTCCAAGGAGGCTGACTTTGTAACTGGAAATAAAATACAGTAAAATAATTAAAAATAATTTGCTTTCTGAACTCAGAAATTAGGCAAGAGAAACCAAAGATCTCAAGGAGACAATGCTTTTTTAAAAATTAGGGATAAAACTTCTGTTTTCATAAATATAGTATGCACCTGAAACCAACAAAGCAGTTGCAATGTTTTCTCTGCATCACATTTCAGATGTTGACTCATATACTTTCTTGCCTGGAATACAGCAAAACCCCACCATTTTGTTAAAGATACCATTTCTTTAACTATTTCTGGTAGCTTTTCCAGTAATTAATGCTTCAGTTATGCCAGACTGTGGGTAGATGCCTTATTCTGCTCCATTTTGTGATAATTTTGTCCTAGTCTTGCTCTAGAGACTTTTTTTTTAGTGTTAGAATTCATCTAGTTTAGAACAAATTAAAAAAATTATTCTCATTAAAAAATTATTTTCCTGTGGATACTGTGAACACAAAATGTTTATCATTATATTCACAAGTTTGAAATATTCAAATATGTTTTTTACTTTTGTAGAACTTACTGAGATACAGGGTAAAAGAAACACAGGATCAGTAATCTTTTATACAATCCTTTTCCTCTTTGACTGATACCTCAAGGTGCCCTCTCTGGCTCTGAAAATTCAGAGTTTGGTGCTGCTGTTGTCCTTGGAAACTTTTTGTTAAGCCCAGTTTACAAGATCTAACCAATTGAATTTAATTTTCTTTCCTTTCCAATTCAGTTTAAAATTCAGGTAGAGGTTTAGCCTTTGACCATCTGAATTTTCTTTTCCCTGTCCAATGTGCTACTATTATTATTATTATTATTATTATTATTATTTTAATATAAAGGTGTTTTCTTGCTGTTGTTTCTTGTTTTCCTTTTTTTAGTTTATTTAGCCTGTTGGGGGTTTTCTCCCCTTTTTTCCCTACAGAACAACTTAAACACTCCCAGCACTTTTTGGATTCATTGGATCCAGCTCAAATCCACGGGACAAACATTTTGTTGCCACGAGGATCTATAATCTGCGGTTCCTTTCAGTCCCCTGGCAGCCGTTTCCAGCCAGGACGTGTTTGATGGGTTTTTTGGAAGAACACGTTTTCATTCAAGAGATGTAACAGCAAAATTCGAGCAAGGTCCGCAGTGGTCTGTGTCCGAAGGCAACAAAGCCAGCTTTCTCCTCGGGTTTGGGTTTCTTTTCAGCACTTACCAACTTTGTCTCACAACACCCTTGAGGAGGCAAAAGCGCTTTTTGTTCCTTTATTAACAGCCGAGGGAAGCGGGACATTAAAATCCCGGTGGTGCAGCAGGAGGCAGCCCTGGGGACGCCTTGGCAGGGCAAAGGGGGGCTTTGAGGTGATGCTTTGGGTACTCCCTGGCCCCTAACCGCCTCTCATAAATTTATTCCCTCAAAATTCAGAGCCACAAAGCTCTGGGAGAGCTGCTTCTCCGGGAAGGCAGAGGATTTATTTGCCGCTAACCTCTTTGGGGAGTTATTTTTTGTCCCTCTCCAGCCTGCACATGGCCCTGCCATCGCTGCAGCCCCTCGCCAGTTTTAAGGCATTTATACACAGATCCCTGTGGAGGAAATGGGCTCTTTTTGTACCGTCTTGCAGATGGCAGCTATGAGAGAGGAAGATTTATGTCGCTTGCCCAACTTTGCCCTGGAAATCTCTGGCAGAGATTTGCACCCTGGTCTCCAACCTCACGCTACAATTTGTGACCATCGCTTCTGGCTCTACTTCAGCCTCTCCTCTCTCAAGGCAGGGATAAGGACAATTGCCATCTTTCACCCTTTTATAACAAATAAATATGATAATTTATTATTATTTTTTTCAAAACCCTCTCGTTGAAGTGGTTTGAGACTGTGGAAAACTCCACTTTCATTAAAAGAAAAATTAAGGTTATGGACAAAAAGGCTGAAGCCGAAAGACTAGAAACTGTAATACTAACAGAAAAAAATTTAACATTAAAACAACAATCTGCTGCTCTGAGGGTCATCCTGTGATTTACGTGGAGTAATTCATGATTTTCCAGCACAGTTGCCGGGCAGACCTTAAAGATCGATGCCTCTGAGGGAATACTAATTTTAAAAAGTATTCAGCTGCTCATCAGATGTTGAGGAGTATGGCACGCTTTCATTTCTCCCTGCACATTAGCCAAATTAAATCAAAATAAATATCAATGAAAATATTGCACAGGACATAAAACCCCATCCATTTGTGCTCTATCCATATGCTGCTTTACGAGACGCTGGGTTTCGCTCCTGCTCCGCTCTCCGCTGCCAGCCCCAAGCGCGCAGCAAGGCGCGGATTCCCCGATGGGCTTTAGGCATTCATCCCTCCAATGCTGCACCCCGGGGCCTGCCTGCAGTTTTGTTCTCACCCTGTATCTTTGCCAGGCTTGTTTGTGCCCACGGGCAGCAGCCGTGGCCTGGCCAATGCCTGCCAGGCCGGCTCCAGTCCCAGCCACCGGCTCAGGCTGCGCCGCTGCCACCGCGGGACCAGCCGCAAGGTGCATTCCTGCCAGCAAAAAGTACAGTTGCTAAAAGGTGCTTTTTTTCATTAATTATCTTAGGGTGGTTTGGACAAAGCAAACATTTCCATGTCCAGGAAGTTGTTTCTTAGGGATGCCTTGGCGTCCCGCGCTGTGCATCTGCCTCCGAGGCTCCCTGCAACCTGCAAAGCACGGAGCGCCCGCGACAGAAATCAAACCACAACTCAGGGTTTGAAAATGCAACCAATTTGTGCTGGCTCAGGAGCAAGAGCAGCGATTTCTGCTTTTAAAACGGTGCAGTTTTTAGGGTAATGTGATTAGAGATTCAACATTTCCCCCTCTCATTATTATTTAGCTCCCTCATTTGAATGCTCAGGTTTGAGAGAAGGGGGATTGCTTGGAAATTACAGACGCAGCCAAATTTCTTCCTTCCCCTTTGACAGGGCAGCGCTGATGGTTATTGTTCTTTTCTAGCTGCATTACGCTGTCCTTGATTTTTGTTTCAAGCAGTCTAATGGCATGATGTCAAATCCTGCTAATTGGTTTAGGATTAAAATGCAGGGCCACATCACTCTCTTGATTAACCAGCAGCAAAACTGCTTTTGTCTAACGATCGTTTCAGAGGAGAAAGAAAATAAAGCATATAAAGGAAGCGTCAGGCTTTTGTCAGTAAAAATACATAGGAAACGGCTTTTTTTTTTTTTTTTAAGGAAAAAAAAAAAATTGCCACTGTGAGGCCCACTAAGTTTTGACTTGTAGCAGTTCAAAAGCAGCCCTGCGGGGAAAGATCGTTTCCTGAGGAGCAGGGACTGTGCTTTTATCCAGCATCCAGCCACTCGCTGTGCCACACCGGAGCATCCATGGCTGGACCTGCTCATATTTAGCACACCAGGAACAAAAAAATCAACGGGAACATCTCAGTCTCATTTCTGACACCCAAATGGTTCCAGTTCCAGCCGAGTTTTCACCAGGATAAATAACCCAGGACACAGCAAAGGCTGTGGTGGGCAATGCAGCACCAGGGAGATGCTGGGAGCTGCAGGCTCTAGTAGGGACCTGAGCAGGATGTGAGGTGCCTGGGGCCATGGGAACAGGCTCTGCATCTGCAGCATTCCCCTCCACTCACCCCAAGGACTCAGAAATTAATTCTGCATCCTGAAACGGGGCTTTTCTTGCTGGGAGAGAGCTCACCTGTTGGGTAATGAGCATAAAGAGGGAGTTTTTCATGGGGATTATTGGAAGAGGAAGAGGAGAATTCACGGTTCAAGTTAAAATAGTGGAACCAACCCCAAACCACTACTTTGCTACTCGTCCGCTATTAAAAAAATACCCCAACAAACCCACAAGTACACCCCGATCAACCCTCAAAGATTCTCCCTGTTGCACTGTTTGATCTCTTTGGCTCCTGTTTTCCCTGACCAGCTGAGGGATTTAATTTCCAGGGAATTAGACGTCCAATTCAGGGCATTGTTTTGGGAAATGTGCACACGATTTACCACACACAGCCCTGAAAGTCAGCATCAGACCCAGCGCTCCCAGCACGCTCCAGTCCTGTCCCTGCTCTGCTGGGAGGTGAAAGGGACTTTATTGGGAAGGTTTTGATGCATTTGGCATGTCTTTGAACCTGGCTCCCCCAAAGGGAGAGAATGAACTCAGGCGGAGAAAGAAAAAAAGGAAATAAAAGGGCCCTTCCCATCTGCCCAGCTGCATTCAATGGGGAGCTTTTTAAAAGGTATAATAGAGGTTTGTGTGTTCCTGCTGAGATTTGTTCTGGTCAACTTCTCCAGGGCGCTCAGACGGGGCGGTGTGGTGTGCCCGCCCTCCCCCAGCACCCTCAGAAAGAAATTACAGTGGGTTTCCTTTTTTTTTTTTTTTTTACTTATTTTTTTTTCTGCTGCAAAAAGCGTATGCCCTGCACACACTTTGCTCTTGCACAAAAGCGACTCTAGCCAGCCCCGCTGAAAAGTAATGTGGGTGTTTCTCTGGGTTTTTATCAGCAGTGCAGTAAAGGCTGGTGTTCCCAAGCATGGCATTGAGGCACCTAACCCCCAAATATCCCTACAGGATCCAGCCCAGGTTTTCCTAGAGAGCATCTCTGGGATGGTGGGGATAGGGAGCATCCTACGGCTCAGCCCAGTTTTCCAGCATCCCGTTGTGGAGGTAAATCAACAGCACATTGGCCGTACTCCAGAAGTTGTCCTGCTCTGTATTGTGCTCTGTGACTTGTTGGTGTGATTATTAAAAGCCAGGTCGGCTGCAAAGCTGATTTTTTTAATGCACTCCTGGCCCCAGAGCAGACGAGATGACATTTAACAACACCAAACGCTCAAGAAGGGGCCCTGTGTCAGCACCCAACAGGTACAGAAACGCCTGAGAAGTTCTTGGCTGTCGTGAGCAGCTTTCTGCTTTGCAAACTATGATAGAAAGAGTGGAAATACGCTTTGTCTGCTTTTCTCTGACTCTGGGACTCCAAAGCAGGAAGATGAGAACATCCTGCACACATGTTAATTAGTCATTCCTTAAAACCAAATGTCACAGCGCTCGTATTTAATTCTAAGAACAGACTGATGAATATGTACGTATAGTTATATTTCATTTACATACTCTGGGATTTGTTAAGAGACGCCTAATAAAACCATCTAAAATGAATTAGATGTTCTCCTAACAACATTTATTTTGAATTCATGTATATCAGAGGAACAGTCCCAATACTGTAATAGGGGATTTTCACCGATATAAAATACATGTATTGCATTTCATAAATGAAGATAGGGAGTTAAAGCAGCCACTCTCTAAATGGAATTTGATTCTTGGAGTAGCGAAGACACAAAATGGGGGCTTGAGGGTCAGGGGAGGCAGTGATTGGGTTTGTAGGAGACCAGAGGATGAAGCTCAGCACTCAGAATACTGTAAGAAAGTGTCCACATGAGGAAAATAAAGGAACTGAATTAGCTCCTCAAAGCCAGCAAGAAAGGAAAATCCCCTTGAGACATTCACATCCTCTTATTTTCAATTTCCCAGTTCTATTATCTAACACTTCATGAAATCTATTTTTTCCTTTACTCAGAGCCCTTGCCCTTGGAGCGGGGTCCATCCAGGTAGCTGCACTCCAAAAAACCATTCCCAGCCCAAGAGGCCCTTCAGGGATTTTTTTTTTTCCCCCCACCCCCTTTTCAAACCGCAGCAGTTTATAGGAAACCCCCTGCGGTTTCGGTTTTGTATTTTGTTCTTCCCCCTCTCACTGCCCTGCACCCTGCGAGCTCCCGGGGAGCACAAAGAGTCCTGGCGGGCACAGCACGGACCCGACAGGTCCTGCCGAGGGAATTCAGCTCACACTCCCGCCGATGTGTGAGTCTGGAACAAATCCGGCTCACTCGCCTGCCTTGGCCGGCCTCCGTAGGGCTAAGAGGGGTGGAAGGCAGTAAAATCTCCTTTCAGCCTATAAAAACCTGCAGAGATATTTGGAATGTGCAGAGGGAGCAGTTCTCCCGGGTAAAGCAGAGCAATGATTAAAATAGTCACTTTTCTGACCGTAATCGCAATTTAAATACTGCAGCTTTTGTTTGCAGAATGGCTTTGGTTTATATTCTAGTGACAGTCACACAACTCCAGGGGTTGTTTTTTGGAGTTAGTGGCAAAAACATGTGGTTTGAATTTAAAGTCTTAAAGTTAGAGGATCAACGTTTCTCCAGCAAAGATATTGCCAGTGTCTCTGTGAGTCATAATTTTAAATCATCAGGAACCTGAACACTCCTCATTAAATGATTAAAGGGAACAGTAATGAAAAAGCTAAAAGAAAGGATAAATATACAGCCATAGAAACAGGAACATCTATTTTCAAAGGAGAAAAAAATACTACCATCCTGACAAAGGGCAGTAAACTTATCAAACTAACTCACTTCTTTTTTTTTCAGTCGAGAATGTAATCTTAATAAAGCAACAAATTTCAGATGGCAGGGTAAGATTACAGCTCTTCTAGACTAGGACTAGAGTTTCCCCATAAACAGGTTATTGCTGTAGGTTCTGGTCATAATTAACTCTGTATTTATGCCTCACTTTCTGAGAATAAAATGATTCCTGAGACCATGTGCTTGATGGTGAAGTTTCCTGTTGGGGTATCCAGCTTGTTTCTCTCTACGAGCTCCATGTTCACATTTTCGCTAATAATCACGGCCTCAACTCAGCTCTCCCACACCTGAGCTCATTCCCTTTTCCCCTCACAAAACAGAGAGTGGGACATGCAGACCAGAGCAGGGCTGGGTTTTGCAGACCAGCATCTGTATACAAGACAGAGGAGCAAAGATAACCCCACTCTGTGTAAAAACATACCTCAGCTGAGCTGCTTTTTCCTTCCTCAGAAAGATCAGGGGCTGTCCACTTCTCCAAAACCATTCTGACCAGTTTCGGGAAGGCCTGGAATGGGAATGATTGTGGTTACCAGAGATGGTGCTATTGGAAACATTGGCACATTGAATTTACAGGAACTGCATTGGGTGGGTTGCAGTTTTGCTCCTTCGGTGCCTGTTTTCAAGAAAATACGTGAAAAAAAACCAAATAAACAAAATTTAAAAAAATAGGTAAGTGTATTGACTGAGGCATTACGTAGCATAAATAAATATAAATACATGAGGCTTGCTGCCTGACTGTATCGATACATTGGCAAGAATTCAAGGGTTATATTTGAAATGCAGAAAATAATCCAGTGAGTCATCTTCCCCACGCTTTGGCTTGCCACCCTCTCCCATTTTCGCTTTGACCCGGGAGGGCACAGCACACAGCCTGAAAATAGGCAGTGGGATGATGTGGCGTGGCTGCGCCGCTCTGCTCCGCGCGGGAAGCGCCCAATCCCACCCGCAGGCAAACGGGAGGGATGCTCAGGGAAAGTCTGAAAAATGCTGCTGCCACAGGCATCCTCGTGCTTTTCGTCGAGCTGCATTCCACCAGCCAAGGGGAACAAGCAGATAAGAAGAATCCTCCCAAAATAGGTGATAATAATAATAGTGACAATGACCATGATGATAATAATAAAATAATGACACATAGAAACACCCAAAGTCACTGCATTTCTAGCTTACAGGTCCATGGACTGAAAACTGAATCACGAATAAAATCAGAGCAGGAAACTGGAGGCACACGGTTTAAATACGAAAATGAAATTTTGGATTGTAACATTTGCAAATGTAAAAATAGGATTCAGCCTTAGGCTCCATTACAGATGACTCCACCATGACAGCTTGGCAAACTGAATCGGTGACTTACCTCCCCAAAACAGCTCTTTCCTAGCGTATTTCCAGGGCCAGGCAAGTGGTTGTGGCCTGGCCTGAAAGTGTCTTAATGCAAATGGCCAAGGTGGGCACCTGAGAGCAGAGAGGTGGCTCCAACACCTGGGTCACCAAACTCTTCCCTGATGACTTTCCAGGGCTCTGCTCTCCCACTTGCATTTTTAGAGGGGACAGGACTTTTCCACAGCATCCTCCTGGTCACTGATGGGTGTGGCAGCTGCTTCACCAATCCCCAAATCTGGTCCTGGGCACTTAACTCCTCTGCAGTGACCTTGTGCAACCCAGCTGGAGATGTCCTACCCTCCCTCACCGATTGCAATCCCCAGGAGAGAGCCTGTGCTCCTGATTTTGTATTAATCTTCTGCTTTCCTGGAGAAGGAATCTGACAGTCCTGATCCACCCTCTTCTGCTCCTCCACTACTGAGTACCAAATCCTGACTCACATCAGCATGAGCTGTTGGTCGGGTTAAAGGAACTTTGAACTTACATATATTAAAAAAAGTAATAATAACGAATATATACATGTACACATATATAATATATAGACACACATGCACAAGATTGTAAGCAGAAGTTATGTAAACCTCTGTGATTCTAATCAAAGTAATACACAGTAATAGTAATACATTGATATTTCATTTGTAAGGACCCCAGGCATAATTTATAGAAAGGATTCTTAAGAGTACAGCACCTGGCCTATAAACAGGTAATTTCCCTTCATGCCACCACTCTCCTGTCCTTATCCAAGCCTTATTACTTCATATAAGCTATAGGATCTTTCCCAAACTACCAACATACTGTGTTCCTATTTAGGATATTGGCTACAGTCAATTTTTATGGAACTTTTGATCCCCAGTCCTAAAGCATCTATATGAGGGGCCTTAAAAACAGGTGGGCATGTTTGCAAGAGCAAGCTTTCTCCCCCATCCTGCCATCTCTCATCTTGCCATCTTTCATCTTGCTTCATGGATTTTTCCATTAAAAGAATCAAGCATTAAAAAAAAAAAAAAAATGATTGAAGTCTTAAGACCTATGTATTAAGATACTTCTTTTTTTTTTTTTTTTTTTTATTCTGCACATTGGAAGGAGTTATCTGAGAGATGTGTCAAATGTGGCTGTTTCTTATTTTGTCTTCTCAGTCCAACAGCCAGGAAGAGTCACACACGGGACACCGTGACCAAGGGCTTGGTTAAGGATGTAGGAGAACGTTCCCTTTTCTCTCTGCATCCATCCAAACACAAATCATATGTACAACATGGATGCCTGCTAAGCTTTGGATTCAGCACATTTGCTAAAGAGATTGTTTCCTTAATAATTCCTCCAAGTATGGGAAAACAACTGAGTGCTCGGTCCAGAGGCATCCCCAGGGCCAATGTGGTTTTGTTCTGTCCTGTCCTTGGAATGTTTGTGCTTTTCAAGTCCCTGGAAAGAGGGATGCTCGTGCAACAGCGTAAACCCCCTTGGTGTGCTACCATGTGCCTTCCCTTGGACAATTTGTATTACAGAGGAGCTACAAAGAGGCAATATGTTTGGAATGGCTGATAGAGGAATATTGCTCATATAGGCAAAACATAACATTTTTAATCCCATCCTCATTTAATTTTTTAAGAAAAATAAATGATCCCTGTATCTTGGCATATGCATCACTTTGAAATGGAGCCATTACTCTGGGCAGCTTTTCCACAATGTCTTGCATAATGTGGTATGAAAATCATGTACAGCTCCTGAGTTTGTATCTCAGAAGGAAAATAAAAGGCAGTTAAATTACAATGCAAGAACTAATCCATGAATGGATGTTGCATTCAAGAAGTCTAATGCTTAAGAGGGGGAAATGACAAGATTTTTTTTTTTTCTTCTTCTAGATATTTTATCCTTGCAACAAGCTCAACCATCAAATGTTTCGAGAGAGGTCAAAACTAGTCTATCTGTCTTTTTTATGTGAGTTTGTGAAAGGAATCTCTCCGTGTGGAGTTGTACAGGAATTGACACGATAAACCTAAATGGCTCCTTTACAACTGTTAGGGTTTTCTGTAAACACATGCTGTCCTGCCAGCCAACCAGCTTCAAACCCGGGTGCTGAGCACAGCAGATGGTCTATCCTGCCGATACACACGCTACTAATTCATATTTCAATACACAGCTTTGCTGCCTAAACGAAGCCGCTGCCTCCTGAAAAGTTTTAAAACTTCTCCTAACTGATAATCACGGGGAGGTTAATTGGGATGGGAGGGGAAGGCTGCAAAGAGGAGGCCCCTGGCTGTCACAGGAATGGACATTTTGGAGGTGCTTGTTGCACCGTTATGAGTTGCAGACATGAGTCCTGCCATGCAGTGCCTCCTGCCAAAGGGAAACCATGGCATGGCTGTGCTGCATTAATACAGGAATAAATAAACCCAGAGAAATCAGCCCTGCAGAACAGAAAAGGCAAGTGGCAATGAAAAACAGGGCTACTGGCAGCATAGTGGTCACACCACCTTGCTATTGGCATGACCATGTCAGGAGAGGATTTTTAGGGGAAGGCAGGGTTTTGGGAGGGATGCAGGATAATGCAGCAATTTAAACAGCTGCCTTGACCCTTCCTGCACCAGCTCTGCTACTGCTGCTATGTGCAGAAACATATTTTGGCATTAACACTTGATGTGAAAACCCTTGACTAAATCAGTTTCTTTTCCCATCTCCTGCAACCATCAGCTACAGTTTTGGGTAAGATGGTGCAGTACAAGATCATTGTTTTTCCATTGGGCTGCCAGAGCAGGATGTGAAGGGGAAATTGTTATTTCATCATGAAAAAGAAAGGAGCAGGGGAAAATGCAGATTCTTGGGGATTTCATGACTTTATGATGCAGGGTAGCAGGTTTATGAAGCTGAAGGTACTGTGGACATAATAGCGTGCAAAACCTTGGGCACATCAGCCCAGGGCTTGTCACCATGTCCTGTGGCTAGGGAATTCTGGTGTCACCAGCCACTGACTCTGAGGGTGAACTGGGAGCATCCACTGGTGAGCCATGGACCACTGCTGCTCCTGATGGAGGAGGACACAGGAGACACATCCTAAACATTTCCACAAGTGCCTGAAGACAGATGTTCCGTGCATTTGGCCTGGAGCCCCCACACTGTTGTATTAACTTCTCTCCATTGCTGACAACTGCTTACACCAGAAAGAAAAAATAAAGCTAAACCCTCGAAGGAGTAGTGATCCTCAGAATTAGTAACCCCTTTTCTTGCAAGGGGATTGCTGCTTGAATTCCCTTTGCTGTGGTTTTATCAAATGCTGCGCCTCCTCCACTGAGCTGTGATCAGCTGGGTGACTTCATCAAGTTCAACACTAAGTAGGAGCAGAACCTCTTTCTCAAATTAATTTTATCTTTCTCTCAAAGGAGAAATGCAAATTCCTATTAATTTTCTCTTTTTATTTCAGTTTACCTACTTCTCTTCCAGAGACTAAACTATAGAGGTGTTTCCCAATCCACAGTTCTTTTCTCTGGCTGTTACAGAGAATGAACAGTTCTAATAAATATGTTAGAGGGAAAAACAGAATGAAAGTGCCCCTAAGAGAGGGAGAATAACCATTGTTTTCATACACTATTTTGGCTTTCCTTGGTTAAAGAGTCTCAAATGTATAATTGGGTTTATTCTTAAAACAAAACCACCAAAACCAACCCAATTTTGAAATCTTGTGTATTGTTAAAGAATAGAAAACAAAAAATCATGAATTGCTGCAGAAGTCACTCACACTGTAAATAAGGAAAACATAAATCAGCAGAGAGACAGTCTTACAACTTAATGACTAATTAAAAAAATACCAATATGCAATTAAGGAGTGTCCTTTGATAAACATGCTGTACTACGCAAATTAGCTCTATACAGACACACAGCATTGCAATAATGTATTATTTTTATATCCTAGGCATAAATGCATGACGTGTGTGTGTATTATATTGATGCAACGTAATGTGCAGGGCTCTGTCTGTTGCCATTTGAAATGAAAAATCTACTTACTGTAAATCAGATAACCTCCTTCCACTTAGATTTAAGCCTTCTCCATAGCACACCTACTGCCAAGCTGTGGGCAAAAGGCACAGGAAGCATTTCCTGAGGGAAAAGGGAAAGCTAATGAGAAACAGCCACTTGTCTGTGCCTTTTCATGAGGCTCTGCGGGGCTCTTGGTCCGTGGGATAGGAGTCATTGCAAAGGGCAGTGGCATTATTTCTGATGGATCAGGGGGTCTTGCCTTTCCAACTTTCTTTTGGTCACCTGAACCACTTTCCAAGTCTTCTAAATTAGACTTATTCCCATCACACACATCCAACTGCAAACCAAATTCTGCCTCTTGCAGGTCCAAAATCCTTTCCCAACATCCAACTGCTTCTCTCTGTGCCTCAACTGAAGGCAGTCATGACAGACACAGCACCAGTCATATTTAGAGTTCCTGAAACCAGGATACTCAACCCCATGGATGGCAGGCACCGTGTTGCTGAAGAAGATCTAGAAGAGAGCAAGTGGATGATAATAAGATGATTGACCAGACAAAAGACGAGCAGCAAAGCAACACAAGCTCCACATGCCATCCCTCAGAGCTTATCTCATTCCTCCTGCAGCCAGACTGTTTAGATCGGGAACACATTTTCTAAAATTCTCCTCCTTTCTTACTTTCTGGAAAATCCTCCCAGAAATTCTTGGCTCGCTGCAAGCCATGGGGGGGTCTCGGGGTGCTGCTCGGCTGGACAAGTGGCTGCGCTCCCGCCTGGAGGCAGAAACCACAGCAGCAAAAAAACAGATTTCACGAGAAGAGCAGGGGAGGGAGGGGATGAACAAAAAAAAAGAAAAGGGAATGTGTTAGTTAACTTCGTGTGGTTGTTCGAGCCACTTCCTGACACTTGAGCGAGTCATCTGAATTTAACACATTTCTCTTTTGCATTTTGCAGCTCACCTTTAAGAGAGCACAAGGCGGAGGAGGTGGGAATATATGGACTTCAGCCCTTCCCATCAGTTTCCCCCTGTTACTTTCAAAGATTTTCTATTTAGAAAGGAAGGCTTTTTTTTTTTTTTTTCCTGCTGTTCATACATTACACATACTTCCCAGCCAAAATATCTTGCTTGTATATTTTTTTAATTTAACCTACATTACTCAAAATTGCTCTAAGAATAATTAAAGAGAATTACTTTCCCCCTCTCTTTGATTTACCTGAGATTTTATTTCTGAAGGGTGTTTCAAGAAAAAGCATTTTAAAAAATGGAGAGATTAACAATTACAGAAAAAAGCAATCCCACATCCTCCTTCTTGTCTGAATCTAATGAAAATGTTTAAACTGCATGGATATTTATCCTTATGAAAAACATATGAACAAAACAAAACCCCCAGTATTCTGGTGAGATTCTGTAAACAGGACAAAACGTTAACTGCGGAAATATATCATTTAAGACCTTTATTTCCTTCTAGCTCTTTCCAGGCACCAAACGAGCTTTGCATGCAGATTTCGTTTCAGCTGGGTGGAATCATTCTCATAACTATTCTCCAAAGCCCAGGCTCTGAGGTCAGCCCTGCTCTTTCTGCAATGGGATAAATATTAACAAGTGTGACTAACCCATTCCTTGCGCCCTTCTTAAATTTTCCAGAGTGTGTCAGCAAGCATGAAAGCCAGAGATCAAAAAAGGCAAGGGTTTTATTGTTGGAACCGGATGGGAACAGGGATGCAATATAGGCGAAGTCCCAGCACCTCGGAGAAGTTGGTTTATAACAACACTAATAAAAAATGAGGGAATTACTGGGCCACAAGAAAATGACCTTCTTCTCCTGCTCAAAAATGAGTCAGTTTTCACTTGACCCCTACAATAATGTTTTACAAGGGCTGGACCAGTGCCCCAGGAGCGAACCTGGCCTTTCCCTGTGGGTCCCGAAGGACCCAGGAGGGGACAGAGGTGGTGGGGAAGGTGTAATATAGCTCAGTGCCTCCTGGGCAGAGGTGAACAGGGCTCTGGTGGCCTCAGGGTCACTCCTGTTTTTCTCTGCACAGCTTCTGCTTAGGAAATTTCATGGATAATCTTCCTCCCTCCCATGCAGTGCATCCTGCTGTGACCCAATCTGCCCCCCATGATGGAGTTTGTGAGACCAACACACATCTGGCTATATCACCCAGATGTTTCTAAGGGGGAAACCCTTAGTTTAACAAATCTGGTGTTCAATAAAGCACCTCGAGATGCTTATTACAAGTGCAGTTTGATCTGTGCAGCAGCAGCAATGCAGAGCCCAGTTTGGAGAGGAGTTGGGACACAGGAGCCAAGCAGCTTTGTACATAATCAGTTAAGTGACAAGAAAGATGTGGACTGCACTTCCGGTGACCAGGGCATTGGGAAGGGAGGGAAAGAAACCAGGGAGAGTTGGGAATTTAAAGGCATCTATCACACAGCTTCCCAAAACTGGACAAATCCTGTGGACATGGGAGAACACAGGGCCTCTGTACACACTGCTCAAACCAAAAATTTGTCAAAACCAGACTACAGCCTTGGGAATATCCCTGCTCAAAGTCAGGTCTAGTCCTGACAAAGCCAAGGAAAATTAAAAGCCAGCTGAAAAAAGCCAAACCACCAGAAATGATGAGCAGAGGTATTAAATCCTGAAAGAGGTTTTATTCATGTGATCAACCAAAACCTGGGGCCATATGATTCAGAGTTGTTCTTTCATAATGCACAGGCCTCTTGCTTTCCAGAACGTGTTTAATTCTCCTACGCATTCCCTCAAACGAAAGGTATGCCCCACATTTCAGCACCTCTGTTGCATCTATTCCACTGACCCTGCAAGAAATCATCTCACTCACTTTGTTTCCACACCTGGCTTTCTTCTCCTCCAGGATGTCAAACTGCAGAGCAAACACACCCAAGAACGTACACTTTTCTCCCTCCATCTCTTGAAGCACTTTAGCTCAAAAACGAGCAATTTTTGAGGTTATTGGGTTCTCAGATTATAAGAAGAAAAAGAAGATTCCTGAATTGTGGTCCTGACTTAGATAGTTCCTGTTTCACAGTCTTATTCCACCCTGGTACAGTCATAGCCAGAGCTTCCAAAGGCATGAAGGGAGCTTAAAAAGAAAGGAGGAAAAGGCAATATTTAGTGACCCCTTTTCTCACAGCCTGTGATATCTGCCACGGCTGGACAGAATATGTGAAAACTTCTTGCAGACACTGTACAGGAGAGGTGACCTGTCCTGAGGTGACACTAATGAAAGCAAGCCTCATACCCAACCCCCAGACCAAAAGAAAGCCTTTATGTTTTTCCAGTGTAGGAAATATTTGGATTTGGGTTTTTTTTACTCAGTGGCTCTTGATGTCCTTAAAAATTCTTGTGTGTAAATGCCAGACACCCAGCTGAATCCAAGGAGGGCCAAGAAGGAGTCACCTGCAAATCAGTGCCCAATGCTCTGCCGAGGTCACCATCTCCATGGCACAGCAGTGACATTCCCTGCAGCAATGCCAACGGAGCGCTGTGGGAGAGGCCGTAAGGAAAACTTTGTAACTTGCATAACTTCTAAACTTTGCCCAATTAAACTGTGGTTCCATTAAACTTTCCTTTAGCTGGCAAAGGACTGTCTGAGTTATTATGGGGAACAGCCCCAGGCAATTAAAAGCAAGAGCAACATTACAAATCTAAAATTTGGTAGGCAAAAATCCCTTTGCAAAAGACACAGCCTTACAGAGTTATAGCTTACCCAAATGGGGAGAACCAAATTAAATGAAAAAACATATTGTATATTATCTTAATTTATATATGAGATTTTAGACAGTTCCAGATTTCTGGATTAAATACAATACCATGTGGCTCCATTAAGCCTCACTGGCCTTTTAGAATATTATTGAAAGAAATAATATATAACAGTTTGAAAGGTTTTTGGAAGCTTGGTGGCATCATTATGCAATTTATTAATATGTGGGCAGAGTGACTAATGCCTCCGAGGATGTATTTTTAGTTTCAAAAATAAAATATATAAAAAAGAAAAGTGTGCTGGGGGGGCCAAGAAGGAAAAGCAGCTACAACTGGGTTTGTGCTGGAGGCATGTGATGGCATCCCTCACTCTGTCTGTCCTTCCACACACCCAGCGCCCAGAATAGCCCTTCCCCTTTCCCTTACACCATTTCCAAAGGAGCCCAGGGGCTCCAGCTATTGCAATTTGGTGGAACTTGGATATTTAGCTCCTTTTCTGGCATCTTTCCTCCATTTTCAAGGCTGAAAGGGACAATTCAGATCATCTAGTTTAACGCTCAATATAAATCCCCAAGAAAATAATTTCACACATTCACTCGCTAATTGAGCCTACTACTATATGTTTCACCAGTCATCTGGGCTGGCCTCCAGTTCTGATTTCAAGATGCAAAAGGATGACAAATCTCCTGCCCCCTTCAACAGTCTGCCCCCTCTCCCTTCCCAATCTCTCAATTTTGTCTGTCTTAAATTTCCAGCCATTGCATCTCGTTATTTTTTTCCCTCATTAGACTATAAAGCCCTTTTGTATGTGGTATTTTTTTCCTCCAAAAGCATTTACTGTCCAGAGTCAGGGCACTGCCTGATCTGCTTTTTTTCCTATGTTCACCAAATAGAGCTCCTTAAGCCCTCTCCACAAGATTTCCTTTTCCAACCCTCAAATCATCCCTGTAAAACCGAGCCATAGGCTGAGAGTTTACAGCCTCCATCGTGAAGCCGAGTCCCTGAATCTCAGGTTAATAAACTCTATTTTTTAATAAGGCTTCTGTGAAATGCCCAGAAATAGTCCCGCAGGATGTGTTATTTGGAGGTAACTATTTCCACATGGGCTGGAGGTACAGCCCTGGGAGCAAAGCCTGGGGAGAGGAGTAGGAGAGCTCTTTACCCTTTTCTACAACCATTTTTAACACTCTCCCAAGCTGCACTTCAAAACCCAGGATTTTTCTCGAAGATCCCATCCTGGGACATTTCCTAGATCACTAGGAAGAAGCTGAATGATTTTACCTCCCCATGCACACACAGAGACCAGCTCCTGAGAAAGCTGCTTCTCCCAGCACAAAACCTTCCCTGTGCTCAACAGCACTGGGACCCCCATCTCCGTCAGGAGCAGAGGCACTGACGGGCCTTGGCACATCTCACTTCCCAAACCACTCCTTCCCCATGCCCAAAGAGATATCTAGAAAATCTCTGAGACATCACCAGAGCCCCTCCTTGCCCCCAAATTAATAGGATTAAGAATAAACTCTGGGTTTTTGCTTCCCCATCTTTTTCCAGTGTTAGTGTCCATGCTTTGGAGCTGCTTCTTCCTGTTTTATTTGGTTTATTTGCTGCTTGTTAAATGACAGTGGATTTTCACAGGAAGCTTGGCTCTAGATCTTTGGAGAAAACTTCCCAATATTGCCAAAAATGCAGTGAAATGACAAGACATGGTGAGTTCTAGACAGTCTCCTCAGGCGCCGGAGCTACAGCTCACTGTTCCACAGATTCTGGATGACATAATACTCCACTTTTTCATCTGTCCTGTTTGATTTGGATGTGAGATTACACACCAAATGAGGAGTTTGAAAGAACTGCCAGCTCAGTTCCATTTGGCCTGGCCTTTATATACCCCACAGGGACAAACTTGCTGTTCTGAACTGAGACCAAAAATTTCAGAATCAATCATAAGTGATAAAATATCTGAGTGAGGTCAGTGCCACTTTTAAACTTGTTTTCCTCACTTGATTTGTTTGACTCTCTGTTGCTCAGCTTTACTCCCAATGCTAGTGATTAAAATCCTTCAAGACAGGCCATTCACTTCACTTCAGGCCATTTTCTACTTCCCAAAGTTGCCTACACATGCTGTGAAATCTTCCTGTGACTTAAGAGCTCCCCTAATCTAACTTCACTATTTGGTTTCAAACAAACCTTTTGTTCCCCTTCAATGAAAGACCACCGGTTTAAATGCAAATGAGAGTAGGCATTACAACTAGAGCAAATCAGCTAATAAACCCTCCAAACTAGCTAGTATGACCCTCCTTTCCAGCTGTGAACGGTCCACAAAGAACATATGGAACATCTGGATTAGTAGAACATGCCATTGATTAGTGACTCGGCATCCCAGTACCAGTGTTACACCCAAAAAGTAATGCAGGCTTGTGCAAGCAGCCTGCAAAATCTATTAGCTTCACAGGAGATTTTGAATTCTGGGGTAAAATTTAAAATCTCCACATGGCAAGCAGAATTGCTCAAGTATTCTCAAAAATATCTGTGCTAGGCAAAGCCTAAAAGCTTGGGTTTATGGTGGAAGCAGGGAGGAACAGGTCAAAAATGCAAATAGGCTTGCACGCAAAGCAAATAAAAATAATCTTTGAAAGGAAAGGGCATTAGTGGGTGTTTCCTAATGGTCACCATTCACCCTGGTCGTTCTTTGCACTCGACTTGCCAAAGGCATAAGGGTTTAATTCATAGTCAATGTAATGTTTGGGGTTTCATCTGCTTGAACGATTCTTCGGGGACTGGTTGCAATAGCTATATTTTGGGTTTAAACTGCATTTATTTTTTAAAAAACTAGAACAGAATCTTACCAAGGAGTGAAACTGGAAAGGATAAAATTAGATTCCTGAACCTTCATCTCTTTTTAGAACCAGACATGAAAAAAACTGCATCCAGTTTTGTTAAATATTTTTTCCACATCTGGTGTTCAGTCAAAACCATAAGAAAAGTGCTGGAAATCTCACAAGAAGGCTCATACTCTTGTGATTTCCAGTCCAATTTTTGCAGCCACAGGAGATCTGTACAGTTCAGATAAGAATCTGAAGCAGAAGCCAAACCCAAACTGTGAACCTCCTGAGGCTCACCCCACCCACAACAGCTTATGTCTTTACCCATCATTTGCAGCAGATGTTCTCCCAATTCTCCAGTGAGATAAATTCCATTAAAAGTTTCAGGAGAAAGATTATAAGATACATACAATACCAAATAAAAGTGTCCAGAGGAGCTCATCATGGCCTATTAAACTATTGTTAAAGACCTTCATCCAGCAACATCTATTGATTAGAGCAGTTTGCTTCTCCTTAGGACTCATTTTTCCATGCTGAGCTTTGGGGGCTTTTTGATCTAAAGGCCACTGACGTCAATGAGAGCATTTCCATTGTCTTCAGCGGGCTCTGGATCAAGCCCTTGACAAGCTGGTTCCCCCATAGGTCAGTCTGGAGAGTAGGTTTCTGCCAGCAGATTGTCCCTAGAACATTTCACTGTAGATTTACAATCTTTATAAAATTTTTAAATGAAGTTCTATAGTTAGATTCATATGGTAAATCATAAATTACAGCAGACTCTGCAAACTTGGGTTTGAATTTTTTTTTTTTTTCATTTGGCTCTCGGGAAACATATAGCTTTTTTCTGTAGGAACTTTTCTCCAAATGCTAATTTTACCTGTTTTGTTCCCTTTTTTCCCTTTTTTTTTTTCCCTCAAGAGAACATGTGCATTTTCACTGCCAAACTCTTCTGAGGAAGGTTGTGCCTGTGGCAGTGTTGGCGATGTGGGCAGGCAGGGACTCACCATCCTCTGTCTTGATGTTTGCTGGAAGGGCAGGAGGTGTTTTTGGGCTCTGCCTGGTACCAGACTAGTGAAAAAGGAAAGCAAGCCAAGAGCCAAGAGTTTCAGAGTAGTTTTCTCCTTTAAGGTGTATTTAAAGTTGGAGGAACATCTTATGTCCAACTTTTCCGTCAAACCCTTGAGGGATAAATCCCTGGAGCAAGGGATGATCCTGATGCAGAGCCTTGCACACATGAACAGTGGTGCTAACTGGGACCTCAAGGATCTCAACAATTCCTACAGTGGCCAGGCCATATGAGAGCAGGACACAAGGGACAGTCCTCGGACACTCGAGTCCTAATTCAGATTCCCCCTCGCCAGAGCCTAAATTTAAGAATTCAAGCAGCATTACCAGGCCCATCTGCAAAGTGAGAGCAATAATCCCACAATACCTTCTCAGAAACTCTGCGAGGCCACGAACTCTCTCCACACAGAGTAGTACTGTTCAGTAGTAAATGAAATCTGTTTTCACTTCCAAGGCTATGGCATAAATTACTATAGGCAGAAATCCAGCCTAGCAGGCAATGAACTGGATGGGGCCCACTCAGTTCCTTCCATCTTTAGCTTTGATTTTCATTGTTCTGTTTCATTAATAGAATTTCCTTTTTTTTTTCTTTTTTTCCCTCCCCCCCCACTGTCATTTTTCTAAGCTGTTAATTTGCCAGCAGAAAGAACAGCCTCAAAATTGTATACCAGCTCCTCCAAAGCACCCACAAGAATCTGAACAGTTTTTAGCAGACTCAGCGTTTTCCTCTTTACTTCACAGCCCTGGTATATTTAGAAAAAGAGGCTGAAGAAAGTCTGTTGTTGTGTTTGCACTGGGGGACCATAATCTGGCCACTTGTTTTCTGCTTAAAATACATTGCATTCTGCAGAGATTGTCCTTAAAATCAGGGTTATCCTCCCGAGTCAGTGGGGCTGTGGCAATTGGCACCACAGGTTTGGAAGCAAATAAATATCACCCCAAACCAGGCGTCAGCAGAGAACGTCTTAATTAATTCTATTGTCTCATTTATTCCTTTTATTTTTAAGGAGGGATATTCTGCTCAGATCATCTCTGCAGGAAGGAGAATGGGGGACGTGCTTAGGAAAACTGTAAGGAACAACAAAATTGTCCAGAGATTTTTCCAGCTCTCTCCTTTGCTTTCCCATGTTCCCAGCCCCTAAATCCTACCAGGGACCAGCTCCACTGCTGGCCCCTTCTCCGATCAGTGGTGACAAAGGCTGTGGATGAACTGGCATTTCATCACCTCCAACTGCCCCTTCTGATTCATGACATCTATGAAAGGAATTAACAGCAATAAATTTGATTCAAATCCTATTTTTTCCCCAATCACAGAGTTTGTGAGTGCATACAAGTGCTCCCTCTGGAAAAAGAACTGGAAAGCTAAAAATAAATAGGATGAATGGGGGATTACAGGATAAAGTGATGGCCACTTACAGCCAAACAGGATTCGCTGCTGGAGGATGATAAGTCTCTTCTGATGTTGAGAGCAGTAGAGAACTTGCTCCATAATTTTTGTTCAACCAACTTCTCCTAGAAGTACCACCTGACCATCTACTATTTCCTTGGGGCCTTGGCAGGGAGGATTTTTGATGTCAACCTCTGCAGGAGGGGCACTTCCTGAATGATGAGGGCAGTCAGAGTCCTGGGGTCTGTGGGGTTGGATGACCCCGGTTTTAGGGACTGAGGTGAGAAAGGTGGTGTGGAAACCATCACCTAATGCATCCCTTGCCAAAATTACCTCCTCCCAAATATGATTAAATCCTCACCAAGGAGGTTTCTGCAGGCAGTTAGGAAAGGCCACATTATCTGCCCATATCTAAACTTGGGATTTCCATTGTAGTTTGGCTTTGCTTATCAAAAAGACCTTGCTTTATCTCCACTTTTGAGATACAAACTCTTAGGTACAGAAAGGTTGAGAAATGAGCCCAAGTCTCAGAGCCAGAAATAAAAGTCATTAGTTCTTCATCCACAGGGAGCCCTTTGCTTCCGTCTCATCCGAACTGCCATACAAGCACCACTGTCAAAGGCATCTCAAAAGAGATCAATTTTATAGTGGTTTTACTCTTTGAAAGCATGAACAGGCTCTCCATTAGGAGCTATAATTTATCTGTCTGTGACCACTGACTGCAGGTCTATGAAATGCATCTAAATGGATTGCACGGAGCCAAAAAAACTCAACCCAAGTATGTATGGCACACATATAACAAAGCTCTGCAAGGCTGAAAGTGCAGAATATCAGCAAGTGCTCTGCTTTCTGGATTGATTTGGGAGGTAGGTAGGCTTAGCTGAGGGCTGTGGTTTCTAAATTGGACATGGTTACCTAAAACTATTGGAAATTTGAATTGCATGTCAGATGTCTGGAATAAATGGACTCAAGAGACATAAGAAAAAACATGTGGCCCTGTATTTTTCTCTTTTCTTAATGTCTTTTGGAAACTGTTTAAATCTCATCTGGGGCTTGTATAGTTTCTTTGTTTAGTAATTCAGAATTGAAATTCTTTATAAAGCTTTGCTAATCAAAAGGTAAAAACTTGATTGTTGCACACAGTGCCCTTCATCTTGAAAGATGCCTGTACACTTTCCAAAAACATACTCTTCTTTCCAGAAAAGTAAATGATCCTTTGCAAACTAGGCAGTGCAGTTATTTTATTTACCTCAAGTAGACCAAATTTAAATTCCAAGCTGGGCCCTCATGACCTGACCCTCTTTCTAACTCTGCCAAGAGCTGTTGTAGCTGGGCTGTTCCCCCACGGTCCTGGTGCAAGGCAGACTTTGGCTGCACATCTTTAGCAAGACCATCTAATACAATGATGGATATTTCAAGCCATAAATTTCCTGTGAACTGCAGTCACCTCTGGGGTGAACTGTACCACCTCCTCTGTGTCAATGGCTGTATTGTCCCCCCATGACACTGAAAGGGACACAAGAAGACACCTGTCTGTAGGCAGAGTGGCCTAACTGGAACCAAGGAGACAGAACTTGGCATGAAATGTTTCCCACCAAGGTGTGGCTTTGGTTTGTAAAAAAGAAAAGGGAATTTTTCAGCCTTACCACATCTTGGAGATGGTACATGGCTTCCTGTGCTCACTTTGGGGTCTGTAATCTCTGTTTTTCCCAACCTTCACTGTTTGCTTGCTGAACCAACCAACTAATTCCTCTGCTTCTTTTCCCACGTTCTTTACTTGGTGGATCTTCCCACTTCTGATGTTCTCTCAGAAGTTCCCAGAACGATGCAGATTTTTAAAAAGCTTTTCTACTTTTTATTTCTTAGCATGTCCAAGCTGAACAAGAGAGATGATCTTTCTCTTTTCACCTGACAAAGATGCAAATGCTCAGGCCTAGAAATGCTGGGAACGGTATAAGGGCATAAAAATATCACTTTTTGTTCAAGGATACTTCTTCCTCTTCAGGATTTTGAATACAATGAGAAATGGCAGAGAATCTGTGCTGGAGTCCAGGCAAAACTTGCAGCTCCTCTCACCAGAAACCTACGATAGTTGTTTCAGCTGAAATCATGTTTTCTAAAAGCCCTAAACTACACTAGCTAAAGCAGAGTTAATGGCAGCATATAAATGTCATTGGAAAGAATTACTGCTGTTTTATTTGCTGCTTTTGCGGACATTCAGGAATCTCCATCCAGGCTCTGTTTTGGATACATGGATATTCTGGTCTGTGCAGTCTTGGCAGGGTTAAACTGCTGGGGGTAAGAAAGGACATAAGCTCCTGGAAGGATTTGACTCCCCTCTCGTTCCCACACCCAGCATTCAGGTGTGCCAAGACGTTATGGTTTCTTTTAGGGCCGCATAATTAAATGAGTGATGAGGAATTTCTCACCGATATAAAACTAAATTATTTGTTGCTTAAAATAGAGTTGTTCCCTCTCCAGGTTGTCAGCTGGTGTCAATCAGCGTGTTCTGGGACACTTGGAAATAACACCACGAAAGTCAGGACAGTACAGTGCAACTCCAGCGGTTCCAGGATTGGGAAGGGAGCATTAGAGTGACCAGAGGAGAAGCAGTTCTTGAAATACTCTCTTTTTTTGGAGGTGTTTTAGCGTTCGGGCAGGAATTCTCACTCCGGGGTGCAGCTTATGGAGCTATGGAGGACACGGAGGGTTGCTGAGGGGAAGCCCACGCAGTTTTTCTCCCGGTTTAGCAAACAGCCCGGGTTCATAGTTGCCAAATTTTGCGAGCAGGCAGTAGATTTATGAGCCCCGGGAGCGCACCCGGCTCCGGCTGCGGAGCTGCGCGGGCGCGGAGCCGGGGAACGCGGGGCAGGAGCCGCAGCCCCTCGCTGAGCTGCGGGGCCGAATGCAGTGTAAATGGGGGGAAAACAACTGTAAAAACGAGGGGGAAAGCAAAGAGGAACAAAAGGGAAGGGGAGATTTCGGTTAGCCCGTACTTTTAAGGCGGTGAGATACTCCGGTCCCTGAGCATCGCGGGGCTCGCAGAGGCAACACCTGGGTTGAGAAAGGAGGAGAGTTGGGAAAGGTAAACTCTGGGGAGGGGGAATAAAGAGGCAGACGAAAAGCATCAGGCGAGAAATCCTGTAAGGTTACGAAAAAGAGTAATTTGTCCACAGGGTGTCACTCTTGACCCACATTTGGGCCAGCACCCGGCCTGGTCTGTAGCCTCAGGAAATTGGGGATTTTTAGCTCCCCAAGAAGTCTCCAAAAAGGCGAAAGTCTCAAAAAAGGGCAGACTGGCACCTCCGGGCGTGCTGGCCTGGACAGTCACCTGCCTGGCTGCTCCTGACCCTGCCTGCCCTCCTTGCCCGTGTTGCACCTTGCCCTGTCCACAGAGCACAGTTGGAACTGTGTCTTCCTCAGGCCAGGCTCAGAGCCCACCATGGAAAAGGGGATGAAGAGTGCGAGAAACCACTCTTCCCCACAGCCAAACTCTTTCTCACCATTCTTGCACAAACTCCTGCCATTCCCCTTCAGTGTTTCAGGGGTGTTTTAGCTTTGCATGAAATTCTCCTAACATCCCACACTGTCAGTCTGCTCCTTCCCTGCGGGAAACCTCTGGTTTCTCAGGCATTTCCTCATGGAAGATGCTGCATTACAGCTTTATGGTGAGCCCCAAACCAGGATAAATCAAGCGCTGATAAATAATCCTTTGGTTTTGGTAGCTGTAACTCAGCAGAGATTAAAGGGGTTCTTAGGCTTGAGGAGAAGCCCTATGAGCTTCCACCTTGTTTTCAGCATTGAGCTACAGGCTTCTGCAGCCACGAGGGCAAAGCTGGGAGTTGCCTGAAAGCAGGGAGAGCCCTGACCTTTGGTGGGACGTGGTGCTGAAGCCAGGCAAGGCAAGACTGCCTACCTGCATTGTCTGTGCCAGCTGAAGGGCCAGTTGATGAGTTAGCCTTCCCAGGACAGGCACAGGGAACTGCAGTAATCCACCAAGCGTGGAGGGGCTGGAGGCTGACATGGATGCTGGGGTCAGCATCACAGCAGCCAAAGTACAGGCTGCAACTTTTATAAAGCATCAGCAGAGCATGAATTATGGTGTGTCCTCCTGGCAAGGTTCCTGGAGCAGAGGACATACCAGCAAGAGTGCTATCTCCTCTTCCAGGGCTGGTTGGGACAGGATTTGTGTGTAGTGTGTACAGCACATAATTCATCAGGCTATCACTTACATAGCATGAACTCAGCACTGCAGCACTCTCTGACACTTTGAAATATTCTGCTGGGGGCCCAGCAGTTTACGGGGAGTATTGCACAAAATACATCCCAAAAGGGATGCTGTCCTCTTGCAGAAATCAACCCCCTGTAGGGAGTGTGCTCCTGAAAAGCCCACATCCATTAATTCTGCCAGTCTGTGCTCCCTCATTTGTGCAGTGACTTCACTCTTCTGCCCCAGGATGATATTTCTAAGAGTGCTCAGTAACATTTTAAGCACTTCTCCATTTTCTTTCAGGCCATCCTGAATGTGTCTACCCTGAGCTTTTATGGAAACACCTGCAATATGTAAATGCAAACATATAAATCTCTGTAATGCAAAAAAACCAGCTTCATGAAGCTGTACAAGAATGCAGCCATGTGACTGCAAAACTTCATTTATAAGTATCTAAATATAGATCATAGCAAGCAGCAAACCCAGGCTTCAATTTTAAAAGCGAGGGCATAGGGGAGAGCGCAGAGTCAGCACTTCTTAAATAAGAAGTTCTTCTTGTACTAATTCATTTACAGCAGCATCTTCCTTTGACACAGCAAATTTGCATCACTGAATCCTGATCACAGAGACATAAAGATTTTTATGGGAGTCGGAAATAGTCTCCATGCAGGCACTGCTGTGGAAGCACTGCACCACCGCCGACCTCTGTGCCCAGACAAGGGCACGCTGCAGTTTTTGCACCAAGTGCAGCGCAGGCTTTGCTCCTCCGGGTGCTTCGATCACATCCCTTTTCAGTTCCCTGGTTCCAGTTTGCTCAAGTTATTTCCCATCATCTGGGGCTGTGATTGCCCATGATCCCATGCACAGAATGTTCAGGCTGAGTGGAGAATGATGGATACATCCTCTGTTCCACCTGCCCACACCTGCAGCTCAACTGTTTAGAATGATGGGGATATTACAGTCTGGATGATATTCCTTCATCAGGAATTATAGTGACAGGACATGGGGGAATGGCTTCAAACTGAAAGAGGGAAGGTGAGATGTTAGGAAGAAAATCTTCCCTGTGAGAGTGGTGAGGCTATAGCACAGGTAGCCCAGAGAAGCTGTGGATGACATATCCCTGGAAGTGTCCAAAGCCAGGCTTGATCAGGCTCAGAGCAACCTGGTCTCATGGAAGGTTTCCCCCCTGGAAGATCTTTAAGATCCCTTCCAACCCAAACCATATGAGGATCCTGTGATTCTATACCCCACACATCATTGTGTGGCTGTCTATTGCCATTATCTGGGCTGCCATTAGGCATGAAACTTTCTCAAATCATTCTTCTAGCCTTGCAGTTTCCATAGAAATACATTTTAAATTTAGAAAAAGTCAACGGTCCTTTGAAAATCACTGAAAACTCTGCAGAGAGACAGGGTGAGTGTCCTACCCAACTTCCCCTGGTCAATCAATAGGGCAGTTTTGCAGGATTCAATGATTCTCCTTGTTTGCAAAAGGAACAACCTCACAAGCCCACCTGCCAGCATTTGAGCAGAGAGTAGAGAGAGGAACTAAGGCTTTGAGAGCCAAAACTCTAATAACCTGAAATTAGCCTTGTTCTGGGTTTACAGGAACCACTTCCTAAACTGTGAGGACTGTGTCTAACTCACAGCCAAGACTGGATCCAGCTGCAGGGAACAGGAGATGTTTAGGGAAATTACTCCCTCCCCCTGGACATCCACCCCAGTGCAGGAGCAGTGGTGAGAAAAACTTGAAAAAGACTCAAGGGAAGCACTTTTCCAACCTGCATCCTCACCTGGGAAAGCACTGCTGTTTAGGAACGGGATTTAAGTCTTACAGCATCAACAGGATCTAAGCAGATGCTTGAATGAATCTCTACATCTAAATCACCACAGAGACTGCTCTGCAAATTCCTAAACATTTTCCACTGGAATAATCAGAAGATCACACATTTTCTAAATATTGCATAAGTTGGCTAGTTGCTTGAATTTAAAATTTTGGGGCAAGGATCTGTGTCATTATCAACAAAATCTGAAATTATTATAGAACGTTTTTCACACTCTCTTTCTTATTCACTGATTTCCTATTTAATAAACATAAAGAACATTAACTGGTGTTTGTTTTCAGCCAAATGTTGAAACACTGGGGTTTTCTTACAGAAGAAAAATCAAGTCACAACTGTTTATGTTGGATGGGACATACAATGGGATGCTGTGATGTTCTGAGATCAGGACATCCAGCTGAAGCTACTGGACCTTGGCACATTGGTGTGACCCCAGAACACAGTGCTGCATTTTGATTACCCCCATAAGATTTTTCCACAGTAAACTTGAGATTTTCATGTGGAATCATCCTTTTTCTTCAATTAAAAAAGCCCAAACACCCAGAAATCTGCTTTACACATCATGCACTAGGCAGAAAAGTCAGTACATGACCAAAGAACACTCACCACAATCATTCAGCATTTTGTCTATAAGAAATACATCTATATCAGCAGCAGTTTTCTGTGGTCATACCTGTTTTCACTAGTGCTACTTAATGTGTTTAAGAGCACTTCATGCCATGATGTTCGGCCAAAATCCCAGCAGGACAACCACAACTGCCCCACTCACACAGTCATGGGGCAGGCAAGAAGCAAAGGTGGGAGGAGATGACAGAGGTCTGCTGAGAACCGGCCAGGCAACATGACCAAAAGGCAGGGAGCAAAGCAGCTCTTCCTCCCAACCAAAAAGTGTGAGCAGAGGCTGTTACACTCCCTGAACTCCACCTATGGAGGAAGCTGCAGGTACTTCACGCTGCAAAGCCCAGCTTCTTGCAGCCATCCATCACACAGAGGCATATATATCTATATATATATCTCCAAGAATGACCTGGTAACTGTAAAAATGTACCTACATTATGATACTTTACTACTGCTTTTGTTGGACTCACTCTGCAGTTACAAAGTGGTTGCTAAGGAAAACCAATCTCTTGGTTTTGCCACGAGCAATTTAACTCAGGTTGCCAACAGGATGGTTACGCTGGGCCAAGGCTAACACTGGCACCCAACCACATTATCCATCTCTCAGTTGTGGCTCCCCAGTAATGAATGCTCTGCCTCATTACATATCCACAAACACCGGGAACAACCAGAAACACAACTGTGCTACAGGAAAGAAAGCCCCAGGAGAAGATACCTAGTGCAGGTTGTGGTTCCTTTAGTCTGATTTCTGGTTTTGATAAAAAGGCAGAGCTGGCTCTTGCTCCACGGGGAAAGTTTGTGGATAAGTGCCTTTGCCACCCATAGGTTTTGTGTACACTTTGCTTTTCTCACCCCTCAGATCTGGTTTTCTTATGGCTGCTCAATGCCTGGCTGCAGCACTGCAGCAGTGTTGGGTACCATAAAATCTGGAGCAAGAGTCCACTGACAACCTTGGAATCACTTCTTAGGCAGCAGGATTTAATCCATGGTACACGGGGGGATCTCCTTGCCATGGGACTGTGTTCAGTGCTCTCTGCCATTTGACCCACCCATCTCTGATACACAGAAAACACAAACTGTGGTTATTTAGAACACTAGACATTATGGGGCACATTATGGGCTGCTTGCTCCTCATCTGGGGCACAGAAAACACAGGCAAAAGCTCCTTGCTGTTCACATCTGTCCCACGATTGCATGTTAAAAACACAGTCAGGAAACCATGTTAAATACTGTGCTGTCTTCTCAGAGTAGAAGAAGAAGAAAA
Source organism: Sylvia atricapilla (assembly GCF_009819655.1). Taxonomy (NCBI): domain Eukaryota; kingdom Metazoa; phylum Chordata; class Aves; order Passeriformes; family Sylviidae; genus Sylvia; species Sylvia atricapilla. The sequence goes on along the minus strand of NC_089148.1, from coordinate 26,985,302 downwards.
ACAATTACAAGGAATTTGCAACATTTAAACCACAGCTAAAACAAGGTAAGAAATAACATGAGCAGAATCTGCCATTCCCATTCTTTCCCAGGAAAGGGATTCCCACCTGCTCCCACTGAGGAAATCACCATGACTTTCCAGTCAGGAGGCCAACACGAAGATGCAGGTGAGGATAGAAGTTCCAGTGCCAGTGGTGGTCACCAGGGGACTGGTTTAGACTGGGGAGAAACAGAAATAAATCTGTGGTCTCTGTCAGCCCAGAACACAAAGGAATTTTTTTTTTTTTTGGTTTTTTTTGGTTTTTTTTCCAGGTTTTCCTTCCATCCTGCTCAAGGACATAGGAATAGGAGCAATATTTGCATTTTATTTCCTATCCTGGGTTACAAAAGCACAACCAAGGACTTCAAGCCTGCAAGGTGCCAGTGTTAGGAATGGTTGTTCATTGTCCTTGCCTGGAAAAGTGGCCACACTCTCGCTTCTTCCTGCTTTCCTCATGCTGGGAGGCGCTAACACTTGTCGGGATAGGGATACTTACCCAAAAAACTCAGCGAGGTTGGATCCCAGTCGGAAACAATGAGCAAGTGCTGGTGGTGCGTCACCTGCACTGTCTTACCCTAAAAAGAACAAAACAAATCTGTAGCCCTGCAGGTGAACCTTAGCCAGCTCCAGGTGAACCTTCTCGGCCCTTAAAAACAAAGCAAGGCTCATTAGTCTTAATTAGAGCCGTCAACCAGACATTTAGGCTTCGGATCATTAAGAGGCGCTAATGGCAGCCTGCAGGCATCCTCCACCCAAATATCCTACCTTGATGCTGGTGTGAATGATGGCTCCACACTCTCCTCTGTCTTTGCCACCTGTGACAACACTTTCACAAGCATGATCAAAAGTCCTGTGCAAATCTGGACTGTTTTATTTCAAGTCTGAAAAAAAATCCAAACAAAAGGTATCTTCAATAATAAAACATCAGGGTGTTTTTTGCTACAGCTGAAGCAGCTTCTGGCCATTGCTGCCTTCTGGATGCCACAGAGATGTCCCATCCTCTGAGCAATCAGAGAGCACCTAACCCAAAGCCACCTTATAACCATGAGAACGCACCAAACTGTGCTCCTCCATTTCAGGTTAAAATTACAGATTTAACTGTATCATAATTTACCACACTTGATTCTTCAGAATCCAATCTTCTTATTTTCAACATCCCCACATTTTTCATTTTCTTTCCCCATCACATATTCATTGGATGCTGTACAAACAAGTGTAGATTTAAAGTGTCCCCGTAACATTTTACTTATTCCGTGACTTAATAATAAAAAGAGCACTGAATAGAAAGGCTAGAGTTCAATTTCTGGGCTCTATTGCCACTTGCAAGCTGCACTCTCCCACAGCTCCTTGCTTGAAATACAGCCACCCATTCAGCTTTATGCTGCCTCTGGAGCAATAAAATTGCACTTTGCTGGAGGAATTTTAAATCGTTCTACCCCAATGCAGAGATCTTTAAAAAAGAAATCTAAAAATGTATAAAAAGTGAGGTGAAAGCAAAACTTCTGGATTTTACCAAGGGGGTAAATTTTCCAAGAAAAATTTCCTTTGCTTTCAGAAGTGAAAAGGGACTTTTTTAAATTTTTTTTTAATGAGGATTTTTATTTTTAAAGGCCGCAGCAATATAAAACTCGTAGAATGACAATTAAAGAAAAAAAATCTACCTTATGTGAAAATCTCCATCATATTGATGTATTTAGCAATTTAAACAGGAGGAGCTCCTGGGGTTGGGTCCGTGTGGGATGTGTGGGCAGCTCTTGAGAGCATTAATGTGGCTGATGTGCAGCAGGATGTGATCCCTGCTCCAAACCAAGGGGAACACCATCAGGTCCGTGCATCTCGCCAGGTGCAGGAGGTTCATTACTTGGAGAGTGTCACAGTGCAATGAGCAGGGCAGGGAGGCGACATTCCCATATCCCATTGCCTTGTGGCTTGGCACTTCTCTGCCAGGTGCTTGTTTTTCTCCATGTTTTCTTTGTCTGCCTTGGATTGAGCGTCCCTGGAGGAGAGCTCACTTCTGCGCAGTGCAAAGCACCGCAGAGGCCTGGCTGCACCTGGCTTTCTAGGAGGGAAATTGAGCAATTGCAAATTGTTACTCTTATTTTTTTTGCAATTTCAGCGCCAAAGTTCTGTGTTTCTTCAAAGCTAAAGGTCAATGATTAATTGAAAACTTGTATTTTCTCCAAAATTACGGACTAGGGAAATAATACAGAGGCAGTGAGCCCAATTCCATTCTCCTTTACACATCTGTAAAGCTGAAATAGCTCACTCTGTTCACACCAAGTCTCTGCCTTCTGATTGCTCCTGGCCTGTTCCAGAGCTGTTCTGGGGGCTGCAGATGCAGCACTGACTTTCCATGGATCCAGGTCCTCCCAAGACCCATGTATGCATTGCCCTCCCACTTGGAGACCAGCTGGTCTGGACACCAGCACTCACAGCCCTGGAAGCATCTTATCTGGGGTTCAAAAATACTTTCAGTGCAGGGGCTGATGAGGTACATGGTGACAGATGCTGTGATTCTTGGGGATGTCCTGTGTAGGGCCAGGACTTGGATTTGATGATGCTTGTGGGCACCTTCTAAATCAGGATATTCTGTGATTCCACGTATGAGATGATGTTCTGATTTAAACCTTCCTGGATGAAGGTGTTGAGCCTGTAAGAGATCATAAAATTTTAGCAGAGTACAGATTTTAAAATCCACTACAGTCATTGCTGTGTTTTTTCTCATTAATGTGTCTTGAAAAATAAGATGTTTAGCTAAGCTTACTAATTCCTTGAAACTCAAATCATTTAAGCTGTCTAACCTTGTTCAGGATAATTATTTCTATCCATTATCCATCATGTTAAAAATGACAGCTCTGGGACAAGGAAGCTTTTCAAGCAAATGTTTTAAGACAGTGTTTTAGGTTGCAGGCACTAGCAAATGTTAATTAAATTAGATAAACAATGACTCAGAGTAGCTGTGCAACACTAGAAAGAAAGATGGGAGGTAATGGGGGAAGGAATTTGGCAGCTCAAAGGTCAAAACAGCTTTTTTGGAATCAAGAATCTGTCCCTCAAGTAAGTACCTTGCCTGTATTCAACAGGATGGAAGGAACTGGTGTCTTTTTACTTTTACAGCTCCAGACGGCATTTATGTGGGCTTGCTGAATGTGGTTCTGCCAGGGCATGTGGTCCACACTACCTGTGCAAGGCATCCTCCGGACCTGTCTGCCAGCCTTGGTGACATGATCATTTTGTCTTCCAACAGTATCCCTTCCCCTGGGTTTGGTCGGTCCTGAAACTGTGGGTCCAGGCTGAGCACTGGATTGTCACATTTGGTAGTAGCCTACTGCACTGGATCAAGCCCTTGCAAAAATAAGGCTCAAAAGTGACCTCCAGGTCTGTGAATCTCCTGATAATTCCTGTCACATGGCCATCCTTAATCTGTACAGCAAGACAGCTAAATATTACCAATATTTAATACATCAATCTTGTGTGACTCTTCTTGCAGTGTGCAATAACATTTTGAAAATCAAAGCACCAAAAGGATGTTTTTCTCCTGAGGACTTGTTGCACTTAATACACCCGAATCACATACTTGGGTTTGAGCTTATCCTAAGAGATGAGGCCACGACTGAGATCCTCATTTTTGCTGGGAAAGTGAGTGACTTGTGGATGTGAGGGGTTCCTGGTGTCCCACACTGACCCACACTCAGGTCCTGCAGGGTGGTGGGGCTCATCCTTTGGAGGAGTTTTGGAGACCATTTGTTCCCCTGCTGCACCTGTGGAGTTTGAATAGGGAGACAGAATTCCATGAGTGCAGCAGGGGCACACCTGTATTGGGGCAGGACGGAGGGAAAAGGAAAGAAAGTCACACAGCATTTTAGAAACAATTAGTGTTAAAGGAGTATATGGGACACTTCTAAGTGTTAAGTCTGTTACATCTTTTAGTCCACAAGAGAGGTTCTTACATTTGTTCCTGAGGCCTTTTGCCCCCAGCTGCATCAGGAGGCAATGGTTCCTCTGCTCTGCTGGCCTGTGAAGGGAGCCCTGTCTGGTGCCAGGGAATGACCAACACACACTCCTGCAGTGACTGGGAAGCAAAGGCTTTGGGAATGAGTTGGCAAATAAACCAGAGAGCTACAGCTCTCCCAAATGAAACCAGAAACTGCTCAACTATTCTAATCCCTGCACATGTCAGGTCATGCTCCTCCAAGCGTTCAGCTGACTTGCCTTTCTTTCTGGAGCAGCAGTGCTGCAGTCCCCCACCACGCGTGTCCCCGAGGAGGACCCGTGGTGCCCTCACCCTCAGAATCCCCGTGAATTCAGCCAAGTGTTGGGTTTTATACCACAGAGATACCGATCTGTCCAAACTTTCTTCACCTGCTCTGATCATTTCAGCTCCTTGGGGACACACACCTCCATGCCACTGCCCAACTAATTAGTTGCTTCACTGGCTGCATTCTACAATTCTTCAGTGATGGGTCCCCATCTGACATCTTATGACAACTGATTAGTAAAGTAGGCCACGAGTTTAAGAAATATGTAATTTGGGCACCACTTGCTATTAACTGTTTGCATGCTCCTGTTTGTTTGCCTGTTTTTAAGAAATTGTTACCCTTCAGTGTAAACATCAAGGAAGGAGAAGAAGTTTGTGACCTGGCAATTTTACAAAACAAGATGCAGCAAATCTTAAGATCATTTCAATAACAAGCCCTGCAGAGGCAATAAGGGAATGTATATCCTTACTGCAACACTATATATTATAGAAGTCTAGATACCAAGGCAAGATCAAAAATTGCTATCTGTCCTGTAGTCTTGGGCCAGAACAAGATGCAAGCTAATTAATTAACTAGAATTAAGTCAAAACATCCTGTCTTCATCCCAAGTTCCCCCTGCCAACAAAGCAGAAAAGAAACAATAAATAAAACTGAAGGTTTAAGTGTGCTGAACATTCCTCTCCAGGTTAAAAGGATGTCAGCAAGCTACAGCACCACAGCAGTTAAATGTCGTTGAAGATTTGACTGCCTTTGGTCTGGGATTTGCTCTCGCTTGAGAGCTGGTCAAACCAATCTTTCCAAAACACTGACTTCTGAACTTTTGCCAGAGGTGCCTCTCTCCGGTGACCAGGCAAACGACATGTTAAACCTGTCAGTTCAGAATAAGCAGAAAAGTGTGCACCCTCCATGGGGAGGGCATTTAAAGGCACAGGGCCTTCTTTGCTGGGTGAGGTGGAGGCCTTGCTTATGTACCTGGAAGCTTTGGAGGATTTGGGGAGAGCTCTGGGACCTCATTACCAGTAAGCTTTCTCCATCCCAGTGGGGTGGAGAGAGCTACCCCAATTTCAATATCCATCTTTTCTGAAAGACAGAGCCCTGCTCTTGCAGGATGATGCACAATCTGATTTCAGGGAAGCCCAAAAGATAAAGGGTGGGAAAGAATAAAACCCAAGCTGCTCATAAAGAAATGACAGGCAAAAACCTTGCTGGATTTTTGTTCACACATAGGCCACTCATAGCTAAGGATCTCAAGTAATTTCTGGTCTAAGCCAGTCTTTATGTGTTCAGCCTTCCTAATAATTTTGAGGGAAATGCAACCACTGGTAACACAGGTTGTGATCACTGTGATTACTGCAGTGGTTAGTCCAGAATTTATACCACACAAGCAGTCAACATAAACCACCAAGGCTCCTGGTTTTAGCACCATGGTTTACAGGCAGAATCACAGACAAGTTGTGCACTTCATGAACCAAACAGTCCCAATGAAATACAGCAAAAGACTCTTTTTTTGCTCCTTTGAACAAATGCTTCTGAAGAAGTTCCCTCTATTATATATTAGTAAACAAATGTCTGCATGAACCTCTGGTTCAGATCAGGATAGCTGGACTGCTCTATCTAGGAAGCTTAACATTTTTTTGCTGCGTCCTGTGGTCCAGCCTAGCACAAACTGGACTCACACCAGTCCCACAGCTGAAGTGGTCCTGCTGCCACCAGCCTGAAGTCTCATCCCAACCATGGAGAAGAAGATGATCCACTCCCATCCATCCATCCATCCATCCATCCATCCTCTCTGTATTTAAACAAAGTCTCTTAGATTGGCATTGCCATCACACCTGCAAGATGCAACATGGGTCCAGAGCAAAGTCTGAGCCTGTGTCTTCACCCTGGGGCACAAAATCAGCCAAGATGAATCTCCAGCTCTTTCAATATTTATATACAGCTGATGATAAGTGGTCTCAGTGCTGGCAGGACACAGAAAACAAACATCTCTATTTTTCACCACACACAGTTGTGCCAGTACCAGGATGAGGTTCCAATGCTGCGTCAAGATATCTTGAGAGGTTCACCACAGGTAGGAGAAGTTGAACTCAAGTAGACATGAGATGTCAGTATGCAGAGGAGAGAATTTGGAGTAGGTGGCCAAAGCACGCACCACACTTTAAAAAAAAAAGAAAAAAAAAAAAAAAAAGAAAAAGAAAAAAAAAAAAAAGAAAGAGAGAGAGAGAGAGAGAGAAGAATCCACAAGTACATTCAGCTCTCTCATAGCAGCAATTATCACTTCCAACCATCCTCAGTTGGCTGGGAGACTGCATCCCATCCTGGCAGATACTGACCTGGCCTTAGTTTTTCACACCTTGGTCACTTGGCTGTATTACAGCAAACCGATATACCTGGGCATGAAGCCTGCAACACTTAGGAAACTCCAAACAGTACAAAATGTTACAGAAAACCTCTTCAGTGACACTCTCTGCCACAAATACATCACAGCTATCCTCAACTGTCTACAATAGCTTCACAATTTTAATTTGGAGACATGTTCAAGTTTTTAAACCCTTTCTTTCTGATGCTCACTAGCCTGAAGTTAGGATATATGAAAAATGATGTGAAACTATTGGCTAAAAACCATGGAGAAGAAACCTGCTTCCTTGTTGCAGTGGAAACCTTTACAGCACGTGTAAAGCTTGTCTAAGTGGGAGACTGAACTTTTACATGAGCATGGGATGAACTTGCTTAATCATAGATGATTGTGTGTGCTGTAAACAGGAGTCATCCCCCTCTCTCAGCCAAGAAGACTTGTAATTGCTTGATGAATATGCAGTATAATAATAAATAAATCAGAAAAGCTCTGGAGGAAGGCACCGAGCTCTCCTCCAGCATGGATTCAGTTGCAGGTATTCCTCTTATTGGTGTTCCTGGCTCACAGAAACCCTCCCCTCACTCAAAACAGATGCAAACAAGCAAATAAATGAGTTGCAGGCTGTTGAGACAGTCAGCAAGATGCCATCAAAGGGAGTTCCCAAATGATCTGTTTTCTGCATCTCTCACTTGTAACCAGAATCTACAGCAAGTCAATTTTTAGTTATTTGAAATGAATAAAAACTAGACAGCTACAGTTGTTTAAACCCATTAGGAGTGGTTACGTCTCATCACACTCAGATCTCTCTCCTCCCAGATCTAAAGAGTTTGAGCAAAAATAAAACAGTCCTGTGTGTAATGTCAGGAAAGCTACGGATGTTAGCAAGATGTAGGTGACTCATAAGAAACACCCTTCTGTTTACATTTGAGTTCTTGATTTGTCTGAATAATGCCAATAAAAAAGATAAGCCTTCACCTTAGATTTCCAAGACCTGGCTAACACAAAGAGGAGGTGAATACCTTTTTCCTAGTAAGTTTGGCAGACTCTTAAAGAGGAAGTGTCATTTTTCAGAGTTGCTTTTGTTCAGTGGTAAATGTATGTTTGGTCTGAGTTTTGGCAAACAACTCCAGCTACTTTTTGTCCTATGTAAGCCTTTTACGTCATGCCCTAGAAGAAACAACAGCTGTTAATTATTTATCAGCTGATGAGCACTGGCCTGTTAATTGCAAAACATTATAAAATAGATTAGGCAGAAAAGCTTGATATGTATGCAAGCAGGAAATTTTGTTCTGTTTTGTATGTGACTTGATTAAATAAGCAATTGTATGACTCTGCTTACTTTACAGAAAACACCTTCACCAGTGACTTGACCTCAGAGACTCTAACTGGCCCACAATCTTCAGGTAAGTTTACTAAAAATTAAAAAAGACTTTTCAGACTTCTAGCTCTTTATGCCCCTGTCACAACTCTAATCCATATGGAAGATGAAATCTCCCCAATCTCCAGCATATGTTGCTTTGACCCAAAATGATTAGGGCTCCTTCAGAAGGGGAAGTGCTAATGAGCAAGGAGAAGACCACAGGATCCAATCTTCTGCATGCTAAGTCTTAGTCTCAACATCATATCCTTGTCATTCAATACTATTTGGTGTAATATCAGAAGACAGGCCCCACTGCATTACAGGCCTTACTGGCTTATTTTTTTGGTCTGCTGAAAAGAAAACCTCAATTGACTTTGTACCAATGGAATAGAAGTTTCCAATTTTCCTACCGCATCTCTCGTGCCAATGGAGTGTTTCATCCTATTAAATTGGCCCCAGTGTACAACAGTGTCTTTCATATACAAATGGCTACACCAGGGCAAGGAGAAAATATAAACAAAAGTGTTTTTGAAAGGCTGTGCCAGGTGAAGGAGGACCTCTGGGCAGGATTCCCATGCCATTGTTCAGTGCAGGCACTTGGAAATGTGTGAGCATGAGGGGTCTGATATTAGCATTAAAACAATCTGCTCCAGTTGCCATCGCTGCTCCATGCCCATCACTTGGCCCCATCCTCTTGGTGGCCTTCAAACTTCACAGATTTGGGGATGACAAGGAGAATCTTATTTTTTCACTCTGATCTCTGATGCATTGTCTCCTTCCCTTTTGAAGAAGGAAGGCCATTTTCTGTGACAAAATCAAACATCCCAAGAGACAAATGCTCATAGACTGACACATGAGGTTGATCTTAAACCAGTGCACATTTGAGTAGGTTAATTGGATTAAACAGAGCCTCACTGATTCACACCAGAGAGGACTAGAGGAAGGGATTTGAGAGGATTTAGGAACTGTCCCGACTGTGAAATGCTTCAAAGTTTGGTTCACAGGCCTGCAAAGGAGAGTACAGACTGGCATTATGTGCATCAAGATTAAAAACAGCCCCAGAAGTGGTGAGACATTTCCACCAAGATTCTGTCCTATTTGCTGGACTCTTGTGCCAGTTACAAACCACTCCATATTCCAGGATCCAAACTGCTGGAAAGAGCAAGAAATTTCATGTTCTGACCAGCATTTTGCAGTGTTCACTAGAGAAACTTTTCTCACCTCCATTGCATTTTGGTACTACAACACTTTGGGTCAGCAACTTCTGAAGAAAAATGTCTAAGCTTTCCTGAAAGTCACACCAAGCCATACCCAACTCCAAAGAAAACAAGAAAAAACCCAAACCAGATGTATGCAACCTTGGTCTTGAGAAACAGAGAAGAGTGAGGACAAGTGTGCTTGTTCCTTTTTACTCTAAATAGCAACAGGAAGCCCTAAAAAACCTCAATTAAAAAGGAAATAAACTTTCAGTGCAGGCTGTGGGACCAACAGTTTACACAGGAAGGCAATATTCATGCTTAACAGTCTGAAAATGAGACAGGTTTACACCACACAGAAAATAAACTAAACCCTTGGAACCACCATCCTGGAAGGTTTCGGCTCCAAGTCAGACCAACATTTCAGTGTACAATGAAGGTGTGACTGCAGGGAGGCCAAAGATCCTCCAGCTGGGACCCAAGGGCTGGGAAACAGGGGCCAAGTCCATCCCTCTCACCATGAAGCCAAGGTCAGCCTTGACTCAACAAAGGATGCTGGAAGGGGGCCATAATTCACAAAATCATGTAAATGGTTAAATGGGCTACACATGTGGCAGAGTGCTCCTGGAGTGACGAATTTAGAGTGCTGTATGCTGTTTAAATAATAAATGACTTTTTTTTTCTTTTTTTTTTCTTTTTTTTTTCTTTTTTTTTCTTTTTTTTTTTTTTCTTTTTTTTCAGGACTTGTACAGCCTGTAAAGTGTCTTCAAGTATAGAAAATTCCCAATTGCTCTAAGTCTCAAATCACCCTGACCATTGGGCTTTGGCCAGCTAAACCAGAGCAGAACTGGGACAAAAATGAAAGTGTATCTACAAAAATATCAACCACCTTCACCAATATCCACCATTTAGATACCCTTAAACTCTTTCCTGACGGCATCTGATCTAAGAGGGGCTTGAACTCTGGTTTCATAGGTAGTGCTTGGATGTCTGAATGCTCCTCATGTTCTTAATCACGTCTGCTCCAAAGATGAGGCTATGAATAATTAACTATGCCTCCAACATTACAGTCATAGATTATGGTGGTGGTGACTTGTGGACTGCCATGCGCAGCATAAACCATTTAGGAAACTCTGTTATCCACTTTCCCTTTATATTTGTCTTGCAATCACTTACCGCTTAAAAGGGTAAATCTTTCATAGCTTTAATTAAAGCATTTAAAATAATTTACACTGAAATTGTATGTGCTTGGGTCTGTCAAAATTGATGCTTTAATAACATGTCATCCCTTTTTTCGATTGCCCTGAAATCTGTTAAAATTACCACTAATCTAATTGGGAACAAAGTTGTCAAATGCATGCAGTTCTGACAGTTTGTCTTTCTGCAAACTGCCGACAGATTGCAAGTTACGCATGTGTTGAGCAGATGGGTAAGTTAAAAGGAACACAAAAAAAAGCAATTTATTAAATCACCTGGAACCAGCAGCTCCATTCCAAAAATAGTGAGAATGAAATATAGCAAGAGCTAGGAGAGTTGGCACTGGAATATGCCAGAAGGTACCAGTTACAAAACAAGATAAACATTTTGAGAAGCCTCAGCTGTGTTGCAGAATAATGAGGCGTTATTTAACCCGATATAGATTACCAGCAGAAATTAATTTAGGGTGCAGGGTTTTGTGAGAGTGTGTGAGTGTGTGAGTGTGTGTGAGTGTGGGTTTTTTTTTTTAAAGGATTTTTTTAAAAATCCCTGTGTTTTAACTCCTTCACGTCTGAAAGACAAGTCTCCCATCTCCTTTCCTGAATCCCAGTCTTCCTGCAGAGCTGTTGGACCCACTGTACACTCCTGTGGTGGAGGCAGCCAGCGGGTGCCCTCTGCTTTGGCTTCATCTTACATCCTCCCCTTCACAGGCATCTCCCTCGTATCTGAGAGAGGCCAAGGTTGCATGATCCTCAGACACAACACGGCCACTGACACCCTTGGGCTACGCAGTCCCCTACCTGCCCATAAATTCCACTTTTTTGGAAGGAATTGTGAAAAGAAGAGAGGCAGGGTCATCCTGCAGGGACGACTGGCCCATCCACTCAAGTTCTACCCTTCACAATCCATTCCTTGGTGCTGCTGCTCTGCTCTCTGCCCATTCCCCATGTCCCAGCTCTCTGCCCCCACAAGCACCAGGAAATGGAGATGCACTCCATGGCCATCACATGGGGACAGTCCTCCCCACGTTTCCCTCTGCCCTGGGGACACACACTGTTTTTTCTGTGTTTATACAGAAAAAACAGACTTCATTCTTACTCACTCTGTAAGCACTACTCCGTTCAGCAGCATTTATTATTAAAGAACAAGACCAAGATTAAAGCCAGTGCAGAAGTACTGGATAAGCATGATTCACCCACTGAGACCATCACAGAGGACACTGGAATGAAGATGCTTGTGTGCCTCCCCTGGTTCAGTGCCAGCTCAGACTGGAGGATGAGGGCATGAGGCTTCCCTGGTTCACATTGATTTTTGGTGGAAGCCCTGTGATTGGGGATGTTGTGGGCAGGGAAAGACTGCTGTGCCTTGGGGCCCTGTGGTCCCATGCACAGCTTTTCCAAAAGACTTGAACCAAATCCTGCCCACAGCAGCCAGGTGGGCAAAAGAGAGAGAGAGGACAAACAAGTTCTTAGACACAACATCAGCTTGAATCAATGGAATATTCCTCAGTGCCACAAAAAAAAAAGAGATGAGTTCCCGTGACCAAAAAGTACTTTAGGAAAGAGACTCTCTCAGCAACTTTATGAACTAACTTTATAAGCCACAGTCTAAATGGCTACAGCATCATTTCAGCAAATGGAGATATCCTGATTTAAACCAGCTGACAAACCAGCCCATAACACAAGGCAATAGGTACCCCTTCCCAGTGAGCAGGGAGCTGGGGCCATTTCATAATGTGTTTAGGGAGGAGAGAAGATCATAAAAAGAATTGCAAACGGGAGGTTACAAGCAGAATTGCTTCTCCTTTCCTTTTTTATTTTTTCCTTTTAACTAAGGAATAAGCATTTTGACCCCTTCTTTCCCACAGAAAACTCAAGGAGGAAAGTCTGCCCAATTTCTACAGTTTAAAGATGTCCCAACACATTGGTGTGAAGATGGATGAGCCACTCTTCTGCAAAAGTGATGGCATTCCTTGTATAAAATTCAAATTTTTAAGTCTCAATGAACATCCAAGAAAGATGGAAATCTAGCCCTAGGTAACATTACTGCACTCCACATGACACCAGGCAAAGTATGATCCTTAATGCAAGATTAAAAGGATGTAACATAAACCAGCTAAGAAGCACGATGGGCCTGGTGTTGGAATGGCTTCCAAGTAGTTTAAATTGTCACTAACCCTATGAAGACAAATGAAAAAGAAATAAAATATCAAAGTGGAGTGAAAATATTTGAGATATTTTGAGCAAGGCTGGGTCAGCCCCTGCATTCCTGAGCTCCCACACAGAGCAGGGATGGAGGCAGAAGGTGCCTCTATCAGATCCAGATCAGATCCAGAAACCAGAGCTTTCCTGATCCCTGCTTGGCTGCCTCCCACAGCTGGTCTGTGGCAACCATCACAGGGCCACCACATCTCTGCCTTGTCCCAGGGTCTTTCCCTGGAGCTCTTTCCCTCTCCTGTGCCCCCCTCCTTGTGCAGTGTGTGGGGGCCACAGATGTTGGCCCTCACTTTCCTTTTTCCTTTCACTGCAATTTAAATGGACATTTTTTTCTCCCCCTCATATCCAAGCGGGTCATCATTTAGAGTCTGTGATTTATTTAATGGTGGTTTTAACCCCACTTAGAAATAGGCTGCTTTCATGATTTATTGATTCCTTCTTCCCCTTGTTAATTTGACTCATTTCTTAGGAAATTATTCATAGTTAATCATGGTAAGAATAAAATTAGTTATAGTGCCCACTTTGCTGCAAAGGGAGCGTAAATAACTTTTAAAGCAAATCGGAAAGAAAAACATGTTAAAAAAAAAAAAGAAAAAAAAAAAAGAAGAAGCCAGAAGAATATAAAAAAATGATGGCCATCCGAAGGGGGCAGTAAATTAAACCTCTCCACTGTTACTGGTTGGAGGAAGGCACAAATTTACATTCCACAGGAGCACGGCTTTTACAGCAGGCTCTCCTCAATTGAATTTGCCATGTCTTCTGGGAAACACACCATTTGGAAGATAAAATCTCCCACCACTCCACCACCACTGCCACCATTCAGAAGATTAAAAAACCCCGCCAACTCTGTTGTGTGCCTTTTGTGCCCACTAGAGGAATGTAAAACCATTATATTTAAGTATCATAATGGCCAACATATGCTTTTTCTTAGAAATGACACCACCATCTGGATTAAGTTCTCCTGATCATTTCAGACAATGTTACGATTATTATTTTTTTTTTCCCCTTCAGGAGAACAAACTGCCCAGAAAGCAACAACAGTTGCAGATGGGGAATTTTTGCTTTTCCTTTTCCACCACTGGCATCTTTGAGAAACGTGGTAAATTCTTTATATGTACTTAAATCGTTTGATTTTACTTGCTAATTGGTACGAAAGCCTACCTGGTTACACCCCAATCCTAAGCCTGTGAGACTCCTATTGCCTTTGGCCATACAACTTCACCATTACAGTTAATAAAGTATGTAATTGCTGTAATGATAAAATTACATCGTGTTACTGTTTGCAGCAGCCTCTTCCCCACAACCACATCAGTCATTAAATATTACACCAACTGGTATGGGGAGAAAGAGAGGCAGGACTTAACCCTTCCCTGGATGAGGGATTTTCAGCACACTGGTGTGCAAAGAGGAGGTGTTCTCACCTGAGTGCCTCCTTACCGGCCCCATGGCTATTGTCGTGGACGTCGGAGACCTTCTGGGCCACCACATCCAACTGGCTGTAACTGGAAATGGGCACGCCGGGATAATTGATGTGCTCAATCTGACCATGCACAGGTGGCAGGGAGACGGCATACAGCAGCTTCTCGGGTTTGCTAGTGCCATCTGTTGCCACAGGAACATCTGTCGTCAAGGTCACCCTGTCACCCTCTGTTAAAGTTACAGGTTTGGCGAGTAGAACAATGTCACCTAAAAAAATGAAATGAGTAAAAGGGGAAACCAATGCGAGAGAAATTGAAAATATTCCTTTTTACATCGCAGACCAGGAAAGAATAGGGTAAAAGTGAGCCCTTCTGTTCAAGGCAAGGAGAAGAACGTTATCAAAATAGTCTGGGAAAATATTTTTGCTGTAGGTTTTAGAGGCAGACAGGACATTTACAACAGAAAAATCTGCAGAGCCATCTCGTTTGTTTTCAAATATGCCCCACAGAGAGTCTCACTTTAAGGCTGATGCTAAATGGAATCACAAAATTTTAATCTAACCTTAGCCCGGGTGAGTTTATAGAGGAGCCCATGTTTTTATCTGGCTGAGTGATTTATCCAAAATATCGAAGCCAGCTTTGATTTTCTGTTTGGGCAGAGAGAATGACCCAGTTGTTTAGGAAGAACAATTATGTTAATAGACCCAAACGAGCCAATGGACAGGACGCGTTAATGAACTAAGTGCTAGGCACAAACGCCGTGTTTTAAGCCGATAGTGGTGCTGTAACCTCAGCAACTGCAGTTCTGGCTCCATTAGATTTATTTATGAGGAGCTCCACTGCATCGGCCAAGGGCCAGGGCAATTTTCACTTGTACAGAGGAGTAGCCCCAGAAAATTGAGGTTGCTGGAAAGATGAACTGGTCTTCTCAGAAGAGGAGTATCAATGATTTACCTCGTCATATCCACTTCATCCCCTTCTATCATAGCCCTACTTGTTTTTAAAAACATATCTAAATCAGCGTGGCAGCACAAGGGTTGATCTGACAAAGGCAGAAGCAGAGACAAGTTTTTATCAGAGGATGTTGCAAGAGCAAGAGAATAACGTCAATCAGCTTCCATTGCTGTCAGTCAACTTGCTGATGACAATATACAATAGTGGCATTTCTAGCCTGGGCTCCATGGCAGCTTTTTTTCTGTTTCTTGTCTGTTATGTTGCCAACTGAGTTTTAAAAACAACAGGTTCCTTATTAAGTGGAGAATGCTGCCAGCAAAATTTGAGTATAGCGGTTGTCAGGGCTTGGGGGGGTTTAAAATTTTATTTCCTTAAAAAAATGTGCCCCAATTTCCATGGTTTTGGCCCCATTTGATGGCTCATCTCTGTTATTAACTCATTTAACTCCACCTCTCCCATGCAGCTAGCAGGACAAATGAAAAGTGGGGCTGAGACCTGACACATTCAAGAAGTGACTGTTTTCTGAAGAAATTAGTCCAAGACATCTTCGTCATTCAAAACATAAATACAATTAGCTAGCTTACCTTCATATAACAAAAATTGTAATTCTATTTGAGAAAAAGCAACAAAAAGGAAAATAACCAACCCCTTCCCCATCACAAGCAACATTATCAGAACTCACCAGTCTTGAAGCATTTTGACAAATTGTTTGTGCTGTGTTGGAGAAGAAATTGGGTGGTTTTTACGTTTTGGTTGCACCTTTGAACTACCCTAAATTTGTATGAAATCTCACTGAATGGGGACTCCTTTTCAGACTCTTTCCAAAAGTAATCTGATCAAGAAGGAGTGCAGAGAGAGGACCTGAGAAGGCAAAGGACAGGACAACACTGCAGGAAGCATCCAGACATGCAGGACATTGACCTGCTGTACAATCTGCTCAAGGGTTTCAGAAGTCCACAGTCAAGCCCAGGCTGATTAAATAGATGCAGTGCTCATGCTGACTCATTTTCTTTAGAAGAAATCCAAACAAATAAGGTAATATAAAGAGGCAACAGTGAAATAGGCAAGTGCAGGTGATTCAAATTAACTTTGCCCATGTGGAAAAAGGGCCGGGTTTCCCATAGCAGCTTGAAAGTCTTGAAAGTCCCATGATATAGAGAAGACCCTCCTGATCTGTCCTTTGACCAGCCAGTTATATACTCCCCTTGCTTAGCACTATGGGAAGAATCAGGCTCCTTATGTCTCTAATTATGAGCCCAAGGATGAAGCTTTCAAGGCCTTTCTTAAGTCACAGTGATCCAAGTACAAACCCGAACCGAGATGTCAGCTATCAACCAGTACACTTTGGTTACCATGAAGTAGAAATTATTTGAAATCAGCACAGAGTCCTGGAATGCTTTATGTGGGAAGAGACTTTCAAGACCATTTTGTTCCAACCCCCTGCTGTGGGCAGATGTCGCCAGACGGACACGAAAAGAAGGACACTCACTGAGTCAGCATCAGGGCAAAAAAGTAGGTCTACTTGGAGATTCTGACTTATATAGTCTTTGGAATTTCATCAGGGATTGGGGGACGAGGTTAACACTTCTCTGACCGCACTGGTCAACCTAGAAGTCCCTCAGTTTGTCCTTCCCCCTGGAAAGGAATATATTATTTACAAAACATCAGTCTTTGCTTATTTTTCAATGCATGAGAAAGCTCCAGTAGAAATGTAAAACAGAAGGCTGAAAAATCAGGGTAACAGGCAGGGACACCTTTCACTCTCCCAGGTGGCTCCAAGCCCTGTCTAACCTGGCCTTGGACACTTCCAGAGTTGCATCATCTATAGCTTCTCTGGGCAACCTGAGCCAGGGCCTCACCATTGTCACAGAGAATAATTTCTTCCTTACATCTAACTCTGCCCTCTGTCAGTGTGAAGTCATTTCCCTTTAAACTGTCACTCCATGCCTTTGTCAATATTCCCTCTCCAGTTCTCCTGTAGTCCCTTCAGGTACTGGAAGTAGAATAATTCAAAGAATAAATAAATGTTCATCTGATCTTCTGAGTAGCCTGATTTTCTTCTTTCTTTCTTTCTTTTTTCAGCCCAATACCCATCATGGTCAGGTCAAACCCCGCTAAGCCTATGTGATGCATGACAAGAAGACACGTACATCTGAAGTTGTTCATCTAGCAGCAACATTTGGCCTTAATATGTTCATTTTTTTATAGACTCTAGAAAAAAAAGCCACGAAGTACTTTCAGATATAAAGGAAAAAAAAACCAGACTCCAATTGCTAGGAAGGGTGAAACCCCACAACCTCAGCAGCTCGAGCGGTCAGCAGCATCCCCCGCACACTCCTCGGGGCCACGCCAGCTCCCTGCCTTGAGAGGCTGGTGAAGCCACTCAGAATTTTATTTTTTTTTTGATTCAATTGCTTAAATGTCGTAGGCTTGAAAGTTTGACTTGAAATATAACATTAGTGGGTTTGTGGTAAAAGAAGCAGAGAGGATAGGATGACAGGCAGGGCAGAGGGGACTGATTGAAAGCAGGTGTGGAGGAGGAAGATGGGAGGAGGAGAAAGAGGAAAACATGACTGAGTAAGTAAATTCAATGTTATGCATATTGAAAAAGAGCACCCATATATAGAGCACCCACCTGTGCTCACTTCTTTTGAACATTGTTTTTTTAACATAAAACAAGAAATAGGCTTTAAAAGCGAGCAACCAAAACAAGGCACAGAGTGGCGGGCACTGCTCCCATAGAGGTGGCCATGGCAGGAGTGCAGGGCAGGTGTTCTCCACGGTGTTTAACTTCCCACTGGAACGTTCTGGGATCTCATGGGAAGAAGAGCCCATACATACTTGAAGGTGGGCTTGGTTTCTGGCTACAGGAGGCATTGTATTTATGTCTGTAGATACACATGCAGAGAGAATATAGTGGAGATCAATCATAGAATATTCTGAGATGGAAGGGACTCACCAAGATCATCATCATCATCATCAACTTCTGGCCTCGCACAGGACACCCCTAAGACCACACCATGTGCCTGAGAGCATTGTCTAAATGTTTCTTGAGTTCTGGCAGGCTTGATGCTGTGACCACTGTCCCGGGGAACCTGTCCTAGTCCCAGCTACCCTCTGAGTGATAAACCTTTTCCTAATATCCAGCCTAGACCTCCCCTGACCCAGCTTCATGCCCTTGGGTCCTGTCACTGAGCACCAGCGAGATCAGTGCCTGCCCCTGTGCTTCCCCTCATGAGGAAGTTGTAGACAGCTATAAAGCCTCCCCTCTATGTTTCACCTAGTTTGGCTTCTTGAGTATCCTCATCACGTTCATTTGACCACTACACACAGTACAGCCTTCTTTCCTTAACTAAACACATCCTCAAGAAGGGAAAAAAAAAAAAAATCCCCCTTGTAAGGGAAAGGAAATTCCCAGGAAGAAAATTAAAAATTATGGGACATTATTGACCATATGAAGCTTTAGGGAGGCTGGCGAACCTCTTCACACATGCACACACCATCCCAATTCCATACAGTTTCACCTATTTTTTCACTTGATTATACGTATTATTGTCTCATTAACTGCAAACCTTTCCAGAGCACTGAAAAGGAGAGAGCATTAAAATACACTGAAAAGTCCTGCAGCTCAATTAACACACACCAGGGGGTTCAAGGGGAGGGGAAGGGGGGGTGGGGGTCAGCTCCAATTATAAAAGGCAAAATTATATTTTTTTTTTAATTTTTTTTTTTTTTTTTTTTTTTTTTTTTTAATATCAGCTAATTAGACTTTGACAACCAATTAGCAGATTTTTAGCTTTGCTGAGAATCAAGTTAGCGCTGAGAAATGAGAAGGCAAGTAAACCAAACACGCAAAATGCTCCTCTTGTACCACAAACAGGCTGTCCTAAAGAAAAAAATATGCCCAGGGCCAGATCCTGCTCCTGGATTTACAGCCCTTTCAGCTGGTTGTCACGCCAGTTACTCGCAGGTGTAAATTGAGTGTAGGACTTGGCCTGCAAACTTAAGCTCACCATAACTCATGCAAACCCACAGCAGAGAAGCGCTCTCCAGCCTCCTTGCAAGGTTACATTTTAACTTTTAATAACCTTTTTTTTTTTTTCCCTATTTTTTCCCCTACCAACCATGAAGTACCCAGATGATTATTTAGGATTAATGGATTATCAAAAGTGCCAGTTGGCACACTCTTGCTAAAGAGAAAAAAAAAAGGGGGGGTTGGGGGAAGTGTAACAAATGCAGCTGTTTACTAATAAATAAAGCCTCAGCTGTAACAGAAATAAATTAGATGCATTTAATTGGTTGACTGCAAACCTCCTCTCTTTATTACAATGCTGCTTCTTGTTATTTTATGATGTCAGGGTAGATGGCAGACTGACAGAGTGTTTATGAATCACAGTTTGCAGATGGCACTCCTGGTTTTTCGGCAGTTATGAGCACAAGTAGCATGAGGACTCAATAGAGGGTTTTTGCCAGGGAGGACCCCCTGAGAATTAGCCGCCTTCATTTCTCTGGTGCCAATCTCCCCCTGACAGGAGCACTATTTCACAAAACCTACATTCAATAAATTATACTCGCCTGGCAAGAACTTGGAAATATTTAACACTCGGAGGACACCAGCGTCTCAATATAATTTCTATTCATTTCCAGAGGATGCCAGGCACTACTTGGAACAGCCCTGGTTTGTGTGCATGCGCATGTGTTTTCCCCCTCCCCAGCTAAAAAGAAAATATAAAATATAATGGTGTCTGCAGCCAGGAATATCTCACCCTGCCTTCAAAATGACTTCGAGTCTCCCGAGGACAGTTTACGGTCTCGTGCCCTGGTCCTCCCAAGTTGCCCTGCCTAATGACAGCTTTGTAATCCAGTTGGGAAATAATCTCACATGGCTGCACTCGGAGCTCATGAGCTGTAAAACTTCTGGATTGAACTCCTTCACCTGGTCACTTCAGTGAGCTACAAGCAAATGCAATGAGGGATGTGGTCATAATTGTCAACAGATTTGTAAATTTGTGTCATTAGTTATGCGCATAATGGATTTTATTCTAATGAGCTTGTTCATAAGAATGCCAGGAGGACTTGGCCCCTCTGGAGGAAATAAACTACAAACTTTGCCTATGCATTTTAAAACACATCAGTGCCACATAAAGGAGAAAAAAGAAATGTTTCCTCTCCTTTCAGTGCACTGCAGTTTTCACTTAGTTGAACCTGATGCAATAAGCTATGGCTCCTTTTACTGCTGTAAACTCATTTCCTACCTTTCCTGGGATTTCTCAGGGATACATAGACATTTTCAGATGGGGACATGCTTTTTCCATTTATTGAATAAAACTGAAAACTATCATGCCTCTTTGGGCTCAAGATACCAGTGTGTAAATACCAAAGGCAGCCCCTGTCCATACTCTCCCAAAAGAAATTTATTCCAGGACACAGCATTGTCAAAGCTGCCACAGCCTGAAAACCAGAGCACTTCTACATCCAAACCCAGCTAGAAACACTCAGGTGGTGCTCAGGGGTCAGTCAACAGCACTTGATACACATGGAAGAACAATAAAACGATGTATTATTAAATCAAGGTTTTATTATATCTATTACTATTAAATATATTCTTATTAAATCTAGTTATGGCATAAGACTTGTTCTCCAGAGACAAAGAATGAGGCTTCTAGGCTTGTTCTTTGGGGAAATCTACTCCTGCTTTTCTTTGAAACAACCTGGATATTTTTATTGAATGCATGAGCTGAGTGAAGAAGCAGACAAGCCCATGGAAACCTACTGGCACCTTTGCCAAAATGATGTTCTCCGCGTGCCCAGCGGAGCCCTCTTCCCCTGCTCTCCCTCCTCTCTCTCTCTGATCCTGCTTTTCAGCCAACCACACATAAAAATCTCCGGCATGTGCCAAGTACTACAGATGGGTCCATTGTAGCACACCCTAATGTTCATAGCTGACACCCAGGTGTTACAGTTTGTACTTGCTCGCTAGCCAGACGGTGGCTGTGTGCCAAGGGGAAGGCACAAAGCACTCGGATACTGTGCTGAAAAGCTATATAAGAGACACTTTAAGAGACAGAAGAGCAGGTAAGAGGCTAAGCAAAAGCAAGAGGAGACCTGTCCACCAGCAAACACCTCCCTCTGCTGCACATCCAACCTCCTGTCCCCATAAAGCTCTGATTTATTATTGGATTCTATCCAAGCATCCCTGCTCCCCTGACCTTATCCACTGTCACACCAGCTCGTTTCAAACCTACTGCTGATCTGCAAGTTATTTCAGGTCTGGCTAACAATGAAGCGACTTATTTAAAAGACATGGGCAGAGGGAGAATGGGCTGTCCATTTCTGATGTGCTCATCCCACCTGGGTTATGGACACTGCCTGCACAGGATCTGAATGTGTAAGCAGCAGAGCTCCTGAAATCACACCAACCGTCTGTCTGCATGTGTTTGAGCGGCCTGGAGAGTGTTTATGAGCCCTTCCTATTTAATATCAGTAGCTGGAAAGGGTTAACATCAGTATCCTATTTTCTCTTCCATTTTCCCCTCCCAGGAGTCTACTCCCCTTCCAGCCTAATTTCCTTCAGTTTAATTAATTTTCAGTAATCACAAGTCTAGACACCACAAGCAGCAGCTTCACACCCCAGGTGACACGGTAACGCTCGCCGTGGATGGGCAAAGGGACGCGGTGTGGTTTCATGCACCAGCCCCCCGCACGGAGCCAGAGCTGCCCACATCTCAGCTAAGCCCTTTTTGCAGAGCAAACAATTTTTTGGAGAACAAATGCTTTTAAGGATTCAGGTGCAGAGAGCTTTTCGACCATCTGGCTGGCGGGGGCTCCCCAGCTGTCTGCAGCGGGTGCGTTCGGAGCAGCACGTACGAGCAGGGTCCAACTCTTCGGAGACATGCCAAACCTGCGACACATGTGGGGAGCAACTGTGCAGCGCTGGATCACTCCAGAAAGCCGTGGATCAGTGGTGTGTGGGCTATAAAGCCATGCACCATGCGTATGCTGTGGCCCAGGCAGGGCTTCTGGAGGGTTGGCAGCCCTTGCTGACACAATCAGAGGTGCTGGGCCGACACACGCCTGCTATGTGACCCCATACATTTCTACTCAGGGTAAATCCAGAGGTTCTTGCTTCTTGGATGAGACTTCAGAAAGGAAACAGAGAAAAGGGCAAGAGCAGCTCTGATGGCCCTAAGGAGGTCGCCCTTCATTGACGGTTTGTATTTGCTACCCATGGAAAAGCAAGAAAAATTACTCAGGAAGGCAAGTTAGGAAACAATAGCAATCTCTTGGATATACACAGAGATGGATCACTTGAGACAAGCACAGGAAGAGCAAGACAGGGCCATGGTGTCACTACAGCATGGAGGAGCAAAAGTGAACAAGACATTGTTTCGTTCATTAAAACCTACACCTTTTTCAATGCAGAACTATTCAACAAAAGATTGGATGTGGCAGTTAGTGCCATGGTCTAGTTGACAAGGTGGTGATAAGTCAAGGTTTGAGCCCAATGGTCTCAGAGGTCCTTTTCCTACCTAAATAATTCTGTGATTTATAAATCACCTGAATCACCTCCTAGGGCTGTCACCACCTATTGGTTTTCCATGCATTCATATGGATTATTTTGCATCCCGACAGTCACTGATGGCTCTTGCACTATTCCCCACTCATGAGCACTCATAAGCTCCAGAAAACACTTGGTGCTGTTTGAGGAACTTGCACATATTGGAAATTAATCCCACAGCACATGAGAATGAATTTGGGATCCAAAGAGAGACCTAACACCCACCAGCCCTAGTAGCTGCTGCTTACACAGAGGCTCCGGACCAATTTTTAGCCCTATAAAAAGCACACATTTTAAAACACACAAAATTGGACCAACTGATAGCCAGCCAACTTTTGGTATAATCTCTCTTTCAATCTAACGCCAGTAAAGAAAGAAAAAGAATACTAATGAAGGCGCTTGACAGAAAGGACAGTTAGTTCATGCATGCATTAGTGAACAGCTATGGTGTGTGAAAAAAAACCTTCCTATCCTTTGGTTGCAGAATATCACTGCTAAAATATTTCCCCACCCTCAGCCCAGTCTGAGATTTAGTACTGGTATTTATTGAGCACAGTCCACAGGCCTTTCTTTCCCCGCCCTTCTGAAGATTTCCACCTTCACCAGGACCAAGCAGGATGAAAGCCAACCCTTGCTTGGCCCTCCCTGTAAATCCTGGTCCTTATTAGAGATTACTGCTCCCAAATTGCTGGATTGCAGCAGGGCAATGCTCTGCTGCATCCCCAGCCCTCACAGCTCGTATTTAACTCCCGCAACCTGCGTATTCAGTTTGGGAGCACAAAACCTCCCTCAGAGGGTCACTTCCTCTTCTGACATGAATGACTCCACAGATCTGTTGGTTGGGCACAGACATTCCTATGGAGAGCAAGCAAATATTTCACCCTGTTTGTGGAGACTGAGACAAATGCCCTGGGCTCCATCGAGCTGATCAGCAGCATCCAAGACACTCACAGCACTGTATCATGACCCAGGACAAATAACACCATCCTCATCCACCCCAAAGTCACAGAACAGGTTTGGTTTAGATGGGACATTAAATTAATCTAGTTTCAACTCCCCTGCCATGGAGAGGGACACCTTCCACTAGATCAGGTTGCTTCAAGCCCCACTCAACCTGGCCTTAGACACTTCCAGGGATGGGGCATCCACAGCTTCTCTGGGCAATGTGTCCCAATGCCTCACCTCCTCACAGAGAAGAATTTCTTCCATATATCTAACCTAAATTTTCACCGATGACTCCTTATCCTGTCCTCAAAGTTCCCGATGAAGAGTCCTTTTCTGGCTTCCTTGTAATATTCTCTGGCTTCTGATTATTATGTTGTATTTACTGAAAGGAGACCACCTGACTCCTGAAAGGTTGTGTGTGTGTGCTCCCAGCAAGCGACGCAAAACAAAATAAATTAGATTCACAGGGCAAAGCACATTAAAGTCTATTTGGCTGTAACGAGCTAGATTTACTAATGCACTCAGGATGCCCAAAAAAATTGAGGTTCACTTTTCCAGTCACCTTTCTCCCCTCTCATGCACTCCCCCCACCCCTTCCTTTCAGTAGATTATGTGAGACTCATTACTTTTTATAGCTCTGAACAAAAAACATAATCTTACTGTTTCTTACTAATATTAGGCAATGACATAATGCCATTTGCAGAGGTGTCACTGACTTTTACTGGCTTCTGATGGCAGGCCTCTCCACTTTATATTCTGTTTTATGTAAGCCTCCTCAGAATTTATTGACCACAAAGGATTTCTCAAGTTGCTTAATTATAAAAGGAAGAAGACAGTACAGTGGCTTAGTGAACCAATATAAAAGTCAGCTAAAATGTGTCATTACAGAGAGGGATGGTGGAGGGAGATGGTCAGCAAGAAGCAGTTTCTAGGGTTTGAGCCCAAGAGGCAAAACTTCCTCTCTGAGTTATTCCCCAGCTGGAATGCTGCAGGGTGAGGCTTAGGATGGCTTCCAGCTTGCCCTGTGTTCCATAGGTATGTTGTGCTCACTCAAGTGGGATAGAGACAGAGGCCATGGGCACCTTGAAGCAAAAACAAGGAGGAAACAAGAAAGAAATCCTGCAGGAGACCTTCCAGAGCCACCTCAACACAGGAGAAAGTATCAGATAAAAAACCTGTGTTTGGTCTTGCTGCTTACCCTATCAAACAAGCCAAGTCATGAACTAAACCATTTCCAGAACAAGCCTACTGCTGCAGGAGCTGGCTGGGGATTCCACTCATTCCCAGCAAAAAGAAGGGATAAAATTCCTGAAGCTACTGCTGCCTCCAGATCTGGGCACATGGGGACACTTTGGTTGAGCTCATTCCCTGAAGCTTCTTTGGTGTCTGCTTTGGTGACCCAGTACTGGAAGTGGCTTTTTGTCATCTGCCTCAGCTTCCAAATCCATATTCGTGGGGAGAAAAAAATGTAAAAAGAAACAGGAAGTGAGACACTGGTGAAAAAACAAACCAGCAGCAGTCACTGCCTATTTAGCAAGGGGGGTTTAATGATTTGAGCCAGACTTCCTTGAGCTCAGCGTGTCTACATATTGCACAGCAGCTACTCACTTCACACACTCTTGTCCAAACTCAGAGCAACACTTCCAATGCCATCCTTTCTCCTCAGGATGGGAACGAAGAGATTTCTCAAGGTTACTGTGAGAAAAGCAGCTTACTAAGGAGAGATGCTGGGAAAAAAATTAGTTAACATCACAAATCTGGGTAAAAATAATTAAAATACATGCATGTGCTACAAGAAAGGCCACTGGCTTCTCCGCATGACCTGCAGCAGGAACAGCCCTGATGTGTTGGTACAACACGCATCACAGGGTGACAGGCAGCAACCCCTTCTGAGGCTCCTTATTTCTTAGTTATTTCTAATTTCAAAGTGGTGGAAGAGGCAGCTCAGATTGTTTAAAGATGTTATTTTGGTCTCTCCTACACCGCTTGGTACGCGGCCCGTGACTGTGTCCAAAAGAGGCAGATTTGGCTGGAAAGACTGAATGCTGCTTAGTATTTTCCCTGTTATATTTTCACATCTTGGGGAAAACTGTGGCAGCAAGGGATCTGTACCTAAGCTTTTCTAATTCGTGTGGCCATCACTTACTCGGCACGACACCACAGGTCTCACGTCTCTTGGCAGCGGTACAGGGCTCGCACTTTCATATGGATGAAGTATTTGTGAGCAATTTCTCCAATTTATTAAGCATGAACAGGCTCCTCTTAGCATGGAGCAGATAGAATTTTTTAAAAACATTTCAACAAATCTGCTCCTGTGGGACTGGGACAGAAAGCTTTGCCACGTATGCACATGTGATTTTTTTCTTATGTCGCTCTTCAGCCTCGCGGGTTTTGATGAAACTAAGAATTGGATTTATGGTCTTATGCAGAAGAAGAGTGCACTTCCAGCTCCATGGCTTGGTGGAAAACGGTAATATGGACACATTTCCTTCCCTTACAAGAGGGCTCAACTTGATCCATGGGCTGGGAATATATAAACATGATCTGAGATACAAAGCTCTCCTCTGATGGACTAGAAAACAACGTGGAAATTAAAAGACTAAATAAGGGGTGTCTCCATGACGTTGCTCACAGTAGGAAGGAGAGAACATATGGATCCAGGAAAGCCATTTCACATGTGTGAAAATAGAAATGGCAGCAAGGAACCATCCTCAGAGAGGGGAATTGAAAGAAATGGCTGAAAGGAGGTAAAGACATGAAGCATAAGCAAATCAGACTGAGGAAGTAGGCAAAGAGCAGGATGCAGGAGATGACACAGCTGCAGATCATGCCTTGCAGGTAGAGAACCTGGCTGGAAGGGGAGGAGAGGCTGGCAGCATTTCCCCCAAGCAAAGGGGCTTGATGGCTCCTCATCCACGAGCTCCTAAGGAAACGCTGGTAGGAAAGAAGGACACTTGTCCATTTTATAACTTCACATTGTTTACTACTTTTATGAAATTTTTCAAAATACACACATGACGCTCTGGGAAAGAAGCCAAAGCTGTTTCAAGCTTTGATGCCCCTCTGTGCATGCCATGGGCTGCTGCTCCCCTCCAGAGAGGGGCAACCACAGTGAATTTTTCTGCTTTTCCCTGCAAAAAGGACCCAGAAAAGGGGCCCCAGGCACCCACGCAGAGCAACGTGGGTTTTCATATGTGCACTGATTTCTGCCTCAAAAAGAAGGCTTGTAGTTTTTTCACAACTAGAGTTCACCAGGTATTTTATGATCCAACCGGTTTTTTGTGTCCTGAAAATGAGGCTTCAAACCTTGCTAGTGGGAAGAGTTCAACCTGGATACAAATTGGAGACAAACGGTTTGTTTGGCAAGTCCTAAATATTCTTTTGGCATAAGAATAGAAATTATTTTTAGTTCTGCAAACTATTTTTGTAAATCAAGAAAATGTTGTACCATCACCATTCATTGAAGTTTTAGCCTACAGCCCATGGAGGACAGGGTTTAGACTTGCCATGCCACTCAAAAACCTTATGATAAACTATTTTATGGTAAAAGGATGTCAGAAGGACTTCACACTGGCAAAGAGAGACAATTAATTAATATTACTCTCCATGTAGCTTCCACCTCTTTGAAGCTTTATTCCCAGAGATGGCACTCTGGCTCTCTTGAAAGCATTAACACTGCCTTCAACTGGCTTTGGACCTTAAATATTAAAAAAAAAACAACCCCAAATCACGCCATGTTCTTCCCAACAAGATTCACTGTTAAAAATAGATTAAAGAGAATGAAGAAAACATATAGAAGGGAATAAAGAAAGTGGGAAAGAGACATAGAGTGTAAAAAACCACCAGCTCTAGCCTAACTGAAGACAACCAGAGTCTTGCCATAAACTTAAATATAAACAAGCCTTTGCTCAGAGACCAGAAACCAGCTTTTTCTGCATGAATGGTTTTTGCTGGATGGCACTGTGTGGCTTGTCACAGCCCTGTACCAGGCAGCAGAGTGCACCAGCCTTGTTATGAACCAGCTTTTAGGGACAACCCATGCAATGGAAGCCAGATCTGCTCTGTAATGTGGGTGGGCTTGGGAGATGCTGGTGTTGAGATGAGTTCCTCTCGTTTCTTTCTTTTTTCTTTTTAAGTCTTTATGCACCAAATGTCACTTAGATAGCTAACCTGGAAAGATGAGGGATTTCATCGTTGACTGGCATGATGTAGATGTAAAGTGTCCCTTGGACTGTGCGCTTGCCATCTGTCAGCTGCATGGTAAAACTATCCTCTAGGCTTTCTGTGTCATTATGCATGTACAGCAGCATCAGTCCTACAGGAAAAAGGGGAAAATTAAAATGGAAATCCCGCATTCTCTAAAAACTTAAAACATAGATATAATTTTATTTAAAAAAGAAAGGGGAAAAAAAAAAAAAAAAAGCTCTACAACTCTCTGGAATTCAAGACATCAGTTGTGATCCTTAAACACTACAGATCCAGAAAGCCCATCCTGCTTCCACTGAAAGAAATCCTTGTTGCTGCCAGTGCCCATGTAAGCCCGTACAACCCACGGCTCAAGGCAGCACTCAAACGAGGCGCTGCTCCTCTGTCAGTGTCTCCCCACAGCTGAGCGTTCGGAGGCTTTCCTATTTCTCACCCGTGGTCTCCCACCTTGACTCGCAGCTCGGACCGCTCCCAAGGGGCTAAGACTGTGTTTAGCAGCCCTGGGTGGAGGCTTAATTCTTGCTGTGATTCCTGCAAATGCAAGAGCAGAAGCAGCACAGCAGGGCTCTGGAAGTCATTCCCAGCTAACTTACGGAGCAGAGAGTGAGCCAAGCTCGGCACGCTTTGGAGCAGTCCCCATGGGAAGCCTCGATTGCTAGAGAGATACTGGCAGTATCTTCAGTAAATTTTGGGGGCACTTAAAAGAGATTCATACATGATGTGTTCTTCAACACATCTGCTTTGCAGGGCTAGAGCTCTCCCTAAATTCCCTGGGCACAAACACAGCCCTTGTCGCACAATATCCAACTGCTTCACACTCGGTCAGTTGTCCCGGCTTGCCAAGCCCTCACTGCGGCAGGAAAACACAGGCGGGCACAAGCCAAATTTAACAAGTAACCTGGCAAGTCAGTGGCTGCGGGGAGATCGGAAACAATGCTTCTGCAGGTCTGGTGCCGCTTCCTATCCACGTGCGGCTTTTCAACCCATTTTGGGGCAAGGAAATGGGAAAACCTGGGAACAAGGCGTTCATGAAATCGGCTTAACCAGCAGCGCTTGCAGGTAAATATTGCAGGTAAATACATACAGCGTGTGCTTGAATACACTAAGGGTGGGGGGGGGGGGAGGAAATTTTTTTTTAGTTGAAAGGCTACATGAAAGCCAGACACACTCGGTGCAATAACCGCTGTGGGCAGGGTGCAGTGAGCCGCCGCCCCCGGCAGGGGCCCCCCGCGGCCCGCGCTCCCCGCGCTCCCCGCGCCGCCGGGCCGTGAGGGGCCGGGCCCCGCTGCGCTGTGAGCTGCCGTTCTCTTGGGAAAAACCGGCCCACACCGCCCAATCCCCCCGCTCCCCCAGCACTGCCGAGGCCACTACTAGATTATGT
This sequence comes from Sylvia atricapilla, assembly GCF_009819655.1. Taxonomy (NCBI): domain Eukaryota; kingdom Metazoa; phylum Chordata; class Aves; order Passeriformes; family Sylviidae; genus Sylvia; species Sylvia atricapilla. The sequence goes on along the minus strand of NC_089148.1, from coordinate 26,956,217 downwards.
CTTCAAATGCCACATCTCCGCAGCTTTTAAATGCCTCCAGCGATGGCGGCTCAACCACTGGCCTGGGCAGCAGGGCGACCCTTTCCGTGAGGAAATTTGCCAAAAAATTCAGTCTAAACTTTCTTTGGGGCCGTTTCCTCTTGTCCTGTTTCTTGCTGTCTGGGAGCAGAGAACCCACCTGGTGTGCCCTCCTGTCCGGGAGCTGTGCAGGGCCAGGAGTTCCTCCTGAGTGTCCTTTTCTCCAGGCTGAGCCCCTTTCGCCGCTCCCTCAGCCTCTCCTCATCACTCCTCTGCTCCGGCCCAAAGCGGCACCAAAAGCAGCTGAACGATAAAGGAAAGCTGAAGTGCCGTCACTCACACCTTGCTGGAGCTCAGCTGGAGAAAAAGCAGTGAATCATAGAATCCTAGAAGGGTTTGGGTCGGAAGGAAGTTTAAAGCCCATCACATTTCACCCTCTGTCATGGGCAGGGACACCTTCCACTAGACCACGTTCCTCCAACTCCTGTCCAACTTTGCCTTGAACACTTCCAGGGATGGGTCATCCACAGCTTTTTTGTGCAGGCTGTTCCAGTGCCACACCCCAGTACAGCACATCACCAGCATCTCCACCAGAGAGCCCATGAGCTGGTGCAGTGTGCCCATGGGGATGGCAAAGTCTTCATCATTCAGCATGATTAGTCCTGAAACACTCTGGACACCTTCACCAACATGCTGCAAGGAAAATATCAGAGGAGAGGAAATACAACCAGGCAAATCATCAAGATTTATGGAAAAAAGTTAAACAAGAACTTTTAAAACATAATGATGTGTACGCGGGAGACATTTGGCCAAAAATATACCCCAGCAGACCCTTCTGCTTTTTTGATAGAAATATTCTAACTTCCAGTGGAAGCAAGTGTTTGCCTTTTGTTTTCAAAAATCAGTTTCTGTCTGGAGGCCAGATGCACAGAGAGGGACTCATTCTGCTCCCAAACCTGCTGACCCTGCCCTGCCTTTACTGGGAGGCATGAGGGGATCCTAAAAGGGAAGAACAGATCCCGTGGTTGCTCTCTGCACATGCCCTGCCACACTGGGTACAGGGCAGCAAAGTCTACAGGTGCTCCCAGATTTGCTTTCTCTCCCTTCACCCGGGGACTGCCACATACCATCGCTAATGAAACCTCCGTTTACATTACTCGGTCCTTTCCCACTCGCAGCATATGCTCACTGGAAAAAAAAAACAAAACTAAAAAAAAAAAAATAAATTACTGCTGGTAGCCCCACTGCAGGATCTTTTTTTTTGCACTTCAAAGTAGTCTATAATGTACGATGGAGCGCCAACGCTTTCATTGACATATAGCTTGTTCACTTGGATGTCATGAGAGAGCAAACGAGTGAATCTAAACAGCGCAGCGAGCTAGTTAGATGGCTAATCTGGTGGGTTGCTTTGATTTCATAAATAAATTAGTTTAGTCTTCTGAACAGGGAGAGAAACACAAACCAGTGATCTCAGCAGCACTGCTGCCCTTCATTACCAAGAGGGCCTTGCTCAATTAGAAATGCCATTTGTTTTGATTATGAGGTTTTATGTGAGTAGAACCAAATTTTACCCTAATACACTGAATAAGGACTTGTATAAAGAACCACAGCCAGAGCTGTTTTCCAGCTGAAATACTGGACACAGGCTGAATGTTAAGGGATGCAGGTAAGGGACTGAGGGCTGGGGGTGCAGACCAGCACCCCCAAGGGTGTCCTGTGTTCGGGCTGTGTTAGCAATAATTGCTGCCAGCTCACCACTGACAGCGTACCAGACACCAGCATGAGTTTTTCTTGGGAATGAACCACAGGATTTTTTTTTTCTCCCTCCCTTCTGGATGGAAATAGCTCATTAAATATTTAATTTTTCAATTAAAGAGTCACTTTGAAAAAACAAAAGTTAATATTCATCCTTTTAACATGTGGTGGGTTCAGAGCAGCCATGCTCTTCACACACATCACAACCAGAGCTCAGACATGAGCAGAAACTGTTTGAAATGCATCTGAACTGCATGATGCACAAAAAGAAAAAAAAAAAGAGAGAAAGGAATACTTCAATCAAAATAAATTCAAATCTCACAAAACTTGAACAAAAAAGTAGTGGGTAAAATAGTAATTTCTTTTTAGAAGTGTTTAAAATGGAGTACTTCAATTGTTGTTTGAAATCATATTCCAACTAAAAGCTTCATAAAATAATTGGGCAAGATGGCAAATGAAGTCTTTAGATTCCACAGAAACATTTTTGCCATTGAATTTGGTTGGCAAGAGATTGGCAAAAGATTTTCAGTTTGATTTTACAAAAAGTCCTTCAAATTTTTGCTGCTGGGGCACAGCCCATTTGCTCTATTGTAGAAGGACAAGGTAGTGATTAGCTCAGTGTTCTGAAATTTCGATTTCAATGCACCATTCCTGAGCCAGCTCACACAAATCTTTAACCTCTTCGCAGCCTACTTCTTTTTCTGTGGCTGGAGGTGGTGACACATCTCTTCCTACAACCTTTTAGGAGGACAAATGAAGACTGGTGCAGAGGTGACAGACCACACAGCCCTGTGCCCTTTTTTGTGATCCCAACCTTATGGAACTAGAAGTACCAAATGAAACCACTCTATGAGCAGGTTAGAACTCCAGAGTTTTGCTGCACATTTTCTGTAGAACCAGGTTATAGATGCACAAGCAGCAGACCCTTCCACCCGTGTGAGTCGTTTCCTTGGGTCATAACATTCCTATTTATGGAACCTATTTTAGCACTTCTTTAAAAATTGCCTACAATTAATGCAGCTAAAATTGCGTGTTCAGCAGGAGGGAAAGCTGTGCCTCGACACAGCTTGGGAGAACTACAGCCAGCTGAAAGAAATATAATCTCACCTTGAACTTTATGTAAAACAAAGACACTTCTAGTGATGGAAAAAATTCATTGGAAAAAGCTGATGTGAGTGGCAGAGAGATAGGTGGGCTTGTTAGCAGAGACAAGTGTGCTTTGAAGCACTGTAGATTTTTAAGACCTATCAGCTAAGACAGCCAGACCCATGCAGTGTCATAAATAAAGAATTTCTTCCAATCATTGCTCTGTTGAGCCTGCTAACTTGTATTTCACAATGGCATTTCTTCAAGTAAAACCTACATAACTCTGTGTCACTCCTGTACTAATCTGGGGAGAGTTGTTCCAACTTCAAAACACAATGGAATTTCATGTTCATTTGGAGTACAACACAGTGGAAGAGGAGGTACCTAGGCCATATAATCTCACTGTAATGAAATGTGACTGAGGGTCAGTAAACTGGGCAAATATGGCTCAGAGTTACAGAGAATTTGGCTGAAGTTTAGGACTCAGCAGAGTTTTCTTACATGGACAGTTGTATGGAGGGAGCAGTTTGAAGCATTCTTTGTCAAGAGTCATCTCTGCTGAAGTCAGAATTCCCTGGCAACACTTCTGCTCCAAATACAGATTGGGTTTTGGGAATATGCTCCCAAAATTTTGTCACAGATGACTGAAAGAGTGGGACAAAGAAATGATCATGCTCTTTGTAATCACAGACACTTGTCCTCAAAATAATCTGGAAACAACACTTGCATGGGTACAGCAGAGAAAAAAAACTGCCAAATTTGTTGTTGTTGTTATGTAGATAGCAGTAGTAGCAAGGTGGCTGGGACAGAGGGGAATGCCAGAGCGGGAAGCTCTGTACAGGAACAGAGCAGATACTCTGGCCTCACACCTACAAGTTTTCTTTGTCTCCTCCTCCAGCCTGAGCCATTGCTGTTCAGGTCCCTGTGGCTTCCTCCGGCCCTGTTGTGGCAGATGAGGCATAAAAGGCCCCTAGAGGGGGGGATGGATACACAAGCGCTTATTTTGTGCAACAAATCAAGGGAAACAGTTGAAATTTTGATCATAAGACAATGAACATTTGGTAATGTCCTTGACTAAACTATAGATTTTATACTTAAAAAAATCCTCTGCCAAATCAATTTAAAGAAAAAAGTCGGGAATTTCTGGCTCCTGTCCTCTTGTTCAAGGACAACTCCAGTTGTCCTTGTGATAAATACAAATAAACTGCTACAGAAATAACATCAGGCTTAAAAATTCTCAGTCAAATTCCTCGGTACGCTGCAGCAAGGTCGAATCCACGGGGGTAACATATTTTCATTACCTCTTTTGCTGGTGGCCTCTGTTGCTGCAAAGCACTCCAGCATTCTTCCCAATGTCGAGCGCTGGCGTTTCAAAGGACACGGCTTGTTCGGGACCAAAATACACGGCAGTTGTTGCCCTTTCCATTTAGGCCTTAAGCCCTGAATCAACGGTAAGAATCCTGGACATGGGAAAATACAGTGCTGACAAATACGTAATTCAATTAAATGGGCTGGCATTGTTGAAGCAATAGCCCTTTCCTCTGATCCATCTCTTTCAGAGCTCTGTGTCTTAATATTATGGCCTACTTGAAACACTCGAGCTCATGAATGGATTAAAGAGGGTTTCATTTGTTTTATTTATTGTTTTACTGCTTTGCTTGGCTTTTTGCAAACAGGGGAGGCACAGGCCTCATTTAGAATTCACTGTAACATGCACATTCTTCCCTCCTCTGTCGAGAGGAGAAGGGAGAAAGAAAACAACCACAAAAAGATCGCAACTGTTTGTAAAGTACCAAAACTCTTGGGTAATTCATCATCAACGCTGACTGATTAACAAAAGTGGCTTTAGAGCACAATCATTTCAAAACATGGATAGCATATACATTTGCTGCCACAATAATTTGACAGATTTTAAAAGGGGGAAGAATTTTACCCAATTATTTAAGTTACATTAGATTCTTGAATATTTGCCTTTTTAATTTCAGTCTTTGATTTTAAAGAGCAAATCCTTTTACTCTCCCAAATGTGATCTCAGTATTGTAGTATCTCACTGTGATAGCTGTCTATCCCTTGAAATGCGTTGATGTTGCATTACATCAACAAGGACTCAAGCTTCCATTTATCTTCAAAAATTTCACAATCCGCTGCAGTATATTCTCAGTTGCAATTTTTGCTTTCAAGTTTGGCCACCATGTGCATAGCATTAATTTCTCTGTTCACATGTAATTCATTCAGGGACTTACACCAGCTGAGAACCACATATGGAGGCCCAGATTTACAGAGCTTTTATTTTGTGCCATGGAAGCCTACAAGAAACAATTTTCTATTTGAATATTGAGTGTTTACAGAGGTCTTGTTGTTCACTAGAGACAGGGGATTATGAAATCATATTCTGCAAGAATCCTATCCAAAAAACCTGACCATAACATTTATTAACTCCTCTTTGTTCAAGTGCTCACAGGGTTCTTACAGGGTGATTGAACATTGCTTCTCCTCTCTCAGAGGTTGTTTCTGTTATTGTTATTTACCACTTTTTAAAAATGGTTGGTCGAGTTTCAGCCAGTTTCTGTTGTGTCTGACATTGCAACTTAAAATGACCAAGACATGGCAGCAGAGACTGGAGAGGAGTGGGGGATGTAGGTCTCAAGCAGACCTGCACATGTGCTCTAAAGCTCAGCACAGTTTTACAGTCAGAAAATTGTATGAGAGGTATTTGCACCATACAACTGCCCAGCGCTGGTGTCTGTACCAGGCAATGTTTTGTTTTGAGAATACACTCCTGTTCTATCACATTTGGGTAAGCTCCAAATGTAGATCTCTAAGACCCTTTTGTGGTGCTCATTTAAGTCTTGTTTTGAGACAATAATGACACATATTGAATGACTAATGTCCCACATAATTAATCCTGTAGCTCCTTATTTATCAAAATTTCAAGGGGAATGGAGCATTTTGATGGAAAATGAGAAATCAGCAGTTAAACCTAACACAGAGAAAATCCTGGAGAGATGCTTCAGTGCTCAGGCTACCTGAAAGACCTGGAGGAGTCCCTGGGTACTCCTGGTTGTTTGGGAGGGGAGCTGAGGTGGAAGTTAAGCATCCCCGACATTCCACAGGCCTCTCCCCCTGTCCTCTGAGGTCAGCCTTTCCTGATTGCTGCTAGAGGGAGTAGAGCTGGGTGGACACAAGCTCTGGTCTGGAAAGCCCTGCCAGCCTCCCTGGCAAAGGACAGAAAGTGTAAATTGATTTTAATTAGGGATCACTCATGTGGCCTCTGAAGTATCAGTTTAAATCAAACATTAGCAACTGTCAATTTCTTCTTTCACCCAAGACCCAAATCCTGTAAACACAAGGACCGTAACAAATCCCTGAAGCAGGCTTTAGTGCACATATATGGAAAACATACTAAACTATAAATACTCTATACCATATGGCAGTGAGATTATCTAATTTCACTTCATAACTGGTGATAAAATGACCAATCAACTGACGTGCAGAATGAAATGCCAAGCCAAGGATTCAGATACCCTTAAGATGGCTCTGAGGTTTCGTTGTATCCCACTGTATCCCACTGCATCCCTAAAAGGAAGCACGTACCTGTTTCACTGACATGAGTGTGGACACTGCAGGAATATGTGCAAGGCTGGGTTCTGCCTTCAGAGCCAGAGTTTGTCCTCATTTCTCTGCAGCTGAATTTAGGATGGGGAAGCTGGATTGGAAGGACACCAGCAGTGCCAGAGGAGGAATTTTGAACTCTCCATTTGTTTATTTATCTGAAGGAAGCATTTGGGGCAGGTAACACTCATTCCTCAGCTTTTGCTTAGCTGAGAGGCTCATAATTAAGACTTACAAACTTTACTGCAATACAGAAAAACAACAGTGTGCACAATATTTACTAACAACAGAACTTCATTGTGTACATCTTCCTACCACACCTTCATAGATTTTTTTTTTTTCCTCACTATGAAGAACATTTAATCATTGCACAGGCCACAGCTCTACTGTTCTGCTCCCCACAACTGCACAGGGCTCTTACTCCAGCAGTGAGGTATCAGTTCTCAGAAATAAAAGGTCAACACTCTGAAGACCAAGTTCAGAGTTACTGATATATTCCTGGGTTAGAAGGAAAGAGGTATCATCATTTGCTGAATTCATGGTGTCAAAGAGAGGAACTATCTGGGATCTATGGAAGGTGGTCTCTAATAGAATTCACAAAGTGATCTGCAATGATTCCTGAACGTTCATATGTTTGGAGAGAACATAGTGGGTATAACCTTTTAGGCACTGGAAATTAGATGAATTTTGGAGTAATGCAAGAGGTTTAAACCACACCAAGCTTTAAAAAATAGGCTAAATTTGAAATCAGTTTGTTTCGAAGTTAAACCACCAATGTCATCAGCTCATACTTTGTGGGGGCTTAGCCCCAGAAGCAGAAAGATCCATCAGTCCACAGATTCATTTCCCAGGAGAGTGGTGGAAAATGGCTTTGTTGGCTCATTTAAAATTAGCTTGGGTACAGCAGTTATGAATATACTGTGCAGAAAATTGTGCACTGAATTATAAGCAAATAGGTTGCTATGATTTGATGCTATTTTAATAGCTGGTGATTAACCAAATGAATGCTATTTGGTCTGGCCTGATTTGCCAAATGGTTCCTCTCTTCTACCATCCAGCCAGCTGTTAAGTAGTGCCCCATACAACCAGGCACTATTACCATATTACACTCTAATAAATATTTTTTAGAGGAATAGTAGCATTTTGTAGGATATATACCTATCAATTCCATCTTCTTGAGCCAGCTGGGGGAAGAGCACTTTCTAGCAAGCTGTACTCAGGGTTTGCCTTTGATGTGAAGTTAAGATCCTTGAGGTCTTCTTCAAAAACACTGAGATATTTCAATCTGATCCATGCTTAATGGTCCTCATTCACCCCAAAAGCACCTGGTGAGACAAATCTACATTGATATGGCTCTAGTGTGGACAAACCTCTTCCTTGCCTCGCTTACCAACAATGTGCCATCTGACAAAGCCAAGAGCTTGCCCATACTCCCAAAGCATCTTGGTTTTCTATGCAGTAGTTTTCAGCTGGAGGACTGCTGAGTGTTTGGGGATTTTTATTACTAAATTATTGGAAACTGAGCACCTACAAAGAACAATGTGCTGCTGATGTTTAGCTAGAAGCAAAAAAGGAATTTCTGGTTTGTTGTCCAGTCCTAAAGAGGTTTATTTTGTGTCCACCATCAGTGTAGATAGAGATCCTTTCCCAGACACCTCCATAGTTGCTGCAGTGATTTCCCTGGTAGGTTCATCATTGCTCTCCAGTGGAGTTTGCTCCAAGATGATGGATGTGAGAGCTGCCAGGTGTCAGAGCAGCTGGGGTGAATGAGCTTAGCAAAGATGGGGCTGCCCAGCCCAGCAACAAAGCTTCTGCATTTCCATAACAGCAGCTACAACAGAGCTCATCCTGCCTTGTATTAACAAACTGGGGAGATGTGTTTGTGAAACCACTTGATAATTTTATGGCTAAATCTTGTTTTATCTATATTACTTGGACTTCTGCCTTTTCGTTATTTTTTAACATGGGTTATTTTTATGAGAGAACAGTAATTGGCACCTCAGTGCTGACAGAAGTATGTCTCAGGTGTCCAGGGCCAATGCCTCGTTGTGTCCCCTCAGGGTGCATTAATTAGCACTGCTGCACTGGCTCCTGTTGCTGCCCAGTTCTAGCTAATGCCAGAGGTTAAACTGTCCCCTGCCTGTGTCACCAATTTAGACTCAGAATAGCTCTTCATATGCACAATGCACATTAGTATTGCTCTAATCAGGGTGCTTATACTGAACAAATAAATTTTTGAGTGATATTTCAAAGGTTTGCATTTGTTCCAGCATTAGTTTTCTTTTACTTGACTATTTTTTAACTAGTCATTTACTCCTCACCATACCTCCACAAAAAAAAAAAAACCATCCCAAAAATTAACATTTAATGCAAAAATTTCTACTTCCTTGAAAAATTAATTTTAAAAGAAGAAGATGTTTAAGAGAGTTTCTTAATCAGTAATTTTCATATTCATTGTTAAATTTCTCCTAGTCCTTTACAAATTACTCAGACCTTGTGTAAATAGTGCCTTAGCATGTATATTGTTCTGTGCAGACAGTTGGGCAAATTCTTGTGTACCTTAAAAAAAAAAAGTCCGGGTTAAAATGCTTTGCTGAATTGCACAAAACAGGAGAATAATTTTCATCTCTTTTATATGAAAGATGAAGTGGGGTTGTGGAAGGTTTAATGTTGATGTTATCAGAAGACTCCCCAAACTGTAGTTTCTTCCAGGGTTTCTGTCAGTGCCAAACACAGGTCCCAGGCACCAAGCACAACCGAAGGGAAGGGAGAGGACATACAGGAGAGGACATACTTTTTTTTGGGACTGAATGGCAGAGGCAGTGGTCAGTACCACCTTCTTCTCCTCTTGCAGGCAGGCAGTGCTTCTTTCTCCCCCAGACAAGCCCCGTTCCTGCCTTAGAGAAATTTGCATTTCATTGCTCTGTTACACGATACTGTGTTGTGTGGCTGCACAAAGAGAGGCTTTGTCTCCTCACCGAAGGCAGGGAAATAACCAGCTATTGAAACTGGAAAGGAAAGGAATAACGTGATGAAATGCCATGTTGCTGGAATGCTTCTGCTCAGGAGTGTGCGGGCACAGATGGAGCAGAGCCTTGTCACCAGTGACCTTGTTCGCTCTTCCGCACCAGTTGCATTTTTCCAAGTTACTTACTCCTACTGCAGCTCCGGACCTTCCCTTCTCTGCGGTATTGCAACTTGCCAGCGCTCATCTCTGAAAGGGAAGCCTTGAGCAAATCATTTAAGAGGAAACAAAACATATCACAGAGGAAAATTATAGCATGTTGATGTGCCAAATCAAGTTATCTCTGTGTTGTGGCAGCGTGATTGTATCACCTGCCCTGCAATGACTGGCAACTTCACCTGTCTTGTCACTGCAGACAGATGCTTCAGTGCCACCAAACTACAATATTGAATCACCTGGTTCTCTCCAGCAGTAAAATTAGCCATTCATACAGGATTTTTTAAATGTCATCTTTCTGAGACATTTGGATTTGTTAACTATTTCATAATTTTTAAATCATTAACTACAGTAAACACAAATCCAAATGACAAAACAGATCATAAGACAGACTTTTGGGAGTTTATTGACATCTCTCAAAACCTCAGACACAGCATCTGAGGAAGCTGTTGTGACCTGCACTGGCAGAAGAGACACAGTGAATGAGCTGACCAAGGTGTGAGAGCACTGAGGAACTCAGAATGTATTTTCTGCTCATTAGCCTGTACTGTTGCTTATGCAGCCTCGACATTATCTGTGTTGACATTTGCAACCTCACCTGACTCACACCTGTCCAACGTTCAGTGCTTGCATGGATAAATCCTTTTGGTCCATTTCTGTTCTCCTGTATGTCCTCTCCCTTCCCTTCGATTGTGCTTGGTTCCTGGGATCTGTTTGGCACTGACAGCAAGCCTGGATGATATTTCTCCCCATTGGGTTGCAGCAGGGGAAGGGTGAGATGCCATCACAGAGGGGTTTGTGACAAGTCCTCAGTTATGAGCACACCAGCAGAGGAAGTGGCTGCAGCCCGTGACCCCATCAGCTCTGGCACGCTCCAGTGCTACTGAGCCACCATTCATAATCACCTGTGCTCACCAGGGCACTTCCAGGGCTGCTCTACATCCCTGCACTGTGCCTCACCTCTGGCAGGTAGCAATGAATACAAATAGCTCTGAATACACGGACTGAGCAGGAGAGCATCTGCACAGGGAGCTCAGCACTCAGCCCCCTGCGCCCTGCCCAGCGAGGCAGGAGACACAACGTGTCACACCAAGTCCCCAGTATGCCTCATTTTTGCTCCAAGAGCCTCTTTACAAGTCAGATTAAAAAGCATCAAGATAGGAGAATTATTCTCTAACATCAAGCCCTTTCTTAACCAGGTAAACTACTTCAGCCTGCAGCATAATCAGAGGCCATGGGATCACACAAATGGTAATTAACTTGCTGAAGTAGGTCAGGACTGTGTGCATTGCAGTGCAGGGGTACTCTGGCTTTAATGATTTCAAATATTTTGAGAAGCAAACCGAAAACACTTAGTCAAATTAAGTGTTTTCTTTAAGCTGTCAGCATTGCAAGCACTGCCAAGATGAACAGGATACATTGGATTAGATGCAGTCTATATGCTTCAAATCCTAATGGCAAGGGATCCAAAATGTAAAGTAGTGCACAAAGGCAAAGCAAATATTATATATTGTCTGTAAAGCAGCAGATCTCAGTTTACTGATTAACCAGATAGTTTGAAAATAGCATGACTCATCTCCAGAGAAGCTGAGCATTGCTGCTGGCTCCTGTGCAACCCAGCTTGTGACAGGGTGACAGTCTCTGCCTGCTAAATGTTGGTCTTACTACAGGACCAACAGCACGATTTTGGCTCTCCCAGGGTAAATCCTGTCACTGCAGTCTGGCCTGAAACAATTCAGGCATAACTACAAATTTAAAAATTACATACAGGTAGTAATTTAGGTTAAATTTGAAGGTGAAATCTTGTTACACAAGGTGCCCTCATGAGGCTTGAACCACGGGTTATCAACAGGCAGGGATGCAGCATTCAGGTTACAAACTGGGAGAGAAGTAAGAGGTGGGAGAGGTGGATGAAGACCTTCATAAAAACAGCAGTCTGCCTCTGCACCCATCCCTTTGTCAGAGGCAGTGCAGAGGTGTCTGCAGGGGACATGCCTGAGGAAGGAGCAGAGAGCACCAGCCCAGAAATCACACTCAGGTGAACACACAAAGTGATTCAGAGCTGGAAACAGAGTTAGAACTTGGTGCCTTGTGGGTAGTTCATTGCTGTGGGAGGGATAATCCCAACAGAGGGAAGGGAGCACTCAGAGCTCAGAGCTGCTCAGAATACTTTTCCTCTACTGGATGGAAACCATCCTTTAAATGCTGGCCTGAATTTTCACATGGTGGTTTCAATCTGTTTGGGTTTTTTTGCCAATATTCCCTATTAGCATGAATAATTTAGGTTTTATTTACCCCCTATGTTTATTCCCTCGAGATACTTGGGGGTAACTTATCTCCATCACAGACTTTGTTTTGTGGAGCTCAATAAGCCAAACTCCTCATCATCTCTGAGGACAGACCCTCCATTCTTCTAATGATGCAGTTATTTTATCTCTGTGCTTGTTTTGACTTACTTTGTCTTTCTGGGTATTCTTGCACATTTTTTACAATGAGGTTGGCTAGAGAAACCTGGCACAGGTTGCCCGGAGAAACTGCCCCATCTCTGGCAGTGTTCAAGGCCAGGTTAGATGGGGGTCTGGGCAACCTGGGCTAGTGGAAGGTGTCCCTGCTCATTGCAGGGGTGTTGGACTGGATGAACTTTAAAGGTCCCTTCCAACTCAAACTATTCTGTGACTTAATGTCCACATGTCTGCCCAGTACTCTGCAACAGGTAGGACTTAATTCATACTGGAAATTCATGATTGATTTGAGATAAGAGCACTAAGAACCTCAGAGTTAAGGCTTAAGGGTCTCCAGGTTGCCTTTCTTACTCCATTCCTCATCCACTAGCTCCTAAAATAAAGCAGAAAAAACCTGGCCAATGTCTTGGAAGATGAGTCTATGGCAAAATCAGGAATAAATCCCAAATAAGCCATTTACTTCAGCCATATGAACACAAATATCAAACAAGAGTATCTAAAACATCAACAAATTATGATAAGTAGCTAAAACACAGAAGTTGTCATCACCATGTCTGGACAGAATTTTGACAAGTCCTCAGATAAATCTTCTCCATCTCCCTTTTCCACGATATGTTGGTATTTTGAACAGAAATTCTCAAGTCAAAAGATACATCAATTTTTAGTTCTAGGAAAAAAAAAGAAAAAAAAAAATAAAAAAAAACCCACACCAAACTAGACATACAAAGCAGTTGCTTTTTGCTAAAGCTTTTTTACATGAAAGTGTATTCTCTCATCACAAAGTTGGTTCAAAATTTTCTAAACAGCTCTAAACAGTAGCGGTAAAAATGGTTCCCAGTGGAGATAAACTACAGGTGCATGTTACATCTGTTCATCTGGCAGTGTACAAATCCTTTAAAAATAATAAAAATCTTTTGTTTAGTTGGGGAGGGCCACCAAGTATTAGAGAGAGATCAGCTTCAAAGTTCAGCTTTAAAAATGTATTCTAGTAAAATGAGGAGTACCAGTTATGTAAGAAGAGATGTTTGTATGTAGGATTCAATTCTATAAACTCAACAGGTCTCAGTGCTGCACCAAAAGTGGCTTTTTGTCATGTCCCAAATCAACTCCATCTCCAAGAAAATAATAATAAAAATAGCTCTAAAGAAAGCAAAAGGGTCTCATCGGATAGATTTTAGAGGATCCAAAATGGAGAGACCCAACTTCCAGAAATGCTCACTGCAGCTGATTTCAAGGTAGATTTATGTTATTTAACAGCAATTAGGAGGCATCCAATTATAGAAGACCTGGCAATAGGAGGGGTATTCGGAGGGAAATACAACACTGGCAGTGATGAAAAAGTCCACTCTGCCTACAAGATGAGCAATGGCTGATGGGAGAAAGAGCAAACAGCAAGGAAAATGTTTTCCTGTCTTAGAAGATGAGGCCACTGAAGGTGGGGGGGAAAAACAGGTGGAGAAGGAGAGAGGCAGGCATTTAATTTGAAAAAAAGATCGGTATGTTGAAATAGAGCTCTTTACGCCAGTGACTTGAGCAATGATCTAAGTTTGATAATAAATTTGATATCTGAGTAGCAGATATCTGATATCTGAGTAGCCAATGTTTGATATCTGATAGCAGAGTAGTCCTGAGTAGTTGCTGTGGTAGAGAACTGAATGATCAAAGATCTGTGTATGGAGACATCTCCTAATACATCTCCAGAATACCAACAAACAAGTTATTCCTTTTTTCCTCCTTCGTATAATGAATGCATTTTACAAGACAATTGTCTTTTAATGATCTTTCATTTCTCCAAGCGTGCATGAGAAGAAAAGCAGGGAGAAACTCATGTTCCCCTGTGTATTCTAGTATGAAGTAAAGCCAATTTCTTGCAGAGCAAAGAAATTGCCCAGAAAAATACAATATTTAAATTGTGGCAACACTTAAGAAGGATAATTGGACAACCTGAGTTGAAAGAACTTATTCCAGGTAATTCAGTGCAGCAGAGGGCTCTAGAGTGCAGCACCAGAAATCTAAATGGTTTGAAGTCACTCCACAAAGCAGACTATTTAGTATTTATTTAGAACATTTGTGCCATAAGTGGTGGCATTATGTTGTGTGTGCAAGTCCAGCGAAATCAAGGTGAGCAAATGCAACCACCTGACTCCCAGACAGGAGCACTTCTGCTACACAAACTCCTGAGTTAAAAGTCTGAGACTAAAAGAATACTAACTATGTTTTTGAATTACTGTGAAACTACTAAATGCTGTGTTTGTAGTAATGATCAAGGGAGAAACAGGATTAAGATTTAAAAAGAGCAGCTTGTATTCTGGTTTTCCATTATAAATGGGTGCCAAAAGTCACAGCTGAAATTAAGACAATCTCTCATTGAACTTACTTTAATAAATTTTTAAAAATAATATTAAAGCAGTAACTTTAGGCTAAACTTTTCTAGAAAGACCAGTTATTTAATAGGATGATATGACCTAAAATACTGGTATTTGAAGGGATGAAAATCAGCTTTTGACAACCATAGCTGCTTCTGCAGCTGCAGGGAGAACATTTTCTTCATGTCAATTTATATTTCATTTCCTTCAGCTCAATAGCTGATTCATTCCAGTTCAGACACTGATGAGGAGTTGAGAGGCAGGAATGTTTATTTTCTCTCTTGCAAATGATGAGAGCAGACCAGCACTAAAGCACGATCCACTACATCTAAATCCTCCAGGGACAAATGGTGGAAAAAACATCAGATTGATTAACTCAGGGCATTTTTTCCTTTGTCAATAATTTATCAAGTTTTGAAAAATAAGATATTTACCTTTATTTTCTGATACATCCAGCAAACTTCACACAGTCTGAGCTAGAAAATAAAATGCTTTCATAAAGCATGTGTTCATGATTTTGCTTGAATTATGATTTTCATCCGAAGCACTCTGACATGAATCACAAATTAAAGACATCATCACTTTAACTGCAAAAGCAAATCCTGAGATGATGCAGGGCAGACAGGGACATGTGGAGGTCCTGATGACAATGGGGAAGGAACAGAAGCTCTCTAGCTTTCACAGGTACCAGTGATTTAAGTTACACCCCTTTGCTCAGTGCTCTTTGGTTGAGCTGCAGTTTGAGACTTTCAGAGCAGAGTATGAGATGATTTATTAAAAGGAATCTTTTGCCTCCCAGTATCTTCTCTACAGACTTAGACAGCTTCTTAATATGTATTAAGTCATACTATTATGTGTAAATGCAGTGCTTTGCCCACCTGTTTCTCACAAACGGGTACCAAATGTGCTGTCCTGCTGGTGAAAACTGAGACTGAACCTCTCCCAAGCAACACAACTCTGTGCTACAAAAGCAGAACAAGTTTTAAAAGACACTTTTTAAGTCAAAACTGAGACACCTGACAATTTGAGCTATTTTTGGTTCAATTAGTTCTTATAAGTAAGCATGGGGAAAAAAAAAGCAAACAGAAAATGAGGGTTCAAATATTGCCAGTAAGATGAGAAGTCCATCCTAACAGTTGGCACATAGGAGAAATATCTCCAGATTGGAAAATTGATGCACCATGACTCATGTCTTCTGTGTCACCCCTCGAATCAGTGCCTGGGGGGCCACATTCGTCAGCTCCATGTGACACTTTTCAGCTTCCACTGCAGGGAGATGCTCAGGGTGATCCTGCCTGATCCTTCCTGCACACACCCATCCCTGCCTGCAATCCCTGCTGCAGCTCTGGGGCTCGTCCATGGAATATGGACAGCACAGGAAGGGAAGATGAGGGACAGTTTATTTCAAGATGTATGTGAAAATTGAACAGAAATACTTATCTTTAGAGTCTAGCAACAAGCTTCCCCCTCCCCACCAGAGCAGTGTGGGACCTGAGGTACAAACAAGTCATCTCCACTGGTGCCCCTAAGGAGACACCATATTTAGAGTCATTTATACTCACAGCTTTATTTGATTAGCACGGTCAATCGATCAGTACCTGTTTGTATCTCTGTGGAGTACAAAAGCCTGTCAGGAAGTAGACAGCACACTCATTTCACATTATGAAACACGCTCACCTGTGGTTTCTAGTCAGGCTCAATTTTATTTCCAGTCAAGTTGAATTTTATTACACGATCTTTTTTTTCTTATCAGCCAAGATAAAGATCCTGTATTGTCAAGCGAGAGTCAATTTTCCAGAGAGAATGCAAATTTTTCATTACATTTTCAAGTTTCATGGATAGCTAAAATCTAAATAGTTCAGCAAAAGACCGCAACATTTGGGCAAAGTATTTCATGGGACTTAAAACTTAGGTGTTGAATGCTTATGTTGTTGTTTACAACAGTCCATCTGGTCAGTCCATGGTCATCATGGAACACCATGGCTGTGCACTCCCACCAGGGAAAGAAAAACCTCATTAGGAAATCAGTGGAGATGCAGCCTCACCAAATGCCAGAACCCACAGAAAAGAATGTGAACATAAACCATCCACAAAAAACATACTCAAAAGAAAAATGTTTCTATTGCCACCAAACCCCTGTTTTATATTCCTGGTCTAAAATAGATTTTTGCATGAGCTGGAATTGTGCCCTACCACACTCCCCATTCCCTGAGTCCCCAGGTGGCACACTGGAGCAGGGACCACTTTGCAATCCTACAAATAATATTCTAGTTATAAATAGCATTAATTAAAGAATCAGAGTCATGGCATGCAACCAGGCATCACTGATTACTCTGGTCCTGCATGGTCTGCTCAGAGCAAAAACTCCCCTGAATAATCCAGACTTCAAATACAACCTCTCTGAAGAGGTGCATTGAAAAAATCCCAGCAAGATGACAGGATTTATGGGAATAACAGCAGACATTTCTCTGCATGCAGATAATTCAATATGCAGATAATTAAAAAGTCTGTACTTGAAGAAAATAATGAGGAATGGCATCCCCCCCATTTTGTCTACATTCTGACTCCCAGTCCTGCAAAGGCTTAGACTGATGGTTCACTTCTATAAGTGAAGCTTTTCAAATTGCTGTGTTCTACCCCAAATCCTGCAGGCAGCCATTCCTGCTGGCAGATTTCCAGCAGCCCCCATGAAGGGAAGGGTCTGGGCTTTACCACTGACTGGTCACCAGCTGAAGCCTCGACCATATGAATGGGGGCCCCTGTGACATCCTTATTAACACAAATGATTTTTATTCTGCATGCCTGGGTAAGCCATGGGCACATGCCTGCAAGATCAAGGTCTCAGTCATTAATAACTTGGGCAATTGCTTCACCTAAAGCCACACTCTGTCTGCACAGAAATCTTTCCGGGAATCTGGTAAAAAGATTGATGAAAATTAAACATCTACTTAGTGAAGCTGAAGTAACCAATATATGATTAATACTTTCCAATTATATTTCAGTACAGTACATTGCTGAGTTTGTTATTACCTGCACTCTTAACACTCCATCTGCAGTGTTAAATCCATCTGTTGCTGAAAATATGACTATATCTTCAAGGGTTTCTGAATCATCACGCTGGTACCTTTTAACATAATTATAATGAAGAGCGATATTCATTATCCAGCGGAAATTAGAAACCTATAAATATGAGGGGAGGGGAGCAAGGGAAGAGCTGAGGTCCAGCATTGCCCACTATCTCAATTGATCATGTTGGCTTCTCTTACTTGAAGTATTGCTCTGGGCTCTGGATTTAGCACCACCAGTCCCACTGTTTTCACTGGTGTGTTGTTAACACTTCTCATGCAGACCTGGTCCCTCAGCTTTATTCTGTCAGGTGGAGGTGGGCAAGAGAAGTGGCTTCATGGCTGGCATCCACATCAGGGTGTGAAGACAGCACAGACTTAAGGGTGTGTCCCATGGCCAAAAGCTTCTGGTGAGGCAGGATGTCAAACCTTGGGAATTGCTCACCTGTCTGAGGAGGAATGGCTGTGCTAGACCAGGTGTCCTTGGCACTGTGTTGTCACCTGCTGAAATGGCAAGAGAAATATTCTGGTCATTTCTACCTTTAAGAAGGACCTAAAGCAGAGGGTGCTATTTCTAAATACTCAGTTAAATAATCAGAATAAATGTTTCGTATTTTTGTGCATATATCTTAGATGTTAAAGAAACCCCCTCTTTAATACTGCAGCAGCTGGTTTAGATGTGCCTGCAGGTAGCAGAAGGCAAAGCTTATGCCACAGTCTTTCCTGAACTCTGCTCCCCTCCGCTTCCTTCCCTCTGCCCTGTTGGGATTTGTCCTCACAAAATCACAAGGTTAATTTGAAACCATTTAAAAAATATATTAATTTTCAGACGCCATTACACAGTTACAGATAATATATAGGATCACCTCCCCAGATCTCAGAGCAGAGGGTCAATTTTTGAAATTCTGGGTAGTAACAAGATATGGAGAATTTTACAGGAAGAATTCAAACTAACTTATTTTAAAAGCCTGCAAACAAAACTCCTTCCACCTTGGCAAGTCCATACAGATCAATGAAACTAGAGAGAGGAGGTTTATTAACTGTAAAAACTTTCAGATCCTCTTGGGAGCATGAAGCTGGGTTTTCCTTTGCTGCATCCAGGGAGGACTGTACCAGGACCAGCCGTTCCACCAGTGAGCCTGCCTGCAGTTTGGGCCTGGGAGGGTTCTCTGGTGCTCAGCAGGTGTGTCTGTGCTTTTGGAACAGGAGGAATCTTGTCACTTGGAGTGAGAGATGGACAAAAAACACAAGAAAAACGAGGGTACCTGTCTGTCCAAGACTGTTGAGTCAGAAGCTGCTGTGCCTTCTCAGCAAGAGAGGACAGAGATGCTTTCCTCTGTGCCATCACAAACAGGGGGTAACTGGAGTATTACCCCACTCTGGTGGTTTTGGAGGCTCATAGATTTCTGGAATCAAACTTTCTCCTATCTAAAAGAAATCCACAGGGTTAATAGCTAGACATTGCACACAGCTAAAATGGGATTTTGAGAAAGACAAGAACAAGACGACGTGGTATTTCTACAGAAGAGAAAATGGGCTCAGAGTTTTAAAAATATCCTTCAGAAAAAAACATAGCAATTAAAACTACTGAGCTGACTGAAGAAGCTTCAGTATTGCTTTCCTCTTACCAAGCTTTTACTGCTATTCTTTGGAATATAATTGGTGATAATTTTCTACTTCGAGTCTGACACAAATCTTACAAGTTACTAAAGGTACTTGAAAAGCAAAAGAATAAGTTGTTTCATTTCTCTTCATAAACAATTTGCTGTTGAAACAGTGAAGCTTCTTGAACGACTCCAAGACTTCAACTGCTTGTTTTAATTTCTCAAATAATCCTTTCCTATGGTTGTATTTTCTTCTATACAAGAAACTCTCGCTCCTTTTCTGCTTTCCCACTGTTCTGGGCAAATTTGTCCTAGGGCAGAGTTTAACCATTTAGCTGAAGAATATAGCCTTGAGCTTTATAAGCTTTACGCAGCACACTCAAAATTCACCCTCCACAAATATTCATTTAATACTGGCAGGAATTTTGCTGATCCTCTTAACCTACCTGGGATTTTAGTATTTGCTAGAACACTTAACAAAGAATACATGCACACATACAAACCCCAGATGGAATAAATTTGATGAATAATTCGCATTTGTGGAGAAAATGCTTGCCTGGCTCCTTTCAAGGAATGCAGGCACCTTGAATGAGCTTTATGCTCTGCCTTTAGCAGGGGCTTTCTTACTAGACAGCACAATACAAATACATTCCAAAACTATAGAGAAAAGTCAGGCAATAAATGTATAGAACAATCTGCAGGTCCTATTATTCAGCAAAGGAATTGCCAAACCTGGATTTTTTGAGCAATGCCATGAAAAGACAGAAAGGTAGAAAACATTTCATTGAGTGAACTCTCCTGCCAGATGTGTCAAAGTGCTGGCAGGGAACAGAAACACCAGCAGTGGATATAGCTCACCATTTTCATTTTTTATTGAATTAAATCAGAGGTGGGGTTTGACTGGTTTGGCACAGAAACTGCCAAGATCTTACTCTGCAGAGATTCAGGAGTGAGCACAGCTCTTGCTGTTTGCCACAGGGAACCCAGGAGCTTGTGCAGGTATTTGAAATGTGAGGCTTGTCCATTATCAAAAAGAAAGGGACTCATGTTGCTGGAAAACACTGGAGTCCTCACTGGGCAGATTTCAGTGAAACACCAAGAAAATCATTTCTTTTGGTCCTTTTTTTCAGGAATCAAGGAGGAGTTCTCAAATCTCTGCACTGATGTGGAATGTTCTCTGCAGTGAGGCTGCACTGTCTTCAGTCAGAAATAGGATTGAGAAGGTGATGCCAGGCTTCTGTCTTTTTTTCTACTTTTTGCTCATTTGTTTTGTTTTAACTTAAAATTTAGATCCCAATAAGTGTCATTTATTCTCATGCCTCTCTCAGCACCTTTTTTAACAAAGCAGAGCTTTAAAAAAATTAGTAATAATAATTGCAAATATGTCAAAAGCTTTTCTTGTTTACCTGAAAGATGTCAGGCCTGAAGCAGCAGGAGTTGTTTTGTTTGATTGGCTTCTAGGCTGCAAAAATTACCTTCCACACACTGTAAAAATCTGTAAAGGGGAAAAAGAATTGTTAGATCTTTTCCCTATCACCTTATAAAGTGTAATTCAGCTTGACAGTTTCATATACACGGGAGAAGTGAGAGAAACAAAGCATTAACAGCACACACGAGTTGATTGTCTGGAGATTTGGTCTCTAGAGAACAGAGCTGATGCCTTGTGATGGTGCAAGTTTCTTTGACAACGAGTTGAGTGTAGTTCCAGGCTCCCTCTGGCTCATATAACATGAGGAAACAGTCTAAAAGATGGCTGAAAAAGGTGGAAATCCAGACTGATCCCACTCTACTGGTACCAGCTCAGCTCTCAGCTCATCAATTCATAAAATTTCTCTTTCAAGCATTGTTTTTTTCCAGTGTCTTGACATTTCTATTAATTTTCTCTATTTGTTTAAGTGTTGCAAGGAATGAATTGAAACAGCATACCTAAAGAAAAGAAGAAAAATAAAAGTCAATTGGTCTTTTTGCTTTTGCTTTCACCTGTTTTAATAATGGTGAAAATCCAGAGCAAGTCGTGATTTTAATCAAGTCATTTATGTAAAACAGAAGCATTGTGTTATTACAGATGAGCAGCTTCAACCTTCTCATTCCTGAATAATTTCCTGTTATGCAATATTTCTCTGCATGGCTTTCAAATATTTTGAATGCTATATCATTAAAAAAAAAAAAGCCTTACTTGTATGAGCATCAAAGATCAGGCAGTTCTTGACTATCAAATAAGATTCATTTAAGTGAGTCATGAAAAGACCTTTTCTTGAAAATGGTGATGGTAGACAAGGCTGTAGAAGAGATTGCTTTGCAAGCACATTGACACAGGGATATTTTAAAAATACACGACCCATCACAGTTCCTTTTAGGCACTCATCTGCTGTTTTCTTTTCTCCTCTACTCCTCTATTAATATGAGCCCCAGGTGACCCCATCCATCACACCAGGGGAGCAATAGCAGTTATACATTTTCAGCCGTGCAGACAGCTCCATCCTACACTCCCAAATATTCATCACTGAATCACAGGATCATTGCAGCTGGAAAAGGTCTTTAAGATCAAGTCCAACCATGAGCCCAACACTGCCAAGCCCAGCAGTGTTCACTCCATCACAGAGCAGTACCAGGGTACCTCCCCAGGCTGCAGCACCTACTTGGCCCATCTACAGTGGATTCCCTGATAACATCCAGCACTTGTTGGCTCAGTTGTTTCAGTGAGTGTATAATAATCACTTGAATGTAACCCACAAATAAAGCATCAATATAGATGTTTCAGGAAGAACCATCTTCCCTTTTGCAAGCTTGATGGTGACATGGCTCACCAGGTTGTCATCTCTTGGTGGGATGGCAATGGGACACTGCTGCCTGAAGGGAAACCAGTGCCTAATGCTTTGCCTTCCATCAAATATTCTTAAAACAGTCCAATCCTTGGCTGTGTCTCTCTCATCGTGCTGGAAATAGGCAACTGCATCCTCAATGTTTTCAAACTCAAGGCTTTTGCCTCCTGTTATATAAATGCAGAAGGAAAGTTACCATGTGCTCTTTCTATCAACACAAATTACCAATAAGATTTTCAAATTTAAGCAGATGAGACACACGTCTTCTGTTCCCCGTGTAAAGGCTGGATCCACTTAAAAACAACAGGAGCCTTTTCATTCACTTCAGTGAACTTTAGATCACGTTCCAAAGAAGTGACATGATTATTTTTTCACCCTCAAATATACACTGGGCTGTTCTTAGTAACAAGCCTGAACTCTGCAGACTCTCACTGCAGAAATTCGAAAAGATGTGAAAATCTTAGTTTCTTTTAGAAGAATTTCTATTAATTTTTCTGGGACACATGCAAAAAAATCTAACCTTGCCTAGGCAGATTATGGGGGTAGGTTTAACAAGATAAACTCTGTGTTTATATTCTGTAGGTGCTGCATTCCATCCCATAGCAGAACTCAGATCTGACACAGCACCTCACACTATGATCCATCCGTGCTGGGGACCTTCCATCACCAGGAGCTGGACAGCATTCAGGTAATCATGGGCATCCTTCTCTGCAGAAGATCAGAGAATCACAGAATCACCAAGGCTGGAAAAGACTCCACGGTCATCAAATCCAACCATCAGCCAAGAACCACCTTGTTGATTAAACCATATAATGAATTGCCATGAACTGTCTGCTTGTTTTTTGAACACTTCCACTTTCGGATGGTGACCTGAGGAACCACTTCTCTGGGGAGCCTGTTCCAATGTTTAATCACTCTTTCAGTGCAGAAATGTTTGCCAATATCCAATCTAAACTCTCCTCTGGCACAACTGGACGCCATTTCCTCTTGTTCTGTGTATCCTACATAACACAGCATGGCTGCACAGCCCAGCCCTATGATACACATGCATATAAAAACTGAAGGCTGATAATAAGGATTTGCACTGCACTTCACAAAGAGCCACACAGCAAAATCCAAGATGCCAAATCTTCTCTTGCATCCAGTCTAAGCAATTCATTTGGGGAAGGGAGGTTTTATAGCGCTTATTTGAGCCTGGAGGAACTATCCTGTTAGCACACCAATAAATGTTGAGTGTAATACCACAACACTTTGCTGTACCAAGGGAATTCTCACAGTGCTTGTGTCTGCAGCAGGCATGGAAAAGCAACAGCTTTCCCCCCTGAGCCAGCCTGCCTGCCGTGTGCCAGGTCTGCATGAGCCCTGGGTCCTTCCAGAACAATATGTTAACCAGGAAATTGGAACTTTGGAATAGAAACTTAATCCAAAACGAGAAGGAAACATGAAAATGTGTACAAACAGCTCTCCAACTGGTGTATTTGAAACACATACACTTTTTTTTTTTTTTTTTTTCATTTCTGCTTTTTTAATCCCCCTTATTGTGAGCAGGAAAAAGTGCAAGATTAGGTTAGTAAAAGAGAGGAAAATTTCCAAAAACTAAAAGGCAGGAAAGAGAAAAGCACTTCAGTATTACCCTTCTTTCTCCACCCAAAACCTTCTTGAAGTACATTCCCACTTAAAATTTAAGCAGAGTGTATATATTTTGATCAAAAATACTTTCAAGAATACTGTTGTGTGTACTCTTAGCAGAATAGATCTATGTAAAACATTAATTCTCAACAAAAATTTGTAGGAGAAGTAAGTGCATATGAAAGATCCACAGGATTTGTCTTAACCCACCACCATAAAAATTGTCATTTTATAACAGACTCACTGCCCAGCCACATTCTTTCAGACTGGGTAAGCAGGCTAAAAGACCTTAAGATCACAGTGCATCCTTCTGTTCTCACTTTGGGAGCTAAAATTCTCTTCACTTGTGGAAATGTTGCTAGATTTTATTTTGCAAGTCATCAAAGAGCACAGAGTGTCTTAAAATAAACCACCAAAAGAACTCCAGAAAAGTGCCTTGTATTTAAAGGTTCTGTACATACAAGAGTCTCCAGACTTGAATTTTCCACGTCCTAAAAGTTATTTGTGTGTCTAAATTCCTTTTTGCTTAGAGGAGCTAAATGTAAAAAGGCTTGGAAGGATGGGCCATTAAGTGAGAGCTGCAGCTTCAGTGCTGCAGCTGAACAGAGCAGCAACACTGCAGTGACAAGTGGGAACAAGCCAGGCACACTGTCATTTACCTCCCAAAATTCCAGGCATTTCAACACTTAAAACCCTCTGACCTGTAAGATGTTTTTCTTATCTGACCCTCAGAAGCCTTTGGAGTTTCTCCTTCAGCAGTCAGAAGGTTTGACTATTGCTCAGCAAACAAAAATACATCTCATGTGCAGTGAGATAACTCCACAAGCAGAATTAGCACTGAGAAGAACCAAGTCCAAGGTATATTTTTGAAACACTCATCAGACTTCAAGGAGCCACAACTCCACTGTCCCAAATGTACCTGCAGATCTATTAACATGCACTCAAAAGCACTGTGAGCTCACACAGTGAAGCAAGACCATATATAACTCTTCCAAGCCATGTTCCACCCAACCTTGGGAGCTTCGGCCTTCACACTTCTTTTTGAAAAATGGGCTGCAACAGGAGAACTGCTCATGAGCGCATTATCAGTTGCTTGAAACTCAGCCTAGCAAAACAAGCAAAACAAACACTCCCTGAAAGATTAATGCAGCATTTGCTGACTGGCAAACTTGCTTTGGATGTAGTACAGCAGTGCTGACTGTAGACAGCCAGGCTCCATTACTTCATAGACCTGTCTCGCAGCAGGAGACACATCGGGTGGCAGGTAGCAATTCTCAGATCATAGAGATCCTGCTGAGTGAGGGGTGTCGTGGGCTGTGCACAGCTCTCCAAATGGGTGAGCCATCCCTGCAGCAGGAGAATTAGCAATGTGCAAAGTGACTGTAGCCCTTTGCTGTTTCTGCATCTTCAGCATCTTGAGCCACGGCCGTCAGTGTGCGAGGGTGAGTTGCTGAGCTTCTGAGATGAACACAGACACAAAGGCAGCTTCACATTGTGTTTGTAATATCTCCCTTTGTCAGGACATAAGTCCAAACATTTTCTGTTTATAAATAAGAAAGCTCAGTGAATCTTTGTACTCATATTAGCAAGGGCAAGGGAATTCCCAAAGGCAGGCGAGTGCACACACGTGGGTGTGTGTATATATAGACTTCAAGCGACTCTTGGATGCATCAACAAGTTACTGAGATAATGCTAGAGAATTAACAGTTAAACACAACAATTATCTTCTAAGCTTTGCCTCAGACAGTCAATAATCTTGTCCCAGTTAATGCAGCTGGCAAAATTCCCATTCAAAAGGGCAGGATTCTGCATTAGACTCGAACAACTGCACAAAGAAAGGTGATACAAAGGTTAGAATAGATGAATGGAGCAATCCAGTCATGGATTTCTCAGATTTTGGCACTTGTTTTTTATTAGTTATGTCAGTTAAGTGTAGAAAGGCATGGCATGGATGATGAGCCTTGGAAAACTTCAGAAGTCCAGTTTGTGCTCTTTAATCCAGACAACTGGAATTTTCAATGGAAATTATGTGTACTCTCCAGAGGGGAAAAAACCCACAGGGTTTTCAGGTTCACAAAGGTGACTCTGTATATAATTGTGGCCATAGCTACATCTCATTAAGTCCCCATTAACAAGCTACCCCTCCTCTAGTTTTTATAAATAAAATTAATTCAATTCAGACAGGTAATCATAGGTACATTTTTAACTAAAAATGGACAGGTGTTGTGACTAACTGTTATTTTTTTCTATATCATTTATTCATGGCAAGGCGCAGACATGATTCCTGACAAGATCACAGAAAGATATGAGGTATCCAGGTACCAGAAAGCCACAATTTTATTTTCTTTCAAGATCCATTAAACTCCTCCGCATCAGATTTTCTCTTGTTTTACCTCTATTTTGTAAAGACACCTTCAAGATGCAAAACAAACCTAGATGAGTTGCAAGCTAAGACAAACCCTTGTTAAAAATCTAGGCAATGTTTCTACAACAAACACTTTGAAGTGCAAAAATAAGCTTATCCCAACACTATTTGTTTTCAGATCTTTCCTTCTACTTGCGTTTTTTCAGACGTTCAGGTAGATGGCCCTTTTCTCCTGCCATTACTTGACCTGAAGCAGGGAGCAGTGTCTCCAAAGCCATGCTCCATCCAGGCAGACTGTACAGGAAAGGAAGGCTGGGATTCTTCTGCCTGCTCTGTCAGATGTGCCAAGCAATTCGTGGAATTCCAGAGGCATTTGTCCAACAGGAGGAACACTTGACTCCAGCTTCCTGATCTGTGCATGAGGAACAAGTATTTCTATGATAGTCTCCAGTTCAGCAGACCTGAAAGCAGAGGATTTATTACGCACAAGATCAAGAAGCCTCTCCTTTGATCATTTATACAGCGGTCTGTGAATGAAGGCATTCAGAGCCCAGCTCCAGCACACTCTGAAATATTCATGGATACAGCCAAAAACAATAACAAAGCATTGGTTGGAGAGCAGACCCTCTGCTGGGGGACATCACATGGCAACTTGGTTGGCTTTGGTGGGGGAACAAGTTTACACAAGCTAAAAATGTAATCTTTTTGCATATGGAGCTCTTCTTTGTAAACCATGCTTTGATACACATCTGTGAGCCAGATAATAAACACTTCAGATAAATCACTAGAAGGTTTAGAGAGCTCTACATGCTCTCTCAGACTTTCAGTTCTAGAACAGAGGCCAAAAGTCAGCACTGATTACACCTCAGTAGCAATTCACCGTTATAAATATCAAAGTTGCATTCATTTGGACAATTTCTTGGATCTTTCTGTTCTGTTTCTGAAGAGCTCTCTTCAGATCTCTGCATCTTTTATTCTGTGGTACTTAGATACTTAAGTATCTTAGTATTTTACCCCATGCTTGAGTAGAGCTGGGTATCCCACTGAGCCTTGAAACATTGAAAAAGGACTGCCAGAACTCTTCTGTAAATCAAACAGACAGCTCCATAATGCCCACAGCAAGTTTTCCCCATGGCCCAACCCCTCATTCAGCCATGGCCAGAACCGGGACAGCACCTGCAAGTTATATTGTCACCTTGAAAGGAATCATTCACACAGCCCAAGCACTTAGGGTTTTAAGGTGTAGGGAAGTCCTGGTCAGCTGGAGGTACCCAAGGACATCAACATTTGTCAATAAGTTTTCTTTGACACTTGGCTGAGGTGTAGTTCTGAAGTGATCTCATGAGAGTTACCACAGCTCTTACAGCTGAGATTTTTCAGAAGGATATAAAATATGAGGTGGTAGACAACTTCCAACAGAGGTGAGCTTTGGAAAACTCTAGGTGGCAAAAAAGGCAAGGACAATAATCACCTCCAAGTCAGTGTTGAAATACAAAAGAGGGCAGTCCCTTAAAATTCAAGTCACATTATTACAACTGAGTTCCCGCCTCTAAGTTCTCAGACTCACACTATTTTCTTCCAAAAACTGGTCAGCCATTGTCAGTATTCTTAACTTCTTAGTGGCAATCAAACTTTTTGTTAAGATAAATACTAATAAACTGATGAAGAGAAAAACCATCATTATTTTACCACCAAAACCCAACAGCGTTGTCTCAGGAGGCACACCCAAAATTTTGCTTACATAAGTACTGCAGGCTTGAGCTCATGCTAAGGCAATCTCAACAACCTTTTATGCTTTAGTAGGATAACTTTCATGCTATAACTTTATTCGGTCACTAAGACAGCAATAATTTAAGACAGGAAATAAAGAGGAAAAGAATTGCCTTTGCACAAGTTATTCTATTAAGGACTGGAATATTAATGTTATTGGGTACATGAGACCCTGTGCAACCATGGAAACCATGGCATTGGATCCATTCAGCCTCCAAAGCTGAGCTGGGGCCTATGGTTGCTATGAGAGGATATAGCACACACCCCTCAGCAGTTCTGGTTAGAAAAGTTCTATTGTGTGTTTGTCTACACTTCATCTCAGCATAAAGCTATTTGCGGAACCGAGGTTAAGGAGAGGGTTCTGAAATCTGAAAACATACCTTTCAGATTAATTTAGGAAATCAGATGCTCCTTCACAACAGTTTGGGGTTTATTTGTGACAATTAAACTGATATCTTCCCTTGTTCTGAAAAGATAAAAAAGGATATAGTGAATTTGACTTGGAGAAGTTTGAGATTAATTTATATTCCAAGAGCATATAAGTATCCTTTTCAAGCTCATCCTTAGCCCAGACATCCTACAGACAGCCTGCAGGAGTTGGTGGTATAGAAACATGCTGCTGGTTTATGGCTTTTTATTTCAATGCAATTGCAAAATTTTAAGGAAAAATATAAATGTAAATCCTCTGAAACACAATAAACTCAAAAAACTGTAGCTATTATTTAATCTATTGTCTTTTCTAATTGCAAGAGCAGTTACACTAGGAACAATAACATTGCAAATAAAACCATCTTGATGTACAATATTAAAGTTTAAAAAACAAACAGAAGTTTTCTAAAAGGTTTATGAACTCTTAGTTCAGGGAATGACAGCTGTAACGGGGTGGGATGGGAGGAAACTTTCCCTGTGAAAAACATGGAACTCACCTAAACCAACAGCACACTTTTCTTTAAAGTAACTTATTAAGCCTTCAAAGCAGGTGATGATCTCTGCACCAGCTCCTCTGACAGCAGCTCCCCCCACACTGATCTTCCATGATCAAGGCACTTGTCCTCAGTCCACCTCTTCCCTCACAGCATCAGAAGAGTCCCCTAGCTGAGCCACTCATATTCCAACTTTCTGTGTCACTGTCTCATTTAAAACCACTTTTCCTACCTTGCAGGACCCGCTCTCTCTGGGAAGATTGAGCCGTAGTTTGGTCTCCGTAACGTTCACCATCTGTCCCCTCTCTGCCTCTGTTCCCCAAGACAAATTTTGCTGCTTCTACATATGCAGGATGCACCAGAAATACCAGAATATCCAACCTGAGAAAACTGAGCAGAGCTTCAATCTTCTGAGTCCAGGTGCCTCCTTTAGTGTGGTGGAAGTGTTCAGCGGATGACAGTGCTCGTTTCTGGGAGTAACAGACAAGAGCAGCCTTTCTGCTCAAGAAAGGCTTGGAATTGCTTCCAGCTATCAGAAGGAGTTTTGATTCCTATTTAATTTTAAAGTCTATAAAAAAGACACCCAGTTTCCTCCAAGCTGTTGCAGGCTCATCTTGCTCGGTGTCACTCGGTGGCCCAGTGGCCAGGGCTGAGCAGCTCGCAGGTGTCACAGGTGTTGGAATGGTGGAGGTCAGTAGTTCTCACCTGGAGAAGTGTTCAGCAGATGGAGATGGCTCCCCTGGCACTCAGACAGGCTGAGGAACACACTCCAGAGAAATACCCTACAATAACATCAGAGCAGGCAGAAGCTGGTTTTTTTAACCTGAAGGAACCATACACTCAGCACCAAAAATTCTTATTTAGTTGTGGCAGTAACCAAAAATTATAGAACCTTGTAAATTCTTTAATTACATAGCAGAAAGGAGAGCAGTCTTCTTTTCTGGCTTTTGTTTCATGAACCATTATTTTGGAAAACCCAACTCCAAGGACAGTTTTCTGCTCTATGAAAGACCCGTGTCCTGCACAAGAAGCCAAAGTGGTTCAAATCTCCTTTACATCAGAGAGGGCTTTATGGCAGTCTTGGTTCACAGACAGTGGTGCCACATCCATGGAGGATGTCACATCTCCTTAGGAAAGTGTTCTCTAAAATTCCTCAGTGCCTTCTTTTTCATGTATGATTTTTCCAAATGTGATTGTAACACCTGCATCCTACTCCTGCACCCACTTTACTCGTACCAAGCAAAACTATTGGTGCTTAAATGCTTTCTTAAAAGTGCTTTTGGAAAAGTCTATGTGAGAAATACCAGGCAACTGCACAATTTCTGATTTACAAAGGCAGCAAATCCCTCAGCCTGAGCACTTGCCACTAATTTACAAAATAAACATTCCTAGGAAAAGCAGAAGTTGTGAATGTGCAGGAGGCAGCAGGGAGAATGTCAGGGTTGGTGCCCTGGTTCAGACACCAGTACAGTCATGAACCACTGGAAGGACCAGGGCCCTGTTTTGGGCACATCTCTGTTTTTATCTCCAAGGATCCAGATTAAAGGGCTGCCAGGAATTATGAATCCAGACATGCACTGTTGGTTTATCACATATCTTAGCTTTGGGATAATGCACCAGAATCCTCACTTTAAGCCAAACACAGAACCAGACAGGTATCTCGTGGATGGCAAGAAGTTCCAATGATCACTGCTCATTCAGGATCAGCCTTGTTTCAGAGACAGCTCAGCTGAAGCTTCTGTTTGCAGCACGTTTGCAGCTATAGCCTTAAGGTTTCAGAGTGTGAATTACTGTGGTGACATGATGAGGCAGAGAGAAATGGCAGTGACCTGCAAGCTACTGTTTGGAAGTGTGTTAACCCTTTCCTACCCATAGCCATGAGCATTTCTCATGGCTGAAAGCATATTGTACAGGTCATTAGGTGCCCTGCTTTAAATTAGTCTTTGGAATTTG
Organism: Sylvia atricapilla; assembly: GCF_009819655.1. NCBI lineage: Eukaryota > Metazoa > Chordata > Aves > Passeriformes > Sylviidae > Sylvia > Sylvia atricapilla. Next base: position 26,925,606 of record NC_089148.1, on the reverse strand, counting down.
GGCCCATTGAGACACACAAGGAGAAATATTTTAAAGGAGTAAAATCAGGAGCATAAAGTTTAAACCAAGGGCTATTTTTAATATTCAAGTAGTTTTAGTAAATCAAGTGCTGAAGAGCCTTTCTCTTACTTTCTACCCAAACCATGTTTCACACAAAACTAAGTAGCTCTCAAAAACTGCACTTATCTATCAAGAAATTGAGGGAGAAGCTGCCATGTTTAAAGGCAGAACAAAGCTTAGGACTTCTATATTAGTGCTTAAGCAATACCAGAATCTCTCTTGGCTTTCTGATTTACTCACTAAAATTCAGCAGACTTCCTCACAGCAGGAAGTAAATCTCCATTCTGGATGGCAAGATCTCCACTCTGCTGAAGTCAAAGTAACTTTTCCCTATGAGATCCGAACTGAAAGAGGATTTAATCCTCTTCTAGCATCAGGCTTTGGCGTCTAGTTGGAATTTGGCCATTCATTTATTTTTTTAATGTCTAAGTTTTAACACTCTTGGAAATCATGCATGTTCCAAACTTCCAATCAGTATGTAGGGATGAAAATTTTGATATCTGGCCTAGGTTCAGGTCCTCCAAACTCTTGTCCCTACTATGCCCTGTACATATCCTTAGGCCCTCAGAGCTACGTAGGCAATATGGAATATTAGTGAAAGTAACTTAAATTTAGGCCAACACAATCTTGGCCTATAGAGCATCTTATAAATATGATATATTTACCTGTGATAGATTGATGTAATATATAAAACACATTAGCTCTTACTGTATTTAATAAGTGCTGAGAGCTAGCAATATCAAGATAGATTTATGATTTCCCCCATCCCTTGTTTTACCAGTGATAATCAAAAAAGACTGCTTGATTTAGACCATTTAGCTGACTTTTTTTGTCATTTTGCAGTTAATGTACATTTTAGTGTATTTTCCCTTACTTCTATCAAAATTGTATAGGTGCAGACTCACACACAAATCAAAAAGTTGCCTGACTGTTTCTTGCATCTTTTTAGGAACATGTTGGTATATCTCTGTTCTGGAAAACATTTCACAGTTCAGTGATGGAAAATAGTTTGTACTTCATTTGTGCATGTACTAATTTTAGATTAAGCAGGACCACATAAATCCTGCTGAAAAATGATGCAATTAAGCCAGACCTATTTGTAAAAAGGACAACATGTGGCTGTAATTATAATGGCAAAGCATTCGGTAACACATTGACTTATTAGTGCGCTAAGAGGAGTTTGTGCAACATGCTGAGTAAGTCTTTACAGGAATAAATCTTAATATTCCCCCTAAAGCCATTAAAAACCATCCTCTGTTGCATTTCTGATCAACTTCCAGGGGGATTTGCTTTTCCAAAATGGTCACTTTTGTTGTAAGAGTTGCAGCCAGTGTATGTGCCCTGCCTACTGCTATGGCGGGAGTAGCTGTAGTTTCTCCATTTGGGGTTTTTCAGAGCAAAACTTTTGCCCAAGAGTGACTGGATGACTGGTACAAGCACCAAAGCATTCAAGTCTGTCTGTTTAGGTGACCAATAATCTGTGAAGTTTTATAGAGCTCATACTTCACAATGCTGTTGCAGTTTAAATGAGGGGTTTAATTTTTCAGGACATTTCTAAACCCTTGGCAGCCCCCAAGAGTGATCAGTGCCTTCAAAACCTGTGGTAAAAACTGACTATGCACTCCTTGTCCTTATCCATGACCACAAAGGCTGTCCACTGTGATGCCAAAGAAGGGAACAAGATAAGTTTAAGACCATTTCTAACTGTTTGGAGAGAAATTCAATTTGCCATCTGTACTTCAGCAGTAGAAATCCACACTGTACTGCAAGCGTCCCTCCCTTCCTGCTGCTCACAGGTCACAGTGTCTTTGGTGGTGACAGAGATGGGAAGGATTTTGTGCTCTTGAGACACACCTGTCAGGGCAAGCAGGGAGAAGTGTCCTCAGCCATCCCATCCAGGACATTCCCTGGGACAGATACCAGCAGTGATGCAAGTTTCTAATCCTCACATTCAGCAAAAGCCCCTGCAAGCTCAGCTCCACAAAGTGCGTACTGAAGGCGAGTTAGGGCTCAAACACAGGCTCAGGTCCTCATTTGAAGTGCAATACATACATACCAAAACCCCTGCAGAAGGATTTTTGGGCAGTGGTCCTTCTATCACCTTCTCCGCATTTAGATGTTTGTGTGTGGTAGGTGCAGAAGGAGATGTGAGAATCTCAGGGCCCAAAGCCCCCAGGCTGGCCAGTGATGGGATGGTTCTTTCCCGTCCTGCCACAGAAGTCTGGCTGCCACATGAGAGAAAGAATTAATTTATTGTTAATCTTTTTTTTTTCTCAAATTCTTCTTAAGGATGCTGTGGATGATAATCCAGGAGAATAATACAGCTTTGTCATGCAGCATTTAAAGGTAAAAAAATAAAATCAGTGTAAATAATTTTTTACTTCCAATCCCCAAACTTTCTGATTTGCTGCTTTATTCTTCAACATAACAGGAAAAGCTTATTTTCGTAGTTGCATGTCTTGCCCTGAAGTAGATCAGAAAGCCCCTCTCATCTCCAAAGGGCTCATTTCCTTCAGAATTAAGACACTGAGTCAGTTGTTTCTTCAATTTCAGTGACCTTTTTTCCCCTGCTAGCTGGGGGGCTTGGTTCTTTCACAGGAGAACACGTAATATAAACATAATCAGGCCTTTCACATCATGTAACTCTTTGCTTCAGCAGGAGATTCTTTACTCTGATATATTTTTTTTTCTGATATGCTCCAGCTAAAGTAAGATCCAAAGGAAGGAAAAAACCAGTGAAGGGGCCTTAAATGCTAACATCCATTGAAACATCACCTAAAGTGCACCTGTGTCTTGTCATTTCAAAATTAATATAAGGCAAGTTATGTGATCCCCTTTGGTAATTAATTCAGCCCTCTCAGATTCCCCTTTCCCCTCACGTTTATTAGCACAGAAAATTCTCCTGCAGACAAACAGACAAAATAGCCATAGGATTCCTGTGTGGAGCAAGGCCCTTGGAGGAGGGGAAGGGGCAAAACTCTGCCTTGGTGATTAAACCACCTGAGTGCCTCAAGCATTCAGGTGTGAGGAAAATGTTGCTGAAGTGATGCAAGCCTTTAAAAATGCCTGGAAATTCGAAATCCTCATTAGTTGTATGAATAATTTATCAGCTGCTCCACCAGGGAGGGAAGGGACACTTGTGCTGTGTACTCAACTAGCAATGAAGTTGGTTACCAGAAGCAAAAAGTTTCTGAGGAATGGAAATTCACTCACAAACTGTGGTCATTCCTTGCCAGAACTTTTACAAAGATATCATAAAGAGACCAGTCACAGAGGCACAGGGTACCCCTTCCAAGGACTGCTCAAAGTAGTTAATGCACTTTAAAGAATTGCACTGACTTTAATCCACCTCTTTATTTGGTTTAAATAACAGGTATGGCATGTGGAGAATTAAAAAAAAAAAAAAAAAAGTTTAAAAAATCCAGTATTAGTAGCTAAACATTCTCAAAAATGTATTTTAAATTAACTTGAGGAAGTTTGAAAGTACTGTAAGGAATAAATGTTGCTTTTAATCTTTCAAAGCCCAAACTGTAGCATTCCTGTTATCTGCTCCTGCCAAGTGTAAGAAGCATACAGGTCTTTAGGCACCCAGCAGCGATTCTTGGAAGGGCAATGAAAGAGGGAATGGCGAGAGCCTGCCAAAAGGAAAATCAAAGCCATACCTGCAAGCTGCAGTACAGTTCTAGGAATCCCTTCTGACTTTTCCTTTTCATGTGTTTGAAACTGAAACTTTTCAAAATGTTGGCGAGGTTCTTTAAAATAATTTTTTACTTCTGAGAAACCTAAACAACTTGGAGGGATGGGGGAGAGGAAGAAAGAGGAAACAGAGATGGGGTTAAACAACAAAAAATAAATGAGAGGAAAAAGGGAAGAAGCAGCATTAAATGTAACTAAATTGTCCCAAAGTAGCCTCTTCAGAGGAAAGGAGCCCTAAAATGCAGGAAATCTGTCTAACCCTCTAACTATTCCCACTCAAGCTGCCCTGAAGTCACAGATGTTACTGATTCAGTTAGATAGCAATTCCAAGCTCCCAAAACAGATTCCAAGTGAGAAAATAGGAAAAGTCCTTGGTTGCTATTAGATACGCATTCTGAAGTAAAAAGAAGTATGAGCAGGGAGGAATTTGTGGCCTGGATTAGAGGTTCCACAGTAATTAAAGAGCAATGACAAATGGGGTCTGGGCTGACCTATTGAACGGCAAGCCGCAGGGTTGGGAGGCTCAGGCTGCAGAGAAAATTCCTAGGGAAATGTGTCAGGGTTTTTTCCTGCTGTGATTTACCGACATGTTTAACAGGAATGAAACCCATACAGGTCTCTGCAAATGTAACAAGGGCCTACAGAGATTAGATGAAAAAGTGGAGAATTTAGCAGGGCATGCTAAAAGCCTTGTAAATGATGTTTTTAACTGTGCAATTAAATTCTATGTCGGGGTAATAATTTATGGCATTGTTGCTAAAGCCTGGAGGAAAGTTATCTCTTCCTAAGAGACCAAGGACATATCCCTCCAATTGCCCAGCAGCCTTCAAAATTTCAACAATTGCGTTAGCAATGTGGGAAGGAAAAAAGGCACTGCCTATAACCTGTGGGCTAACAGTAAAAATAAATAGGACTCAGTCTGCCACTTAGGGCTCCAAATGAGGGAGTGAGCAGGTCCCCAGGTGGGTGATGCAGGTAATGCAAATTCTTCTTGTTCTGGCCATCAGAAGTTGTCCCCACCCCACACTGCTCACCTGGGCAGACCAGGTGGATGAAGAGGAGAGGCTAAACAAGGCCAGGCAGAAGGAGGAGTTGAAAGAGTTGATGACAAAATCTGGGATCCTGTCATCCCAGTCCTGGGGTACACAGGGCTTGGGCTGGTGCTGGCCAGGCAGCATGATCTGAGTAGTGACACCCCATCCCATCCCTCCGGCTTTCTGTCTCTGCTTCACTCCCCTCCCTGCCAGGGGAATTACTGAAATCCTCTCTTGGGAAGCAGAGATGAGCATCCTCTCTGGGCACAGCCCTGAGACAAGTCCTACCTGTGCTTTGAGGCCCAAAGCTCTGCTCCAGGCTGTGCTGCTGGATCCACAACCCCAGCCTGCCCTAAATTCCTTTCCCATTCCTCCTCACTCAATAGCTAAAGAGGTTTCCTTTTTAAGATGTTTTGTGTGGTTTTGTACATTAAGTTTTTTTTTGCTTTCGCGAAAGGTTATTCTGGAGCTCTGGGTGCCTGCCCTGGCAATTAGCTAGATTCACTGTCCAATTGGAATAAACACCTAGCAACATAATGATCCTCCCTCACAACAAAGCAAATTAATATGACCAGCCAATAAATCAAGCAGCAGAATCAAACCCCACCCAGCTCCCAATCCCATGCTATCAGGCCTCCTCCAAAGCTGTTGCATGCAGATGGTTTTCTACATCAGGCTGGAAGGGTCGGTAATGTTTGGGCTGTTTCACACCGCTGGGGCTGGGGACAGGCTCCAGAGCCAGCAGGCATCTGCAAATGTGCTGTTGGCAGCTCTCACCATCCGCTCAGGGTCTTTTAACTGGAGTGAGCCCAGCCCTGCATCACCACACTGTGATGCAGCACTTGCAACTCCTTCAGAGTGGTGGAGGGTGGTTTCAGGTGGCTGGAGGATCACAAGGATACAGACACGAGCCCACATCATCCTCCAGCTTCAGCACCTCTTTAGCCATCTCTAAGCTGGTTTAACTTTACCTAATTATTTCTCAGGTATGTTTGAAATGGAGAGTTCAAAATCCTGCATACAAATAGTTCCCTGACTGTCAAAACCAGCAACACTTCTCTTCCTGAGATTATTCTTATCAGATGATGTTTGATGTGCAAAAACATCAACACAAGGCAACTGCATTTCTATCAATAACACCAGCATTTGCAATACTGCTCTATCAGTAACACTAATAGCTCAATCACTCCAAGACCCAATACAAACCTGTAAAGTAACAGCTTAGAATAACAATGACATTAATCAAAATGATGTACAGTGAACCAAAAGGCTCCCAATGTTTTTAGACAGCTGAGGTTAGAAAGCTTAGCTGAACTCTGCTAAACTGAATTTAGCCCGGTTGGGCAGAGCTTTGAGTAATCAGGTCTAGTGGGAATTGTCTCTGCCCAAGGCAGGGGGTTGGAAAAAATGATCTCTAAGGTCCCTTCCAACCCAAGGCATTTCAGGATCCTATAATTCCTTTGAGGAGAAAGTAGGGCTGATCTGACAGCATGTCTTTCCTGCACCACTGAGGCACCAGGCTGGGGCTCAGAGGAGGAAATTTCCGTGTGACTGATACTGCAGCAGATAAAGCATGATTCCTTTGACAAATAAAGAGTTAACTCCTGCTTAGGAAAAAATAGGTTGGATTACAGACTGGTAGGGGCTGAGTTTCAGGCTTCATCACCAGGAGGTGAACAGCACCAGGGCTAAATAATCCTGGACACTTTCTGTGGGTAAGGCTGCCTCTGGAATGTATTGTTGCCTTGAAGACAGCAAAGCTGAGGTGACAAAAGGAAGAAAAACGGGTAGAAAATGAAGCAAATATCCTGTACTAATGAAAGATATGAGGGCTAGCAAACTTCAAATAATTCATAGTTGGGGATGGGAGAACCCACCCAATATTAATGTATTAAAAAAAAAAATTCTCACCAAAATATTCCCTGTGTTTGAATTGAGTTTTAGGCTACCTTCCTCTCTTTCATCAAATTCCCAGTTTTCAGGTTAGGGGATGTAAAGACAGGTCTTCCAGCAGGGATGTGCCATCCCCTGCCATCCCATGGACATGTGACTCCATGGTTATGGGAAACAGTTTTATCCTAATTCCAGGTGAGTTTCTTTCCTTGTCCTTAGGCACAGCAGAGCAGATATCTGACAGCTCCTTGGGTATCAGTAACACCTTTTTAAAAATTGATGTGCAATAAGAGTTGTATTTCTGGAGGGGGAAGTGCTGCCAGAATAATCAGTTTGAATCCCTCTAATTGAAAGCTCAATGCAAAATTCAAGCAAAGGCAAGCGGAGTCCACAGCACATGGACACCATTAAGATAATGAGGGGAAACATGAAGGCTGCAGAGGACATGGAGAGAAATAATCTGGACCTAAGATACATTGAGGGCCCACATCTATGGAGTTGTTCTTCACTGGCAAAGGGGAAATGCATTTTCAAAAAGTTATGGAATTATGTGGATGGGAAGGGCCCAAGCTCATCTTGTTCCAATCTCCTGCTGTGGACAGAGACACCTTCCACTATCCCAGTTTCTCCACCCCCCATCTAATCTGGCTTTGAATTTTTCCAGGTATGGGTCATCCACAACTTCTCTGGGCAACCTGTGGCAGGGCCTCACCACCCTCACAGGGAAGAATTTCTTCCTTCTATCTTATCTAACCCTACTCTCTGTCAATTTAATTTCAATAATTATGTATATCTTTAGCAAGGACCCATGACAATGAGATTTTCAGATCTGTGCTCATGCCTCTGGAAAACTCAGTGCATTCAAAGTCAGGCTCAAGCAGTTAGTCAAATCCTGAAGCTGGAAAACGTGACTGAGATGTCCCAGAGCAAACTGGGATCTGCAGCATCTTGAGGGATACACAAGTGGAGGGAACAAAGTGGCTCCTCTGTCCTTTCAGTTGAGGAAATGGACTGTGCAGTGAAGCAGTGCAGTGATGAAATTTTCCCAGCTATTACAGAGGGATTCAGCATCTACCTGCACACAGAGAAAAATGTCATTTTCTCAACATAGTGTTTGAAACTTGCCATGATTTTTGGTTTTTTTTTTGTTTTTTTTTTTTTTTTTTGTTTTTTTTTTTTTTTTTTTTTTTTTTTTTTTTTTTTTTTTTTTTTTTTTTTTTTTCCAAACAGGCTGGTTCAAGTTGTGAGTCAGGTATTGTTAATTCAAGAAGAATTGCTGGATTTATTTTATGTCAATTTAATAACTTATTAATAACTATTGGGTGACCTGCCATAAATTAGTTAGCACTGGCCCAGAAGATAGTTCAGGATGTACAGAGTGATTTACATAACAGATCTTGTCATGTCTCTGTCTTCTCTGCTTCTTTTCATTTATTCATGTGTAGAGCCAGGCAGGTAATGGAAAAAGTAATTAATTGATTTGGCTTGAAAAATGTTTTGATATTAGTGTATATTTTATTAATACAAACTATCTGTTCAAACTCCAGGAGCTGGATGAATAATGGGCAGAAAAATCTTCGTTTACTGCAGGTACAGCATGAAATTTATTGCATCAATCTTCTGACAGCTACCTTTTAACCAGTTTTAGAAAGGTAGATAAACCAAGCTAAATACAGGAGAAAAAAATTAAGAAGAAGGCAAATGTTCCTGACTACTTGCTCTCACAAAAAAGAGCAGACTACTGCTAGAAAGCCAAATTCCCAGCTGGAGAATGATGCCTGGCTGGGGACCAGGTCAGCCACACAGATATACAAGAGACAGACACAGCAAGGTTGGCTGGGAGTTCCCTGATGGCAGCAGTGATTTACCTGCAGTCCTGCAGGTACCAGGATGGCCTGAGGCACCAATTCCACAGACTTGCACAGGAAGCAGGACTCAGCAGGGAGAGCTGGCTGTGGCTTGCGTCTTTCCAACCAGGTCATTTCCCCTGTGGAACAAAGAAACTCAGAGTACAGCTTAAAGGAATAAATAGGGGGAAACTGACGCTGTTAGTGGTTATTTATTACCTATTTACTAGCAGGCAATGTCTGACCTGCAGGCTATACTAAAGAAACATCCTCAGCTAACTCCTAAATAACCAGTGGTTTCTACTCCTGCCACTGAGCTCCAGAAATCTCTGCCTGGCACCAGCCAGCCTGAGAGTCAGGTCAGCTTCTTGGCTGCTGCTGAGGAAGTCAGTGTGTCTGATGACAATGAGTTATGAAACCAGAAAGTGCATCAATGGAATATGACAGCCTGCCTGAGTATCTTGAGTGCCTGCATCCTATAATTAGGGTTCAGGAACCCAGCAAAAGAGACACACTACTCTTTTAGAAAAATCCTTTAAAACAAGCAAAGATACTGTCACTTGACGACTAAAGATTTATGGGAATACCAAAAATACAATAGTCTTGGTAGAGCTTCTCTTGGGGCTGGCAGTTGATGCCCAATGTCCTGCTCACAGACATTTAGAATTCTCCTTGCAACGTAATGAAAGGGCTGGTGAGGTGCATCAAGGCCTGGTTACATCCACTTTTACCTGGTGCCTTGTGACTGCCAGCTTTCTTCATAGAATCATAGAATAGCCTGGGTTGGAAGGGATCTTTTCAGTTCATCTAGTCTAATCCTCTGCCATGGGCAGGGACATCTTCCACTAGACCAGATTGCTGCAAAACCTATCCAACCTAACCAACTTTCAGGGATGAGGCAGCAACAGCTTCTCTCGAAAACCAGTTCCAGTGCCTTACCACCCTCACTGTAAAAAACATCTTCCTTATACCTAATCTAAACCAACCCTCTTTTAGGTTAAAGCCATCACCCCTTTTCCTTGTGACAAGGTTCCCTCTTCTCCCCTGCCTTTCCAAAACTGTCCTTCCTCAAGCAAATTTGTGTTTTTCAAGGCTCCAGGCTGTTTTCCTGGGGTGTCTGTGTATCCTAAGCTATATAAAGAGAAAGAATATTGATCTAAATTGATCTCATTTGATCTAAACCAGAGCACAAGGGAGTGTGACAAACAAGCAGCAGGACAAGAGGCAGACTGTGAAAGCAAAGCAAATAAAATAAGGTCACAGCTGCATAATTGAGCCAGTCCCTGTTTCCAAATCTTATCAAGGGTCTACTTCCTGATGTTATTACAGGGAATTGCAGCTAGTGATGCCAACCTACACACCACAGCTATAGGCACAGCAGAAACTTGGTCATGGAGAGGCCCCTGGAAGAGGACAGGGAGGTGCCTAGAGGATTTCTGGACCCAGGCTTCAAAGTGCCTTATGAATGCTGTATCTGGTCTGATGCTTAAACCAGAGTTGGATCAGTTCTGCAGGACTCCAGCTCTTAGGAAGAAACACCTTTTGATAAGGTCCATCACTCAGCTATCCTGCAAACTCTTCAGATTCCAAGTTTTCAGCAGTTCTGCTTCCAGGACTGTGTACACATTAAGGCAGATGCTATGCAGGGAAGAAAGGGAAGTGGTGATCTGCAGGTAATCTCCCCACATGAGCACTGTGGATGAACCCTGGGAAAACATCTACAGACAGCATGAGATGGGTTAAAATCTGCTGATACATGATCACAGCAAATACAAGGATCATTTTTCATTACAACTGGGGCTGTTTTGCAAGGGAAAAGGTCTTTTGAGATCTGTTGCAGAACTTCACAGGGCAACTTATTTGTTCTTACTGGAGGGATTCAATTTGTTGTAGTGCGTTGCTGATTCAAGGCCAGAGCTTTGCTAACCCTAAGTGTAGTATGATTAATAACTTCTTGCTTCAATAAATTGCTGGTTTGTACTCTTCAACAAACCCCTCCTTTTGCAAACCCTGGTCTAATGTTTACTGCAGAGCTTCATATTTTGCATAGGATTCTGCCTCAGGGAAATTACGTTTCAGGTTTCTATATCATTTCGACACAACCAAAAGAGACAATCTGATTTTCTTTTAATTCAACATAGACCACATTTCAAGTATCACCAAGAAAAAACCTCCTGCAACTCACTTTGTGATTTATGACTACCTCTTTCAGAACAATTACTATTTATACATTCATTTATTGTGTCTCTTGGTGTCCTATCTTTGGCAAAATGATTGGACAGTGTAGTGTGTCCCAATTCTCCCTCCATCAGAAAACATTTAGCAGCACTGCCTTTTAATAATGATACTGCCTTTTAATTTTCCAAAATGAGAATGTGGATTGTACCACTTTACTCAACTTTTCCTTTGATTAATGGGAACAGACTTCTGCATACTGAGACCAGGGCAGCAAGCTTGCTGGCCTGAAACAATTCCAACAGAAAGTTTCAAGTATAAAAAAAGGGGGAACTTGGAATGTATTGTTTTAAGGTAGATTCAGGGTGAATTGAAAGATAAGACAATGGAAATGTGGAGGAAGAAATTCTGTTGGAAATAAGGATGTTTACAAGAACCAAGTCAGTGCCTGGACACACTTACTGCTTGGATAGGAAGAGATGAAAAGAAATACTTTGCTGATAACTATAATAGATGATCCTGCTTCCCTGCTGTCTTCCATCATAAACAAATGGCATAAGCCAGCAGTTAAACATCATATATTTTAATTAGTATTTAAAACACTTAGTTATCTAGGTACTGAGTTGCTGCAACAAAACTTTGTCAGGCTGGAATGCAAAGGGGGGAGTTTAGCAAGGAAAAGCAATCTGATCTGTGCTCGGTGCAGTGGCCTCCCTTCAGATACCTAAACCATTACATGCAAAATTCCAGCTGACATTACCAAAGGAAAAATGAAATAAATGGAGAACAAAAACAATTGATGTGAAGTAAATAACTCCTTGGTCCTTGACTTCTCAATGTGTATGAGGCAAGCAGAGCTGCACACTGGCATTAAAGCTGTGCCCGCACAACTCCTCTGGTCAAGGAATGCATAAACTGATTGCTAAATATTGACAAACGTCTCCAGCAATGTTGTTATTCAAAGTATGAGGTATTAGACACTTCTATTTTTTTTCCAAACCATTGCCTACTTGTGAAACATTTATTAGCATCATCAGTTTCAAGTATTCTAATCATGATTTTTTGGGAGGGGTGGTGTAGGATTATGTCGACCTCTTGTAGCACGAGCTTAACTTGGCCATAAATGTTTGCAATACCTGATGAATACCAGTGGTGTGAGATAAACCCTGCTTGACAGCAGCACCACTATCAATCCACTACAGTTTAAACTTTTTGGGAAGGTGGCTTTTGGCCCAAAAATGTGCCCCAGCTGTGATGGTTTGGAAAATGAGCCCAATGCACTGCATGGTGGTGGGGGCTCATTGACCTACAGTGACTTGTAAAGATTGTAAGATTAGTGTTTCCTGGAAACTCAGCCCATAATATTGAGGAATTGAGACTTTTGATTAACAACCAAACTAGAAGGTCAACCTGACTTCATGAAGATAAAGTGAAGTTTTAGTAGAACTGAAGCCAAGAGGGAGCTCACCATTTGTGACTGCTGACGCAGGATTCATCTCCACAGGCTGCCTAAGGAAAGAAATCCAGTGGCATTTATAGTCTCCTCATCCTTTAATCTCCTTGGGATCCAAGCAAACAACTGTGTTCATGGCTTAGAAGGGTAAATTGGAACAGGGTCCTGTGGCATTTCCTATGGAAATCAAAGAAAATTTAAAAATCTGAGGGACTTTTGCTCTCCAAAAGCAAAACCAACAGTTAATTGTATGCTATTATTAACACAGTTTCCTAAAGTTTAGAGTCACATGAAAAGAACATGAAAATATGAATATGAAAATGCATCTCTGGGTGAAGGATGCTTATTTTACTGTCTGTTCTGGGGGAGCATGCATGGCCCTCTTCTAGGGACAGAGTACATGCCAAAGAAAGGTGATTTAGGGACACTCAGCTACAGTGCTGCCTTTTAATTGAAGCACAACTTCCCCTTTAGCTTCTGGGGAGTTGACAGGAACCACAGCCAAGCTCAGAGTTGTCCCTGCTCTCCTCCAGAGTGGGTGCACTCCCCTTTTAGAGGAGAAAGCTTCCCAAATGCTCCCAACACCAGCAGCCTGCGGAGAGGCATTCAGCGTACTCCGAGGAACCAGCATCCTCCTCACAGCCCCTGCTCTGGGTCTGGACACACACCCTGCATTCCTCATGCCCAGGACTCCAGTGGGGATGGTGGTGTTCCCAGCACTGCCCCAAGGCTCCGGCAGGATCACTGCTGGGAATTGCCTTTGAGGGTGGATGATTCCATCCTGAGCAGATTGCCTGTCTCTGCTGGCCATGGGGAGCTTCCCTAGCTAACAGCCACATTTCCAACAAGCCTGGAAAAAGCTTGAACTGCACTTCTGAGTGCAAGGCTGCTCTGAACAGCTTGCCCAGTTGTAGAGTCATTGAAAACATCTACACATGTAATTTTATTGCAAGAGCAGACACAACTGTGACTTTATTGATTGCTTTCCTAGTTACGGAAATGTTTCACTGCTTTAAACCCCTCAGCTCACCCTGCAACCTCCCCAGCTCGATCATGCCCCATTTAGTACTGTTCTAATATTAGCAGACCTTTGTTTCCACAACCTGGATTTTCCATATTTTCATCCCTACGACCAAGAAAGCTCATGGCCAAATAACAATGAGCTCATCTCAAATGCTTAAGCAGCCAGTGCCAGGTGAACAAATTGTCTATTATTAGACTCTTTCATGCTCTAAGAGCTTTTGTTCCCTATTTGCCTGCCTTAACACCTGCTGTTGCAATGTATATCAACTTTCAGAACATCATTCACAGTAACAACAGAATGTAAAAATGTATTCGGGGATTGCTCAAACAGAAAGTGATTAAGTTTTGTAGAGGGAGCTTTGTCAAGCACAAAAAAAAAAAAAAAAAAAAAAAGGCATGTGGTGATGGGACTGGAGTAATTATGAATACAAATCAAAAATCTTCACTGAATCAACACAATAAAAAATTAGACATTGAATTGCAGAGACTTCATTCAGTGGCATTCAGGAAAACACTAATAGTTGTGAGAAATGAATTTGTATTAGTAGTAGTAGTAATAGGAATTTTTTTCCTTCAGTGAGTTTCACACAAATATAGAGTGTTTGACTGGTGTGTGAAAGCGTTGATGGGATTGTGTGGGTTGGGCATATGGAAAAGGTGTAACCCAAACCCAGCAGCTTAAAAAACACATATATAGATATTTAAAAATATTTAGTAGTGTGATCCAAATGTTAGAGAAGGAAATCATAATTAACAGGTTATAAGGTATGTTATGAGGAGGTCTGGCTTTTACTGGAGCACGAACAGTCATGGCTTATGGTACAGAAATGGACTACTGTTCTTATGTGGGATGTTTTTTTTTTTTCTTTGTACATTTTTCTTCTGTTCAGAAAATCAAACTTAAATTGTTGCTTTTACAGGCATGAAATAGAGCTGGAGAGAGCAGCATGACCTGGGAGAGGAAGCTCAGCAACCACCTGGAGTGGGCAAAATTCTTGCCCACGGCTGAATGGATTCCCCCTCTCACCAAATCAGATGTCCATTTATAACAAAATTCCCTCTTATCCCCTTCTCACCTGCCACATCTATTTAGATTGTAAATGTTCCAGGCCAGGAACTGTCTCTCACCGTGTGTTCATCCCTTGCACAGCACGGGGGGGCTCCAGGCTGTGTTGGGCTGTCACAGGATTGTGCTGCACACAGTAAACAACACAGATATCCACGCACAGTGAAACCCCAAAAGCATTTGTTACCTCATTTTACTCTGCAATAAATTCTGACCTTGGTTTAGTATTGCTATTGAAAGGAGCTTAAGGCCAGTTCCCAGAAAAGCAGAGTCCAGACATTGTATCACTTATTAAATATTCAAATAGCAAGTAAGCTTCTCTTACAAATAACCCCCAAAATATTCCCTATAGAGAAGGCAGTTTTCCTAACAAACCTTGTTTCACTCTTCCTTCCAAAATCACGGAGTACACACAGCTGCATGTGCTGCACCTCCATGGGACAGAGCTGTGTACCATGATACTTGCACAGAAAGTTTGCTGTGGTTCTGGTTGCATTTGGATTTTATAATTTTCAAATCAGAATAGAGGGAATAGAGGATTATTGACTTCTCTTGCTGCTTATTTAATACCTATGACCTGTCCCCACCAGCTAAAAATTCTGAAAAAATATTGCTCACAAGAAAGAGGAGGACACAGAGCAGTCTCTGCTAAAGAAGGAATAGCTCTGCAGAAGTAGTTAGTCAAAATACATCTGTTAAAACAGGAAAAAAAAATCAACAGCAAAGTTACTTAAACATGTACACCACATTCAAATTCGAGGAAAAAACGTTATTTTTGGACCGTAACTATGGTAAGGGTACATTAGATCCTCTGCTACACTGCTAATAATGAATAAAAAATCTGGAGGCACAAAGTGAAGTGTTCATCAGAGTTGTTTTAACTTGCTGTGTGATACCCACAGCTATCCCTGGGCACGTGCCTTGGCTGTCCCTTGTGTCCCTGGGCAGAGCTAAGGCAGGAGAGGCAGATCCACCTTAGTGACTGGTGTCCTCCAGGGTCATTCTCTGCTTCAAGCTGTTCCAGGTGCCTTTGCACCACATTTGTCCCATCAAGAGATGAAAACCAGCCATGGGTTTGAGGGGGCAGTAGGTCAAAACCATCCCCTTCAGAACTGAGCAAAGATTAGTCCACAAAGAAATCACCAGCTTGAACTTTCAGCAGGAAAATGCTTTGCTCTGCTCTCACAAAAGGCTACTCAAAGTGTTGTATGTTAACCTCAATAAAGATGCGCAATGATGGAAACATTAAGGTTGGGAAAGACCTTTCAGATCATCAAGTCAAATCATTACCTCAGCCCTTCCTTTCACCAGTTATGGCCACATGTCTTAACAAAGGCAAACATAAAAACACCAAAAATCCCTGAGTAATAAAACCCCAAAATACTAAAGAACCAAACAAGTCAGTAGAACTCAAATAGGGGAAAAGCAAAAGGAAGAAGTTTTGTTTAGGTGGCCCAAGGTCTTCCTGATCTATGATGTTTATTTGAGAGCTCTCACAATATAAAAATAAAAAAAAAAAAATTGGGAAGCACAATTGCCCATATGAAAATCTGGTGAGTACATGACACAAAGCCTTGCCATAAGACATAATAATCCCTATTTCATATGTGAGATTTATTCCAAGCATTTGTTATTACACCTCTGAACACAAACATAAAACACATATGAAAGATAACAGGCAGGACAATTCACTCATATGGATCATCCAGAGCACATCTGACATGATCTCTTGTGTCAGATGGCCAAGCACATCTTTCTTAGAAGATCTTATCCATCAGCATAAAAGAGACATTTCTGCCTCTGGTGTTGCACGCTGGTATCACAGGGCCGCTGCAAAATAGGTTCAGGGGGCTCATGAATCTGCCTCAGCCACCAAAGATAAACAAATCTGGAACTCATTAGTCTTCACACGGCAGTGTTTTGGCACACAGAGGAAAAGGAGTTATCAAGACTAAATTCAGAAAGGTTGATATATGTATCTACATCTCAAAATGTCTGTTAAACTGCCAACATGCTTCACATAGTCCCTGTGTGGTTTGTATTTTTTCCTGCATTGTTTAAGCTGTCAAATGTTAATGTGTTTCTGGCTTAATTTATTACACTGATATGACAAGTTATGAGCAAATGTATTCTTGTTTACTACTGTTAATATTTTGGTTATACTCATTAAGAGCAGTTTTAAGATTAGTCTTTTTTGTTATTTTGCATAGTGGAAAAGAAGCAAAAGTCTTCAGTGAGGACTGCATCCCACTGCTGCCTGCAGCACAGGCTTCAAACTGGAGTGCTCCAATTAACTATTAAATCATCAGCACAGATCAGGACAAATGCTAATGAAAGGGTGTCCCAGAGCCTGCCTGATGGATGAACTGCCCTGCTGCTTATGAGATCTCACCTGGATGTGAGAGATGGACATTTCCACTAAGTGAAATTCCAGAATGTGCTCTTAAACAGGTAGAGCACTTTTCTTCACTTACAGGAAGCCAAGATACATATAATTTTCTTTAATTCTAGCAAAGTCCCCCTCTCCGACTTCAGGGATGGCACAAAATATTTTCCAGCCTGTCTTCTGCAGGGTCCAGTAGCTTTTTGTCATAATTAAGCTTTAGCTCTTGAGTTTCCTAAGTGAGAGGCAGTTTCATTGGAAAGGGGATGGAGCAGTCATGGTACAAGTGCCATGCTCTAGTGAAAATGTGAGAGGAACAACTGCCTGGGGTACACAGCATGCGGTCAGTGCATTCCCTGGGAACACCTGGAGATGAGCTACAGTCATCTTTATACATAAAAGGCACTGTGATGAGCATGAACAGTGTCAGGCTGTTATTCCCACAGCCTGATGCAATATGACACAGCTCAGTCCCAAACCCTATTGTGACACAAATTTAGATACAGACTTGGATGAACATATGGAATTCTGGCACAGGAATTATTTTAATATTCTGGAGTTTGTTTTCATTCTGATTTGGAAGGAGAAGAAGGAAACCTAGAAGGTTTGAAAAATTATCAGGCAATTTGGATAAGTCTCCAATTAAAATTCCACTTGGTTGCATAATACAGAGACAGGAACTTGGAAGTCCCAGATGAATGGGAGTCTCGGTGCTCGGGAGCCAATGCTCCTGGCTTTCCATGTATGCACAGAGCCCAGAGCTGCAGCAATCTGTTTAATGGTCTGTCAAGTTGCCCATCAGCTGAAACTCCAATGCCTCTTCCACTTTGCATTCAACCACTACAAATCCTGCTCAGATCCTCACAAGAGTGTCCAAGTTCCTTTCTGGGAAATCCACATCTGTATTGGCAGGGGCAAGATCCTTGACAGATATGACCTCCCTAACTTGAGGGTGTTTCTGTTTATGTCCAGAAACAAAACTATAAAATTTCATTATATTTGTCAGTGATTTAAGCACATCCAAGACAACAGGAGAATTTCTGTTACCTTCCATTGCCTTTGGGCCCGGAGGCTACATCCACAACACCTTGCAGGATCTACTGCATATTGGAAAATTCATTGCAATAGGGATAAATTGCCTACAGAGCCTTAGCTCAGAAGTATTTGCTTATCTGGTAGGGGTTTTCAGTGGTCAAGTTGAGATGTTTCTCTTTCAGTAGCTGAATGAGGCAGATGGTTTGATTCAGTGTGGCTACAGAAAGAGAGCCAAGGCAGTTCTGAGGCTATGTGTGCAAAGCCTTCACATCAAGAACAGAGCTGCTGCAACATTCAGTGATGAAGAATGTGGCAAAGAGCATCAAGCAGTTATTGGAATGACTTCTACAGATGCAGCTCACCTGGGTCTACTGGCCTGGTGGGTTCTGTCCATCCATACCTCACGTGGTTCATGGGGCTACAGAGAGAAGGGTTCTGAACTTGGCCACCTCTTCTCTTGCATTATCAGGAATGTGCTTAAATGTGTGGGCTTTAATAACATGCAATGCCTTGTGGTGGAGTGCCTCCAGAATGTCTCTAAATATACTTATCCCTAGTGCACCAAGAATGGTATAGCAGGATTTTTTTATAACATTTCCTCAGGTAAAGAACAGCAGATGAACTCCAGCCCTTGCTCCTGTCCATATGTGACACAGGAATAATGAGGACATAGTTTTTGATTGAAGGGACTTATTTTTCCACAAGCTGTGGTCCCCTTTTGGAAACACACAAGCAAGAACTCCATTCTGACCTATTGTTACACTCCTACATCTTCCACTATTCTAGCACTGCCTATATATTTCATTACATTTCACTATATCAGCAATCCTAGATAAACTTTTCTTATCACTTATTGGATGTATATAATATATATATATATATATATCTTTATTTATTTTCAGTTTTCTGGCATGCAGTCTAAAACAGAATCAAATTTCTTGTTACTACAAGCCAGTCCAGGCACCCTGAGAAAACATGCCCGTTGACAGAGGTAATTTATATTTGGTTTGCAATGGATACACAGATTTGATCTCTTTCTGATACTTTTGCCTGGGAGCAAGGATGTATCCCCTTGTTCAAGTGACCCAGATTTTTAGATTAGGATGATGAGACAATCAAGCTACAGATCTTTGCTTGCTTAACCTTGGGAGGCACCACTCTCAATATTTTGCAGTAAATACTTGGTACAGCTTTCATTCATTTTCACTTCACCACCATTGTGTGAGCTGGCCTACAATGCTGACATTCCTTCTGCCTTAGCATGCTTTCTCCCTTTAGTTTTTTGTTGTTATGCCTCCTGACATTTTTATTTTCTGGGTCATACTCCACTCCATTCCATTTCAGGAGCAAAGCAATAAAATTATTCACATAAAGCCCCTGCAAGAAACCCATTGCTTTCATCAGTGAGCTCCCCTCATGTTTGATTGTTCAGATCTGAATAGCTGGAATATGTTTTAAGGCATAAAAGCACATTGTTTCATATGCTCAGGGAAGTTGGTGATGATGGGTAGATCTCAGCCTGCGTTGGAAATGCAGTACCTCTCTAACAAGTTGTCAATCTCAATTAAGACATCAACATGTCGAATTAGGAAGGTACTGCTGCACAGCCTATTGTTGAACCGTGTGTCAGGTGAAATAAGCACTAATTATGCACTTAGCCAAATATGTCTGTTCAATATTACTTCAAAACTAAGGTCACTGAGTTATTGTGAAGTGGTAGTTTACACTATTTTGGATCCCACCAAATGGCAGGTGGCCATACAAATATGCAACTCAGCATGTTCTGCTTGGTCCCCACAGCTGTGCTGCCAATCAGTTAAGGATGGCTGCAAGTAAATGCTAATTAGCTTCTGTTGATCTGCATATTCCAGCAGCCTCCCAGGATTCCCATTTTGATATGCAAGATTGCCAGTTGGGTATGTGATTGAATTAAGAACCAGAAAAGATTTTATCTTCCATGCAGGAAAATGTGGGTCTGAATCCCCAGTAGAGGCTGTTATCACTCTGATTTATGTTTGGCAGTGCCTGTCATTGGAGTGGTAGCAAAGGCTCAGTGCTAGAGGGTGCTACCTCCCTTCTTTTGGAGGAGAAAGGCTCTCCTTGTTAAGAGCAAACATTCACCATCTGGGGCCCGACCCACTCCTGGCTTTTACATTTGCAAGGCTTCCACATGTCTGCTTCCCCACACAGGGTCCAGCAGATGCTCTTCTGTAGGTTGACTGGCCCTCAAAAAACAAATAGGAATTAAAAAAAAAAAAAAAAAAAAAAAAAAAAAAAAAAAAAAAAGAGAGAGAGAGAGAGAGAAAAGAAATGAAAGAGCAGAAAGATTTTGAATGATAGATTTGGATTTTTACATCAGTAGGTTCGCAAGGGGAAAAAGAAAAAAAAAAAAAGATATTTCCCAAAGTTGTCGATAGCCTATTAATAGTTGGCTGGTTACATTTAAAAGGAACACTTAAGAAAGAAATTGTTGGAAACTTGCTCTTCTGGGAGCAAAGTGCTTAGATTTTGCACCTGTACTTCATAAGGGAAAAAACTATGATCTCATTATGTAAACATTACAATAACAATTTTCAGAAATTTTGCTTGGCTCTGCTATGAGAGAGCACTGGTTCCCTGTAGTGAGAAAATTATATTTCTCAGAAACCACTCAGTGAATATAAGGCAAAATAAAATTTGTCTCATCTTTGTGATTTTTCATCTTGTTGCCTGATTGGACATTGGAAGAAAAATGATTATTTAATTACCCTGCCAAGTTACTGTAGGTTGTAATCATATTGTTTCTTGTCTTGAAAATAACTCAAAGAAAAGGTTGGCTTCAGGGTGATGGAACATTGTATGCTGCCTTAAAATGCTGGGAAACTGTTCTTCCTTAGGGATTTGAAGTTATATTATTTTTTAAATTATGTTGTTGTACAATTCATAAAGCTTGTCAGCACTCTGCTGTAAACAAGACACCTAAGTATGTGAGCAATAATCCAGGTCAATAAAGTTTATAGGGGAAAGTCATAGGTAAGAATTCACAGAGGCAAATTTCAGTGGCATATTGAATGTACAAAACTCTGACAGCAAAATTACAATCACTATTTTAAAAGGTCCTTGTGTATCCTGCGCACAGTTGAAAACATTATCTTCTAAAGTATACTAAAAAAATAGATGGATTAAGATTAAACATTTAGATGAGTCCCAAACATTTTCAAAATTCTTCTGTTTCTGTGGTTGTAATGAATAAAATGAAGAAATGGGGAGAAAATACTTAAAAGAAAAATAACAGCCAAGAATTCTAAGTCAAACAAGATTTGCTATCCCCTCTATTACATGTGCTATTATAAATTCAAAAGGAGTCTTGACCTAACTGCAGGAATAACCTACATTTATATATATTACATATAAATATACACAGATGTATATTTTATATATATATATCTGTGGGATCAAAACCAAGCTTCAGTAAGGAGAGAAACTGAATTATTTCATCAGATGCAAATTCATCCTGTGGCCAAAACTCCTTAAGTTTTTTATGTGTTAGTGTTTATATACTTTTATTATAAGAAAGTGGAATTATTTATAAATGAAACTGAACACTATTAAAACCTTGTAATCCCATGCTTTTACCAGGTAATTTTTTAATATGTTGTGCATTACTACTAAGTATATGGCCTCAATTCCACAAGGCAATGAAGCACACAGTTAACTTTAAGCATCCTTGAAATCAAAGAGACTTATTTGCTTTGATAAATTTGGGTCCTAGGCTTCTTGAAATATTAAATAATATATCATATAGCTTTCTGTTAAGCAAACTGCAGGGACCAGACAGTCTGGAAGGTGTTTTGGTTTAACTTTTTTGCAATGACATTCTCAAAATAAGCATCTTTGTCCTCGAATATATATAGGCAAGAGTACCTTTGTGCCCTCACATATTGCACAGGCTCCAAGGAACCCAGAAAGTAACACTGAGAATGGATAAGTCAGAAAATGTCTCTATTTCTAAATGTCTAAAAATGCAGTTCAATCTATTTTTATAGTTTTATTATTTTTTTAGCATTGACACATTTCAGAAGGTTTTGAAGTGCTCTGTGGCCCCAGTTTGTCAGATCATAGAGAGCTATGTCACTTGTCCAAGCTTGGCCAAAACAGACAAGGACTTTCCAGTCTGGAAAGGGATCCAGGAGAAAGGAGTAAATATTGCATTGCATAAAACCTAAACAAATGGGGGAAAAAGAAGAAAAGAAAAAAATGCAAAAAAGCCAAGTAGACTTTGCATGTCTCACAAAACTGTAGTTAAAGGCTCTGAACAAGTTATCTGGCAGCTGGAATGTAAAATATATAGAATAAAGAACATAAAATGCTTTTTTTACTTTTACTATACATATGTGATAGATTGGGTGATAGAAGGTGATAAATGGTACTTGGGGTGGACGTGCTAAAAAACTCATGAAAAGTCTGTGTTGCTAAACAAAATTCAATCTAAGCACAAAGAGACAAGCTTAGGCTATTATATTTTGGGATAAATGATCTATTCATCCATTCTTTACTATCAAGCAAACTGCTGAAATAGTGTGAATACTGCTTTGCGGGGCTACACAGAGAAAAGATGTATTCAAACAATACATCAGTGTATTATTCTTTATATCAAAATAGCAAGAGTTTTTTGTTCACTTATCTCTAACGTTCCCACTCCAGTTTGTCTGTAAATACCTAACAAGGAGGAGTCTGCTTTTCATTCTTGTTAGCTAACTTCAAAAAAGTAAATACCAGAAATTTAAGGTACCTATCAAGGTGAAACGTCATCTCAAGGAGAATTATTAACTCTTGGACCTGTCTTCCACGGGAAAAGGTTATTCTATTGAGTTCTTACTGTCCTGTTAGTTTAATTGCAGGACAAAAGCTTACCTCAGCAGTGAGGAGTGAAGCAAGGACAAAGATTCCTGTGTATGAACTGGAAACACTGATGATTGAAAACAGAAGAACTACTAGAGGGAAAAAGCATAAATTGAATAATTTCAACCTAACCATATCAAAGCTAAAAGCTATTCCAATTAATTTCTGGGAAGGTTGAACAAGACAAGCTTCAAACAGAAAACTCCTTCATTTTATGGATGTGAAGCAGTGTGATTCCTTTTCCTGGTTCCACAGAGACTGAAATAAAAGATAGGGCTGCAAATATGATGGGGATAAAGATGGGGATAATCTTCATGAGGTGATTTCAGTATCCCAAGAGCTCTACACAGGCAATATATGACGTCTGCTCTTGTCAAAGTCACCAGAAATTGATTGCTTGATAGCAAACCAAAGAAACAAATACACTGGTATACACCTAAATATATGTCCCAGTCCTACTTTTTTTTTTCCCAGTTTCACCTTTTTCATGAGCATCAGCCATTAAAACTGACCAGTGAAGATCTCAGCTTCCCTGAACTTGGAAAGCTTGTAGGAAGTTTACTCCAAAGCCACACATCTCTCAATGAGAACAATGAGGGAGGACACTCAGCTTGACAGCTAGGGCGTAAAACTCCCATTCTTTCCTTAAACACAAAAATGATGAAAACATTTATTATGAAACATATTTTCCATTACTGTATTGTAGAATGTAAACAAGTTCTCATGACATATGGGGCCATGTGTTTCCTTAAAGAGGTGTTATGTATGTCAGAAGCAGCATATGTACCGTGTGATACAGCTACCACCATGGTAAGCATTTGTTATTGCCTAGTGAACAGGTGCATAAAATCCCCATGTAAACAGATGTCATAGCTGCACTGACATCTCTTACTCATGTCTACTCCTGCAGGAAAATGAGGGGGTTTGTTTCCCCCTCTTGGGTGTTTAATGTGGATGGCCTAGACTTATGTGTCTGCATCTTCCCACTTTCACGGATCTCCTTCTTGACTGCACAGTGGCTTTTAGGAGGAAGAATCACCCAAAGAAGAACCTTTTTCTATAAGATGCTCCACAATCATGCTCTTTCCAGAAGTCTCCATATAGGTGCTGTTGACAGGCACAACCAGTTTCACTAAGAAATCAATCTAATATTGAGAATCCTGAAAGGCACAAGCAGATTTTCTACTGATTTTTCTTTTAGCCCCTAGAAGATGGCTTTTCTCAATGAAAAAAATCTTTAAAAATCAGACAATTCAAGTGGAGCCCATATAAAAAGACAAAAGATACAGAAACACTGCTCTTTGCTGTCTCACTTTGCAAGGGGATGCTTGCAGGTGGACTAGCATGACCAGGTGAAACACGGCAGATCTCACTGGCAGTCTCTGCCTCAAGTCCTTGCAGTGGAACCAACCCAAACTCACTGTGCTCACGTGAGAAAATTTTCCTACCCCACGAGAAATCTCAGAGATACCTGCAGATCTGCTGAGCTCCAAGTGCTCTTAGATTTACACATCTTAATTGGTGCAACCTTCAGTTTTCGGGTCACTTTGGTGAGAATGACCCAGAAGCTCACAGAACCCTTTGTACCAACTCCCTGCACCCTTTGGAGACTGAGTAATGTAAGGAGTAAACATAAATATGTCATTGCCTTTTATCAAACATATGCATTCAAATCAGGCAAAAAGTCTTGAAAGCTAAGTGTGGTACAGCTTCACACAAACATGAAGGGGCTGGTGTGCCAGATCTGGCTCTTCCCTTCTCACACCTTCTTTTAAACTGAGATATTTGCCAGAACTTTTCAATGTAAGCCAAGGCTGCGGCTCTCTGCTGTTCTCAGACGTGGTCACATTTGTGCTTGTCCTTGCCTGGTACATATTAAAATAATAATTTTTCCTTCCTTTCACCCTTCCAGAGCAAAGTAGTCTGTTTCTGCTCACATACTAAATTTTTAATGCAGTTTTCATTTTAAATTCCTTTAGCACAGTTTCTGTGGTTCTTTTTGCCTTCCTTTCTTCCCCACTCCCCTGCACTATGGCTTGTTGCACAAAAGAAAAAGCCATTCTCACAAAATTATGAAAAGAGACAGTATATTAGGAACATGAATCTGGGCTTGATCCAAAGCCCACTGGAGACAAGGCTATTCTTCACATTTATTTCAACAGGCTTTGGATCAGTCACTCCCTCAACAAAAGTCTCTCAGCATAGATAATTTAAGTTATTAACCATGGCATGTTTCTTTCCAGTGAAGTGCAGCACGAGTGGCACCAGATAACCCACTGCAAAAAATGTACATGGTAAATCTGAGTATACTCAGCACTTTATTTATAGCGATTTCTGATAGAGCAGTCAGACTAACCATCAATATATCCATAAACTCTGTGTAACGTGAGGTGTTGTGTGCACTGGGAACAGCACAGCTGCAAGTTGTGGCCCTAATTCAGATGGCTGAGGTTGTATCATTGCTTGGCTTCCTTAGGATTTCTAGGGGTTGGTGATGACAAATCACAATGGGAACCTGTCCTTTAAAGAAAATGTCCTTCAAGACTCATCCTGCTGACAGAGATGAGGTGATACAGTGAAAGAAGTGAAGCACAAGCCAAGGAGTTTGAAGCTAAATCTGCTGAAGACCACCTGAGAGTGATGTCTGGAGTTTTAGCATTCATATTCCCCAGATTCTGTACTGCATTAGTATATAACTCTGAACTTCATATAAAGTGTTAGCAAGTTCTCTTCACAGCTTAGTTAGACAAAACTATGCTTTTCCAGCCTGAGAACCAAGGATAATGTTGCAGCTTCACGCCCAAAAAGTACAAATAACAGGGAATTGGGGAGAACAATCTGGGAGGATGGGACTTCATAACCTGAAGTTGTAGTTGGACAATTAACCCCTGTAGGTAAATGGACCAAAATTTATAAAAGTGTAAAGACTTGTGATTCAGAGTCCATCTTGGGTGGAGCCAGAGCTGGGCTCGTGTATTGCCCAAGGTGTATTCTTTGAAGGCCTTTTAATAAATATCTACTTTATTCCTTGAACACTGTCTAGCCTCTGTTCTAGGTAGTCTCTTTAGGCATCAGGAGCAGTGATCCTTTCAGACATGTAGGAAGGAAGAGAGAAAATTCTGCATGGTTGACATCCCCTACTCCAGAGACTGCCAGCTGGCATCCCTGGTTTGGGTGCAGCTGTAGAGCCAGAGGTGACAGAAAGGTCTTTTCTCTGGCCAGGGGGATCCCACCTAAGCCCAGCCAACTGCCTTCAGTCACCCCTCACTTCTGGAAACATCACAGGCTTGGGGTTTTTTTTTCAGGAACATCTCTGCCATCTCTCCCTGTTCTGACTCAGCTGAGCTGGAGATCAGATGAGATCACAGCCTAGAGCCAGTGGTGCAGCTGCAGGCTGTAGCAGGATCCATGGTACACCCTGGGATTAGGCAATCATCCTCCTTTCTCCCCTACTTCTTTGCAGTGCCTTTCCATGATGCTGCGGCACAGAGAAAACACAACCTGCTGGTTTACAATGGTATTTACAACTTACATTTCAGTAAGAGATACTCTACAGCCATTTCCCAAGGAAGTTTTCTGCAGCCCCTTATTTCTGAGCAAAGCAACAAGTTAATTTTCAAATTAAATTAGTAAAATGACCATCATATCCATATATCCCCATATTTCTCCCAATTCCCTGGTCACTTCATTAAGTTTGAACAAAACCAACTTTAGCTGATACCAGGAAATTCATACCAGAGTCTTTTAAGACAGTACTTTTTAGATCTGCATCAAACCAGAATGCAGGCTCACAAATAAAGTATCAAAAAATCCCCTCTGACCTTACTCATTGAATGTGTATATTTTTCCTGAGCTATCCACATCCCTCTGAGAACCTTTCTACTGTGAAATATAGATTACTCCACTTTTTTTTTTTTTTTTTTTTTTTTTTT
Source organism: Sylvia atricapilla (assembly GCF_009819655.1). Taxonomy (NCBI): domain Eukaryota; kingdom Metazoa; phylum Chordata; class Aves; order Passeriformes; family Sylviidae; genus Sylvia; species Sylvia atricapilla. The sequence goes on along the minus strand of NC_089148.1, from coordinate 26,899,128 downwards.
TTTTTTTTTTTTTTTTTTTTTGTGGCAGGAAAAATCTTTGGAACATCAGTGGCTGGATCAAATTAAAGGATTCATCCCAAGATCTATTTTGTTTTCCATCCCTCATCTCAACCAGAACTGTGCAGCAGGGGTAGGACAGGTAAATGCGGAGTGTAAGGACCGGTTGTTACCCAACATTCAGGTACTAAGGCAGCAAAAATAAAATATATTCTTTCAGAGAAAAGCAAAATAACTTCTTGTCACAGTATTGACTCAGTTTTTACACTTTGAAATACAATTGTAAACTTTTAATAGAGTTACTAAAGAAAAATTGCAAAAAGAATGTCTTTTAGGATCCAAAAATCTTGATCCTGGAATGGGAACTTGTTAACAGGGGTTTTATTAACCTTAATGACACATAGCTCTGAGTCTCCTTGAGGCCTTAGGCAAGACACAGTAGAAATAATAATAATAACATGAATGAACCAGAGAGCAGATGATCTGCAACTGTTTTGTCATTATAAAGTAAAAAAAGTAAAAGGGATCAATAGGGAAATGTGTTAGAAATTGTAAAGCTCATAAACTTAAAATGATTGGGGAAGATGGGAGGATGGAAAGCCAGATAACCTCCTCATTGTTTAAGAGCTGGATTTCCAGAGGAAGTTATGTATTATGGTATATGCTAAACCATGTTGTATCACCCAAGATCTATTAAAATGTCATTCTAGGGTCCAGATTTTATTTTCTCCTATCATTGTTAGTGTTTGTTTTCGTAGATTTTTGACTTGCTCCTTAATGTCATTACTGAGTAGGGTCCCTTGAGAAACTCCAATCCTCTATTTTATTTTTATAGTTTTCTCTGATGACTAATTCCTGAAAACATATTTCAACCTTTCAATTTCTAGCACATATCTCATTTTACATGTCATGGGAAGCAAAAAAGTACTGCTTTTTTTGAGGGGGGTCTTATTTGCCCTCCCTCCCACCCTTTTCATTTGACTAAATAATTTCGTTTTCAGCCAAGCAGAATTACAGAAAGGTTTTGGTGTGTTGCCACAGTTTTTCAGCTTGGTAAGGCTTAGACACCACAGACCAGGCTGACAGCTCCAATGACCGCAGCAGGACTTCACAGTACTTCTCCCTAACAATGAATGATCCGGTATCCCTGTATTTCCCAGTACCAGTGCAACCCAATTAGCTTTGGCTGGGGTAGGTTGACAGAAGACTGGAGAAAGTGTGTTCTACTTCAGGTTTTTGATAGTTGATTTGGACCTCATGCTGTGATGAAGTGCTGGATGCTGATATGCATCAAATCAAACAGCGCAGAGGTAAAGCTGCATGACAGCTTAAAAAAAAAAAAAAAGAAGGAGAAATAAAAGAGAAATAAGTGATCCTTCATTTCCAAGGACTTCCGTGTCTTATCTTTCCAGAAGATTGCTACAGCTAGCTCAATTATTACTTTCCTGGGATGTCTTGTTTGCTTCCACCAGACGGAAGTAATATAAAATTATGTAAATCAGCTTTCTTGAAGTAAAGAATCATGGACCAGTCAATAATGTTTATGCATTAAGAAAGGGCAGCTCCTCCTGGAAGAAATAACACAGGGAGCCGATCATAAGTAAACATTTCTAAACAGACAAAGGGCTGGTCCCTGCAGCACAATATATTATCATATTTCCACATAATTAGTTTGTTTTCCACTTGAAATCAGAAAACGATTCGACATTGCATTCTGTGCCTCAGGATGGTGCATACAGTACAATTCTCATGTGCAGGTTCATATGTTGAATAATTAGTAAGAATTAATCTGTTGAAATTAAAGTTTGGAATATTATAGAACTCATGAATAGTGCATGGAACCATCAAGTAAATTAAACCAGAAACAGAATTTAGGAAGCCAGACAATAGCAGATGACTGCTGGCAATCTGTTTTTTAATCAGTGCGTTACAAGCCAGAGGGATGAATATTGTTACTGACTTTGGAAAATAGTGTAAAACGTTAGCAGGCACAATAAAGAAGACTTAGGAAGTGAACACATTTTTACTATGTTAGTTAAAGAAGGGCACTTCAAAATAACCTGCTCACTTATAGGTGTATCTGCTCTCCACGATGCTCAGATCAGAAAAGATTGGACTTACAGAAGGTCTTGTACTTGTGGTCTGCACTGCAAGTGCACTGAGGACTTCCAAGAGCTCCATCCCGGTTTATTTTTAAGTTGTGTTTGCATATCTGAAGCCAAAAATGTGTAAGTTTCTTTTTAGTTTCTTTAAAACTGACAATTGATTTGCTGTAATTCTCAGGCAGCATGAGACCAGTGTGGTGATTTCTCATTTTAAAAATTCAGAACAGTTATGCTTGTTCAGTTTTATTTTAAATTAATTTAACCATCATAAAGATTTTAGTGTTTTGCTTGCTTTACTATGAAGAAAGCACTGGTCTTATCTTAAAAAAAAAAATAAAATGAGAGCAGTCAGAAATCCTGTGAGGACTAGGTTGATTCATGCTGAAACGCATATATTCCTTCCCTTGAAGGGAAGAGCTTTAAATCTACTAGTGCACTTGACTTTTTCTGTTCTGTATGATCCTGTTAAATTGGAAGAGGTTTCCAGATCTATTTGAAAAATGGCCACTACAGTTAGCTGAAACTTCAATCTTGAAAATGAATGAATGGAGCTGGTCCAGTACATTGGCTCTGGACCAGTCTTTAAAATACAGCAGAACAATGAATAACTGAATTCACAGCCAGCTGGTATCATAGTTGGGCAGTGAAAGTGTCAAAATATTAGTGACTTTTTTACATTTGTCAAAATCATTGCCAATATGGGAAGCATGGGCAGCTTGCAAATGCGAATCTTACACCAAAATAGTTTTAAAATCTTGCCTTAAGAATGTGAGTGCAGCTCCTGGTTTTATCTCAGCCATCACAGAAAAGACGGAAGAGAATAAAATATCTTTTACTTAGAAGATAAAAGCTATTATTGATTTATCATCAAACATCAACTACTAATGTGGTTGAGTGGTGCTATATGCCCTTAAGGAATAATGGATCAACCGGCATTTCTCTGTCTTATTTTCTGCAGTCTAATAAGTCCATTATAATAAGTCCATCATTGGATTCATTTCTAGAATTTAGCATGTTAAATCTCCATGAAAAATAAGTATAAAATTTATTTCTGTCTATACATACTCAGACAATGTAAAGGAGAAGGAAACAGAGTTTGGCCATGCTTCAGTTCCAGGAGAGAAAAAGAAAAATAAACATATGTTAGTGGTGTCTGACACATCTTTCTGCTCCAATAATTTGAAAAATGTTTGTTTTATTTTTAAAACAAAATTTCGCTGGCATTCACTGGATGCTGCAGTTGAGACAGTTTCCCTCTTTTTGGAAAGAATATAAAAGCATCTCCATGACCGAGTTACTCCAGTGCAGCAACACAGGAAGTTCCTGTGCTTGTGCACTCAGTTTCTTCTCCTGGAAGATGCTGGGGAATTTTCAGTGGGTGCTCCTTACCCCCGTGGACACAGATCCTTTTGGGTATCAGGACTCCAGAGGGGTTACATCAATTATCCTGTGATGAGGTGTGTAGCAGCCCAGCACTGCTCAAACCAAGACCCATCTCTCATGGAACACAGTGGATTTTCATGGAGAGTTTTGATGACCTGAATCTGCTGACAACTTATTGATGATCTCCAAAGGCCTGATGGGCAAAAATGAGTGAACAATCAACTCTTGTGACCAGTTATATTAGGATCTATGGAAGCAATCACAGAGCTAATGAACTCAGGAGCTGCAGCACTCCATCAGGAGCAGGTAGATTTGTGGGAGGACAGTGCAAATCTCCAACTGATGCATATTGGACACAAATCAAAACTCAGCTTTTAAAGAACAGGACATACCCCCTCATTTTTTCACTTAAAAAGACTAATTTCAAAATCAAACACGTACATTGCTAGATCTATACTTTATATAGGCAAATTCACTGCAGTGATTAAGAGAATAGTTTACTGTCTCTATGCCCAAATTTCTGATCGATTCTTTTTTTCTTCCCCTTTGGAATTCATTAGTTAAGTGAATAATCTCTTTATGTTCCTTTATTAGTTGTAAACTGAGAACCAGGAACCTGTGCTATTTTCCCCTGCTCCTCTGCAATGTTCTTATTTCAGCAAAGTAAGGTTTGAGCTGGAAAGTTTCCCTGAGAAGATTTTCATTTCTCATCTTGTCTGATGCAAAGTAAAGAGTATGCCAAGTGCCACTGACCTTAACTCTCCTGAATCAAAAATATCTGATGTGATATATAGAAAACTTTGATGTGTAGATATGCTAATCAGCAGAGAAATGTCAAATTTGCATACATTTCAAGTGACCCAACAATATTTACCTTAGAGCTAAGTTTCATATTTTTCTGACAATTGCAGCATTGAACAAGTGACTCATTTAGCATATCTAAGCAGCATTATGTCACAGGGATTTACCTCAGAGTTGTTTGAAAGCATCAAAAAGATGAACATCACTGTCTGAAATTAACAACAAGCCTAATTTGATTTGACAAATGATGTTGATTTAGATAGGGTCACTAGCTATTGAAGATGCGGAGGACAAATAGTGCCTTGAAGCCTTGATAAAACTGAATATTTAAACAGTTCATTATGCAAATTTGCCCTCTACCTGTCAGTAGTGACTAAAGTATAGGGTTAGAGTGCTGCAAAGGCTTGGTGCTAAGGAGATGACTTCTCTATTTGTACCTGGATCTGTTTAAAAAGACAACTCCGCAGACATTTACAAAGTGGATGTGCATCAGCCCCATCTTCCTCAGGTTTGTCATGACAGTGTCAGTGACAGAACCAACAAAGGCTTGATTCTGAAAACTTTCAGCATCAGTGAGGAAAACTTCACTTTACCAAGGGAGCAGGTAAACATGGACATTTTCCTGTTGGATATTCAAGGACTCATTCTCCAAACCTTTCTCACAAGATGCACTTCCTGGGAGCCTGGTGGAGCTACCTGCATCACCACTGGTGCTACTCACGTGAGGATGCTGGACAGGAGCCCTGTGGTGTAAGCAGCTGGGAAAACCCCTCCAAAATCACCATTCCAACCCTTGGCCAAATACCACTATGCCCGCTAAACCATAGGGACTCATGCATAAGGACCTGGAAACCACAAAGATCCAGGTTGTTTACAGCTGTGTGCTACACCTACACATAAACCTCCACGATTGCTCTCATCAGCACTCGGCCAACTGGTATGCATTAGCAGCAGAAAGAGAAAATCCATCCAAGATAAGACCTTGGGGTTTGAAAAAATACCTTGAGATATCATTGCCCATTCAAAACAGATGGCTTTAACTCCTTAGGGTCTGTTCTAAAAAACCGAAATATACTTAAATGCACCAATCGTATATAGTTCTGGATGAGAACACACATTGTACCAAAGGAACAAAATGTGTAGTAACTTGGAGTGGATATATAAGTGTTCAAGGATAATTAACAATATTTACATGTTCCAAATCTGCAGTACTAATAAATCCTTATTTTGAAAGGAAGTGCTGCAGAGTAATTAATCTATACAGCAGCAACTCCTTAAAGCTATTTTCTTTTTGTTCTTTTTTTTTATTGCTCTATACATGCACACAAACTATATTTTAGTATTTAGCATATTTCAATTTACCACCACACTGCATGGCCACAGGTCAGCAGCTTTTAAGATACCACATAATGTCTGAGTAATGTTACTCTTAACAAGTTAACTTTTTGTAAGACTCTTTCCACCACGTTTTTCTCAGAGCTCAGAAAAGCCCATCGGCATAAACCAGGCTGAATTCTGATGCAGTGCATTTAGAGAACTGTATGAAAATGTCAGTTTAAGTACTGGCAAGCAGATAATATTGGAACAGCAGACAGAAGCTATTTAATTAAAGAAGTATGGGAGAGCAAGAACAATACAGAGGGCAGATACAATATCTACTCTGATCCCAGGAAAGCCTTGCCTGGGGTGAGCTGTGCCCCCATGGGCCGGGGTGCCTGTGCAGCAGATGAAGGTTGGGGTGTCAGCAGAGGGGCTTGGACCTACTCTGCCCCACAACCAGAGCTCCTGGTGCTGCTGATACAGAGGCCAAGGTACATGGCTCAGGAGCAGCACTGCTCTTGCTCACAGCCCTGTGCATGAAGACAGCATACCCACCAAGGAATGGGATTTCTTAGGGCTGAGGAGCCAGGGAAATGTTTATATCACATGTGGTAGACTTGGGCTAAGGTATAGGGCAGCACATTGTGCAGACTTCCCAGCTCAGGAGCTCGTTAGCACCCAGGAATGTAAGCCAAAAGCATCATGAACCTTTTGCATTTTATGCTTTTATCATGCAATCTTTATTGATTCATTTCCATGTGTTTTGGAGTATTTGTGTTTCCTTTATCCAGGTTTATCCCATCTCCCCCTTGCTGGTCAGACTAATTGAGAGATGGCTGTATTTACCATTTCACCGGATCTGAGAAAACATGCCTTGTGAGCAACCTTGATTTGTTTATAAACTACTCCCCTAACTCTGCTGAGCTTGTAAGTTCTTGGCTAATTGCTCTCATGTCCATGAAATGGGAGAAACCCAAGTCTGAAATACATGGAAACAATTAGGGCAGAAAAAATAAAAATAATAAAGGCTTTCCCTGTAAACAGATGTCTATGCCAAGATACCCTACCTAGAGCAACTGGCACGTGGTATGTTTGCAGATGGATCCACAGTAGGATCTAGCCACTTATATTTAGCATGCAGTGTTATTTGTTTTAGCTTGCCAGTGAGCAATAGGCAGGAGTTGGAATGGGAACCCATCATTTTTTCACAGAAGTACACCAGTACTACCCCAATCATATACCTTAACTCTTAATTATTACAAATGCAGCCGCCATTACAGGAATAGCTGCCTTTTTTTCTTCCAAGTTGTCTTAGAAGAGCATAGGTAAGATGATTTGTAATGTGCTATCTTATACGTAGTTTGAGATGACATTTTGTTCTTTACATGTGGAAAAATAAAAAGCAGTACAGCAAAGTGTTCCAGCCTGTTTCATTATGTTGGTAATTTCCACTGCATGGATTTACTGTAAACTCTGGTTAGCATGCATGAAGTAATTCAGCAGTCTGAAGGCCAGGAGGGCTCATTTGTGCATCTAGTCAGATCCTCCTCCATAAACTGTGTCACAAAATTTCTCTATCTTCATCTACTATTTGTACTCTGCCTTCTTAGTGAACTAAAATGAAAGAAAATCCTTTTGAAGACTTGAAGCCTAAAAATTATGAGAAAAATCTATTATCCTTTTTCTACATATACTGTTCAAAGGCCAGGATTAGTTGCTCTATTTTCATTTTTTTTTCCTCATTCAAATGCATTGATTACAAAATCAGAGTTGTCTTTGGACTGGACATAATTTTAAGCTGATGCAGGACTCCTGAAGCAAAAAGCTATTATTTTTTATGAGACGAAAAATGACTTGAAGGGAATGAGAGCACGGAAATGTCAGACAGACATGGTCTTTGGGCTTACATCCAAAAGGAATGGCTACATTTCCATGACCCACAAAGCAGGCATAGATGGTCATATTGACCCTTTCTGCCCTAAAATAACCAACAAGTTCACAAGCTGATACCTTGCAGGGGTTCCTTTAGCAAAGTCTTGCTAGTATTTGATCCCTGCCAGTTTACACATGACGACATTAATATTAAGGTTTCTTTCTTATATAAAGGTGTTCCAAGCACTGATGATCATCAAGATATTTTTGTCTCTGTGAAATCATAAGTCAATCATACATTTTCTGGTAAAAGGAGGGGGACTGAAGCAACACTTTTGATGGAAAAACTAAAAGCCTAGTCATTTATGTATATATTTAGATGCAGAGTTCATTCTCTCTTGTTCTGCTGAACAAGCACCTCTGCAATCTCTGTATGAAAATGAAAAGGCTGCTTTAAAACATCTCAATATTTCTGAGTTATTGCAAATGCCACAATCCAGAAATCAATAATTGAACCAACTTCAAGGAGTGCTGATTTTGCTAAGAACCCAATTCTCTTTTTCCAAGCATTGTTATTCAAATATAATTAATTTAATGACTCAGAGTGACTGTATGGATTTATTTTTGTAAATCATAGTATCTTCAGAACAGATTGAGTGTTTTTGACTCCTCTTTTGCCACAGGACTGATTCTTCAAGTTCTGCTAAATATACCCAGTGTTCTCTACTGCCCATTCTACCTCGGAAGCTGTTTCTGAGACATTTCAGGGTGCTTTAAGGTGCAGCTGCTCTAATACTTGGCGTTACACCTCTAAGCATAGGTAGAATAGGTAGGCAACCACTTATTCAGATTTGAATAACCAGTAAAATGTGGTGCTTCACCATTGCTGGAGCTCTCCAGGAAATTAAGTTTTTCTCTATAGAAATTCCAATAACAGTAGCTCGCTTGAGTATTTTGTAAGGGATAAAGATTGAAATATATTATCACACTCTGGCTTTACAGCCTCCTTGCTTTGTGACGATTTAAAGGTCTGTGATGGCTTGTGAATAAATACAGGTAAATAAATAGGTTTTCTCATTAGACATTATTTCTTCTTACTGGAGGAAATCGAAATTACACATAATTTTTAAATTAAAAAAAAAAAAAAAGTAAAGAAAGGATGTCTCAATTGTGAAAAGAACAAGCAACTGACAAATACCAGGAGGATGAACAGCAAGCAGTGGTCTTCAGAATATTCCTGGAATGAATATCATTCTGGTGACTGGATTGCTGCCAAGACTTTTTATTCTGTTTTAAAAAATGCATAGACTAGGAGAGTCATAAAAGAATGTTTTGTCTCTGGAATATGCTGAAACAAAAGCCAGATATGCTTAGGCTTTGACATGGACATTCATCATGTCCCAAGCTGAATCGGTTATTATTTCTGAAAGTATTAAATATGAAATGGGCTGGGTGTCTAACAAGTCTGCCATGTTGTTCAGTTATAACTAAACTGTTGAGACTGATTGAATTTTGAGAAACATCCTCCTGTATATTAAGTTGTGTGAACTCAACCAAGCAGCCCCTCCAGTCCGTCTCCATGGGGGTCTTCACCACTTTTCCTTACAGGGTGAAGCTGAAGCACCAGGATTATTTTCATTGGCATGGAAAGATTTTCCACATACAGAGCACAAGCTCCACACAAAATTCATAGAAGCTTCTCATTCTGAAAGCTTGCTCTGCACTGACTCCTTCCTGCTGGCCAAGTTGACATCTTCCCGTGAAGGCTGCTGTAATCATGTTAGGATAGGGTTAATAATTTCGGTTACCAGAGAAGCCGGGAATAGAGTCTCCGCTTCACTGCAACCAGGTGTTGCTTTCATTGTTTTAACTAAATCAAGTATAACTCTGCTTGGGTAACCGGGATGGGGGGAGAAGGAGAAGATTGGAACGGCTTGTATTTGGAAACTAGGTCGGGTGAAACTGTACCAATCATCATAAGATAGATGATCGAATTGTAATGATTTTTGGTAGCTGAACATGATTATTATTTCAAACTAGAATTGTAAAAGAAGATATTTACAAAATTCATGCTTGGATGTATACAATAGAACAATGTAGGCTTAATGATTAACATAGAGTTATGTAACGAAATGGTATAATACGGGGCCCTTCTTGGACCCTCGTTGGAGTTGGATTTGGGTTTGTACCCCGGCTCCCAGAGCTCTTCAATAAAGCACCTCATAATCATTCCGGTGGTTATGTGTTTTCCTCGCTAACAATCAGATTGTTGGAACAACATCACAAGGGTTCAATACATCCTCCACCTTTTCAGTTTCTCCTCTCTACCCCTTCAGACCACATTCAGGGACACACATGCAATTATTTCTACTATTTAGTTACACTCTTCAGCAAGTTGGTGGCTCACCAGTACTGACTAACATAGATGCAGCATTATTTTATCTTGCGGTACTTAGAAACCCACCAATATTTATTGCAATGGTTGTGTGAGCAGCAGTGCTGTGAAATTCTGAAGCTGCAGCATCGAGCCACTTCCACAGAATCTGTATTAAACGACATTTCATTTTTCATTGCTATGTTCGTGCTGCACTAAAGAGAAAAGCAGGACACTCCTCTAGCTGTTCATCAGCACCATTGCTTATCACCAAGAGGAGCTTCTTGGGAGGGGAGAGGCTACAGCTCCAGCTCATGGAGAATAAAAGAATTCTTAAGGACATTCACCATACTAACAAGAATTCAGTATTTTTTTTTTATTCCTAAATGAAGGAAAGTCCTTATGTTTAAGGGAAAAATACACATTTATGGGCTAAAATACTGTTAAATGGGGATTCCTGCACTCCACTTTTCAACACAAATGCATATCCCACCAAAAAAAAGTATTCCTAGACAGACAGCTGAATGCTTTCTTAAGCTCCCAACTTAGACTGTCTTCAGATGCTAAAAACAGAAGGGAAAAAAGTAAAAACAAGCCACAAATCAGGTTAAGTCTTGATTAAGAGCTGATCAAGAGGCTCTGTTAGGCTCTCTCAGAATGTACTTCTCCATTTTCTAATCAATTTTTTAAGTGATGTCAATAGCAGTAGCAATAAATATTAATATTAGTACTGAGTAAAGTCACCACTGGAACTCATTGTACTGTGCTCTACAGGAGCAGAGAAGAGACAGTTCTTGGGCAGGACTTCCATGTGAAAGCTATCACATGGAAGGGGAAAGGGATTACAAAGGGATTACAAAGCATAGGAACTAAAAAATAGGACTGGGAAAGTGGCCAAGGGCCCAGGCTTCACCATCCTATGAACATCCCAGGATCTGACCTGATTTTTTAGGAGTCTTGCTTTGATGACAGTTCAAGGCCTCCTGTATTGTTTCTTATTCCTCACTTGTAGGAAAATCTCCACAACCAGAGGAATGTCCTTCTCCTTCCTCCTGCCCCCCTTCCTCCTGCCAGAAGTATTTTCTCAGAATGGGAAAAGGCATACATATTAACACTGCCTCAGACTGTGTTACCAGAGGAAAGTGCCTTTTGAACCATGAATTCTTGATACTGAAGATCATCCACCAGAAAAAGCCTTCAGCTTTACCTCTGACATTCAAAGCTTTTGTTTATTCCACTATGCTTGCATGTAATTTTTTTTAACTCAGAGAAATAGAAGACAAATGTTGTCTGATGCCTACCAAGTGGAATAAAAAAAATGGGAGAGGATAAAATGATGTTTGTGCTGTTCTGTGTTAAATTGAATTGAGATTCTGATATTTCCTCTCAGTTTTAACACCATGATAGCAATAACATAGCTGGAGCCTCAGTGTTTCTCCTCTCTTCAGTTTGGGTCTGTGGCTGCACCCAATCTGTAGTATTTTAGCTGCTCAAAATGATCTTCAAAACCAGTTTTTCTAAATCCTTACTGGTTTTGTCTCCTGACCCTCACCTCTATGATCAGAAGTTTGTTTTATTTAGCCCTTTATATATCAGACTTGTTCAGCAGAGGGGATGCTCTGCATGAAGAGGGAATCCTTACAGAATTTCTGCATAAACTTTGATTTATTGTCAGAATAGGCTAAAAAAAGTCACCCTCAAGCCAGATATGAGCAATTACATACAAATGAGAAATACTCTAACCCAGTTAAGTTAAAAATCATTCTTTATCAAACCAGTGCAAGTTTGCTTCTAGTCAAGGCCTACTAAAATTTGCTACGCTGTTTTAAAACTATTTTTTTAATACTTTTGGGCAAGCAGCTTATATAGCCAGTGTGTGGCTAATATTAATGGCAGAGCTGTAAATCCCTCACAAGGGAGTTTGTGGAAGTGCTGATATATCCATTACCAGCCCTGGAAAGTGCTGCCAGGCTCTTCTGTAATTACAGCTTCTTCAAAGGCAGAGTACATCATTTGGTCTGCAGAGAGAAGCAGTGAAAGCCAACACGAGAGGAGACTGACTGATTTCAGAAGTCCTGGTGCCAAGGGCATGAGTACTTTGGTACCCACACATCCTCACCCAGGTCCCACTGCAGGAGAGAAGAGAAAATACCCCTTCCTACCTTCTCCACCCCTTTCCTGCTCTTCTTCCTCCTTCGTTACACCCATTTGTTCCCTTGCAACCCATGTTTCCCCAACACCCATCAACACAACAGTCATGCCGTCCCTCTATATAGCATTTCCATCTGTAACTCTCAGAGTGTTTTGCAAAAGGCAATAAACAAGCTGCTTCCTCCACCCAAGGTCACCCAGAAGGTCAGTGCTGAGCCCAGGAACTGACCCCAACCTCTCAGGACCCGCAGCAAGGATGGGACAAGCTGTACCACTCACAGCCACCTGTTAGGGAACACCACAGCCTGAGGAAGAGCTGAGCTCTTACAGGGTGCTTGACACTACTCCGAATCATGTAAAAATAATGAAAACTATTTTCTGTCCATTTGAGGCACTTGCAAATTACCATTCACTGTCATATCTAAGTGCCAAACACTATCAGGCATACTGACAGGCTTTGAAGGCTTCCAAGATGAGGTGGTATTAATACAAGCCTGTCTCACTACAGTACCACAAGAATTATACAGTAGATACTGAAATGTTGGGCTCTGTGAGTATAATTTGGTTCCTTGCAATTGGTAGGAACGGAGCCTTGGAATGGAGCAAGACTGCTGTGACATGAGCGTTTGGCTCAGCACCATCACAGCCCTGTGGGGTGATCCACAATAAAGATGTTTTGGTCGCGTCCCACAACTCAAGGGCAGTGGGTGGTACCCCACAACATTCCCAGGAGTAAGTGGCTGTTCCCAAATGAATGTCTGGCTTTCTGCTGACATGAAATTCAGATGAATCTTAGTATTACAGACCAGATAAAAAACACTGTGTTACTGGCCTGGGTGTCTTTCTTGTCTCTGCACTGCAAATATCCAAAGAAGAAAAGCTTCTGGCTTCACATGCATAAGAAAATGGTCTCCCACACTTCTGGTCACTGCCCAGGGTACCAGAATTCATAAAAATGCATCACAAACTTTCTAATTCTGCAGGCAGACATCAAGGGGAAATCAATAGCAGAGGATGGGGACCTGGGGCCTGCAGTGGCTGTGCATATCACTGCTGCGTGATGGCATCTGAAAGAGGAATGAGGAGGGAAAAATGAAGGGAAGGAAAACCCATTATTTTGAAAAAAATTCCACATTTTGCCATGTTGGGTCTTAGATACTCAATGCATGTTCATGTAGTTCTGAGTCTTAAGAGGAGCTTGGACTCATTTTGAGCATACTACACTTGTTGCACGTACGAGACATTTTCCACTCTATTTTAGATATGACTAGCTATTGTTGGGAGACAACTGCTTTGAACCACGACACAGGAATAAGAAATGCTATTTTACTTTCTGATAAGGTCAGCAAAACTTAGGTTATGAATCAGTCAAACTCTTTACAATTTTTATTGACTCATTAGCTGAATAAATTTAGTGATTCCCAGCTTAAAGGGTATGTGATTCTTTCTCTAGCTTGTGACAAAATTCTGCCAGCAAGCAAGCAGAAGCAAAAATCTCCTAGATATTGTCAGTTATTGCAGATTTAAACCTGGGACTGGTATGGAGATACATCACTACATATCAGAAAGGCTCCTTTATGAAAGCTCAATGTGTGTGTAATAGAAGTTAAAGGTAAGCAAATACTTCTCAAACAATAATAAAAGCATAGTTTGGGAGCTTTTTCACCAGATTTAAATAATTTTAACTCTTGTTCTATCTTAAGGAGAAATCTGACCAACAGTTTATTGCCAGCACATCTACAAAGGGCGATTAAATAATACTAAACTGGGAAAAATAATCCAAAGTTACCCCCACTCCCAAAATAACTGATCAACTACCCCATGTGACTTCATCTCTAATATTTCTAATTCCTTTTCCATTTCAAAGCCATGGAATGGAAGTGTTTTTTTCCAGCAGCATTTGGAGCACTACATAGGTCTAAAAAGCATAAACCTGCAACCCTACTACAACATGTAGTTGCCTAAAAACCTGCAGAGTAGGTGAAAAACATCACCAGCACAATGTAGTTATATAATTACTGTATTTTGGACAAATCACTGAGTACAGGATGAAAAGCAATGTATCAGCACACTCTCTCCCACCTACATCAGATCTTAATTAGAAATTATGAATTTTTTTTTTCAGGTTTTAGGGCTTTTTTGTGATTTTCTTTTTTTCTATAATTTGATCCAGACAGCTGCTTGTCAGACATGGCCATCCAATTCAGACATGGAAAACTACTATTTTAAGTTACAGAATATCTAATGAAACTAAACAGGATAGCAAGACACAAATTTCTACTCAGTCCTTAGTGAAAAGCTCTCTCCAAGGTGAGCATCATCTTTGCACAACTTAACATTTCAGGCCAATTAAACTGGGATTGAACACACCTCCACACAACCAAGAACTGCTTTTGACACTGTGCTTCAGCCTCAGTTGTTCCAGTACTTCTTTTGGCCTCTTTCATTTTCTGCCAATGAACTTGGGCCAGGAGCTGGAAGCCTGTCAGGTTTTAGAAAGTAAAAGCAAAGCATGTCCAGGCTGGGCAGTTGCAATTGATTCTCTTGTGACTCTTCCCAAAGATGACTCACAGATTTCAGTTTGTTCATTCTTTGACAGAGCAAAGCATGAGCAAGTTCCTCCTGGTGATCCAGGAGCTGCTGCTGGTTGTCATTCTTGCAGTAAAGCCTCCCTTGGGCTGGAGCAGGGCTTCGTGGGGATCACTTCTCTCCTTGCACACACCCAGGCTCAGAACTCATCTGCTGGCAATGCAACTGGCTGCACGTTCAGGGAATGATGCTTTAAGCAAGGGGTCACCAGATGGCCATTCCTTGTAGCTTCACTTGACCTTCAGAGAGCACGGCTGTGTCCTACGCCGCGTGGCACCGCGGAGCTCCAAGGCACAGCGTAAGATGCATTAGTAGGTCAAACACTTACTTGGCTGGAGACCATTGTGGAACTATTTATTATGGCCAATTGGGGCAGATTGCACTGGGCAGGGACGTGCTATAATAAGCACATTAATGCTAAGTGCCACATGCCAAGATCTGACAAAGAGGGGTGAAGAACATCAGTTCATACTTCACTCATCTGTTTTTCCTGGGTAGCTGCACAAGAGAATTAGAGAGCTCCTGCCCATTCTACATCTAACCTGCTGAAAAAGAATCAGAAATCTCAATTTCCCAGCCCAAAACTCGCTCCAAATCCACCCAATCTGATTCAGTTGCAGTCAGAAAAAAAAATCCTGACTGAACTACATAGGGTTAAGCACTGGCCAAAATATCAGCAGAAGCAGGAGGCTTGGGTGCTTTGAAACTCTGTTCAACATATGTCTGAAGGATTTTTGGGACTGCACAAAACCGTAGTAAAAGAAAAGATTGGCAAGGCAGATGTTCGTTGTTTACTGACCCCTGATGAAACCTGCCCTTTCCTTTACCCATTTGAGATGTTCAATAGATACGTTGGTGCTGATTTTTAAACCATGTGCTGCCAAAAATCTGGTGTATTTCTACGTCCCTGAGAGTTTGAAAACAAGAAGTACACTAGACTAGTGTGAAAACACACTTCCTTATGGCAGGTTTATAAGCTGATCACTGGAAATGAATTTCTTGCAAAGTAACATGTTGAAAACCATGACAGGCTCATTGACAACAAGCAAAGCCCTCACATTTCTATCTCAGGAAGAGGGTCAGTTTGCAGAGCAGGCACCAAGCGATTGTTTATTGGAGCTTTTGCAGAAAAAAAAGGAAATTTTGCCTTCCGGGTATTTATGTGGAAAAAGCTGATACTGTCACAAACACAAATAACACAAAAACAGGACTGTGAGAACTCCCGAGCACACTCAAGCTTTCCTTTCCACGCCATTTTTCTATATGGCTAACATGGCAACCTTGGAATCTCAGCCAACGTGGTAACACTTCCGACTTTGGAAGAGACCAGCACTTTGCTTTGCTTGATTTTTCCCCACCTGTCAGGCATGTCTTGTCCAAGAATATTTCCCAAGCAGCTGAAGGGATGAAGGTGCAGACATGACAAACACAATAATGAAGATTCTTTCTAGAGCAGCTTCCTAGAATTGCTGGGGCAGCAGCAAGCGATAACCCTCGGGACTCTCATTCATGGGAAGCCAACACCATGGTGGTCCCAGATGGAGTAACTCAGCATTTCTGAAGTCACAGGCACTATTTCTATCACACATTCACACCCTGCTTTCATAGTCACACTTGTCCTAGCTTTCACTTATATTTCCAGGTCTTGTGATTGCCAGAGAATAACCCCCACACAGGTAGTATGTAAAGCTTCTGTAAATGGGACACAACCTAAGATCTAAAACCTGCAGAGCAATTTGGTATTAAGTGACATCCCATTAGGGAAACGTCCAACATTCCATGCATCCTGGAATCAGCCTACTCATGGAAGTACATGTGTCAACAACTCAGGTCTCATGCTACAAGGCATGCAAGACTCTCAACTTCAGAACACAGATAAGTGTCTGAACTCCACAAAGGACCACCAATATTGTTAAACATGACACACAGTGTTCTGTTTTAAGTGGTCCATGGTGCAGAAAAAGTAACTTTTTTCAATAATACTAATTAGATTAAATCAACTATAATTCCATATAACATTATGGAACAGCAGAAATTGATGGAGAGTGGGTTTCAAAATCCAGGGTGGTTTATTATACTGCCAACAAACTCTTCAGTAGGGAAAGATGTTAAAGATATGGACAAATACAGGGCAAATATGCATGGAACACTGAAAAGGGCAGAGGAAACGTGATGCTCAGCATCCCTGGAGTAACCTGGCAAAATCATAGCATGAGAAAGGAAGGAGGAGTTCAGAGAAAGCAGTTTGTCAGTCACCATCACTGTTAATACATCTTGCAGTCTTCACAGGAAGCTCAGCTGATGGCCTTTGCCGTATTTTTAACAGAATACACGTGCCATTAATGCTCTGTGTTCAATAATGTGAACTCTCACAGACCCACGAGAGGCTACTCCAGTGTGCTGAGCTGACAGGGAGGAGAGGAGCCAGGGAAAGCCTCCACACACAACAGAGCTTAAAGGAAACTGTACAGCAGGGATGACTTTCCATACCAGCAGCAGATATCCCTACAAGAGTTGCTACTGCATCTTCATCAGCAAACTCTTAACCTGTCTGCGTGAAAGCCAGAGAGAAACATGGCTTCAGAAGGAATTGAGGGCTCTGACTCCATCCTATAACTTGAAATCACTGTTCTTCAAGAAGAAATCTTTGCTTTGCCCAGCGTGGACCCTTTCCTCCAGGATCACAACTTCCAGCAAGTTTCTTTTTCCACAGTGGCAAACTAACAAAGGCAGGCTTTAGATAGTCCATGATCCTGAGCAGAGACCTTGGAGACACCAGGTGCCTCAGACAAACCTGGCAGAGGAGTGGTGGTCACAGGCAAAGACTGCACCCAAGGCAGCAGACTCCCCTCACAGTACCAAGGAGATGCCAAAATAATTCAGGACAAATGAAATTAAAGGATCTATACCAACAATAACATTTCCAGTAGTCTCACCTCAATATATCAAGCATAAGCCCCAGCAGGAAATTACTTTGGACAACTGCAAGAAGCACTAGGGAGACTTTTTCCCATTCCAATCTCTAGGTTCATCCCTAATAGAAGCAGGGGAGGTCCCTGGTTTTTACTGGATCAGCAGACAGCCACAATACCCAGCCCACCGCTGTCACATGCAGGAAGGTTAATTGTAATTACACAAGTGAAGTTTCCTGATGAATGCATCTGGGGATCTGCCATTTGGCTCATGCTCTTTCTATTTTACAGGTAAAGCTAATGAGTACACAATTAAGCTCTTGAGAAACAGATCACTGACAAAGTCCACACCAGGTTCACTGGAGAGTGACATGAGCAAGTTCAGGGAATATTCCCTATTCTCTCATATCATCTTTCCTGCTCTTCAACAAATATGAAGGAAATAAGCTACCAAACACCTTTAGCTGTAGTTTTCATTTTATTAATGTGTTCCTGCTGCCATTTTCAGCTCCTAGTCAATGTCTTTGATAGCTGACACATCGTTTCTATCACATCATATTTTGCTGAAGTCATTTTCCAACTCCCTTAAGCCTTTCCATTCCCAGCTACAGAGCATACTTTTGAGCTAATATTAATTTAAATGACCCTTTTTCCCCCTAGATCTGCTTTTTAGAAAGAAGATTTACAGGAAGCCTAAGTCCATATGGGAGCCATGTTCCTGCTTCCCCTCCAGCAGCACCCATTAATTTCAGCCTCCCTGTTTATATTTTAGCTTTCTGGCACAGCTGGTGATGGAGAGAAAAGGGAAGCTACTGAGCCTGAAACTTCACCCAGTGAACACCTCTGTTCTCTAAATGAGTTATTCCCCAAACCTGGAAGATCGTACATCCAGCATCAGGGCGAAACATATGGGACTTGTAGGTTCAGTCTCCTCACTGGAAGCCAGGGACTCCACATCCACCTTCTCTTTCAGCCAGCATGGAACAAGCAAGGGACCAAGCCCTCCCACCCCTCCCAGTTCCACCAGCCTTCCTTGGCAGGCTTGCCTCCCACAGCTTGCTTCTCCAACACCTCCCCACCTACTATTCCTATTCCTGCTGGGCTGCAGCCTTTTATAGCAGCTGTTTTTTGATTGGCATTTTTTCACAGATGGGGGAGGCAAATAGGTCCTTCATTAACCCTTTGCAGGTTGCTGCCAAATATGTGTGGGGGTTATATGTCATTTTTTTAATGAAATGCCTTCTGGAATTGAACCCCGCCCTCCTTAACTGTGTGGTTGGGCACATCAAACTGGAAAGTACAAACAATATCTATTCTTAATCTTACTTATTGTCAGCAAATAAGGCAGTGAAGTGGTTGGGTGAAAAGCCAGAATTCTGAACAAATAGTTCCCTTTATCCAAGATAAAATTTTAAGATTAGCAGACTTTGGAAAACAACACAAGTATTTTTGTCTCTGTAGTTCTATTTGATTTTTATTTTTCTAAATGAAGCCTAAGATAAACAGGAAGGAAGGAAAGAAACAGCTTGCTACCCCACTTTCTCCTTCCATGTCCATGGATCCCTAGCCTGTTTGGATCTCTAAGGCAGCACTCAACATCTGTTTGCAGGTACTGCGTGCTGGTGGTGTGAGCCGCCTGGCTGACCCATGTCTTGCTTTGCCGTCTTTTTCTGTCCTTGCTTTGCACACACTCCTGGCCTAATGCCCCACAGGAGAAATCAATTTGAGAAAGTTTATTAAAATGAAAAGTTCTCTGCCCCACGAGAGGCTTTGTGGAATTTTGCTGTTGGTGAAACATGAATAAGGTTATAGAGAGAAGTTCTCAAAAGTGAGATTTAAGTGATTTAAACCAGAAGCATCTAGAAACAGTATTTGCTCAGTTTTCCCATTTGTACTGTGGCTGTAACTAACTAACATATCCTGCATCATTCTCAGGCTCAGATACTTTCTTCTCCATTCCTCTTTCAAATGTGAGGTTAGGAACAAAGCCAGGTGGCAAATAGGATGGGAACAGGATAAGGTATTCTAACTGCTGCTTGGGACAGGGAAAGGTGTAGGAGAAATCATCAATAGTGGCTGGAAAAAAACTTCCTATCTCTTCTCAGAACATCTTAGGCATTCTGCAACCGTGGGAAAGGACTGATGGCTTTACTTACACCTTGAATGAGCTCTGTGGCTCCTTCTAAAAGGACTCGTGCTTAGCACTTATGTAAGTAATTAACACAAGTAGTCCATTCCGCCCAGTTTTGGAGGGAAAACACAGCAAAAAGCATCTAATAAAATATATTAGATGTCTTCTGCATGATGATATAATACATCAAAAATCTGATTTTAAACTTTTTGACAAGTTGCCCCAGGCTTTATATCAAAATTAGCCTTGTGCTTCTGCTGCTGAAAGGAAGGAGGAGGGGGGACAGCAGAACACCACGCATTAAGGAAATAAGCAACTACATGAAAAAGGTGTTTGAAGAGTAACCGACCTCAGGACTCCAATGGTTCCAGGGATTTATGTGGCATACGGTGAAAAGGCACAAGCTCAATCTGTCCCCTTTTCAAAGTGGTCAAAGCCTTGTGGTTAACACCATGCCAAGACCAAACGGGAAAGCCCTGCCAGTGACTAAATATATTATCCTGGACTTGGTGCTGTGTTGACACAGCCACATGGAATATGGACAAACTGGAACACAGACAGAGGGAGGCTGTGTTTGCTGATGATATACTGGCAAATGAACTTCATGCTCATCCAGAAGACCAAATAAAAGGTCTTCCTGCATCATGTCATGAGGGAAAACATGCAATACCCCTTTCCAAATTTCACCATAAAATGGAATGCATAGGCTAGAGCTTCCTGCAAGCAAGGACACATAGGATTTATGTTTGGACAGGCTTCTGAATGGCCAAAGCTGTGCCTTTTCCAGTGTGCATTTAATGTAAATTCTCTGTGTTCTCTCACAGGCATGTACAAAAATGTCTCTCCTGGGGGTATCCAGAGCTTTGCACCTTAAAGGTGAAATTACGTTAGCAGGCTCCCATACCACCATCCTTGATGATCATGGAAAATGCAGCAGCTGCACAGAAGAAACCAGCACTGGTTCCCTGTTAATGCTGCTCTTATTTGTGTTTGAAATCCTGCTTGTTTTGGTGTTTTATGCAGAATAATAAAAGAACCACTAAGGTACTGACTCTGTGCAATTTTATAACTACACCTTAGGTATTTAGGCAATAAATATTCTTTCAGTTATGACGCTGTCTTACGCTGATAAACCTTGAATTGGTAGTGCTACTTTTTAAATTAAGCTCTGCAGATTGGTGATGGGAGGAGCGCTCACCTCTCCAACAACCTGCACCAATGAAGTCTCAAGAAGTGGCTTATTTTCCCCCTTATGATTTCATTTACTTTTCCAGTGTAATGTCACATTTCCTGGTTTAATCTGGAATAGAAGAACAAACGTCCTGTGAAAGAGCTTGTTCTCTTGAGGCTGCTTTACCTCAGCTTAGTTTATTCAAATGGCTTTGAATAAACATCTGGAACAGCCGAGTGCTTTATCCCATCTTAACATTTGACACCCATCTCTAACAGCGGAGTGGACCATAGTGGAATTAGATCCAAAAAGAATTTATCTGCATTCATGAGTGCCGTGTTCAGTGAAACTTCACATCCATAGACGAAATCCACAAATTGTCACTGTGCCCAGACAAGTTACTTGTCATTACGATGATCTGCAAGGCATCCATAGAAAGAAATCATTTTGACTGAGCTTCGTTCCTCAAGGACAACGCCAAGGTTAATTTATTTGTTTTTCACTTTGAGTTGGGGGTGGACAGTCCCTGGAAGAGTAGCAGTGCTTGCCAAATGTGTTTCTGGGAGTATTTGCTCAACAACTACTCTTCTATCCCACACCTTCCCAAACGTATCCAGGAATGTAGGCTGTGTCCATAAGCTCAGTTTGTTCTCAAGGTTTCACTCCACCCAAGTGGTCCCTGGATGAATTTCCCAGGGTTTGTAAAAGTGAAAATGGGGAAGCTAAATATCAGTGACCAGTGACATGAGAAAGATACTAAGAAATAATAGATACAATATTAGAGAGAAATGCAAACCACAGAGGTGGGAAAAAAATAAATCAAACACTAGAATCAAAAAAGCCCCATTTTGCTCAGAATGTAGAATCACACTGATGGAAGAAGAAAGTCCTCTGTCCCTTCAAGAGCTGCTCTCTGTTGTAAAGGCAATATATTTACCCTTCCTTCATGGCTTTTTTTGTTATGTGACGTGGTACCTCGCTGTCTGCATAGTCTGCATAGAAATTTCCTGAGGTCTCCTCATCTTTTAGGGACTGTCTACGCTTTCAAGATAAAATCTAGAGGTCCATATTGAAATTTAGAGCCTGTTGAGATTTCCAGAACTCTACACTATATTTTTGTAAATAGCTCTCACTATATTTTTGCTTTAGCTTCCCAGGTTCAGAGACATGGCCATGGGCACATAATAAACAGCCCCAGCTGTACCTTTGGAATCAAACCTTTCTCACAGAACCACATTCACTGACATTTCTGGCTCTCAGTGAACACCAGGATTAATAACCACATCTCCTACAGATTATTTCCAAGCCAGAGAAGAAAAATGCATATTATAAAACCACACTTATTTAAGGGAAGTTGGATTGTAGAAACACTGACTGCACTTTGAACACACTTGTGAATGTCACTGTAAAAATAAAAAGCAAAGGTCCTTCTTAGAAGAATTCAATTTTCTGGGGCTGCAGTTTGGCAATTAGAGACCAGTCAGCCCTTGGGGAAATTTTTTTCCTGTCCTGACTCAGACTTAAAGGGTTTAATGAAGACTGACCAGTAACTTCTGGAGGATAGCACAGTTCAGGCATTACATCTACAATGACAGAAGAAGAAAATTTAAAAACAAAAGTAGATAACACAGTAAATTAGGTACAAATGCAGTTGATCTTGTTCTAAAAACCAAGATATTTTATGCATATTTAATAAAAAAAATGATATATTTGCTGGGATATGGTGCTTGTAATCAAAAATAGCAATGTCAAAATTCAGCCTCACATGAGATATCCATGCCCCATATATTTGAACAAATGTGGACTTGAACCCAAAACTGTTCTTAAAATTCTGCATGTATGTTTAGTGATAAAATTACTTTTTATTTTCAATGTGTGTCATATCTATTTGCATTCTGGACAGTCCTCCAGTATTGAGAACCATATGGCTGTTGTTTTAAACAGGTTGAACTCTTTTCAAAATCCATTATAGGGATCGTGCTAAACACCAGCTTTCTGAAATGAACAGAACATTTATTCAGCCTTGTCTATATCAGGACCTACACTTGTGTTGGGAATTCATGAAACTTCCACCTTCATCAATAACAGCAAATATTGTCAGGACACAAAAGGTCTATGTAATACATTAAGAATATAAAGAATATAGAGAGTGTGCATTGAAATTAGAAGTTTTGTGTGTTTGTCTATTAAAAATGCCTGATTGATAACAAGCAGAAGGAAACAGAGTTACGATGGAGGTGTAATCTTCAAGGTGCATGACTTCAAAGTAATACACATCCCAGTGTTTAGTAATTTCGGAGATGTGGACTTCATTATGGCCTGTGCCTGCAATGCTCCATTCAGTAGCAATAATAATTACTATTGTTATTTATTATAATAAACCTCATATAGCTAACAGTGACATCTGATACCCAAAGCAGGTGTTCCAAAGAACAGAACTTTTTAGATGACATTCTCCCTGCCCCAGACATCCTTTCTGTGCTCAGTCACACGATTTCCCAGGATATCTGACTGGGAATAGGGCACCTTGCAGCCTCCCTGATCATTTCTCGAATGTATTTCTAGTGTTACATGTCCCCTTTCTGAAAAGCTAATCCACTACTCCCAGTGTATTACAACTGCTGTAATGATCTTTAAAATGATCACTAAATACTGCATTTCTCACTACTTAATCCTGGGTTCAGAGATAGAACTGACTTATCAAAATCCTGTTGATATCAAGGAGATTGTTTTTCTTAGGGTGAGTGCAGAATTTGGCCACAACTCATTATTAAACCACATAAGTGGCAAGGTGATTATTTCCAGACTCTCACTCAGCATGTGGCCAGGTGACTCAGCTATTTGCTTTATTTACTTACATCCTTCTGCAGTTAAATACAAATTTTTTGGCCCCAAATCATGACCACAGAAAGAAGCAACCACTACAGCCACAAGGGTGGGAAATCATGCTTTACAAGGCTCCTGAAGAGCTGGAGCTCAAGTTTGCTGTCTCTAAACAGTGACAGGATAAAGAAGAAAACAAATTCATGCAAACCAGGGAAAATGCATCTTGGGGAAGCCCTGACTTCTTGCACCAGGTTACTTTGCACAGTACATTGATGTTAACCTGACACAGCACATAACTGGAGAACTCGAGTTAAATAAATGAAATCAGCTGTCTGACTTCTTTAAGATAAATGATGTTATTACAGCATAATTGTATAACCCCATATAGCTTACAGCAGCAAAAGGATGTGTATTTCACATGCCCTACTATAATTACATTCCCATTATAATTTTGCAGTTAGTTGCTATGAGCTCTGGTCATGAAAACATGCCAATTTTGTATGGGATTGAAGTCTGCCTAATTTTAGCAAATTGAGAGCTGCACAAAAGAAAAGAGATAAATACTATGTTGTTATTTTTCATTAGAGAATTGCTATATTAAGAGGCTGTGATCCAGCTGTGTTTGTTTAAATAAAAGTGTGATTTGAATACCTCCTACAGCTATGTTCCTGCCAATGAATAAAAGATAAAATGCGGCTCTCGTTGGATGTTAGTCTCCGAGTTCTAGCTGACTCAGAGATTTATTGTTTAACATAAGGAAGTGAAAAGCATGTAGAGCAGACCACACACAGGGCTCTTTTGTGTATTGTTTCAAGCCATACCACTAATAGATTTGTTCCACCAAGGCTTGCAGCAATTCAGCTGTGCTAAAATGCTCCACTTAACTGTGAAAAAAATAATAATAAAATAGTAATTATGTCTCGATGGCAAATGCAGCTTAGACCAACACCACGAGTAGTGTAAACAGGAACTAATACCATTCAAAGCTGTATGTTATCATCATTATGATAATGAAATTAAGCTTTTATTTCCAAAAAACAAGCCCTTAACATACTACTCAGTGTCTGTATAAACACACTGACTTCCTCTCATTGCCTGATATGACTCTGTAGTTGCTGAGCTAATATCCTTCTAACAATACTTATAAATAAATCTACATATAAATACATACACAAAATGTACAGTGCACTCCAGCAGCCTGAAACTTATCACAGACAACTTGGAACTTCTTGTCTGTTGGAAGAGCCTTTTACAATGCAAGTAAAAAATGCATATAAATAGTCCTTCCTTTGTAGCTGCCTAGGTTCCTTCATGGTAATCTTAGATGGAGGCACATCATTTTCCAGGAGCTGATATGTTTGAATGGATTTCATTATGGGCAAGTGCAGCAGTGAGTGGCTGTGTGCCAGTCACAGCCGACTACCGAAGGGCTTGGGTTGTCAAAGGACTCACTTGGGCTGTCAGAGTTC
This sequence comes from Sylvia atricapilla, assembly GCF_009819655.1. Taxonomy (NCBI): domain Eukaryota; kingdom Metazoa; phylum Chordata; class Aves; order Passeriformes; family Sylviidae; genus Sylvia; species Sylvia atricapilla. The sequence continues at coordinate 26,874,027 of NC_089148.1, read as the reverse complement.
ATTTAAATAACACAGGGTTCTCCAGTTTGGGGAAAAGAAAAAAACTGGGGAAAAAAACAAAAAGGAAAAATGGAAAGGAAAGCAGGACTTTTTCAACTCTTATATTTACATTGAATTTACACCTATAATGGATTGAGAAATAACATTGCATATGTACAGATTCATGCAGGGGTCAGTAACTGTACTCCACACTTGCAATAATCTGAGTTACAGGCTAACAAGGAGTTACCACGATCCATGAATAAAACAGGGCAGAGTGCAGAGTATCTATTACCAAAAGGACCATGCGTGGTCAGACTGAGACTTGAACTGTGTGTTTGGTGAAAAATCTTGAATCTGAATCTTCCATTTTAGATGAGAAAATTGGACTCTGTGCCCAAAATTTATCTACTTTAGGGCAGGGGAAAAGCAAGGAGAAAGATCAGAACTTTGATTCTACTTACTGCCCTTTGGGCAACAGCACAATCACCACATTCACAGGAGAACCAGCAACTCTTGGTGCAGTGCAGGCAAATGCTCCATTCTCCTCTTTTTATTTCCCCACAGATGCAGAGGATGAGCCACAAATCAGCCCTGACCTGGAGTCACCCAGTCCCTGGAGCAGAGCAACATTCACTGATCTTTGCCCCAGCTTGCACGTAAGAACTGCCCAGAGCCTATGAGCGTGTTGAAGCTGCAAGATGTGCGTTTTGAAGATACAGTCTCAGCTTGTTCTACAGGACTTCATGCTTCAAACTCTCAAGACTCTTAATAACAATATCCTGTCTGCTTTTTATGTAGCACCTGTCAACCCGGAGGGACCAAAAGCACTTCAAAACCTCTATGTGGTTGTTGCTGTTAAAAAACTCAGGAATCACTGCTTGAGTTGCCTGCAGGAGGCTGAAATGTAGGATATTTAGCATTAAAGAAGAGCAAATAATTAGCTATGAATAATTTATCCCCTCAAATCAGCTTCTTTTTGACTTTATTGAACATCTGCAAATAGGTCTCAGCCTCACTCTTAGCTTTATTTGATGGTTTCAGTTCACTTTTTCTTTTTTACATCACTGCATATTTTCATGAACCATTGTCTACCTAAAAACATGGAAGAGAGAAAAGAACAAAATTTAAATTACCTGACTATAAACACAATAGAAGCCACTAATACACGAAGAGGAGAGAAATTTTAAACAAAATGATGAACAATAAAAGCACTGAGTAGAGGGTTGGATAGAGATTACTGAGAACAGAAGAGGGTGAATTGTCCAGGACACAGCTGGACAGAGACATTTTACGGAGATATTTTACAGCAATAGCATTTTGGAGCTCTGGGCTGAAAGGAAGAGAGGCTCTGGGAGAAGCTGTAATAAATGTGGTTGTTTGGATATGCATGTCTGGGAGCAGACATCCCAAGGGAAGCTGTAATCATCAGGGTGAAAGGAAGAGAAGGTATGAGTAAAATTTAGGGAGGGAAACATCAAACCTGTAGCACTACAGAAGCCATTTCTGAAGCTATGATTCATTCACAGCTTAAAATGCATTAATTTAGACTTTCTTCTTCCTGCTCAGACCTTTTCTGTCAACACACTCAGTTTATTTGAAATTGTTGAAAAGTTTTCTGAAAATCTGTTTCGTTTAGAGGTTGAGGATGAGATATTCGGTTTCAAGTGTTTTCAGTTAGAATATCCACAGGATGGGAAGATATGCCCCAACCATGTGAAACAGATGCTTTCCTAAGCAGGAGGGAGGGAAACCACAGCTTGCTATGTGAGTGCTTTTTACTACACATAACCTATGCTGAAGTGAAATTCTATTTATGTATAGGTATATATTATGCATGGTAAGCACAGTGAACTGGTTGGGTGCCTTTTTTAAATTGGTTCACATAAGGTTTTGTCTCAAGATAAAATTCAGAATTCCTCAAGACAAGGTGAAGCAGATATAGAATGATAACATGAAAAAATACTCCAAGGGGAGATGTAGAAGAAAGAATAGTTCTTGACTTCTCTGACTTTCTAGCAAAAGTCTTCCCTTACCCTCCTGGGATTTGCTTGTGATGGAGGACTGTCCCAGAGTCCAAAAGCCTTCTTAGATTTGCTGTTCCTGGCTGTTTAACATGATTGGTTTTACTTTTTTCTGGTTTTCTAGGGATCTACCAGCACAGCAATGCTGACATTTCATTATTTTCTAGGCTTTACTGTTTGAACCTTTCACCTTTTCCCCTCTTTTTACTTCTGGCAAGGTTTACTTGCAGTTGCAAAAATACCAAGGAACTGATTTTCTAGCTGTGACTGAACTTAAATAAACTGAAAGAAGCAGAACTATTGTAGGATTAAAGCAGTTCAACAGTTTACAATGTGAAATGATTTAAGTTTTGACACATTTCCTATCTTTCCTTATCGAAATATACCACAAATAACAGCTCAGCGTGGTAGTGCTGACAGCAGTCACTGCTTGCTGAAGGTTCGAGCACCCAGTGCAGGGATCCCAATGGCTGAGCAGCATCTGCCAGGCTTCTGCACATGGGCAGGAGATGGCAATGGGATCTGCTGGGAAAGGCCTCATCCCTCGATGCTTCTGTGCCTTTGGATCTGTGAATAACCCCAGCACAGACACTGGAGCCAGAACAGACAGCAGGACACCCATTTCATGTGGCACAAAATGTATCCCAACCAAAAGCAAGTTCAGGTTCTTTGCTATAGAAGAATGGAAAGCCATCAACCATGACTGGGAGCAGGAGGCTCTCCAGATTCCAGGAGATGAGCATATACAGCTAATCCCACCAGTCAGTCCAGGAAATTCAGATCACAGTATCAGAGGATCATTAAGATTAGAAAACACCTCCAAGGTCATCAAGTCAAACTTTTGACCAAGTGCCACCACGCCCGCTAAACCATATCATGAAGTGCCACGTTCTCTCATTTTTTTAACACTTCCAGGAATGGTGACTCTTCTGGTTCCAATGAGGAGCTTGTTCTAGTGCTTAACCACTCTTTCAGAGAAGAAATTTTTCCTAATATCCAACCCAAACCACCCCTGGCACAACTTGAGCCTATTTCTCCTTATGCTCCCTTGTTCCCTGGGAGCAGAGCTTGACCCCCTCGATGCCCCTGCCTGTCAGGGAGTCGTAGAGAGCAAGGAGGTCCTCCCTGAGCCTCCTTTTTCCAGCCTGAGCCCACCCAGCTCCCTCAGCCTCTCCTCAGAGGACTTACATTCCAAACCCTTCAACAGCTTTGTTGCCATTCTCTTGACAGCTCCTACCCAAGATTCACCGTGGGAAACAGGAAAACATCTTTAGATAATGCATTTCTACCTGCAGCCAGACAACTACATACTGCCTCTTGTATCTAGCCAGTTCCTATCACTTCAGAGGAAAATAGAAGCCCTAAAGCATGGAATTAGTTAAACACCACACAAACACAACAGAACTTGTTCAAATCTCTCTTCACCACTCTTTTGTGAATAATGAATCAACAAACCAAAACAGCCCAGATTACATGATCAGAAACAGTGGTTTCACGATTTTCATTATCTTGTTTTACAATCTCATTCATTAATTCATTAAAGTTGCTCTTGAAACTATATCCTTTTGGTGAGGCCATTCCAGAACTTCTGGCAGCCTCAAACTGTCTTCTAATTCCTGGTCTAAAAATATTGAAAGCAATATATATTCATTTGATATTGTACCAGCTTCATGTTACCTCTTGTCAGGCAGCTAAATTAAACATTCTGATGTTCCAACACAGTGTTAGGAAGTTCACATGTGTTACAGCTGCTTCTCAGCAATATTTGTGGTAATGTAGGAGAACTGGACTTCATTCTGCTGGGTGCTGCAGAAATACATAGAAAGAAACAACTCCTGCTCTTCAGAATAGAAATAGCACATAGAACTTGGAGAGACAGGGGAGAACTATAATGTACTTAGTTTTTAATGTACTTTAAAAATATGGGTATTAATAATCTCTCCCCATCTCCATGTCTCTTTCACTGCTTGATTTTATTTTGTTTTGATCACAGAGGTGTGATTTGAGAACTAAAAGAAAAATAATCTTTAATGGTGTAATTTGTTTGGACCAACTGAGAGAGCTGGAGTTCTTTAGGTTTCTTTAGGAAGAAAGGGGGGACCTCCTCACTCTCCCTGACAGGAGGGTGCAGCCGGGGAGGATTGGGCTCACCTCCCAGGGAACAAGTGACAGGACAAGAGGAAGCAGCCTCAAGTCCCACCAAGGGAGGTTTGGGTTGAGTGTTAGAGGAAATTTCTTCACCAAAAGGGTTTTCCAGCCCTCTCACTGACTGCACAGAGCAGTGGTGGAGTCCTCACCCCTGGAGGGATTTAAAGGTCATATAGATGTCATACTTGGGGACATGGGTTAGTGGTGGCCTGGGCAGTGCTGGGTTAGTGGTTGGACTCAAGGAACCTTGAGGACTTTTCCAGCCCCAATGGCTCTATGGCTCTATGACCAAATGGATGATAAGTCCGTGAGAGAAGGAAGTTAATTCCTTGTTTTCTGGGTCAGAGACTGAAATGGATCAAACCTGACCATTGCCTGTTGCAGACCTGATCTGCAAGGGAACAGTGGTGCAGCCAAAGATAATAAACAACAAACAGGATGAGATTTTCTAAATATTAAGAGTATATTAGGAGTTAACTTCTGTCTGTAAAGCATTTCAGTTATAGCAAAATGTCCAGGAAAACACATCCATATTCTGAGATATATTTTCAGAAACAGTTCAGAAGTAGAATTTCAAAAAACAGTGAGTGTAAAGACAACAAGTAAATAACGTTTTGAATGGCCAGGTTAAATACTGGGCAAGGGGTATGAAGAAAAGAGAAGAAAACACAAATAAAAAGAGCTCTGGGGCACTGTTACTAGTAGAAAAAAATATTTAAGGAATAAAAGAACAAAATCCCGAATATTTCCTCTTAGGAAAGAAATGCTAGCTTATAAGTCCTGACCAAATTTCCCCTCTCCCTTGTTTTATTTCAATTTTTCACATAGATAAAGATGTTTCCTTTTTGTTGTTGTTGTTGTTCTATTTTGTTTTATAATGTTACCTGATATATTCCACATAAGTGGTGAATGTTTTTAAAAAATGCCTACTGTACTGTATACTGTGTACATCACTTGATTAAATGCATGAGTGTTAGGGATGAGAGATACTGCTCAACAAAGATCTATTATTAATGTTCTTGGACCATCAGTGCAGAACACAACAATCATTTTCATTGTCAGGGTTTATCTCTCCTCTCCTTCCGCAGAAATGGTAAAGTTTCTCATGCAAGAGCCACAAAGCAGGTTCAGGAGGGAGCCTGGCTACAAGTACGTATGGATTTTGGATACAGTTTTGTTATGCCTTACTTCAGCAGAATATCCAAGGCAACAAAGAGAAAGGAAATGTGAAACCGTCCAAAGCACTGGCTGAGCCGTAGCGCCAGGGGGGGAAGAAAGCACAGAGAGACAGAGAATGCCTGAAATGTCTGCAAAATGTAACTCAATTATCAGAGATCAGCCATAACAAGGAAAAAAAAATCACATAAGGCTGTAAGAGCTATAAGTATCAAATAGTTACGTTTACTGCATTTATAAACAGATATCTTTTGGCAGGAGACTCAAAGAGGCCTCCACAAGGCACGAGAATCTGGGCTTGAATCCATTCACTCTGTGAATTAATTGACTTGGTTTGAACTCTACTGTTTTCAGTTGGAGAATTCACTGTGAACATGTTGTACATATCTCAGATATCAAATAGCAAATGTACTGAAGCCAGATACTGAACTGGAGCCAGAAATTTTTCATTAATCAGTATTGTATGCTTTCTGTGAATAGGAAATAGAACAACAACAAAAAGCAGACAAGAATGGGGAAAATATTTTTCTCTCTCTCCCTGTTTCTACACCCCCACATATGCTATTATTATTACTCAGTATTTACATTGCAGTCACACCCAGTGGTTCCAACCGAGCAGGAGCCCTGCAGCACTAGGTACTGTACAAAATAAATACACTTGAAGAGACAATGGCTGCTCTCAAGAGCTTAAAGTCCAAACAGATGGGACAGATGAGAGAGAGGTATAGAAAGGTGACTGAGGTGGCCAGAGGTCAGACAGTGAGTCTGTGTAAAAGCTCAGAATCCTTTTCTAGGGGGAAATCCTGAAATAATTGTCAAAACCTGTAAGTTTTAGCAGAGAAAACAGTTCATTCCACACCACCAGTAACCATTACCCACCAGGCTCCAGCAGCTCCCCAGTGCTGCAGATCAAAATTCACTTCCAGGCAGAAAGGGTAGCTGAAAATCACAATAACACATTATAATATCACACTCACATGCTTTTGAAAAGGGCAGATTTAGCAGGGAGCTGAGACTACAGTAGCCCTCAACACCATCTGACAGAAAAGAGTCTGCCCCCCCTCCATGTGCTCCTTTAATTAATCCATTAATTTCCCCATGATTTATGCCACCCAAGAGGTCAGAACCGATATCTTCACAACCCAGGAAAGAATAGTAGGTTATATTTCCATTTCTTTGCAGTTCTCCTTGGCAAAGCACCGCACAACTGGCAGCCATCACAAACAAAAGCCACCCCTCCTTTTGGGTAGCCAGGCAGAATACAGACATTTTGCAAAGCACCTTCTTTTGCTCAGCAAACCCAGTGGTTCCCATCTCTGCTGTGCCAAGGTGAGGTGCTGACAGAGCCTGCATTTACTGTGCATTGTGTTCTCTGCTTCAGTCTCATCTCCCACATAACCTGTCCTGAGTAAAGCTTCATTACTGTGTGTTTAGACTGTGATGTGCCGTGGCAAAAAATATTTATTTGGAAAAAAGCTGCAGGAATATAGTCTAAACACATGAAGATTCTCTGGAATTTGATCATGGCTTCTCTGTCTTGTCTCAGCTTTTTAAACTACCTATTTGCAAGCCAAATATATACATAAAAGGGAAAGCACATTACACAGTTGCTGGAGGGAAGGATATTCCTATTTATACAAATGAGCAGGGGGAAATGGAGACAGAGAGAAGAAGACCATAACCAGGAAAATAAATGAGCAGATGGAGAAAACAACAAATGAGGAAATAACACCAGGCAGAGTCATGGCTGTGATTCCAGACGGCCCACCTGCACGTGTTTTATGGGGAGCATGCATAAGAAGAATATTTCCATTGGCCATCTCAGTGTTTGCTTCCCATTACTGGCACATCCTATTTGCCCTAAATCCTGCTGAATGCTGGAAAGAATACAGAAACAAGCAAAAATAACAACACAAAGGGTTTATTAGTGTCTCTGGGACTTACAAGTCTGCTGGCAGCAAACTGGGGAATCCTCTCAGGGAACCCACTGACTCAGAGCTCTTCCCACTTCATTCCTCCTGAATTCTGACCTCAAGCATCCCGTTAACCTCATCTCCAGCAGTTTTAGAAAGTAGAAAAACTCACAAAATAATTTGACTCCCTAAACCACTGACCTTTGAAATACATTCATACTTTAAAGGCCCAGTCCAGAATAGGCTGCTGTGAACAGAAAGACAATTGTATATGTGTTAAACCCACAAATCAGAACAATTATGGGGTTAAATATAGACTTCATACATGTTAACTGCTAACTGCCAGGTATAATCCCATTATTAACCCCAAATAGATAATGCATGTGAAATAGAACTGCTTTGTCTTCAGTAGGTTTTTAACATAGTTTAGCTCAGACTAGATTAAAGATTACAGTCTTTTCCTCATGAAGACAAATACAGCATTTGAGCAATTGTTTGGAGAAATCTCTTTATCCTGCTCTGCAGAGCTCCTTCCCTGAGATTTATTAAAGATTGGTGATCCTAGCTCATCTGGTCAGGAAGCAAAGTTTGCTTCTGACTCTTGAATTTTTATGATTTACATAGAGTGCTCAGAACAGTTCCAGCCATGTGCACTCCAATTTTCTAAGCAAGAAAATGTGTATCAGCTCCCAGCCCTTCTGCCCCATAGTAATTTTTATAGATTTAGGGAGGTGGAGAAGCACCAAGAAAACACAACAAGATAACATGAATACTTTTCCCCCACAATGGCCCACTTTCCCTCCAACAATGGCCCTGTATTTGCACAATTAATTGGAACAGAAAGGAAGGAAATCCTCATTTTCCTGAATTTCAAAGCAGAATCCCTAAGTCTCTCCCATAGCTAAAATTCACCCCTCCTCTATGCATATGAAACTAAACTCCTGGTTATGTATAAGGATGAAAATTTTGGACAAATGAAAATGCAGCTTACAAGTTCAATAATATAAGGAAAAGGTCTTTGTTACTTTGGGGAGTAGATTTCTATTTCGTTAATCTTTTTTTACTGTTTTGTTTGATTTTTTCCAAACGGTTCCCCAAATCACTAAGCTTCCTCTGGCAAGAGGAATACAACCCACTAAGAACTGACCTCCAAAAGCAGTAAGACACCCTGACACAGCTATCTATGCTCATAAAGTATGCAAACTGTATTCTTCCTTCCAGCACCTATTTAGTCTGTTCCAGAATAAATACATTTACTTGGAGCCAAGTCTGAAGAAAGTGCAGTCAATAGACAGATGTGTCATATATTTGGGTAAGAGAGCCCATTTCCTCTCCATGTCACCTCCCATTTCTGGTAGTTCTATACTCTAAGTAAAGTAAGACTAAAATCTCTTATTTGGCATGGGAGATTGCCAGCTGTTGAATCCAAAGCAGTTTAATTTAATCTAGACGACCACTGTCTGGTTCGAATGAAATATGAATATTTATCATTACTAAATACATGAATTATTTACATTATTTATATTAGCCAGAAAAAGAGTTGCAAGCACCTTTAAAACAAGAGATGGTTATGCTGCTGACTGTAAAGAGTCAGAAGTACAAAAATATTGTTAAAATATTCAATTTATTTATTGAGTATACACAGTTTGCATACAATCTAGTCTTTGGAATATATATATATAAACATGTATATACGTATGTACACATATGTGTATCTAAACAGGCCAGGAACTGAGAGAAGGGCAATGTTCTTGATCCCAAGTGGATCAGAATCCTGTAGGATGAAAGCCAGGCAAAGTAGGAAACAGGCAGATGATAACAAGGAAGAAACTGGGACTGGGAAAAAGTCTACAGTGTTAGTGTCCATAGAAAAGGTAAAAAGGGGAGGATTTAGGAGGGCATTTAGGGAGAAGTGGCAGAACCTGGAAAGGAGTGAAGAGCAATTCACTCAAGTGCAGTCAAATAAAAAACAGGGAAGAAATTTGAAGCTGAGAAACTTGCTATAGGTGGTGATCCTGAGAAAGGGGAGCCTTTCCATTTGGTCTCTGTAGCAGGCAGACAACTGCTGCTAACAGCCTGTCTACAGTTTGAAGGGAGGAGCAGGGGTTGTGAGAGTGAAGGCACCCAAGGATTCAGCCTGAATGAGAATGGCTGGAGTGCCGGCTGCAGTCCCAGCTCAGTTCTAACCAGCCCTCCTACTGAAAAATCCATCTCCTTTCAGAAATGTGGAGCCTTCTTGCGTTATTATGCAGCATTCTGCATGTGCAGAAGTGTCTGGGGTCAGCCTCGTGGCACTCACAGCACGGAGCAGAGGGATGCCACAGGAAAATGAAGCAGCGTGGTGGAAACAGAGCAAACAGGGCCGTGCTTGGATGGCTGGGAAACTTGGAGAGGCTTTGAACAACGGGAGGAAAAGGATTTATCCACACCTCCACCCATTTATTTTGACATTTGGAGAGTATTTTGATGCATGAGTATGAAATAGCAGGACTACTTCAGCTAACAGCTAGGAATATCCAATGTGGATGAAGTATTTTTCCACATATTGTTGAGAGTTTGCTCTCAGAGGACACCTTGTACTCAATAAATACCCTCCAAGAGATCATGATCTTTGAGAGGTGTGAACAGAGGCAGCACTGAGTGTACTGGCTTGGCTGTAAAGATCTGCACTTGACCTAAACCAAAGATAATGGTATTTTGCTTTTGAATCTTTAATTTTTCTGGAAAAATAATTTCTAATTTAGTAGAACCATAGAATCCTTGAATGATTTGAGTAGGAAGGGACCTTAAACATAATCTACTTCTACTGAGGATCAAAATGTTAATAGTAAACAAATGGCCATGGAGAAACTGAGGCACAAGTTTTATTGCTGGGCAAATATGAAGGACAGCTGCTGTTAAATAATGCAGCAAATATCCAGGATTTTTTTAAATAAAAAAAAAAGTCCGATCACTGACTCAATAGTTGCAAAAAATGTTTGTGAATAGAACATTCCTTAAAAGCCTACTACAGAGTACTCTGCATTTGTTTTAGGACTGTCTGTACTTAAGTTATTTTGACCTAGGGCTGATCTGGATTTTGAAAGCAAAAGCCATTTTTGAGTAATCCCATGCAAGCCACAGTCACATGCTCACAGAGCTATCTTATCACATAAAATAACATTGCTGTGTGATCATATTAGGTACTGAGCAAACCCCAAATGCTGATGGTCCCTGCTCATGGGCAGAGACCAGCACAGGATGGGGACTGCCTTGCTGAAACCCCCCAATATCCTGCTGTAACTGTTTCTGCACTTTCTCATGCTGATCAGCAGTCTGGGGACTGAAATAATTCACCTTTAAAGCATAATACCCACAGAACAAGCCCTCTGCACTTTCCTGACCTAGCAAGGTGTATGAGAGGGTTGGGAAGGTAGGTGGAGTTGTTCCTCCTCCCTGCCCTGAATCGAGGAGATGCTGAGAACAGCTCCAGCAAATCCACTTTTTCCTGCTCTTAGCCAGTGCGTGACCTCTTCAGTGAAAACATACAACACATTATGTAGCTGCTATTAGTAACAGCACTGTAGCCCAGAAACTAAAAAGGTCAGATTAATATTAATTATCTTATAGGTATCAAGTTATATGCCATATATATTCCTAGTAAAGGTCAATATAGCCTTCCCTTATTTTATATCCATCTGCTTCATTAGGTAAGAAAAAGTAAGCTGGATATAATGGATTTTTAGTAGTTTTAATCAACAATTTCATCAAAAGCACATTTTTCACCTGTGCTAACAACATAATGGAAAACTAGATCAATACATTAATTATATCCACTGCTTTCTAAACTCTATTTTTAAATGAATTATGGTAAGTGTTGTAGAAATAGGAAAGAAAAAACCTACACAACCAGAAGACATTTGCTTTCAGTGTCAGGTAAATAGTGTCAAAAATATGTTTGCCTATTTTTATTTTTCAAGTACTTACATTATTGTTCCATATAAAAGATCAGAAATTAGAAAGCCTTTAATTGTAATGTCCATCTAATGGACAAAGCAAAGCAGCAGAACTGATTTTGGTAGCACATTACAGAGCAGGGTGAAGTAACAGCAGATTGCTGATGGTAGAAATGGAAATTGCAATGTAAGTCTGGGGAAAATCCAAAATGTTTATTTGTGGGACCTCCTTCTCAGACCAGTGAGGGTAAATATCCTCATCATCTCCATCCACCTGAGGTTCTGGGACCAAAACAACACCAGAGGTCAGAGCTGTAGGAAACCATGTCTACAGCCAGGATGGGGTTTTTTTTAGAAGGTCTGTTTCCACACTGAAAAGGCCTATTTGTCTCCCAAGGTGTTGAGTTCTTATTTGTCTCCCAGGATGTGGAATTCTTATAAGCCTAGAAAGTAGAAAAAAGCTACAATTCAGCTGAAATTTCTCTGCAGACCTTTGCAGCCTTTGAAAAACATTTGTTCTCCAGGGAAAGTTGGAGCTGCAGCTCTCCTCAGTTTTCCAGCCTCAATAACTCACTATCCACAGCCAAAGCCCATCATGTATCTCATATGTGCTCACTGTACAACCAAGAGCAGTGCAGAGAGCCCCAAGGAGGCACCATTTTGGGCCAGAAGTCTCTACAAAACACAACTAATTCACAGAATACAAACCCAAAAGTATCTCTGCCTTGTGGACAGAGTTTATTAATTTGGATGCAATCCTGTAGAAGTGTGGCTGTACAGATTAGATCCAGCTCATGGAGAGGGAGGAGGTTCATTCCCTCCTTGCCTCAGTGACTCCAGTTCCAGAGCCAGCTGTGACATTTTTAACCTGAAATCTAAGTCAGTTTTACACATGTACAGTAACCACTCAGCATCTGTTCCAGTTCCCCTACCACAAAAGACACTTCTTTCATTTGCCTTTCCAGCTCTGGGCAATATTGAGAAGACTGAAGACAGAGTAAGAGGTGGATTAACCTAAAAAGGAACAAGATAATTTTAAGATAGCATCTTTTCCATACCAAGGTCTATTCAGCATCACGTTGTGCTACTGCTCCCATTTCCTCTCCTCATTCTCCACAAAACACCTCTTTAACACTTATTTCCTGATTTGTCTATATATTTTAAGTATCCACTTAAAAAGGAGAGCTGAGTCCTACATTATTTTCTTCTTCTTGTTGTAGGTTATTTCCCAAAGACATCTTGCTTCCAGGCATTCCCTGAAGCTTCCTGATGCACAAGTCTGCACTATTTGGAGAGCTTTAATTACAAAGCCTACTATCACATCATCCTGATCCTCTGACCCAAAGGACAGGTCAAATGTAAAAACATCTGGTGCTAGATTCTTTGCCGGTTGTGAGGAAAGAGGAGAATTCTAATCTTCTGACTGAGAAGTGAAGGGAGTCCTCTGCAAATATTAAACAAATAGTTGTGTGAGGAGTGGAATGAATTAAATCTGTTTCTTTATGGATTTGAGGTGCATAAAAGCATGACCTTGGACTGAAGCTTTTCTGTATCGCAGTGTTATTTACTGCAGCTCTCACCTCTGTGGATTCTCTGGAGACTCATAAGACGTAAGTTTGTGCTTCAGCTTTCCCTCAGCTGGGCAACATCAACCTTTTTTGTTCATCTATCTGGCCCCATATTTTTAGGAAATTTGTTGGAACCCAGATACTTTGAAAATTCTGTCATCTCATCACACTTGATTGGAAAAGGCCACTAGATTCAAAAATTATTAGGGGGTACACAAGGACAGATACATGCACAGAGACAGCCTGATCACAGATGCCTTGTTTCCATAGGAAACCAGACTAAAAATAGACAGTTTCTTAAGTGTTAAAGATGGAATTTTTATTTGTTTTTGCAGTTGGGAACCAAACAGACCCACTATTCACATGGCTGTAGCACATGAGGAATATGAAAGAAAAGTAATCTTATTTTTTTTCTGATAGATTCCTCAGTAAATGTAATTCAGTGACCACTGACACAGCAGCCAAGTGTCCAATGGCTGAAATACACTGGGCTGGATGAAAGGTTGTACACAGGACAGTAACTATGAGCTTTTTTTTTTCTTTTAGCACTATCACTAAAATAATTTGTTAAATTGTTTGCAACTAATGCAACACACAACAACGTCAAATGTGTGTAAATCTCATTGTTTTGAATGATCTGTGCACAACTGAGGCCTCTGTTTGGTTTTTCATTCATCAAAAAAGATAAAACAGATGTTAGCAACTCGTTTTTTCCCTCCATCAGTTGCTAAGTATCAACCTCAACGTGGCACACAGCAGCAAATGATAGCTGAGCATACCATGAGTGAGAAAGCACAGCTTTATTTATAATCAGAATAATATGGTCATTATAGCCTGCATATGAGCTGTCCAGGCAACCTTTGCCTGCACCCTCATAGAAGCAGACATCTTACATACAGATGTCTTTAGTGTGTTTGAGGTGTTTGAGCTGAATCCTTCGGGGATATTATATATTATATTATATGAAGATGTCTATAGGAGTGAGGTGAGGCTCTCGAGCGATGGATAGGAGAGATGGAGAGAGTGACTGACAACTCAGGCTATCTGTGTATCATCCAGCTAAACACATAGGGTGCATAGGACCACAAGAACTACATAAATACAGATAATCTGAGAAGACCAAAGGATCTTGAAACAGAAGGCTATTTTTAAGGTGTAGTAATAACACAGAAAGAGCTTCCCTGGCATGCTATATGGCAGTATGTGAGATTGTTGTGTGAAAACAACCTTTTCAACCCACTTTTCTTGAGATGGAAGCTGCAGGTAGCTCAGGCTGGTTGTGCCTATTGTTACAACCACGTCTCAGGTGAGATCTAGCAGTCAATAGCTTAAGAGGCTGAGCACACCATTTTAGTTGTATCAATGTGGATGCAGCTGCAGATTTCCCAGGAAGCAGTGCCACAGCATTAATTTATTTGCCTTCATGCAACAACAGACAGCCATGTAAGCTGATGTCGAGGTCTGTGCCTCAAATCCCTGTGTAACCTCGCTGCTGCTGGGCCGCAGCTTTACTGTGAGCTCTTTCTAGCTCCTGCTTCAGAAAAATAAAATCATGGAGTCACTGAGATAGGAAAAGCGCTCTCAGACCATCCCACCCAAGTGCTCCCTCAGCAATGCTGAGGCCACCTCTAAACCATGTCCCTAAATGCTACATCCAAACCTCTTTTAAATCCATCCGGGGACAGCGACTCCACTGCCGCTCTGGGCAGTCTGTGCCACAGCTGCATAACACTTCCCATGAAGAAATTTTCCCTGATATCCAATTTAAACCTTACCTGGTGCAATTCGAGGCCATTCTGTCTTGCAGGAGTAACTAATAACCTGGTGGTTAGTAGCGTGCTCAGAGCCCCCACATGCGGCTGTCAGTGGGGCGGCTTACAGCGAGGGCAGCCATGTTGCCACACGGCTCCTCGTCTTCCCGCCAAAACGTTCCCCGTCTTCCCGCCACGGCCTTGCTTTAGGAAACAGGGACACCTTCTGGAGAATGAAGTGGGAATGTGGGGTAAGTGTGAGAGCCCAGGTGAGGGGTGAGCGGGGAGCTGGGGTGTTTGTGCTGCCCGGCGAGGTGGGACGGAGGGACAGGAGTCGGTGAGGGCGGGCGGCTGAGGCGGCCGCCATGTTGGCGGTCTGAGGGACGGGGCAGGCCGCTGTCCGTGAACGAGTTAAAAGTCACGTCTGAAAACTTTTTCTGCACCGCAGCTTGGATGCTGGGTAGAGAAAAGGTTAGGAAGTGCTAGCTTAAATCCAGGATGGAGTTTTTCAAGGATAGGTTGTTACACACAGATTGATGCCACACTGTTGTCAACATGCCAGGGGTAGTTTTAGCTGTCAGCTCTGTCAGAGTCTGCCAACCAACTTTAACTTGTTTTCTGACTTTTCCAAATGTTTTCCAAGTTTTTGCTTGCTGTGCTGAGGATAAATTGTCCCTCAGTTTCTGTAAAACCACATTTGTTTACTTGTTTCCTTTTCATCTCCGTTTCTTTCTGTGGTTTTCCCTTTTTAGGGAAGAAAAAAAAGCACAAAGCTTGCACCTTTGCCCAACCATAATGTAAACACAGTTCACTGAAGCCGCCTCATAAACCATAAGATTTTGCTCATCCGCATTTGTGCAATGCACACTTGCCTCCCTCGTGGGCATGACGTGCTCCACCACAGCCCTGCCCAAGGTAAGGGATTAGGCAGCACATCCCAGAATAAACTCAGGAATAAACTGTGACCGTGGCTTTTTTCTGTGCTTTCCTACAGGTGAAGACTTCTTTCTTCTGGAGTGAAAAATCCTGAGGAAAAGTCTTCCAGTTTGGTCAGAATTCTCTGACCATGTGTGCAAGGGATTTGAGCAGGTAAGCCACAACCCTTTCTTTCTTTCCCAGAACCTCACTGGACTGATAGTGAATAACTCCATTTGGGAAAACAAATCTCTCATTACAAACGCAGTAATTACAATGAAATAACATTTAAGGAATGTTAAAAGGACTGGGGACTTCAAAGATTGAAACATTAGAAAGCTGAAATTAAGACTGCACAAGTTCTGTGTATGCATTATGCTACATTTACTCAACTGTGTGGGGTTTTATTCACATGTAAGATAGATGGGACAGAAAAACTTCTGTTTTTCCTCACAGTTCAATGTGTGGTCCCAGGCCTTGTTTACTGCCCTGAGTTATTAATTTCCTCTTCAGCTTTTTACAGCACTTTTTACAGTCACATTACGTATGTTACAAATAAGATTTAATTTATTTTTGTTATACCACCAGAAGGTGAAGGGAAATGATGTACAGACAGCAAAAAAAAAATTCCCAATTTTATAATTATTTTAGAATACTTATCACTAGATCCTCACATTAATACACTAACTCAGGGTTAATTACAGAAAATATGTTCTTCTGATTTTTTTATTTTTTTTTAATGCAATGAAGTGAAAATCTGCAGCAGTTGGATCACTTGAGTGACGTTAGTGAGTTGTTAAATTCAATATTTTTTCCCTTGGAATCCACTGAGTTCACAGTAATAATATGTACAAAAGAGAATTTTCTATTCAGCCTTCTATGTTCAGTGTATCTAAAAAAAAAAAAAATCTATCTTTTCAGTATACTCATAGTTGATGCTTCTTTTTTACTGATACTTGAGTTTACTATAAATGTTTATGGGAATACCAAGTTAAACTTTATATGTTCCTGGCATGGCCCTTTATGTCCTCACCTTTAGCTGGTCCAGCACTTCAGTGTTCCTAACCCTGGAGTATCAGTTTGGGCTCTCTGAAAATGAGATACATGTAAGTGACCATACATCACTGACTACATGATTTGCTTGTCACCACACCATGATTTTAGTAATGGCACCTCAGAAAGTCCAGACCTCAGTCATAAGTGGATTTAACTTTCCTATAACTCCCAAGAATCTCTACCTCATTTATTAGCTCTAGTTTCTCAATGTGTGGAGATCCAGATTGGTCTACTTCACTATTTAACCCTGGTTCATCCCAGCATAGGTCAGAACTATGCAAGGGACAGGGCAAGAGACTTGTAGAAAGAATAGCACACAATTATGTTATTAAAGACATAATGCATATGAACAGAGGGAATTCAATTTCAACTGAGGGAATAACATCGATTCTGTAATCTCTTTTCCCATAAGTCCTTGGCATTAAAAAAGATGTATATTTTCAATATAGTCCCTGCCTGTCATCTTTCTAAAAAGATCATAAATAAAATGGAAAATAGTCACACTGACATCCCTGTGGGTCACTCCTGAGTCTGGGACCTTTTGTACCATAGCTTGGTGCAAAAAGGTACTTGTCAGCTCTCTTCCTGAGCTAACAGAGCACTTAACAGCAGCTTCTACACATGCTGTCCCCATTGGCTTCCATTTGCAGGTTTGCCCACTTACACCCTTTCCATAGCCAGCTCCAGTCCTTTTCACCCTTGCTAACTTGTCAGGCCTGCTTTTTTTATAACCTGTGACTGTCCAGGGACAGGATTTGTTCAGTGTAAGGCTACAAAAAAGACCTATGAAAGGCTGCTGTTCATAGGCCAAAAAAGGCCTATGAAATCCTTCTCTCCACCACAGTACAGGAAGTCAGGCTTTTCCTCTCAGGTGTGTCCTGGGAAACTAATCAGGAGGAATTTTGATAGTGGATTAGTAGAAGTGTAGTGGTGGAGGGTAGAGGCCTATAACCAAAACATTCATGCAGAGATTTGAAGATGAAGTTGGTGGTCATGAGAATTTGTTGTTACTCCACTGTAAAATAAATATAACATAGCCCTCTGTAAAAGAAACTAGTTCACATTTACCTCTACAGGCTTGCTTGCATACTGATAGCAATTATGATTTATATGCTGCAAATTCACATTCAAGCTTAGGTCACTGTCATTTATTTCTAGACCTGTGTGAGAATGAAGTGGCCCTACTTTGTGTGAGTTGCACTTTACAGCAAGGTCACTGTTATTCTGCAATCACCAAGTGTTTTGTGAAGGGCAACAGATTCACTATGAATTCACATTTCTATTTAACTCAGATTTTCATACATATCACCAAATAAACAAACACTTTTCCACCTCTTTCAGAGTCATCATCCTGGGAGGAAATTGTCATGTTGTGATTCAGCTCTGCGAGTGGACCTGTCTTTGTGGTAAGTCCAAGGCAGAACTATGATTTTCTCACTCCAAGTCATATAAAGCATAAAAGCAAAACATGCAAGAGGAGGTTGTACATGATGTATCACAAAATGTGGTTTGGCACCCAGCACAGTCACAGTTTAGGGAACAGGCTGTTCTTTAAATAATATGCTTTTGTTTTCATGTTTTAATTCTTCATGCTGCTGATTTAGAGCAAATGCTTTTTTCTTTAAAAAAAAAAAAAAAAAAAAAAAAAAAAAAAAAAAAAAAAAAAAGATCCTTATCTAATCCATCAAAACAGAAAAGTATGTGGTTTCTTTGTCAAACATTTCAATAAAGGATTCAACTTTCTCAGGGAGCCCTTATAGAAGTCACATTGGAATAGGATTCTGGGTGGGTGTTTTTCATTTTGACCAGGGGCTGAGTATTCAGTTGATGATGCATACAGATGTGCATGCACAAATCCACGTCTGACTTCAAAAATCTGATCTTGAACATTCAGCAGGTGAGTGGATGATGTGGGGGACTGAAGAAAACTTCATTGTTCACCTAAAAATATCAAAAGAACCATGACCTGAGAGGTGCCCGTCACCAGGCTTTAGCAGGGGTCAAGGGGGTGATGTAATAGGCACCTTTTGAATTTGGTGGTGCTTTGTCACTAAACACAGACCCAGCAGTTAATCCTTAAAAATGATTAGAGGTTCAAAGCTGCACCACTTCATTTTGTCTGTTTTTGTTTCCATCCCCCCCTTCAGAAGGAAGTCTATTTTCTGTGTTACTGAGTCTTTATACTGAAGACACTGTAGAGCAATTCCTGACTTAAAATTTAAGTCTGTAGTAGTATTACAGGTAACAGAGGAGTTTAATGTGATGAGGGGGGTGGTTTGATAAAGCCAATACCATTAGCTTTGTGGTTTCCTGAATTTGCAACACACATCAAAAAATAGCTCAGTGATCAATTTTTCAATTCCATCACAAAATAAAGACTAAAAATAATGTACTCTACATCATCTCTGAATTAAACATTCAAATGTAAATTATTTCCTTTTTTTTGCTGTTTATATCACTTAAAATTTCTTGTGAGTCTTCTTATAGGTTTAGGTAAAATTTTTAATGACAGGGACGTGGTTCTGAGGGCAAATTTAGAGTATTCATAACCAAAAAAGAGACAGATTTCCTGAAATCAGACATTTTTTATTCTGAAAAGAACCAGAAAAAATTATTTGCTATTTATATTTTCTTCATATTTTTTCCAAATTATTGACCAAATCTGTTCTAAAAGAAGAAAAAAAGATCTTTTCTTCAATAGTGTCCAAAAAAGCCCACCTGATTCTATTTTGCACATTCCATTTACGATGAAAAATAATATAGAACCAGGTTTTATTTTTTAAAATTAGCAACAGAAAATTAAGAGAAAAGGCAAAAGTAAAATGTATTTTTGCAAGATGGAGCATTTGAACCCAAATTTTCATCTGTTTTTGTGGAAATAACTTATTTTTCAATAAAATGTGGCGGTAGCCAAGGTTTCTGGTCTTCAGCAGTACCTGGGATATTACTCAGCAAACCTACAAATATGGGGCTTGCAGCAAAGACTAAAAAGGAAACAATTGGAAAAACTCCTTATTTGGTGGACTAAAAGCAGTTTACCCAGATTGTAAAGCCAAGTGTAGACAGAACATGAATAGATTGGAAAACATTTAAAATCCTAAAAACGACATGGGCTAAACTGTGCCAGTTTTAATGTGAGTTCTCTCTCTCTGAAGCCCCTCATGTTGATCAGCCCTGCTTATAAACCTCCACCATGATAATGCTGATCATTGTAAGTGTTGAGGCCCAGGGTGAAATCCTGGCTCTGCTGACATCAGTAACAGCTCTGCCTTTGATCTGGACCGGGTTGGGTTCAGCCCAAATCAAAGCAGTGGCCTTGCTGACAAATGACCAGTGGTCAAAGGGAGCCCCAGTCACTGAGTCCCATCAGTCCCATGCATTATACTCAACAAAGGTCAATGAGATGGAAGGTCTTGGATTTAGATCACTAGGAAGATAAGCATGCCAGGCTGAAACAAGACTCCAGAGAAATCAAGGGACAGCATTATTTGGATATTTGCTGTATGGCTTGTTGGTGAATTTTAAAAATGTACTTTATCCATATTCAAATCCAGTATAAATCAAAGTAGAAGAATATGATCTCTGTGGGAAGAAGTCACGGAAACAATATCTGTGCACCTGCCTACAGATCTATTAAAGCATTTTCAAAACAGACATTTTGGAAAGAGGCAGCTACTGCTAATCTATTATTGTTTCCATGCTGATATTTATATAAATCCTCTTTTTGTAAAATGCCACATACCCTGCTTATCTTTGCATTTAGGCAGAAGAAGCACAACTTCAGCCTATGTAAATAAAATTTAAAGCTGAGGTGGCTTAGTAGATGCAACTGTGTAAGAATTATCTATTGATTAAAAAATCATTGGATTAAAAGGATAGCAACTTTTTTTACTGACTTTTAATCTTTTTCTACTTGATTGTATTTCCTTTAGGAAAATCTAAAAATGCAGTCTGAATAGTAGCCACAGCCTTATCCTATCCATCAACTATACCTGTCAATTTAAACCCAATCACTTGAACACGGTTAGATAACACACGCTGTAACACCGTGTGTGCCAGTGCACACACATGTGTTTATCCCTACATGCCTTCCTTAATTTTCTTCCTGAGACCAGTACGCTTTGGAATGATATTTTAATTTATTATTACGAAAGGAATGGCAACTGGTTTTTAATGGTTACAGAATGGTGACTCACAACACTGTCCCAGATGCTGTCACCGTCGCTATGAGAGCAGATTTGCAACATCTTGTCATGGGCACACATCAGTGCTCATGCCTGCTGCCTTCATCCCAGAGGACAGCCTAACACCTGCTGCTGGCAGCGTGCCGGCCCTTCGGGGAACAAATGTTCCATTGCTGCTGGGTGATAGGACAGGACAGACTCGAGATTCCAAGTGAACTGGCTAAAGGCACCCTAGGGCTCGGTGCACCCACCCCAGCACCCAGATGGTTGCTGTTTCTGTAGGAATATTAGAGAGTCAGTGGTGTGCCTGTAGCTGTCCCCTATAAATAAAGGAAAAGAGGAAAAATCAACAGCACCCTGGATGATAAGATTTCTAGCATTTGCTGTTGTTTCTTATGAAAACCCCCCCAAAATTTTTTTTCTAGTCAGTATTATACTGATGGAGTATATTGTGCTTACTCTGTATTTATTCGTATAAAGAACTTAGAAGACTCTGTAAAATATAATGTTTTAATAAGAAAATACAATTGCAAATCTACTTCTGGAAGGATAATATGCTTTTTTCCTACATAATATTCTTAGCCTTACATAATTTACAAATCCTGGAGAAAATAGACATGATTTTTATATTTCACACTTTGTTCAGCTGCCAGAGATACTACATTTAGATGTAAAACCAAAACAATAGAAAGAAGAGTAAATACATTTTGTGTTTTTCAATGCACCTATCCTAGAGTTGTAAGAATGAAGAATACTGTGCACTAGCTCTGGGGAGCCCAAATTTGTCACTGAGGTCAAGGAGAGCTAAAAGGACTCCTGCCTTGGAATAAGAAGCTCAGTGCAACTCAGGATCAGGTCTCTTGGATAGTGTGTAATGCATTTCTTTCCATTTATTCCCATTCCACTTCCAGTGGGGTGATAATAGCAGCGTAACAATGTCTTCACTTCATGTGGATTGAATAGCAGGCTAATAAAGATGAGGGTGGTGCTTTTTTCAGCTGTTATACTCAAATTTCAAATAAGACCATTTTTATTCTCTGTTTTTGAAAAGGCTTTTTGTCCACATTATTCCCCAAAGCTTAGATCAAAACCATGTCATGTGTCTGAGGGAGGTACAGTCCAGGACACAGTGCATTAGTATTTCAGCTACTGTAATACAGTTTTGATACTTTTTTGCATTTCAGCCTTTGGAATTTACTCCCATGAAAATGAAATACCTTAAAAAAATGAAAAGATTGATTATATATTTATAGAAGGGTGGCTTGATCAGAAGCCACTAGATTGTTGCAGTTTAACTCTGTGTTGTTTAAATCAATGTGCAGTGCAGGTGTTATTTCACATTCCCTGCAGTGTGCTGGACTTCTCTGCAAAAAAATCAATCGAATCTACATCACAATACACTGAGCAACACTGAACTGCCAACAAGAGAATTCTGGATGGCTCTCACTGGTTAAAATGTCTCCCTTTTTCTCGTTAGGTTAATGACTGGGATGTATCCATAATTCTTAGGAAAGAGCACATCATACACACAGAGTCCACACTCTTTGTATTTCTTTGAACACGTATTCCTGTGTTATTCTTTCTGATGATCTCTAAATGAAGTTCCCAGGTAATGCAAATTTACAATAATCTCTCTGCTTGTGATCCCACAACTTGCCCTGGGCAAATCTCATTGTTTTTCTTTGTCCCCTGACTGCTTCCGTAAAATTATGCTAATAATAGCCACACCAGAGAGATGCTGGGTGAATCTGTGTGCCTGCAGAGGACTTTGAAGATGAAAAGGCTTATTTAAATGTTACATATTGCCACAAGTATTATTATTAAAGCTTAAGAGTGCATTCTGCCCTTGGATGGACACATGCAGCTGCTGCTGTCCCCACTGTCTGTGTTTACAGAGAGAACCATGCAATGGGGCAGAACTGTATGGATCTAGAAACTGTAAGTTCAGCAAGTCAGCCTTGCTGGAGCAAAGACAGGGTTTCTGTGCAGATGGCAGGCATGCAAATTTGGTATGATCACAATTTAGAGGTGCTTGTAAAGCATTTGTGTCGGATGAACTCTTTGCTGCTTCTATTTCTACAATGCGATAAACTACAGGGAGAAAGAATAGAGTGGAAGAGCAGGAAAAATATTTATCATAAACTTCTAGATAAAGCTAATCAAAACTGAGCAGAGCTAGAGCAGTCCTGGTGACAGAGACCAGGCTGTGATTCTGAGGTCAGGCTGAGCTCTCATGTCATGTTTGGGTCATGCTGCATGAATTATCTGCAAGGCTTCGTTGTAACCTGTCAAGTGTCCCACGTCATAAGGCAGGAAATGAGCTCCAAAGGTCTGATGGATCTTAAAGCGCCTTTGCAATCCAGAATTTCTGTTCAAACTGGAAAAAATTATGAAGATCCTGTTACTGCTCAACCATTGCACTCTGTTTTGCCACTGTTAAAACTATTTTGTTCATTGTCCTGCAGATAGTCTTTACAGAGGATTTGCCAACTAGTCTTTCTGACTGAGACATGTCACTCTTGTGGAATTCAATTGCAGTTTTTTTATAGTCACAATGCCTTTGATTAACTTGCCAGGTGTAATGACAGTAAAATTTGGCCTAATAAAAAGAAACCTAGCCTTGTTCTCAAATAAAAATCAAAGGAGAGTCTCCCTAAATAGATTGTCATATTCCACTCTTCAATGTAGGCTTCTTTGTTTTAATTCCCTTTTCCCTGGTTTAATCAAAACGCTTGCAAAACAAAGATAATCTGAATTCAGAAACAAGATGAAGAACACTGCCACTGCTGTTGTTTTAAAGACCAGCAAAGAGCAGAGATGTTTCTTTTACCAGCAAAAGCTTGTAAAAGCATTTATTGTTTTATGTTCAGAACATTCTGAGAAATGAGCAGAAACGAGCCTGATCCATGCAAGGACCAGGGTTTCAGAAGTCAAATAAACAAGTTCCTGCAGTTAATGGTACCTTCCAATATACTTTTTAAGGTCAAGAACAAGTAAATCACAAACAGGAGATATATGCATCTTCAAAATCCAACCTCTCAGACCTTTTTCAGGTTTTTTTTAATAAAAAGATCTAAAGTGGCTTAGGGTTTTGAGTACTCAACATTACTATTAAAGAGTTTGGAATTAAGATAAGGGAAGCCAGAGAGTTTGGTCCAAGATGACTGACAGAGCAAGCTGGTGTCTGGGCAGCTGCCTAAATGCTAAAAGGGCTCTCCTTCCCTTTTTAAGTTTAAGACAAAAACATAGAAAAAAGAAAATCTTTCATTAAAGCTCTGTTGCCCTGGATAACCAAGAACAGATTCTGGGTGGTCCCCATAAAGTTTCTTTTTAACTTGATAGCCAAACTCATGGGTATTTTCCAACAGTTGTAGGGGATGAAATAACACTGAATTAATTCCTTTTTTAAAAATTAAAGGAATGAAAGGAACAGCTAGATGTCTGAACAACCACCTTTGAAATAATCACTACTGGGCTTGCCTGCATGTTCTATGTAATTCTATGCATTAACATGGTCTGGCCCTCCTTCAGACTAAACAACTGATCTTGGTAACTTCACTGGAGCACAGCAGGTGACTTGGGCTGGTGAGTGTTCAGGAAGGTTATTGAAGTTATTTAGTGGTAAAATACATGCCCTGCTCACCTGGCTTCTTCAAAAAAATGTAGTCATTTGCCACCTCCAAATCCTGTTCTCCTGTACTGTAGGAACCTGAAGCACAAGATATAAAAGATTTAATATCACAGTTGCTAAAACCATTAATGTAATTGGCTATCTTATATGAGATTCCCAAATAAGTCAAATATTTGTCAAATCTTCACAATCAAGAGAGGATTTTACCTGCTGTTGTTGCTCCATGTGGCTCTGTAGCAAAAGGCTGCAAAAAACAATGAGCCTTGATCTGCTGAAAGACACCTGAGGTTATGTCCCAGGCAGCCTTACATTATTAGAGTCAACACACTTGGAAATGGGGAGAGCCAAATTGTGACAACACCATTTCGATTTTACCATTACACAAATAGCCATAAAATCATAAAATCATGGTCTCATCTGGAAGCTCAGTCTCAGGCAAGTGGAAAGGTGCAATGAACACAAGGCAAATTAGCACAATCAAGAAGAAAATAGGAAAAATCTGTTGGAACATCTTAATCTGAAATTTGAGTTAAGAGACTTCCATTTTTAAGAACTAGAAAGAAAGTACCTTTGATAAAGGACATGGAAATACTCAGAAAATAGCCTTAATTTGTAAATTCTATTTAAGGGAAGAATTTATATTCTCTTGCAATCAAATTTCCAACTGCTCACATTCTGGTTTGGTTTTCCCAGATGTTCCTTCTCAGGTTGTCAAAGTGAAGTAAATTTCCATAGTTTGCAGGTGCTAAGTTGCAGGTACATAATTTCATTTTCAAAGTTAAAATTCAATAAGAAGAAATAAGATTCTTGGAAGATAAATGTAGTCTTGTGTCTATTTTTTTGCATTCCTATCACCTCTTTCTTACTTATATTAATAGCAATAAAAATCAAGGAAGAGGTGTGAGGTAGATTGATGGTTTCCCAAAATATAATTTCTAAATAGAATCACATATGTGTCCAAGAATACAAATGCTAATTGGACAGAAATTTGATTCTGCATTCACCTGCACAGACATTAAAACCCTTCATGTGGCCAATAATGAGTGTTCCATGCCTTGAGACAATTTAAGGACACTTTCCAGTCCACTCAGTCTTCAGCCAGGAGATGTCTGGGAGAAATCATGATCTCATCGTGGAAAGATTACAGTCAGAAAAGTGAAATCAAAGCAAGCCAAGGTATCATAAGGTATTTTTTCAGTTCTAGATGTCAGTCAAAGCAAGAAAGACCAAGCATTTAAACAGGCGTGAAACCAGCTCATGATTATTTGTCCTCTGAGAAGTGCTGGAGGCACGTCAATGCCTTCCTGGCTCCCCCTCTGCACCTGCTGCAAGAACAGCTAAAGGACTTCAGCTTTTGAGCCAAGGCCATTTCACTCACTAAAAGTGGTTTGATTTTTTGGGTGTTTTTCCATTTGGTTGTTAGGTTTTTAATTTACAAGAGCAATAGTTTTTTATTAAAACTCCCAGAATTTAGAGCAAGGGGAAATTATGTGACAAAATTACCACAGTAGCATTTTTCCTTGAGAGACCATTGCTCACTCAAAAATGTACTTCCTATCTCCAGCTTTTCCCTTGCCTTGAATGTCACGTGTTTATGGCTCCCACCTTCAGTTTTGTACCGTGCTCATCATTCCAGATCCTGGATGTCTTCCAACAGTGGCTATTCTGGATGCAAGGACAGGTCACATATTGTTTGTTCCCTTGTTCTCAGGACAGGCAAATTATTTTGGTAAAGGAAGCATTTGAAGAGGATTGGGTAGGGCTTAAGTAAACATCTAGAAAAATTGCTTTCATTGGCTTATGGACTATTTCTTGTCATTTTTTTTTCTTTTCTAGCAGAAAATACTACTTAGGAAATTCTGGTTATCACTGTTTATAAGAACATAAATAAGCCTTCCTGCATGTTTAATGCATCTTACCTAACATCCTCCCTACTAAAGGAGTCAGAAGTGAATTCCAGGGTCATTTTCCTTGTAAAATCATTGTAGCTTTCAACAATCAGTAGGTTAAGGACTCAAGACTGCAGCTGGATCATCCTATCTAATGGATATCAGTAGTTTTATTCCCCATAAATTTGTTTAACTCCTTTTTTTATATCATCAGATTTATTATTCGTCAGATCAGTGCCAGGACTTCAGATTGGATCATTGCAAGAGTATACTATACATTATTTATATTCAAAATATTTAATGTCTGCCTCAACAATATAGCTTTACTTGTTCTAAGATTATATATGAGGTTGATATTGCTGCTTGAATAAACATACACTGGCAAGTTAATAAAAATAACATTTTAACTGCTTGAGTGCAATGTTCCACTGACCCATAAGACCACTTCTAGGCTCTTTGCAGTCCTAGGCTCAGTGTGAGTTTGACCTTCATCCATGGGTCCACAGCAGCCATTGAACAACTGAAGAACTCCCTTAAAAGAAGAGAGAAAAAAAATGCAAACATCAATTTAAATGCATGAAAAAAGGCAAAAAATTGCTGTTAAACTACAGCAGGCTGAAATGAGAGCTGAGAATGACAGAGAGGGCAGGTACTGACCCCCATACTAAAAGATGTACAACAAAGGCATTTGCTCTAAGTTCTCATGGAAAGCCTTTTAGACAAATTAATTAAGCAATAAGACATGACAGGGTGTGAATCGCTTGGTAATGATTTACGCCTATTGTGTTGTTAGGCAGAAGGCCAAAGGCCGAGTGCTGTCAAATCACCTAGGTGTAAATTATCATTTGATAATTTGAGCCCTGGAGTGCGTTATTTTAATTAGAAGGTGTTCTATCATAAGTTTTCTACTTAATTCCATTTTTTTTTCCATTCTCAACTCCATTTTGATACTTAGAATGCTATCATTAAAAACTAAACCATTTTTTGTGAGATTATTTCAGACAACTAATAGCCTGAGAGACTTAACACAACAAACCCTGTCATATACCACAAAGCATAGCAGAGAAGTCAATGCAGGCATGTCATCACTGTAATTTAATCACCGTGTCTTCATTCATAAGGCCAGTTACAGACAAAGGGAAGTATTAGGGTTATAGGGGAATGTGCAATCAAAATTAGTTGGAAGTTAGGTGCATAGCTTATGAAGAGGAATGAAGCAGCTGCACTTTCTCTTTTCAAATTTAATAGCACAAAAAAGATGGAGAGATAATAACATGAATTCTTCCAAGTTACAGCATCCAGACAGCTGCAGAAACCACAAGAAGGCCACTGCAAAGTTTGTGTATTCAAACTGAGAGAATCAAAGTGCAGCAAGGGCTGTTCAGTGCAAAGATGTGAACACCATCTCTAGCTCTGGAAATTCATACGATGCAGCTTGTGAGAACTTGGGAGAAAGTTATCACTTCTTACTCATCTACTTGTTCTGTTGTTCTGTGTTTCTGGAGATGGGATATTTAAGTAGTAAGATCTCCAATTTGTTTTAGTTTGCCATTTGTAGGTACCTACAGTCATTAATCACATGTACTGAGCAGAAGAAAGGTCATTTCAGGTCTGGCATAGAAATGGATGTCATGACAGCCTCTTTTTGCCTCTGGCCTCATCTGTGGCTCAGGGACATAGGGAAATATATTTTATCAAATCCAGCTATTGTTTCCCAAATATTAACAAAGATCTCAGTTATATGCAATAGAACATCCTTTACATCCTTGCATGACTAGATGACAACTGCCTTCACTGCAGAATTCCTAACACTGAAATTATTCCCACTGATAAGCTGTCCCAGGATGGGAGTACCAGGGTGAAATGTTAAGGTCAATCAAGAGAACATCTTTCTGAGCATTAGACACACTCAGAAAAATAGAATTTTATCAGTGGTCAGCCATGATTTCAAAACCTACAAGAAACCATCTTGTAAGTGATACCACTGTAGAAACAGAACAGGTCAAATTTGTTCTGATAAATGACAAGCCTTAAAATTATTTTCCTGGAGTTTACTTTGATGTTTGCTTATCCATAGCATATGCTTCTTTTTTTTTTTTTTTTTTTTTTTTTTTTTTATGGTTCTTTTTGCGTTTATTTTTTTCCATACATTTTTGTGTTGTCACAAAATCTGCCACACATCCACATTGCATTTATTTAATCAGAAGGATCCAGATAGCATGATAGTTGGTTTTACCATCCGTCTAGCATACTATTAGTAGGTTGGAGTTTGGAAAACTGACAGAGAAACAGATGTTGGGATTATTTTATGTAGCTTGAATACCATAATGATATACAGTTGTCAGAAGCATCTATTTTCTTATTTTAGGAAGATGATTATTTTATGGAGGAAATGGCTTACTTTGTATAACCCAGAGGGGAGAGGAAAGTAAAATGAAGGACCTGAGGAAAATATATAAGGAAGGAGTGATGGATGTTTAGTCTGTGCCTAAAAGTCTGTGCAGAACATGTGCAATTTATGAAATTGTTCTAAGGGAATAATCTTGGCTGTGCCTGTTTCCCTCACAGATACATATTTAATGAAATAAGGTAAAATAAATCTATAATCTCATGATTTGCATGTCCTTCTGTAAAGTGTGACAGGAAGGAGACACTATTTTTGCTAGTTGCAGCTTAATAATGTAATATGCAGAGGTTACTCCCTTTCTCAGAAGGAAACAGAAGGCTTGGAAATGAAGAATTTGGACATGCTTGGCATGGCTTCATTCCCTTTTCACTACGCTTATCAGTCACAGTGGGGAAAAAAGATGGTTGTCCAAAGGACAAAGGTCAAAAAACTTCATTTCCATTTTTTCCCTACATTTAGTGTCTTACTTTTAGACTTTTAGATATGAAATAATGAGACCAAGTTTCTTTTAGTTGCTCATGGATCTGCTTGCTTTCTTTTCTGGCCACCTTCTCAAAGGACTTTTTAGGGAAAAACTGAGGAATAGTGGAACTACTGTGAAAAGGACATAGCACCCAGAGCTTTGGTGCATACTTTTAGGAATGAATATCCATTCCTACCTTTATTTAACTCTAATTCCTCTTTTCCTGCCTATTTCATCACTTCATGTTAATGCCAGATGTGGAAAGAATTCAATATCTGGTAAGACAATTACATTTATTTTCCATGACTATAATTAAAGTCTAAATAGTGCAGGCACTCAGCTGTTTCTGAAGGTGAAATAAGTATCAAAAATTAGTTCCTTGAGCAATGGGGAAGCCAATATTTGTATCTTTTTTATCCAGCATTCATGAGTAGGGCTTGATACCTCAACCACAGACATCTGTGAAAACACTCTGGGAAAAAAAATTGAGAAAACAGAATTTTGTGAGGATTGGTGGGGAGAAACTTCCCTACATGTATATGCACATTCACATGCAGATACACATGTACAGAGAGAGATGTTCTATGCCTTCTGAAATCTCTTATTTAACAAAATAGGAAAAATTAATTATCAGTCTTCAAAAAGAACATGAAATCGGGTATGAATAGAGTAACTGCACAGGATGATATAGTCAAGAAACTCTCTAAGAAATTTGTGAAGATCTTTTTTATTATTATCAAATATTGTCTTTTCTTGTTAAGGGCATAAATCTCTGTAATGAAAGAGAGTTCATCACCTCTGGATTTATATTCTTAGCAGGGGTTTAGATATTTATGGATGCCTCCCAAAAATTCTAAGAGGCAATAAAGAAGTCCTGCTCTAATAAAGTCAACAGGTAGTTGATGCAATATTTGAATTTAGACTTTACTTTTCATTTGTAAGATTGCAACATGTAATATACAGAACTGCCTCTGGACATTCATCAGAAGTGACTCTTTTTGATTTACTTACCCAGCCATTGGTTTCTATCTAGTATTACTCAATTCATAGGCAAGTGAGAAAGGAGATATCTGTTAATAAAACTATTTTCATTAAGATATTTAAGAAGCAGAGCATACATTTTTTCCATGCAGTTTTAATCAAATAGCACAGTTCATTGTGCTTTAAAACAACAATGGTTATTGCCAGTATTGCCATAAGATTATTAGATTAATCTACTGATCACATTCTTTATTCTTTCTTCTCTCGCCTGTTATTTACTTTTAAATATGAATTTCATGGATGTTATTGACAATGAAGAGCAAAGGAAAGAAAGTCAGATGAGTCTCCACTGCTCAATGTGCTCCAATTCTGTTCTCATAGGAATAAGTTTTTAGTATTCCGCTATGCCCAGCCATTCTTTGAAGTGAAATTTAAAAAAAAAAAATGTAGGTAATAGCAAAAAGTTTGGACAAAAATTCTGGATCAAAGCATTCTTTGTCCTGGGGAACTCTTGTTTAAATTCTGTACTTTTCTGTCACAGCCTAGTCCAAGGCTGTGAATTCAGATTAATCCAGGATATTGAAGTCACTGTGATCTGATTCTTAACTTTGTAATTATGGTCCATCTTAGTAACATCCAGTGACTCCATAACATTCAAGTGCTACTATAAGTGACCAACTTGGAAATGAAAATAGAGTCTTTCAAGGTCTGTCAGGAAAGCTTCTAGGATTTGCAAATCATTATTATATAAGGCAAACCAGAAAAAGAGTGTATTTGAAATACCTGAGAAGTGTTTATGTAGTTTTATGTGATTAAACTGCACACCAAAAGAATGGGAAAAAAATACCTGTCAAAGATAGCAGACAGGGACTAAAGCTACAAGAGGAGTGAATTGAGATCACTTCAAACAGATTATTTTATCCTTAAGGTAGATGTGTAGGAGAACTGTATTCCAAGATTATTCTTTTCCTTGGAGAACTAACCAGAATAATGTGATAGTCTTTACAGCCTTCAGTTTAACATAACCAGGATCAGTAATTTAGCGTTTTTATATATTGAGCAGATCTGCACTGGGAAACGCTAACGACAGCAACCAGCATGATACAGATTGTTCTGTAGCTTTGACCTACAAGTACATTTTATAGCTGAGCTAGTGTCAGGATTCTGTCTGGCTGCTGCACCAGCCTCAAAACACAGCCCAGCTCCCTCGTACGACTTGCAAGCAATTCAGACACAGAATATTTTGGGGATCGTAAATGAGCAACATCTATTCCCAGGGTAAGGCAAGTCTATTTCACAAGTTACTTTATGGACCATATGGTTATACTTGGTTACGTTCAGTCACATAACATCACATAAAGCAACTTAATCCAGTATATTCAGATCCATGCAATGCAAATGGAGCATCATTTCCAAGCTTTAAAGGAGCCTTGTCTTTTTCCCTAAGGAACATGGTGTAGACTGTAGTTTTAAATCAAACTTCTCATAAACTTTTAACACTGAAGTCTTTGCAAAAATCATGTCATTCTCCAACATGGTGTGATGCAACTTATTATCTGTATGTCTGAGCATAAAAAAAGGCACTCTGGTGTTCTACGAAAATTATGCTGAAAATAGAAAATGTGATTGCAACCAGTAAAGAGGAGAAGTCAGAATTACTTCAGGATTTTAGTACAGTCCTTGCCAAAACCAGCAAAGCATCCCTGAGGCCTCCTTATCTGGTGTGCTGAGCTGAAGCTTTCTGGAAATAGCAGGCTTAAAGGTTGCTAAGCCAGACACTTTCTTAGATAATTTTAAGGCTTATAACTAGGACATTTTAGTACTATACAGGGAAATAGTTGTCAGTGTCAAATATGGCAGATATTGGATGTAATTATGGGGTGAGCAAGACAGAAAGCATTGCTCAAGAGGCAAGGAAGGAGTTAAGTATCATGCACCTAAAGGTAGGATTCCATTCCAGCCCTCCAACACAACTTCCCATTGTTCACAGGTCTGGTGAGTTCTTGGGGTAAAGTACTTTTTTGGCTGTTGATGTCAGAAATGCTATCACTTTTGTGATATAATTTGGTTTTCTGTGTAATTACACCCTGGCAAAAGCATATTTCTAATAGCACAGCTAGGATTTTCTGTTTAAAATGCTTTGTTTAAATTGTTGACTTTCCGCTGGAATGCCGTATTTGGTTACATTCCACCCTCATTCTAGAGCTCCCTGTACATCCCAGAGCACAATAACATCATTATGCACTACCTTGGCCTCCAGGTCATGAACTACAATTATCTCTTTTCATGGCAACAATCTTTATAACCTAGAAACTACTCCCAGGGACAACATTATAAAGAAGGATTGGCATATGCATAAATAAAGATGAATAGATATTGGCACTCCTCGGGGTTTTTGCCATTGATTATGGAATGTTGATTAATGCCATAATCACTACCTCCCCTCGAAAGCGATAGCGGCATTTTGTGCTGGCTTCACTTTTCTGTCTTCACATCTGCTGCTTTCTCTCCAGTCCCTGGCTCTTGTCACCCATCTGATTCATCCTCGTAGCACGATGACAAAAGTCACAATGTTTGGTTGCCAGCGAGAAAATTTCAGAGGAACAATTTTGAATCTGATTGTTCTCAACTAACATGCTGCTCCAACGGATTATAGCACTTTTATATGCAGTTGCTTTTTGCTAGGTCCATCTGTCTACACTCCAAGCTGTGCTCCTGAGATTTGACATTTCAGGCAGTTCTGATTCTATTTTCTCTCATTCAGTTTCAGTTTTTAAGACAAGAAATCCAGTTAGGAAGGTTATTTGGGGAGCAGTAAGCAAAAAGCATGATTATTATTAGCACTCTTCAAGCTATTAACCACAATGCATTGTATTTACTTGACATTACATAAAAAAAAATTATCTACAACTCATCTACAAGGCAGATGAGTAAATAGCACCTGCACTTTGAGTAAGTAACTCAAATCCAGAAATCAGACATTCTGTAATCCACAGAAGGAGCTTATCCACCTTAACAGCTACTCCCAAAGCAGTAATCATTACAATATTCCCTGTCTTCATTAAATCAATTATTTGAAGGTTCATCTTTGCTTCTATAGGACGCTCACCTGCATTTACAGGTAATGAATGACTTGTGAGATGCAGCTGCATTGTAACAGACTGGCCTCACAGACTTCACAGAATATGATCAGAATCACGAGTGGTAAAGATTACTCTGCAGGAAGAGGCTACGCTAGAAATGTATGTCAGAGTCAAATAATTAATTTACATGCATTGTCATTTTATGCAACATATGTTCATTTTTTAAATACTTGCCTTGCCAGAAGCTAAGGAACCAGCCATAAAGATAAACTAAAGCAGACAATGTCTGGTAAAGTTTAGCGGAAAAATTGCTCCAAGTCGTACAGCAATGGTCTAATTGTCCTCCTGTAGACTTTAAAATAGATGGTCACATCATTTTGATTAGGTTAGTCCAAACACGCTAGATGAAAATTACTTGGTTTTGGTATCAAGGCAGTCATCTGGTTGCAGGAGAAGAAAATGCTTGAGGGGAGTTTTTTAGCCAACACCAGCAGAGGTTTTGTCTATAGGAATGTTTAGAGAGGCTTACACATGTCTATATATCTTATAGGTACAAGTAGAAATAAAGAATTTTGTCCCTTTGGTCCCTCTGCTGTAGACCAGGTATCCTAAAAAATTGCATTATCCCTTAATGCTGCAGATTCATTCTTGCAATACAGAAGCTAGAAGCAACAAGGGAGTAAAACATGTAGGTAAGTGGCATAAAAATATATCAAAGCCAGAAAAAATTAAAGTGAAAATTTAAACTGAAAGTTCAGTTGTACAGGACAGAGTAGAGAAAGCTGGGCACAGAAACCATAGGTTTCCAAATAAGAAGAACATTTAAAGACCAGAATTTTATTTTCCACATCAGAAAATTGACCATTTTGTTGTTTTGTAAATAAAATCATGCTATATAATAGCAGCTTAATGAAAGAACTAGCGAAATCTTTCAGAGATGGGGAATTTTCTGAAAGAAGTAGAGGTTGTACAGATATTATTTCCTTTTATTCAGGAGCTGGCAGAAGAAGGAAAAGATGTTGCAATCCAGCAATTCTCTGAAGGTACCTGGGTGAGCAGTTACAATTCTGCTGGTCCTATCAAAATAATGTGGCATGTGGAAATGAATACAACTTCTAAATTTTCTTCTTCCAAAAAGCTTCAAAAAGCTTGTAGACTTGTGTCAATGTACTGGCTGTATGAAGTGGCCCCTTGCTGTCAGCCCCCAGAATGTTCAAGCCTGTTTCTTTCTAAGATGGGAATTTAACCTCCATAAAATTTGCTCAAAAATTTGGCTTCATGCAGATTCAGGGAAAAAAAAAAAAAAAGGCAACAAAAAACAAACAAACAAACAAAAAACCCACGCAAAAATCCACAAGGTGTGTTTAATTATATGTTAGCACAGGGAATAAGTCACACTGAACAGGACTCCCGTAGGGTAGATGAAGAGCAAATCCCTTTAACATTTGCTCCTGCAATCCAGAGGGGTCAGTGGACAACAAATCTCTCCATAATAAATGAGAGCAGTAGAATGGAATCATAAGCAATATCCTAATTTCTGTACAAAGTACAGAAACAGAGTAACTGCTCTGAAGAATTCTTCAAAAGCTGTAAAATAATGAACATTTTCTTTGGATGTATAAAATGGGTGAAATGCAAAAAAGGATCTGCACAACAGGAAAAACAAGTTTGTCCAGTACAGCATGATATGCTTCCGACATTTGACAAATGAGCCAGGAGCTGCTCTGTCCTCATGCCTTTATATTTTTGTAACTGCAAATCCATAGTGAATACAGTTTTATGTAGAAGGAACTGCCTCTGACAGATACAAAATTACTTCAACACCAACATAGTTTATTACCCACTCCTGTGCTGACTTACACATAAGCCAAATTCCAGTTGCAAGCAATATCTGCTGTCCCTTTAAAGAATTCAAGTGTAATGCCTGAAGTTCATGGACTCTTTATCTGTTGCATGATCTTCACTGAAAAAATAACATCTGCACTGAGCAGACTTGAATACATTTCGCCTGTGGAAAATCAGGAATTCCTCCCCTATTCCTGGATAAAAGCAGAAAATAATTACATCCCTGCTTTTTAGGCTGTCTTCTTATGGACAAACACCATCTAAAAGGAGCCCAGAGTATTCCCATTCAGCCTGGTGACAGACTACGTAGGTAGGCTGGGACTAAACTGAGCCCTGTCTGTCTGTGTGGCAGCAGAGGTGACAGGAGAACACCATTTGCAGTGAGGCAGCCAAAGAGCAACGACAGCAGGGATGATGGTAGTTGCAAAGTGCCAGCAGACTCAGCTTTGGAACAGATTTGCCAAGACTGCTGCGCCATGTGATGACACAGATTCCATGCTGAATGCACAGTGACATGGAAAATGTCTCCTAGTGGTGTCCAGGCATCACCAGTTAACTCCTCTAATAGCTGCTCTCCCCTGACTATGTCCTGTTTCACCAGCTGTTGTGCATCCCCTGTTCAGGAGGAGACACTGGCGCAGTGGAAGAATCATTAGGGAAATGCAACAACATATGGATGAGAGAGGGAGGTTCAGTAATGAGTTTCTGTTCGTCTGTGTTCAGTACTTGCACAGAGAGCACCATCTCATTTATTTGAGCTTGATTTGCTGTTTGTTTCATTCTGTACAAAGGAGCTCTTGGAAACACAGAAATTTCTAGAGGTTGCAAGAGCAAACCACCAAGCACAGGGTCAGTTCAACCTGACAATGGAAAGAAAGTCTAGAATGGAGAAAATTCTTGTTTGGTGAAAAGTCAGTTCAACAATCCAGCTGAATATCCTTCACTCCTGGTTGTGTTCCAGGGCTGAAGACATTCACCTGGTGCCACTATGATCTATGACTGCTGAACAGCCCCTTGAAGTTTGTGGGATCCAGCAAGAACTGCCTTGGGAAGCCTCAAGAGCAGAGACTTGAAACAGCTTATTCCATGAGAATTAGAGCTAATGAAGCCTGGGCTTCTCTGTGCATTTATGTCTTAGTGTAAGTCTTTGGATGCAGGGTCAAACTGAGGTTTTTGGAAAGCTAGGTAGGAGCAATTCTCTGAGGATTCTCTGAGATCTAATACTGTCAGCTTTGTGATAAATGCTTCCTTAGAGTATGCATAGGTTCATTCAGTGGGTCAGCTCTTCTAAATACTGATTTTTACCCCATCTGGAGAAGTTTAACTGTCCTTAGAATATGTTAACAAAATATTGAAGGGCACAGCAAAGAGAGAGAGCATGTGCCCCCTAAAACCCATGTCCTCAGGAGCCTCATTCTGCAGGTCTGTATGAAAGGTAGTTAAAATAAATTAGGCATTTTTTTCACATTTTCCTGTCTGGTTTTGGCTGGTTGGTCAACAGCCTGGCTGTAGCATGTGAACACTGGCACTCGTTCAGCAGGTCTTGAAACTCTCAGGAAGGCATTGGAGCAATGAAGACTGACAAAGTGATTGCACCATCTTTTGTCTTTCCTAGAACCTCTGGCATGTTCACTGTCTCCAGATGCCCTGGGGCAAAATTCTTAAGAGTTTTTGAGGGGGTTTTATCTTTTAAGTTCACACCTCCAAGCAGCAAACAATTATATTAGGGTCACACTTAATTTAAGGCTTTTAACAGTTTATTAGCATTTCTTCCAAGCTTTCCATTTATGACTGAGATAAGGATGTGTTCCTACATTCTACCTCACACCTGCCTATTATGTGTTTCATTATTAAAAGCTTTTATTCGTTAAATCTCCCATGGGATGCATACCTTAGAGAGTAACTCAAATCAGACAGTCACAACCTGTCCAATTTAATGTTTCATAAGAAGGATGCTTTAGGATTCCATCTGGCATAGTAAAAAATCACCAGATACACCACCATAACAATGCACTGAAAAATAATCATTAAAATTATTTTTCTCTGTTCTGGGGGCCATTCACTCAACTCTCCTCTTCCCCAGAGAAGCTGTGGCTGCTCCATCCCTGAAGGTGTCCAAGGCTGTGTTGGATGGAGTTTGGATCAAGCAGATCTAGTTCCTAGCATCCTTACCCATTGGAGGGGAGTTGGAACTGGATGATCTTTAAGGTCCCTTCCACTCAAACCATTCTGTGATTCAAAGTACCAATCTTTAAAAACAAGGCCCAGTGTGGCAGAGCCCAAAATTACTGTGATGGCTCTCCATTGATGTGGACAGAAATGGTGGAAGGAAGGATAAAAAGAGACAGAAGAGAGCAAATTGGGTCATTCTGAGAAAGGAGATTATAATATGGTGATTGGAATAGATTCCCCAGCCTGCACATTTTTCGACAACCCATTTGTTTTAGGCTTATCTGCATTCAGATCACATTAATTCAAAGGACAGTGGATCCAATTTTCTGTTGCCTGGCACTTTGTATAACATTTGCCTCTTCTCCAAATGAAGGGAAAAATAGATGCAAAATGCTGCTCAGAATCTGGGCTCTGTTTTCATCTCCCCCTAGTTTAGCAGAAATGCCTCTGTATTGTTATTTTTCCTCAGTTACCCTCACATGGCAGCAGTGGAACAATGTGACCTTCTTTTGTCTTTGCTCTACTTACACGTAGCTTATGTTCTTATCAAACTGACCCCAAGCCTGTTCTTTGCCTGTAACTGCAGGTCAAAACATCGATTTTGGCAATTCAGCTGCCCCCTCTGCCATTTGGAAGGAGCAAGGTGGAGACAGCTGGCAGTTAGGGGAGCACTAGGAAGCATATGGTAGCTCTGTGCAGTGTTGTCCAAGGGCTTGTAGGACAATCACTCACTTGCTTCACTGATTTCCAAAATGTACATCTCTTTTTTTGGGTCTTTTCTCATAAGCCCCCAGGATAGCCATTGTTTCAGCAAAGGTCATTTTAGGAGAAGCTCCATAGTTTGATATTATTTGGTTCTTTCCATGAAAGAAAATCTGTTTAAAAATTATCCTGCTACCATAAATGATCACAGAGAAAATAGAGTGATGGATAAATAAAGGTAACTGGGTAAAGACTGGGGAAATAAAACGTTAGAAGAGACCATCCTAAATTTAAGGAATTATGTAGCTGGGTATTTGCAGCTTGTTTTTTTTAGCATGGCAGCTGGTTGGAGGGTTAAGAAAATATGTGGCCATGCAATGTTGGCTGAGATCCTGCTTGATCTTGAGAGTTAAACACAGCCAAGCCCTGTAGTGTTGGAAGGGAAACCGCCAAGGAAAATCCAGTGATTCAGTAAGTGGCATCCTTCCTGCACGATTACAGCAGCCCAAGTGCCAGCATGATGCTCAGGGATAGTTTTGTTGGTGGCAGTGATATTTTAATATGAGATGTTAACTTGTTGAAGAATCTAGAAATGATTTGCACAAAGATAAGGAAGTTTTAATAATTACTGCCTTGTAATTCTACTCTCTGCTTTCTGTTTCATGGAGCTTTCTTCCTGTTTTATTCTGTTGGTTAATCATGATCATCACTGCAATAAAAGTAGATTCTTACAAGGAGGTGGCTGCATTTTTATAAATTCTCTTTATGTGTACTGCCTCCAGAACATGTACAGCATTTGATGAGGTGTAGGGCCAGAAGTTTGTGCCTGTATAGAGATGTTTTAAATACTCTCCAGCAGTAGAAAGTACTTTGAGAAGTTTGTTATAAACAATTTCTCTCCCTTTACTGCTGTTGTTGATTTCAGCCCCTGAGCTCCCACACTTTTGTTGATAAAATTGTGCTTTCTAAACCAGATCAACGAGCTGGTTTGGACAAAAAAAAAAAAATCTCTAAAAGCAGACATTTTTCAACTTGTATAAATTCTGATCAAGTTTTAAATGCAGCCATGCAATCAGTTTCTAAAGCACAACTGTGGAGGCAGTAAATCCCAGTGCAGACCTAGGTGTGGGGGAGCAAGGAGGCAGGAAACACCTTCATGTGGTTTTTACACCAGAAGAAACAGTCTGACACATTTTTACCATTGCCAAAAGAGTAATGCCTATTTTAAGTTTTGAGGTTTACTTACTAGACATCAATATCCAGTCTTTGTGCAGTTAAATTTGTATTATATAATTAAAAGTTTGAAGTTTATAACGATATACAAAGTGCTTTTGGATCCTTGGGTTATAATTGTGTCCTGTAATACAATATTTAATGCACAAATGGTAGTGGCTAGATGAACATTTCTGCAGAGGTCAAGCTGTAATTTTTGTTACTTCACTTCACGATTTCCATTCGAAATAAGATTCCATGACACATCAAAATGATTATAAACAAGAGTTTATTCTAATAGTAGTAGGCTCATAAAAAATAACAAGACCAAATGATAACTGTCTCCTGACCCATACATGTATTTACAATAGAAGTACTTTAATAAAGGTAGCTACATCCTCTAGATCCCCAGACCTTTATTTGAACTCTTCTGTAGCATAATTGACAGACAGAATTAGAGTGTATATTAAGACCTGGAAGTGAACTTTTTCCGTAGGCTCAGCTTCACTTACATCACTCATAATATTAGAAAGAATCTGTGACAATCATATTAAAATGATGCCACCCTGACACAGATTAACAGAGTATGCAATTATATTTAAATGCTGTAATTGGAACTTGCTGTTAAGTGCGTACTGTCACTTCTCAATTCCCCTCAAGGCAAGTAAACCACTTTCTCCTTTGCTCTATAAATTTAATGCCATATTCTGCACACAGTAAAGCTGGTATTTCATCAAGAGCATTTTGTTTGCCTCAAATGCTGTGAAAACACAGGCCTTGTGAACACTGCAGGATATAAATCCATCCTGGAAAACGACTCTGTTAAAAGAAAAAAAAAGGGCATTTTGCCATTTCATGCTTATGGGGACAACCTGGGTCTTTGCATTTGATTAGTTTCTTCACCTGAAAGCCATTTCCAGCTCAGTCTTTTGTAGACAGCATTATTATGTATAAAAATCCTGAAGGCAGGGCCAAATGAGTCTGATCATACCCAGTTGAATCTTTTGAAACCCCAGGGATGCACCCAGGAATTTCTGAGGGCCTTACCTGGGTGGCAGAGCAGCTTTTGCTTCTGTTGGTGCATGACAAGGGAGAGTTCAGTGGCATCTTCTTGGCAGAGGAGGGACTGCAGATGGGGTGGGTGGGAAAAGAGAACTGTTGTTTATCTTTTAAAGTAAGATTTTATGTGAAATTTTTAGAAAAATAATGATGGGAATGTCTTTCATGGCTCTTGGAAATATCCTCCTCTGACTGCTCCCTCATTTATCTGTGAGTGTGACAGTATTGGCTGCTGGTCGTCAGTCAGTTTTTTACGTGTTTTCCTAGATTTAGTCAGAATTGTGTATATCCCAGATTTTGGTATGATTCCTTATTTGGATTGTGCTAGTTAACATCTAACATGTCTAGCTGTGTAAAGAGCAAAGTGTTAAAGTTTGGATGAGAGTCTTGCCCTTCTCATGGTCCCAAACTGACTGAAGCTGGACTTTTATTTTTCCAGCACAGCCAGGAACAGAACTACTTTTCCTTCACGTCTGTTGCCAAAATGACCTAGACTTGAACTCTCCCAAGAAAGCGAGTGTGCTTTTGTGTAGTCTCCATACTGGAGCAGTCCTGGGGATCGCAGATAATAGGTGTGATAGCTCAGTGTATGTTACACTGGTAATGCATAAATCTGCAGTGTTGATTCTTGCTCACTGGAAACTTAATCTAAGACAACTTAGTCCTTTCTCAAACCTGGTAGTTAAATAGCATTCATTTCAATGTGCTTTGAGAAAGGCTGACTAGAAAGGCTAGGAAGGAAAAGGTAGGGTTTTTTAATTGTTATGACTGACTATAGCTTTACTGCGGAAATTGGTATTATCCAGACTGGGGTGCAATTAGATACGCATTCATGTGGTGTTGCTTTTCTACGTCCTCTACTCGTACTAATT
The DNA here is from genome assembly GCF_009819655.1 of Sylvia atricapilla. NCBI lineage: Eukaryota > Metazoa > Chordata > Aves > Passeriformes > Sylviidae > Sylvia > Sylvia atricapilla. Next base: position 26,833,062 of record NC_089148.1, on the reverse strand, counting down.
CTACATGATGTCGACAGGCCTGTGGATGTTTTGAAAGCAGTGACTATAAAGCTGTACATTGATGGCTTTGATAAACACATAGGGGACTCAAATCTGAGACTGGGCATTGATCTGCATTGTACAAAAATCCCTCTATTAATCCCTTTCCATTTTCTGTCTCGAAACCATGTATTTTTCTCTGAGCAATGAACTAGAAACCAGCACACCCAGATGCTACAGAAGGCCTTTGGCTCCTTCACAAAATTTGGTCTTAAATAATGTTTTTGCAGTGTGGCAAGTGCTAGAACCCCACATGGTGACCTACATGGTGTTGGCTAGATATTTTCTTGTGAATCTAATCCAACAAAAGCAGCTGTCTCTAAACCAGTAGAGCTGCAAAAGCACTCATGTTTTAGCACTGTGGCTATTCTTCAGGGTACCTGGTAGTAAATGTGAATATTTCAATTGGGATACAACACTCTCTGTAAAACCCTAGCATGCACATTTTCCCATAAAATTATTTGTTTGTTTGTGGGGTTTTTTTTGTCTTCACACAATATATATGCACACACTGCTCCCTGCCTAAACTGGTTGAAGGTAAAAATGCAACTAAAAACTCTCTTTAGCAGAGTTCATGCTGCATCTGATTGCTGTTTATAGCCTCAATGGAGAATAATAAATACAATTAAAACAGTGATATGAAAACATACAGTTCGTGCTGACTCAAAATCTGTATTTTCTCACCATGGCTTTCTGTCAAGGTAAGAGTTCACTTTACAGGGAGTCCCAAGAATCCTTCAATCATCCCTTGTAAAAGCTTCCCTTTATTTTTTGTTAATTCAGGGGTTTTTCCAAGTACATCAAGAATTACCCTACAACAATAGTTCACTATTAGTTGATCAGAGTTTCTGGCATTGACTACTGCTTCCTCAGCCACCATAGCTAGATTCAGGTCCTGCCCTACATTATCTGAGTCACAATCTCCATTATTAAGACAACTGAGGGTATTTCAAGGCTGTGTTTGTTCCGCTGCACTTGATAATCTACTTTGTTAATTAAATTCTTTCTCTCAAGATTCCCTGTAAAATATGTAGAGTAAAATTCTGGCCCCAGTCAAGCCAGTGGCAAAACTCCCATTGATTTCAATGATCTGAGACTTCATCTTTAAATCCAGACTGGAAGGGATACAGGCCAACAGGCTGCAAAAATACTAATAGAGTCATTTTCAATCCAGTGCCGTGACTGAGGCTTATATTTTGGAAGTGAGAAGCTTAATCCCAATAGTAGGCGACAATACATCTCTCCAAGGAACCAGTGGAAGTGCTGGTGAGGCTTAGAGGTTGTGACAGGCCTGCTGTCCTAATTAATAACTTGTCAATCTCAGTATGGAGTTAGGCTATTTCATCAGCCCAGGACTCCAACCTGGGGATACGCAAAGGCGGGGTTAATTGAAGCTCTGCTCTAGCTTAAAATATCACAAAGTTTGGGGGGATTGAAGGATATGGATTAAACTTCTGATGTGCAGTGATACTATATTAACTTCAGGATATATTTCTAGCAAGCAGCATCATAGTATAAAATAAACCTGGAGTTTTGGAATTTCCTTCCACACTACCAAAGATACACCCAAAGGAATGGTTGTATCTCAAAGGATTTTTATTTAGTAAAAGAAAAAAAAATCTTCCAGGGTTTTAGTGGTTGGAAAGATAAAGGTGCCGATTTCCTAAAAGGTCTGTAGTGGGAAAAGTATCAGGGACAATAAATAGAAGAGGAAAGATAACATAAAATAATTGCATGACTCTTTTGAGAAAATAAAACCAATACTGGAATACAGTGACCTTAAAAAGAAACAAAAGCAACTGGCCAAAATTTGCATCAGTTTAGTTCAAACAGTTTCATTGTCAGACCCTGACAACCTCAAAGGGTTATGTGTTCCATGCCTTTACAGGAAATGGAAGCAGTTGGAAATGAAGACACAAAAAAATGTGCCAAAGACTGTAGGACATACTAAGAATTTCAAGCCTGCAATCCCTGTATCCTATGCCAGCCTTCTAAAAAACTAAATGCACCTGTTTTGTGCAGCCAGTAATTTCATCTCAGGGAGTCACAGGAAGAAGTAGGTTGTATTTTCTGACAAAAGGTCTTCTACAACTCATTAGTTCACACCGTGCACACTATTTTAGTGCTTCAACTAAATATGTTTTGATATTATGCACCTCTTTTTTCATCAAAATGCACTAAAGATGCATACTAGGCTTGTCCTTCCATCCAGAGTTTGAAAACCTCAGGAGCTGAATTTTGTGGCTTCAATATCTCTCGTTGAGTTACAGTCCTCATGTTTTCAGATGTTAAGATGTACAGTTCACCACTCCCAGAAGTGCATTTGCAGCCCCTGGGAGGTTCAGATCTCAGCACCTTTTAACTTGGGTTAATTTCCAGTGTTTGCTTCAAGTAGTCATGAAGATATATGCAGAATATTACATGTTTTTCATCCTTCCTGGAAGATTGTCCTCAGATGGACAAATTCCATCAGTGATTTGGAAAAATAAGGAGAATAAAAAGCAGAATGTATGAGGGTGTTGACTGCCAAAATCATCTAGTGCTCTTAGCTATCCCAAATCAACATCCCTGGTAGTCACTGCATTCCTTTGGGGAAGCAAACTTGGATTTATTGTCTCATTCTAGCAGGCAGCCAGAAGGGGGGGATGGCAGCAAGGTTGTTTAAGATGTAGAGGGCCAAATTATTCTTAACTTCACTAATCACCTCCAGCACAAATAGAGAGGTTTTGCTATCCATTCTATTGATTGGGAAAAGCAGACCCACAACTAGCAGAAGTGAAGTATGAATGGAAATAAGGGAAGATAATGCTTGAAAACCTTGAGAGGCCACAAGGATATTGATTTCGGGAGTGCTTAAGTTCTGCCAGCCCCCAAGGGGAGCAGGGAAGGTGCCTGTGTGGAAGTTTTCATTGAAGGACTGCGTGTTGTGTAAACAGATCATGTTAGGTTCACTTTGTCATGGGCAGCTGTCAGGGCTGAGGGTTATAATATCACCTGTACTCCTATGAAATTAATTATTTTCCCATCCAGGCTGCTGTATGTCCTTTCTGTATTCAACAGCAAGGTGTAAGGGGAGTAAAAAGCAAACTGCATTTAGTCTATTAGAGCTAGGTGTAAGAAACTTTGAAATTCAGGGAAAATATTGTACATGCATGATGTGTCGTGTGCCTGGCACATGCTGCTTCCTCTTCCTGCTGACATTTTGGATTGCTGACTGTTTTACTGCTCATTGTTTTTCAGCTGAGATTTTCTGTGTTGCCCTGATAAAAATCATAGTGCTTGATAATAAAGTTGGGAAGGAACAGTAGCCTAACATGGGACTTATCTAATGCTGAAAGTGGTTATTTGTAAACAGATGCTGCTACTAAGTGCTTAAATTAGATAATAAATGGTACCTATCTCATGAATTCCTTCCCTCCATTTACTGTGGTGTTCAGTCTGGGATTTTTTTTCCTGCTTTTAAGATGTTTTAGGGATGCAATTTGCTTGTGAATCTTGTGCAACTGTCACTGGTTCAATACAGGCTTAAAGGGATTAATTCTTTTCTAGAGGGTCCCAAGTGGATTTTTTATTAACCTTTTGGGTAATAAACATTTATCTCATTTTTACAGCAGCGTTTAACACTATCTATTTATGGCCAAATATCTCTAAATCCATTACATGGGCTGAAAATGCACCTGCTTCGGAAAAAAAGCTCTCTGGAGAACCCGGAGCAGGCACTGATAATTGTAAACAAAACAAAACAAGAGCCCATAAAATAAAAATAAAAGTATTACCTTGAGTATTGTGTCTTACAGAATGGCTTCTTTGAACAAAAACTTAATTATTATCATAGCATGTCTATTAAAAAAAAGAAGAATGAAGAGAATTGATGGAGTGGGTGTTAAACTGAGGTGGGTTCCTGTGTGCCCAAGCCACAAGAGCAGCATCTGGGATGTATTGATTGAAAGCATGGCACAGTGATCTATGAGTCCACCCTCCACCTCATTGCTTAAAAATTTATAGCCTCCCAACTGCTTTGAAAGCTCTGTATGAAGAAATAATTATATGAACTAGTGGCGGAAGCATCCCAGGTAAATCCCACACCTGCCATTGTCTCTGCTCCTCAAAACCCTGGAGAATCAACACAGGCTTTAAAGGAGTAAGGATGAGAAAAGAATGGAGGAAAATGAGCCAAAATACTACCTGCCAAAGAACATCTCCTCATGCTGTGTGCTGTGAGCACAGGTAGCCCAGAAACGAGAGTGCACACCTGAAATCTGCAACAGCATTCTCTGGGGGAACAGATTTTAAGCACATATTGATTTAATTGTCATCTTACTTTCCTAAAGTTAGGCATGTGCTTGAGAGCTTTGAATTGCAATTGCAGTAACAGGTAGCCCCATTAAAAAAAGAATCAGAAAGTTTTCTAAAAAGTGTAATTGAGTTTCAGGGTACAGTGTCATTCTTCTTGCAGGTCTAATGGACTTTTCATGATCTCAAAATCTTTAAGATTAAGCTAGCTTCAAGTTTGGACAAGAGTTGGGATTTAATCAGAGCATCATTTCTCCTTGCCAGTTACCAATGAACTGCTAATATTGTACACATACATCAATTTTTTTCTAAAATGTGATCATTTTCTTATTGTGAAGCATACAGTTTTTCATATTTTCCATGTTTTCCAAAAGTTACACAACTCAGTTTCCTGAAAAGATATTCATCTGGAGCAACATAACAAGAGGTATAAATGTTCATGTCATTGAGGCCACCTGAAAATGTGCCGTTTTAGAAATGTGTGTTTTCACTTACTGAAGTAATTATTCTTTAAAGATAATTGCTCATAATGCAGCAGTCACTATTTCAAAATATGTGAATCCCTTACATCTAAAAGGTAGGAATACGGGTCAAAGAAATTGCATCATTGCAGCATGAAAGAAAGAAAGAAGCACTCTTTTCGCTGGGCTGATCAAATTAATTATGCTAAATAGCTGAAAATAGAGGGAAATGAAACAGAATTAGCCCTTCAAAGGATGCTTAAGGCAAAGCCAGAAATGAGCCCACTTCAGAATGGTCCAGTGATATTTACAACTGGGGATCTTATGCTGTGTCCTCGGGCTCTGGCTGACACCAGTTCAAGTTACTGGTGCGGGTTCCTGTGGCAGAACTGAGCCATAGGAGAGCAGAAGACCAGAGCTGTGAAGTTCTGGGATGCCACTACTACTGAACATGCAGGTTTTTGGAGACTTTTCAGCAATTAGTAACTGCTGAATTTTGATTTGCCATTTACATAATGTGATTTTTCTTTTTCTCTAAGTGGAGGCTAAGAGCTTCCCAAGAAGTTTTTATGTTCGGAGGGAATAGGTAAATGTACATCAAGCCAAATTTCTGTAGCATGTACACCTGTGCAGCCCAGAGGGAGCAATGGAATCAAACAAATTTAACAGAAGAACAGGGAGTAGGAGGAAAACTTTTATGAGTTTTCATTTATATATCAAAATAAATGATAACAGTGTTTATTCCTAACACTGAATCTGTTCACAAGGTGATTTTGATTTAAGTTAATTTAATAAGTAGTGTTCCTGCTGCTGCAGTGCTCTGAAAATTATTGATTGTGTTCAATTTCCAACATAAAAGCAGTTTGCTAATACTATCAATTTAATCATAGCTGTATTTTGTTTAAAATTCTTGTCCTATCAATATCAGTATTTATCTCTTTCCTTACCTGAGCTGACAATGTAATCAAAGTACCAGATGTACCCATGCTTTGTAGAGATTTTCTTAATGTTCACTACTGTGCACATAATCTCAAGCTAAAATAGAAGACAAGATATTACATGGTCAAGGAACAGATCAAGAACATTTGTTTTGGTTTTGGGGTTTTGTTTTGCTCTGGTTTTGATTAATACAAGTCAAAACTTTCTTCTGTAGAAGTCGTGGTGTATCCTTCCCACACCAGCAGTGGGCTTAAGTCTTCCCCTCCTGTCTCTATCAGTCAGAAAATGTGTGAATTAGAAGTAGAAACTGTTCCAGATAGTTCTCATGATTCAGTGAAGGTCACTGGTTTCCTCATACTCAGCCAGAAAAGACTTAACACAAGAAATTAAACAGTGGCTTTATTGAAGGTTAAAAGTCTTTTGTAGTAGGAAATATTCTACTGCATAGGGAATAATAAATGGAACAAGGTTTGTAAGACCACTTTTTAAAATCTAATATCCCATATATTTCTTTACATTTACATACGAGCTATTATTTCCACTTTCTAAATAGAGAGCCTTAGGCTCAGGAGTTCAGTCTTGTAGTGTATCCACAGAAGAATGAGGAATACTGAATTGTCCTTCTCCTGCCTGAATCTGACTGTACATTAACCACTACACAACACTGGGTAAATAAAAGGCTGATGAGAGGTTTGCAGAGGCCTTAAAAAGCTCTTTTTATACATGAGAATTTAACCCTTTGATAAAGAACTATTACTGGTTGAAGTAGACAGCAAGAAATTCACTGCAGTAAAGTTATTAGGAAATATTCTTGAGACAAGATGAAATGCTTCCCTGGGTGGAACTACTTAGCCAACAAGGTTGTTAGAATTATATAATGATAGGGGTTCCTCCATAAATAATATATATGTAAATCCCTGGAGAGCTGTGTATTACTTAATAGAATATTCTGCACACTGAAAATTATAACTGCAGAAAATACTAAATCTGCAGAGCACTATCAGCATGGTTAGGACTTAAATTATGCTTCTTCACACCAAAAGAACCCCCAACCTTTATGAGAAGATGTTAATTGCTGATGGTCTGAAGCATGTAATTTGAATTTGAATGGTTTCAAAACTTGAATTAGAAACTTGAGTGACTCATCCAATTCAACATAAAGAAACATGGAGTAATGAGATTGGAGAGGAAGGTAATGAAGAGAAAATTTTACTGTTATTTCTTATATATTATAGGGATATGAACAAAAGAAAGATGTGGTACAGATTTGAAATAAGCCTTCTGAAGTAATGAAATAATTTTCAAGAGCAATAACAAAACCTTAGGAGCAAGGAAAAGTTTTAATGTTAGTGACCTCATTTATTAAACCAAGAAATGCCATAGTAAACAAACCAATGGGGCGAAAGGTTATTCCTCTGGGGGTGTTCTGTGACACATTAGCACTACAAATCCAAGCCTGAAAAAATAAAAGAAGCTCCTGAGCTCTGTTACAGAATACATGTGACTTCAGAAGTGATTTGTGTACATATTAGGAAAAAGAAAACATGGAAATAAAGCTTCTTACCAGACTTCAGTGGCCCACGAATTATGAATACAGGGGGGTTGTGCTTTCACCATCTCATCTTCCTAATGATTTAAATATATTGGAAACAGAGTTGTGGCTTTGGCTTCTCTTGTAGTCACCAATCCTGAGATTAGACAGCTGCCTAAAATCCTGCACTTATGCTCCCTCAACCAGGCCTCCAGTACCTGCTTTCCTTGGAGAGCTGCTTTGATAGGAAACAGAGAAAGTTAGTGGAGCTTCTTATTTGCCAAGATAAGAATTCCCCTTGAATCCAAAACTTGAGTCCAAAACTGAACTAATACCTGTTTTGAATTGCTACAGTTGTTAATTACATTCAGATAGAAGAAAACTGGTCAAAAGACTCTTGAATTCTTCAGTTACAAGCAGAGTCCTCTTTCTCTTAAAAACACATTGAGATTACTTTTTGTGTTAAGAAATTCTTCAGATAAATTACATTTGGGGATTGTCAGTTGTATTCTCTGGCATTTCAACAAAATGAGTTGGAGAAGGACACATCACAGAGAATAGGACTGCTGGGACATCAGGTGAAGAACCACAGAGTCAAGTGAGCATTGCTGAGAACTGAGGGCCAAGCAAGGAGCACGTTCACATTGCTCCGCTCAGTGCAGGCCCCAGTCTGAGTGCAGTGAGCTGTTCTCTGATCCAAACACTTGAGTATTTTAGAGGACTGATGTCAGAGGAAATGCAATTTGTTAGTAATTGTTAATTGTGATGTCAGTGGACAGCAGGCAGAGCTGTTGAGAACAGGTAAACTACAAAAATACAAGTAATTAAAGCACCAAGAAAAAAAAAACTTTGAATCAAACAAGAAAGTGGAAAAATATCCAACCTCATTTCTTCTGAGGGCTTCAGATTTTTGGTTAACCTGTAGGGCCACAGGAGTCAAAATTTGCTGTAGAATTTTCCAGAACTAGTACTAAACTGGCAGCGCCAAAAATAAATAGCTCTGAAAGATTTTTTTTCTGTTGTGGTTTTGATCTACCTAGAAGCCACCCAAAGAAAGTAATTTCTTGCTGTATTTCTGGCTTATTTTATGTATTGCTTGTTGGTTTGACCAAACACTCAAGCTTCTGAATTGATTCAGCCTTTGCCCACATTTAGAGGTGTCAAATCACAACTGAAAGCTGGAGGAACACTCATTTTTCTCTTTCCCATTCACAGCTGCCAAGATCCTGTGTTTTAGCACCTGCCCAAATTAGCACGTTCTGCTCCAGCCGAGGACTGACTCCCAGCCATCTCTTATGGGCTAAACCAGAGATTACTATTGGCTTCAGAAATGCCAGCTCTTCTTGTGGTCTCTGGCTTTCCTTTGTGCGTCATCCAGCCAGAGCCAGGATGTATTCCTAGCTGGTGAAAATTGATTTGAATGCACAAAAGCCAGGGATGCTTTGCTGGTTTACATCTAGCAGGGATCTGACCTATCTTTGAACTCTGCATAGCCTGATGCTGGGTTTTTTTCCAAATATTTTTTTTAAGAGTATGGTGAGCCTCGTTCAAGGTTTTAATTTATGGAGTATCACTTCTGTGAGTGGGCATGAAATTGAGTTTACCTTTGCCAGTTTGCCTTTGCTACTTCATCAAATAGCCAGCTAAAATCTTCTCAGGCAAACCAAATCTTATGCAAAACATCCTTGATGGCCTAGCCCCTCTACAAGCAGAGAAAATTTCAGGACTGTGCTGTCACCATAACTCGAAGTTTTGATAAATACCACCCTCTGTGGCTGCTGGGTGCTGCCATGTGGGAAGTTAGTGCCCAGGGATAAATCCTGACTGTGAGTAAGCGAATTTAAACTAATGAGAGCAGACACAGACCAAGCCTCTAACAACTTGGCTGGGGAAAAAAAGGCTGGGAAAACTTTTGAATAATTTTAAGAGAGTTTAGATAAATGCTTTGCTGAGAAACCTTCCTGATGGTTTTATATGGTGCTTGGAGTCCCTTTGTTATAAACTTGGGGTAGCAAAGTTACAGCACTGAGCTGTATTTCCCCTGTATTTCCCATGTTAGCACCACACTGGATGTGGCTCCTGTGTGACTTCAGTGCCAACAAACAGCCTCTGCCATCACTAATATACCAAAGCATCAGTGGGACCACTGACCTCTCCTTTGATATGCTGAGCCCTGAAGTGGTTATTATTTATCAAGCAATTCTTGCCGCAAATATGCTCAGCAGATTTTCTCATTCTCTTTTCCTTCCTTCGCTGATGAGCTGGGGTGCACTATCTTCCCCTTGCACAGAACAGTCATTAACAGCAGACACTTCACCAAAAAAAAACCCTAAAAACAAAAGCAAACCTTTAAATATGGGGAAATATTAGTAAATGCTAATATTATCATTCTAACTTCAATGATCGTTGACAGTCCCTTCCAACTCAGGATGTTCTATGATTCTAACTGAATTTTAGTCTCTCATTTCTCTGAAAATAGCTAGAAAAATTGTGCACCTGACAGAGTACAAAGTTATCATTCACAAATTTTTTGAAAACTGCAATTATATTAGGTTGTAATTTTTATAAGGTTTCATCGTTTTTGAAAAAAATCTTTTTCACTGGGAACCCTCAATTCTGTTTCAAAATACCTTTTCTTTTTAAAAATATTATCCTTCTATCATTTCAAACTGATGCAAAAATGTACATTTGCATTATTTTGTATTTTATGAAATTTTGAAGTATTGCTTCAATTTCCTACAGTTTACTATGAAGGCCATGCTATTTTTGTTTTGTTTTGTTTTGTTTTTGTTTTTGTTTTTTTTGTGTTGCTATATTCAGCTGTATTGTAGAATACCTTGACAAATACATGCACAGAGGTTGTCCCAGGCATTATTTGAACGGTTTTTGATTAGAGTGGGCAAAGGAAGCAGCAGCAGTGAAATGTGAAGAGGGGCAGAGCTAAGGCTGCCTTTTTGTGCTTGATGAGACAAGGTGGCAAATCCAACAGAGGAAAAACTGCTGGGAGTCAAAGCCAACTTCTCCCAGCTGTGGGGCATGAGGCTCTTCCCGTTGGAAGCAGTTCTGCTTTTTTCAAGGCCACAGGAGCCTGGGGGAATGGTTCTTGGGCTTTCGCTTGCCCACATCTCCCCTTTTCCTGCCAGCAGCCCTGGCCCCACTCCCATTTCAGTGACGGCCCTGTGAACGAGTCTGTAACCTTGGTGGAGAAGCAGGAAAGTGGTGTTAATAATAAAAGGGCTAATTGTACACCCCATCTGCCTTGGAAATCACTGAGTTCAAAGGAACTGTCCTTGCATAAAGCAAACAGTCCTCCTCCAGAAAACATGGAGCAGTGTCTTATTCTTCTGCCTTATGCAGAGGAGTATCTGTGCAGTATAACAGTGTGCATATGAGATGCTCATATAGTTATGACTCTAAAAAAACTGATTTAGTAGGTATCTAATCTTTCAGATTTTTTTTCTTTGAGGCATTTTATATGGCACTCATAGGAGGTGACAGAGCTGAACTGTTTTGCAATGGAGTGAGAAAAAAAGCTTTAAATGTGGTTCAAGTGGCAGGACCTTGTGAGGCAGGGGGTTCCCTTTGTCCAAACTCCTTTCTGTGTTAAAAGGTTTATAATATAAAGACATATTCTCCTTCTACTTTGTAAGGTCCATGATGTCAGGACCGAGAGGAAATGGGATGTAAATCTGGTGGAGTTACCCCCTGTGCCCACACACACACCATTTTTATCTTTCAACATCAGCCACAACACGTGTGATTGTGATCTCATTTATACAATAAAATGGAGATTAATTCCATCTAAATCACACACCAAGTCAAGTTTTGGAAGTGTACCTTTAAGAAGCATATGGCAGAACACAAATGTATTAAAGTCATCAATATTTATGGAGCAGGTAAAATGCATATTAGACAGGCTAGATGCCATCTGTCAAAATAATCTTGATTCCAACTTGCTATCCAAAAAGATGAAGACTATTTCTAGGGCCAGCTCCTTAAGTCAGGTTAAAAGACAACATATTCCTGTGCCAACAAAAGTGAGGTTATCACATAAATGAATATGAAAGGATATCCTTATGTATTGAGTCACTGTCAATTCCAGACATGTACCAAAAATGTCGGACTCTGAACACGTCATGGAGCAGCCTCTAGGCACGACTTTGTCAAAGTAATTTTGTCCTTCAGACCAGAGTGCTAATTGTTCAGAAGTATTCTGGGCAAATTTAGCCAAAAGTAAATTAACTAGTGACTCCATATCCCATTTTCTAAATCACCTATTAGAAGAGTGGACCATAGAAGCACATTGGTGGAATTGATTATTTTAGGTAAGGAACAGGCTGAAATTTTCCCCTTTCTAGATTAATTTCAGGAAGTGTTGGGATTTAAATATTTAACGGTCTAATCCTGCATCAGCTTATGTTAATAAAACTGTCATTAAACCCGGAGGAAGAAATTTCAGACCCTGGAAGTTAAATTTATTTTAATCCTGTTACACAGGGCTGTTTAATGTTCTCCACAGAAATCCCCAAAATAAGGCAAAAGTGACATAGTTTTCAGATTTTGGGGGGATTTTTGTTTCACACACACCAACCTGAAGCTCTGATCGTATTTGCCAATTTGGCTAGAATTCTGACGAAGCTTAGGAAAAAAATCAAACCTAAGTTATAGCAGGGGTTTCATGTGGTTTACAGTTTCAACCCAAATAACTTGTAGAATTTTTGAGTTTCATTCAGAATAAAACAAAGCAGACAGTAAGTTCAAGAAAAGAGGATGTGAATGGTGGTGCAGCCCAAGCAGATTGGTTGTGTAAGAGTAGAGAGAGGCCCTTCCATTGGTCATTATCAGGGCTAACTGCAAAATCCCCCTTTTCAATGTTAAAAGAAGTATTTGAAATTCTGTTGGCTAACATAGTGTCAGCTGCTGCTTTTTTTCCTCGCTCTTCAGAAACCCCAGGAGTAGACAATTTCTGTACATTTAGATGGAGTTTTTAAAATGTCAGGAAATATGTCACATTCAGTAACCAACAGACACTTCATTAACAAAGCTGTTATTAAGCAGCACAGCCAAAGTCTCCTGAAATCAAAGGGGAACTTTCCATTTGCACCTTAAACCAGGCCTTTAAATACAAGCCAGGTAGTAAAAAATGAGGCCTAATTATTAAATTTATTTTTTATGAAATGCTTATGTCCTCTGCTATGTTATTAATGCAGACTGCCTGATCAAGAGTATTTTTTCCCTGAAATAGACTCCCAGAGTCTATTTTATTTCACAGCAAATATCTACAAAATGTTTCATTTGCTCATTAATGTCTTCATTAAAGAAAAGTTAAATTTAAAAGATGAAAGCAACTTTTTAGTGAGGGGTTTTTTTCCCTCCTACTGGCTCCATGTTTCATCAGTGATGTGAATCACAGAATCCCAGAATGTCCTGGGTTGGAAGGGACCTTAAAGATCATCTAGTTCCAAATCCCCTGCTGTGGACAAGGATACCTTCCCCTAGACAGTCTGCTTGGAGTTCCATCCAACCTGGCCTTGAACTCTTCCAGGGATGAAGAATGGATGGTTTGTTGTCGGTGACACAAAAGAACTTGCAATCTTTTATTTTTTCTCTCAAAACCTCTCATTGGGGTAATACACTGAGGTATTAAATGCTGTGGGGGTTGTTTGTTTTCCCCACCATCAAAAGGTGTTTCTGGACTAGTAGAAAATGACACAATTTAATATTCCATTTAAGAGGTAGCAAGGAAAAAAAAAAAAAGATTAAGGACATTGAAAACAGGGCATATTTTTTCTGTACAAGTAGAGGTTTGTGTTCTCAATTTGATTCTTTAACTTAAGCCCATCCTGCAAAATGCCTTCAAGTGTGCTCTTCACTGTGAGTGGATGCTGCTGAGCTCCATCTCTATCCCAGACCTCATATAAAACATTCAAGGAAGACTAAGTCTAATTTAATCCATTACATGATTGTGCAAAATTGCTTAACCGCATCAAAGAAGCAAAGGCATCTACCCTGGGACAGACCTTGTCAAAGAGCTTTCAAATGCAAAATGCAATCATACAGGTGATTTAGTCATGGGAATGCAGCACAGGGAGTGTGCTTCACTTCTGCCTCTCCAATCAAAACAATGGAACCATTATCAGAGAAAGAAATATTAGAACCATTTTCCTTATTAACCTTCCTTATTAGAGGATATTTAGCTGTCTATTCATCTTTTTATTTATTTATTTAATCAAAGCAGTTTTGAAAAAGATCCTTATTAATAATAAAGCTTCTTCCAGGGGTGAGGAGACATTTTAATTTTTTTCTAAAGTAATAAATTTAAATATTAGTTTGAAAAAGGAGGTGCGGGGAGAATTCTGAATGAAGTGAATCAAATTAAATTCTGAATTAAGTTTATTTCCACAAAATCCAGTAATTTTTGCAAACATAATATTTCTTCCACACCTAGCTCTTGCTTGTTAGTCACTGAATGTTGTTTACGAGTTGAAAGAAAAGGAACAAAAACAAAAGGTGTTTTGTTATTTGGTTTCCACACCAAGGAGCTTGAATGAACTTTTACGCCTCATTCCATAGTTAAGCTGGTAAAGTGCCCTGACAAAACCCTCAAGATTTGGGAGTTTTTTTATCATTTGGTCATTCCTACTTCAGGCAAACAACACCATGAAAATGACCTTACTTCAGTGAAATTCTACCCCATTTTTCATTGTTCTAGTCTGACATTGCACCTTTAGCACAGGAGTGGAATAGCTGACACAAACCTGAGAAGTTTGGCTCTAGGATACCGTCTCTTGTCCCTTGCAGGCCTTTGATTTTGGGGCCATTTACACACACTGTCAGAACACAAAGGGGATGTTATGGGTAATAACAAGACCTGGAAGAAGCCTGGCCATGACCCTTCCCCAGGCACATCCTGGAGAGTGATGACACAGACCTGTTCCTCTCACCTGCCTCTGATCACCCCCTGGAACAGACTGATGTTGTCACATAACCAGGCTCATTTTGGCTACCAGGAATCTTTATGAACCATTAATTACTGAGGGTCCAGCTTACTGACATCCATCCTACACCGTCTGAATCGCCTGGATCCTCCTCCGTAGCTTCATTTGGAGGCGTGCTGAAGCATAGCCAACCCCCCAAGGCTGGCAGTGATTGAAGGGGCAGAGTGCCCGGGAGCAGGGAATTATCCTTTGTGGCAGAGTGGGAGTGCCTCTGCACCCTGCACCTCCTGCCTTGCTCACAACCACAGAGCATTCAAAACAGAAACTGGGGCTGACAGGGAGAGCCAGGATTGATGTTACCTGAGGAGTCCTGTGCCCTTAGTCCAGTTCCTGTGTGCTGTAATGGCAGGAAGGAGGCAGGCAGAGCAGCCCAGATGAATTTTTCTGAAGCACTAAATCTTTGCTCAGAGCATAGAAAAGTCTAGAAGTACCCCCTCTGAAATAAAGATGAAACTAGACAAAATAACAGTGTCTCAAAGAGGAGATTTGTGGGATTTCAGCACTCCTGCTCTGTGAGGAACATTTGGAAGCAGAAACATGCTGGTTTCAAGCTCCTGTAAATGCTGATACAGACCACCAAGATACTGTTTGATTGCAACAGGAATTGTTTGCACTAAGCAGTGGCAGAGCAATTGTCAGATATATGGGACTTGTCTTAACAGCCTTCTCACTCATTGGCTGGATCCAGAACGTGTAAATCTACTCAGTTTATTTATTTTAAAATAATAATGTCCATAAAAGGCTATAAAAGCCTCTTACTGGTGAATAGCAGGTGGCATGTAATGTGTAGCTTTTAAGGATTGCATGTAGTAATGCAGTAGTTATGTGCTCAGGTGTGAAAGTGTGTCTGTAGTGCACAGACAAACTGCACAACTGCAAACAGCACGCCCTTGGAGATGGAATTTCTTCATCTGAGACAATGTGGTGGCCTGGAAACAAGAGCTGGCACAGCAGTGCAGGTGCAGTGGGAGGTGTGGCTGCACAACACCTGCACTGCTGCAGCACAGGTTCAGTTGTGCTTCTGCCAGGAACACCTGGACAATCTCACCTGCCTGTCATGATCAGGTTTTGGCTCCAGTGAGAATTTACACCAGGGCTTTAGCAAATGTGTCACAATTAGAGAGCAATGTTTCTGCAGCAGAATCAGGCTGGGTGCAAACAAGTTCTGAATTTCTCAGTGGATGAAACTGATGTAACATCATCCATATTGAATTGCATTTAAAAACAGAAATCCTTCCCCATTCTTTGTTAATTAGAGAAAGCAGACTATAGCTGCCAAAACCACAAGTCAAATGCCAATCATTTAAAGCGCAAAGTAACTGAAGTAACAGACACGCTAACCTAGATATTAGAAAAATTAGGTAGGAGGTGTTTTCCAATTCTATTTTAAGCCATATAAAATTAACACTTCATTAAAATCCCTGAAACATCAACTTCAATGCTAAATTTAGCTTGCACCAGCATAAATCCAAATCACCTCTCATAAGGCAATAATTTTATATAGATACAACCAAAGTCTAATTTTGTCACTTTTGAAAGTGCAACCTTGTAGCCATAGAGATGGCAGCAGAATTGTGAATTTGGCCTTTTAATAGCAAAGCTCTTTCATTCGTGACTAAGTATGCAAGCTGCCCATCTACCTTAATGTAGAGAAGCAATGCAGAGAGAGTGAGAATTAAACTTAGGGGAGCCTGATTCTGAAGAGCAAGTTTTAGCAAATATTAGTAAATACTGTGCTTGGTAACCTTCTGAACTAATCAGCCTCTGGAGCACAGTTCCACTGCTTGTTTCCTCAAGCAGTTTCATTTGCTGTCAAGTTCTCTTTATTTCCACTTCATGAGCTAAGTGCTGCTGAAACACCCTGCCATGGTATAATCAACACTGAGATGTTTCCTCTTTCCAGAAAGTACCTAGTCTGGACATTCGGTCTTGCGTACATTGGAAATCCTGCTGGCAAATAAATACAAATACAGAATGTGAATGTCTCTTTACTCTTCAAAGAGCAGACTGTTGTTCCCCCTATCACCCACAAAAGTACACAGAAGTATTGTATTCTCCTTATGTTCTTCCTGGTGATCCTCCAAGGATTTTGATGTTTTACATAGACCCTTGTTCATAGTTGGGATCTAAAAGCCTCAGTTAACTGGTGTGTTTGACAGCAAGCAAAAATCTTTGTATGCATTTTGAATTGTCTTGTGGGGTCTGAAGCATTAACTTGCTGCTAGGTAGTCTGAAAAACCCATGAGAGAATGTTGTTTTCCTTTTCCTTTGGTATTTCTGATGTAGTTCTGTTTTCTCCCTTGTAATATAGGGGGTTTTTTTCATAAATAATTAAAGTTTCAGCAATAGCAATATTGGCTGATTAGTAGTGCCAAAAGTTACTACTGGAAATCTTGCAGGAGAACCTGCTGAAGTGATTTGCTCATGATCTTCTGCTTTTTCTGTTTTGTTTTTGTTTGGTTGGTTGGTTTGTTTTGTTTTGTTGTTTTGGGGTGGTTTTTTTTTTTTTTTTTTTTTGTTGTTGTTTTTGTTTTTTGTTACAGATTGTACATTTATTACTGAATAAAAAATTCTCATGGGTACAAGGTGCACAACACTTCTTATGTGAACAGCTTTGGCTATTCAGTGCACTTGGGTAGTCTGAGGAACAGGAGGAGTGCACGAGATGGTGCAGAAGCCCCAGCACTTGCTTCCTGGAGCATATGGTGCTTCTGGTCTGCAGGACACATGTCTGTGTCTGTAAGAGCTGAGCTACAAAATGTAGCCAGTCACTCTGCATATGCTGCTGCTTATGAGTCCTTGCAGTGGTTAGAGATGGTGTAATTGGCTACAGGAAGGATAACCCTCTGTCTCATACAGAAAGAAAAAAATCCTTTATGCTTAAGAAGCTTTAAATCTTTTATTTCAAGTTGTAGCTGCTACATTATCTGAGTGCATGCAGCCGCTGCAACCATAGAGAGCACACTGAGTGAAGTATCCAGTGTGGGCTAAACGTGGGGAGATGTGGATCTGGTCTTCAAGCTCCAAATTTGCCAAATTGTGCTGCTCATAACCTGTAAGTTACAGTGCACTAACTGACAAACAAAAAAGCTTTTATCAATATTTGTGTGGTGTGGGAACCAAACAAACCAATTTTGCAATTTGTGACTGCTTAATTACGTGATTGGAGGCCAGGCCTGTTGTAGACAGCAAAACAATTTTAATTATGTCCCACAGTGAAAGGTTTAAAAGTCTCTTAAAAGGTTTTACAGCATTAGAAATGCACTTAATATTTTTTTTATTGCTGGACACAATGAATGACACATTCTGCTTCGCAAATCTTCTCAAATGGCAAAGTTTTGGACAATTCGGTGGATACTTGGGGAGAGGAAAAGATCCATGCCCAGTTGCCCAGAGTGCATTTCAGAGCAGCTCCCTGTCCCAAACCATGTCTCCTCTCATTACTGTGTTTTCTGTATAGTGGGAGTCATTTCTTTCACCTCCTGGCCAGGCTGCTGCTCCTGAGCTATTTGCACATCCACAGCAGTTTGGCTGCCTGGGGAATTCAGAGTGGGACAGGAGGAAGCAGGAGGTGGTGGCTTTGCTTCACAAAGATCAGAGGTGGGATCAGAAAATACCATCTTGGAGCAGATCCTCCATCTAATTTCCCTCCAGAGGCAGCTAACAGTTGCTGCTTTCTCCTCAGAGGTAGAAAGGTGTGATTTTATGTAACAGTTTTCTCAAGGTGCTACTTTTACTTGGATAGTAGTTGTCTGTTCCTTTGGCAAAAGAATAACTTCAGCTGCAGGCTGGGGTTTGTCTGTTGTAATGAAATTGTAGCTATGCTATGAATCAATCCCTGATTCTTCCTGGGTTCATTTTGAATATATCATTGTTTGGGCTGGAGAAATCAGCTTGTTGGGTGTACTGGGGAGCTGAGCTGCTTCCCTGTGGATCCCTAAAGAAAAGGGTAAAAGAAAGAAGTTTGGTGAAGAACAGGTAAAGAAGTTTGCAGGAAGGACAGATAAAATGCAGGCAAAGCTTTTTGTCACCACCACTATGGCATCTTCTGACTGAAATGTTCATTGTCACACAAGGGAGCAAACTATTATTGGAGAGTAATTACTGCTGTGATGTCATGAAATTCACTGTTGATTCACTTGTGCTGTTGGAAGGTGGGAAGGGAGGTGGAGACCTGAGACCTTTCTTCCTCTTGCTGCTGTTTTACAGACTTGCAATACATGATGAGAGAAAGCAATCAAATCAAATCTAGTCCTACAACAGATTATATGTAAATTTTATGTTTAATACAGAAATGTGCACTATTGTGAATGCCATGATCAAACTCTCTGTTAAATGGTAAGGAGTGCTCTTATTTGTGATAGACAACACCAAGGGTCAAGTGTTTAAATAACAATCTACAGAAATATGATTTTTAAGTTACAGAAGAAATAATAATCTTATCAGTTGTGAAGCTGAAGGAAAAAATTCTATCAATAACCACCAAGAGACAGTTTCTCAACTTCAGTTAGGAAAAAAAAAAAAATTTGGAGGCTGCCAGCTTATAAATTCAGGGGCTCTGGATATTTTCTCCTTCACGGGGACGACTTCCAGCTTTGGAGTGCCCAGCCAGAGTAAACACGGAGCCTCCAGCCCACCTTCCCAGGTGATCCCATCTGCCCCGCGGGGCTCCCAGTCCTCGAGCCAGCACAAACAGCCTTTGCTTCCAGTCCCAGCCCGACTCCGGATCAGGCAACCACCAAGGGGAATTCTTGGGATATGCATCACCCAGCTGCCGTAGTGATATTGCTCAGATCCAGCGACCTCCCCCAGACCACTCTTACCTTATTCTCCTCATGTTTCAAAAGTTCTACTCCAAAAATGCCCAAGAAATATTTTGAGAAAAAATCCTATTGCCCTCTTTAAAGAGCAGAATCTCCAGGACTGTGCTTACTATTAACTATGGTTTGCTATAAAATGCTCCACTATTTTCCCAGAGCCGGGCACAGTGGGAATGAGCAATAATTAGGAGCAGGGCAGACGACCTTCTTTTGAACTTAGTGGTTCCTTTAAGTTTTGATGAAAACTTATCTTTAACCTTTATTTCTTCTTTTGGAGAGGGGATGAAGTTTTGAGGTTTTTTTTTATCCCTTGTCATTCTTTGCTGAAGGAGAGAGTACAAAATTGACTGAGAAAGGAATTTTATTCTGCAGCTTTTAAAGAGGGCAAGGGCATTTCAAGCAATGGAGATTAAAAAAAAAAAAAAAAAAAAAGAAAATGAAACTATAAAGAAGTACTTGACAGTGTCTCTTCTGCACTTATTGGAATATGCTGCTCAAGCTAAAAGAGAGGGCAAGAGGTAATCTGCTCTGCTATTTGCTTTTAATATGATCATGTTTTTGGCTTCCACTACATCTAATGCTGCTTGTATCATTCAAAAACACACCTCATTATCTCCTGGTAAATGTTGAGCTGCTACAAAACCAATTGTAGTGGGTAGAATAGCTCTGAGGTCAGGGTGTACATGAAATATGTAAGCTCAAAATATGTTTGCAATCAGTGACAATACTGCCTGCTAATGTGTTATTGCACCATTTTGTCTTGCTCTTGGTCATAAATATTTTGTTTCTTAAGCTTTAAGGCAGCTCTATATCAGAGACTAAGTTTCATGGAACTGGTTTAGTCATTGTTGCTCTGACATTTATCTTAGATGCACCAACTTGTGTGTAGTCTGCTAAAATCAATACATAAAACATGTAAACTTAGTTGGAGAAGAGTGGGTGTCTTTTAAGCTTTTTTCATATGGTAAGTAGAGGGCTGATATGAAAATCGTGCAGCTAATTTAAACAAGGGTGAGGCAGAAATTAGATTTTGCTCTCTGAGCCTCATTTTCAAGGAATGAAAAGCTCAGTCCAGGTTCAATGCAGCATTCTCGGAGCGTTGAACAAAATCAGTCTTTGTTCTTCAGTGAAACTTATCTGTGGAGGAGCTGCATAACTTCCTGTGAAACCCAGCCCTGCAGATGTGCCGTGCTCGTCGTCCCTCTGCTTTTGCTTCCTTTGGTCAAGGAGTCAAGAATGGACACTTTGTGCTGCAGTGAAAATGATGCTGCCTGGTTTGCCCTCTGCTGAGCTGGAGCCCTGCTCACCAAAGGGACATGACTTCCTGCCAGTTACTCTGCTGTTTGTTTATTTGTCAAGTGCAATGGGATAGCCCTCAGTGAAACCAAAGCCTCCCGCCTCCAAACCTTGGAAAAAGAGGCAGCAGGTTCTCAAGCAAGTGCAAACAACCTGAACTGATGCTGTAAATGCATAAATGTAGGCAATAAGCAAGTGGATAGAGTGGATGTGGTAGACAGTAATTAAATAGTTTAGCTCTAACAAGCATATGACCAGAGTTCAGGAGGTAGCTGATCCACTTTAACGAGTCAGAATATCAGAAAGTGAATTGTAGCAAATTAAGACTTTAAGTGGTTGGGCTATAAACCAGAATAGAAATTGATTTTCTAATAGTCTCACATACTCCAAATATCCTTAAGTGCTTTATGTTTTAAATAGAGTAAATGCATAGCAAAATGAATTGCCTATTATGCACCAAATAGTACATTTGTTATTAAATCCTAGAACAAGACAGATTTTACCAGTATCTTTTCTACAGGGATTTATTTAGCATAAAATTTGATTTCTAGAATGAAATTGTCCAGAAATCAAATCCCCATTCATGGCCCCTATGTGTTAGGTGCAGTACAAATAGAGTTAATAAGATCCCTGCTCCAAATATTCTGAGGTGTTAAAAGGCAAAAAGCACAAGGGTTAGTGAACACATCTGGCTTTCTCTGTTTGTCTCTATATATCTTTGTGTTATATTGTCTCAGCTAAGTGGGATGAATCAAGCATTTTCTAACTCGTAGATTGCCACAGAGGTGGGTGTGGGAATGACCAGAGAACTCCAGTGGGGCAGGGCAAAGGAGTTACAGAATGAAGTGGGAGGAAAAAGAAACCAGAAATACATTGAGATTGAAAAGAGGCCAGAGTTGTGGAGCAAGAGAGTTCTGAGCAGAAGCTTGGCTATGTGGAGAGATGGGAATACCTATGGGATAAGTTTGTGTTGCTGCTGAGTACAGCTAGGACTGCTGACCAAGGTGATCTACACTGGGGAAACTGATGACTGCAGGCCTGAGAAATAATGAAGTGCAGAAAGAGTAGTTCAAAGGGATGTGCAGAGGATGGAACTTGCAATGTGTCCCATCCCCAGGGAGGAGGGAAACATGCAACTGCTGTCAGTGAGATACTGGCAGAGGTGTGAGTGGAGAATATGAGTGCAGAGCCACTGGGTTCCTGTGGAGCTGTCAGAATAATGCAATCTGATGAGATGCTGAAGGGGGACAGGGTTTAGATATTTTAAATTTTTTTCTTGGTTTAATTTAATATAAAAGCAGCGATAGTGATGTATGTTCATAGTCTGTGCAAGTGGTTTGCATTGTTTGATACATAACACTTGCCCATTTTCTCTAATTCTACATTGGTCCAGGCATCTTTCCCAGTAATGTATTCTTGGCTCATATTTGTGGTGTGACATTTTTGATAAGTGTTGTCTGGGTTAATCCACTGTGGAATAATGGTTTGGATGATGCACCAGAGCCTTGGTTTCCCAACACAAATAAGCTGTAGTGAACATTTCCCTTTAGGAAGGCAATCACTATATTCTTAGGTAAAGCAATTACAAGAAGAAACCTGATTTTGTGTTTATTTTAAAGACAAATGAAATATTTTAGGCAAATACCATCCATTTCTGACCAAAGGGATTGGGGCTGTGCCTAAAAGTGCTGAGTTCTCTTGCCCCTCTCTCTTTCTGCCTCATTTAGAACATATTCAGGTACTGTAGGATTGGAAGCTCAACTCAGTATGAGGTTTATATAAACTGCTCAATAAAAAGGGATTATGTGCCTTCCAACAATATGCAAGCCATATTTGTGCCCCTGTATTCCCTTCTTAGCAGTTTTTTAGTCTTGCTGAAATACAAGTCACTCGCAATAAGCTGAGCCTATGTGCAAGGTTAGGGCCTGAAATATGCTCTTACCCGCTACATGGTGCTGTTTGTCTGCATTATCTCATGCAAACAAGAACTTTTTTCCCTTGCTTGTTATTGATTCCAGTAGGTGAAGGAAGAAACACCTGATTTATTAGTCATTGGTCCCTTTTCCTGAGGACTCAGCATCTGAAATAAATTGAATGGGGTTAAGAATGTACTTAGACCCAGACACAATTGTTTGTGTGCCTTGTCTTTACAATAAGAAAAAAACTCAGAAGCAAATTCAAAGTGTCATTAGTGTCATGCTATAAATAAACAAAATGCTGCGCAGATAAGAGAATACCACATTTTCCATCTTGGAAATAGCTTACAAGCCATTAGGTGCAGGATAAGATATAGAACCACAGACTTAGAAAGGAAAAGTAAAGACAGATAAGTGCCGAAGAGCAGAACAAAAAAGCTATCTGTGGCTGTGATGTTTGGATTTTCCATCCTGACATGAAACTATTCGCTCTAGAAACATGAGGAGACATCAGTATTACTTGGTAAGATGTTGTGCCTTTCTCTGTCTGCCTCTGAAAAGCATTCTCAAGGAATGGGAAGCTGACCTTAGCTGATGTGATGGCATTTCTCCCACGACGTGAGAGCCCCAGTGGCAATTCTGGGTCCTCTGTTTCTCTCCAGGACCAGCAGGAGTGAAGTGTCAGGAGGTTTGATGGGAAGCATTAGAGAACCCTGTATTTGGTGAATGCCATGGCCTGATGCATATCTATGGATCCAGATATTAAAAAGAACTGCTCCTTCTGCTCCTCAGACATCTCAGGAATCAGGGAGGTGTAACACATTATTTCTGTGCTTTTCCTCTTTGTTTTTTTTTAATTTTATTTTGCAGCACACAGCAGTCAAAGGAACTCACTCTGTCTGGGCTGTCTGCAGCCCAGTAGATAAGAGAGCAAACACCTCCCATTGTGACAGGGACTCATTCCAACCATTTGTTTTGAGTTGAATGGTAGATCTTGGAAAACATGTTTTCCATTCATAAAAAAGAGAAAAAAACTGCTCCTGATACTTTCTAATGCCATACTCTGGAGGTTTGAGGGCCATGTGTCTCACACCCTTACTTTGTAGGTCTTGCTTTTATAGACTTTGTTTTTCACTCCCAGAGATTTATTATCCCAGTGCAGAAACAGTCTGGCTATGCCTCGGCAGTGGAAATGTTGCCATCTATTTGCTAAGAACAAGCTTGTGGTTTACCAGAATATTTCTGTTTCCTTCTGAGGTTTCCAGCTAATGAAGGGGAATTTATCCAGTACATTTATTGACATTAAAATAAGAGTTGCAGTCCATAAATAATCCCATTGTTGTTTTAGTTTGCAGTTTAAAACATTTTGTCAGCAGCATTGTCGTCCACTGTGACTCAGCTTGTGTTTGTGCTCGTAGTATTAGAGCTGGTAACACAGACACACATTCCAGCTGTTCCCACCAGGAAGGCTTCAAAGCACATTTTGAAATAATTCCTGAGCTTTTTAGCATTGAGGACCTTTGATCCCAATCGTGGAGACAAGTTCACAGCTATTCCTCAAGTGACATCTATGAAGGTGAAATCATTCCCCTGACTCATTTCTGGGTTTGTGCAAACTCCTTCCAGCACAGAGAAGCAAGAGATCTGGTAAGGGACAGATGAGGTGGCAGGAAAAGAGCCACCCCCTGTTTTGCCAACTCCTAGGAATGCTCCTGGCCCTGAACCCCCTCTAGAGGAGTCTTCATAGACAGAAGTGTCATTTTCTTAGTGGTGGATCCCTATGTTAGACAAGATTGAGATGCATCAAGGGGCACTCTACAGTTCCTTCATCCTTCTATTTCTGTTTCCTAGAATGTCAACCAGTTCTTCCATATCTGTCAGCCAGGTTTGCAAAAGAAAGTCCTTTAGCACAAGGAAAAAGTCAGGTCTTCAGAACTAAGGCCATAAAGAATTAAATTTGTTATATTGTCTTGTTTTAATGGGAATATCTGGTGGATACAGGAAAAAATATAGAAGAATTTCTACATAACATCCTCTTTGCTGGTAGTATACTATGTGTTGAATAAGGCTTGACTTTCAAATATGTGAAGTAATCAAGTTTCATAGGTTCTAAACTCATGGCAAATTTTCAACTTGATTAATAGAAAAATTTCTGTTCTTGGTGTGGTGATTGATTTTTATTATAAGCTAAGATTTCTGCAGATTTTTTAAACCAGTTTCAAAAAATATAAGGCACCACACCAGAAGACACATGTGCTTCATCTCCAAAACTCCTTTGTCTCTATGAACAGTTAACTGAAGGAGAAAAAAAAAAAAACCAACAAAAAAAAGGTGTTTAGAGTGATGTGTTTTGAATAAACTTTGTTCAATTTTCTCTTCCATGATGTGGTGTCCAGTGCCATAGATTACACAGCAGTGTAAATATGTCCTCACAGTCACAAAAGTGTTATCTTGCTGTTAAATATTCAGTAATCCAGAGCCACTTCAACAGATTATGCCTGACTTGCTTGTAAAATTTGCTTACACAGATCTCAGCCCTGCCAAAGCACTTCTCTAGGTATTTACCTGCAGTGCTCAGCCTGCTGGCTGCCAGTCAGCTGGTATTAGCAGGAGGACAAGTGTGACACTCAAGAGGTAAAGCAAAAAAATAGACAGGTATTTAAATAGATGTATGAGCCAGCAAACAGGAGTGGTTTTAATATTAGTAGCATTTTAATCTTGTTCTCTAAACAAAAGAGGATTTACTTATTCATGGTTCAAGAATTACAAATTAATGAGTGGAACTGTAGTTAGAACTGAGGGCACTGGAAATTCCTGTGACTCGGTGTATTTATTGTTTTAATTGTTCATATTTCCTTTGCTTTGAAGGATTTGGTCTTTGAGAGTAATATGATGGTCACTGCCACATCTGTCTTGGATTCCTTATTCCTTAAGAATAGCCCTAAGCAGAGAGTGTTACAGAAGTCTCTCATTAGGAAGGAGTAGTCTCAGACTTTTATGTTGCTATAGATGATAAAAGGCACTGATTTAGCATCGCTGCCTGAAAGTCCACCAGCACTGCTGAACTCAGTAGGTCTTTTGCAAGAAATCCATTTCCAGAGAGATTTGAGGACTTGTCTGTTCCTCCTAGTTAACAATAATTTTTTTTCCACTATGAGCCATCTGTAGCAAATCCTTATCTAAAAATTGAAGAGTAAGTAAAAACAAAAGGATAAGTTCAAAATTAGTTTTCTACAGCATGTGAGGCTTTAATCTTTGAATGCAAAAGTAGTCCTGTGGCATTATCTACAAACTGGAAAGTGACCCTTCCCTGTGCCTGCACAAATAGCCATGGGCTCAGTAAGCACTGGCACTCAGCGTGCTGTGCCTGACAAAGTTAATGACAGAAATGTGCAGAGTTTCTGCATTTTCACCTGCTGGCCTCACTTTCTTCCCATTCCCTGTAGCTCTCAAATATTAAAGCTGGCTGGAGCAATCCCCCCATTCCCACTTGGGCTCTTTCGGTCCTTCTGCACCCCTCTCTGCCTGACCTACACGGAAGCAAGTTTGCGTGGAAAGATTCTGAAGGGTTATTTCTCACAGCACCAGGCAGCCTGAAATATATTTTAAACATGGCAAAACAAGGCATCCTAAAGTTGGGCAACATGTACAGCTATAGCAGATGTTTCTGGATACACAGAAAATTTGGAATGAGGTTATGATTTGTGTTAATATCAGCTTAGCCACAGCTCAGATAATGTCCTGGGACAGAGATTATCAGCGTCCAGTTGCACTTCTGAAGATACAGAGAAAAAATAAAATTCAAAGAAGGGGCTCATCTCATAATCAGGTTTCAGGTGACTCAACAGTTGCATTTTATACGTTATATCACCTACTCATGAAAATAGTTTTAGACATCTAAAAACAGATTAAAAATAATTGAACAAGCTATTCTTGATTTTCATTTAGGATGGGATTACTTTTGAATTGAATAAATCCTTTTGGGATGGGATAGTGAATCATTATGGTGATGTTCAGTAATTTTGCCCTCCCTAAGCAAAGACTTAGATATTGGCCCACCTCTGGTATGTCAGGGATCTTTTTCCTGATGAAAAATTGCTTTCTTAATTATCTACAATTGGTTTGCATAAGAGTCATAATGAGATTATCATATGAAATGAAAACTATCTAACATTGTGTATTTAAAAAAAAAAATTATATCAGCCAATCTTAAACCAACTGGATATCATATAGAATTCAATAGAAGAACTAAATTTCTGTCCTCCTGAATAAGATTTTTTCCAATTGGCTGGCACACAGAATGAGTTCATCATATAGATGCCAATTTACAAATATGTCCAATAATAGTAGGGGGAGCAACTGTTCCACAGCTCTGCCAGTGTTCATCAGACACAGTGACAGTAGCCACATCATTAATCTCATGGTATATTAGAAATAAAGTCACCGGAATGGAATGGTGTCAAAGGATAAATGTTTCCCCCTTTGAAAATAAACTTCTCAGTTTCACCTCATTGTGTAGCCTTTTTTTTTTTTTTTTTCTTTCCCCCTCCCCCTTTCCACCTGCCCTCCTATAAATCCTTTGGTTTCACCTGGCATTTAGGTAACAGTAGGAGACCAATATCCTGTGTCAGAGCTCATTCTACAGTTATCAGTTTAGCATACCCTTAAATCCCCACGATTGCTGTGCCAAGACCAATCCTTCCTCTGCGAGGTTAAACATATGCATTACATATTGAAACAATGTAAGTAGCATGTAATTAGCGCTGTTTATGCATTCGCACTTTAAATTATACTTCTAAACCTATGATGTTTTTCAAGGCACTTCATGTTAGAGAGCCTTAAATGAGCATTCATCTTGTCATTTTTAACTTTATTCATAAATAACCCTCTAAATATATTTGAATGGTTTATTACATTAGAGCCTATGAACTGACATACACATTCTTCCCTTAGAGAATATAGTTCTTAATAAAACATCCTTTAAAATTATAAAACCCGTGAACATGGCAATTAAATTTACAAACAGTGTCATCGACAACTTTGACAAAAGATGTTTGAAGAGGGGGGAGTGTCGGGGGCCTTTTTCTGTCCTTTTATTTTTTCTAATTTTTTTTCCCCTCCTCTCTTTTTTCCCCCTTTTTTAAAAGCCTTGTTCCATAAGGATTATAGCTCCCCCGCTGTTTGGAAAAGATAATTTCACTTGTAACACTAATAACTTGAGCAGGGAGAAGGCTGGCTGGGTGAATGGAATGCACTTCACTGCACATCTTGGCTTCGCTAGAAATCGGAAACAGATGGTCCTTGCGGCTGGCTTCCCACTCGGGCCCGCTCAGTGCCAGCCTGTGGTCGTTGGCTGGTTGCTGCTGGCACTGTGTGACTTGAACATAGTAGGACAGTGGCAAAAGAAATCAAATCTTTTTCATTGAGCACCAAACTGTAATGAAATTTGACAGATCTGACATTCTATACCCAACATCTAGTTAGAATATATTAACCTTTTAGTTTTCTTGAGCTCCTCTCCTACTAGTTATGAATCTCCTTATTAAGGGGTTGCAGTGGCTCTGAAGATGGCAGGAAAGGAGTACCTTCTGCATGCCCTCTAATGCTGGAACTCAAATGCATAATTCAAATAGTAAAGGAAATGTGGGGGTTTTAACTCCTCCCAAATTTTTCTACAAAAAAACCCTGTGCCAGTAATAGAAATAGTGGTTAGGCCCTTTTGTTAGTATTTCATTCTAGGAAGAAAAAAAGAAAATCAGAGTAAAGACTTCCACCCCTGTGCACTCTTTTTCTGTGTATGTTTTGTATCCCCACCCCACTGAGGCAATACTACCTTTGATCCAGCTGCATCGAAATTGACTTTGTGATTTGAAAGAATACTTTTATTTCAAATTCAATGAATTTGATTTTACTTAGACTATACAGATTAGTCCAGGGCAGGTTTCCTCCTTTCACTCTAAAGGTTTGTCCCAATATATGCTTGATATTGGCTTTTTTAATAAACCCTGCTCAGTCCTTCTCAGGGTCATTTTGGCTGTCACATGGGCCTTGAGCCAGCCAAGCATGTGCTCCTGGGGGACAGGGATGTCTCATGGGTGAAGAGTATCTTGAAATGTACCAAGCTATGGTCACAGATTAGGAAATTGTTGGTTATATTTAGACTTAAAAATAAATCTGGTTTATGTTCCTTTGCATTTTGGGTTGATAAAGAATTCTTACTTATTTTTTAAAAATGTTTGTATGTGTCATTCTTTCGCCTTCAGTCCTTTCATCTGTTCCTCCTGTTTCTTTCAGACATGAAGTCACAGCACTGTCTGTGATGTCAGTGTGTTTCCATATTGACAGACCGTTCTGTCAGAAACAAGATCTTGATGCTTGTTTCAGATGAGGGAAAAAGGGGAATACAGATGGTAGGAAGAAAATCAGAGGAGTGAGAGGGGAGCAGAGAGAAACACATAAAACAGAGCTACGGGGGAAATGCAGAGTCCAAACCCAACTTTTCCTGCAGAGGGCAAAGGACTACGTTCCCTGGGTTCAGGAAGATCATCCAAAATGTGTGTGTAACATTAAGAAACCAGTGGAAGTTTTACTGTTGCACTCGTTTTGGCTTGGGAGTCCTTGAAGGTGCAGCAGCAGTGGTCACATGCTGCTTCTCTCCTTGTTTACGCCTTCAGCAACAGCAGATCCTCTTGATTGAAGCCAGGATTATAGGATTTCCAAAAGCTAGAACACACTCATTGTCAGAAACTTTGCATCAGTTCTGAGGCTGCCCAAAAATCAACTGCCTGCTCTCACGTGGCACTTGAACTAATTGTCACTGTTCGAGATAAGGAAATCCTCCTCATAACTCATCGAAGTTGAGGCTTCCCAAGGAAAATGCCTTCGAAATTAGGAACAGATCTAAATCACACTGTTGCAGTGAGCTGAAAAGGTTCTGAGCAATTGCAGCTGGAGAAATAGGGGGAGGCAAAGGGAGCAAAAGAGAGGGTTAATGGGCAGTGGGTACCATGCAAGTAAGAGATAATCTAATAATGGGGTCTAAGACCCTAAAGATGTGTCTGGCACTGGGAACTGCCCGCAGTTTTACTGCGCTTCTCTTACCGACGTGAACAGTAGAAGCCAACATTTGGAGAAACCACCCACTATGCCAACATTTCCAATGCTCTCATGCATTCGGTTTCCAGTAGACTGTAAAACGCCAGCTTGATACAGTCATCTGAATTAATATACTTTATTAGCCTTTTTTTAGCATTCTTTCCTGGTTCTGTGCACTTGATAGGAACAACAATATCCTCATCCAAACCTGCGGCTAAGAGAAGATAGAGGGGCCTGCTCGTGCTGTGTGAGCTGCGGCAGGTAACTCTGCTCAACAATTAAGCAAATTATTTGTGGGTAGTTGGCCACTTCTCCAGTAGGAAGTCAGAAAGAAACTGGCAAGTGCTTCAATCCATTGCTTGAGGCCCAAAGCTGTCAGAAAACAAATCTCCTGTAGCCCACAACACACATACCTAACTTATTTCCAACTTGAAATACTACTCTATACTGCAAGCATTTTTATTTTGCAGCTGTGTCTGCACAAATGTCGATGCCACACGAAGGCTTTTTCTTTCTTCGAAAAAGATCCGATTTGGAAGCAAATATCTTTGTTGCTTATTAGTCTTTGGAAGGCATCGTTTTGTCCCAGCACTATTCACAGGGAGTGTTGTGCAGAATGCTGATTGACAAGAGTTAAATTCAAAACATGTAGCCATTTTCTGGTGTGTGGTTTTTTTCCTGATTGAAGGAAAACTACTTAGATGTTTGTTTCCAAAACGGCATCTGTCAGCAATCAAAGGGGAAAAATTGCATAAAACAAATGCAATTGTTTGGAGTAGCATTTCCTGGATCATGTTAAATGCTTGATTTGCTCCCCATTATGCTCACCAAATAATTTTATTTTCCACAATAATTGCAATATTTAACATGTTGTATTTAATCTTGTTTTAATGCTATTAACAACAGCCGCTTATGAAAGGAGTAATTGCTCTACGGGTAAGAACCCACCATCCCCAGCATCAGAAAGAACAATGGCAAAGTTAACTGCACCTAATTGTTCTGAATTTAAAACGCTGTTAACCAACAGGACTCCTCATTTCTTTGCACATAACCCTCCACTGTCAGGAAGGAAATGGTTTCATGCTTCTGTCATTCATAATCTGAAAAGTGTATGTTCTAAAAAAAATATTTAGTTGGTGTGTTTACGATTAATATTGGGAGGTAATATCATATGTTGGTATAGGAAGAAGTGGTTAATACAGCAATCCCGAGAAAGTTTCTCCATAGATTTCTAACTACATCAGGTGCTAAAACCCCAGATAGAATATAGATTTATCAGAACTTGCCTGGAATGACATGCGGCACAACTGTGTATGAAATACTAAATAAATAATGAGCAGGGTGGGTAAGATGATGAGTTTGAGAGGTAGGAGCAGAGAGAGCAGCATAAAATTGAATCTGACACCAGTTCAAGGGCTGATTGTTTCTAAGAGTTTTGCTTTATATTTTGTGCGATTATTTGGAGGGGGAGATTTTTTCAATAAGCAGTGGGACTGAAAAGACAGGTAGTGTTAGGAAACCTGAAGTAACAGAGGACAATAAATACTTTGGCTAGCCAGAGCAAGGACAGTTCCTGGCACAGTGTCCATCTTTTTTTTTTTTTTTTTCTGGACTCAAAATAAAACTTAACACTTACCATGCTAGTCAGACCCTTTCCTGTAAACAGCAGTGGGATTGTACCTGCTATCTGGAACTAAAAGTGCAAACTGGGATGCTGTAGTAGCATAGATTATTCACTGATGTGTAGTCCAAACAGATTGCAAGACTGAGGCAAAAAGACCCCCAAACTCCTGCATGTTACGTTAGGAGTTCGTGCTTACACTAAATCATTTGCTTATCAGCTCGCACATCACAGAAATGCAAGGGTATTATTGAAGCTCAGTAAAAGTTAGTTTTGTCCTGTACCGAATGGCAGTTCTGTAATCTGTGCAGCCCAGAATTACAATTTTGCTGTAGCCGAACAGTTAAACAACAGTTAACACACAAAATAATCCAAACAAGAATTCTGCACCCACGAGCTCCTCTTTCTGACACAAAAAAGAAACAGATATTGTTTAAAATCGAGTGGATGTTTTTAATATTTTCCTCTTGTGTCCAAATCACAAAAAGATTTGCAGTGTAGCTGTTTCTGAGTGAGTGAGTGAGTTGTATCAGCCATAGCTCCGCAGCCCTAAGAAATATTCCTGGCAAGAGTGCATTTGCCAGTTCAGAAGTTCATTTTTTCGAGCACTTGAGGAAAGGCTCTACTGTATAGGCTGGAGTGCCCTGTCAGGGACTGTGGTGGTCACAGCCGAGCAACCGTCGCTCCGTGTGACACAGCGGGGTGATTTAAATGGAAAGCATTCACTGCCTGCTTAATAGTCAGCTGTCATAAAAGTAATACTTCAGTTGGGCTTACAGTGCACCAGGAGAAGTGGGAAAATGAGATGAGAAAATCTATGATTATCTCTGACTTTGCTAGGCAGGAAAAGATTTTAATATCAGACAGTAACAGGATTTCATAACTTTTTCAAAGCAGTTTGTTTTGGGGCTGTCTTTTCCCAAGTTATCTGTCAATTCCTCATGTAAATTTTGAGCATGGCAGAGAAGTTTTGCAGGAGGGAGAAACAAACCTCTGTGAGTTTGGCAGTTGTCACCTGATGGGATTAAGAAATGTAACATTAAAAACCACATTTAAAAAATATTGTAGCAAAATGATATTTTACAAATATGTAAGAAGAAAATTCTTGAGTTCTTAGAGGGCACTTTGAACCTTCATATGAAAAGTCATTCATTTAAACAATATTATCTGATATCTAAAATCAGGAGGCAATAAAGAGGCAAAACTTGAGCATCTCAAAAAAAATGAAAGATCATTTGATTCCTTCAGAAAGCGTCTGTCACTGGATCAAGAAATTAACTTGGACAGTTTACACTTTTGTTTTGCCTTTCACTGCTTAAATTATTATATGCACAATTATGAAAGAAAGAAAGAAAGACGCGATCTTTTTTCTTTTTTTGCCCAGTCTTTTCCCCCCCAGTCACGTACATGAGAAAAGTAGCTGCGATAAACAGATACTGAATCAGACTGAAAGTCTTTTTTTAAAAAAAAAAAAAAAAAAAAACACCCAAAACATTGCATGATAGTCTCTAAGCAGTTCCATCTGTCAAGCAGAAATTTTAGGCTAATAGCCTGTGGCGATCTCCCTCCACAGTCCACTACCTGCCTTTGTCCTATTAAATCTCTTTATTCTTCTTAAAAAAGAAAAAAGAGGAAAGGAAAGAAAAACCTTGCAGACCAAAATCATCTGAGTGATGAAGCCCTAATTTTGACCGCCTCTCTTTGATGTTGAGCAGTGGGTTCTTATTTAAAAAAAAAAAGAGTGAGTGAGAGAGGGGGAGAGAGAGGGAGAGAGAGAGAGAGAGGAGAAGACAGTGCTAGGAGCAGATGACTTTTCATCTCCACTTCACCTTGCCACTGGGTCTGTGAGAGATTGGTTCATTGTCAAGGAGATTTTTTTTTTTACCCATGATTCCATATGGTATGGACCGGGCTACATGTTGCCCAACATGCCAGTGCAAATGTTTTCTCAATTAGGTGTCTTATCTCCCGTGAGTTAGCATCAGATGAAGCTTGCTGACAGCATAATGGCAGGGAAAACCTCCGACGGCTCCATCAAATGGCAGCTCTGCTACGACATCTCGGCCAGAACTTGGTGGATGGTGAGTTGGCAGCAGGGCTGCTTTTTTTTTTCTCCCTTTTCTACTTTCCCTCCCTCTTTGACAAAATGTCCCAGACCTCACATTTATCAAATTAACATTTGATTTTTTTCACACTCTTCAGTAGAGCAGCCTCACACTTGTCCCACTTGTGTGCTTTCCCCTGTGTAACAGGAGACTGTTAATGTGCACTACAGTTTCCAGAGGGAAGCTTTTTCAATTCTCCTTAAGGGAAAAAAAGAAAAAAAAAGTATGCAAAGAAGTAGTTTGAAAAAGCCTTGTTGTGCAGAGTAACTTGTCTCAGTCGGCTGCCTAACGCTCAGTTTGTTTTATTTTATCTGCTGCTTTCCAGCGTCCGTGTGCGCGTGCATTTTTTACCATGCAGTATTTTGTAAAAAGGGAAGGTGGAAAGTTCAGCCCGTTAGAAAGCGAGCCGATCCCTGTAAAAGCCTGGAACGGTGCGGTCGTGGCGTGGTGTAAAATCATCACGTGTGAGAGGAGCGCGGTTTGAGAGGTGCTGCCTTTCATCCGAGACCCCGATCTAACTTTTCCCTCCGCTTGTTTGCGTTAGAACAGGTTCCCGGGCTGTGCTGACCTGGAGCCATGTGTTACAGATCCCACATAGTCTGGCTCTAGCTGCTTTTGGGCACAATTAAAGTTTCAATAAAGTCCCAACGTGCTCCGCAGAACGAGTTAACTAGCATGTCATGGTCAGCCGGGCCAGACAACCTTTGACATCTTGAATCTATAAGAGGTATAGTGAGTTAGGAGGATGCACAATAGCCCATTGTAGCAGAAGATGCAAGTCCTGTTGCGAGGAAGAGAGTCCTCAAATCATTACTGCCCTCGTTAGCGTGTTGTCCGTTAGGGATTAATTCGTTAGCAGCGCATTTTTAGTTTTCTGTAATTATTATTCTTGTGGCAAGCGTGAATTCTTCCAGTGAGAGGAAAAGTTTGCTGCCAGGACAATGAATGTATTATCCGCTCCTAACTGGACCGTGAACCTCAGCTCATTTCACATAGATATCAGTTAAAAAAGGACTGGTGAGTGGAATTACAAAACAAGGCATGATCACTTTCATTGTATGATACGCTGAAACAAGTCGGGGGCTTTCCCTCCCCCTCACCGCCCTGGACCAATTTTGGTATCATTTGGAAAGTTTAAGACCTCAGAGGACTTGAAAGACTTTTAAAAGTGAGATCCGGAAGGTTTTTATTCTGCAGCTTGGTGGTGGCCATTGTGTATATCATGTGGCTTGTATTTAAAGGTGTTTGGGCTCGGGGTTTTCCGTTTTGTTTTGTCTAAACTCTTAATTTTTTAAGCGTCTATTAGAGGTTTGCCAGCGGTTGCCAGTGAAATGTAACATGCAGCGTTTGGTTAATGGGAATAGGGAAGGCTAACCACTTTACTTATAGTACTGATTTTCCAATTAGACTTTCTGCCAGGAGAAGTTGGAGGGGGAAGGGGTATTTGCATGCACATAAACTGTTGATTATTCATGTGACTTTTTTTTTTTTAGCTTGTTAAACCCCTGTAAATAAGGCTATTGATTTTTACTTATCGTTTTCAAAGCAAAGTTTTTCAAGTACCTGTTTTAGCCACAAGATTTATATCATGCTGTGATTTTGCCTTATTCCAAGCCATTTGTATATTTTATTACCACTCCTCTTTTATTGTCTATCGGCTGCTTTTATGATGAGGTACGTCCGTGTTTATTATTTAATAAGTATCCTCAAATGTTACTAGGCAGCTATTAGCCCTCTAGAGAAAGTGTCCAAGGAAGTTTCATTTCAGTCACTTCTATTTCACAGATGTTTTAGTGCTGTGAATATAATATGTAAAAATCCTGGAAACATTTAGTAATGCACTTGCCTAAAAATAAACAGTTTTATAACCACACATGCTGTTGTTTAGATTAAACATTGCAGAAAGTTCTCCTTAAACTTGAACGTCACACCATTTATTTTCTAACACAAAAAAAATCACTTAAATAGCCTCTTTTTGTAGAAGTTGTGGTAGATAAGAGACGTTATTTTTAGCAGAAATGAATAATTCAAGATCTTTACAATAGATGTGTTAATTGCAAATAATTTTCATACGAAGTTTCAATTATTGATGGAGTAATAAGCAGTTTTTCATACATTATGAATCTAAAACACACAACAAAAATAGATTCTTTTTTACCCCCACCCCCAAACCTCATCCCGTTTGCCACATTCTTTTCATCAAAAGTAAGCTAGAGAGCAGATTTTAATGTTTTAAAGACAAATAAAGCTTTGAAAATTACCTCATGCATCGTCTGGCTGCACAAAATCTCAGCTGCACAGTGCTAAACTTCGGTTTGGTACTGCCAGCATACAAAGAGATGAGTGAATACCCCTTGCACCCATATGGACTCTGCTGCCAGCACTGGGATATGCAATTTTGCTTTTTAATGAATCGTAAACAATTTGTGTGTCAAGCGAGGGAGTTTGTTTTCTTTCTGGAGCAGGTTCTAAATCCATTTTAAGCTATAGCTCTGTACTGTACTGGAGCATTATGCCCAAATTTAAAGGTTCTGTGTCACTGGGATGAAAAGACCTGTTATAATGAAAGAAACGGCTTTATAAAAGGCTGGGTGTAGTAATCTCTCTCTCTCCCTTTCTTTCTTTCTTTCTTTCCCTCTCTCTGTCTCTCAACCTCACACTCTCCCTCTTTCACCCCAGTCTATAGCATGTTTATAGCCAGCTCTGGAGATAATGGAGATTGGATGATTGCATGATTAGTAAAATGAATGGATTTTAGCATTGGGCAAAGCAGCTTGCAATTTTGAAAGGTGGCTTTAAAATGCAGAGTTCTAATTTTGACCTTATTTTCTTTCATAGA
Source organism: Sylvia atricapilla (assembly GCF_009819655.1). Classification (NCBI taxonomy): domain Eukaryota; kingdom Metazoa; phylum Chordata; class Aves; order Passeriformes; family Sylviidae; genus Sylvia; species Sylvia atricapilla. The sequence continues at coordinate 26,797,109 of NC_089148.1, read as the reverse complement.
TAATCTTTATTAATGCTCCCTTAATTCATTTTTCCTCATCACAGCTAGTTTTTCTCCCCAGCTATCTGATGGAATGGCTAACATATTTTATCTTACTTGCCAAAATAGCAAGAGATCAAAGTAAAAGAAAAAATGTTATTTCTCTTCCTTGTAGACAGTTGTAAATGTTTCAAACTATTTCAGCAGAAGCCACAGGATTTGTACATTTCAGTAATAATTGCATTTGTCTCCACTGTTTTAAGGCACTCTTACACCTAATCTACTTTTTTTATGCTTTAATCAAGTAAATGCAGAAACAGTTACTATTCTATATTGTAATGTGACATTTTACCATAAAACTCCCTCCCAAATGCTGTAAATTTGTGCAGACAGTTATATTTATTTAAAAAAAAATATATATATAATAGCAAATAATTTAACTGATATAGGACCCTGAAGATACAAGGTGAATTTTGTTGAAAAATTATCATTATTTTGTTTTCAATGGCACTTTCAATTTAAATTTGCTGCTGTCATAGAGACACTAAAGGGTTAGTCATAGAAAAGTTTCAGTACTCTGTCTTGCATTTGTAACAAATATGTGCAGCTGTGCTACTTTTATAAACATTTATTTCAAGCTGATTATTTTTTTTAAATTATTTGCTCTAGCGAGCCAGTATGATGTGACCATAATATGTTTAATAAAGGATTGTCTGAAAAATTCCTTTGCACGGGGTTATTGAAATAGATGTGCGGCAAAGGTATATAGTGGAGGGAAAATCCTTCAAGGCAAAATAAAATGAAAGACCCCAAATTGGGCCAAATTCTGCTCAAGGTTTATGCTGCCCCCAGCCTGGAGTTGCTGCGTTGGGAGGAGCGGAGCAACTCCAGGTTTGCTCACCTGAGTGACTGAGACCCAACCTGGACCCATAATTTGAGTTTTCTCCGTGCAAACAGTTTCAAACCCCCAAACTGTTCTCTTTATGAAACATCTGAAGGGGAAAATAAAGCCTCATTAATAAATAAGAAGCTATTTCAAATGACTCCATGTATGAGCAAACTGCTGTTACTGAATGCGACAGTTAAAGCAGATCTTCCAGTCATTTCCAAAATAATTATTTTCCTAATTTTACTATCCCGCTCTCGATCCATAGTTCAGTGTGAATACCTTTATTTCTGTAGATGCCATGAGTGAAACCAGAATCTATTAAAACTAGTCAGACTAGACTTTAAATGGTCGTTTAGTTACTTTAAAGGTTTTTAACTCAACATAATTTTTTCACTGAAGCTTTTGGTGACTACTTTTCTTCCACACCTCTGTGCTGTTTTTTCAGAGGAATAGCTGGAATTGCTCAGGTAATTCATGCAATTAAAAAAAAAGAAAATGTCGCTAGCATTTCCATCAATTAAGAATTAATAGAATGGTCACTATAAATCTCAGTGCAAATGAAATAAAAATGATGGCACATCTAATAAATATTTAATTTCATCATATGGAAAGTTAATTGGCACTGCCAAAATACTCAAAAAAGTATTTTTTGTTTAAATCACTGAGCGTATCTGTACACGCTCTCAGTCCAAGTATATCATGGTAATCCCCACATGCTGTTGAACCATCCATGGCTTTGCTGATTTGTGCTTCTTACTTATGATTTACGGTATATCAAAAGGCATACATGTAGTAATAATTATCCTGCTCCTGCCCCTATAAAAATAACAACGTGTGAACAGTGTAATATTGCAGCATGGATTTCCTTTGTTTTATACAGTAACTCTTGTATGTTCATATGCTGCTCAGCTGCTGTATAAATCTTTTTAATAAAATTATTCCTTCTCTGTAAGCGTTGCTAAATTCTCTGTATAGTTTAAACACTTCAGTACATCATTATGTATACTTTATATTGTCTTCATTTCTGTACGTGGCGTCCTCTTGCTTACAAGTATTTGTCCTAGTTGTTTTCTACTCTTTTTCCTTCACCTGTCCTGAATATTGCCATGAATGTTTCTAATTTAAAGCCAGAGGAGTCAGTGGCTGATTAGAAGACAGGAAATTGGAGGATTAAACTGTCTGGTTGAACTTCCTTTACTTATCAGTACTGTGTAACTCACACTGGATTATAAACTCATTGGGACAATTTCTACAGTGTATCAGTACTTCTGTTTTCTTAGTCTTTATTTTCCTGGAGAAAGTACAGAAAATGGGGAAAATGGGCAATTTGCAGCTAAAAATCCAATACTTTTTAATAACACTGAAGCACTGGAAGTTTAAATTAAAATCATACTAATGTCTTCAGGTATGAGAATTCATTCAATTTTATGTCACACAGGTCTATAATATAGATTTTAAATTCAGTATGTAAACAACCAAGCAACAGATACTTTCAGGGAGGGAAATGACATCATTTTAGTAAGAGGAGAATGCGCCATGTTAACCCTTGTTCAACCCTGTTCGCCTCAGAAACTTTCTCATCTGTTGTGACAGGACAGTGTATCTGTGGGACAGTATGAGGAAAGGCTGGAGAGAAAAGCCTGTCTATCTAAAAAAACTTTGTCTGGGCTCCCAGTGCTTCCCACTGAGCCAGGAGTTGGAGACGTGATGTCCTCGCTCAGCGTTTGCCGGGAGGAGGACATTGTGTAGGTATCTGTGTCACCAGGAGCAAGGGCACAGCTTTGTACCCTTAAGGGCCAGCTCATTCTTGCTGGTGATCCCCATGACTGATTTCCAGACCTCATCATGCCTCTGCTTGTGAAATCATCGTGATAGCTGGGAAAGCCAGTAACAGCAGGATCTGGAGGTCTGTGTTGTGAAGGATGAATAGGAGGACTTCCAAGCTCAGTCCGTGCTGTATCTGAGGTGTCTCTGTGCTACAACTCACCATCATTTAATTTTACACACTGGACTGAGATCAGAAGGTGCCAAAACTGTGTTTAAAACTAGAAAAGATAGACACTACCTGAAAGGTCTAACATCTCAATCTGAACCTGGGAGCTGCAGGGCTAATCATGTATTCCAGTTTAAACACCAGGACTGGATCTTTAAACATATCGGGATGCTTGTGATGGTTTCTGGTAGTCTAGCCTTTATACTTTTGGCAAGTCCCCCGCTATACTGGGAGTATAGTGGAAATGGAGATGAAAATAAAAGAACATTCTGAAACTTTTTGCTGCAAAGGTCCCTGTAGTTTCTGTACAAACAATCTGAAACTTTTTACAAATAAGAAAATAGATATTTGCTTTCCTTAACTTCATATGAGGGGAAAAAGGTAACATTTTTGGTTTATTAAAATGTTTCTGTGCTTTAATCCCAGAGTGAAAAGAATCTCACTGTGCTGCTTGAAGCATCCTCTCCCTCAGATGTGGTCACTCACACTGGTTAATATTTAAAGATTATTTTAGGACGAATAGAGTTGTTTCTTCACTGACTATTGAAGACAAATATTCTGGTTCATAACAGCATCGTTTAGACTGATAATATTTTTGTTATTTCTATGAGTGTCACTAGGAACTTTTGCAAGTGCTGCAGGTAATAATTACAGAGCTTGTTTTAGGTGCTCAAACTCTTTGAACATGTTCAAAGATACACTTTGCACATGGAATACTCTCATACTGTCTCCACCCACAAAAAGCAGAGGCCCTACCGTACTCCAAAAATTCAACTGATCTTGGAGCAGGAGAAGTCAGTCTGAGAGAGGATCAGGTGCTGCACAAACCTGCAGTAGCTCTTTTACACAAAGGTTTTAGACCTTATATTCACTGCAGTGGAGATCTCTGGATCTATTTTCCGTAGAGGAGATTAATGAAGAGTAATTCTCAGTAAGATAAAAATCATTAGAACAGATTAAATAGATGTGTTGACTAGTGAAGTGAGATTCAAAATATTTTGCCTGTATAAGTGTATCTGTTGTTCTTTGGTGGTTTGGTTTTTTTTCAGAGGCTGTGAAACACAAAGTTAGCAATACAAGTAGGGATGGGTGGAAGTGTTGGATAGTACAGATGGCAATATAAGCTTGTAGGCTCTTACTACCCATAATTGCAATGCCCTTGCTTTCAAAGGAGTGCAGGTTGCCCTTGATGTACGCAAACAGCCATATTAATTTCACAACCCAATTGGAGTCGCACACACGGATTGAGGTTGTCAATAGGAGCAGTGTGGAAATTAAGAGCACAAACAGTGCTCTCAAATAGGCCTTTCTGCTTTAAACACGACTAACTCAAAAGACACAGGGTATATGTGGTCACTGACAGGGTATTTTCATAACTGCGAGGCCGTGAGTAAATTAGGGGGGAGTTTTTCTGGTTTATTTTTTTAAAAAAAGAACAGAATTCAATTAGTCTGAACCTGATTCTGCATGGAAATATACTGGTAAAGAAAATGGACGGTAGAGCATGTCTTATTGGTTTATGTCAAGGGAATATAAAGAGTATTCCAAAGTGACCCAAGTTAACCTTTTGTGTTCAATAAGAAAAGAAAAAATCTGCCTCATTTGATCAGTCAATATTTATATTTACTTTCAGGAACAAGTAGAGACAACATGCATCTGCAATTCTCTTTGCCAGGGTTTTTTATTAGAAATTTTCTTTTGTGATTTTATTTGAAAGAGTGTGTTAAGAAGAATGGGTTAAATGGATTATTTAGGGCAGTGACTGAAAGGTGAATCACCAGGGTTTTACAAGAGCACAAACGGGACGAGTTTTCAAGGATTATAAGCAAACACAAGTAAAACTCAACTTTACTCATGATCTGCTGCTAATGAGGACTTACAGTTTAGACGAATTAGGACTTGTTGCTTCCTCTCCTTTTACCTTGGTTTCTGAAGGAAATCAGCTCTCTGTCTGCCACGTGCATGGAATGAAATTAGCATAAGACACTACTTAATACACACAAGGGCTTCCCTCTTTTTCAAAAATCAATGAATAATGCTCAAACAATTAAAAAAATAGTAACTTCTTTTACAAATTATAACTGCCTCATCTTTTTCATTATGGAGTGTGTAGAGTTGTTGAAATTTCTTGGTTTTCTATGGGCACCCATTCTTTTTGTTTGTAATGAATTTTTCTAAGTTTGCCACGGACAAATGGGAGAACCTTCAAGGGAAGTATGAGGGCATGTAGGAAGAGCACAGAGGTTTATAATGGTGGGGAACCTTGCGGAGGGTCTGGCTTCTAGCAAGCAGTGGTTTTGGTAATTTCAAACATAAATTTGTGTCAAGAGCTGAAACTGCAAAGAATAGAGGGAAAAGGATGGATCAAAGAGTGAGTGCTCAGCACCAGCACTGTAAAGGAGACTGAAGGGAGGGCAGGCTGTGATCTGAGAATGTTCTCTAGCATAAGGAAGAGCTGTGGCCAAGAGATCACACCTGAGCAGAGGAAGTGAACCACAGGATGGGTTTTTTCCCTCCTTCTCCACTCATTCCTTGAAGTTGTTTCTTTTCCACTACTTAAAATCCCATTCAGTAACATATGGGATACCAACTGCTCAGGTCCTCCAGTAACCGGACCACTGCACAGACAACTTTGTGGCTTATTTTCCTCTCTTCAGATGCAGAGGCAAGGTTTGAATTGCAGAGCAGTTCTGCATTTGCCCAAACTCCTCTACTCTGAGGCAACTCCATAGCAGGAAGCCAAAGAGCCACTGGACAGCAGCAGTGGCTGAACAAAGCAAGGCTCTGTGCCAGCTCCACGAGATGTCCCCCATGACCAGCAGTGCAAGCACTTCTGATTGCATCTGCTCAGTTCCAAAATTTCAGGGAATGATTTAGGGAATTTTGCTGTAAACTCTGGTGGTAACTGAGAAAAGGAAAGCAAGGCAGGGGGGAAATATGAAGACCAGGCTGACAATGTGCCCCTGTGGCACAGGAATTCATATAAGCCCAATGTTTCACTGGTCATGTCCCACAGGCCTGCATCCTGGTGTCTCCCACTTGCAGCTTGAAAACTGTGGTTTCACAGCACCTTTACCTCTCCCTCATGGAACCAGCTGTCCTCATGTCTGAATGATGCAGTCCACCTTTCTCTTACCTGCCCCACTTTATGATCATGGAATTGATACTGTGTAAACTCCAAGGTCTTTGCAATAGCAAAATGCAGAGAGACAGGGAAGAGCACAAAACCTCAATGAAAAAAATGCTTTATCTAGCCAAAAAGTTAGTTATTGTCTGCCTAAGAACAGAGAGATAGATGGGCTGGGGACTTTTATTTTCCTTTTGCAACAGGATAAGGGGCTGGAGCCAAAACACATGGAAGTTGTACCCTGAAAAGCAGTGTGAGACAAGGCCTTCTGGAATATGAGAAATACAGACTGCTAAGGGTGGAACAGCAGAGCTGCAGAGTTTTAAGGATGGTGACAATTTCAATATGATGCGAACATCTGTTCATGTACTCTGGATTGAAATAATCAAACACCTGCACTCCCATGTACGTGTTCATGGCTGCAGATTCCCTTGTTCTAACGAGTTTTCTGGGACAGGTGTGCATGAGCTTGGTGTGGAATGTTTTGTATGCTGTAGGTGTTTGCACCTGCAAAATGAAGGTGCCTGCTTTAAATGTGTGTTCTCACGAGCAGATGTGCAACATGTTTCCCTTGGTTTCTATACAGGTCTGACAAAACTATCACTTTAATTCCTTTATGTCTCATTCTCCCCTTGTATGGAGTAGAATAAGAAAATTCAATTCAGAAAAAGCATTACGTGGTAATTAATGGGTCTTCAAAATTATCTGTAGACTCTATAATTGAAGAATTTGCTCTTTTTTTTTTAATAAAAATTATTTGTGAATATAAGGGTTTGCAGAATTAGGGAACTAAAGGCAGGAAAGACTGTGACTCTTTCCATCTCCCAGCAGTCTGTTTTTTACTGTTTATTTATTGCTGACTTTTATTTTGCCTTTAAGCCAAACACTATGGGTTACTCATATAGCATATGCTTCTTCACTCCACACACAAGTAAAAGCAGTGATCTCCAAATCAAGATAATATTTTAATAAATCTTGACTGAGGATGCCTGAAGTGGTAGGAATGCTCACACTGTGTAAAGCTCAGGCATCTCCGTGCATGCCACTGTTTCATATTAAGTAGGAGTTTGGTAAATTGGGTGGATTACTGGGATTTCATTAAAAATTAAATGTACAATTATTTAGATGAATTTTTCACATATGCTTGTGGGCAAACAATTTTTGATTAGTTGTTGACATATAGTACACACAGTGCGTGTGTGTGTGCGTGTGCACATGTATATTTACATGCACGATATATAAATAAAATACAGACAGTAATGCAGTGTTAGGAAAGTCCACTGGTAGTCATTAATTTGACAAGACTTGTATAGGATGGGAAGAATGATCTTCCTCAGAGTGAAAAATTGTTTTCACTACATCACATTAAGACATTTATCAACAAGCAGTGTAAGAGCCCAAGACCAAGCACAGCTCATCTCACCTATCTCTTTGTAGAAGTTCCTCTTCCAAATGATTTCATGGAAGAAAAACTCTGTAATGCCTGTTACTGGCCTGGGGTTGCAGGATTTGCATCAGTGGAACGAACTCTCTCTGTTAATTTTAATTAGAAATCAGGTGGTAAAGCTGGGGAAAAAATTTGTAAAGATGTGAAGTGTCTGAAGAGGAGTGGCTTGAATAACACTGTATTAGTCATGAGGGGAGGAAGGAAGAATGTTGTCGTGATTTGAAAGTAACATTGTTCAGTAAACGAAGATGTGTGAAGCACTTGCTAAACTAAATTATTTTCAAGATTTGGTGCATTTTTGTGTAACTCTGTTCATTGAAGCTTTGAACAATTGTGAAGGAAAAAACAGAAATTAATTTATCAAGTTAAAAAATGCTCAGAGTTCTCTTCTGGTGGTGTTTATCTGCAGTGATTCAGCTGTGATTTTCCATATTTCAGACAGACTCATTAATCGGCACAAATAAATAGACACAAGTGTAATATAGTGTAAGTCTCTAAATTTTATTTTGAGGTGCCAACGTAACAAAGACTTTACTTTTTCTCACACAAGCAGAAGTTGTAGAGGAGTTTTAAGACCCTCTGCTCCTAATTTTTCTAAAGGAACTATTTTTCAACAGATGACCTTTTTCTAATGCATAGATTCCTTATGCAAGAAGCATAAATCTTGTGGTCTGAGGGTCCTCGGCAGAATATAATTGAATAATTGTAGCCATATACTTCATATTGTACTATCTTGTGATTAATTTTTCTAAGAGTTGGTGCTCCGACCTCTTTGTGGGGAAGGGGGACAGTGTCTGCACTCTCAGGTCATAGTCTCACCTCCTTTTATTGCACCCCTGACACTCACCCATCTACCCGGGATCTTTACCTTTGTACCACTACACTTGTTGCTGTCTTACTCAGTTAAGAAGTACAAATAGCCTCAGCATTGCCAGCTGCAGTCCCAGGCTGGATCATTACTCCAGATTTGAGGTTAATCAACTGCAAATTCCATTAGCTTCATACAGAGTGAAAATAAAGAACAGACGGTCTCGCCTGTGAGCCAGGAGTCAGGTGCAGCACAATACGGCCAGCCTTCAGGTAGAGGGATTTTTTCCCTTTGGCCAACACCTCTGAGATCAGACCAAAGAAGCAGATCAAAAAAGATTTTCATGAAAGTTTTATAGACCACTTCTTTTTTTTTTTTCCCTTTCTCTCCATTTCCAATTGCAAATGTTAGTTTTTCATTTGATTCTGGAGGCATTTTTACCCTTTTTATGCTAAACACTATGGAAAGTTGTTGTTAAGAGTTATATTCTCAGGCACCTTATGCTTTTTGCCTACTTGTTTATCGTGTGACTTGTTTTATTGCTTGAGGAAGCGCTGAGTGAAGTTTGGGAAGGATGGGGGGGCAGTTCACTGTTGAAGACCCATTTACTGAGATTCAAATGCTGACAGGCACACTCACCTTGTGAGCTCTGCTACGGATTCACACTATCAAAACTGGACACACAGGAGAGCAGAGGCAGGAACCAGGCCTAGACACTGACACTTCCCTGCTGCCTTTACTCTGAGCACCGTCTCCCCCCACTTCCCTGAGATTGTGGGTCTGTTTGTCATCGGTGGTTTTCTCAGGAGTCCATTTAAAATGTTTAACTACTCCTTTTTGCGTGTGCTGCAAGAGTCAGTACCTACAGAAATTTTTTTAAAATAATCCGCAGTTAAATGAAAAAATGCCTTTGATAATGTGAATATTCTAAAGCAAAAGCTTTCCCATCCAGCAGAAAGAACTGCGGGAAAGTCAGGTCTGTGGGCAGAAGTTGAGATGCTGCTGCACTCAGAGTGCTCTGCACTTTCCACGCTGAATTCTCAAAATGTACATTAGCACAGTGATTGCCAAACAAAGTGAATTTTGTGTGCTTTGGTTTTTCTGTGCATCTCTCTCTCTTCACACAGTTTTGATGGGGAAGGGAGGTGCCTCTGTGTATGTGTGTGTATATCTCCCTATATACATATGTTAGATTATCACTGGCACACCACTACAAAAGGTTGGGGAAAATATTGCTGCCAACAGAACTAAAGATTAAATAATCCAATCTCTGGGAACTGTAAACTAACAATCACTATCACAAACGGGCCCTTTCTAATCATAGTTTGTGGTGGAATGAAAGATGCAATTGTCTGGAATTGATGAATATGGGATCCATGCTGGCTTCAGGGTCAAAGGTGACTTCATGCAAAGGTCCCTTTCTCTCTGGCACTGCTGCCTTTGTATAGCATAGCTTGGCAGCTATCTCTTTGCACTTCGGCTACCTGCCAATGCAGCTGGTACTGTGCAACTGTCTGGTACAGACTACAAAGCATCACTCAGCAACCAGCAGCTCCGCATGGGGCCCCTTTTCTAGGATGACAAAGAAAGATGGGCTATACATTCTGCCATCTATGCCCATTAAAAAGACTCTTAAATTGCATTACTACAAGTTATTGTTAATTATGTAGTAGTCACTGGATCTGTATGATCCTTTGAGGGCTTGATAATCTTTACTGTATGCTGGCAGTGCGAGTAATCAAGAGGGAAAAATCAGTATTTTGTTGTGTAAAAAGTAAGTACTTATGTGGTGAGTTGCTTGTGTGTAGTCACATGAATTAAACCTTCACTTGGACAGGTTTCTGGCATATGCAAGAAACAAAACTGATTCAAGTAGACAAATTACTTGTGAAGTTGAGTCCTTATAGTTTCAATATTCATGTTGCAGTTAGGCTTGGGAAAGTGCTTTTGTTGGTAAGCATTTATCCTGAAAGCTTGCTGGTTGTTAAAATGTGCCTTGAGCAGAAACGGGAATGGAAGAAAACAAAGTTCCTGGGTACATTAGAATAAACAATTTCAATTTAGAAATCATAAAACTAACCAGTGTTTAGAGGAGGGGATTCTGATAATGGAAGTGGCATCACTGTCAGACAGATGGGACACTGAATATCCTGAATACTTTTTGCCTCAGTAGTGCATTTTCTTCCTGTTCTTAAGAAACTGTTTGTAGTGTATCCAACGAAAAAAAAACATTTGTTCCCCCTAAAGCTGAGGTCCTGGTTGTCTCCTGAGGAATGACTGAGCTACTTCTGTCCTTCAGTCCAGGCATAATGAATTGCATTGGAACTAAATCTGCAGGCCTGATTCCAATGGGTATTTTCCAACTCCTGTAAATTCATCAGTGTTAATATAAAACTGGAATTGCTAATCTGGGCAAGCGAGACTGGATTCACCTTCAGTAGGATGTATAGATGACTTACTCCATAAATCCAAGTTATTTCAATTTAAATGTTTTGAGCCAAATGCCCCTGTCAGCTGGCACAGCTCCCCTGAGGTTAATGGAGATGTACCAGTTTACCTCTCCTGAACTTTCTGGCACTTGTTTTTCCTAAGATTTCAAGGAAAAATCTGTAAGGAAAATGGTGGGACTTTTTTACTCGTGACTGAGGTTTTTCCCCCTTTTCTTTTTTCCTGCTTTCCCTGCACTATTTATGATCTTGCACTTGCCTCCTGTAGAGCTGGCAGGCAGCCTAAGATGTACACCAAATTCTGGGAAGGAAGCAACACCATTTCTGTATAGTACCACTGTGAGAGCTAGTCTGTTGGACCACTTTTACTTCCTCTTTTGTTCAAATTACACAAAAATCTGAGAGACACAAGATACAACAGGAGGAGATGAAAACCCTCAGTCTTCAGTTTCTCTCTTTCCTCCTTGCATCTAATATTCCTTTTCTAGCCTTATTCTGGTATCGGCTATTTGAAATAGTTATATATAATTTAACATTATACAAAAGTATTGTCATATCAAACATAGTGAAACGGATTCCAAAAACACCATCTGGTATTTGGGAATGCACTGTGAGTTGGGAACGTGAGAAGAGATATTCTTTGCCACTTTGCTTGGGACCCAGCCATTAGCAGTGTAATTGCCAAGAAAAGGTGACAGGCTTCAGGCTTAATGCAAGTGGTTGGGTTTTTTTCCTCTCTCTCTCTCTCTCCCAGTCTGTTAACTCTATGAGTCCTAAACTAAAAGTAAAAGGCACTGTAAGGACAACACCAGGCAAAAAAAAAAAAAAATAGGCTCCCTTAAATTTAAAGGCATGACAGAAAACGAGAAGAGTCTCTGGGCTCCTATAAGAAGACTGGAATAAGCAAAAGCAAAATAAGCTTGTTGAGAGGAGGAAAGGAAACAAGATATGTATGCTTTAAAGCTGCAGTGTGCTACATGGAATTGTTCTCTTAAGTAGTGGATTTGTAATGATTAGAGTTTCCCAAGCTTTATCCAAAAGCTCATTTCAAAGCCATCATTAGTTTCCTTTAATCCACCCAAAATTGCAAAACGCATATTGTGAAGGTCATCCGTGACTATTTGAAACCTGCTTTATTTGATGTTATCTCGCTTCTCCCTGCGTATCTCCATCTATCCCTTTAAGGTGGGGGGGGGGGAAAGAGAGAGAGGGTTTAATAAATTAAAATCTCAGATTGATTTCTGTGGGAATATTATTTTGCTGTGTAAGACTCCAAAGGGCATGCACAGTACAGCTTATATAATTTTATGTTGCTACCATGTATGCTGCCATTGGCAGGTATAATTCTAACAAAGTTCTGCCAATGATTCTCACCTGAGAACCAGATCAAACATGAGGGATGTAAAAAATCAGGGATATTTGAACAAGGATCAAAGTCTCTCTATTGCATGCAGGAAGGCAAATAAACTTTGCAGCAGAAGATAAAAATAAGTGAATAACACAGAAACATTTTCATCTTTATTGATTTCCATCTAACATTTTAAATACAGCCTTGTATTAATTCTCAGTTTAAAAAAAAGGCCGCATTGATTTGTTTCGGCATGTCAGAAACTGCGATGTTACAATAGATCTGCTATTAAATTACACAAAATAAAATGATTTCTGGTGGGTGTAGCTAATGCTTGCCAAATTAGATGAAATGAAAGCTAACCCTCTTAGTCTAGCTGTTGTTTTTAAATATTTATGTCTTTAACAGACATTTGTGTGTGCCATGAGGGGGACTAGAAACTCCTTTGCTATCAGTCAGTTGATGTAGACATGTAAATTCTTACAATCTCAGTACCAGACTCACACGAAACGTTTGTCACTGCAAGTTCTTTCAATTTCTTTGAAATTCTTCCGCCGATTCACCACGCTGCCGGTTTGGCTCCCGCTGCTTATTTATTTACTGCGATTGCATTTCCCTGCAAACGGGTTCTGTATGCAAAATTTAGGCTACAAGGTGTAGCGCAGATTTTTGGAGCTGGAACCCTTCAGCATAGAAAAGGTGGTGGCAGCCCCATGGCTGCCAGATTGCTCGAGGGACTGCGAGAGAAGCTGCGAGCCCAGAGCTCGCCCTCTCTGCCGGCGACCAGCCGGCGCGAAACTTTGCCCTGAAACAAACACCGCTGAGCCTTGCCATGCATCCAATGAGTCAAACATCACAAAGGGATCTCTCTGTTCTTCCCGAGACTTTTATGGGGTGCAATTATATCCCGGTTGTGCTCGGCCTGACCTCCAGCGCTGTTTGCTTTCTAAAAGGCAGTGATGGTCTCCGATATGGAGCTCATTTAGTACCAGGTTTCTGGCTTTGAACTGTGTCGATACAAGGCAATCCCCAATGCACCACTGTCCCAAACCCTCCCGACTCAGAACCCAACCCAGCAGCCCAAAAGAAAGATAATGTTCTGATTTCTATCTCACAAAAACAAACACTCTTTTCAGGTAAAGCCACTCTCCAACAGTGTGTTGTATTCCTGCTCTTGCTCAGTACCCACCGCTCCAAGAGCTCTGCTTGAGATGGAGCAGTGAGGGACACATCTGGCACCTTGAAGCACAGACATTTCTTGCTTCGATCAGTTCTGTGACAGAGGGACAGACCACATGCAGGATTCCTGATTCCCACTCAAGGAATCAAGAAACACAACCAAAACCAGTTTGCAACTGAATTTCTGAAGAGGTGTATTCACCTTTGAAATCTTTTACATACAAGAGGGAAAGTCCTTCAACACAAGTGAGAAACGCAATAATACTTTTTGCATTACAGTTCCTCCAGTAACAGAAATTGCACAAATTCTCTCCTTTTGGCTGTGGGTTTTGGTGGTGTTTTTTTTTTGTTTTGTTTTTTGTTTTTTTACTTTTGCCTATTGAATGATCTACTTTTATTATTTTATTTAACAGTTTTAATCTACAGCCACGGTAATGAAAATTTGTATCTTCATTCACTAAGTTAACATTAAGTGTGTTTTTAGCCTCTGTTAAGTACCTGCAGCCTCTGTGACCCAAACCCTGCTGCTGTGGTTAATAGCAGCAATACCTTGATTCAGTACCATTTACTGCCTATTTGTCCCCACCACACAGGGCAGGGCACCTCGGGGACACCCTGGGTGTGTGCAGGCTGCAGCATCCTGTGCCCAGTTCCATCTGGGTTGTGGGCACACTAGGTGCTTTCCTAGGTGGTAAACTGCCAACTCCAGCAGTTTTAGCTTTTTATCACCTTAACAGGAACGTGCCACCCACAGCAATGTGGAACTACTGGATCTTTCCCCTCACTTTTTCCCTTCTGCGTAAAGGGCTTTGCCTATTTTTCCTTTCTCAGCCTATGCCAGGCTGGGGTTTTGTTTTGCTCTCTGGTGACATGATGACAAACTGCAAATGAATAATCAGAAGTACTTAGAATGAAAATGGCAAAAATATTATTAGTTGCTGCCCCCCACCCCTACTCCCGCTCCGCTCTCCCATTTTCCCCTCCCTCCTCTTTTGACGGCAGGCAGAAAATGCAGATGCCAAGGCAGAGGAAGATATTTTTAAGCAGGAGCATCTGGCTCCTTGGCAGACTTCACAGGCAGTTGGTTTGGTTGTTTTGGAGTTGCCTCTGGGTCTGTCACATGTTTTGGCATCTGACTGATTGTCTGGGCTGCCTCCACTTATTGGACATATTTTTTGTTTGACTCACCTTTGATTCTGAATTGTCTCTTTATTTTCATTTGCCAGTGAACAACAACTTCAGCTGATCCTGGGCTTGTTTATGTAGAAATAGTCCCCGTCGTTCCCTGCGTGTGGCTCACGGGAGCCTCCTGCCTGCCCTCTCTGTGCTACCAAAGGTGCTTCCTGCTGCTTCCTCAGGATTCGGGTCAGGCTCTGAGCACTCCCTGGGAAGGAAACTGTTCCATGGCGAAGGGTTTTCCTGCATTCAAACATGCAGCCAAAATCTGGACAGATGCTGTTCTTAATATACGCTGTATGTCTGTGTGCAGTTTGGAGTTTTTTTAATATATACATATAAGATTATTATACTGGGAAGAAGGTTTATCTTAAACCAGTGTAGTTTTTACTACTTTTGCAGAGTGTAAAAACTACTTAAAATTATGTCTGTTCCTGTCTTTTAAAGTTAGATGATTAGCAGCATTTGCTTCTCTGTTTTCTCAGCATGGTAAATCAGGGCCAAAGCTATTTTTTAACTCAAAAGAACTTTTCCCCCCTCAAACCCTCAAACATCACGTCGAGGCAGTTTGGAATCCGGTCCCTGCGACCTGCCCCAGCCTGCGGAGCCAGCCCCAGGATTTTCCGAGTGCCAGGGCAGCGAGGCTGGCAAAAACAGGTGGGCTCACAGCAGGGAGCAGCAGCCCAAGCCCTGCCACTAGTTCTGCTGGGATTTTTTTAGGTGGTTAAACTAAATCTAATTAAACCAGAGCATGTTTAAATGAGCTTCATTTAAACGTGCACTTTGTATAGGTTCTCTATTAACAGCAGCAGGTCTTGCTTTAATTATTAGTACTATCACTTTTCTGTCTTTTCTGATATTTCCTGGGATTGAATGGATTATTTCTCAGGAGGATTTTGTTCATATTTCTAAAATGCTGGTTTGGATCTGTCCTCTGTCCTCCTTTGCTGCGCTCAGGAGGCATCACAGAGACTCAGACTTGAGATAGAAATCTGTGTTTTCAAGATAAAAAGAGACCCTATTCCATAAAGTGTTTTCATTTAAGGAGCCTGCAAATAGAAGAGAGAAAAAATGCTGGTTTCTAAACACATTTGTCGTGTTCTGAAGGCAACCTTGTCAAAGATTGTTTTTCACCAATCTGACGTAAAGAAGACATCGTGTAACTTATATGTTGCTCGGGATTTTTGCTTAATTGGACCAAATTGAATTAAACTTTTTCAGGGGAAAACACAATATGGCATTTTAAAACAAAAGCCCCCGGTATGTGGTTTTCATTGGAGTTAAAGTATTGCCTCCTGTTTCACTGGCCTGTTATTATTGCCCTGCCCAGGTACATGTTTGGAAAGTCCATCTATATTATCACTGTAAAAAGCAAGGATGTCAGATGCCAGGGAACTGGCACATATGGACTAAAGCTATTTATTCCCAGGACAGGACGTTTTGGACTGCTAAGACCCATCCTTGTCTCTTCTCCTACCTGTACACAGCAGGGAACTGCAGAGTAACTCTCCTGGAGGTCACAAACACAGAGAAAGATGACTGAAAGGATTTAAAAACCTGAGAGAAACTGTATCTGCAGTTAATTTTTGTGTGTGTGTGTGAAAAGGAAAAAAATATTTTCAAAGAAATTTCAATTCCTAAACCAGTGACTGCAGGTAAAAGCAGAAAAAAAAAACCCACAGGTGTGAATGCAGACACACTTGCATGCACACACTCCTTACACAAAATGACTTTTACCATCTAATCACAAGACTTGGCTTCACTGATTCCAGGCAAAAACCAGACCCCAGATCTGCACAGGAATATTAGTAAACATTTGCACTGAACACAGTATCACACACAAATTAAATGAGTTTCCAGCTCTGTGTTTGCATTAGGAAGCCTGTGTGTACAGTGAAGGCCTGAGGTATGAAATCTGAAAAAGAAAATTACTATAAAACTAGCAAAGCCCCGAGTCTACACTGTGTTTTAAAAGTCATCTTGGTATTCTTGAGAATGTGCACCATAAATTTTGAATACATGGGGATTAGCAATATTGTGAAGGGGAATCCCAAAGGAGCTATCTCCAACAAGGAAGGAATCTTGTAAAAGACATTCACAATAAATCCTTTCACAGGCCTTGGCACTGGGATCTAAGTCTGTGGATTCCCTGTTAGGTTTCCCTATGAGGAAAAGAAACTACAGGTCCTTTTGGGATTTCGATTCTGTGAGTTGGTTTTGTGCTCCGAAAGCACCATATGGGTGCTTTCACCTTTGTTTTTCAGCACCTGCAGCACTTGGCAGATCCATGGCAAAGCAGAAGCAGCAACATAAAACAGGATATTATTGGGAGAGAGAGATGCAATCCTGAATTCTCTGTTCTCTCGGGGCAAGCAAATAGCAGAAAGCAGCTACAGCACAGTGCCAAAGTGGTCCTGGGGGACGATGTGGTTACAATAACTAATCTTGAGGATAGCCTTGTTCCTGCTACTCCAAGTCCGTGCAGCCTCGTCCAACAGGAGACTCGATTTTCAAGGGCACAGCTCTAGGAGCAGGAGATTGCAATCTCTGAACAAGAGTTACAGGCTTCAGACAGCAAAATGCATGGGGCTTTTCTGTCCTGCCCATGAACAGTTCACAGAACAATAGGAAAGTCTTTAGGAGCACAGTTATACTCCTTAAAAAACCCTTGGATCTGTAAAAACTGTGGACAGTGCTGCAGCTGGACAGACACCCTTCTCAAGGGAACGGACATGTTTAGCACTTCTGGCTTGGTGTCCTGGCTTCTGGCTGGTGAGGTCAACATATATTGCTCACCAAGGGTACCTGACTGTACTTCTCTTATTGTAAAAAAATCCTCAGCCAAAGTCAAGTCCTGACAAATTGTCACCCATGTAGCTGCATTTTTTGGTTTTCTGGAACCCTAAAAACAAGTCAATGTGTCTTACTCTGTCCTTCTCTGTGATCTCCTTTATGGCCACAATGGGCTTTGCATCTCCACAAGACTTAATGAAAGAAGACTTCAAGAATATTGGGAAAAATGATGCAGTGAGACCATTCCACTCGGCAGGGAATCGCAGTCTTCAGTTTAGCCATAGAGAAAATGGGGTTAATGGATTTTATGAATATTGAACAGTGTTCTGTACAAGGCCAAAACTCACTCCATCACCACATCATCCCTGCTGTAAACTCTGCAAACACATTGCAAAAGGTAAAAGACGAATGATGAGTTTGACTTCTCCTCCTGCTTTACCAAGATCCTTGGTGTCATGAACTTGCAGTGATTTGAGAAAGGTGGTTCTGTTGTCTTTGTAGCTGAACTAGGAAAGAAATTCATCTGGTTTCTCTCATCTGAAATGAGTAGCAAGGGAAAATATAAAACTGTTCAGAAATCATTTGTCATCAGGACACAAAGATCTGGCTAAGGTCAGAGCTAAGACTGAATATTATCCCTTAAATCCCCTAGAAGCTCTGGGTGGTTAAACTGGTGTCACCAAGAGGCTCTGAGCATTTTGCTACTGCAAGTTCTGTAAACCCTTTTTCTGCTTCAAATTGAAAGGTACTGCTGCTCCCAATCAGACTTCCAAAAACAGGGACATGGCTTGGCCAGTGTTGAGATGGATTTAGTCTCCCAGAAAAGTAGTTTTCTCTGTCACCATCTGACACAGGTGGAGCTTGTGCCAACATACCAAGCACAAATTACAGCCAATGTGATGCAGAATATCTTGTGCACGGACCTGTGTAGCTGTGTAATTGCTTGGCAAGTATTTGGCCCTTCACTCGTCCCAAGTGATAGGTGTGTGGATTGGTTTATAAGAATAATAATTCCCAAACTTACAGCCAACTCTCTTCCTCTCTCCATTACCCTGCTGCAAAAGATTTCACAGCCATTCATGTTGGTTGCAGAAGCCCGTGGAAGACGTGAATTTAATCAGAACTTTGGCTGTCACTCTGCTCCTAGCAAAGATTTTTTTGAGCTGTGTTTTCATGTTCAGAGCTATATATTTTCCTCACATTTAAAATAATCCAAGAGTCATGACCCATGACAATAGAAAACAATGACTTAAGATCTAGATCATCTGGAACCTAAACTGATCCATGGGAACAAAATCCATAGGAAAAAAAATTAAAATCATATCTGAACCAGGAATAATTGTCCTCTCAGCTCTCCACGTTTACAAAGAAATGTGTGAAACTGAAATAGCAAATTATGGTGCAAATTTCTCTCACCTCTTGTGGCACTGGGATCAGTGATTTGCGAATGTTACAGAAATGAATCCTGGGATTCATCGCAGAGTATAGCAAGGAATATCAGGTCTGTACACCTGAAGTTTAAGTGAGTGTTTGAACATAACTTAGGAACACCAAAGAACATTTAACTGTAAAATTTGAGAATGACAGTGCTCTCCTGATGCACCACATGCTCATTACCAGAGCATCAATCACTTTTCCTCTGGCTTCTTCAGGAAACAGGTAATATTTTCCTTTCCCACTCAGTGTTTTTATTGGGAATTTGTACCTCAGCATCCTCCTCAAATACGGGGAGCCCCTCATAGCAAGAGGGGAGTGCTGTGCTCCCTTTGTGATTGCCCTGGGACAAGGTTCAACCCAAGCAAGACATAAGCTCTGCAAGCCTAAACACTGCTCTGCAGGTTTGGGCTTGTGGGTTTGTGTCTGATCTATGAACTTTACATCACTTAAGGGTAGATTCTCCCTGTGGTTTAGTACAAACATCCATGGGTTGAATTCATACTGTGTTCTCGCAGGTGAAACTTCACTGACTTGTGCCAAGCAATATATTCTGCACGTTCCCAGTTTACACATTAAATCTATGGGGCAGAAGTGGGCAAAAAGTAGGAAATCTCCCATTACTAATGTAGGGTGAGAAATAACATTTGGTGGGTGGATACAGTTTCTAGAGGAAATGAGCTGTCTCTGCTTTGGAGGAACATTTCAATAGGAGGGAATAATTTGAAGCATTAACTGAAGTAGAAAAATTCACTTCCTTCTTTATTCCAGAAAGTATCAGTGATATTCCCTACATGGGACAAGAATGTATTATCATTGAGTTGAAATCCTTTGCACACATAGATTTTACCCTCACTGGAGGGAAGAATTTGCAGTGAATCATTTGTTCACCGAGATGTAAGAAAATAATTGAGAGTATATTACTGGGAGAAGAAAGTGCTTTGCAAAGAACCAACACGTGTGTTTTGAAAGACAAAGGTGAGAATGAGCAGGGAGTTGTCACTATCAAGATACCACCGAGATGCTTCTATTGCAGCTCATTATGGTTGAGTACGTGAAAATATACTCATTCTTTAATTTCGTGATGTTTCAGTGCACACAGCCCCTACCCAGCATCACTAAATGCAGGGAGCATTCTTTATCTTATATTTCTACAGCACTGATCACAGTAGGCTTCTAGCCCATTCCTCAAGCTCCTAAATGCTGTTGCAGTAAATAAAAGCAACATCTCTGAACTTCAACGCGAGTTACAAAAGTATTTCCTCCTCATGAGGAAAGAATTGGACCCATTTGATTTAAAGAAGCAAGATTGTGTTTCTAGAAAGCAAACCAGGTGGAAATGACAGTCTGCTTGTGGAGAACCCCACTGACCCCTGTAAGATTGCAGGTAGTTAATTTTTGGTATATATAAATATACCAAAGCAAAATACATTATTGGTGTGCTAACGTTCCATATAGAAAACCAAAACAATGAATGCATGGGCACTAAAGAGGTAGTTAGACACCTCTTCAGTAAACATCTTCCTTGGGAATTTATGGTGAAAATGAAAGGAGGGCAAACTGGGAGTGATTTTTTTACCACTGCTCTGGTTCATGTGAGTTCTATTCTTGCCTTTCACACAGTGAGTCTGGGGTACTCATTTAGGTGTTTGCTCCTCATTTTCCCCACATTTAAAACGGCAGAAGTAAGACACCATTACTCTGTCAGGATCCTGGGGAGGCAAAACCACAGGGCACAGCAGCAGATAAATACAGTGGCGGGGCAGGTCACCTCTGGCTGGTGTGCACTGATGTATGTCAGACCAAAAATGCAAGTGGGGCGGGTGGCAAGCTGCATATTTGTATAATTGATTTAAACTGAGACTGTCAATAAATTATATAGATTCTGTGCAATGAGTTAGTGAAATCAGCTGAAATGTAGCTCAACAGTTGAATAGAAAGTAGGGATTTTACATTTTCTTTGCATGAAGGCAGCTATGAAGGACTTAGAAACCAGTCAGACAAGACTGAAAAGATTGTCTTTTGTAATGGACTGTCCTAAAATCATGTTATCCTGTAACAGGATTATCCACAGGAAGATAGAGAATTGATACCTTCATCCTATAAAATGATGGTCTTAAAATAATCTCCTCTTGCTAACCTGCTAGTCAGCTTTAGGGCAAAGAAGTGACGACTCAGCTGCTTCACAAATTTCTGTAGGTTTATAGGATGAAGCACAGGCAAGACCTGGTGTGATGAGTCATAACACACCTTTGTCTTGCTGCCTATTTCCTAGTTCCTTCTGTAAATTTTTTATCCTTTAAAGGCACGAGAGGCCAGACAGCCCAGCCCTGCCAGCACTATGGAAGTGGCTGTGTCGCTCCAGCTATGCCGTGCCTGCAGTCTGTGCTCCAGTGATTGATGGATCCTCGAGATCCATCGTGACCTTGCCATTCCTATCAATGGGCATCCTGTCGGGAGCCCCAGGGCTTCTGTCGCGCTGACACCCTCACAAGCCCATCACAAGTTTCATGTTGCAAGTGCTTTCCTTTGAAGCTGCAGCTCCTTTATTTAGCTGCCTCGAGTACAGTTGTTTTGTCCACCTTTGGTGTTGCATCAGCAAATGAGTAGCTCTGTGCTCTCAGTTGTTACCACACCACAAAGCAGTGGAACAACTGGGCTTTACCAATCAGCAAATCAGTATCTCTGATCTCTCTTATCTGTTGCTGTTTTACTTCTGACCTTGGTTATTACAAGTTTATCTACAAAATACTCACAGCCTCTCTTAGACATTGTGGTTTAGGGAAGCAGGAGATTCACTCACAGAGTTTCTTGTCTGAGCTCTGGACACAGGACAGCATGGCTTGATGCAGTAAGTGTGGAGCACTCCATGCCATAGAGAGTTCAGGACAGAGCAGAGCAAATGTGGGCTGTTATCCTAAGTACAGGCTGAGAATTAGGGCTTTAAAGTAGGTTATGCCACCAACAACCCTGAAGAAAAGGCAGAATTCAGGTGGAGCATGTACAGACAGAGAAACAAATTATTTCTTGCTGGGCTGGCTGGGGTCCTGATCTCCTACACAGACACCAGGCTTCCAAGGACACCTTGCCAGTGACCCCAGAGTGTTTCCATCACATGCCTCCATCCCTGTCCCAGCCTCGCTGCTCTCCTCCATTGGCGGCAATCCAGGTGAAACTGTTCATTCTTCCCTCTCACCACTGATAAATGCAGAGAAGCATTTTATTTCATTTTTGAATGGTTTCAGCACAGGGAATGGTATCAATAAAACAATAAAGCTCCTACCAGATATGACATAATGATTCTTGGAGGTCACATCATTCCCTTCCTAGATAGCAGAGCTGTTCTGGGGCTGTCAGCCCATTAGTCTGATAGGATTGTCATGATAACCAGAAAAATGCAGTCAGGCTGAGCTCAGAGAAAAATTC
This sequence comes from Sylvia atricapilla, assembly GCF_009819655.1. Lineage (NCBI taxonomy): Eukaryota > Metazoa > Chordata > Aves > Passeriformes > Sylviidae > Sylvia > Sylvia atricapilla. Next base: position 26,775,063 of record NC_089148.1, on the reverse strand, counting down.
TTTCCTCTTGCAAAAGCAAAGCTTTCAATTTCTGTGTGCCCTGAGATGCAAGAGGAGGTGACTGAAGCCGACGAGGTTCCTACAAATAGAAATCTTTATCATTGTAAATCAACTCGGTGAGTAGCAATCGACTTCTTTGTCTCTAGAGACATTTAATAAAGTACCCTGCAGCCTCTTTGTCATCCATTAGTCACCAGATATTGGACATTCCATTTTAAAAGCACCATTTCTTCTTTTAAATATATAGCCTATGAAAGAACTATATTTTACCTCTTTTTGGATGGACATGTTAAAAGGATATTCTTACTTCTCACTCTGGATTGAAAGTGCTAAAAAATCTAGTTGTATACAAAGAAAATGTAAGTGCACATTTAGCAGGGGTTTTCCTTACTTTTTTTTACTGATAGTAAGTTGTACAGCTCCAGGCTGCTCTGGAGACCAGAGCATCCTCCAGAAGAGTTGCTGAAATCCAGTCTGGCCAAGGTTTTAGGAGAAATGGCACAATGGAAAATAGGGAGAACTATTGTTATCCTTTATATTGTATTTAACAAAATCTATAAACTGAAATACAGAAGAAATTCATCAGCTGCTCAAGTTTATTAGTGTGCATACCTTGAGGAGTAAGGACATTCTCTTCATAGAATGCCAGAATCACAGAATGATTTAGGTTGGGAGTCATCCATAGGTAGGGACACCTTCCACTATCCCAAGTTGCTCCAACCCTTTTCAAACCTGGCCATGGACACTTCCGGGGATGGGGCAGCCACAGCTCCTCTGGGCAACCTGTGCCAGGGCCTCAGCACCCTCACAGTAAAAATTTTCTCCCTATCTTTTCTGTATTTCTTCCTCCTGCTTTTAGCTCATTTGCCACCCACCTCTGGTTCTGCCCATGCTGCAAGTCCTGATTGTAAAAGACTTCAATTCTCAAGGGCGGGAACTGCTGGAGGTTGAACATGCCACCAATCTGAGTTTTGGCATAAAACAAAACACAATCCAGGTCTTCATGGAGGCAGAGGAAAGCATAACAATCCAAACCCTAGAAGGTCCAAAAATGTCACATAACAAATATAAAGGGCATATCTTTAATTTCTTCTGTTTAGTCTCAGATTTTCTAGTCAATGTCATGATGTTTGTGGGGTCTGGTTCATGATTTTGACATTGACGATGCCACTGTTCTCACCACAGGGTGCTGCTCAAATGGGCACTCTATTGTAGGACATCTTGTACCACTGTGTAACTGGACTCCAGCTCCCAGGGAAATTTTCCATTTTTAGCTGTTCCCTCGGCAGGCTGATGACACCAGCATTTTCCTTCTGGACCAACGTCTTTCTGAATCCTTACTCTGCATCTCAGAGTAAGACTTCAAGGCTCTTCTTCCATGGTGAGGCAGGTGAAGACCTTGCTGACACTTTGTAATCAGGGAAATGTGGGTTTGGCTGCAGTTACTAATTTTGTAAAACAATGAACATAGACAGGACTCAAGTAAATGGCTGAGCAGTGAGAAATGCTGCAGTTGATATCTGCACTTTTCAGTAAATCGCTTGATATTCACCGTGACAGAGATCCATTTCTCTGGAGTGCTTTATTGCATGTCTTTTATTGGCTTTTTGAGTTCAGATTCTGTGACTGGTATATTAATTTTATTTTTTTATTGTATTTCCTCCTTTTATATTCTGCAATTACATTAACTCAACCTTTCCCAATCAATAATTGCTGCAAACAATTTGCCTTTCACTGCACATACAAAATCTGTAATAATAGTCTTCAAGTCTTTATAGTTTCTTTACTGGTGTTAAATTTATTATAACTTATTAGCACAGGAAAAAGGATCTGTAAATGACCTGCTGCAGTGGCAGGTGAGTTACAGACCCAGACCCCATTTTGCAGAAGATCCACATCTTGCAAAAAACGTACTCTAGAATGGAAAATAAACAAACAAAACAACAAAATCCCAAACCATTTTTTTCCAAGAAATTTGTAGCAGGGCTGTAATTACCAGCATAAATTCTCTCTAGTAGCTTTTAAATCCATGCAACCTCTGTTTAAATTCATGACCATGTTTTTGGTTCCTCAGCCCCTTTCAGTGTGGATGAGGTCAAATGGGATTATCATAATGGTCCTTTCTGGTCCTGAAAACCAAAGGCAGTGCTGGAAGGGTTTGACTGTCATCGGTCCTGACTGGAACATGCAGAGGAAGGCAAGTGTGATGAACTCTGTCCTGCTGCTCCCTTCCCTCTGCTCCTCTGGTCTTTAGTTAAGTCCCAGAGCAGGAATAAGTGGAGGATCCCAGTGGTGCCTCCCTTATCCAGCAAAACAACTGGGAAGAGACAGACCCCTGGGCCCAGGTGGCTGGGAATGGCCACAAGACCCTGCAGCACCAGCATGATTCCAGGGAACCAGGAGCCCCACGGAGAGCTGGGATGAAGGCACTCGACACTTGGGGCAGCTGGCACACTGCATCCTGCCCCATGGGCTGTGCAGGATCAGGGCAAGCCAAGGAATGCTCGGCTTCTACTCCCTGGGGGGAAGAAAGATTGTTCATATTATTTTCTCTAGACTTCAGGCTAAATCTTATTCATTTTATTTACAGAAACTGTTTCAATCCATTGACTAGAGCAACACTACTCATATGGGTAAAGGAAAGAAGAATTTGGCCTTGTGACAACTTTAAAGTCCTGGGATTTATGTTCTTGCATCTCTCAGATATATTTGCAAATGTTGACGCATACTCCTAGCTTTTCACTCATAAAAATGCTGCTTGTGTTTTGGAGTTTCTTAGAAAAATATTTTTAAATCACTTTCCACCCTTAAGGGCCATTTGAAATTCACACTCCCAAGGCTGTAAAACAACACTCCAGGTTTGGTTTTAACAGGGAAAAGGCAGGAAGCTGGGTTTTAGTACACTGCTCTCAGAACAGTAGGTGATTCTGAAGACAGCTGTGTTGTCAGCTCTGAATATCCCATCTTGTACTGGTCCAAGGAAGACCAACATATTTCAGTTTTTGCTTTGGCTTTCCAACATTTATTAGCTGGGGGAAAAAGACCCTGGACATAAACTTTTAATGGGAGTGTATGAGAGTTGACACATCAGGAGTAATTACAAATACAAGCTGTGTAACATAAATCTACAGGCAGTCTTTACAAACCAGAGGCTTTGGCTCCATGCATTTTAATGGCCTCAAACATTCTTGTCTGTCAGTAAAAAATCAAACATTCTTGTCCGTCAGTATAAAACAAAACACTTTGTCTTCAGTGAGATGTGTACCTAGGAAATATTTTTTACCATGACTCTTTGACTAGGGATTGAACCCAGCTCCTCCCTCTCTGAAAGGACAATCTTCAGTTTGAATTTTGTAGCTGCTGCCTTTTCCTATGGAGGTCCCCACTGCAAGGTGAGTGCTCTGTCACCCAGGGTTTGGGCAGGAGCACAGCTCTGCTACTCCAGCATGGGTCACACTGGGAAGGAGGAGATCAGTCCACAAAATCAAAGAACCATGGAATGGTTTGGGCTGGGAGGGACCTTAAATCTCATCTCATTCCAATCCCTTTACACTCCACCAGGTTGCTCCAGGCCCTGTCCAACCTTGGACACTCCCAAGGGTGGAGCAGCCAAAGCTTCTTTGGGCAACCTGTGCCAGGGCCTCACCACCCTCACAGGAAAGAATTTTCTCCTAATATCTAATCTAAACCTACTCTCTGGCAGTGGGAAGCCATTCCCCCTTGTCCCTCTGGCCCTTGTGAATAGTCTCTCTCCAGCTCTATTGCCAGCTCCTCCTGGTACTGGAGGGCCACAGTTAGGTTATCCCAAAGCCTTCCCTTCTCTGGGCTGAACAATATGAAGCTTGTGGACCCCAGCAAGCTTAGTGCAGGTTTGTGAGTGAAGGGTTGAGCAAGGCAACGCTGCTTTGGGTCAAAAGTCCAAATCCCCCCACCCTTTCCAAGGGGCACACTAATATCCAGATGGATTTGGTGGCTTCCGTTTTCTTTTCCTGGTACTTAGGCTGACTTCTGTTGTTATAAGTAGTACTAATTAAGATTACCATGATTGCAATGAAACCTGATTCTGAGTGAGTGCCATATGTTCCCAGGGGATTAGGTGTGGGTGCTGCCACAGCTCCTGGGACTGCAGCGCTGTGTCCTGCTCTCCACAGAGCTGCAATGGGATTTCAGACCCCCTGACTCTTTCCCTCAGACCAGGAATGGGGGACCCTCATGGTTTTTGCCACACGAGCACCAGGGAAGTGGATGAGCTGGATCAGGGTCAGGCTTCTCTTTCTCTTGTGACAGCTGGGGGTATTGCAAGGACATGCATAAGACATACTGGTCCCAGACCTCCTGGGCAGGAGACCAGGGAAGGGCTTGGGCTAGGCTGGATGGAGCAGTGTCCATTGGAGGAGTGTCCATTGGAGGAGTGTCCATTGCCCAACCACCAGCCTAACTGCATCTTTCAGCATGGGCTTGACCTCCCCCTGAGGGAACAACAGTTGGAAAATAAGGGATTAATGAACCCCTGCTTCACATGCTGCCATGCCCCACAGCTCCTTCTGCCACCCTTGGAGCCTTTGCAGAGCCAAGACACTTTCAATACGTAGGTATCATGAAGGACTCAACTGATTGTTCCTGGCACCTGTGATAACACACATTGTTGCCGTTTTTCAAGGTGAAGATTCTCTGGCATTTTGCATATGCCTCCCAAGTGGTATCCCAGTATTCCCAGCCAAGGAGAGTCTTTCCATTCATTGTACTTTGTCCTGTAAAACTGCAATTAAGGGAGACAAAATGGTGAACATCATATTGTGCAGCTTCTGTTTTAGCCACAGCTGACAACAGGACTGGGAGAAGGGAATTGGATCCTGATTTCCTATAGGATGGAGCAGCACTGCTGTAGCCCTTCTGAGCTCAGGGATGTAATTACAAAATGGGTCTATAAACAAAAATTCACCATTATGGAGCAAATAAAACCAAAGGGTAGTTAATCCAGGGATATATAACACATCAAATTAAATCTCACTTTGCCTGCAGTAATAACAGAAATAATTCATTAAGATAAACCTCTAGATTATGCACAGCATCTGGAGATAGAATTAAGACCTTAGCTGTGAGTGCCTGTGCACGCACACTCCCTTCCTCCCCCCTCCAAAAAATGATGCCAGCAAAAAAAGGCAGTTTAGAGTTCACTGTTGAGCTTTTCCCATCCATTTCTTTCCGGCACTTACAGAGAAAACAAATGTGATTTCAAAGGAGAGCTGTCTCTGGAAGGGTAAAAAATTCCCACATCCTTTACCCTGCAGAGGAATGTAACATGATGTAGGGGCCCCTGTGCAGAGTCAGGAGTGCTCAGAAAAATGTTGACATGCAGCCTTGGAACTTGATCTAACTTCTTATGGAGGCAGTGTGAGTTTTTCCATGCATTTCAACAGAAGTTGAAGGAGGCCCGTCTGTCCTTTCTGCTTCACCTGTGTGGTGGAAATAATGCTACTGGTGAAACTGTTCGTGGGCTGTGTGAACTGTTTGTTATCTCAATGCTGACCACAGGATGACAAGATCTGTCTAAAGAAGTTGGATGTGCTAATAGAGCCAGAACTGAATCTGCACCCACGTTCAGTCTGAAGGTATCCCAGAATCATACCAAACTGCCATTCCTAATTCTATCACGGACCAAGGAAGAGCAATGCATTGATCTGCAACTCACATTTAGCTGTTTCAATGAAATCTGTAGTTTTAAAGCATTTTCTTCCTGTAATCCTGAATAATATTAAAAATGGACAAACTGGTTTGAGGCAAATAAAATCAGATAACAAAGCCTAAAAAAGCCTCAAGCCAAAATGGATACAAAACTCCTTTACTATTTCTGTGAGCTCTTTGGGACAGAAATTCTCTCTTCCACATCTGCTTTCAAACTCTGGTGTGCAAGGCCACTCTTAGTACTCTCTACCAGCTCTTACAGCTGTCAGGAATGTGCCCCTGGAAGCTCTCAAATACTTTGACTCTCCACTGGATGCTATTGCTGCTCCTGTTCTTTTTCCAGACCTTGCAGATAAAAACTCCTTAGGACATGCCCAGGCCACTGTAACAGAGCATGCTAAAGAATATGCTCGACAAATCTCTGCCAGGAACAAGCCAGCTTTTGGACAGAGGCTCTCACAGGGGATTTCTCCAGGTCCAGACCAGTCCTGTTTTTGTGAACCCATCAGCAAACCGTATGTTAAAAATTCTTACTGGCAGGAAATATAATGGTATAATTGGTAGAGCGGAGATAAATCAGCCCTCATCCATTCCTGAAGGCACTCTATTACATTCAGACAGTTCATTTTCTTCTGGACCTTTCTAGAAATGCCCTGACACCTTGTTTCCCATCCGTGCCCTGCAACAGCTGTTACAGCAAATGGATTTTTTCTATGGCTCATAGTGAGTAATGGGGGGCTATCAATTAGTGCATGCTTGGGAGCTCCCAAGGAATAGCAGCCATCATCTAATTACGTTTCTAATTAAGGTTACAGGAAGACTAAGACCAGTAAAGAATAAATGTGTGGACTTGCAGAAAAATATGTATTTGGAGAATACCATCAAGGCTGCCCAAAATGTGTTAGAGAGCACAAGACAAATTGAGGCAGTCCGAAGGCCTCAGTGAAAGATGAGTGTACACAAAGGAACTGACAGCAAAGCCCTGGGAAAGGACAGCGACGCGCTGGAGATGCAGGCACGAATCCAAAACAGAGAAAAGGCCCAGCAATGGGTGCCTGAGAGAGCAGATCAAGAAGACAGGATCAGAGGGAGTGGGAAAGCCACAACAAAAGCCAAGGCTGGGAACTGCTGGGTTGCAAAAGGGCTGTAAAATCTCCAGTTAGTGGGAATAGGTGTTAGTTAATAACTCAAAAACAAGACACTATGGAATGGACTTAAATCAATTTTTTTTTTCCTCTCCAGAAGAGAGTCCTCTGCAAAGTCTGGTGGTAAATATCATAGGATTCTAAATCACTGCCTCGCTGGATGTTAACAACAATCTCCAGGTTAACTCAGAAGTAAAATCCAATCTTTACAATAAGGCTGAAGCTTGTAGTTTAAACAGAGAAACTCTTACAGAAGTAGAGTTCAAAGTTTTGTTCTGGATATGACTCTGCTGGCTCCCAGGTGTGGAATATGAACAGCCAGCCAGCACTCGACATCCAGACTTGCAGAGTCTGATCCAAGCTGACACACATCACTTGAGCTTGGAAAACAAGTGAGAAACTGCTCAACAGGCTTCTCAGTCAGACCCTTGCTAGGTTTTTACTGCATGTAGGACAGAAAAAAATCTACATAACCAGATTTTTTCAGTGTTATGTTTTGTTTCCTCTTCAGTTTATGAGCAAATTCATCAAATGGGAAAAGCAATTAAAAAAAGCTTGACACATGGGCTTGACTCATTCTGAGTGTCAGCACGAGGCAGGAGATACAACTGAATAGGGACAGAGGAAATCTCCAAATCTTTGGGAAAGGATGGAAGTATTTTAGTTGTGTCATTTGGAAGGTAAAATGAGGAAGGATCATATGGGCTCTTGGCTTTTCTGCTTGCCAGCTGGAGAGAGCCAGGCTTTGCAGCACTGCTTTGCCTTCTATGTTCTCCAGCAGGTTCATTTAGCCTTTTGGAAACTGCCCATGGAGCATGTCCCATGGAATTCTGGTGGAAGGTACCCTGCCCGTGCAGGGGGGTTGGAACTGGATGACCTTTAAGGTGCCTCCCAACCCAAACCAGCCAATGACCCTGTGACCATCAGTAGGCCCACAGGAATGGGAACAGCAACATCTACCTGCATGTTTCTCTCCCAAGCCCAGAATCAGAAACTTTGGTGATTTGCTTCCTCCCTCACAGAGACTTACAGTATTAGAGATACCCCTGCATCCCAGCCCTGGACTGAATTTAAGAAAAGGTACTTGTTCATTGCCTTCTGCAAACGAACACTCCTTCCTCTTCTATTTTCTTTTCCCCCAGTTTCCTGTGTGTGCTGATGCATTCAAATACCAGATTATTCCTCAAACATTCCTCATTTGTTTATTTGTCCATTCCTATAACTGACATGTGTCTCTCAGGCTGTTCTGACCATACCTTTCCATGTGATCATTCCCTCCATGGCGATGCCAGTGCCAGGGTAGGGGTATTTCAGCCCCTTGCCCTCTGCAAGGTAACTGAGCTCCCACACTGAGCACTGACACTTGGAGTTTTGAAACTATCACTTGCTTAATAACTCTACATCCGTCATTCTTGGATGAAATCCATGGCAAACAGAATGTGAGAAAGTGAAAACTAATGAGCGTCTTCAAGAAAGGATAGGGAGCTTCTGTTATTTCATTTAGTCCTAAGAGTTTAACTTCTGCCACCTCCATCACATTTCCAAATGGTAACTAAAGGTTGTTACTTTTTCAAGTTGTGCTGTGTAGCACATTTCATCAATTAAAATGCACCCTCAATGTAAAATCACAACAGGGCCAGCCTGGCATGAAGGATGCTATCATGTCATGTTTTTTTCTGCTTTTAAAGGATACTTTTGTCTCAAATTGCTGAGATCTTTATAGAGCAGATTTAAATTAAAGAAAACACAGATTTAAATATAACCATGGAAAGAATACAACATGCCTTCATCTTGGAGTACTATGCAATTTACACTCTGAGTGGAGCGAACTCTGCTTTGTGTGCTCTTGTTTCATGCTGTTTCTAATGGTGATTATTAACTGGCTTTGTACTGAGAGGACATAAATATCTCCTTTATTATGTGGGGTGTTATGCAATGACCCCATGTGGGTCTGAAGCTTCCCTAGCAGTGTTATCAGATTGCACTTTCCAGGCAGTTGAGGAGGTTTGGATGAAAGACTCAGGATTGCACAGCAGTTAGAGGAGGAGGGTGAGGATTAGAGTATGCAGGGTCTGCTCCCAGATCTGTGCTGGCTGCTACAGCACCTCTGGTACAGCCTCTGCTCCACTGCCAAACGTACTTGCTGCTTCCCACCCTCTTCCACATCCCTGGGATTAATAATGTTTGGAGGTGAATGTTTTGGGCAGTGCATTAGTGTTTTCACCCATTGTCTGTGCAGGCTGCACCTGCAGAACTGCCCTTCCAGTTCTGCACTGCTACACCTGAGGCCGCTCAGCAGACCTGAACCACCCTCTCTGTCCTCTGTCTTCCTTGGTTCTGTTTCACCCCCTGGGTTTGTGTTTGTAAGACCTGAAGAAGGGTGAAGGAGGAAAGCAGAAAAATGCAGTTTGATGTGTGAGTTCCTAAAGTTACCAAAACTTCAGTCAGGTGACAAAAATTCCATGGCAAGGGTTCCAGTTTAGCTATTTTTACCACTGGACTTAAATGAAAAACAAAGTCCTCTCCCTGTTACAGAACAGCAACCGGTGGTCTCTTTGCCAGTCCTTGTTAATTAGACAATGCCTAAAAATCCCAAATTGATCAGAATTAAGTCAAGCACCTTGCCTCATGCCCAACCAGTATTCCATGTTTTCCCTTTCATTTGCTGAGCTTTGAGCATTTTTGCTGCAGTTGGTATCAGGTAACAATCTCCTATAAAAGTCTGTACCTAATGAAAATGATAAACATCCCCTGGCAGAGAAGGCAGGTGTGTCACTGAGTACCCAAATTAGACTAGTTTGAGTCAGGCATCAGAAGAAGGAGACATCTAGGCAACCCCTAGCTCTTCCCAAGGGTACATCTTCAATCAGTCCTGCTACAGTGCTGGCTCAGCTGTCTGATCCCTAAGTGACATTAGGACCAAGGGCACTGATGGAAAAGACTTATCCCACTATCCAAAGTGCATCTTCCCTGTGCTAGAGCAGAAATGCAAAACTGAAATGATCTTCAAAACCCCACAACATTCACAGCTCTGAGTTATTTAGCAGTCTGCTGAAACCAAACTGAATAACTATCTGTGGTTTTGTTTAAAGTTAACTTTCAATTTGTTTTCTTTTACATTACACAAAACTATACACTGAAGATTTCTGCTGCAGTGATCAATAGGAGAGGTGGGTCAGCCAGGTAAATAAATGCAAGCCTTGCTGATCTACATGGTAATTGTCATATAGCTGATCTGCGCCAGCTTATGCTAGCTAAGAATATGGCCTTTCATTTCTATTTTAGTAAGGTTCAGGAAAGTTTCATGTAGTAGTTTTTGTGCTGAGTTTCACCCTCTCTTTGAGTGAAGACTGATCCTCCACAGAAACCTGAAGCTGCTCCAAAGCTGATTTACACAAAAAGTGCATTGATTTTGCTAGAGGAACAATTTTGCACGACCTCAAAGTCCCTGAATTTCCCAAGTGTGGATGGTACGAGTAAATACAGAACTCGATCTCCTCTGAGTCTATCAGCAATGCCTGGAATCATTTGTATTCACAACAGTCTTCCAGGCTGAATGCAGGACCAGGATTTAGGTCTGATGGAACGAGGTAGGGACAAAAGTAGGTCAGGCTTGGAATCCTGCTTTACCAGCCTGCACGCTTCAGGACGAGTGCAGATCCCCAGTGTCTGCAGGGCTAGTGATGATTCCCATCTGAATCACTACTTTAGATTCCAACAGCAAAATGATGCACTGGCTCAATTTTCACAAGTCTGCTCAAGTGCTTATGAAATAGATTTTTGGTTTTATCTGTGTGTCCTTCTTACTGCAAATACTGTGCGCTCAGAAAGAGAAAGAGCAATTTTTTCTATTGATGGAGCAAGTGAACAGCCATTCATTTACAGAGTATCTGTGTGTTCTGTACAATTCAAATGCTGCCTATTCAGCCAGTCAGATATCTTTGTTCTATGTCCAAGTAGGCATTTATTCATCACTACATCACCCTGCCATTCAAAGGCTCAGATGTTTAAAGATATATATAGGCGATATTTGGCTGGCACTGGCATCCCTGAATGGCTTGGACAGCCAAGTCCCATTGGACGTCTAAGTCCTCTTGTTAAAGGCAAACAGAAACCCAGGCTCTCAGGGCTGACTTTCAGGCACCTAAATCACTTGGACTGTATCTCTGAGATGTTTAAAGGGTCTGTTTTCTGAGACTCTAATAAGCACATGTAGCACGGACAGATGTATGCATATCATAGGATGGGATGCCCAGTGACCTGTCCTGCATCCTGAAATTCACTGGTGTAAAACCAGAACACTTAATCCTCACATAGAAGTTGACTGAAAAGCCACAGCTGGTGTGCAGCAGTTGATGCTTATTAAACACATCATCATTTCAGTCTTACCTGGTCCCTCCCCATCTGTCTGTCTCTTCTCTGTGTCTGACCTTCCACTCAGACAGGAGCTCCTTGGGATGGAGAATGTCTTTTCATTGAGTTTATAGAGACCCAAGTAGCACACAGCTCCAAACCTGCAGTTAGGCTGAGAGGATGGCACTCACCAACGAAACTTCTCATGTTGTAGAATGTGAGTATTTTCAACACTTCCATATGATGGGTTTACTTGGAGAGTTACTTGGAGGTCAGGTAAGGACCAGAGCTTTTGATCTCCTAGTCCAACCCCCTGTATACCACAGATGGTAAACATCCTTTTATTCCTAATAGGAGCAGAGTGATGTTTGTTTGACTGGAGGTTAACTCCTGGAAACGCATCCAGCCTTGTTGGGATGAGATCAAAGAGAAAAAAATTAGGTGTTCTTGTCTCTGTAATAGTTTGTCCCAGTGATCCACTGTCACCACAGCTGAAAGTCTTATGCCTGTTCCCAGTCCTGGTAAACTTTAATGGATGTGCTTGTCTCAGCTGGACAGTTGTATCTTAGAGAAGTTGAATAATAAGAGTAACAGGAATGAATAAGCACCTCGTAACTGTTTATATGACATTTGCATCCAGTGAGGCAGCGTTCCAAGTGTCACAGGTGTTGATATCAAATTGAGAGTGGCTCAGGCTCTCTTGGCAATGAAAAAAAAGCTGCCAGTCTTCTTCCTTCACCAACATCTACTATCACCTCTAGAAACCCACAAGTTTCATTTGCTTTTACTTTGGTTTCCAAACAGAGAAGATCTCAACCATACCTCGTTCTACAAGCTGTGTGACACCTCTGCAAGAGTACCTGTGTATTCCATAGCGCAACTTCCCATTTTAACTTGGGATTAAGTTGTCCTTTATTATTTCCTGAGCTTGTTCAGCACTCCAGAGGAGCTCCCTTCTCATGGAGCATCTTTAGAGATCACAGTGCCAGCTGAGCAGGCTGGCACTGACGTCCCTCGTCCTTCTAGTCCCTTCTTCCCTCCTTGAAGGTGGCTTTGCCCTTAGAAGGTGCAGGAGCACAGACATGCACAGCACCATGTTCCATCTCCAACTCCTTGTGCGTGTGTGGCTTTTTGGAACCAGCTCAACATATGTGAAGGAGAGCTTAACCAGAAAAGGAAATATAAGCAAAGTGGTTGCATCCTTTTGCAATCAAGTATTTTCAAGGCTGGCCGTCATGTGCTTAATGAGCAGACTTTTTCCAGTTACCAATGAATAGTTTTATTTTATGTAATTGCAACCATTTCAGCATGGCAATTAAGATAGAATGTTACCTTTGGGATGGGATCAATTAAAGGTTTGAAAATTGAATTTGGGATCGTGATTAGTCTCTTATACATTGCTTTAGTACTCTAAAATATATAATTGTATCATTCAACCCTTTTTCATACATATAGTAAATATAACCTTTCAGGGTTTCTTTTTAAGCAGAAACAGATTTTTAGAAGCCTACTGGTAACTAAAACCATAGAAAAATAGGAGAAAAGGGCTTCCCCTATTTGATTAGAGGAGATTTTAAACTTATCATACATGAAAATGTTGAATTTAGTATAATTGGTTGTTGGATTTCTTCAGAATTGAAATCATTATGCCCTGGCCACATTCCAGGACATCTTTATTTTATTCTCTCTTTTTCTTTTTTTTTCTTTCATTTTTTTTTCCTAAGTTACAATTCAAATCAGTGTGGAACACGCTATAACGTTGTAGTTGGTCATGTAATGTCACCAAAGCTGACTTGAGACCACAGACAAAGGACTTCATGTACCCAGTGCTCCACCAGTGGAAAATTGATAGCAGCACGAGATATGCTATTACAGGCTTTTTGTTCTACCTCCAAATTTGTGCTGACTAAAGTGCTTTTGTGCCTGCATGGGGGGAAGAATCTGTCGAGAAGAGACTGGAAGCTTAAAACAAATGCGGCACGGAGGGCATAGATTCTTAAGCAGGACTGTGTGAATTTAGCTGGAGCTCACTAAATAACAACCCAAGTGCTTTATTTTTGTCAATTACTATTTCCTGAAAGGACATGAATCACAGGGAAAATGATCAAGCAGCAAAGAATAAAATTCTCTCCAAGACCGAAAAAAGTAAAATGAAATAGAAGAATTAAGCAGTGTTTCCTAACTCTTGTCAGTCCAGAGTGGAGTTATTGCCAGGTTTGTACACACCACAATCTATTCAAGCATTACAGAGAGATAGGAGCCAGAGATGCACTTTGAATGCCAATTAAGTGTGCACTTTCTTCCAAAGCAGCTTGAAAAAGTCAGCGTGACCATGGATATACGCCCCCTTCCTCCACCCTCCTTCTGAACATAAATAAATCAGCCAAATAGCACCAGCGCCGCTGCCCCCACACCCAAACTGGAGAGAAAAGGCCAAAATAAACATTGCTAATCGTGAACATTTCACCTCATCTTCTGTGGCAATATTGGTGGGGTGTCTCAGGGACCAGACAGTGAATAGCAAAAGGCTTTTGCTGCTGCATGTGTTTCAGGTGACTTTGCAGATCTCTGTGAAGTTGCCCTTGGAGAGCCATGATGACCATAATCCTTCCTTCAGTAGGAACAGCGCCTTTTTGGAATGTGGGGAATGAAACTGGGGGCTGTTTCTGTTCCCATCTCAAGGCACCACAGGCAGGCAGCCCTGAGGAACTGGCCCTTCCTTGCAAGACCAGGTGCAGGATTGTGACACCTCTACCTGGTCTGCTCTGCTCCACAGAGCATTTTCTTCTCTTTCTGGCTTTCTCTGATGTCACACACTCATTTTCCCTCCCACTTCAAATTAAATGTGTTCCCTCTCCATTCATTTCCCTCTAGCCCAGGGCAGAATGCGCTCTGTGTCCCTGTGCAGTACACAACCCCAGCACTGCCTGAACAAGCAAATCCCTTTTTTCCTTAAACACAAGGCTGGGTTCTCCCTCTGACCTGCCAGGGCTTGGCTTTGAATTTTCATGTGAATAGCAAGGTACAAGGTTAGTTGGTTCCAGACAAGGTCACCTCCATGCACGGCAGCGACAGTGGGAATGAGTAACCTCCCATCCATCCACAGCTCTTGCTCCTATTTGTCTATAGTTTTATTGAAGAATTCTTCTCCTCCACACAGATAAATTGAGCTGACATCCTGAGAGGTAACTAAACAGCAGTTACAAAACAAATGGACCAATAGTCTATTTAGCCTAGTCAGTGTGATCGGAATATATCCTTCAAAATAAAACACCAGTGGATGGGGTATGGGAGTCCTCCAGATGGCCGAGTGGATAGCTTTCTAGGGTCAGCATGAATATTTAAACAGCATTTTCTACAGTGCAAGCATTAAAGGCACAAAGTTGGAGTTGCTCGTGGTATCCATGGAACCCAGATTGTGAGCAAGGATACCTCTTTACCAAAGAAAAAGGCAAAGCAGCCAGGCTTTTTGATTACTGAAGTATAGAGGAAATACATTTATTTATTTATGTGCTTTAATCATGCAGGTTTTTCAGTGATGGGTTTTTTTCATGGCTGGCTTTGTGCTGGTTGACAACAGCACCAGGAACTCACCACGTTTGTTATCAGTGTTGGGGGCACATTAGTGGTAGCAAAGTGTTAAAATCAGATTACAGATGGCTACAGTGGTTTCAAGGAATGGCAGTTCCTTCCGGAGGGGCTGGGCCAGACTGTGCTGGAGCTTTTGCAGACTCTGTTGAATTTAGCTGACCCTGCTTAGCAGAGACACACAGAACCCAGAGGCATCACCTTGTGCAAAAACAAGGCTGTTTCATACCATGCCAAGTGCTCACTCTTTCCCCAGAAAGATGCATGTGCAGGGGTAGCACTGAAGTTGGGAGCCCGTATTTATTCCCTGGACTTTTTACTCTGCATTCCCAAAGAAGAAGTGTTTTTCACTTAGAAGGCCCATTTCTTTCCTGCCAGGATGCCACTCTTGCATCCCCTAGAATCCTGATCCTGTACCCCCACTCTCAACCACCCTTTCACGAGCTAGCACATGCTTGCTGTCACCCAAAGAACCCCCTCCTGAAAATAATCCTGCTTCCATTAATCCCTCTCTTTAAAGAAAAATAAAAAGAGAGATGAATTCATGCTACCACAGATCCAATAACCACACCACCATCCTAAAATTATACTGCCATGGCTTACAGCCTCTGGGATGAAATCACTTAAATTCATAGATTACTCCTAAAAAGTTCATGAAAAGCAAACCTACTCTCCGTGTCCTTAAATTTCCTGTGAATGGATCCTCACCTCCAATGGAGCTTAGCAAAGTGAAGAAAGACTGAAATCCATTTTCCAGCTCTGTGCAAGGTCTGAATTCATGGAGGATTATTACAAAAATACACAGCATCATTCTAAAGGCCTACAAGGTAACCAGGAAAGAAATCTTTCTTGCTTCCTTGCTTTCTTTCCTATATTCTTTCTCCTCATAACTGTAGCAAAGACATGACAAATACAATGAATTTAAAGTGGTTTTTTTAAGCCTATCTGAGAAAGCTGCTTTTTAAACAGTCAAGCCTGCTAAACAAGCACACCTGGTGTATAGCTGCACATGTACCTGTCCTCTCAGACATTTTTCACATGTGGTGAAACCTCTGACACACAGCTGTCTCCTGGCTTCAGGATGCAGTGATGAGACAGGGGATTGCACAGGTTCATCCTGGGTCATGCCAGCTCAGCCAGAGCACCAGGGAGGAAGGGGGCACATACCCCTGCTCAAGCACTTCACATTAAGTAAAAGACCTTCTTCCTCCTCCCAAGACCCTGCTCCTACTTATTTCAACTTAGTCCTTTGCCAAGGAGAAAGGAAGCCAGCAGGATTTGCTTTCAAAGCTTCATCCTTTCCCTGATCCCTCATTGCCCAGCTGCAGTCCCGGGACATTTCCTTTGGCTGGGGGCTAGGCAAACAGTTTTCTCCTCAACCAACAGACATCCCTCTGCTTCCTGAGCCAGCCTTGGGTGCTACTCTGTGATTGGGACCATCTATCCCGTTCCAGACACCAGTGAGCTACATCTGGGTTAGATTTAAATCTTCCTCTTGGCCAAAATCTTTCCTGACTTTGTTATTTGAAATAACTATTTCCATCCCAGACTCCTGCCCATCTTTCCCTTCTCTCCGTGACAGAAAATAAAAACAGAAACAGCCCTAAAACACAATCTCTAGAAGTTGTCAGAGAGAAAATTAACACATTTTCGTTGGTAAATATGATTACTTGTGGGAATCATGCCTTTGAAACCTAATCAGCAGGAGGAAGGGGCCAAGTTCTTCTGCCTGGTGCTCAGCTGATGAGTGCCTAAGTCAGGTAGTCAGTGACCCCTTTTGCATTCTGTGGCAAAAAAACATAGGCTCATCAAGAAAACTTAATTGCATTCAGGATGGGCATATTTCTCTCCACTGGCTGCTAAAGGATATTACTATGATCAAAATCCTCAGGTGAGTGTCTTGTTTAAGTATCTACTCTTAGGTAGGAAGACTGAACCCAAGCAAAAAGCCTTGCAGTGCATGCTACCAGAGCAGACACAGGGATGAAACAGGCTGGGGTTATCCACTGAAACCTGATTTCCAAAGCAGCTGTACTGCAGGCTTTGTTTTCTCACATGGGGTGGTATCACCAGTCACAGATCAATACTGGTGCTAAACAAAGTCGTGTTGAATTTCTGAGGCACTACTGTGTCTGATGTAGCTTCCTTGCAGCTTACAACAAACTGGGGCCAGAAGTGTGGTGGCAAGTCTTCTGTGGCAAGCAGGAAAAATGGGGAGGTGATGAAACAAGGATCTGCCCAAGGCTCTGGAAAACTGGAGACAGATGATGGTGCACTGTAGCAGGCACTTGCTGATGAGCAAGAGCAATTAGTGATGGATCCCAGCAGCGGGGACATTTTCTTCCCTACACATTGCAGTAGTATCTGGTTGGAATCTTTATACACTGGAGTCCCTATAAAAATAACATGCAGGAAATGCTTTGGAGTGGCTACTTTTAATACTTTTAATAAGCTGAAGGGAGCAGTTGCCCTCCTGCAAATCAGGCACCTCCTGACCTACTTCTTAATAGGAGCTGAAATCAAAGACTCTTTATGCTGCTGAAAGTCTGAAACTGGGAAGCCATTTCAGCAAGGAAGAAGTCCTGAGGCACTTCTCCTTGTCCCTTATATGTTGTTCTTTCTAGCCTTTGGCTCATGGAAAGAAATGCCTTTTACTTAAACATAGTTTGACTAATTAATCTATTCCATCTGTTCCTTCCTCCCAAAATGTAACCATGACACTGAAGTTTCCGAAACAGATTTGGTTCTCATATTGATAAACAGGTCACAGAAAAACAGGAGTGTGGTGAAAGGGATGAAGGGAAACGTTGGGATTTTAGCTTTTATTTCATCCTGACCAGCTTCTGATGCTTTCATGCAGATGGTGATTTATACAGGTGCTGCGTACGTGCGGGCAGTCAACAGACACACTGAGATTGTTCATGCAACCAGACCAGGAAAGCCCACCAGTGCTGGCAGAATAGGCTCTGAAAGTGCAGTACGTTAAAATTGAGAGGTTGGAAAATTTCAGCTGGATTAAGTAATTCTTTTAGGTTTTTCAAGTGATTTTCCTCTTGAAACAACTACCCAGAATCTGGTGTCACCCATAGAGACTTGTAAATAGGGGTATAGTTTGATCATTTCCTTAAAACACTAAAAAAAGAGCCAGGTGGGTTAATTTTTAACAGTTCCAAGTGCACCTGAGCTGCTTTGGCACTCCCCAGTTCATGCTGCAGCAGAGCTGAGAGCAGCCCTGTGCCATGTGCAAGTTTGCTTCTAACAAGTTAGCCCTGCTCGTGGAGATCAAACGCCCTTTATCTGAACCGACAGCAGGTAACTGATCAAATATTACTGAGTTTGCCTTTAAATTTTAACCTGCAAGACTTACACTGCATCCTGTCGGATTTTATGTTTCGTGACACAGTGTGCCAGAACCAGGCAGTACAGCACAGCATAATGCAAGGTGACAGCTAAATTCAAAGGAAAAGACAGTTCTCCTGCAACAATTAACCACTCTGGCTACTTGGAGTACTTTGGAGTTACAGCAACCACCAAGGAGTCCCCGTAGCAGGCCTGTCAGCTGCAGGGATGCCCATCTTTTTTAAAGGCTCAAAGCCAGGCTGCTGGTGATGGTTTCCTAAACTTTGTTGTGTTTGGGATAAAAGAAACTTTGAATGGGTTGAGGTTTATTTGATTGTTTAATGTTTTGATTAGTTTTTCTTTTTGACAATAGATTGTCCATGTTACTGCTCCATTGCAAAAGTAAAATATTATTATTTCCAAACTTGAAGTGAAAATAGTAAAAAATACGTTTTCTAATGAGATAAGTGTGCTCAGTCCAGACTCTATGTAATTTGGATAACCTTGACAACTAACACAATAAACAGTGCCATGATTTTAAGTGGGGATGAGCTAGCATGTTACAATCTCCCTGCCAAATCTAATACAGGCGCCAAGCCTTCCAGGTGTTTCATTGTGTTATCACACAGAACTAACATAATTTTTTCTTTCAGTTCTGAAGAGGTGGTCCAAAATGTTTAAACTACAGTAGTTGCAACATGTCAAAGAGGGAATTTATTATCTCAGCCCCAATAGGTCTTAATAAGCCTTACACAACTGTTTAGGCATTTATTCTATTAACGGCTGTTCATTCCAGTGGCTTCACCTGAATATTCATGATCTTACTATTCCCAGTGCTTCAGTGTAGCAGCTGTTTGAAATCCGCAGCAAATGTTCAAGAGAGTTCCACAAATATAAACACCCTCACAGCTGAATGTTTGGGGCCTGTGCATCGCAGAGGAGAGACATGAAACATTTATGTGGAGTGATTTTTGGAGGACGGCATTTACAAAGCTTAAATAGTCCTCGCACATTTGGGAGCACTTCAGTGTGATTGGGACATTACCATGGAGGACAAAGAGTCTGGAAGAGCCCACATCCCACAAAGATGTTACGCTTGCCTCTGTGCGATAATTCAGCGTAACGGAGGATTCCTGCTAAATTCCAGGTTCGGAATCAAACCTAGGCAACTGGAATCGATGGTGGGGTGTTCTGGGCTTTTTTTTTTTTTTCTTGCCTCATCAACATGGGATTGAATGAGGATGGAAATGGCACGCACAGAAGGGAGGGAACTCGAAAGTAAAAAGAAGCAAAGTGTTCAGTTAAATTAAACTAAAGAGAGAAGGAAACAGGTTATTATAAATAAATCCTAAAAATATTTAAATCACCTTATTTGTGTAGGAACTGAGTGTCTAACTCAGGTCTCTACCTATGTAAACCATTTGTCTCATATTAAGTAGAAAACAAGTTATGATGGAGTCTAACCAGATAAGACACTTTAATTAGCAGGCACATGGAGGACATAAAGAATTCAAGCTCTCTCAGAGGAGTGGGGATGGGAAGTGAGTACTTTACCTGTGGTTCCATCTGTTCTGCCACTGCCCGTGTCGCTGGCATCAAGAAATTGTCACGGGCACAGAATCATTTAGGAAAAAATTTTTGCTTGTGAGAATGGTGAGGCCCTGGCACAGATTGCCCAGGGAAGCTGTAGCTGCCCCATCCATGGAAGTGTCCAAGGCCAGGTTGGACAGGGATTGGAGCAACCTGGGATAGTAGAAGGTGTTTCTGCCTGTGGCAGGGGGTAGAATGAGATGAGCTTTAAAATCCCTTCCTACCCAAACCATTCTGATGATCCTGTTACTGTTGGTGGCCCCTGCTGAAATCACTGGAAGGATTTATCCCACTTCTCACAGGACAGGTGCTCTCCTGATTGAAAATTCTTGGAGGGCATGAGAGGATGTTTTGCTCCAAGAATATGGAGCAGAGATGTTGGCAGTGGGATTAGGTTTGGCCATGTTGCTGTCTGCATAAAGGAATCTGAGGGGAAGCAGGAATTGTTGTGCAGTTGAGGGCACTGTCCCAGGATCTGCAAGACTGAGATTTCTGCCTCATTTCATGGATTTCCACATTAGTGAGATCTCTGATGCGGGGGGTAGTTTTCACCACAGAAAGTGTCAAGTGGGGCAGAAGCAAGAGAGCAGGACTGTCTTCTACAGGGATTTGAAAATACTCCCTTTCCAGTTCATGAGATGGGTCTGCATTTCCTTCCCAGAGACTTCCCTGCTTCTTAAGTTGAGATCCACATGTGGACAGATGCACTTCTGATTGAAGAGGAAGAATAGAAAATAGAAACTGGAAACACGACAGCCAAAATTGTTCCCCATTCTCTGAACTGCTCAAATAGGAAATTTTAGAATGACTCTAGTGGCCATTTTTCCCTGGACTTCTTTTAATGCACTGACAGATTTGACATGACAGCATCATTGAATTACAGTTAATTAAATAGTTAAACTATAGTTACTATTAATTAAATAGTTAAACCATAGTCAATTTACAATAAATTTCTGTCTAGATACTGCAAATATATACACATATTCCTATGTGTTGTACATGCAAATCAGTAAATATCTTCCATAAACTATTGAAAACAGCCATATTTAGCTTTTGTAGTATTCAGAGAAAAGGAATGGCCTTTCAGAGCCTTTGCCACAACACAGATCTCACAAAAAATAGAGTTCTACTGTTTAAAGGAAACCTTACAACAGTCCCAGGATTTTCAGTAATATACTGGGGGAGGCATTGTTCATATACAGACCTGATCTCTGTGAACAGTAACGGTTCCAGGCTAATAATGAAATAATCCATTTTTAGTAGATGAAAGAAGGGGGATCAGAAAAGTAACTTGATCCGTGGGTAATAATGGTGCCAAAAGCTTATAATGGAAAATATCTAAAGAATCCGAGACTCTCTTTGAGAGATATGAATGATTTCTTTTTTCTTGCGAAAAGTGTATGAAGAACTTGAGAAGAAGTGCCTGAGTGAATTTTATGAGAAAAAGCTCTGTTTGGAGGAGAAAGGGGCAGTGTCGAGTTGCAGCCCAAACACAGCCCAGCCTTACGTAACAGGAGGCACAGCTGAAAGATGCTCTAACGCCTGCACTCGGTGCACTTGCACTTTGACTTGCTTTTTCTTCCTCCTTCTCCTTTCATTTTTGCTCTCCCAAAACTAAAGTTTATAAATCAGCAGGAAAATGTCCCTGTGTCAAATTTTCCATCTATTAGCAGTCTCCATGATTCATACTCTAATGATCATTCAGCAGCAAGAAAATATGGGATAAAATCACTAAAATCAATTCAACACTTGATGTTTATTTCAACACGGTCGGGGTTTTGCCATTCCCGCCCAAATACCTTGATTGGGCACTCAAACTAAATTGCATACAGATACATCTCCAGCATGCACTGCTCGGCTTAGCTCACTTGTGCAAACAATCTTTACTCAGACAACCAGCCCTAACAACATCCCAGAGCCTCTCCACAGAGGAAGGCTGGCAGGAGCCTCCCCTTCATCTGTGGAAGTTTTGGAAATACAGCATTGAATTCTGAAACACAATCAGAATTTAGCCAGAACTAATGCTCTTTTACAATAGTATTCTTTGAAGTTTTTACAGGTATCAACCTACATATCCCTATTTTACAGCTGGGGAAGATAAGGCAACAATGGATAAATATTGCCCATGGTTATGCAGCAGATCTGTGCTCACAGGGTGCTCTCAGCAATGCTGTGCTGTCTGTCTGGATGAGGCAGACATGGGAATGAGAAGGAAAATCAGGAATCTGGGTTTAGGGCAGGTAAAATGTCCCTTTTGGCCATTATCTCCATTTAAATCCTTTTATTTTCTGCAGTTTCATCCATTGCATTGCAGGCATAACATCCAACTCCCACTCAGTCATCCTGAGCACGTGGGTACTGGGTACCAGCAAGTAAATTATG
This sequence comes from Sylvia atricapilla, assembly GCF_009819655.1. NCBI lineage: Eukaryota > Metazoa > Chordata > Aves > Passeriformes > Sylviidae > Sylvia > Sylvia atricapilla. The sequence goes on along the minus strand of NC_089148.1, from coordinate 26,752,981 downwards.
ACACAGTGGGTATTTCTCTGGCACAACCATTTAATGTGTATTGCAAAATTCAGCCTTTCTCTCTCTCTAGTTGTACACACATAAACCTCCCTACTCTGTGTGTGAGTGTGTGTGTAATGCAGATAAATCATTGGATTTCAATGACTACTGGGCTGAGATTGAAATAAGAAATAGCTTGTTGATTACTAAGGCGATTAAAAGGATCATCTTATTGATTCCCACCCAGCCAGGCACAAACCTCAGTAATGAACATCGACTGGTTTAATAAGGGAAAAGGCAAGATTTACTGGATGCATGTGCTTTTCATTAGAGTGAGCTGAAAGGAAATAAAAAATGCTGACCTACCCAGTCATGGGCCACCGTGCCTCTTACTCTTACGAGTGCAGCTAGTACAGGAAAGTAATAGAAAGCAGTATGTGACTGCGCAGGGGCAATACTAATAAAATTATTGAAACTAAAGTACCAGAAATTAAATTATTTTCTTCCATCTTTCCCTCTTTTTGCACTGATTTCCATTCCCTTTGCTTAGAGCACAAGAATTTGGATGTCCATTAAAAATGAAAGCTGACTATGTGTTTAAAAATCAGAGGCAAGGTCTCCTTCCCTTGTAGATCTGTTGGGAGATATGAGATGCTTATAAGAAGCTCATCCATCTGGGTTCATACTAGGAGCAAATGAATCCCTGAAAGATAAGCCTGAGGTTAAAAAGGCATCAGCATGGATGTTTGTGTTATACAGGAGTTCAGACATTGGTCCTATTTGTTCTTGTAACAATCGATGGCTCCGTGAATGTCTCCTTCAGAAAGACTTTGATTTCTCAGCCTGAATCAGGTACAACTGCAGGTACTTGGTACAGCTGATGGGTGAATTTCTCTTCCTAACCATCAGCAGCAGTAGCTGATTTCAAAAGAAAACAAATAACCATATTTTCACATGTGTAAATCATACCTCAGAAAATTTACACCCCTGTCAGAGAACTCATACTTGAACCTAACTCCTACACTGATGTGTAACCTCCTCAAAATCCAAGGCCAGGAGGTCAGTAGAGTACAGGAACCAGGCTGTGCAGGAAAGATCTTGTTTCTGGAAGACAGGAAGCAGGTCTCTGAGAATTAAAGACAATGTGGGCTGCTGAGGGAGACAAGACTCTCAGATAAACATCCCTTCACATCACCCCCTGATTCACAGAGCCCACAGTGCTGCTGAATCACAGGCATTTTTACAAATAATCAAATACCTTGCATATCACATATATGAAACATGATGTTCTTACTTGGTAGCCCCAAGGAGAGTATTCCTTTCTAAAACAGCACAATGTATGTTTTCTTTGCCTGCATAAACGGTGAATGATGAGGAAATGACGAAATTCAGTATTGCGACCACTTTTTATTCTGCGTGAGAAGTGCAGGTTTCCTGGAGCATTTAAAACCAGAGGGGCCAAAGTCTGCTTTAAATCTGCAAAGTTTGCAAGTCCAAAGTACCTCTATTATCCCTAGGAGTTTTATGCAAGATCTGCCACCATGTCCCATTTTAAGGAAAGGGGGACAGCTCCTGTTAGTAAATGAATTTTCCTTTGACTTGAGGAATTGGTACAATACTTACATCTGTGCCTCTGTGAGTGGCTCCTTGTCACTGCATCTTTCAACATCACAAGAACTGATCGTTCAGTTTAATTTCTTTATAGTATTGTTAACAACTATGAGATGGTACCAAGGTGACTTCATTTGAGTGAAGTCCTTTCCAGCACATGTGTCCTACTGGAGTGATCTCTGCTCAGTCTTCTTGTCTTGTGCACCTAGTGAGCTCAGTTCTGGCTCCAGGGAGCACAGGCAGAGTCCCAGCTGGTTAGGGTATCTTGACTTGGTGGCCCAGGAATCAGCAGCTTTTTACAAGTGGGGTTCAAAGCATTTCATTTTCTCTCAGCTGAAAGCCTTTGGATAACTGCTCAGCAGCAGTTTGGAGAGCCAGCCTCCTAAAGAACCAAGATGCTGATAAGCGATATCCTGCCTCCAGGCAGATGCTCCCAGCTCCCAGGAACTGCTGAGCTCCAAATTCAGCAAGAACGGTGACACTGACATGACATTCAGGTGAGAGAGGCCACTGTTGAGGGCATGAATTATGCCTCATAAGTGATATCTCCTCGGGAGCTGAGAGCCCTTGTCCTGGCAGGGACATGTCCCTCAGGCCATCGCAGTGCCTGGCCTGGAGCCAGCCCTGCCAGTGCCACTCAAACCCAGAGCACCCAGCCCCTGTGCCGTAACCACAGCTCGGAACGCGGCTCCTCCAAGCACCACTTCCCTCTCAGTTCCACCGTGTGCCCAGTTCTCCCCGAGACAGGTTGATGGCTGGGTTGGATAAATGGCAGTGGAACATGATGGACCAAGGGCATGAAAAGTTGTTTCAGCTGCTGTGAAATGCTGCCTGCACACAAAGCCTCTGAGGTGCTAATATTAAACAAGCCCAAGCACTTCGAAGCCCTTTGTGAACACCTTTCTCTCTACTGAGTGCCCTATTTAAATCAAACTCAAAATGGTCAAATCAGAAATAAAATGCAGCTGAAGGGTTCCAGAAGCACTGAGAAAGGATTTCAACTCAAAAGAAATGGCTGAGCTTTCAGTCACACCAGCCATCTGTCTGGTACCTCTGGCCAAAACCTACCAGAGCCTTGCCAGAAGGGATGGGGGTCTCTCACCTTGATTCCTACCATCTTCTTCCCTTTCCCAGAAACCAAAGATGGCATTTCCATTCCTGGATACAAACTACTGATTTAAGAAATGTTGTACATTATGCTGTAAACTGGAAAAAAGCCCACATTGTCCAGGCAAATGTTTGGAGGGCTGATTTCCCTCCTCTTTCTACTTCCAACCGAGAGGTGCCAGCAGTCAGAGCCTCCCCTTCCAAAGCTGGCAGTGCCAGCTTCCAGCTGAGGTCAGAGTTAAGGTTGGTTCCTTTTACAGAGGAATTTGGGCATGTGTTAGATTTCTTGGATGCTGGAAATGCAAAGAGTTTCTTGTGGAGGCTGTTTCTCGGTGTGATTGCTTGCTATAATGTGTGGGCACAAAGGGGTGTCCAAAGCTCTCCTTAGCCAAATATTTCCCTGCATTTTAAGATTTGCATGGGTGGGTTTTGTACTTAAGCAGCCTTTAATGTATTCAAAAAAAGGTTTGGTTGGTGGCTTACATAATCGTGTTGAATCTGACCCAGACGTGTTGTCACAGCACTGCTGTCAGAGAGAGTGAGCTGTCAGATTGAAATGTTCACTTGTAATGTAGGTTATTGGGCCCCTTCTTTCCCAAGTGCTCCCAGCAGAAAGGCAGGAGTGGTAGGAACTGGAATTATGGAGTTCTCCAGCAGGGTTAAATCTTTTCAAGTCACTGCTTCATAATTTTCAGGTAAACTTTGTTCTGTTTCAGCACCAGATTTTAGCTGATTGGTTTTTTCACTGTTCTTCACTGGAATCGTGGTCAGAGGTTGTAACTTCACCTAGTAGTCTGTAATTCTAGGTGTTTACTGGAAGTATGCCCAAATAGGAAGTAAAAGCATTCAAGGACTCAGGCTGCCTGCAGTCAGCCTTACAACACAGAGCATTGCACCATCAGGCACCCTCATTACACAGTTGATCTCTAATTAAAACCTTAAATATCAGAGACCATATAAAGGGCTGACCTTTTCCACTGAGAAAAGACTCATTGTTCTTTGTTGCTAAAGATACATGAGGTATCTTTAAAGATGTAACCTTGCTCATTCCAGGACACTTTTTTAAAAATATTCTGCCCTAGTCATTGGTAAGATGATCAAGTAGCTATAAAAAAAAAAAATTATACAACATAACAGCAGTTACATACATTTGAAAACATTTTACTGTGTATTTCTTAGCAATTGAAACTTGAATTTTTATTATGCACCATCTCCTTTTTTAAATCAATTTGGGTATCAAAGACCAAAAATGTTCCGTCTGTCTTGGAGAGTATTATTTCTCAATCAAAGAATGCAATGACTTCCCAAGGATAAATCTTGCACTTGCCATGTATAGTCTTAATAACATGGTGATCTCTCAGTGTTGTGACTGCTTGATACAGTATATCACATAATATACCTGCTACCTGGATTCTCATTACAGAGAGAGAGACAAGTGAGATTGGAAAGTGAGAGCAGAACCCTTCAGATCAAAGTAAAACGGAAAATAGTGAGAAGTAAAAAAAGACTGGAAAAGCCACATTATCAGGGCCTTGAGTTCTCCCCAGGTTCAAGTGACACAGGTAGAAAAACAGCTTAATTTCTGCCCTATCAAAAGACAGTCTTTTGATCAGAGGAGAGGGAGGTTAGGGAAGGAAGTTAGTTTGTTGAGAAGACAAGGCATCTGTGGAAGATACCAATCTGAAGCAAAAGAATGTGTTGGTATCCTCAGCTGGAGCGATGTCTGAAGCCTCAGTTCCCCAGGGCTCCCGACTGCTCTGGCTGCATTTCATGTGTTTTGCACCAACCCCAAGGCAGCTCCTCTCCTGTGCGGGCAGTGCGGGACTCCCCTCGCACACATCACAAACATCGGCTGTTTGGAACAGTTTAGCAAAGCCAAAACTCTTCATTTGAACCTTCATCCACAGGGATGGCTCCGACAGTTCCAAAGGCAGAGAAAGGGTCCCGAACTTCCCACCACCAGTGTGTTGTACGGGCTCCAGGAGGTCCCTGATAGCCATCGCTTCTGGTTTGTGTTTGTACACAGCTGTCTGAGCTTTGTTTCTGTTTGGTACTACTTCTACTTCTGATAGATGGGGAATCTAACCCTGGCTGTAACAATGGACTTGATTGCTTAATTGAGCTTTGTGTTGGTTTTGCTCGCACGCAAGTGAGTTCACAAGAATTCAACATGTGCTCCAGTATTTCCTCCTTCTGCACAGAAGGAATAAAAGAAACTTTGCCTAAGCTGTTCAACAACTTCTCTTTTTGCTGTTGTTCCCTGGTATTCTTCAAACTCCACACCACTGAGCTTATTTTGCTGACCCAGCTGTATAGTTTGATTTAGAGGATGGAGAAAGATGAGGCACCAGCTTCAGTTCAGGTCTCTTCTCTGAAGCTCACACCACTCAGTTCACTTTTACTCAGCACCTCACTCTCATGAAATGCGCTTCGAGTTAATCTGGGCAGTATATCTGATATTGGTCCTCACTTATTAATTCAGCTTCAGTCTTTGAATTAAATACTGCAGGGCAGAATTTATATAAATGGTTGAGGCCACTTGCATCAGATAATTGACTGGCAAGTGAACAGTCTGTTCTAGGATTCATATTCCACGGGCAATGGTGTGTTCTGTTCTGAAAAGAAACATTTGCTAAAGGCTGATCTCAGTGTCCTCTGCATAGGAAGGATGTGGAATAGGCATAACCCAGCACGGACCAGGTCTCCTGCCCTGGGATGCAACATGGGCTGAGCACAGCTACTCCTCACTGAGGCTGGAGCAAGCTGGAGGAGCTGCCACCACTGCGGTGCTATTAATGGGCAGGGACTACTCCAGTGTGCACTCACTGTCTTCATGACATTACCAAAGAGAACCAAAAAAAAGAGACATAGAAAGGCTATAAATCCCCTAAAGTGGGGAAGATAAATTCGTGTGAAAAGTCATGAGGAACCTGACAGGAAAGAGTTACTTTATGCCATTTAGTGGCAAGGAAAAACAGCCTTAGGTTTTCTATTGTCTGCAGGTTTTTCTCTGTGAGAACAGAAGGTTGGGCACAAGGTGAACTGTCAGGAGGAAAAATCGAGGGAATCATAGAGAAGATGGGCCTTGTACATAATTGATCTGACAGAGTGCTGCCCACTCCATCATTGTGGCTGAAATATGCTCGGCCTCCTGCGCAATAATGCATGCGAGTTTAGCAGCGCAGGACTTGGTCTATTAGGGAGTTTGTTTAATCAGGAATGCTCCCGTCCCTGCCAGTGTTCAGCGTCGCTTGCAAAACATGAAATCTGCTCTCTGACTGGAAGAGAAAATTCTGCTGTGCTCAACACTTTCAGCAGCAGACATAAAAGCAGAAAGTGACTTTGAGTAAAACCGGGAGCTATTGGAAATAAGAGAGACATCTCTACTGCCTTCAACAGGGCCAGCACTATGCTTTGTTCCTTGAAGAATTCCCTCACTGTTTTCCCCCCATCAGATTTCTCTTTCCTTTTTCAATCCACTTAGTGGAAGGCATTATCATCTCATTGAATTGTGTCACAACTGTCCCAGCAATACAGAAAATCAGAAGCTCTGTGGCCCTTTATAACTAGTTGTAAGTGGCTTTCATGTGAGGGGCAAAAGATCCCTGAAGATTGGGGATTTCAAACCTGGAGTGTTATTACAGCCACTAAATATCACGGCTTTGCTACTGCAAGATAAAGAAGCAAAGCTTAAAAGATGAAGATACATCATGCTTTGTGTGAGTTTTGATAAAAGCTGGTGATGATGTTTCGAAGACTCCAGGTGGTCTAATCCTGCAGACATTTTTGGGAAGCCTCTGTCTTGCCTTGCTTTGAGACGAATGTGGATGGGTGGGGAAGTGCTGCAAAGTGCTGACAATTCTCTGGGTGTGGGGTTCCTGGACCCCAAGGTGTTTGGTGGGATTGGGGTCCCCACTGGCTCAGGCTGCACGGGAGAGGCAGATCCTGCTGGCTGTCCTCAAAAACACAGAGCTCAAGAGCTATGGAGGGACCACGGAAATTTCCCTGACCTCTGTCATCTCCTGCCGAGACCACAGAGCGAGTGCTGGATGTTGTCCCTTCCAGCCCATCCTGTGGTGGATAAATCAAGCCAGCACCACAGCAATATTGCAGAAAGGGTGACCACAAGCAATTTTCTAAAAACTGTGCTGACATCACCAGAAATTTTATTTAAATCTTTACTATTTCCAGCTAAAAAATCCATCATCATTATGAAAATTACTTGTATCAGACCCCAGAATAATCTTTTCAGAAAGAATGGCTCCTGATGTTTAAACTGATTGTGATTTGTTTTACCCCTTAGATTTTTCCTCTGGCGAATGTAGACAAGAGTTGCAATCACCAACTCCAAACTCAGTAATTTTGCCTAAAAACATCTGACAAAAAAGGGGTTAATGATTTCCATGCAGGGTGAAGCTATCAGGAATTAGTGCTGCGGAGTGTAGAACATTCACTTTTACAGTAGGTGGTGTTCTTGTTACACTTTCATACATGCCAGGCTAATTAACTGTCTTAAAGACCACATCATTAAATTATTTCCCCTGCTTAAAACGTTGCAATGTTTAATGTACCCCAGCAATTCAATTATGTTTAAAACAATATCCTAAGGATGAACTACTATGGGGTGGCATTTAGAGAAATTTCATGCTTTACCTCAAAAGCAGGTAAAACACAAGAGCAAAAAATAGAATTTGAATTCCAAAATAGCTGTTTGAGAAAAATATCTTCTACAAAAGCTTGTAAATGGAGCTAATTATTATAATGTCAATGATTCATTTTGCCTTTACTCTTTCATAAAAGTTCAAAGACTTGAAAGGGTTTTGGGTTTGCCTTAAATCTTTAAGACATGCCTGTTCCATCTTATATTTCTATTTTTGTTGTTGTTGTTGTTGCTTTACCTTCTATTCCTGATGCAGTTTCTATTATTTTAAGAAAAAAGCATGAGGCTTCATTAAGTATGACACGTTGGAAGGAGGGTGAAGTCCTGGCGGTGTAGCTCAGATACTGCGCTAGGGAGGCCAGACGCAGACGCCTCCGCTGCGCCCCTAATCAAACCTGCTCACGTTCATTTATGAGAAGCGAAACGGCTGCATTCTGGCTCTGCCACCTTCCACACCAGCATCATTTCCAGGCACCAGCGATGCATCTCAGCGTGGCAGAAGGAGTGCAGGGGGAGAGCAGGCTCTCGAAGGACACGGCGCTGCTCCCGCCCCGCTCGCTGTCACCGGGAGTTCAGGGAATGTCCTCCCTGCCGGGGGCCGGGAGCACGGATCAGCCGCAAGGGTAGGAGCGGCTTCTGCATCAGAGGCTTGTGTCATCCTGGACCTGCGTCAAAATAGGGCTCAAAGGGATAAGAAAAGTATTTTGGAGTACACCTGAGTCCAGAAACAGCCTGACTCTTCTCTACGATCTTTACACAGTGTTTAAGAAATACTGATCCCTGATGTCAGGGAATCAAGCTTGAAAACACTTAAAAGCCTTGTTGATATTTGGGTAGAAAGCTGTGTTCTACAACAGGTTTGGGTTTTTTCATGAACTAATCAAATTAGTTTTAAAACCTTACTAAGCACACTTCAGGTCAATACAAAGATTTTGCTATTAGAGTTGGTATAGCACCCAGTTAAAATGGAAATCATCAACCCAAAAAATTGAATTGCATTCATCTTCATCTCCTGTCCTTTCAGTAGGAATGCCAGTCATGTGAATAACTTTGGTACCATTCCATATGTGGGAGATGCCCAAACACTATCCCATTTCCTAAAGCCTTGTGCCAAGCCACATGAGGGTAGGCAGGATCTTACAGATAAAACTTGCTGAAGCCTAACTCAGGTAATAAACCACAATGAGGACGTGTGGGAACCACAAGCACATAGAGAAGCGAAAACTCAGAGCTTGTAGTGGTCAAAGCTGTAGCTCCCATTTGACCAAAACACTTGTATCCAGCACAAAATGATAGTTTTGGTTTTCAATGAGTGAGAAAAGCTGGGTCAGGTGACTTGCTGCAGTGTAATCAGTCGTGTGACAGACACTGCAGTCAGCACCTGGCTGAACAATTTCACTCCTCTGTGTGATGCCATCACCTGTCATTGTCATGTCAGGGAGAGGGACCCGGCTGTGTCTTGTGGTGAGCACTTCAGGTGATGCAAGGTGGAAAATCACAGTGCTCATGAAAAATGGGGTCTGGAAACAAGCTGAGACCACCAAGTTATTTATCCTCTTCTCACACTTGATGATCTTTCCCGGTGGAATGAATCCAGCCTTTAGGAATAAACTGGTTGTTCCTAACCTAAAGGAAATGAAAAGGAACTGCAGAGTCTACAGGGGGCCATGAAATTTGGATTTTAGTGTGGAAGTATTAAGGTGTTCCTATGGAACTGACAATATACTACTGCAGCCTAGAACCTCACCAGTGAGAAACCTTTCCAGATTTTAAAGGTCTAAAATTAGAATGTATTTAGTGGCAAAGTTTGTGTTGATTTCTATTGTAAGGAATTCCCTCACCATGAGGGAAGAGTGTATGCACCAGCAATTTCTACCAAACAGAGGCTGCAAATCCCACATGGCCTTGCTTATATGGCTGATATGGGCTGAGAGAGCTGCTTCTTCAGCAGCTTGGTGGTGGGTGAATGTTCTCCTCGTGCAGATCTGTAAGGAGGTCCACGATCCAGGTGAACACTGATACCTGGAGACTGCACAAGTATTTTCATGCACTTTCCCAGACTTCAGAGCAGCCGAGCAGAGAAGGAGTCCTGCCATCACTCTTCCTTCATGCAGTGAACCCAGGAAAGGAAATGGCCTGTCAGAAAACCAGGCATTTCTTTTTTAAACCAGGTCAGTTTACACTGAGATCAGTTTTCTGATCTCTCACTGCATGGTCGGTGAAACACCTGTGCTGACACAGGGGGAGGGAGCACAAACAACCATCTGGAGTGCACGGGGGGACAGGAAACCCATTTTGGTTGCAGAACAGGCTTCTGCCAGCTTAACTAGGCATGGAGTGGTGGCGTTAATCAAGACCTTGAAACAAGCCTCAAGGCAAATACTGCATGGCATCTGAGGGATTATCCACAGGAGGAAATACATTGCTGACCATATGATGACCCAGAAGTCCTTAAAACATGTACATCTACACTGAGATACCTCAATGCTGGGCTAAGGATACCATCAAATTTATTGGGAGCTGCTCAGGAAATTCTGATTATGTGATGGTTGGAAATAAGTCTTTGATGTGTTAATTCACAGTAGTGAAGTTAGAATAGAAATACACATTTGTAACATTAATAGGTACTTGTGCTCTAAAACGTGGAGTGCAAGCCCTTTTTACCCTGCTTAAACCTGTGCAAAATGTTTGGGGTTAGGTCCTTGCCTTGGTGAATTCTGTAGTGAAGTGCAGACATAGGTAGCCATCCTGACTCCATTTAAAGTCCAGGCACATCCATGCTATATATTGTGTTGCCTAGTTTTGCATTTGTTTCCTCCTTTTGAATTATTCTTCCCAATTTTAAATTGGCTTTAATGCATTTATTTTCCATATATGTCCCTATGATTTATTTCACATTTTATTCCAATTTTTATGCCATCATATACTTAGACAAATCTTTTTTTTTTTTTAACTTTCAGTTTCTGCATCTGTTTTACAAATAAATTGCAAATGTCAAGATCATTTCCTTTCTCAAGCATTTCCTAAACCCTAACCAGCTCAACAAGTTGCATGTAACATAAAACATACAGCAGGAACTTAACACACAGGAATGCATATAACAATCTCTCTTTTTTTCCTAATGTAGTTATGCTTACTTAAGGCATTGATTTCCTTGAAGCAGTCAATAAAATACTTCAGGTAGTAAAATATACCCTGACAGTAATATTTTCCATTCAGTACTTCTGCCTTCCCTTGCTGAAGACTCCAGTCATTAGAAAAGTGAAGATCATAATTGTTATATATATTTAAATGGTATCTCAGGATCTCAGCTAGACTCTGGTCTGCTCTTAACCCCGGCATTATAGATTTGGGCTATCCATAATGTGGATGTTACTCAGAATGAATCAAACACTCACTTTCTCAGGAAAGAATTTGTCACACTGATGTTTTTTATAACTTAGCTGTACATCCAGAGTGAGATTTTTGAGCTTTGAGAACCACTCTCTTAAAAACACTGCTAGAAAATACCTTTAAGTAAGAGCAAAACCTGCTGAATTCTGAAAATTAATTCTCCAGAAAGAAATTACAGCCTGGATGGTAAGGCTGGTGTGATGCACTAGGCTCTGCCTGCCCCTGGATACCCATTTGCAATTAGAGGACCTCAGAGCAGCAACATTTTTGAGAAAAGACGAATCCTGCCACTAGCAAACAAAACCATGATTCACCCAACTCAATGAACTTTGGCTTGTGTGCCTCTGCTCTTGTCCCCTTGGACTTTGCCCACCAAGCTCTGGGAAATGTTGGCCTGAACCAAACTGATCCATAGAGGGCAATGGGAAAATGTCCCTCAATTCATGCAGGTGTCACCCCTGAATGCCTTTTTCTCTAGACCAGCATCACCCCCTGGGAGCTGAGGGCATGACACCCCACGGGGCCAAAAGCTGTGCTACAAAAGCCTGGTGTGACTAAGATCAGCCATGCTCTATTTGAGTTGTACATTTCAAGTTGCTACAAATACCCTGGACTGTTTAGTGCAGAAAATAGGTTTGCTGGGATTAGAAAAGGGCAGTAAATCAAGCATATACAGTGCTTGCTCCTACCAAACAAGCATCTCAGTTTCATTTCTGACTTGAACCTATACCAGAAGGTTACAATAGTTTTGCAACACTCATTTTATTTTAGATGCATATGAGGGAGATTTAAGGAGGTGCTGAACACCCCCATTCCTAATTTGCAGTTATAATTATTTTGCAAGAAACACATTTCTGCAAAGAAGTCTGTGAGTGACAGAACTGGAGACAGGAATTTTTCTTCTCTAAATGCACTAAAGGTGTGGGAAGGGACAGAGCAGGGATCCCACCCAGACCTCATCAGTGATCTTCACCTCATACCTGCCAGAAAGGTGCCTGTGCTGCAAGGGGCTCATCCTCTGTAGGAGCCATGGAATTTTCAGCTTCCCCTCTGTCACTTCCACATAGGACCAGAATTACAGGTTTGAAAATAGCAGAGGCAAGAACCTCCTTAGAGCTCCGAGTCATTTCTTGCTCTTCTCCAAACCACTATCACATGGGAGAAAATTCATCCCTAATAACCAGCAGCAACTGTCCTCTGGAATCAGCAAGGTAAAAGGCCACATGTCCCAGCCAAAGTGCGCTGGCTTCTGTGACAGATTTCCAACAGCAGATATTCAAAGCTAAATTCAAATTAGGAACTCTGAGTGCCCTGAGGGTAAAATCAATTTTTACTGATTGGCAAATTCATAAGTGAAGAAAATAACTGACTTGATCAGAAAGTTCTGAAATTTTATTTTCTGCCTCCTCTGTTTCTGTGAGCCCCCAGGTCCTTGCCATGTGCTGCCACTTCTTTTCTAATAACTCTGTCTCAGCCAATTTGTACAGCATCATCCAGAGGGTTTGTCTGTCATGGGTCACTGTCTCCATGAGAGAAGGGAATGGAGACAATTCCTACTGGACATCTGAGTCCAATTTGCCACTGTGCTACTCCAGTTTTAAACAAGCGTCTCTCTAGTGCCTTCTCTGGAAGAAGATTCTTCTTCAGAGGGTTAAAAATACCTCAACAACCTTATGTTAGTGAAGAATAACAGAATATACAGCCCTGCTGTATATTAAAACATTTCCTATCGCAAGGACCAGGCAGAGGTGCTGTATAGATGAGGCAGTGCATGAGAAAAGCCCTTGTGGTGCAGGAGGGCTGGGAAGTCTGGCAGCCAGGCAGGAGCACAGTGGGGAGGGACCAGCCTGCTCTGTGCACCTCATTAAACAGAACATGGACAGCAAAAGCACTCGTCACTAAGAAATAAAATAAGCAGGTATATGTATCCATGCACATCCTCTGCTCCAAAACTCAGGTAGCAGATTTTCCACAGTTTTGTTTCAAGCCACAGCTATTGTAAAAACCAGTCAGAATATTTTATGCTAAATTAACCTGAGAATTCAACTCATAACCTGTTCATTTGTCACTGGGTGTACTGAGTATATCCAAGAGAGCCAGAGCATTGCTTGAAAATGTTTAGGACAGAAATTCCTCCCGCCTCTTGTACCCTTTGCTACTCCTTTGTGGGCCCATTTAATGCACTGTGTCACAGAAACGTGACGCTGTGCTTTAGCAGCGCCAGCAGATTGCGTTACCCTGCCTGACTGTACCCAAGTCACACATTTCTCTCTGCCTGCAGTCCCGGAGGTCACAGCTAAGGTCAGCAGAGAACAAAAACGATGCTTTGTGATCCAGAATTTAGACAGTTACCAACTCATAAATCTTGGTCAGACTGTAACAACAAAGCATGGGACAGTACAGTCCTCACACACACAGAGATGTCTTCAGGAAGAAAAAGGCAAAACTATACATCAGACAAAAATGACTGAATTTAGCATGTGGCAAAGCAGACATGCCTTCTTCAGCTATTTTTATTTTCCTATTTTCCTCTCCTCTTTTTCTGCATTTCTAGGTGGGAAAAGAAGACCGTGTCACCACTTCAAAGTATTTATAGCAGTTAGCTAAGGAGTAATGATCATAAGCAGAATCACTTAAAGAACAACACTGAAATGTTTCTCATACTGAAAATAAATGACTCACTCCTTTGTATTTGGCAGCTTGAAATGGGACCTCTCTCCTTAATGACATTCCTCCTTTGCAGTGTGCTTATAGTCACTTGCTGTTGTTCATTTGTTTGTAGTACCAGTAATCCTTGGCACTTACAGTCTGTACTGTACTTTTAATTCAAAGATTTTATGAACGCAGATTAATTAAACTGAACAGAATCCTTAGGAAGTTAATGGTTACATCAGTTTTCAGATCAGAAAACTGAGAGGAGTTAAGTTTCTTGCAAAAAACCCCCAGACAGACAAAACAATCCTGCTGCAAGTCACAGGTGAATTCCAGAATTCAGAGGGGTTTTGCTCCCTCTCCCCTGTCACCAGGACCGAGGGCAGGACTGTGTGTACCATGCAAGATTTCTACCCCTTGAGACCAGTCCAGTTAACAAAGAAACATTGGGAATTTTTGTCCTGGTTTGGTTTTGCACCCTTTTCCAAGAACAGAAGGTAAGAAGGCTTTGAGGTCACCTAATTGCAGCCTTCCAGTGCCTGAGGTGAACCTACAGAAAAGATTAACAGAGACTACTTACAAAGGCCTGGTGTGACAGTGCTAGGGGTAATGGCTTCATACTAACAGAGAGTAGGATTAGATGGTGCATTGGGAAGGAATTCTTCCCTGTGAAGGTGGGGAGGCCCTGGCACAGGCTGTCCAGAGAGGCTGTGGCTGCCCCATACCTGGAAGTGTCCAAGGCCGGGCTGGAACGGGCTTGAAGCAACCTGGGAGGGATAGTGGAAGTGTCCCTGCCTATGGCAAGAGGGGTAGAACTGAATGATCTTTGAGATCTGTTCCAACCCAAATCATTTTGTGATTCTATGAATCAATCTGGCTTCAGATCTTTGTCTGCTTCTTCAGCTCATGTGAGTGTGATATTTAAGCGTTTCAAGTTGTGGCTGCTCTGAAGGACAACCCTTCTCCATCTGTAACATCTGGTTCCAAGAATGCTTCCCTCAAACAGCTCTCATCCAAACAGATACTGCAGCCACTGGGAACACCCTGGCTTTGCCTGCATTCATACAACTTCCTTGCTGGCCCATTTGATTTCTTATTCTCCTCTGATGAGTCCTTTTTGCTGGTGAAATGTATTAGCAAGTTAAGGACAGCACTGAATCAATCCCACTGCACTGGAAAAGTCCTTGGGAAATCTCCTGCTCCACTTGCCAAGTAGCTTCTGCCTCTGAGAGAGTTTTCTCTCACCTCCTTTTGCAAAGAGCCCTTCACACTTGTTCTGACAGAAATGTACCAGTTTGGGGTAATTCATTCAACAACAGTCAGATCTTTCCAACTGCTTTATAGCTTGTCCTCTCCGAGCATTCTTTCAGTAATCCCTATACCAAAGCTGAACCAAATGTGTGTTTATGTAAAACAGCCCAAGCTATATGCAGCCTGTGCTTTTTGCATGACCTTTAGTGTAAAATGCAATATGTCTGGTCTCAGTTATGTTATTCTGTCAACATGTTCCAGTTTGGGCTAAGCTGGAAGCAGCACTCTGTACATCTGGCTCAGGAAGAGAGGACATCTGTGCAACTAGTCTAATAAACCAGAGCAATTCAATGAAATATTGTTCTAGTGTTAGGGAATGAAAAGAATTTTTGCATTGCAAAACACAACAAATGCTGACTTCCACCAATGAGAGTGATGTCCACAAATCTGGGAGATAAATCAGTATGAGAGAAAGGAAAAAAAAAAAGCTAAATGATGCTCTTATTTCAAGTGTAAACATCTTCCAAACATAAATTGTCTCATTTGATTTAAAGTTTAGTTCACATGGAGTTAGGTAATGTCCTCCCTTTAAAATATAACTTTGGAAATTTATGGATGAAAAGTGCTAATTTTATATTTTTAAATCCATTTGATAATTTCACTGTGTGAATCCCTTAAGGACATTATACTGTCTATAAATCCTCCCCTCTCTTACCATGGATTTTGTGAAGAACACAATTGCTAATGCAGTCTAAATTAGACAAAGGCATTTTATAAGGTCAGAATACCATTGCTTGGAGGTTTCCATTTTATTTTCTTTGGCCATTTTGAAGAGGATAACACCTTACACTTACTCTAATAACTGCATGTGACTGAAGTAATTCATTCTGCAATTGCATTTAGCTGCTTTAAAGTCTGTATGAGCCATATTTATCCTTCTTTTCCAAGTCTCACAAATAGTGACACAGTCCAAACTGAAGTGAGCTCTTGCCATTCTTTTTTAAATAACAGCTCCACTTGTAAAAGCTATTGAGGGTCACTGACAACAGAGAAAAAGCCCATTTTGAAATACTGAATTTCATACTTTGCCTCACTTGGGGTAGAAAGAGCACAGTTCTGTCAGATTTCTCATGCTGTACTTCACATTCATTGCCACGTCATGTAACTATTGATTTCTCTCCTGGAGTTCCTCTATAAATCCTGCTGTCCATTCTGCCCACATATACTTGCTGTTGTCCCCCTATCCTGAAAGGATAATACTGCTCCTTTAGTTCAGAATTTGACCCAAGAGCCCTCAGGCTGTTTTCCAGCTCTCTTGCAGTTTGCTGTCAGTAAACTTTCCTGCTCTACAGCCACCTGGCTCGGTCTCCACCTCATTCATCACCATAAAAGCCCACATAGAATTGAGTTCATCCTCACCCTGTTCAATACCTTGGTAAAACTTCCATCTGTCCAGTTCCTGCTGATAACCTTTTTCCAAGGTGGCTGAAGAAGAAAGCTCAGTTTGATAACAATGATCTCCAGAGAGCAGGGGATACATCTCCATTTATTAAACAGCCTCTGCAGTGGCTGCTTGCAGTGTGCACTAGATAGACAACATCTCTGGAGAATCCAAGAAAACCCAACACAATCAGCATAAGAAAACTGCAAACCCAGGAATATTTACAGAATCTCCTTCCTTAAAAGAGACTAAAAGAGTATTAAAAGTTCCCTCCAGGCAATTTGTTTCTAGTCCAAGGGCTTTGAGGAAAACAAACCCATCCATACATCTTGATGCATTCTTCACTGTCCCAGGATATGCTCCTGACCCAAAGAATTGCATCAGTCAGGGACAAGGCAACATCAGCGCTGGATCCCTGACAACATGTGTTATGTCTGCCTACAGGAATTTAGGAAGGGGGGACGTGGTGGTGTTATATATGACAGCCCTGGTGTATAATTGATGAATGTATTAATGTAGCAGCAATAATGGTCCAGGAAACCCAGCCCCTGATGAAGAATCAAGTTCTCCTCAGAGCCCATCCACATAACAGACATAACATCTAGAGAAATCCTTTTGTCTTTCTGTACATTCTTTTCCCAAAATATGCTTTGTTCTAAATTGTCTGTGAAAATAGGACCTTGTGCATGTTTCCTAAGGCACATCAGTGCAGGACTAATGATCTGGATGCTGGGAACCAAATGGTGTCATTACAGTGGACCCCAGAAGTCTCATAAAGAGACTCATAACTTGTCTTTTTTGTTAAAAGAGGGGAAGAAAAGACCTTTCAGCTGTAGGACTACAAAAAGTATCCAACTAAAAAAATGTAGGCCATTTTTAGGTCTAGAAGAAGTGAGTTAAAGTTTTTTATTGTTTTTATTAATAACTTCCAGATGAATCTCTGCACTTTAAAATTTCATTTCACAGTAAATTATATTGGCTGCCATAGAAGTCCTCAGAAAAATTCTAATGGAAGAAAAGACTAGGCCACACTCCCGGTAATTTTGCTAAATTCCAGGGAAATGTATATCTGAGCCTATACTTCCCACTCCAGAAACACTTCCCCTCCTGGCTCCAGAGAACATCCGGAGCTTAAACATATCTGAACTCTAGCAGCATTTAAAGGCAAAATGCTGCTTTCTTTGTAGTAACACACATTTCTGCACATTTCAAAAGCAACCAGAAAGCTTCAACTCTTGTCAAACATCTCATTCCAAATGACTTACTTTGAATAGGTCTGACTGGCCTGAACAGAAGTCAGGAAATATGAAATGGATATGGTATGGAAGTGAAGGTGAGGAGCTCTGTGATGGCAAGAGAGTCAAGAAATGGCACAGTAACACAGTGTGGTGTTGTGCTTGAGCTGTAAGGACTGCAGAAATACACAGGTAAACGTAGGCCTGCTTAAAATCCTGAAAACCCACATCACTTCTAACCCTGCTACTATTCAAGTTAATAAAACAATACCGGAGCAAAGAAGCCCACAGATTTTTCAGGATGTTTGCAGTATGTCCCCCTGCAGCACTGAGCCCCAGAAGCCTTCCTACAACCTCCGATTTCCCCTGATAAAATCTTTAACTTCCTCAAAATTGCTGAAAACAATCGCGCTTTAGCATCATCTACTGGGAGAGATGGGCAACTGACTGGGAGGCTCCAGCAGCGCACAGACGCTCCCACCCGCATCCCCCTGCCTGCTCTGCCTGGGCAGGGCTCAAGGCACACTCCTGCAACTCAGGGAAAACTGGGTCATTTCCCCTTCAGAAGGTGCGTTTTAAGGAACAGAGCAAACGTTTTGGTGCTGGTACAGCAGTGACCAGAATTACTGCCTGGGCGCTGCTCCCTGCCAGGCCTTTGAGACACGCAGCAGAAGGAGTAAGAAGCCGGGAGGAAGAGAGCAGCTGAGCTCGCAGACCAGTTGGTGCTATGAATTTTGTCGCCGCAGTCTGAGGTTGGTGGTGGCGGTGCTCGGCGCAGCGGGGCCCGGGGGCTGTGCTGTCTGCACTGCACCACGTGCAAGACAATCTGAAATTCATGACCAGCCTGCACTTTTTACCAGCGGCATCAGCCACCCAAAGACCTCAAAGTGCTGGGGACAGTAATCCTGCCTGGCACGTAGGGGCTATCCCTGTGCCGAAAACAGGGAAGTGGAGACAGAGTTTTAAGAGCAAGAATCACAGCAGCGTTTTGATGTTTAAATTATTGACAGCAAGCTGGATGAATCACTTAAAACTGACACGATTTCACACCTGAACTCCTGAAAAATCCCGCCCAAGATTCCTTTTCCAAGATTCACAGGCTCAGGGTGTGAGAGGGACAGCATCCAGATCCTAGGAGTTGTGATCTTTGTAATTACTTATCTGTGCTTTAACCTTGTTTATAGATCTCTGTTATGGTCTTGCATCAAATGTACATCCCATGTACAAAGGCATGTACAATGTCTCACCTGGGCATGAGGGGTGGACTCACCTCTGTTGCATTTTACGGCCTAACATCTAGATGTCAACCCTGAAATAGGTGTTCAGCTGCTTTGGCAATCAAGGAAGAGAAGGGCTCTTCCAGGGAGGAATCCATCTTTCCCATCACAAGATGGCTTCCTTGGGGTACAGTGCAATCACCTGGCATTACCTGACCATCTCCAACTCAAGCTATCAGTTTAGAACAGTGCTTTTTATCTCAATTACTATTTTTGACCCCTACATCTTGGCTGCAGACACCTATTAGTGTCTGTGACACCGAGTTGCACCATCTCTGATGGCTCAGTCTGGATATCTTCCTGCGCCAGCAGCAGAGCCTGGACTTGGCTCTACTGCAGGCCTGAAGCTCCAAGGAGCTCAAACCAGGCAGCCAGCTGCAAAACCTCACCCCCACAGATTGTTACAGCATTACAATTGATGCTATTCAGAAGAGCAGAGTAACAGCTCTCATAATATTCCATGTGTATAAAAAAAATTTTTACATGTGTTTTGGAATTCAGTGGAGTGACCTTTTGACCAAAGATCGAATACATTAACTCATCAGATACCTGTAATCAAGGCCAGGGGTTTTAGGTGTGGGTTTTAGCACCTTGCAGGTGCAAAAAATAAATAGTTTGATTTTTCAGGTTCCTTAAAACTCACATTATTCTTTTTAGCATTTCCAATTAAGCTACCTTAAAACATCATTTTTGCAGTTCCAGGGTAGCTCATATCCATCTGTCCTTTAGGACTCTGCACATCTTCCCCAGCTCTTTTGGAGGCCATGTAGCAAAAGTCTCATAGAAGATTTACTGAAGTTTCATAAAGTTGACTAAAAATAAATGCTGAATATTTGAGAATATACAACTCATGTGTTTCAGAAAATCTCTAAAATCAGCTGCAGTGACTGCATATTTGGTACACATCTCACTTTAGGCACAGCTTCTCTCAACTGCAGAGTTCTCTCAAACTGTGTTACTACTAACATTGTGTAAAATACTGCAGCTGTAAAACTGAGTCTGGACATTCATTTCTAACACTCCCAACTTTCAGCTGCCTTCAGGAAATGGGTTGATTACTTATCACACCTGGAAACACCATGCCTTGAGAAATAAAGAAGTCACCAGACAGTTGGCTGAGATCTGCCATCCATTGGCTTTCTTGAGGCAAAAGGAAAAGATTCTTTGCCCAGCTTCACATTTTGGCAGGAGCAGGGATAGTCCCCTGCTCAGCCAGCCCTGCTGAGACAGGGTGGCTGTGTGTGGAAGGTGGCTGCTCTGAGGACAGGCAGGGCAGCCCCCTGTCTCTTCTCCTGCATAACATGCAGATTCCTCTCCCTAGATACTCCAGATTTTTTTGAGAAAAATGTAAGGAAAACTGCCCATCTGTGTACTGGCTTGCGTTAAAAGACCCAGCCAGCGTTTTGCAGCTGTCAGTGGCTGGTGTGAGATGTGGTGGTGGGACTCACACCTCACAAAACCCCACCGTAGCTCTACAAGAGGCCCCAAAGTGAAGAGGCACTGGGACTGACCCATCCTGTTCCACACAGAGAGTGCCTCTACAGACCTGTTCACTGCAGGGATGGAATGATTTCAGAGTCTGACTCTGCTATCTGTATGATTAGTAATAGGATTAATTTTTAAGAAACACAACAGCTCTCACTGGATGCCCTTCATTAGTTGGTGGGTACATTACCTGTCCCTTTGCCAGAGGAGCTGCAGCACACCCAACAGGTCAGAAACACCAAGGAGACATGAACTGCATTCCAATTGCCTGTTTATTACCTAAAATAGGGAAGTATAGTTTAGCACAGAATGTGAGAATGGCAGTGAACAGCTCACCCCACTTGCTGTCTCTGCTCTCTGACAGTACATGGAAAGGGGGACTGCCTCAGGGGGAGACAAAATAGGGAATAGACCCACTCATGCAAATCTAGAGTCAGTTTGGAGTCAGCCTGGCTCCGTTCATTTCTGTTCTTCATTGACTGCCCCTGGGTGGTGGGGGGTTGTGAGGACAAGGGTGGTCTTCTGCTCTGAGCCTGTTCTTGGATGGCAGCAAACCAAAGCCTTCCCAGTGATGAGCTGCTACCTTGATTCCATTAAAGGCCTCGGATGTTGGTTAGATTTGGTATTTAAGCACCCCACCCAGTCTCATCCCTTTAATGCCTGAAACCCTGTGCAGGGTTTTTCTCACTTTCCCACCAGTTTCCAGAGTCTATTTGACAATACTGGGGCAGCCAAAAGCCAACACTGGGGATAAAAACAACCAAGGAACCAAGCCTGATTACATGAGCAGACACTTGAACTACTTGTTTTCATCTTGTGGAGTTTTTTTCCAGAACTAACTTTAACTTTGTGTCTAAGTTTTTCCATCTGTAGAAAAGCTTCTTTTTGCAAAGCTCTGTAGAGATCTCTATTCTTAGTGCTGTTATGTCAATATGTAATTAATTTGCCTAATTCTGCTGTACTGTTCTGGAATACTTGGAGATTGAAGTGTAGACTTTTTGTGACTTGGTTAAAGAGAAAAACAAGATAAAAATAATGGAGTGTTGGATGCAAATTTATTCCCCAAGTTACTAACACATTAGATTTCATGTGCACTGCTGAAGATATATCCATCTGAGTACAAAGATGCCAAAACGTGGCTTACTGAGGCAGCTAAAAAAAGAAAGGGTGACACGGCCAATGACAATTTAAATAGTTCTGACAACGATGTGTGACCTGATTTGTTGCTTCCTGAACAGGATGGTAATTTTTGCTGTGTGCGTTGGCTGGGTTCGTATGGGTTTATTTACTTGCCATCCCATGTTTAGATGTTGCTACTACGAAGGGGCCAAGCTGTGCTCCCTGGGCATACAGCATCTCCCTCAGCACACAGGAGCTGCAGTGCTCATTGAGAGGACCCAGTGTGCTGCTCTCCATGTGCTTCGCCAGCTCCCCAAAACCCTGGCCAGATTCTGCTGGAGTCAACAGAGACACTCCCATGGACTTGGAGCTGGATTAGGTCAGTGGCTGCCATGGGAGAGGAACACGGCCAGGTCCGCTGGCTCAGACATGCAGGCCACAACGACTTCAGCCTGTGAGGTAGATGGAAATAGCAGGCCACAGCTTCTTAACAAACATTCAGAATAACTAACCAATAGTTATGGGATACTGTGTCCATGTAGGGATTATGCTGGACTACAGGTTAAGAGTTGTTAGCTGTGGGTTCCAAAGGGCTTTGGCCTCTTTCCTAGCACTGAGGAACAACAAATTCTCATCTTACTGCTCAGCTCCTGCTCACCAGTGAACCCTACCTGCTGGGGTCCTTCTCCCAGCTCTTCAAAGCTCAACCCATAAAAGACACAAGGGGTTTTTATTCTGTGATTAAAAGAAGTGAATTTGGTTGTGATCAGGGTGGTCTTCAAAGGAAGTTCCTCCCCAGGTCTTGTTTCCATCCTTTTTGCCATGTGCTGTTGTGACTCACTGAAAGTGCCCTTGATGCTTATGGTTCCATAAGTGAGCTGGCCAAAAGATTAACCACTATTTTTAAGCCTTTCAGCCGTCAACTCTCCCCACCATTATTCATACTGGTCTTTAGGGAAAAGGAGTGGCAGCACTTCACCTGGGGCATCTGCCCCTGCAACTGCTGTCTGGAGGAACCAAATTCCTCTCCCCCAGCCACCATGGGGGAGAGTCTTCTCCTTCAGCCTCTCCCAGCAGCCTGTGCTATCACAGCGAAAAGGTTATTGTTTTACCCTTTCTCTGAGAATCAGGGCAGAGAGCATCTCTGCCCCTCCAACCCTGCAAATAACACCTGTACCTGAAATAGTGGCAGGCTTAATCAAGACACTTGTTTTACTGAACTTTCTCTGGAACACTGCATGCTCTCACAAAGGAGGTTTGTGCTTAATGTCTGTACTGAGTGCTGAGGGGTGCAGGTGCTGCCCCATGCCTTGGCACCAGGCCTGAGCCTCAGATTTAGGTGTCCCCCAAGGTTACTCAGTCACAGGAAACTCTCCCCTGCCTAAGCCGGTGTTTCAGAAATGGTGTGGACTTTAACTGTTTGCCAGTAATAAAACAAATGTATAGGAAGGTCAGCCCTGGTTTCAGGAGTTTGGTCACATTTCCAAAAACAAACCTAACTGAACTTACTGATTCATCTCCAGCCAGTCCTGGAAAGAGCTCTCAGAAGGGTGCCCACTTTCTGTCACTCCAGCCTGAGAGAGAGGCCAGACC
This sequence comes from Sylvia atricapilla, assembly GCF_009819655.1. Lineage (NCBI taxonomy): Eukaryota > Metazoa > Chordata > Aves > Passeriformes > Sylviidae > Sylvia > Sylvia atricapilla. The sequence continues at coordinate 26,730,178 of NC_089148.1, read as the reverse complement.
CCTCCACCAGCTTTAGGAGCCCACTCTTTATCATCCAAGGAAATTTTATTCTCTATAACTATATTTTAGTTATACTACATTATATATATTACATATATTTTAGCTATAACTATATTTTTAGTGGGTAAACCAAAGACACTCCTCTACAAAACCAATTGAAAGAGTTCAGCAGCCATAATCTACTTTGTACCTGTGGAGAACTAAGCAAATGTACATGAGAACACACACATATAAAAACTTTCTCAAACATACACAAGATTTCATGGAAAGCCTGGCCTTTGAAATGTAGGATTTATATCATTTAATGGCCATGCACACAAACAGCATTTCAGAAGATGCCAGTATTCCTGCTACCTTGATCTACATCTCATTTATCCAAAAATCTCTGTGTCATTGTTATTATGTATGTTACACATAAAAGCAATTGTACCAAAGTGGATTAAATTACTGAAGTACCCAACTCAAAAAGTCAGTAGCACAGTTAAGCTTCAGGAAGAACTGGGATATATTTGTCCCCATTAACTTTAAAACTTTGTCCCTCTTAACCACAAGAAGGTCTGGAGATGTGGAAGGCATTTTAAGAGAAGCTTTTATATTTATTCTTGATTTAGACTTGATGAAGTACTCTTAAAGAACAGGTCTTATGTCTTGTCATTACTATTTTTGTTCTATCTACAGCGTGACAAGAAAATACTTGCCCAAAATACCAAAAGAGAAAAAACCTCTTGAGAGAGCCTGCTCTTGCAAGATTTCCATCCCAATATTTACAGGCCCAGGAGGTCCAGATAAGCTTTGGATATGCATCAAAGCTCCTGGATGGTTATCCAAAACAAGCACAAGCCCTGAAGCTTTTGAAATTTGTCCATCACTAGTTCTCACATCCAATTCCTCCCCTTTCTACCAAAAATCTGAGTCTTCCTCTTCAGGAAGTTCCTATGCTCAGTGATTGTCCACAGAGGGATACACAGGATTTCACTAATGTCTATACCAGGCTTTCAAAAGAAGTCACACTGCTATTATTTTCCAGCATTTAAGCAAATCTTTCTTATTTAAAACTTGAAAAACCCTGAGCTTATACTTCCAAGCATTGCCTTGACGAAGCATCTGCAGCTCTTCCCAATGATGAGTTGAGAGTCTGTAGGTTCAGGGGTTCAGTGAGGCACAGACTTGGACTCTCCCCATTGGGACCATGGCTGGAGTTCATCCATCCTGCACTCCAGAGTGAAATATGAGCAGCAGATCCTACTCAGTCCCCGGTGAACAGTAGCTCACACAATAAAACTATCATACCTAATTCAGCTTTTGAGGGAAAGGCCTTGCCTGCAGGCTGATTTATGGGCTAACCCAGCAGAAGATACTCCCTATAGGTCAGGTGTGATGAGGTCATTGACAGGGCAATAGCAACGAAGTTTTTGACTGTAAATTCCCTTTATTTCAAAAGCTCTAACAGACAACTATAAACAATTTGGATAAGGTTCCTCCATAACTCAAGGAAAATATTCTTGCTTTATGTACTTCATAAAGTATTGCCATATTGCCATTTTCTTTTCTTTCCTTTTCCTTATGTATAAAGTAAGGCTACCAGGATGAATTTATTCTCCACGTTGACACAACTATCTTCTGAGTACTTTCAAGTTCATTTACAAAATTCAGTGGAGATTGCTTCAATTAGGGTCATCTGGTCATGTATCCTTGATCCTTTGATCACCAAAGCAGAAATACCATGTTAGTAATCTCTGGGCTACCATTTGGGTTAATGAATCGGCTTGACTTTAATTCTAGCCCAGATGTAATCTTTTATAGCTTAATGATTTGTTCCAACATGAACTCCAATTGAATGTAAACAGTTTCTTTATTTAGAGAGAAAATTCTTTTTTATAACTTGTTTCTCTTCCTAATTAATTCTAGAGCAATTAAATCAAACCTTGATCTATGGCAATCAAGATTAAATCATAGTATAGGTTAGGCTGTTAATATCGTCTTTGAGTTCATTATTATCAAGGCTAACAGCAATCAGCAAAGGAGGGAGAAACTGATGTAGCGAAGACTACAGATCTGAGGACTTGTTCCTGTTTTTAATAGCTGATCTGCTTTAATATATGATAATACTTGCACTTATTTAGTAACTGTTTTCCAAGAAGCTCAACATACTCTCCCAAAGTTAATTTATTCTCACAACACTGATGTGCAGGAGGTAAATATTACATCCCAGGGACACTGAAAAGTTTTGAGGCACAGAAGAGTTGTGGGCTGTTTGTAAAGTCACAGATTGGGACCCAGATCTTAATGCCATTAACGAATCATTAGCTGGGGAGCTTTGCTGTAAACTCTGGTTATGATAAGAGAGGAACAGCACCTCATCCATAAGCACTCACCGAGCATCCTGCTTGAGACGGATTTGTTGGCCACTGCATCCCAGCAGTCCATGGAGTTAAAAGCTGCCAGTGCTGTGAGCTGGCTGCCTCCACAGACCTCCTTCTATCACATCTCCTCAAGAGGACTTGCCATGTAGCTCAGCCCTGTGGTTGCCAATGGGGATTTGTGTTCCCAGAGGTAAAAAAAAAATTCATTTGTAAGTTAACTGATGGATTTAACAGACATTGCAGTTCTGAGCTTTGTTTAAACAGTCTGGCCTGTCCACATTACCACAAACCTTCATTTTGAACCAAGCCTAGATTTAAAGGACAGTGAAAGGGACACTTTGCAGCCCTGACTGTCCTCAAATCAAGGCACTGATGTCCCAGATGAGCCCCAGCTGAACCCGTTCTCTGCCTGGATCTCAGTACATAATTATAGTATCCCATGCTGTGGCAGATTAATCCTGACTGTGCAGGAAACTCCTGTCCACTTGGGTCATCCCTGCAAGGTGCAGCAATTGTGTGGAGAGGACCAAATCACCCCGGTTCAACTCCAAACAAGGGAAACACAAGAAAGCATCAAAATGTTGTTTGTACTCCAGTTCTATATTAGCTTCAAAAAATTACAGCAGTGCCATTTTCAATTCAGTGTTATGCTGGAAAGGTTGCAAATTAATTAGAATTATGCCTTCTTTGCGCCAAGTGATAATTTACTGCAATTAATTATCAAAAGATCTACTGCTGTCAATTACGGTACTTGCTCTTTGGGGGGGAGAAGCTATTTACGTATAGCTAAATTCTGTAACAAAGTTCCATTTTACTTTTATTGTTTTCAATTAAACTATCATCATTTGCCTTCCCTCTGCCAAATACAATAAAGACTCGTTAAGAACTAATCATGCTACTGTGACCTTTTTTTTAATCCAAACATTAGCTAGACCTGCACTGAGTCAACACTCCTATTGTTACACCTGCAAATTGTACGTAGAGAGGAGCATACTTCAGAATTAATGAGCACAGCTGTGGTCTCTCTTACATTCAACACTTGTAAAATAGACCTCTTTAAAGTGCCATTATCACAATATTGATAGAGTTATTTATAGTACTGCAAACGTTCCCAGTCATAACAGAGTCCTTGTTATCCCCCACAGCAGTTCATGTTGTTGCCATCTCCTGGACTCATTCCACAGTTTCTGATAAGGCACCACGTGGACAATCCTTTACGAACAAACTATAAAAGACATTAGGAAAACTTCTACATAGACAGGTTTTAAAGTTGGGAATAGGTCAAGCTGTCAAATCCCAGCCAGCACAAGGCTTGTCATGTTCTTGTCCTGTGCAATTTCCTGTAATTTCTGGGTGGGATGTGAAGTGAAATTACAGGCAGCACAAGCTGCAAAGGATCTGGATGGCATTGTCCAAATGAGAGCTGCTTTTTGCAGTTAGTAAGACTGTTTTACCATAATTCAGTAAAACAGATGTAAGTTCAAACTCTTGGTGTCAGTCGCTGAAAACAAATACCACAGGTGCCAACTTTGGTTGCTAAGGGAATACAAGCTCCTTGGGCTTCCCAGTATGTGTGCAAACAGCTAGAAATTGTCCAAGGCAGAGGTTCTGCTGCCAGCAGGAAGGGAGTTGCTTTTTTCAGGTGTCTTTCTACTCAGCTTGATCTCCTGACACATTACTGAAGTATCAGCCAGTGTGGTCAAGATGAAGTCAAGTAGGAGACTTCATCAGTGTGAATTTTCCTGTTCTCAGAACTGCAGCACCAGGCATTTGTTTGTGATATTAGCCTTACTGTAGTATTTCATATTAAGTTTTGTCACGCTTGGCTCTGTGTTCACTAAAAGATCTGGATACAGCATTTGTGGGGAATGCATTCATGGGAAGGTCTCCAGAGTCATCCTGAAGATCCAGCAAACCCAGTGCCCCTAACCCTTTTCTTCCCTCTTTCTGGTTGCAATGTTTTACTTCTCTTCTTATAGGACAGGAAATTACTTCGTTTCTAATCCACTATCCCTTATCTGAGGAGCATCATTTGGTTCTAATTCAGCCTTCATTTTGGAAGGAATTGCTGAAAAACCTCAATTCCCCTAAGAGTAAAAATTCAACTAACACTTCGCTACTTATGAATTATTTCCCCAGATCCACCTATTTCATATCTTAAGTGCTTTGTGGTTGAAAGGTCAGATCTAAAATGATCTCACATTATATTCTCCCTCTGAATATAAGAGATTACTTTCAGTGTACAGGTCAGCTCAGGGAACCAGCCAAGCAATGTTTAGCTCACAAGTGTTGCTGGTTTGGATCTCCTGAAAGCAGAGTAGACTTGTCTAGTGATTCCCAGGTAAAGGCTGGTTGGCTTGTGTAAAGTTATTTGTCAGCTGTTCCTGCCTCCCTGGGGAAGGGAGGAGGTGAACTCCTGTTTTCTCTGAGACAACAGGGAGGTACTCCAGCACAGAGTTTGAAATCCCCAAATTTCTCCACTGAGATGCACTTCTAAGGGAGGATTTGAATCTAGACATACTCTGTTATTCATAATGGTTCTGGAAATAACTGATTGTTGCAAAAATATGTTTTCCAGAAGTCTCTGAGTTTTCAGGGTGGGGGTGGGGGAGTTGTTTGTTTGGGAGGGTTTTTTTGTATGTGAGGATTGTTTGTTTGGGTTAGGGGTTGTTTTTTTTGGGAGGGGGGGTGTTTGTTTTTTACTTCTAAAGAATTTCTATAGTCAGGTTTGCTTATCTCTGTGTATGTACATTCTTGCCATCCTTTGGAGCATCCCTGATTTTGTTAGTGTATTTATCCTCAGCTATATTGGTATAATAGAATAAAAGCTGAAGAGAGAATGGGAGGAGATGGTGTCAAAACCTTCCAGTTACTTTGTCACTTGGGAGAGGTTTACATTTTGAGTTGCTTTTCAGGGTTTTGGAAATGTTCCTGTTTCTCAACAAAAGGAAAGAAAGGGACAGAGTAGTTATGGGGACAAGGGGCTCTGTGCAAGTGAAGGAAAGGGAGAGAAGGCTGGTAACCAGGGCTGTCACCTGGAAACCTGCTCTGCCATTTTCCTCTGAGTGAGTGACCTTGTTCATCAGAAGAAAGCTTTTCTGTAAGGAAATGCAGAGCTGGGCTGAAGTGAGGGACAGGGAACAGTACGGGGGTTTTGTTTTCATAAACTTAGTGAGGAATGGCACGCAACTTCAATGCACATGTGATTAAACTAATCTAGTTAAAATCAGAAAAGGATTTCTCATAATTCAATTGGAGTTGTTTTTAATGTTTGGACTTTGGTCAAGGACAGCTTTATTGATTGAATTTAATTGCTTATATTTTCCTGTCCATTTATTGAAGCCCATTTTTCAAGTCACTTGAGAGGCTGCTAACATTTCAGAAAGGGGATATGCCAAAGCATTGCTTTAATTCATTATCTTTTTGGACATACAGTAGTTGCTACTTGGCCCAAATTAAATCCGTTAGAGAATGTGATAGCATAATTACTTACAGGTATCCAAAACTGCTTTTAACAGAATTCTCTAGGAGGTTACGCATGCGATTTGTTTTGCCCTTACATTGGATGCAAATGTCTGGTATTTCAATGATAAATAAATATTTCATCAACTGAGGACAGATTTTTCTCATTTCCATATGTTGCTGATGGACTAAAATTCTTGTGAAGTCTTTATTTTTCCTTTAAAATAAAAGTCTTATAAATTAGCTTAGTCACTTTTTCAAAATGTGTAAACACCCTAGAGGTAAAAAGGAAACCACCTGTGATTCTGATTTTTTTTTCTTTCAAACTGTGCTTAACCCTGAAAGACTTTCTAGACAAAATTCCACATTAGCTTGATTGCTTCACACTGTGTTCTGATGACATCAAGTCTGTGATTCTCTAAAAGTTACATCAGCCTGATTCCAAATGGAGTGAAGGGCTGGATGTTCCCAGCCTGGAAAGACCTATGGGCTGGAAAACACCACAGGAAGGTCACAGTGTGTTGCAGTGCAAAAACCCCGTCACAGCCCTTGCACAGAACCAAGCTCCTGTAAGCTCTGTCCCTGCTCTTCTCACCTATCTGCTATTTCCTCATCTTTTGCTCCCAGTTGTGGCTTCCTGCTATGGAGAAGTTCTCAGTCTAGCAAAGAAATGGGACATGAGCAGGTCTGTAAGGACAGAGGAGCATCTGCTGGCCCTTGTGGGCCCACCAGGTGTTTGGCTCAGCTCTCTGGCTCTGCACCTAAAGTACTTTGCATTATCTTGTGTTTTGTGAAAACTAAAGCTGCAATGGTTGCCGTTGTTAAGATTGTGTTTATTGATACAAGGTCTAGGCAGAAAATGTGACTCTACCTATGAAAATTCATATTCAGTGCTTTTCAGGCACCTGACTGTTTTGTTCGGGCGGTCCATAAGACAAAACTTGATTTCATTTCCAAAACTTCAAATCAGACACAATCCAGATTTACACATTAATTTCTCGTATTTCAGAGAGCATAATGCTTCCTTGGAGTCAGACAAGCTTCTCACAAAGACCCCAGGATTTATCCTCTTCTTACAGTATCTCTGTGGTTAACAATTGCAAGCTGAAATACCTGATGTATGGAATACCTCTCCTCCCTGCAAAACACCAAACATTTAAATGTTGCCTAATTCACAGAAGTTTTGCTTCGGAATCCAGCGATCATATCTGATAAAAGGCACAAGGAATTCCTTTCACAAGGAACTGAACCACAGATGGTTATGTGATTTGAGGGCCACTGAACATCAACAGTTTTACCAAGTGAATCAGAATTACAGAAACACCTGCATGACTGCATCTGCAGACTCAGCTAAATTACGCTTCCATCCAGCCACATGATATTTAATGTGTAATTCTTCTGCATTTTAATCAAATGCATTGTAATGACAGTACAAAATTTCAATATGAATGCACCTTAATGTAGGAGTAACTAATAGCTGCCATCCATTAGTACCAGCTAAGAGACATACTTCCTCCTAAGCAACAGGGGCACGGTTATTTTAACTCATTACCTGCTTTGTAAATGACATTGAATTGCACATGAAGTGGGGATGTTCACAGGACACTGCTGGGAATGCAAGATTGAGCACCCAGAAGTTAGCAAATATTTGAAAGAAGGTTGTAGAAAGGTGTTTATAAACCCCTGCATGGTAAGACAGGTTCTGTGCACTCGTCCCAAATGGTGCCTTTTCCCTGTAAAACCTGCTCCGACTTTAGCAGTTTAATGCTGTAAAATTTTTGCTGAGCACAAGCAAATGTGAAGTTTGTAAAGGCTTGATTTGATGGATTTTTGAGACTTCCATAAAACATTCCTTGAGAAATAGGTGATGTAGGCCAGTCTCCTAGCTGCTGCTTCCAAACCAGGATGTTATCAGTGCTTTACAAGGTCAAACTAAGAAAACAGTAACACTGAAAAATATTTCCTAGAACCTTTTTTATGGATAGATTAATTAGTTTGGGTAAAAGCTTTCTAGAAAGAAATCAGCCTGACAAAAAAGAATTTTGGAAAATGTCTCTTAGTGGTTAATACCAGGTAAAATTTTGAGCAACAAAAATCAACATTTAAAACAGAAAAAACTGGCCAACCTTGAATGGGCAGCCTTGAGAGATGGATAACTGTGAGTTACTGTGTGCTGAAATTGCGCTCATTTGGCTCTGTCCTGAGATGTGCCCCTAGTTTAGTCAGAGGTCAGTTCTGATGTCCATAGGGACTAAATTCAAGACTTCTGCCCTGGTACATGGTTCTGCCCACAATGGAGCTGGGGGGATCAGGGCCAGATCTCCGGAAAACAGACACTGTTGTATCCTGGTACTGTGTTAGAGGCTTGTTTATGCTTCTAGTGCCAGTAGGGAAAATCTGAAAGCATAGAGCGAGGCAGAAAATGAAGATTTAAACTAAGTAAATTAATTCCTGAAGGGCTGGCTATTGAAACACTGTGCTTCCTGCCCATGTTTGACTTTACTTCAGTTCATTGGTCCCTAGTGCACCCAAAATTACAGCTCAGTAAACTCCTCCAAGGATCATACATTTAAAAAAAAAAATCATCCAAAATCTCAAAGTGTGGCTTAAAAGCAGGAAACCACCTAGCAGAAAAGAGATTGAGAGAATGCATCTTGATTGGTCATTTCCTCTTTCAGATGTGGACACATTTTCATTACAAATTACTCTGAAATCAGTAATTATTTTCATATGGCTAACAAAAAATACTAATTCAACATTTGCATCTCCCTGAATTGCAGCGGAGTGGGATTACAAATGGCACAAGGCACATTAGTTTTACAAAACATATTGAAGACTTCAGTTTCATGATGGGAAGTGTTCTGTCATCATTTGAATGGCACATGAATACCAGCAGAGTGGGGAGCCCACAGTTACCACAAAAGATGCTAAAAACAGGTACACGGAAATAAATGTAAATACTCAAAGTTAGCTCAGCTTTCCATTTGTTTTCATAAGTACTGAATGTTAAAGCTCCAACCATCCTGCCTAGGTGGAGCCACAGACAGAGCCCAAACATCCAAGTCCCACTTAATTCCTAAAAGAACCTGCCTTTTCTTTAATGGAGTGACTTAACTGTTTCATGGCAAACAGAAGGGAACACAGAGAATAAAGCTACTATATGCAATAACCTTGGATTCCAGTTTGTGTCTAAGAAACATTTACCATGAGCCTGTAAACCCCATCAAGTAGCTCCCACGTGGAAGAAGGAGAAGGAAAGAGAGGTTGCACTCGGTGGTCCTGTTAAGTGCAGTGATTTCTAATAACAGCCACGTTTGCTGTGAGTGATCTGGATCAACATCAAAAAAAAAAAAAATAAAAAAAAAAAAACCCATCTAGTCAAGTGCCCAGCAAGGGGTCTATTCTCATGTCCATGCTCATATGTTAAGTCCCATTGACAAGCATTAGTGGGAACTGCATGCACATATGGATATGTGAATAGCCCCAATGGGATCTGCATAAAGCAGGGTTTGACTATACAGAGATCCCTTCAACTGCCACGATAAAATAATAGAGGGGGAGAAGCCTTAAAGAGTGCTGTGAACAAGCCAAACAATTTAAAGAAATTGATAAATAATGGAGGTTAAAAATGAAACAGCAAAATTAAAACAGCATTAGAATTTGTTATTTGAAAGAAATACAAAATGAGAGTTATCTTTAAGAAATTAATCCCAGCCGAAATTTATAAAAACGGCTCATAACTCCAAATTCTCTAATTTTTAAAACCTCTTTGTCTTCCTCTTACTCTATATCCTAAATAGAAACAAGAGACACAGCAAAAAGCTCTTACTGACAAGAGGTGAGTTAAGCAATGCAGTGATAAGCATTGCTCTGCTGAAGAACACAGGACATGAAATAGTGGCAGCTCTACAATAGGTCAATGATAATGATGCTCCTGAGGTTATGCAACACCGACAGCCACTCTATAAATGTCAGAACCTTGCAGAAACTTCCTGGAAAAGGTTTCTTGCTACCTGAGAAGTCTCCAGCAGCCAGTCTGCTGGACCAAAAATCTCTAAAGAATTTCTCCTCTTTCTGCAGGAAATCTTCAGATTTTCCCCTGAAGCCACTACTTAATTCAAAATCCTGTTTAGGAAATTTTGAGGATTTTTGAGTGCCATTTTGATAATTTGGAGAACTGCTCTTACTTAAGCTCACATAGCTGAAACAACAAAACACTTCCTGACAGCCACACATAAATAGGTGCAATGAACAATGAAATCATCAATTAACAGAGCAGACAGCAATCACTGCTGTGATAAGTGCCCATATTAAGAACCTAAATTGATGTGATATGGAATAGATGATAAGCAAATAATGTGTATAAATCGGTCTAATTGTGATCAAGATCACTGGTTTCTTACCCTATTCTGGTGGCTATAGTGGAATTCAACCACTGAATTGCAAGTTATTGCAGAGTCCTGCATGTCTACAAAAGTCTCACTGGCTTCAGACCCAGGTCCAAACTGTTCCAGCAATGGTGCTTTGGAACATTCCGAGGTGAAGCAATCCATATGACTGACAGTGAAAGCTCTTATCTTACAGGATGTCCTTTTCCAGTGGTCATTTAGACCAACAGCCAACCTATTAATCACAGCAAACCAAAGCTTGTTAGGTCCCTGCTGGCCAAAGCACTTGAGAAGACAAAAGACACCGCGTTCCAGCTGACACCTGCAAGTAATTACACATGGTGATAGCAATGTGTGAAAGAACAATTTGAGAACCAATGCTAAGAGGAGAGGTGCATTTCTTTTTTATAGACTGAACTATTTTCTGATCTCTACGTGCCTTAGGGCCTTAGAAATCAAAGGCAAATTAGGCAGGGTAAAGAAAATCAGTTGCCAGGTGTTCATCTGGAGAAATGATACATTTCCAGTGATTTTCACCAGTTCTAGAAGCATATTCCCCTTCTAAGATGACACTGTATTCTATTACAAGGTTGTTTAATCAGCATAATGGCAGAGGGCAACTGCTCCATGGAGAGCAGAATCTGGAGGCCCACTCTCCCAGAGCATTTTCTCTACCTACCAACAGATTTTTTAGTCTGTCTCCAATGTCTTTGGATATCAGGACACATATGAGGCATGACAAAGACAGACAGGCATGCATTTTTAGGACAAGGTAAAATATGATGGCTGATCCTTTCCTAAAAACCTCCTGGAGAGAAGAGGAGAGAAGATGAGAAGATGGCTCCTCATCTGAAGAGAACTAAACCACCACAGCCAGGTAGGAGAACTCTGAGTTATGTTTCTCTTTAGTGAATATTTATTACATTAGCACTATTTTAATGTTACTGAATCCTGGTTAGAAAGGGAATGATGGGAAGAGATTCAATTTAAGCAGGATTTGTTAAGAGAACTCAAAATGCATGCTATGTTTTCAGTACTGAATTCTGTTTAGATAAAACCCATGAACAGAAACTGTTTTCACTCTATCAGTGCATTGATATAAGAAGTATCTAGAAATCCTAAGCAGAAAATAATGTTGGAAGGAGCAATAAAGATATATGACAACATATTTTGCCTTGCTTTCTAGATTTCCACTTCTGGAAGATAATCTACCCCCAGGTTCGACTTCGAAGACTTCTTCATATTGAAAGAAAAGAGGAAGATGAATTTACGTTCACAGACTGAGAAATAAGTCACCATCATATCACACCACCGTATGCTGGATCTATCAGATGTTTTAAAGAAAAGCAAGTTTCTTAGATAACATCCCTCCCAGCAACTAATTTCAGCTCATATTTCATTTTAAGCTGCTGAGTTGATTGGTGGGACAATTTTCTGCTCTGAATTGAACACCAGCATCACTGCAAGCCAAAGGCAGGTCCTCAGCCATTGCATTGATCCCTGGCTAAGTCCCTGAGACTGTTGAGCTGTCCAGGCTTTGCTATCACTGACAATTTCAAAGTCCCTCAAACCTCTGGCATTTAAGTTATCAATTAATAATGAATCTCAGTCTTTTTTTGCTTTGGTTTGTTACAGAGTTATCAGTGTCTCTTCCATGGACAGTGTGTAGTAGTTATGGTGCAGATACATAGGGTGAAATACCATCAGTGACATTCTGCACTTCCACACATGGGCAATGAATGAAATGCATGAATCTCAAAGAGGTTTGTACTGGAATTTCCCTGAAGAACAGTGCTCTTGGGAAAACCACCCAGGACCACCTGAAGGCACATGTTCCATGCAGCTGGTGGAGTGTGTGAGGGAAGGCTGTAACTCCAGCTAGCTAAAGACAATTGAGGGACTGTCTCAGGTAAATAATCAGGAGGTGGGCACACAAAAAAGTGCCATCTCTTCATGTACCACACATGTACTGTGAGCTCTGCTGAATGGAATCACTTTGCAGAGCTTGACACAATCACCTTGAGCTGCGGTTTTACAGAGGATGCTATGCTATACAGAGTATAGACTGAAAGTGTTTTAACTGTCACAAATGGCATCTTCCCTGGAGCATCTTTCTCTAGGGAAAAACCTGAGCCTGATCCTCACCAGCTGTAAATGGCAGTGCTGTTCCCACAGAGGAAAGGACTGTTGATCCACAGCAGGGGTGACTGGAAAGACCCCAGGGAGCAGTAAAGGAAACCTAAGCATTAAAGTATTTCATGTGAGATCCAGTTACATCTGTCTGTAAAATTAGTAGCAACACAGACACCTGGTAGTTATGATTCATGGGCTAATAAATATGTTAAAAGGTAGAGAGAATTGTGCTGAGCCTTGCACAGAACTGTCTGTGCTATAGGATTTGATGAGTTTAGCTCCCAGATTTGGTCAGAGGCTAGGCTGAGCTGTGCTCTCTCCAAGCTCTCTGTCCATGCTTAGATGGGAGACCTCCAAGAATGTGCCAGAGCTGGAGGAAATGGGATGAGGTCCCTGCTTTCTCTTCCTTCTGCATTACATTGAGCTGTAATTGGAGGCATGCAGTGGTAGTGTAGAGTCTTGAAATTATGACTGCCTGCTCATGGCTTTGACAGTTGCTGAGGTTTTTCGGGTGTTGAGAGAAGAGCAAGTTTGTAGGATGCACGCAACACATAGGGAACTGCTGTGGTGGGTGTGCATGGCCAGAGCAGAAGGAAACTGTGTGAGCAGCAGGACAAGTGTTTGGCAGCATTGCTTACAGTAATCAGTTACTGAGACAGAACTGTATCAGAAAAAGAGGCCTGGGATGAAGTTTCAGGCTGATATTCTGCCTGTAGCCCAGTCCCATCCAGGAATGTCTGATTAACACTGAATAAAACCAGGCTTCCAGGTAGAGGATGTCCAAAGATAGGGTCACTGCTTCTCTTTTATCACAGAGAAGAGTCACAGAGCTTTGAGGAGGAATCAGCCATTTCATCCAGGAGGAAGGCAAGGAGTGACAGATCTACTGGTTGGGGGCTGCTTTTTGGGGGAGTTGTGTAGTTCCAGCAGCACACAAACTGTCTCTTTTAAAAATAATACGTTATTAGAGATATATGAATGTGCGATATCTGCACACCTGGCCTGGGTCTGGAGAGCCCATGAAATGTGTTAGACTAGTCATTACTTGATTATTCCATTGCACAGGTGTACATTCCTGCTCCCAAATGCTTACATAATGTCTCTGCTGATGTATACAGACTCACAGCACTGAAGGCTAGAGAAAGCCTCTTGATATATGACAACATACTGTGTGCCATTGCCCCTGCATTAAATGCACTCACTTGATTTTAGTTACCTCAGGTCTTCTGGTCTTGCCTTGAAAATAAAATTTTAAAAAAAGACAGTATCCACTTTGTGCCTTGAAAGTCACCCTTCAGCTACTCTATTAAAACCCCCTGAATTCTCACTAGAGTTTGTTTGACTTTAACTTAGAGTTACCCATTTTTCTCTAAAAGATTAAAAACGTTGTCAGTATCCAGCAGATATTTCCAGACACATCTTGCAGATACTTAAATACTTACACATTACACTCATGTCACGTCCCAGTCTTTTTTCCAGTAAGTGAGGCAGATTGAGGTTTTAAGTCTTTCACCATTAAGCACTTTCTTCAGCCCTAAAATCCTCTCTGTGGCTCTTTTCTGCACCCTCTCCAGTTTTCCAATGATTTTTTAAAAGTGTGAGCACTAGAAACTGCATAATCTTATATTGTCTGTATTAAAAGCAATTGTGTTTGAATGGGCTCAGCTCATGAAGCAACTGAGATCACTTGGAGTGTCATTCTCATTGCTGTCTGTCACTCCACCGATGTTCCTGTCACCCTCAGATTTATCAGCTGTGAATTTACAGTGTTTACATCCAAATCATTGAAGAAAACATTGACTAGCATCTGACCTGATGCTGATCCTGGTAAAACTCTCCCATTTGATAACAACTCCTGATTCATAGCTACTTTTTAACAGGCTGTTTGCCAATTCCTAATCTAATTAGTGCATGCTCTGCTGCTATTTCTAATGCTTTTTGATCGGAATATCACACAGTGTTAATTCTAATCTCCATAAAAAAATGAATATCACATCTCTTCATTGACCTTTATCATTCAGTCTTTACCTTCATCATATTATTTGATGCGCCTCATCAAAGAAAGAAATTGCATTTGTCTGCTAAGGCTTATTTCTCCTAAAACTGTATTTACCATCATTAATTCTATTTCCATTTTCATGGCAGCTTTTCCAATGCAGGGTAACAGCTCAGGATATGTTAGAGACTTGGCTTTGAGGTCAGTACATTGTGTTAGCAAACCAACCACAACAATTCAATTCTTAAACCCACGCTATGAAACCTGATACATTTCAATGTAGTGGCTTGATGCTTATTTACATTTATATATTATCAGGTGATTAAAAAGGACTATTTGCCCATGGAGAAACTCCTAGTCCTGGCCACCGTTTATCAAGTGTTTCCCAGTGACCACTGGTACAGAAACCAGTACAACCTTAAGCTTCCAGGGAGAGCTACGCACTTCCTGAAGCCTGCCTTAGAACACCACCATGAAAGGGATGATGATGAAATATCAGCTATCATGTAACTATCTATAAATGTTAGATTTCTACAAAGTGATTCCACTGAATTGTAATTAAGGGTTTGAAAGTCGAATGATTTTAAGTGCTAGTTTTAATTACCGCTTGGTGAACTTTAGTGTGTTAGAATTGTCACAACTTTCCTTTAGAATTAGTGTCAAGCCAGGCAATACAGTGGGAAATTATTAACTCATACTTTGGTTCAGCAATTATCTGCATTACAAGGTTTATGCAATTAGCTGTTTAAGATGTCATTATATTTTGCCATCTGGTACACAGGAGTTTATGCATATGAACAGGCACATGTTGAAGTGATTTTCACTATATGACACTTGATCTCAACCCAAATCATCACTATAATGAGTGGAAGACACAGTGTACAGTACATTAGTGGCAGGTGCATACTATCAACTTCATTTTAATAGAAGACTTTCATGTTTCCATTTTTAAAGTATTCTGCACAAGTGCTGAAGAATTAATTGCTCGTTTGCAATCTAGCAAAAAACCGAGGACACGTTATTGCTAAATGCTAAGGAACATCAGCTTTCAGGAAAGCGGCCACTTATTTAAGTTCTTTCCATCTGTAACTCCAGGCCAATTTCTGCTGCAGACAATAAGGAAGTCTCAGTTAAGTTGAGCTTAAAATCTTCTCTGGGGAACATGCTGAATTACCTTTGATAGGCTCACAGCACTGAAAGCCTCTTGAGGATGCCTGTGGTGTGGTCAATGTGTGACAACCTCCAGTGTCACCAGTCTGCCAGCAAACAATGTATTGTCACCTGAGTCCTTGGCCTTACCTCTGCCTGACGTCACTTGTGCCTGTTGGCTCACGCTTGACACACAGATTCTAAATCTGGGGGGAAAAGGTGTTGCTGTTGGCAGCCTCCCACCAGGAAATCCTCGCTTCCAGGCAGTACAAAATGTAAATATCGATAACGCCAGCACTGCGTACTCAGATAATACCTGGTATTTCTGACACATACCGCGTCTGGTGTTCTAAAAATATTCACAGCCTTTAATTAATTAAATTGCATGCCGCTATTAACCTCATTTGACACAAGGAAACCGGTCTCTGGAATGGTAAGAGACCTCCTCAGTCACGAGAAGGCTGTGCAGAGCCTGAGAGTGAGCTACCAAGAGGGACTGTGCTCACTGAACTGCAGTGCAGGCAGATAAAACCGGGCGGCAACTGCAGCACTGCCCTTTACCTGCCAAAGTCGGGGCCGTGGTTTGGGGCAGGACATGGGTTTGTCACGGGAGAATGGACAGGATAGCTCCCGCCACATCCTTCTCCGAGCAGGACTTAGTGTGGAACACATGAGACAACACCACGTGGGTCTGCTGAAAAATCGCACTTCTTAGGAACTGTCATTATTTTGGATTCTGGCATTACACTCGGGACATTCCCCATGTCTTGGGGCAGTGCTGGTTGCCTCTGCGCTGGAGAAGGCAGCGTTCCCAGACCTGCTTCCAGCCGCGGCCCTGGCTCCAGGCAGGGGACAGTGCTGCGTCTCCACGTGCAGTCGCTGCAACTTCATTATTGAATTACATTAACAGGCCGCCCTCTAGTGTCATATTTTATTACTTGGGTTAAAAAAAAAAAAAAAAAAAAAAAAAAAAAAAAAAAAAAAAAGGGCCGGTCGGGTAAAAAAAGCGTATTTTGTCTCAGTGAGCACCAGCAAGAGAGGCAGCCACAAAAGCAGCCAAGAAACATTTCTGTGGAGCACGTTAGAAAGTTTTCTCTCAAATTAAAACCCCTAAAATCTGGGGTTTTCTCCTGAGGTTCTGGAAGTCAATCACAGAAAGCCCAAGGAAAATATCAAGGAAAATCCTGTGCAGAGTTTTCCTTTGAGATCAATGTTAACATTTCTGCGGGTGGTTACAGCAATGCTGTGGTATATACGTGCATCTATACCTCGAATGTGAAGTATTTTGTCCTCTTGTATGTGCATCAGTGTCATTAAGGGAGATGAGTGGGAACGTCCTTCAAGGCAGCACTCACAGTGCACAGGGATTGCTTTGCTGAGGCTGAAGACAGAAAGGTGATAGACATAAGGTTACAGGCAATTATTCAGGACTTTGCAGCATTTTAGAGCTAAAACTTGAAAATACGAACCCTGAACAGACAAAAAATACTTCTGTGTTCTGAAAGCCTTACAGGCTTAAGTGACCAGATCTGCCCTTATTGGGCTGGTTAAGAGGGGGAAAAGGGACAAAGCACCTTCAGGACCATTGGCAGGACAGGTCATGCCAACAGCTGGTGTGAATTAGCAGGTGAAGGCAGCGCACATCCATCAGCCAGAGACCTGTCCTTGTGTATTAATGTTCCCCCAGGCTGAAGCCACCTGCCCGTCTTCCATTTTTCTGATCACACCCGTCTCCCATGGGAGATCTGCTTGGTTGCATGACAAAGCACCCTTTGGATAAATCTCGGGAAGAATGTCAGCGCCAATTGCGGGGCACCAGGATCGCTCCCTGACCGGCTGGGGACAGGGATCTGCCCCACGCAGGGGACACTGACCGTGTCCAGGGATGGGTTGGGTTGTGGGAAAAGTGGGAAACTGTTTCCCCCAGGGGAATGTAACAGCTGCATCCCCTCTCCTCCAAAAGCTCTCTGGAATTACGGAGGAAGGAGCAGGGGACATCCCACCTTCAAGTCCCACAAGCAGGCGGGGAGGACAGAGAAAGCTCGACTCTGCTGACATCAGTCACAGGCACTGTGGCTGACCGAAACATTGGCAAAGCAGGGCGACAGTGCTCGGTGGCTTTAACCTAGATGTATTGGCTTTAACGTAGATGTATTTTCGCCCGTTTTGCCGTATTTTTTGCTGGTTTCGGCCTCAAGGGCTGCCCCGGCCGCGCGGCCCCCTCAGGCTCCCGCGCCTTTCCCGCCGGGAGGGGGCGCTGTTCCGCTGAGGCGGTGGGGGGGGGGGGGCGCGGCGGGAGGGGCGGGGCGGCGCCAGGCGCGCGCGGCCGCCTCCAGGGGGCGCCTCGGGGCGCGCGCGCGGGGCGGGCGCGGGGGCGCGCCTCGGCGGGGGCGCGCGGGCAGGTGCGCACACACCCCCCAGGTGCGCGGGCACAGAGACATCCCCCCTCCTTCCGCGCACCCCGGGTAACCCCCGAGCCCCTTCTATCGCCGCATCGCACACGGGAAAGGGGAGCGGCGGGGAGAGCAGGGATGCGCCCGCCTTAAACAACTCATCTGCGAAAGTTGTTGGGTGTTACCATCCCGACCCTCCGGTCTGTATTTTGCAACCCTGCAGGAACGCAACTGGGATTATTTATTATTGTTCCTTCTTATTAATTTAATTAAGTCTTGTTGGTGTAGCATTTTTTCGCCCCATATTAAAGGAAATGAAGTCAACTTCATTAAAAGGAGTGGAATAGGCGTATGCCAAAGTATTTGTAAGAGCACGTTAAAAATATTCTAATATGAATTCCAGCTGTCTCACAGGCCTCTGGTAACTTTTCTGAAGAAATCCAGCGACGCCGCAGCCCCGCTGCTGTCGTCTGTGGGCTGAATGCAAATTTGTGGCAACAGGGGGAAGCAACCTTCATTATTTCCTACAGTTACACTTTTTAAATCAAGTTAACTAGGAATTTTTAAAAGCCTTTGGCGTTGCCTTTGGAGTAAGGCTCATGATGTTCGGGATTAAAGGGAAGTTGTACCAACCTCACCTGCTCCAGGGAACAGCAAAGACCCCGGTGAGCCCACGCTGGTGCCACACCAGGGCATGGCACAGGGCTGATAGGATACCTGAGTGTCAGGGGCTGTGTTTTGGGGTATCCCTGTTCAAGTACAGCCATGTGTTGGGTTCCAGTGTGCATAGTGTACTGGTGTGTCAGAGTACTGGGCTGGGTACCTGTGTGGCAGGTGTAGCAGTATATTGGGGTGACTGGGTGCTGGGGTACCCATGTGAAGGTGCAGTGCTGTGCTGGGATCCCTGTGTCTGAGTGCTGGGGTACCTGTGCAACAGGGTACCTGTGTTATGGACACCTGGGAGGGGATCTGACCCCTCCCTACCCTGCCTTCCCCAAGATGTCATAAAACCATCCATCAAAGGGATGAGCTGAAGAACGGGGCTCTCGGCAGGAACAAGAGCTCCCCGTGCAAAAGGGGGTGTATGGATGCTGCCTCCTTTGCAATCCCCTGGCTGGAGGGCACTGAGAGCACCAGCAATGGTCATTTCCCTGTTTTGAGACACCAGGAGACATTCCTGGCACCTCAAAATCATTGGGAACAGCAGCACTGCTGTGAGGAGAGAAAAGCAGAGAAAAGCACTGCTGTGAGGAGAGACCTGAAGTCTCCACTGGACATGAACTGAAGTTGGCCATGGTCACTCCCTCCTTCCACTCAGGTGTCAGGTGTTTTCCTCTATACATTTCTCCCTGGCTTTCTGATTTTCTAAACCACAGGAAAGGATTTTCCATGGAGATTCAGTGTTCTCTCCGTGTTGCACATGCAGAAGGCCGGCCCACAGGTTCCCTTTGCCAAGCAGGGCAGAAGTCACTTGCACCAAAGTTTGGAGCTCAGCAATACCGAAAATCTGGAGATATTTCTTGAATTTAACCAGGGGGGCTGTGTGTAAATCAGAGTTTGATGCTGCAGTGCAGTGGCAGAAAACAGTCTCAGCCTCCTGCCCTGTGTGCTGCATTATTGCTGGGGGGCTTATCCTGGATTTTATTAGCCGTGTAAGCATCTCCAGCAGCATGCGACCGTCCCGCTCTCAGGAGTGACTCCTCCCTCTCTCAGCAGTGCAAGTCTCAGGGACTTGCCAGTGCAGCTGCTGGGATTCAGGCATTCCTGAAACTTCTCCCTTGCAACCCGGCCCTGACCCTGGCCATGGCCAAGGGAACCCCACGTTGGGACAAAATTCCCAGGGATTGTGTCAACCCCTGAATTATAGTGATACCACAAATGCTTTTCATAGTGATTTTCCTTTCTTCTTTACTGCTAAAGGATGTGGTGGGAAATAACAGGCAAAGCACTGCAGGGCCTAACAGAGATGGTGAGGGGAGGCCAAGCTGTGGTCCCAAACCATGATACCCTAATTTCTCAGGACCAGGGGATCCTTGGCTTTATGGATTTGATTCATGGGCAGTGGGAGCAGTGCTGGGACACCGGGGTACTGCAGTCTCTGCACCCGGCTGGCACAGAGCCCCTCTGCTGCAGGGCAGGGAAAGCTGGAAGCTTCCCGGCAATCTGGGAGAGCCGGAGGCTGCCCGAGGGTCTGAATCCCACTGCCGCCGGGGCGGATGCTGCAGCTCCAGCCCGGGAGCCGTAACCCTCCCACAGCCACATCCATATGGGATAGGGATATATGCGGATACGCACATGTACACGCGGGTTGCAGCGCTGGCAGGCAGGACCACGCCGGGCGGGAGAGCTCGGGGGGTCCCCCCGCAGCCCCCGCCGCAGAGCCGGGCCCGGGAGGCGCCGCGGGGAGCGGCGGGGGCGGGCGCGGCGGCTGCCAGGTGCCCCCCTCTCTCCATCCCTCCCGCCCTCCGCGCCGCCCCCGCCACTTGTATTGAGACTTTATTTTGCAGCGGGGGTCGGGGGGCGCCGGCTCTCCCCTGGATTTCTCCTCCCCCCCCCCCCCCCGCTCACCTTTTTCTTCGCGTTATTTATATTTTTGATTTTATTTTGGGGAGGTGGGGAGTGGGGCAGGGAGCTGGTCCAAACCTTCCCGCTCTCCGCATGTGCGTGATTTAGAGTGACAGAATTGCGAGCCGGGGCTGGAGCAGCGATAAATCAGCTCCTCGCCGGCGCGGGTTGCCGGGACTCGCCCAGCGCCGGACGGAGACTGCGGCAAAAGAGAGGGGGAAAGGGAAAAAAAAAAAAAAAAAAAAAAAAAAAAAAAAAAAAAAAAAAAAAAAAAAAAAAAAACTGAGAAAAAAAAAGAAAAAAAAAAAAAGAAAGAAAGAAAGAAAGAGAGGAAAAAAAAGGGGAGGGGGGGGTAGAAAACAAAAAAAAAAAAGCGAGGGAGGAATACAGGAGAAAACCTCGGCAGCCCGCGGGAGTGAGCGGCGGGGGTTGCGCGGGCGCGGAGCGGCTGCAGCGGCTCCGCTCTGCGCTGCTCCGCGGGGTTTTCCTGTCTCGGTTCCTTTTTTTCGGGTGCTTTTTTCTTAAAGATTTTTTTTTCGCGTTTCTTCTCCCTTTTTCCTTCCTCCTCCCGTACCTTAGATGAAAATGGCTACCAGTGACTTGGCGAGCGTTGGGAAGGCAGAGCTGGCAGGTTGAGAGATTTATTTATTTATTCCCCCCCTCCCCTCCTTCCTCCGAATAATCCAGACGCAGACCAAAATCAAACAGCAAACTTTAAAGGCTTCGCTTTAATTCTTTCCGCCCCGCTCCTCCGTTTTCTCTCCCCCCACCCGCGATGCGGTGCCAAGGCTGTGCCCGAGGGGGGGCCCGGAGGACCGGGAGCTGCGACGCCCATCCCGGTCGCCCACGCCGGGCAGCGGCTGCTCGGGGAGCGGGCAGGAATCGGGCAAAACCGGGCAGAAATCGGGCAAAACCGGGCAGGATCCGCCGCGCTGCGAACTCCCTCGGCGAGTAAAAATGGTGCCGCGGAGCGAGCGGATGCTGCGGCGGACACTGCGCTCCCGAGTAGGGATTATCCGCTTTTTTTTTTTTTTAATCTTTTTAATTTTTTATTATTATTTATTTTTGTTGTCATGCCACAGATCTTCAACTGTACGTGCAAATAAAAGCGAGAGCTCACGGATACCGCTTTCCTTCCAGCGAGGACTGACTAGTTAATCCAATAAGTATCTGTATTGTTTGGGGCGATGTGTGTGTGGTAGGGGGGAGGCAGTTAATCATGTATCGCAATGTATGGATAAAATATATGAATATTAAAGTGACGTGGGGAAAGAGTGCCGGCGCGGGGGCTCCTTTCGGGAGAGAGGACAAAGAAGAAAGTGGAAACAATCTTTTAAAAATATTTTCCATTCATAAAAATGGCAGAGGGCTTATCCACCAGTCTATTTCTGCGTCTGACTGAACAGCTAATGCGTTATTGCCAGCTTCAAAAGATAATTGTAGTGTCGGTAGAGACCTAATAATACAGTAGCACATGTAATTTTAAACAACACCTCATTGTTTATTGGGATGTAACTTTCCCGAAGTTTATTTGTAGCATTAAGAGATTTTTAAGTGCAGGAACAAATTGCAAATGAGCAGCTGTGGGGCGATGCACGGTTTGTGTGGCTACAAGAGTTTCTATATTTAGTGACAATCTGAATCTGAAGAGGATTTAAAAAAATAGAATATTTTTAAGGAAATGTTTATTTCCTCCTGGAGGAGGGGGGAGCTGGGCTGGGGGATCTCCTGGCTCGGGTTTTCAATTTTCTGAGGGAGAAATAATGCAGTCAGTGTTTCTTTGCCCACGAGCTTCACGACTGTACATACACCTGCTCCAAAGGCTCAGAAATAACCTTTTCATGCAAGAAGTTAAGGAAGGGGTCGGGCATACGTACGTGGGGCGGTGTTGTGATTTATGTGCTTTTCCAGGAATCCAAATAAAACCGTAGCTGAGCGTATCCCTTTGTAAGGGCCACCTGTGCATCGCGCCTGCTTGTTCCGGGGGTTACCCTGTGGAAATCTTCCCAGCCCAGTATAGAAGTTAACACAACAGTCGGGTGAGCAGAGGATGCTCTCACCTTCTCCCTGCTGTTAGGAGAGGAAAGCAGTGATTGTGACAGGCAGCCCACACGGATTACACTTCCTTTTTTTTTTTTTTTTTTTTTTTTTTTTTTTTTTTTAAGAAAAACTCTCTTTCTGCAAATAAAAAAACCCAACAAAGCAGCTTCTCCAGAGAGATCCAGTTCCAGCGCAGGGTGCCCAGTGAAGGGATCTATATTGCCAGGGCTTACAATGCGGCAGGTCAGTGAATTACAGTAATAAAGACTTCAAAAAAAAAAAAAAATTCAGGTGCTGAGACTAACACATTTCCTTCGCTATTCCAAAGGAGCCATGGGCACTGGGAAAAGGCAGAGCAAGCAAAAGGGACTGGGTGTACTTCACTCTGTTTTCTTTACAAAATCTTTTAGGCAGAAGTGTTGGGTCTCGTGCAGGTTTTTGAGTTGTTACAGCCAAACTTTGCATGTGAGCCACGGCACAGCTTTTATGGCTCAATCCTTGCATGTTATGAAGTTGTCTACAAAATTAGAGGAGGTACGGAAGTAAAAAGTTACTAATCTCAGAGAAAGAATAATACTTTTAATTCCCTAATTTAGTTTGAAGTTTATGGGCTAGAAGTGGAGTGTTACAAACTATCTTGTGTTAGTGCCTGTCCTTTCTATGAAGAATATATCACCTTTTAAAGAATACCTAATTTAGGGCGGAAAGAGATATTCTTAATAGTAGAAAAAAGACAGAGATTAAAAAAAAAAAAAAAAAAAAAAAAAAAAAAAAAACAAAAAACCAAAAAAACAAAACAAAAAAAAACCAAAACACAAAACTTGTGATGCAAAACTTTCCTGCTCTGTACCTGCAAGAAAAGTTACCAGATCTCATGTGCTGTCTGGGTTAGCAGGGCTAAAACTACTTTATAAAAAATAATTGCAGAAGACAATTGCAGATAAATTTTGTGCCAGAAAAGCAGTAATAAACCTGCACCTGTTACTGTGCCCTTTTAACCAGCCTGTCTAGCCTAGGCACAAAGTTGTCTGAGTTTGCATCTGAACAGGCCACTCATATTAGTATTTTTTTTTTCTTCTCAAAACTTAAGCATAGATAAGAAATGAAAAAAAAAAATTACTTAGCAGTGAAGCAGATTCCTGGGTTTTATTTATTTATTTATTTGGGGAAATAATGCCCATCTCATTGTGAAAGTTACAGACTCCAGAGAAAAGCCTGTAGCGAAGGGCAGCAGGGAATGCATGTTAATGAGGGCTAAAAGACCACCACTGCTTCTAAGAAGCGTAGGTTGATGCTTAATATTAGTATTAATATTCCTGTTTTCTCTTAGACGTAACTTTCTTTGTCACATAACTGGTTTTGTGCTATCTGAAACTTTACAAAAGTCCAGTCAGCAATTCTTCAGGTTCATTTTTCACGCCCTGTATTGAATCTCAGCTTTTATATTCTGAGCGAACCCTGAATGTAAAACGCTCTCATGTAAAACCACAGACGAAAGACTTACTTTCCTTTTGAGAAATAAATTGCATAAATAAATATGACAATTCATGGACATATAATATACTAACATAAAGAGTGTGTGGATGGGTGTGGATGGGTATATAAACAATATTTGCCACACCATGTTTATACCACTCTTGCGCAAACTTTATCAAGTGAAATTTTCATTGAGGTGTGCGAGATTAGGACCAAAGTGTTTATGCCAAACTGCGTGATAAAACATTGGATTTAGGACAACAGCACTATCAGTTCTGCATGCTGTAATCACTCCCTATCACTGGAGAACAATTTCGTACCACTGTCAGAGGTGTCCCTCTGCTTCCAGCAGCAGTAACACCGCGAGACTGTGTACAAATAAAATACAGCTGAGGATGACTGTACCTATTTGTGTCTTTCCTGGCTGTGAACAGGGGTTTTATCCAGCTGGATGCTGGCCTCAGCATGGTGGGAAGGGAGTTTTAGGTTCCTGCTGGCCCACGGTGTGGCCTGGGCTGACGGGCACTGCTCGAGCCCACCCGTACACCACAGCGAGCTTATTAAACTGCATTAACTTTCACAGAGAACTTTCACTTTAAGGAGTAGTTCGTTTTTTCAAATAAACCCTGCTTGCAAAAGGTTTTTTTTATGTTAAAAGTGCTACCACTTATTTTGCTCCCCATAAGAAGATCTACAGCAAAACAAAAGGGGAAACGCTGCCTCTCCCACCTCTGTCCGTTCTGTTGCTTCCTTTCTGCAGCCTGCACACTTTTGCTGGGAAGTTATTTCCTCCACAACGCATTTCGCAATAGACTCGAGACCCTGTGGAAATGCATTTCGGCTCTGCAGGCATTTCTGCGGCGAGCTGGGCTCCGCAGCCAGCGCCCCACGTCCGGCCGTGCCAGGCAGCGATGCCGCCAGGAGCTCACGGTCAAAGCAGGTCTTTTCACACAAAGATTGACCAATCTTTAGTGTTCCTATTCCCACTTGCCCTTAGCACGACTGCTTTAATTCCCCACATGAATGTGGCGTTGGCGATGCACCCATGGCCCAGACCCCAAACGGTGTAGCTGTTTTCATCTGCCAGATAGGGACTGCAGTACTTCTTCATCACCCTGCTCTCCTGCTGGGAATCATGGCAATGGACAGAAAACACTGCGTGGAAGAACATTATTATTCACGTGTATTTAGTGGTGTAAGGTGAGAATTTCCATCAAACGTACGACTCTGCTTATTTAAGCTACTCTCTGAAATTTGGAGCCTGGAAGTTGAAAGTTCTGCCCTCCTACCCTCCTGTTTTAGGACAACACAATATTCACAAAACCATGGTGTTAATTGTAGAATCACAGAGTGGCTTGGTTTGGAAGGCACCTTATATATCATTGAGCTCTAACACTCCTGCTATGGGGAACATCCTTTCAGGATCCAGAGCCTTTAAACTAAGGAGGAAAACCCAGCTATGCCCAGTTCTCTGTGTACCTGTGGAATAAAAAAAAGCAATCTCTCCCCTGGAGAGAGTCTTACAGAATTCTCTCATTTTTGGTAGCTTCAGAATATTGTTGATTTCACGGCAGATGGTGACACAAGGTTAGGCATGGCACTAAACTACTGCTTTCTCCATGACATTTCTACAGGAATTTGTAGATAGTTCCATAATGGATTGTGGGACAACAGTGAAACATCTGGGCATTGGTTTCCATCAACCATACTGGCACTTAGGTCTCTTGGGGATGTGAGTCAGCAACGTGTGGCTCTAAGGTCCTGATGGAAAAGGGATCAGGATCAAGCCTGGCAATTTCAGGGGGCTTCTGGCTCTCAGTGGGGTGAAGCTTCTCCCAGGGCTTGCCACAGTGGCTCTCCCAAAGCCACCAACATCACTCAGGGCCCAGGAGAACCCCGTTGTCTGTCTCAGGCCTTTAATGATTGCTGCTGTATGTTAACAGGCCATACCACATATAGCCCGGCTATTGTCAGCGCTGATCCTTGTCCAACTGACGGGCTATTCAAAGCGCTTCTCAAGCCTCTCCAAAATCCCAGCTTGTTCTACCCCGATGACAGCCATCCCTCCCATTCGGAGTTCTCTTTGTACGCTTGATAACATGGTGGAAATCCCTTATTATGCTTCTTTTAATAATGCTTTCACATGGCAAGGGGACATGATGTTTTAATTTATGCAGCGCACATCATCCTTCGACAATTTGCTAAGAGGAGCCCTCGCGACCTAAGCCTGCGCCGAATAACACAAGTTTATGCAAAACCAGTGGTTTCCAACCTGTGGTCTCCAGACCGCTGGGAGTCGGCGGGCTCCTTCCAAGGGGTCACCAGGAGGTAACCAGGAAAGCAGAGCCGCTGCCGGGAGGTTCAAACGCGGTGCCGCGTACGGAGCCACGCTGTCACCAGCACGGGTCTGGGGCTCCCAAACTGCAAACTGAAAATCACTGTCTCAGGAGTTTTTACTTTCTTACTTTTTTTTTTTTTTTTTTTTTTTTTGGTCTCTGTACTCAGTGCGCTGCAGCTGCAACCCCTGTGTCTTTAAATACCTGCTCAAGTCGATTAAAAGCAGTAAATTCAGAGGGGTAACCACACCGCTCCTTATGAGTTGTGCGAGTTGAAGTCTCACTTTGTTGTCAAAAAATAGCAATTAACCTTCAGATCCACTTGCTCTCCCTCCCCCCCAAATTAATTTTGCAGTATTATCACGCATCTTGAGGCTTCCAGTTTTAAGCATATAATGCTTCTCCTGTTAATGAAGCGGGTATCCACGATCAAGGGGAGCTGAGAGCCACAGACAATTGTTTGTTTGCCTTTATTTCTCACGCCCTTTGAAGGTTTCTCTTTCTCCTCTGTGTTTTCTTGGTTGGTTTTTTTTGGTTTTTTTTTTTTTTTTTTTTTTTTTTTTTTTTTTTTTTTTTTTTTTTATTAAGTGACTTTAGCAGATTGTACCCTCGGAGCTGTGAATAATGGGGTTATTCTACAAAAATGGCCAAGGCTAGTTAAGACACACAAAGCCAGGAAATCCTTTCAGGGATGAAATCAGGACTATTTTAGGGGTGCCGTGTAAGTTGGAGACTTTGCAGCTCAGCTGCTGCATCGCTGCCAGGCACGGCAGCGCTGCGGGGACGATCGGTCCTCCCCCGCCGAGGGCTTGCCCGGCCGGGGGGGCCCCGCACCTTCACGGCACCGGGGATGGGGGGCAAAGCCTGTGGGGTTTGCACAGCACGGGGGGTGCAAAGGTGGACGTGCAAAGGCGGATGGGGGGTTTTGCCAGTGCCAGGTAACTTTGCCCGTGCAGCAAAGGAGCTTTGCTGGTGCAAGGGACGGGGGTTCCCCGCGCCGGGGAGGGCTGCCCGCGCCGGGGGGCGCGCATGGCGGGGGTACCCGTGCGGAGGGAAAGGGGGTTCCCCGTTCAGGATGGGTTTTACCCGTGCGGGAGGCTCGGTTATCCATGCAGGATGGGGGGGTTTCCGCGCCCCCGCCGTCCTCCCGCGCAGGACCCCCGCGGCTGGGGAGGGGCTCGGCGGGGGCGGGACACTGCGGGCCCGCAGCGGGGCCCTCCGCCCGGCCGGGGGTGTGCGGGGGATGCCCGTGAGCCCCGCCGCCCCCCGGTGCGGGTCTCCTGTGCGAATCGCGGCGATTGCGGAAATACGCGGGGGCGGGGGAGAGGAGGAGGTGGAGGAGAAGAAGAGGAGGAGGGAGGTGGGCAGGAGGCTGCCGAATTGCTCGTAACTTCTGCAAAGTCCCGGGCACTGGGAGCCCACACGGCAGAGCGGGGAGAGGCGGCGGCAGCGTCCGGGCACGCCCGCCCCGACCCTGGCTCGCCCCGCGCCGCAGCCACCAAAACCCCCAGATCAGCCCAAAACCCACGGGAAGAAAAAAATCCCAACACATCCCACCTAAGAGCCGGCGGCAGTTGGCTTCGGCGGGTTTTCCCTTCCGGTTCCCAACGGCTGCTAGTCGATCTTAGCCATAAAAAATATAAAAATTGCGGGGGATAAATAAAATAAAATAAAAGTGCCGCCAACCGCCAGAGCCCGCAAAGTTTCTCTTGCACTGTTATCCGTGTTATCCCTCTTATCCCTGCCCGTGGGACGCGGCGCCGCTTAAACTCATGCTTTTGTATTTTTTAACCCGATTCCCACGCTTTTGCAGAGGGAATTCGCTATTGTCTGCGCGGGGTCTGGGCGCGGAGGGAGCGCGGGCGCGCAGGGCTGCGCCGCAGCTGCCTTTTTAATTTTTTTTCTTTTTTTTTTTTTTTTTTTTGTGAGGGATTTGAGAAAACCGCTGAGCTTGACAGATTCCCCCCCTTTCCCCCCTCCCCGCCCGTACGTGCGCGCCGGCTCCGTGCGCGCCGTCTGGAGCGCCCGCGGCCGCGCACAAAGAAACGCGCCCGGGCGCGGGATGTGACGGACCGCGGCGGGGACCAATGGGCGGGGCTGAGCATTGTGACGTCACCGACGAGTATCCAATCAGCGGCGGGGGTGGGTGTTGCGACGTTTGAACTCCCCCGGGGGGAGGGGCGCGCCTTTTTTTTTTCTCGTTTTTTTCCTCCTTTTTTTTTTTCTCTTCTTTTTATTTTTTTTTCCTCCTTTTTTTTCCTTCCCCCTTTTTTTTTTTCCCCTCTCCTCTTTTTTTTTTTTTTTTTTTTTTTTTTTTTTTTTTTTTTTTTTTTGGCCTTTTCCGCCGAAGTTGGCGGCGCCGCGCGGGGACGGGGCCGCTGGCGGGGCCGGAGCCTCGGAAACCTCCAGATTTAGCAAACCCACCCCCCCCCCCCCCCAAAAAATATATATATAAAAAAAGAGAGGGGAGAAGAAGAAGAAAGAAAAAAAAAGCTTTTTTATTAAAAAAAATACCCTACGTTTAAAATTTATTTATTTTTTAAAGTGTCCCTAGCAAAACGCTGAGTTGGGAAAAAACGAGGATAACTTGCGCGCCCACCCGTTTAGCGCTCAAATATTCTCGGGTGAGGGAAGGTGCTTTGGCTCTACCCTTATTTTCTGGGGGGAGGAGGGGTGTCCGCGGCTGCGGAGGGGCTGCACTTGACCGTGGCCCCTGCCTAGAGGGCGCAACCAGCCGTCCCGCGGCCAAAAGTCTCCCGAAGGGCGCCAAAAGTTACTTAAAAGATAATGCTGGAAACCGCAAAAGGCTGGGAACGGTGCGGCACGGACGAGGGGGACACAACCCCTTCCCCTCCACCCCCGAAACAAGCTGCGGGAGGGGATTTTTCCTCCTTTTCCCCTATAGATAGGAATTTTTCCCGGCGAGTGTCGTTCCTCCCCCCCCCGCCCCTCCCCTCCAAAAAGCCTGTGACTACGCGCAGGGACGCGGGGGTCACCTAAACTGCCTCCAGCATCAGTGGAAAACGCTATTCCCAAGCGGAAAGGGGGGGGGACACACCACCCGGGACACCCTCCGAGTCCCCAGGAGCGGGCTGGAGAGCATCCAAACCCCAAACCCAAACGTTGGCCGGTGCCAAGACAATGCGCTCCAGAAGTGGCAGGAGGCGCGGGGGTATTTTTAATTTTAAGCGCTTCACTTTTAGATTTCATAAGTAAGAAAGAGGGGGTAGTGCGATGTGCCGAGGAATTTATGTGTTGCTATTTTTTAGAAGAAAATGATTATTTTTTTTAAAGTGGAATAAGCACCCTTGATTCTAAAGCGCTTGATTTAAAATGACAAGTGCCAAAGGCGATGGGGAAAGTTGTGGAAGGCAACGCCGCTTCCCCCGGGCCCCCCCTTCCCTCCCCGCCCCATCGCTCCACGGTCAAGGGCCGAGCGGAGCCGCAGCCCCCGGGAAGAGCAAAAATAAATAAATAAATAAATAACAATTATAATAGAAAAAAAAAAAAAAAAAACAAAAACCCAAATACACAACACCCCCCCCCCCTCCCCGCCTTGTAAAAAAAGAGGAAAACTTTGAGCCGAGCCCCGCTCGCCTCTCGGCTCCGCGGCTGGCCGCGCTGCGGGGCGGCGGGGCGGAGGGAGGCGGCGGCGCCGCAGCCCCCTCCCCGCCCCTCCCCGCCCCCGCGGGCGGGCGGCGCGGGGCGCGGGGCGGGCGGTGCGCGGCGCAGAGCGGAGGGGCGCGGAGCGGAGCGGAGGGGCGCGGAGCGGGGGCGGCGGAGGGGCGCGCAGCGAGCGCTATGCCTTTAACGGCGCGCGGGGCAGGCATGCCGAGCGCGTAGTGCGGGAAAGTCGAGGCGGGGTTAAAGTTCAGCTCATGGAGCGGCTCCGCGCTGGCTGCAGTTTGGCAGAGTTGGAAATGTGAAAGCAAGAAGCAGGCTCGGGGCTCCCCCTCCTCTCCTCTCTCTCTCTCTTTTTTCCCCTCCTCTCTCTCCCTCTCCCTCTGTCTCTCTCCCCCTCTCTCTCTCCCTCTCTCCCCGCACACGCACACCTCCAAACCGCAGCCCCCCGCAGCAGTCATGTATTCTCCGCTCTGTCTCACCCAGGTAAGCGGCCGCCGGGGCGCGGTGGGGCCGGCGCTGCGGGGGTGCGCGGCCGTGCGCGCCGGGGAAGGGGCACCTCCGCCGCTCGCCGAAACTAACTTTGCTGCCTTTCGCTCGCATCCCCCCCCCTCCACCCCCTTCCCGCACGGCCATTTGTGTCGGCACATGGCTAATGGCGCCTACTTATTAATGCTTTAATTAACGGGGGGGGCCGCGCGGGCGCGGTGCTGCGGGACGACCCGCACGGCCCCGCCGTGCTTGGTCATCCGCGATCGATGCCGCCGATGCCGCCGCCCGCGCTGGAGCGCCCCGCACCGCCCCGCACCGCGGCCCCGGGGCAGCGCCGGAGCCTCTGCGCCGCTCCTCGCCCCGGGCACGGCGCGGCCCGCACCCCCCGGCACCGCGCTGGGGGCTCCGCGGCAGCGGCCCCGCCGGCTCCGCGCCCCCCCCCCAGCGCCCCGGGCACGGAGAGAGGCACCGTCCCCCGCACCTGGGCTCGCTCCCGCGGTGCGGCGCGGTGCAGCCGCCCCCGCGCAGAGCGCCCTGCGCACCCGCGGAGGCCGCCCCAGCCGGGGGACCGTGCGTGTGTCCCCCCACACGGACACCCGCAAACTTGTCCCGCGTGTGTCGCGTGTCCCCCCCCCCCGCCCGCGGATCGGGCCCCCGCGGCACTCGGCGCAACTTTTGCGCCCCCCGCTCGCGGCGGGACGGGGCTGCGCGGGGAGTGGAGGGGAGGGCTGTCGCTCCGCGGTGTCCCCCGGTTGCGCGGCCGCGGAGCCCCCGGCCCCCCTTTTCCCCGCGCGCTGCTGCAGGACGCTGAATTACACCCCTTCAATTAGCAGGATATAATGGTTTAACGAGGAAATGCTTTGTGGCGGACTCAAACCCCAGATTATTTCCTCCTGCAGGAGATTTTGACTACATTATTCTTATTAATTTAATTGGAATATTTTTTTTCTCCCGGTGAGAAAGCCTCTCCGGGCTCTTTCCGTAGAGAAAAAGGCAAGGAATTGCAGGGAGAGGGGCAGCAGCTTCCCGGGCAGCCCGAAGAGCTGCAAAAGTTTTGTCCCCTTCTCCCGTTGCGGTCCTCTCTTCTTCCTCAGCCTCCCCCAAATTTTGGGGTGCTGGCGAGAAAACACCAGGCCGGCGGGGGCACGGAACTCCCAAACCGTAACACTTGCTCAAAAGGCAGGAAGAAAATGTGAGCAGCGGGAGTTTGCAGAGGATGGGATGCAGCAACTCCGGGCTGTGCCTGGGCAAAGTTTGTGCCTTTAATTCAACTCCGAGAAATACCTGGTTTTTGTCAGCGCGGCGGCTGCAGGAGGGACCCCCGGACGCTCCGTGCAGGGCCCGCAGCGCCGACGCTCTTGGCATCTCCACGTGGGGCTCCTGGGGCTCTGTAGGCCCAGTCGCACATTAAGGAGAGAAAATAAATCCACGGGATGGTTGCTCCCTGGCCCAGTCGTGTCGTGTCCTCCTCCACCCCCCGCGCTTTTTTTTTTTTTTTTTTTTTTTTTTTTTTTTTTAATTTATCAAAAGAAAAGCAGAAAGCCAGGCTTGTGCTTTGACTCCGTTAGGAAAATCTCGCATTCTTGCAGCACGTTTGGAAAAGTAATAGGAGGATTAGAGGCCTCCTGACAAACTCTTCCCTCCGAAGGATCAATTAGGTGATTCTGTCATTTTTCCATAGAAAAAGGGGGCAAGCCCTGAGCTATTGCAAGTAATTTCCTATTTTATCATTTCAGGAGCTTTTATTGATACAAGTTTCGGGAAGGATTTTCTTTTTCTTTTTTTTTCTCTCTCTCTCTTTTTTTTTTTTTTTTTTTTTTTTTTTTGGTCAAGTTTTGGTTCAGATTTAAAGGGAAGCTCTTGAAAGTGGGTTAGAAAAGGAAAACAAATAGAAATCCTGGTTCTGAGCGTATTTATCCAAGCCCTGGAACCAAAATGGCACAAGCATTTTGTGTCATCTGTCAGGAAAAATCCAAACATCGTTCCATTTACATATCTGCTGAGGAGCTAGGAAATAGTTGGGGAACATATGCACGTCTCCTCAGATTTACAAGCAAATGGATTGTAAAAATATTAGTAAGGGTCTCTGTAGCTGGCTTAATTTCAAAAAGATCTGCAGAAATACATTGTTTCAAAGCCTCCTTTGCAGGATTACATTATCGCAGGCGCCTTTGGGTTGGGGTTCTTTTGTCTTAGGGTTTTTGTTTTGGTTTTTTTTTTATTTTTTTAAACACCTTTTTGAAGAGCAGAGGAGAATTTTGGGATAAACAGTGCAGAACTGTGCGGCCCAAATTTTCTGTGCTGCTTAGAAACAGGCAGCTCTCGGAGGAGCTGTATCCTTAAACTTTGGAGAGGAGTGCAATAAAGAAAACCCCAACTTTTTATTATCGCTTTGCCAGCTTTCTGGTGTCTTTTATTTTTAGGTAACTCATCCAGCACTGAGGGGGGAAAGCGAATGGCTTTATGAAATACTTTCAAAGTTTCCCTTCAAGCTAACTCGTGGAAAGGGAAAGATCATCGCCTTTTCTACCAGCTCCTTAAAATCCTGCTATTTTGCAGCGAGGCTGCAGACAAGTTGCACATCTGTTAGCACACTTGCACTGACACATTTCCAAAACTTTTTGGGTGTTTTGAGGGGGGCTGTAGCGCCGCTGAAATAAAAAATTGTATTGTGCAGAAGCTGCTCCCCCCCCTCCGTCCCCGCGTCCAGCCCAGTTCTGTTTGATCAGTCCTGGCTGCTTTTATTTCCACTTGGACTTTGCTAATACCTCAGCGCCGAGATTGAAGCGGTGCGATTTTCCAGGGCAGCGTGTTTACCAAGACACTTTGAAAGTTGGTCTGTTTATGAGTCGTTAACCTTTTCTCCTCATACACCATTTTGAAAAGACACGTTAGGGTGTAATAGGGACCTGCACACCTCGCGCCCGAGCAGCGGTGCTTCTCGTTTACTTCAGCCACAGACCCTGACTTTGCACCAAAAAGCATCTTGGTTTTTTTCTCTCCCCCCCCTCCCTTTAAAGTGGTTTGGTGTTTTTTTTAAGTGGGTTTTTTTTTTTGGGGGGGGGGGTGTTGTTTTTACCTCCCCTTTCAGGTTCACATTGTAGAGATCAGCTTTAGTGCAGGTTAAAGCAACTCTCTCTTGGATGTTATCCAGCGCCGAGCCAAAAAAGTCCCAAGCACATGAGATCAGGCAGGACAAAGCGCTGCTTAAAGCAGAAAAGTTAAAATATTTCAGGATGTACCAAGACGTGTTTGGAAAGTGGGAAGGCTGGAAGCGCTGCCCTGGCTCGCTGTGGGGCTGTCGAGCCTCTCTGCTCTGTGTACCTTCGCAGATAAACTTCCACTTGACAAAAGGCCTTTTTTTCCTTGACTCTCCCTGAGTGGGGAACGGGAAGGACAGGAGGGATCAGGAGGGAGGGTTTATTATTTTTAATAGCTTGTAGAAACCTGTAGTTTTTATATTTTTCTTCTTTCCCCCCCACCCCGTCTCCCCCCCTCGTGAGAGCTGTTTCTGGTGGGTGAGAGCAGCTCCATGTGCTGGGATTGTGCCTCCTCTCACTTTTTGAATCTGCCGACTACAAACTCACAGCAATCTTTTTTTTTTTTTTTTTTTTTTAACTTTATTGAAATTTGAAACTATCATCTTTTCCCATAGAGGAAGGAAAAAAAAAAA
Source organism: Sylvia atricapilla (assembly GCF_009819655.1). Taxonomy (NCBI): domain Eukaryota; kingdom Metazoa; phylum Chordata; class Aves; order Passeriformes; family Sylviidae; genus Sylvia; species Sylvia atricapilla. Next base: position 26,696,091 of record NC_089148.1, on the reverse strand, counting down.
AAAGAGGAATGTGCCAATCACAGGAGTGATTTATTTTATTTTACCTGCTTTTATTTTAGTAATCACTCATAGTACTTAGATTGCTGCCGCTCTGCTCTAATGAAATGTATTGTGCTGTAAGGAAAGTTTTTAACAATCTGTGTTTAAAATAAAAATAAATGCAATGGTGCTACCTATAGATTTAAGTATCTACAATTCTGGGGCCACTCAGAATAAGTGCAGTGAAAGCTTTTGGGAAGTCAGCAGAAGGTCTTGAATTACGACAGGATTTTGCTGATAGATATTTCTACTATTGATTTCTCAATTTTTCATAATTTCTGAAAAGAACAATGCAAATTAAAATAAAGTGTTGAAAGGAAGTAAGATGTCTCTTTTAATACCCGTATTTGCACGACCCACAATGATTTGGGTAGAAAATGTACTCCATGGGATAATTAAAAAAAAAAAAAAAGTTTGTTAATCTGAAAAAATCCCTAATGTTTCTTCGCACAGGGGCAGGGCAGCGGGTGGCTTTTCCCATGCTGGGGAAAACGTTGCACAAATTACTTTATTTTTCCCTCCTGGAGGGCCCAATCCTGAGAAAAGGAAGAACTGGAAGCAGGGACGTCCCCAGCACGCAGCGCTGGATCAGGCCCCACAGGCTGGATACGTTTTTCCGTGCAGCCTGGAGTTGGGTCATTCATTTATTCAGGGGAAAAAACAAGCATGGCCCCAGTATATTATAATGTGTTTTGATTCTCTTTGGCTGATTTATGTAATACTTAGTGAGGAAAAAATATATACTTAGATATATATAATTATTAAAAAAAAAAACAAACCAAGGGGTCTTTCTCGCCTTTTTTAGCGTCAGCATAATTTTAATTGCGATTATTTTTGTGCCAAGGGAGAGGGGTGATCTTTAACTCCTCGTTACACAAAGCAAGCAGTGTCTCCGGATGGCCAAACTAACTTTCCGAGTAGGGCATTTCTTCTTTTTAAATACCTGAAAATCTGATGCAATTAATAATTCTTTGCGTATTTGCACAAGTTGTGCTACAGTTTACCGTTACTGCATTTTTCAATTTTTCCTGGTTTTTTTTTAATTTTTTTTAATTTTTTTTTATTTTTATTTTTTTTTTAGATTTTATGAGAAGGATCCCAGTTTGACTTTCCCTAATACGCCCAGATAGCGAGTTTTGGGTTGTTTTTTTTTTTACTAAATATAAACAAAAATATTAAATAAAAGATAAATTGCAAGGCTTGCTTTTTCTAGGATTTTAATGTTAGTTATGATTGTGCTTGCGGGATAAATTGACCGCGATACTTCTCGCTCCCTTCCCTGTTTAGGAACCAGAGTGAAAACCACCCTTCACTGTAATTGTATATACAGCTATAGTGGCATTTTACTATTCTGCCGGCTGCTATTTCCAAATATATCTTAGGGAAAGTTTTACTATACTTTAGACTTCCCCATACAAACATTGATTGGCATCCAAATGTTTAGGATTTGCCAAATTGGCGGGCAAACGCTGGCTACACCGCAAGCAGCGGGGTCAGGGAGAGAGCAAAGGGAGATACGCGCTCCGCAAGTGGACTTGCAAAGGAGTTTTTGGCTTTTAACTCATTCTGCTCTTTTTTTTTTTTTTAATGTTTTTTTTTTTTTTAAGGTTTGGGGACTGGGGAAAGGGTGCCAGCGTTGCACCATCTCCATCTGGGCGCTTGGTTGAAGTTGGACCCTGTTTTTGGGGGGCGGGAGCGGAGGTTTCGGGTCGGCGCGAGAGGGAAGTGGGGATGCGGCGGTGGCGGGTTCGGGGTCCATCAGCGAGGGGTCCCACAGCCCTTAAAATTTATTAGCACCCTCCTAATTCTCACCATCCCGCAAAAGCCCTGTTTTTGAAGGCTCTTTGTTGATGGTTTCGGTGACATCAACCTTTCTCTGTAACTTTTTTCAGGATGAATTTCATCCCTTCATCGAAGCACTTCTGCCTCACGTCCGAGCGTTTGCATACACGTGGTTCAACCTGCAAGCCCGAAAAAGAAAATACTTCAAAAAACATGAAAAACGCATGTCAAAAGAGGAAGAGAGAGCCGTGAAGGACGAACTGCTAAGTGAAAAACCCGAGGTAAAGCAAAAATGGGCATCCAGACTTCTGGCAAAGCTCCGGAAAGATATCAGGCCTGAATTTCGGGAGGATTTTGTTCTCACAGTCACAGGAAAAAAGCCTCCGTGTTGCGTTCTTTCCAATCCAGACCAGAAGGGCAAGATGAGAAGAATTGACTGCCTTCGCCAGGCAGATAAGGTCTGGAGGTTGGACCTTGTTATGGTGATTTTATTTAAAGGTATTCCGCTCGAAAGTACTGATGGCGAGCGCCTTGTAAAGTCCCCACAGTGCTCTAACCCCGGGCTGTGCGTACAGCCCCACCATATAGGAGTTTCTGTTAAGGAACTCGATTTATATTTGGCATACTTTGTGCACGCAGCAGGTAAGTGCCTTTCTCTACCACCTTCTCCAACTTTTCGTTTATCTCCGTGCCGGGTGCTGTGCCCCAGCGGCGGCTGCATGAGCCGGGGAGGGAGCTGGGGATGCCGGTTATCGCTCTCCCGGGGTGGCGAGGAGGGTTCCAAAACTGCCCCCCCTCACTTTTTTTTTTTTGTTTTGTTTTTTTAATGGGGTTTTTAAGGTGCAGTCACATAAAAGTGGCTCTTGTTTTCCATGGTTAACAGCATTTTGGGTGTCCTTCACAGGTGTCATCCAAAATGTTGTCCTAGGCGGGCTTGCAGCCGTACGCCGGCTTCCTTTATCCTAATTTTGAGGGAAAACAGATAGATTTTAATTTTTTTTTAATTTTTTTTTTTTTAAATAAAGTTTGCATATGTTATGCACAAAGTTATCCAGGAGGGCTAGAGATGCCTGAGGCCTGTGGGTCAGGAGTACCAGGTATCCTCACCCCGCAGGGATGAGATGGGGAACGTAGATCCTGCAGGATTGGAGGGAAAGGAGAAGACAGTCCCTTGGATAATCCTAGGGGAAAAAGGACACGTTTAAACCCCTTGAAATGCCACAATTTATACACCTAAAAGCTAAGCAAGTCTTGAAAAAAATTCCTGATTTGACAATATTGTGCTTGTGAGGAGGAGCTGAGATGTTTTAACGTGTGATGAAAATCTTGGGATCCCAGACTTCAACACAAAGTATGCTCTGCCTGCGGTGTGACTTGGTGTGCTCAGAGGATGTGTAGTATGTTGACTGGCATAAAATAATATGCTACTGTAGTTCTCCTGAGTGATTGTAGTGCAGAAAAATGTGCGTGTGTGAAGTGTGAGGCCCTGAGTTTTATATATGGGATGTGTGGGTCCCCCAGCATATCCTGACTTGTGAGCTGGGGGGCTGGACAGGCTGGAAGAACAGAGGAGCAGGGGGGAGAGGAATCATATTAGTAGAAACCACTTCTGTATAAATATTTATCGGTAAGAAAACCAAGCAAATTACAGCCCAGGGAGCCTCCATTTCGCATGCCAACTTCTTTCAGAGGGTCTTGCAGAAAGTTTTGGCTTCCCCAAAGCTTTTCTGCAGTGAGTCCCTGCCATGATTGTTGTGTTAGGCAACGTCGCCGCTGGGATTTTACAGATAGGATCCCTGTTCGGAAATAACTTTCGAGTATCCTCATGGTATTTCCTACAGATAAGCTGTAACATTTACTTTGCACTTCGGTGTGAGGTGGTAAATCATACTGCACGTTTATGGTGAAAGGGAAGTAGGCAAATACTGAGGAAAATTATTTATTTACTCTGCGCTTTATTACGGCCACCATGAAGGAAGCAATATGGATAAATGGCTAACTGAAGGGAGCCTGGGGCTGGGGCATTTCAGGTCACCTCCCATTCCATCACCAGCCTTGAGGGGACCACGGACTCACATCCCTTTTGTCTGCCTCAGTTTCCTCCTCCGCATGTTGGAGCGTGGTTGTAAATTTAAAATGCTTTGATATCCAAATAGAAGCTATAAATGTCTATTTACTCATCTGCAGCACTCAGGTTTTTATTATTTAGATTTATATATAGCGTGGTGCTGGTAAATACTGATCCATATTGTATTTCCCAGGCCCTTCATGGAGCGCACAAATCGTTGATAGGAACCAACGGTCTTGGCTTAGTTTGCATGTAGGGTCACAGAAATGTGGGATGAGGAGAAAAGACCAAACCCAGGGATGGGGATATTTCGGGGAGCTTCAAGGGGTCTCTCCATGTTACAACAGTCAGGCAATAGACGTTATGAGAGTTCAATATTGCGATTAGGAATATACCATCTTATCAGCACGCCGGTGGCAAACAGTAGCCGTGATTAGCGAGCTGTTATTTATTCCTGCCTTCATCATCAACAGGCAGCGACCGCACCGATCGTCCTTCGGGTTCGGTGTTTGCCGCGGAAACTCGGCACGAGGCCTTGGCGCGGTTTTTGGGGTTAGACTTGGGGATTTGTGCGAGCAGCCACGCGCCCGTGCAGAGCGCGCCGCGCCGTTGTTTGCTGATTGCACGCATCGCATTGTGCTCTCGGTGCAGGAGCGTGTGCTGGCATATTCCTGCTAAACCTCAGCGGGGAGGGGTACAAGATGATTTTTGGGAGGTGGCACAGCGTGGTCACTGTCTATATGGCTTCACAGAGGTGTACCGAAAGCCTTGTGTAGAGCTGCCTCTTTTTCTTTCCCCCTTTTTTCCCGTTTTTTTTCCCCCCTCCGATGTATCCCAGCAGTCTTTGTTACACCTGAACATTGGCCAAGTTGACAGCCATTGGTTCCCGCAGACCCGCAGTAATGGCAGCTTGTGCCGGGTGCGCAACAGGAAAATTACAAAAGAAAAAAATATTAAGGGTCCTTTGTCTCCAACTCCATTAGACCTCACTCCCCAAATGTATGGACCGCGTATTTATAAGGAGGAAGTCGCCAGCGCAAATATTAGGTAGGCTGGTCAACTTACATATAGCGGATTTGACAAGCATCTGCTATAGTACAGAAGATTTGTAAACACTAAACAATGTTTTTACCTCCTTAAAAGTTTTGAGAAGTTGCCAGTATTGGCAGGAGGCACAGACTCCGAAACGTGCTTGAAGATACGTGCCAAAACCATTGTGACCTTTTCACCCATAGTGCTCGCTTCTCTTTTTCTTGTGGGTTTTTTTTTCCCCCCCACTTTTCGTCTTCTTTTCTTTAGGGGAGCATTCTGTTCCAAGATGCCCTTATTCGAGATGACTTCGGCAGCAAGATGTCCCTTTCCTTCTAAACATGTAGGATAATTATTGCTTTGAATCCACGCTTTTCCTTCAGTAGGCACTATCATCTGTAAGGGAACACATGTGCACAGATTTAAATAGTGCTTCTTACAAAGCTACTGAAATCAATTATTCTCTTTAAGAACTGACTAGAAAGAGAAAACAAAAATATGCAAATAGGCAAACTACATGTCATTTTCATTAAAAGGATAAAAAAAAAAGGAAATTAGAAAAAAAAATAGGGAAGGAAGATTTGTGCTTTGTGAATTAGAGGTTGACCAAAAAATGTATTGAAATCTAGAGTATTGCTCTCAGTTTGCAGTTTCTAATCTGCTTAACTAAAAGCAGGCGGCATTTTCGTACCCTCAACTTGGGTTTGCTTTTTAGTTTTCACTTATTCTGCTCTTGTATCAAATGACAAGTTGGAAACCATTGTGGCAAACCGTTTTCTTTGTGGGAGTTGAACAGTAAAGCTAATTTATGACCGGTCCTCTACCAGATGATCTGTATCAGAATCTACAATATACTAGGCACGTGGCAAGGTCACAATTTAAGTTGTTAAGGTCACAACCTTAGCCACCAGGCATTTGACCTTTTAGATAAAGTTAACCTTTGTTCATTAGTAGGCACTCAACCGAGAACTTTCTGGAGTTTTTTACTGCTTTGGAGTTGCTCCTGCTAATGTGGTCAGATTGGAGAATAGATTCGCAATAGAAGTAGTTAAATTTTCTGAGAGGTCACAGTTTTTAGAGACTTCTCCAGTGGCTGAAGCGGGATGGTGGGCCAGGAGGCAATGCTGCAATGCCTGTTTTATTTTTCTGGCCGGCCATCATTACGCGCTTCGGGCGAGAATTAAACTCACGAGGTCTTTGTGGCAGAGAAAACACTTTTAATCTTTCAGAAGGACATTTAAAGATCCCAAATTTAAGAAAAAATCTAGGGCTCGGTTTTATTTACACAAGCTCCTTTTTCTGTTCACATTTAGACTCGAAGACAGCCAGAACTCAGCCTTGTTTCTGTGACTGAAAATTTACTTTACTTCTGGACGTGCTCTGTGGCTAATTGCTGGGCAGTGGTATATAGCACATGACCTTGAACTTTAAGCTTGACCCATTTTATGTTCCCATTGACAGACATAAAATATTCTACTTGGACCACCATAAAGAGGCATCGATGGGAATAACCCAAAGATGGATTAGTGCAGAAGCCCCCACACCCTCCAAAAACCATAGAGGTTTTGGGGGGTCTGAGAGGTACCCGAGGCTTTGCGCTGTAATCTTTTAGTACAATTGGTATTGATTGTTGCTGCATTAATCCCGTTAATAGCCACAGCTGGGCCGGGTGTCGCCGGGGTGGCAGAGGTGTCCTGACAATACCGTACGTCACCGAAAGAGCTGTTGCAGCGCCTTCAACTCCTGATCGCTGCTCTGCAAAAGTGGAGCGTTCGACGGTGGAAACTATTGCTGGCTCGTACAGAAACACACACCATATTGTTTACTTAATTATGCCTGAGCGAAGGCTCATTTTTAATTATTTAGCTGACTTTCTCGCTCTGCTCTGATACCACATTTATTATTTAATTTGAAATCAAAAGGGCTCGCACTCCTGTTAGTTTTTGATGCGTTTTACTTTTGTTTTGGCTACGTTATTGTCATTCCATCGTACGGTAATCCAGATAGCCGTGATATGCAGATTGGCCAGATGGTCATGTTAACAGATTGAGAACCTACTTCCCACTGCTAAAGAGCAGGTGTAAGATCAGTGGGCTTTTTGTTTTTTTTCTTCTCCTTTCCTCCCAAGTTTTAACCAAAATGCTCTTTAGACAGATCATAATGGTAGTTAAAAAGGGGCACTTTTCAAACGGTGTTTGTTCTGTGGAGATAATGCGTAATGTATATGTCATTTTTATGCCTATCTGAAGACTTTTAAAGCATCCATGACATTCCCTCCACCTATAATGCCTTGAAAATACTACTTCCTGCTCATGGCTGTTCCATTGTATAGCCAAAACCATCCTTAAAGTTTTTTTCTGCAGACAGATTGCATTTTCTCTTACCAAAAAACAACTTCAGGCAGCTTTTCGGCAGGTATCTCACGTGTGTTCCCTGCATAGGGCTCCCAGTGCATGCCCAGGAGAACCTGAACAGATCAACCTTCAGCTGAGATTTTAATGTTTGTGGGCTGATAGAGTTATTTTTCTGCTCCATTATTTTTTTGCCAAAGTGAGACATCTGTAGCTTTAAAGAAAAAAGTGACACTAAGACATCTCACAGTATTTCTGCCCTCAAGGAATAAAAGGAGAAGGCAGATTTTGTGTTGTTTTAGCCTTACAAAAAGTACCCATAAAAAGCCAGTGGTGGGAGCCTGGGTCTCTATCTCAGTTGGAAGAGGTGAGGAGAGGACAGCCACAGCTCCTCAACACCCCAAATTTCATGCACCCACCTATCGTGGGCACACATGAGACACAGCGACTACACACCCTGCGTGGCACAGAGAGATATCCCCATCTTTGGATGATCTCCTCTTTGGGGAGTGGGACTGGCTGCTTGCTGCAGCCACGAGCAGGGTGGGAGCTGACAGAAGCAGGATTTAGGTGGGACAACTGCTCTCCCTGTGCAAGTGTAACTGAGCCGGTGAGTATCCGTGATAATTCAGATACTAACTGGTGCGGCACTCGGGACGGCCTGCTCTATCACGAACCCCTGGCAGGAGTTCAGTCATGTGGTTTAGCTTTTCCCTTTCTCCAACAACAACAGCAGCAACAACAAATAAACACGGGATGAAGGCGTATTTCATATGCCCAGGATGTTTTCCAGGTGATGGGTTCGGGCAGTATAAGGGTGTGTTATTTCCATGCCTCCTTGCTTCGAGGTGCAGAAGCAGGAGAAGCCTGTGACTGGTAAGAAAGTTGCCCAGTGCTTCTGGCTTTTCTACAAGCAACTGCACTTTTATATTTCCCTTCTTTTCCACCCAATGATGAATAGCATTAATTTAGATCTATTTAAGGCGAGTGTGGGAGAAACCACAATCTTTGTTGTGGTCACTGCTGTACACAGCGGGGCTGAATGTTTCTCTTGGTTGAGGCCTCAAAGCTGAATCTGGAGAACCCAAAACATCATGTCAGCTTTTCAAACCCTTCAAAGAGACAGTGGAATCCTAATTGTTCATAAAACCCGCTATTTATTATTGCAGTTGTATTTTCTCTCCATTCGGATGTAAAGGAAAGGGCATCCCTCTCTTTCTGTGCTTTGAGCTTCTTCACAGCTCCTCCTCCTCCTCCCCCTGATGCTTCTGGTTCAGGCACTGGTGAGGTTTTTACAACCAGAAAATAAACCCCAACCTGCTGCTCCAAAACCCCTCAACCTCTCCCTAAAAGCCTGAGCTTTTCTACACATGTGGGGCCCTCCAGGCCTCGGGGACTGTCTCCAGCAGAATGAATTTGGGGTATCCTCGCTGGCAGCCATGGATCTGGCTCTGCCACTGCTCCTTTCCTCACAGACAAGGGCTGGAGCTGATGATTAAATTACAGGCTGTAAATTCAGGGGAAATTATTTTAGTCTCCTAACAGCAGCCGACCCGGACATTTCCTTACGCCAGTGAGGGCTTGTGGTAGATAAGCCTTGTCGGTGGACTAAAATTCATTTTAATCGCTTTGGTTTTCCCATTCACGTGGTGCAGCCACGTCTCTGGTTGTTGTTAATTGTCACCTGCATTATGGGAGCCACCAAAAACTGTGACTGATACCAGCACCTGGGTCATGATGCCTCGGATGTGTGGGGCAGTTTTATCCCAGCAAGTTCTTTTGGGGCTTGCAGCATTTTCTCCCCAGTTGCAAGGGCAGTGCCTGGACGAACCCATCATCTTAGTGTAATTAAAGAGGAAACAGAGTATTTTTATATGTATTAAGTGTTTCTAGCTACCTTTGTCCCGTGTCTTTACCCCCGGGGTGGATGTAAGGCAGCTGAACTCAGCCCTGTGCGTGGCACCATTGTGGCTCGGGGTGCAGGAGCAGGATGTGGCGCGTAGAGCAGGTGGATTTGGGCTGGATTTGGAGCCGCTGCTTGTGAAACACACGAGGGCCTCCATTTTGTGTGCCAGGCTCTCACGTGCGAGTCAAAATGGAGAGCGGCGCGGTTGAGTTCGGCCTGGAGCGGAGCGTGTGGGCTCGTGTCACCCGCGATCCCGGTGCCACCACGGCGCTGCCAGACCCACAGCGAGACCCAGGCGGGGTATCCTGACCTTGGACATCCATCGGCTCCTCCTAAAGGGTGTTGATCTCCTCTCCATTAATATCCACCCTCCCAGTCCGACTGCTGTCCCGGTGTCACGGCTGGGGAGTTGTTCCTCCTTCCCGCGGGTTTCGGCACACATCGGTGCCGTCAGATCAGAGAGATAAAATCAAGACGGGTTTAATGACAAGCTCTTCTGAAAGTTTCCTGGACTTCATTGTTCATAACTTGGACCCGAGTCGGGTTATTTACACATGAGGATTAAAAAGCTGCAAACAACTGTGTGATTTTTAGGGGCTTAAAGTAATTAACATATGTGGGTAGGAGGATACACGGCATGTCTGCGTTCCTTTAAAATATAAATCACAGTTATTTAATTATGCTTGGAGAGGGCAGATTTAAGGATATACTGCAAAATGCATTACCTATTATACCAACACGATAATCTTATTAACCTTGCTTTCTACTTTTTAATTTTATTGTGCACCCTGTACAACTCTTATGATATCAAAAATAATTACTTGGAGAATACATGATGTCAGAGGTCCAATATGACATTTATCTTCACAGTGAGGAGACGGCTCTCTTGTGCATTGCATCGCAGCTCAGGAGGCACTCGGCAGGTCCACAATGTGGGGAAGGAGGCAGGGATGGGTGTCATCAGATGCCCTTTAATATACAAAAGTGTATTTGCAGATTTGTGTTGTAACCAAGGGATGGCTTGACCAAACTTGAGGCAATTCAGCATCCTCAGGCCTCCTAAATTATGTTTTACTTGATCATGCCATACAACTCCCATAGGTGAGCCAATATTTCAGGGCGGCTCCTTGCATTCAGCCCCAATCCCAACTGGATTTCCTATTAAACCCCGAATTCTCCATCCCATGCCTCTTTTGTGTTTTCTTTTTTAAATCCATCTCTCCTAATGCTTGAGACATGTTGATATTTCCCCCTTTATTTTGGGAGGGAATGGGTGAGGGTGAGGGGAAACAAATGCCATAATAATATCCCTTTTCAGAAGAATATAGTTTAATTTTGTGTGTGCGTGCAGCAGCTGCCATTGGCAAGCTGTCGTCTTTGTTGCCATGGGCTTTTTTTTTTGGCATGCGTGCCAGAACATGATTGGATGTTTCAGCATGTTCATGTTTTGGGGTGAGATATATCTGTAGTGAAGCACAAAATTATCATGGGGTTGGTAGGTGTCCAAAGTGGGGTTATTTTGCCAGGTGAACAGACCGTGCTGGAGAGGGTTGTGTAAGTGCAGTACCTGGTGGTGGTTTGGTTAATGAGAGAGAACTTGCTGGAGCTCTGGATTTTTTGATGATGTAAAAAGGTGGTTTAAAAGCATCACAAAAGGGTGTATCGCTGAGGTCTCCTCCACCAGGACACCCTCGGAGTGCAGTGGGAAGGCCCTGGTGTTACCTGTGGGGGACTGCTCAGTGGGTTTCTGCTGCCCATTTCACTCACGTGGTGCATGGGGAGGTTGTGTCCATCCTCAGTTCTTGCTGTGACTGTGGGGAGCTGGATGGTGGCACAGAGGGGTGGAACACACCTTCCACAGGTGTAAAACCAGCATGGCATTCACCCATGAGAGCTGCAGGTGACAGCACATCCTGCAGAACTGCCACCACATTACCAAGCCCGGGCCACAGAGAGGTAGCCAGTGTTGTTTCTTCTCCTTGGTTTAATCCATTTGTCATATCCATATGACAAATAGCATCAGTATCTATATGTATCAGATATGCCCATAGCATCAGTATCTAAACAAAGTTTAAACCTGTTCTGCACTGTCCTCTGTACTGTACATCTCTCTTCTCATCCCAGCCACTGTCACCCCGCTTTCAGTACGGTTGGACTGGGTGTTCTGAAAGATTTTTTCCAACCCAAACGATTCCGTCATTATAAGTAGCACACAATGGGAAAGCTGGAGTGCTCTTCAGCCCAGGAAAACTACCATGTGTGATCATTGTTAGGTGCAAAATGCATTTGCAAACTTGTGAGGAGTATTTCATAGGGAAGCATCTCCTTACAGCTAAACTCCGGAAAGCCCCTGGCAAGGGGAAATTTTCGGGGCAAATCCAGGCTCTGTGCACAGTTTGCCGAAGGCTTCAGGAGAAACAAGGGGTGAAGAGCTAAATGAAAAGTGTTGGGACAGCCTCTTTCTGTGTTTTTCTGCACCTACCACTTTAATCTTGTGCGTGAGGGACAGATAATGAGCTGCTTGAGCTTTGTAATAAACATCGCGTCTGGTTAAATCACCATTTTTGTGTTTAAAATACCTTGTAATGCGCTGAGCGAACGGGGATGCACTCCCGTAAGAGTATCAAAAGACAAGTTAGATAGTTGATACATTTATTGTCAATATAGACACTCACTTGGAAGATTTTAAAGCAAAAATACATTGTCAATCAGATTTCATCCTAAGGGTATTCACTTGAAATTTGTCTGATCTTTTTACCTAATAAGGTTTTAATTTGATCTAGAAGAAAACGGCCAAATCCCAGAGTGATGCTGGAAACAGGGTAAAATTTAAATTTAATTCAGGTTTGGTTGTTTTTGTTTTTTTCTTTTGAGGCCAAGTAGTTTCAAGTAAATCAGAAGAATGAATTCTTTGTATTGGGATGCTTTTCTCAAGCCCAGCTATTGTTGGGATGCTTTTAGGGAGGATAGCCACTGCAATGCTTTTATTGTGTGGTGATGAGGACTTTTCCTGACGCCACAAGGACTTCATTAAAAATAGCCAACAAACCTATTTACGTTCGGGTTTTGTGTCAAAAAGAGAAAAGTAGTTGTTGCTTATCTAAAAAGTAAATCCTGCATAATTTTATGTGAAACTTTCACAAACAGTTTGCCTGGCTGGGGCAGCACCAGCCTCGGTAGCAGCCGAACCCTTGCAGCGGGTGGAGGTTGGGTGTTTCTGGAAAAGTTGGGAAAAAAACACAGCAGTCAGTTAAGACTGGGATTTTTCTGGTCAAGATGCTTTTTATTTCTTTTTCTTAGAGAAGGACATCACCTTCAATGGTTCTGATTTAGATTCTTCCCAGACAAATGCAGTTACAAACACCCAGCATTGGAGCTCGGTGCTATTTAGGGGTACACACTTGTCTCAGAAGTGCACCTTCAAGGTGTCTGTTCTTTCCAACCTAGATATATAAGCGTGATTTAGAATAATGTGCTCAACTTCCACTTTAAGCATGGACATTGTTTCTTTTTCAGTCAAAAGCTGGAGGGCAAAATCACGGTGAGAACTGAGCGGACCAGTTGTTTTCCATGTGCGTGGTCTTTAGTAATAAACTCTCCCAGAGAAGAGTGAGGTGTGTCTCACAGTGAGCAGCCCCAGGGTGTGAAGCTGTCTGTCTGTATGGTATGAGCAATGTCCCTGTCCCATCCCAGAGCTGGGTTAACCTGCTGTGGTCCTGTATGGTGCAGAGGCAGGGATTTTTTGTGTGCCCCTTTCTCCCTGCAGCCTGCTGAAGTTCGCTGTGGACATGGCCCTGGACAAAAACAAACGCAGAGAGTTTCATTCCTGAATGTCCTGTTGGTAGGGTAGGTTTCCATGAGATGGATCGCTAAGGAATTGTTGCTTTTCTCCCCATTCCTGGCTGGATCTCTTCCCAGTTTTGCCCTTTGCAAGCGGCTTTGTTTGCCCAGGCTTGGGGCTGAGTTACCTTGGCTGCACTGTGCCTTCATCCTGAGTTTGTGCAGTTCATCCCAGTTTGTCTGGGGCTCCAGCAGTTCCAGGGGTGACTGGAGGGAAGGCAGGAGCACCCGTGATGCAAATTCAGGATACACAGGGCATTTGGAAAGAGTGAAATGAGTCAGAGTTTGAAAAGAAAATGGGACACTTCTGTCCACACGGTTCCAGAATACAGGGCAGCGATGCCTTGGAGCTGATAAATGGACTTTGAAAGCCTCGAAAAACTTTCTCTGGTTGCAGAAGCAGTATTTAATATTAATAATATTTCCTCATTAAAAGCGATGAGGGATTTCTCAAACAGTGTTGCTCATGTACGTGGTTTTCTTGAACAAGTGTTGTCTACCTTAGCAACTTCTCCAGGGAACTTTGCAGCTCTGTGCTGGGGCTGCTGGCATGGCTCGAGGATGGGTCAGTGGCCATGGAGGCTTTTAACATTTTAATTACCTTCCTCCACTGATTGTGACGATGACCTGTTTGTTTGGCTTATATCTCTTTTTCACATTTTTTTTAAAAAAAGGGGGAAAAAAGAAAACAAAGGAAGTACAGTGCTGTGCACAGAACAGTTATTAAAAACAGTTGGGAAGCATATAAAAGGTACTGTTTGTGTGAGAAACGGGACAGCTGTGATGGTCTATTGGGAAAGTGTGTACAGATGGTGGTAGGGAGGGGAATGATGACTACATGGCTGATAAATGAAATACAAAAAGCATTAAATTGGTGATCTTTTTAAAGAGTACACTTTTGGTGAGCATTTTTGGTGCATCATTAGGGCTCTTTGTCTGCCTCTTATTTCGCCAGGAAGTGCGACTATTGCCGCACATTTGTGCCTCAGATTTTGTTTACAAATAAGGAGCCTGTTTAATAAATCACATACCATGGAATTATTAAAGAAGATAATTAAGCACACGGGTTTTTTCCTACATTGGGAATGGGCATGGGATCGTCCTAAAGACCTGACAATACCACAAATGCAGTTGGGCTCAAATTAGTACGGTAACACATGGGATTTCCTGGAGCCTAAACAGATTTCTTTGTTTTGCAAGAAGTGGGGTTGACGCGTGAGCTGGGTCCAGGGACAGAGGTTTTGGCATTTTGAAACCATGGAAGGCAAAGCACTTGACATTTTGCCTTTACTTTATATTATCTTACAAGCCCAAAGGTGGTGGCACCCTGTGATGAGTGCCCAGCCGTGGTATCTGAGAGTTACTGAGGCTCCCAGGGGATGCAAGGACTCTGTTTTGGAGTAGGCAATAAAGGGAAGAGAGATAGAGGAAGAGTTGGAGAAAAATTCTTTCCCTGTAGTTCAGATGAGAAGGGGTCATCATCTTCCCATCCTTAGAGCTTTATCCCATCCCTTATGGAGCTCATTTATCGGGGGCTGATGGACATTAAGGCAATATCTGTGTATTTCTGCACACTGTTGCAGAGATGGTCACTCAAATGCTGCAAACCTCGGCATGGAGAGTTTTTGAACTAACGGGCACAATAATCCCCCTCCTCCCAGCATGTCATTCAGTTTCCAGCTGAAATAATTCCCGGTTTCCCTTCGCCTTCCCTCTCACCCACCCGTTGCTTCGTGTTCCTGCTCATTGTTTCTGGGTGCCATCAACAGATGAAAGCATTTTCCTTAATAATAAATAGTCTTTGGTAATGCTGTGCTTTTCCATGACCCAGACGGGTGTCCGGCCACCCCATGAGCCCCGGCCATGTCATTGTCCCTTCGGCTGGGGACACAGACCAGCGGCAACCTCAGATCCCTGTCTTGGGTGGCTTGAAGTGCCACAGAAAGGGAGCTCACCAAACCTCCGTAACCAGAACCAGCTCACAGGGAATTTTTCCAGGTTTTTTCATTGATTATGAGTTTATTGATGGTCTGAATTTTTTTGATTTACAAACCTTCCGAAACTTCAACATGCCACTTCGGGGATTATTTCTTCTCCTGACACAGTATCACAAACTCCTCTTGTTACCAGATTTGACAAATGACATGTTTCACTGTGCTGCCTTTTGGGCCAAGCCAATATTCTTCTGCATTTTCTTGAAACTTAGAAAAAATGAAAGATTTTAAAAAGGTTTAGTATGAAGAAAATGTATGACAACTTGATAGATTACTTGGGACTTCAGTGTAGAAATTGTATAAAGTAGGTTGCAAATTTTTTTTACAGATGCAATATATTAAAAAGAACAATAGACAAAGAGATGTAAAGCGCGAGGATGAAGAGACCATCTTGGCCAGCCTCTGCAAATTTGTTCCAAATTTCAGTTATTAAATATCATAAAAAACATGTTCATTGCAGTAACACTGTACGTTTTCTTGGCTGCTCGCATCTTGAGTCATTTAATGTGTTTTTGTACACCTTGACATAAATACACTTCATCTCTTATCAAGAACACACTCTGCTACATTTGCAGGACACAGTGGAGGGATGATTTAGAAGTACCCAGGCATGTATGAAATGCCTGGATTAAGAGATGATTCCTTCCAATAAATGTGTTATTTTTTTATCAGTCTGAGTGCGTGGTCTCCTAGAGCATCACTAAGTGGAGGATCCAAGAGCTCTCCTAAGAGCTGCACTGGTGGGTACCTAGAGGCAAGAGAAACAAGCAGATGTTCAAGATGCTGCTGTGGTGCCTCTTGGGTCTAAGTTTGTTAGTCTTGGCCTTGCAACCTCATCAGCTGCAGATGCAAACAAGAAATGTGGAAGTCCCTCTCCGTCTTCGCCGCAGTGCAGAGCATGTATTGCACAAGGTGTCTGCTTAACCCCCTGATAAAAAGCCAGATTTCTCTGCCATCTTGCACAAGAGTGGTTTAACTCACCGTCCCTGAGAGCGGAATTAGGCTCTGAGCTGTTGGGACTGGGTTCTGGACCTCCTCCCTCCGGAGCCTCATCGGAGCAGCCGAGTGCGGAGTCCGCTCTCTGTTATTCAGCTATTTCAGTCTCTCCTTCAGGATGTGCTGCCAGCCATGAGGGGAGGGCAGTAACAAAATATCTGGGAACCCTGGGGACCCCTGCCCCAAGCTTTGAAAGAAAAGGTTAATTCTTTCTGCAGCAGTGATTTGTGTCTTTGATTAGTTACTAATTTTGCACTCACTAAAATAATTCTCTTAATAGTCGCAGTAATAGGAGAGCCCAGCTACGTTGTATGGCTGTGATTTACAACTTGTGTTTCCAAACTTTTCTATTTTTTATTTTTCTTTTGCTGTAGGGGTCTTGGTCTTGCCCAGCACAGAGGACCCTCAGCTCCATTCGAGATCAGGTAGAGCTCAGCCCCAGAGCCAGAACCCTGTCCCTGACAGGGACCAGGGCAAAGTGATGCTACTCTCATCAGCAGACTACAGGAAGGCAACTATTAAGAGTAGAAAGCTATTAAGCAGTCAGGTTTTTATTATGCTTTAGTGTTTTGTTTAAGTCTCTTCTTAATTGGTTGATTAATGTAAGCTAAGTCCTTTTCTCCCCCACCATCTCTACAGATGGCAAATGGTAGGTCCCAACTGTCATTGTGTGCAAAAAAGGTTATGGTTCAAAGTCAGAGATCCAGAGATACCACGATAATCAATCATAGGAACTTGTCTCGCTGTGCCCAGCCAGGCAAAAGTTAGGCTTGGTAGGAACATTCTCTCCAAACTCATCTGGAGGAATTGCATTACACTTTTATTTTAGGGGGGGGACAAGTTGCTGCAAAGTTCTTGCGGCTGGATTTGGGGCGTTTCAATAAATCCCAGCAGAGCCACGGCGCCAGAGCGCGTGGCCGGGGCTTTTCTTCTCTTCGGCGTCCTTCTCCTTGGCAGGGGCTCTATGGAATCAGGAGGTGCAGCCCATGAACCTCACTGCTAAAAAATGAGTCCGGCAGAAATAACACCAGGATGTCTGCTTCAGAGAATTACCTTCAAATACAAATCTTTGAAACGTTTTTCTTTTTTTTTAATCTAAGAGGATGATTTATTAAGGCTAACTTCCTTCTCAGGATGAAGCATAGAATTATGTTTCTGGTATCGATCTCTAAAGAGGATTTGCATTTTATTCATACTATAAAAGTGCTTTTAATGGAGACATCGCGGTAATTGAATTTATACTGTGTGTAACTATCGAAGTATCTTTTTAATTATTTTATGTTATGTAATACAATAACTAAATCTAAAGCCTGTGAAAGGGGATGGCTGTACTCTGTCCTTAAGAGTAACATATATAGCTTTTAATGTTCTAACGGTGGAATGCAGTTAAGGACATTCTTTATTTGAGGGAAAAAAAAGAGGGGGGGAGAGAGAGAGAGAGAGAGAGGAGAAAGATTTCATTACATTCAGCACAGTATGAGACTAAGTCAAAGTAGTTTTGCTAATTAAATTCAATTGCTATCCATTAGACCAATGGAATGAGATGAATCTACCATATAGCTGACACAGCACAGGTATGCAATTTGGCTAAATGGCCATTCCGGAGCTGCAGCACGCCTTCCTCAGCTCGCTTTTCCAGGCTCACCATTTCTGCGCGGAGCGGAGCCGAGCAGCCCCGACGCCTCTCGGGGAGCACGGCCACGTGTTGGGATACACAGGCTCAGGGCCCGAGCGCTCGCTGCCGAGCACTTCAGCATGTGCTGGAGTGTGCTCAGAGTCCAAAGGCAAAGGCGGGATGGGTGGAGGGCTTTTTTTTGGGGGTTCGTTTGTGGATATTTTCTTTTTCTCTCCCTCCTTGTGTTGCATAGAGCCCTCCAGCAGCTGCTGAGAGAGGAAGTCTGAGTTACCGAAACGAAAAGCAGCGAGCAGGGTATGTGTGCCGGCATTTTGGCAAGTTGTACTACTTGGGGAGATCTTGTATGTCAGACAGAGAAGTCTCCTACCCCAGTGAAATGACAAGAATACCTCTTAAGCATTGGCGGAGGCAAAATTTTGACAGCCAGCAAGGCTGTGATGCTGCTGAGCGCACAGATTTACACTTCCTGCCAAGATTAAAACGGGCTAAACCCAAAAAGGGTATTAAGGATTGTCACTTTAGGAAGAAATAACGCCTTAGTGTAATGTGTGGAGGCGATCGGCCTTCCAATAGTTTTATTTCCTTAGGTCTCGCAAGCTCACATGTATGTAATGGCTGGTGTCATTGGGTCAGGACTGGCAGGACAGAAAAATAAAAAATAAACTCGTAAGACAACTGGGATGAAAAATTTTCCAGCTCCTCTGCTTGGATGCTGGCGCTCAAGTTCCAGCTTTGCCTCTCACTGGAGCAAATCTCAGCAAAGTCTGGGGAGTTCGGTGTGAACGAAGCCTCTGAACTTTGCTTTCTGCTTCTGATTAACTGCTGTGGCGTATTTTCCTTCGAGCTATATTTAGTGAAAGGAAAAAAAATTGCCAAGTTGGGCTGAAAAAAGGCCCAGCAGAAAGCTGGTCATTTAAGCCTCTCTTTGCTGTACGGTATCCTTAAACTTCCTTCCGACTGTATCCTTAAACTTCCTTCCGAGCGCAACCGGTGATGCTTTTTATGATCAATCTTTCGAGTCGGCGTATTTGCTCAATAGAATCCAGACAAATAAATGTGAAGAAAAGCATCCTGCTTTAAAAGAAGGAAACAATTAAACCTCCTACTTTGTTATTTACAGTAACTACCTTTTTTTACCAATTGTCGGAGTTCGAATGGAAGTAGCAGTGTGAAGAGGGAAATGTGGGAACTTTCATTTGTCGAGACTTTGCATTTCTTCTGCTTTATAGCCATCAGAAAAGAGATTGTTGTGCATTCTATTAAATACTGCCAGTATGATTAATTTAAAGGGTTACATTTTATTGAACCCTGGTGTAGATGTTCTTTGTCAACTCACATTCACTGCTAGTTAGAGTGTGTGTCGCATTTATCAAAACTTTCTGGAGCCCCTCTCACCTCATTAGCATGTGAATCTCTATTGAGCAGTTAATGTCCGTTACAGCGAGAGTGCTCAATTCTTGTTTTCAATAAGCCAGTTGTAAAATGTCAGACTGTCACTTACAATATAAAAAAGCAAAAATGATGGTATTTGTAAAAATGTTATCACCTCATAAAAACAAATTGTAAAGACATGAAAGTGATCTTGGTATGCTTTGCTTTCAGAAGTGAGTTAGTACAGCTGCTTTAAATACCAGTTGTCTGGATTCCCACACTTTCCTACCAATGGAGAGGTTTACACAAGCATAATTTAAGTTACAATTACCCTAATTAACATCTCATTTGCATAAATTGTTGAAGTCAAAACAACAAAGAATTGCTTAAGAAGCTTAACCCTATTTGTCCAAAATAAAGAGATGAGTTTTCACTTTGCAATCAAAATTGGCAGGTTCATTATGTCGGAGCTGGAATACAAACTGAAGTTATACTATTAATTAATACTTTACATTTTTATGATTGGGCTGTGCTTCTCCTATTTACAAGGTGTGAGATTTCAAAACATCCCACTGTTGTTGTCAGAGGTGCAGAGTTGTCAGGTGGGGAGCTCCTGGAGTATTTCTGGAATTAGTAAACCCTGGCTCTGTCTCCCTCTCCCTCTCCTTTGCACACACGAGCAAACCTTGGCTTAGTCTGCTCCGGCTGGGAGCAGACATCCAGTATGGGCTGAAAATTCTCATCCTGAACTGTGGAATGGTGTGAAGAGGCCAAATGACAGCAGTGACAATAGCCTTGATGAGCAGACACCCTCTGTCCCTGCCATGGCAGAGCTGGCCAGTCCACCTGGGTCCTTCCAAGTGTTTCCAAACTTTCTGAGGCTGCTGCAAATTTTGGCCCTTAGCTTGGAATACAGAAAATACAGAGAGAGAACTGCAATCCAAACTTCAGATTTATTTATTTAGTAAAAACACAATTAACCTTCCAGTTATGGTTTTAGGGAGTGGGTTTAGAGAAGCTTCTGCTGCTTGTAGGTGAGTCTTTGTCCTGCCCTCTGATCCACGTCCTTTGAACATCCGAATCCTGGTCAATGCCTGCAGCAGGCAGAGAGGATGGATGAGGCTTGGCCAAAGCTGATGAAGGCAAGGGGAATTTTCTGCTTGAATGGCTGCTACCCTGTGTAGGTTAAAACTCTTCCATCGGCTTTTTCTATACCTATATACTGTCTACTAGGAAAAATTACATTTTCTGTGCCTCTGCCATTGATAAGGGGCGGTCAGTGCTGTGATGCTGAGAGGCTTTAGCAGGGTGGGATGTGAGGAAAGCTCGTTAGCCTGTAGGGATGGAGGGTGGCACGGGGTTTTGATGGGCTGTCAGGTGCCCGTGTGCGGGTGCTAATGAAAGCGTTCCCAGTCACCGGGGCCATATTTTTCTTTCCTGTATTATCTTGTTGCAGCTTCATTAGCTAAGTCAGAGTGAATGTGCATTAGCCCAATAAAACCCTTCCTGCAGGCCTGTGATTTAGCATCCCCTCCCAGCAATGCCCTCTGGATGGAGATTATCCGCCGGCGTCTGCAAGTAGGTGCCGATCGATTGAGCTGTGCCGGAGCCCTGCGTTGAGTTCAGGTTTAACTCGAGGCTGAACCTGTGCTGGAAGGCTTTGCAAAGCAAAGACCCCAGTGAACTTGTAATTGTAAACCAGCTGAACCAAAGAGGAATCTCGCCTCGTGGTTTTGCATATTCCTTTTTAAAGATTGCGTTATAATTGAGCGGTTGACTTTCGTGTGGCGCTCTCCTTTATGAGCTAGTGATTACACAGTGTAGGGCGCTTACGCTCTGAACATGAATGAATCTGCCAGTTCTACTACAGTACTCTTTATAAAATAACAAGGCTTACCAGGTGGCAAGAATTGCATAATTGAATTGGACTGAATCCTGGTTTTCCCAACCCAGAGCGGTTACACTTAGATGTAAATTACAATTAAAAGAGACAGAATGTTTCCATTGTATTAAGAATCCTTAATGGCAAACTTTTCACCCATAAGGCTCTGTTCTCTTCCTGAAGTGTGAGAGGAATGGCTGTATGTGTCTAACTACCATTAACACTAATGGGAGCGACGTACATAAATCCCGGCACGGCGATGGCAGAACAGACCCCAGATGCCTTTAAAGAGGAAAGTGCTTGTAGGGGATGAATAGAGGCACACGAGTCTGTTGGTCCCTGTAACATCTGCTCTGGAAATGTGGAAGGGCTCAATTTGAGGTGCGGGTTTTCGGATACCCTTCTTGAGTTTCACACATTGTGAAACCAGCTCGCTGCTCCCTCAGCTGGGCTCTTCCTCCAGGGCTCTTGGAGGAAGCAGATCTCAGAAGCAGATAGGAACATGCCATGGACAGATTCAAATGCCACTAAAACCACTATTCATTTTAGTCCTGCAGAAAGTTAAAAAAAACAAGCTGGCGCAGTTTGCCAAGAGTACCCGCGGTCCCCGAGTTGTGCTTACCACTTCCTACCCTTCGGAGCTGGGGATATTGAGAACATCTGTTTCCAAATGCAGTGAGAAGAGGATAGTCCGCTTCCTTCCCTCCTTTCCAGAGGACCTTCGGGTTTCCCTGCCTCTTTGTTTCTTATTCCCCTTCTCCCTGGGATGCCTGTCAACAGCAATCCTAATCCAGCTGCGCAGGTCAGGCACTGCACAGAGCAATTCCTTCAGCCATCCTAAACGGCCAGGGACCGATTTTCCAACCCCAGGTCTGCTCGTGCCATTTGGGCATGGGCATCCTTCCCATGCACAATTCACTCAAGAAGGAGAAGATGAGGATAGAAAACCTCATTTTTATTCCAAGCTCGGTTCTTGGTGAACTTTCTGGTCTGCACTTCTTGGTGGCAATGCAATGCACTGTCACCTTGCCATTAGGGCCCAGTAATTAATAGCTGCCTAATAGGAGTGAATGTAGTTGCTCAGCAAAAAGAATGATGTGTGCTACAAGGAAAAGCACTAGAAAGTGAAGCTGGAGCTGGGAATTTGTTAGTGAGGGAAAATTTCTACTTGCCCTTCATTAGGAGAAGCTCCAAAGAAATGTGAAGTTTGATCACATTAATCAGAACTGGCATCATGCAGTATTTTTCTTTGTTATTTGGCATAAATTGCATGCATTAAATGATTTAAATTATGCATATACCTGCCATAATTTTTTTTTTGCTGATATTTAATGAATAGTGTGGGTTGTCTTTGAGCGTTGGAACATACGGGCTGGTGAAGGCTGAACGCAGCCCTGTTTTCTGGCTGACAAAATCAATTTTCATGTGGGCTCCAGCATGGACGGGGAGAAGGGGGCAAGTTTGGAGTGAGTTTGTTACTCTCACAGCCATCCCTCGCTCATGCTTTTCTCATCACTTTTTTTTTTAAGATGAGCCCAGTCCTGCAAAGAGGAAACCAGCTTTTTTTTGGACCTCCACTGTGACAGATTTTAACCACTATAGTAGTCATGAAACAGCCACAAAATACCTACAACTAGTCAGAGACCAGCTGTGTTTTTGTAAGGTCTACTTTGAACAAGTTGCAGTCGATTTTTTCTGGCTCTTTAGAGGCCGTGACTGACATGAGCATATATAACGTCAGGAATACCTTTATATGATTTTTTTTCTGTCCTGGTACTGTAGTGTAATTAGCAGGTCCAGACTTGCTCGTGCTCTTTTCAAATGCAATTCTTCTTGGGGGAAAGAAATTAAACCAAAGGATGATGTAGCTTTTCACAGCCACTCAGATGAAAGTAAGTGGTGGTTACAATTATTCAGAAGTACTCAGAGGAGTATTGAATATGTTAATCTTTGCTAGGAGAAAGCACTGGCCTGGTGCACGTGGCTGGAAATGTGCAGAGGTTGGGTGCCCTTCCAGCTCTGCCACAGCCTTTCTTTGTGGCCTTGGGCAAACTATTTAACTGGTTCTGCAACAGCACAGTTTGTCAGGAGCGCGAGTGGGAGCGCCGCTGTTTCTTTTCTTCTTTCTATTTGTCTGCTGATGATATTAAAATTTCTGGAGCGCAGACACTGTGTGTGTGTTGCTGCTGTGCCCAGCCCAGGCACGGCACAGATATTGATGTCTGTCACCATTACCATTGTTCTTGGCTTGCAGAAGTCATTTACCAGCCTAGATCAGAGCACGCAACAGCGATGTAGGAACTTACTTAAATGTAGCAATCTATAAAACTGCCTGATATATTCAAAAATGAGAGTGGATGACACCCTCTCCCCCGCTGCCCATCTGCTGGGATGGACGCTGTGCCCGGGATAATGCTGTCCTTGTTCTCAGGAACACGGCAGTGCTTTCTCTGGCGGACGGGGCCGGGGCCATTCCTCCCGCGCCTCCACATGCACCTGCAGAAAGCCCAGAGATCCCCAATGCCTTTTGCTACTGACACATCCCTTTAAAAAGTCTGTTTAAAGTCATGGAAGAAGGATAATTTTGAGGATTGAGTGATAGGATCCAACCTGGTAGGGTTTTAGAAATACTTTGAAATTTTATCTCCCCGGGCATGCACATAGAATGTTACCACATAACTTTTATGAGAAATGTTTGCTTTAGACAACCTAGAACTCTTGAAAAGTTTTTTTAAAAAAAACAGTTATAAAAGGTTTTTTTAGAAAAAATCAGGGTTTTTTAATAAAAAAATCAGTATCTTTGGCTTTAACACATGTGGTTGCAGCCTCTTTGTCCAAACTGTGGTGCAGCACACAAACCGGTGGATTGTTCCTTGGTCTGTGCTGGACGGCCGCTGGAGTGTCCTCTGCAAAATCTGAATGGCAAGTGGAAAGGAGGCAAATGAAACCCAAAAACGGTCTCTCAGGCAGACTAGGAAGAGAAGGCTCATGCACAGCATTGAGGCTCATTAGGGCTCAGGGTTTGTTCTTCCCAAAATAGGGGTGGGAGCTGTCACAGACATGATATGATGAAAGAGAGGAACATCAGGGAGGGTCCCTGATGTGACAGTCCTGGAGACCTCAGCAGGGTGGGACTGTCTGCTTTTTTTGACTGCAGAATTTTTCACCCATCCCTAGAGCCCTTGCCTGAGCTGTTCTCTGTGTTTGAGTAGAGCTGCAGCATCATCTGAGAGGTCATAGCTTTAACAAAGAAGAAAAGCCAAGTGCTCTAGGATATCCTGAGAAAACAGCCTGTTAGGAACAGGCTTGGAAAAAAGGGAGAGGGGAGCAAGTAGATCTCCTAGGAAATAGCCACCAAAGAAATACCTAGTGTGAGATTTTGAGTTTATTTCAAGTAGAAATTAAGAGGGGTCTTCTCCTCTTCTAGAACTACGTTCACTTCATTATTAAGCTTACCAACAGTGAGCACTAGGTTGTAGAAGGAACATACCCATCACTGTAATGCTGTTTTTACAAGCCAAGGAATTTGCATGTCCAAACGGGATGTGTATCATAAATAGACTGTTTATAGTAGACTTAAATTATATGATGAGCCATATAACAGCAGTGAATATATCATACCGTGAGCCCCTGCCAACCATGTATGACTACTATTTGCTTCTCCTCAGGCAGTAAACAAAGTTTTCAGCTGACCTACTGTTTGGTAGAAGTGCACGGAAACAGAGATAAGCATCACCACTCGTAACATTGTAGTGGAATAAAATCTGGCATAAATTTGCCTAGAAAGTAAAAGGAATGCATGAAATATAATTTCTTAGTTCACATACAACTCTTCTGCCAGCATGCCATGTAATACTGCATTGCTAGGAAAAGGGGATTTATTCCTTTTTCTGCAAGGGTTCATATTCTGATCAGGTGGTCAAGGCAGCATATATCATATGAATATCAAATCCTTTAAGATGAAGTGAGTATTAAATGGCTGGAGCTCCTCTGCTCTGGAGCCAGGCTGGCAGAGCTGGGGGTGTTCAGCCTGGAGGAGAGAAGGTCCCAGGGGGATCTAAGAGCTCTTTCAAGGGCCTCAAGGGGCTCCAAGAAAGCTGGAGAGGGACTTAGGACAATGGCCTGGAGGGTCCAGACAAGGGCAATGGCTTCCCACTGCCAGAGGGCAGAGTTAGATGGGATATCGGGAAGGAATCCTTGGCTATGAGGGTGGAGAGGCTCTGGCACAGGCTGCCCAGAGAAGCTGTGTCTGTCCCTGGATCCCTGGAAGTGTCCAAGGCTAGGCTGGACAGGGCTTGGAGCAACCTGAGATAGTGGAAGGTGTCCCTGCCCATGGCAGGGTGTTGGAACTGGAAGGGTTTAAGATCTCTCCTGACCTGAAGCATTCTGTGATTCTATAAATATTCTGAATTAATAACCTGAAGAAACACACAAAGGGGATGAATTGCCCCGTATCATATTAAAATGCCTCAAGATTCCCACTGGATTCAGCAGGACTCAGAGTATCCCTTCCAACTTTGGGAGGAACACTTCACCATAAGGCCAAGAAGGCACATCTGGCTTCCCAGGCTGGACCTAGACTTCACCTACGCTCAAAAACGTGCTGTTTGGGGGCCTGCAGATCTGTATAACACACTTTGGACTAATTTCCCAATGCCTAATGGGAACGTTGTGCATCCCAGCCGGTTGTTTGTTTGTCTGCCTGCTCCTCGCCTCCCTCCTACCTTATTTATGTACGCACACATGCAAAAAATATGAGAGTTAAAGAAAAATGTCAACCATATGTAACATACATGGAGATTAGTGACAGTAACAGTGAATTCATTGTGGTTTTGGCAGTCAGGACACCATCCAGGCCATATTTTAAAGTTTTAGACAAATCCACATGTATTCCAGAGATTGCTGTGGATTTTCAGTATGTGTGGCTCATTAGATACGCAATCTGCCTGCTATTCTCTCCTGTCACACAAAGCTGATGGCAGCAAACTGGCATCTTGGAGATGTTGGTAGCACTGCAGATTTTAGCATTAATGCCAGCCTTGGGCATCCTGGAGCTCCTTGTGTGACACGTGCTGGCAGTGAGGGGTGCGGGTGTCCCACGGCTGGGAGGTCATGGACGAGCCTGCAGCAGAGAGCTGCTGCTGTGGTTGCAATTCTGCTTTCAAGCAAAGTACAGTGATTAAAACCTGTATCTCAGAAAATCCATGTCTCAGGTTATTGTCCTTAAAAAAGCAAACAGTGCAAAACTTCAAGCCCTACAGTGAGATTCTGCTTTTTCTGGTCCATCACAATTACAGCTTTTTTGCATTGTTTCCTCTTATCACAGCTTGAAACTACTTTTGGGGGCGCCATAAGTGAACATAAACCCCTTCTCGAGTTCATAATCTTTTTTCAGGTTTTTACATTCTTCCCAAATGCCTGTAATTTTTCCTGTAAATCTTCACAGCTCCATATCCCTATCACTATATCTGCATAGAGCTGCTGCTACCCATCTAATAACCTAACCTAAAATCTAATATGCGTGCAGCACACAAAAGCACGGCTTTGATTCAGATAAAAGTGCTAAACTTGCCTAAACCCGCCGGAGTTCAGGCGAGGCTACGTTCGGCGCGGGGCTGAGTGCTTAAATATAGGTGAAGGCAACTCTGGTCTGCTAATTTCAGCAGAATGTTTCAAACAAAGTGTTACTGTTTAATCTGGGCACATGACGGGTGAATGAATGTTTGAATGAAATGACATAATTGTTGGTTAGCCTGTATAATTTGGAGAGCGTTCGCACAAGTTTAACTCTCTCTGGAGGCAGCGGATCCTCGAGGCGGGAAGGGAAGCTCCTTCCCCAAAGGCAGAGGATGGCCAGATCCTGGATCCTTTTGCACATCCCAGCCTTTGGAACGCCATGCTGGACTGGCTTTTGGTTCCAGAGTACCATCCTTAGCCCCTCTCCTCACGTCGTGTATGATATTTAATGCGTCATCTTTGTTTTAAACAAACAATACGCAAGCTGTTGCTGGCAATGGTGGGAAGCTGGTGGTCCATCTGGAAAGCAGGGAGATAGATGAGGGGAAAAAATAGCATTAAAACTGTTTAGGGGTGTATTTGCATGTGTAAAAGCCTGGGGTGGGAGGAGGGTGTTTAGGAGATTTTTAAAAAGAAGTTTGAAGATGAGGGGGGATGCTTTGTCTGTAAAGGAGCCTGTCAATAATAGACATTATTTGTGTAATAAAACCAGAGGGTTTACACAAAACAAAACAAAGCCGTGAGTCCATACCTTTAAAAAAGTTATTTATTCATTATTTCTGCTGCATCAAGTCCACTCACTGTAAAATTAACCAAATTTTCCTTGACAAAAGTTCAGGACAGTATAAAATTAACCAATAATATGGCTTATTAATTAAACCAGTGGCAAAACAGCCATTTGGGCGTAACGGGCTCCACAGGATGGTTACAAGTCGGGTTTCTGGCTGAGTGCTTCTGTCATTCCCAAAGATGGAGCACCCCACCTCAACTCACCACTGCCCAGCGTGCAGCCAATCTGCCATTGAAAACCTTGATTATAACCAGAGAAAAGTTCATTGAAACCAGAAGAAGTTACAAAATCATTAATCTTTCCTGCCATCTTGGATTCTCTCTCTCGCCAGAATCCAGCCAGATGTTTTGCAGTCGCCTCATGCACAGGGCACTGCGATCCTGTTTGCACAGCTCAGGGTTTTTCCTCCATCCTTGGGGATCTTTGCTCTGAAATTATGCATTTTGCCTTTGCTTTGGAGATTGTCCATCATTGCTGAGAGCTTCCTGGAGAACAGGAGGCACTCTTTCGGCATAAGCCTGTTGGTAAATTAAACTCTTTTATGCGTGCAGTTGTTTTGCTGCCGTCCTTGGGGACTGGGGCTGAGCGTTTTGGGGAGCAATTCCCTGCAGGAGTGCTGAGCATCGCTGCTGTTTCGAGCTTGCCAGGCCCGGGGATGATGTATGGAGCAGGTGGTTGCAATTTAGGGTTCGCTGCCGTTCCTGGGGAAATGGGTGGAAAAAAGGAGGGTTGGGAACAGAGTGAAAAGGCAGCGGGAACAAGGCTGGCATTATCCACGCCGCTCCCAGCCTGAGCCTGCGCCCTGCATGGCTCAGAAAGCTGCATCTTCCCCCTTAAAAAGGACCTCAGTGAATGAACAGGCGAAGGACCTGAGCGAGGAGGTTTTCATTAAAAAAAAAAAAAAAAAAAAAAAAAAAAAAAAAAAAAAAAACTTAATTGGGGCACACTAAGCAATCCAACATCGCAGCAAATCCTGCTCTGAAATATATGTGCTCTGCTTTAATGACAGCACATAGAGTACTGCTGAGATAGTGGAAAATTTTACAGGGAGTTTTGCTTAAGGAATGGCTTTAACTCAAGTTACCTGTAGAGCCCAGTGTCATATGGAAACACTTAGGGAGCTGTGGAAAACTTTCTGAAATACAGTGGAATTTATCTAGCGCAGCATTTCGCGTAGGGAGGAGGAATATGGATTACAATGGAGTCAGGAAGGAGCGGGCTACGGCACTCCTGGAGACGGCCACTCGCAGCCCCACGACTGCAGATGAAAAGTGCATGTGTGACCGGGGGGAGCATTCCTCACCGGCCCCGTCTGGGATGCATTTATGCTATTTGCCATGCACGTAACCTCGTTATAGAAAACAGAGTCCAATAACCTTAAAAAGATGGACGGTAAAAGAAAAAAAAAAAAAAAAAAAAAGGTGCAAGGAAGCAGATCTGCTTCCAGATTTGCATGCCCGGGGCCTGCAGTGGGGTAGGAACGGAGAAACACCGATCCAGGGGGCCCCTGATACTGGCAGCCTGTGTTCACTGCAGGGATGGTGCTGATGGAGCTGCAGCTCCAAGGTGGAATTACACAGGACAGCCCTGGAACAGTGGGAGCACTTGCATGCCCTGCAGCCCTGCACGGCCACGGCGCACCCAGGAGAAGCCGGTGTTTGGTGCCGTGGGGTGTCCCGGGAGCCGGGCAGGAGAGGGCTGGAAGGAAGCAGAGATGTTTTCAAGTGCAGTTCGTTATATATTTGCTCCCTAAATGCTTATGGCACTGGCCGCCAGAGCATCTGGGCACTTCACAATAATTAAAACTGACAAATCCATAAACAGTAAACAACAGGCTACCCACTCGGGCAGCCAAAAACCCACTACTGCATAAGCTCAATAGCTGCACCCATCTGCCAAATAAAATCCTCTCCACTGCCTCCCCTCGTCTGCACAGGCCAGGACAGAGCCAGGCCCTTCCCCA
Source organism: Sylvia atricapilla (assembly GCF_009819655.1). Classification (NCBI taxonomy): domain Eukaryota; kingdom Metazoa; phylum Chordata; class Aves; order Passeriformes; family Sylviidae; genus Sylvia; species Sylvia atricapilla. The sequence continues at coordinate 26,666,927 of NC_089148.1, read as the reverse complement.
CCATTGCCCCCCGGCTGAGCACAGCCTGACCCCTCACCCTCCCTGGGGTATTTCCAGGGCTTTGTGCCGGCTTTGGGAGCAGCAAGCGTTTTTTTCTAATTTTTTTTTTCCCCCTGAATTTTTTTCGCCCGCCACAAAGTGTCAAAAAGTAATGACACCCTTTTCCTTCTGACTTCTTGGCCCGCTAACCCTTTCGCAACACAATGGGAAGGCAACCGCTCGCACCCAGGGGAGGGGATTTAATGACTAGAAAATAAAGAGAGAGAATTTACTTGGAAAAACTGTGGAATTAAAAGTTCTGGACAAAACATGCATCACTGATGCATAACATTTTTGTTAATTGGGTCTTAACAGGTTTGTGACTCAGGCTGTAATTATTTGAGAAATGGGTCACACCAGGCAGTGCCAGCCGCGCGTCCTGCCGCTGCGGGAACTTTCACCTAGTTGTAAAACTACATCTCAACGCGTGTTCCCTCCGCCCCGGCAGAGATCCCGGCCCTCGGAGGAGCCACGGCAGCGTGCCGAGCCCGTGGCCTCTGGGTTGGGTGTCGGGGCACTGGGATGCTCCCTGCAGACCCCTCCTGGGGCGGGAGAGACGGGACGGCCCCATCACACTCTCGGTGCTGTGGAGGGGTGGCTTATCCTGTGTCAAACGCTCTCCCCCTTTCTCCTACGCTATTGTTTTTACTTTCTGATTTTTTCTCCCGTGTTTTCCTGACCCGGCAGAGGCACTAAATCTTCCTAATGCCTCCCTGCCCTCGTATCGCAGAACAGGCTGCGGGAAGTTGTTCTTCCTGGTTTGTTTTTCTGGGAGTTTTTTTGTTTGTTTGTTTTTGTGCTTTTTGGGTTTTTTTGGACTAAAGCGAGATTAATTAAAATATAAAAAATGCACCCAACTGTGGTAAATCATTTCTCTTTGCGGAGCGATTGCTCCCTGCTCCATCCACCTCTGCTTTCCTCGGCAGAAGTATCTCCATGCGAGCTGAAGTCTTCTAACGCTTGTAAAGCACCCGAGATATTATCTCTCTAATTAGCAGCTGGAAAAAAAAATAAATGAGAGATCAATTAATGCTATAATTATAAACAGTGCCTTTAGATGTGTTGTTTGTGGTGAACGAAGGCTTATGCTGACAAGAGCCGTGCTGTGATTCTCCCCGAAAAAGTTGGAGCAGGAGCCCCCTCTCCAGCCCCAAGTTGTTCGTGGCTGCATAGCCCACCCCAGGGTGCTGGAGAGGGGTTTGAGGGGGCTCCCACATCCAAGAACATTTTTCCTGGTCCCTGACTGGCTCTGGGGAGGTGATGGGGTCCCACGGTGGGGCCAGAGGGGGTTTTGCAGCTCTCTCTTGGCCCTTCCCTGCTCCGGGGTAAGCTGTTTTTCATATATTGTAGCCTGGGAAAGCTGTGTTACTGTTAAAAGAGTAACCATATCCCTTTCTGAGCTGTTGCCAAGCAGATGTAGGGTTTTGGAAAGTTCCCAACAAACTTCCACAGCTGATACTTTACCGACTTGTTCCTTCTCCCATCCCTCTACTTGCACCTATTTAAATAACCAAAGGACATAATTTGGGGGAGGGAGCGTTGCTCTGCAGCTTCTACTTGTTAAATATAATTAATTGAGAGTGACCCGTTAGTCAATTACAGTGTATAGCTTCGAAAAGAAATGGGGAAATATAAAATATTACTGTTTTACCAAAAAAAAAATCCCCTTATTTTGTGCTGAAGGAGGAGAGAATAATGGAGCAAATCGAGCCCTTTGTGCAATGCGGGGCTGCTGCTGCCTCGCGACAGGGCAAATATCTCATTTACTTTCTTAATAGCAGTTTGTGGGGTGGCTGCAGGAGAAGGAGGAGGAGAAAAAATCAGGAGAAATCCAGGCTTTCAAGGCTGCCAGTGGTGTGAAACTTGGTGTCGATGCAGATCCCACTTGCGTGTGCTGAAGGGGGCACAATGCAGGGCACTGGAAATATGGAAAGCTCCCATAAATCATATCTCACAGGAAAGGTTTATGGGAGTTCAGAGTATAGCAGAGGGGATGGATGTCAGGTTTTCCTACACAATAGAGGGTCTTTTGTTTCCGCGCTGGCTCTTGGCAGCAGCCCCCATGCCACTGCTGGTAATTTCCTGTCCATCCTTCGCCGAGCGGCGGAGCTGGAGCAGGGGAGTAGTCCCACGTTTTTGTTTAGACTGTGTTTTTTTAATGCTGAGCCTTGTCCCAAGCAGGATATCCCTGTGTATGTTTGGAGTTCCTGAACTTCTCTGGAGAAAATTATCCTTAAAAAGCCCCTTCCACAGTGTTGAATTTCTAACTTCTCTCTTGAAAAAAAAACAACAATCCAACAACAAAAAGCCCAGGTTTAATTGCTTTTGCTTGTGAGAGCTTGTACCTTGCAGATTAATCCGCTCGCGTCTCAAACATCCGTCAGCGTTTTCCTTCCACCCAGGGGCTCAGGAGAAAACCAAAAAGCGGAGGCGATTGGATTGGCAGTTTTACTTTTGGCAGCTGGGGGACACTTCAGCAGGACCCAGACCCCACCAGGTGGGACAATGTCCCTCGGTCTCTTTGTGTGCGGAGGGCTCGAGTTCACTCCTGTTCTCCAAAGCATGGATATTTTGCAGTGAGAGGAGCTCCAGGGCCTGGCTGATGGTGTTTGGCTGCTGGCTGACCGGAGCTGTAGGTTTCTCAGAAAATCTACAAATTATGAACCAGCTCCTAGTTTGTTTTTTTCCCTGTCTCTCCCAAATGATTTTCTCGACTGCCCTAACTGCATTTGTTGACACCTCATAGCAAAGACAAAGTAAAAGTAAAAGCAAGGATCTCAGTGGTTGGTGTGCATGGAGAAAGCAGGGCAAGCTCCCAGCTGTGGATCCCTAGAGGAAAATATGGAAAAATATATCCAGTAAATCCAAAATGGAGGCGCCTCCATAATGAGTCTCAGTGATGGGACAGCCCTTTGGATTTGAAAAACACCCCTGCGTTTTCTGTAAAACTCTCATCCCCTTGACAAACAGCCCAGAGGAACCTCAGGGATGGGGTCTCTTTCTGTAGGGAGCACAGCCCTCAGTGTCATGCCCCATTATTTAGGTGTAGAACCCCTCTGGATTAGCAGCTGGCACAGTGATCATTCCAGGGCAGCCTGGCTGCCTCTACTCCACCGTGTAGCAATTACCCTGTGCTGGGAGAGCCAGGCTAACGAGGATTGGGAGCAGGGCTGGAGTTGGCCGGGTCATTTCCAGGAAGCCCTGCGTGGGTTAAGCTGCACGTGCATGGTGCTGTGCAGAGCTGTGTGGTGCTATGTGAGGCCAGACAGTGCTGTATGGCACTGAGAGAGCTGTGCAGTGCTCTGCAGTGCTGTACCCTGCTGTGTGTTGCTCTGAGGTGCTGTGCAGCACTGCACAATTAACTGCTAAATTATGCTCTGAGGCCCCATACACGGGCTATATAGCACCGTGCAGTGCTGTATGGTGCTATACAGTGCTGTGTGGGGCTGTGTGGGGTTGTGCAGTTCTGTACAGTGGACAGTTCTACATTTCCTACAGCGCTACGCAGTGTTGTAGGGTGTTGTAGGGTGTTGTAGGGTGTTGTAGGATGTTGTACAGTGCTACACAGTGTTGTACAGAGTTACAGGACATTTCACAGTGCTACACAGGGTGGTACAGTGCTGTAAATGTACAGTGCTACACTACCTACAGTGCTACACAATGTTGTAGGGTGCTGTAGGATATTGCACAGTGCTACACGATGTTGTACGGAGTTACAAGACATTTCACAGTGCTACACAGGGTGGTACAGCGCAGTAAATGTGCAGTGCTACACAATGTTGTAGGGTGCTCTAGGATGTTGTACGGCACTACACGATGTTGTACGACTCTCTACGCGCTCCCCCAGCTCAGGCATTCTTCTGGGTAACCTGATCTCACTTCTGTCTGCTTTCAACAGATAGAGGAGGTGAAGTTATGTTAAACATGCCGCAGTAAGTTTGATTCGCACCGCTCGGTCTGGTTTTCTTCCTTGATTAGCTTTAATCAAACCCTCCGCATTACATGACCTTAATAAAGCTATTTTTCCTGACAAGCAAAGACCGTCTTAACAAGCAAAGCTCATCTGGCCTGAAACTAAAGCCAAGTCAAGATGGTGTTTTAGGTCCTCATTAAAGTCCACAGCGTGAAGCGGGAGGGAAAATGATGGAATGGTGCTCCACCAAACCATCTCTCCTTTACATTTAATTAGAGGAATTATATGCAACCCAGTAGATGCCTTGGGAAAGCAATCACCAGTGGGTTTGTAAAGAGCCCAGCAGTATAAAAGCGGGCAGCTCTGGCTTTGGCAAAGGGCAGATTAACACCAGGAGCTGGGTGGACTTTGGGATCAACCAGGAAAACAAAATAATCATATGGTGTTAATATGAAAAGAGCTCGGAAGCCGCCCGTCCCTGCTCCGGAGCTCACACGGGCAGCACGCAGAGACCCTGCAATGCTTGGGAGGGAGAGTTTCCAGGCGCCGGCGTGTTTGTTCCCCCCCTCAGCCCTTTCCTTCGGTTACTGCTGACTCACGCAGGTCGGGGGAACGATCGAGGCCGGGCAGCTAGGCGAGGAGCCGAAGGAAAAGCCCCGGCGGGGAGCGATGCCACGGGGCTTGGCAGTGGGTGAGGAAATCAGCCACATGCAGACAAAATGCGGTCAAGCAGCCGCCCCATGCAGAGGATGTCCCTTACGCTCATTAGCATTGTGTTTGGAGCAGAGCTTATCAAAAAGCAGCCAACAGACAGAATCTGTGGTTTGCGCTTTCTGGCGTTCCCTTTTTTTTTTTTTTTTTTTTTTTTTTTTTTTTCCGGAGGGTTTCTAAAGGGATGTAATCCACTCTGTTTTTATTGCTGTTGCCTCTGGACATGCTGCAGCTCCAGCCAGCAGTTATTCCAGCCTCTCCAGCCTCCCTGTGAAGGTCTGTGCTGCGGCTGCTACTAAACTGTAAACCACAGGACTTCCTTAACCCTTTGCCTTCTGCAGCTGCCCAGAGCATGGGGACAAAGGGCCCTCCCAAAACCCGAACCCCCTGGGGCTTTCAGCTCCCCCAAAATATATTTTTGCATATTGATGACTGTTCCCTGCAAAACTGAGGGGGCTGTGGATCTGCTGGCCAAGAGGAGACCCTCAGTGCTGCTGTCCCACAGGCTCCCTTGTGCAGATCCCAGTGGACTCCATGGATTCCTCTAATCCATCAGCTTTGCCAAGTGCAGCCAGAGTCCTCTCCTTGTTGCCAGAGGGCTGTGGGTACAGCCTGGAGTAGGGAAGGAGTCCATGGCTGCTCCCCCATTCCACTCAGCAGCTTTGGTGGGATTAGGGAATGTCTCTGCATTCTCCAGTGCCAACATCACCGTGACTTATGAACCTGCCATCTCTCTGCACCTACTACAGACATCATGCCCAACACCATCCAGTTTCCTCATCTCCACTGTTTCATCCTTAAACTCCACTTTTCCCTGTTGGGAACAGAAACATCTTGCCATGATACAGTCAGATCTACTTTGGGTGCACAACTGCATTTGCAAAATGCTGTCCTGGCTGTGCATGTCCCTTTCTTTCCTCCACATTTCCCCATCTCCCAGGGATGTTTGTCCCACTGTGCTCTGTTAGCCCGTGGATGAGTGCTGTCCTTCCCTGCCCTGTTCCCTCTGAAAACCACAGAATCATGGAATGGTTTGGGTTAGAAGAGAACTCAAGGCCCATCCAGTCCCACCTCTACCACAGGGAGGAACACTTTCCACTAGACCAGGTTGCTCCAAGCCCCATCCAACCTGGCCTTGGACACTTCCAGGGATGGGACAGCCGCAGCTTCTCTGGACAACCTGTGCCAAGGCCTCCCTACCTTCAGAGGGAAGGATTTTTTTCCAATAATCTTACCCAAACCTGCCTTCTTTCAGTTGAAGCCGTTCCCCTGGTGCTGTCACTCCATGCCCTGTAAACAGCCCCTCTTTGCTCAATCAATTCTTTGCTCTCTTGTCCATGAGGATATTTGGAAATAATCTCCTAAAAAGGCAATCTCAAAAAGGTCCTGTTGTTACCCATATTTGTACACAGGCTCGTGAGCGACAGGATTCCTCAGGCTTGTCTACACGGGGACAATTGAAATGGATGTGAAATAACTTTTAAAGTGGATTATCTAAACTGCATTACATCCTCGTGTAGACACTGTCATTTAGAAATGAAACAGCCTTAATTTGGTTTAGCTGAATTTTGCTTTAGCAATTTAATAAAGACACTTTAAAGTCTGAGTGAGGAGTTTACATAGGGATTTAATGCAGTTTAATTAATCCACTTTAAATTCACAATTTTAATTAATTAGAATGAACTTTCCTTAAGTCTTCCCCTGTTGAGATAGTGGCATGGCCTTCCCAGCCTCCTGGCCTGATGACCTGGTGACCTAGGACTCGGAAGAGTTGCAGTGATGTATGATTGGTCCAGCCCCCAGTGGTGGGTACATAAAGAAAGTAATTTCAAAATCCTCCTGGTCTGGCTACAGCTGGAAAGTCTTTCCCTGCAGTAAATCACCTCTGGAGAACCTGAGTTCCTGCTGTAATGAGCCACCATCCTCCCAAGTGCTTTAGGTTCTTGTGTTGCCCACGAAACCATAAGCAGAAGCATCTGTCTGATGTGAAAGGGGTTTGGGAAGATGTGGCCTGAAACAGGGAAGGGCACAAGAGCCTCCTTTAGCTCCGTGAGTGCCGTGTGTGCTGACCATGGACAGGGTTCCAGTTTCTCACCCAGCATACGCCGTGGTTTTGCAATATTGGCAAACCCACAAAAACCCTTTCTGTGTAGGAGAACAGCACCTGGGCTGGGGCTGGTCAGGGCTGCAGAGCTCCCCTCGTGCCTGGTTATTTATGATCACTAGAAGTCCCTGCTGGGCTCACTGTGCAGGTGACCTCCCCTAGAGATACTGGCTTTGCCCTGGGTCTGCTCATCATCAGCCTTCCTCTCCCTAGGCCCACTGGAAAGGGCAGAGTTTGTACAGGGCTTTTTATGATGCAGTTTGCACAAGTTTTTTTCTGTGAACTGGAAGATCTCCTTACTCAGCTTTCCAAGACCTCTTCACTCCCCTCTCAGCTCTACAGCATCCTTGGGGCTGGCTTTGTGTAAGTCTCCTTGGCGTGCTGGCCTTGGCACCCACTCCATGTCCTCCTGCCTAAGCCCCACAGCCCTTTCTATCCTTGAAAAATCCTCCAGCAGCATAAGGTCCAGCAATGGCTGTGGGTTTTTTTGGGCTGCAATCTATGTGCAGCTTTCCAGGGGCTGTTAGGGATTGGGAAAGGTGAAGGAGCAAAGGGGCTGATGAGTGAGGCTGAAGTGTCTGGTAAATGAAGAAGCTTACTGACACCGAGTGAAGGTTTTGGCATTTTTGAAATCATTTTTTACAGCTTTGGGCACTTTTAAAACCCTTTTTAAACTTTGCAGCCAGGGTGCTGGCAGTGCTGTCGGTGGCAGGGATCACTGCCTTTCCTCTCCCTCCAGCATGTGGCCTGGAGCATCCTCACTCCCACTCTGCCCAGCACACCAGAGCTGGGCACAGCTCAGCCTTGGTTTGTAAACACCAAACTGCTTTTTAGGATTGCTAGGCCAGTGCCAAAACCCAACACAGATTTGCTCATAGCCTCCATGGCACTCACTTGCTGCTACAGTCCAATGTGACGTCATTGATTGGAGAAGGGATCTGCCACCAACTGCAAGCTCAGAAGTGCCAATTTTATTAAAAACTTCTCTTTTTTAGTGTGTGGAGTTTATCCATGGCTAAAAGGAGGTGGAGAAAAACATTTCCTTGGCTCTGGCACTTGGATGTCTCTAAGCTAAACAATGTAGGGGAAGTTTTCTGTTGTTAAATGCTTGGTAATCATGTGTATTCTAAATTTAGGGTTAGTCCATTTTCTCTGTCATATGAGGGGACAAGAGAGGCAAAACCAAATTTTTGGCAAGCCTCAGGGTAGAGACAATCTTCCTAACAGCCATAAAAAGATCGGTTTTGATAGGATTTTGTTATTTCACTGTAGAAATCATTCTAAGGGAAGATCTCGTATCACTGTAGTTAGCCACTGGATTAGCTATTCATATATTTTATTGGTAAAAAATATGACAGGGAATTATTGTATGAGAACTTTGTGGAAAAGAAAAGAGATAAAAGCAGTTTAACTGTCAGTACATTATGGCTGTGGTTAGCTCTGCATAGTGTTACTGGATGAGGGGAGACTGGGTCTCCAAGGACTGTGGTTTTTCTTCTTTGGATAGACATGGACCACATCAGGGCTTGGTGAGAGAGATGAGTCCAGGTAGCTGAAAGAAGAGAGGCTGGAAATTGAAAAAGGGTTGGTGTGGCCAAAGAGATGGAGGTATTGAGGGAAGTCAGCACTGTCACCATATTCATGCAGAGGACACGTCCTCATCCAGCTGCAAAAGGGCTCTTTGACCACGTGGATGTGGAAGGTGGTGGCAATCGCTGCATTTCTTCTGCCTTCTTTGCACATGCTTCCTGCAGGTTTTTCACCTCCATTTTCCTCATTTCTCCATGTTTGTGGCTATAGACATTCATAAGTCTTGGACAAATGGCAGTGGTAAACATACAAATTGGCTACACAAGGAGCACGCAGGGAGCACGCACGGAGCTGCCGCTGCAGCACGCTCCATGTCCATCTGCACAGCACATGTGCACCAGGGCTGAGGCACCGCAGGGCTCCTGGGATGGGACATGGAGCCTGGCCACCCAGCTGCTCCTCTGGAGCAGGTTGAAATGTGGTTGTCTCAAGGCGATCTGTTTTGGAGCAATCCTGGATTAGTGGGGGGAAAGGCTTGAGGCTCCTCTGCATGGCTGCTGGGAGCCTTGGCACAGGTGGACCATCAGGATGAGGAGGTAAGTGGGCTGCAGAAGTGTCCAGGATGGAGGTCCTGCTTTGTGTGTAGCTCCATTGGAGTGCAAAAGAATGGATAGTGAGATTCAGGAGAGCACTTGGTTTGGAAGTTTAAGAAGCGTGGTTGGGTCCATGCTCTTCACAAGGTGCTCATGCTTTATAGAAGTGCTTTACAGAAGATACAGAGATGCTGTATTGCTAGGCCACCTTCATCACTGCCTTCATCACCATTCTCACCAGTGCTGCAGGATTAAATCCTTAATTTATGGCTTCTCTTCCATGAAATCAAACTGTACAGCACGTAAGGCTTGTAGTGTGCCTTGTTTAGAGTCCAAACCAACTGTGTTGCCATACATCCGTGCTCCTCCTAAGGGTGACTGTGAAGTCCCTCTGCATTGCATGGGCTGTGCTGTTTGCAGTTTGCAGGTTTGGGCACTTCAATGTCTTGATCGGTCCTGCTTTGCATGCCAAAGTGTTTTCATTAGCACAGCATTCATGCATGTGAGATTGTCGCTAACTGATATAATTAACCAGGATGTCAAAGGCTATTTGTTTATTGCATATGCAATGGCTTTCCTGGAGTAAGAAGCCCTTTCTGCTGACACTGTGCGAATGGGAACATGTTAAACTGGAGGAATAACACTGAGAGGGAGGTGGAAGTTAGGAACAATGATTGTACTTAAAAAGAAGCAAAAACAATAATGCAGATTTTAATGGGTTTGAGTAGACATGATTGGTACATGAAGAAGGGCGGACAAGGATGAGGAAAAAACAGTTTGTCAGATAATTCTCCCCCTCCAATTACTATTATTATATGGGAATATTATGTTATTCAGAAACACAGGTGTCGACTCTCTCAGGTGGATTGACTGAGAGCTCTTTGGACCTTCTGTATATCATGTCTGTTTGCCATAATTTTGGACATCTGCACAGTTTTTAAGAGATCTTGTCAGGAAATCTTTCATTTTACTTGTTTATAAATAAATATTCCTGGGGAGGGTCTTCACAGCAGGACTCAGCAGTTCCTAGGCATGAAACATTAATTGTAGCATTCATGTGTTAAGTATTAAAACATGTAGTTTGTAGCAATAAGATGAGGAGTCACATTCATGAAGGTGTGAGGAAGTTCAGTGAGTTGATGGTAGATTGTGTCCCGACAATTCTGTGGACTGCTGCAGTAGAGAGACCCAAATACCTGCCTCGGTGAATGTCAGAACCTCTTGTCCCCTTGTGTTGGAGGTATCCCAAAATCCTCATTTAGGCTTCCTCCTCTACACCTTCCAAATCATTTGCTTCAGCTCCCATGGTTTCAGCTCCCATAATGCCCAGTCCATTGCTCCCTTCCTGCCCTGCTTCCCTCTGCTCAGTCTCATGGCGCAGCCCCGTCCTATAGCTGCTTCTGCAGAAGCAGTTAAACCATCAGCATTATTTAACACAATCAAAAATTACATCCTTGTTTCCTCCTCTTCCCATCACCGCTTCTTCTCCTTCCTCCAGTCTCTGGAATCACTACCAATGGATGGCCAAAATCAGGGCTGCATCTTTGACTTCTTGTTCTGCAAGCATGCAGACAGTCTGTACCTCCCTGTCTCTCGCCTTGCCCATCCCTCATGATTGCTCTTTTTCACTAGTCCTGGCTGCTGCAAGGCTGTAAATTCCACGGCCTGGAGTTTCTCAGTCTTTCCCTCTTTGCTGTTTCGCATCGATACTGAATTTCGTCCCTGGCCTTTGACCTTGGCTGTGCTGTCCCTCAGAGCATCTCCCAGCCACGTCCTCCCTTAGCACTCGCATGTCTATTCACCAATGTCCTTTGCTCTGCCCCCTCTCCCTTCTCTCTCCTCCACCCTTCCTTGTCCCTTGGTTCAGATTCCCTCTGTGTCTTCCTCACTCACCACCTTCCCTGACCTATCTGGTACTTTCCATCCAGGGTGCATCCTCAGGACCCTCATCTCCAGTGTGTCTTTGGGTCGCAGGGGCTGTCTGTGACACTGCACCTCAGAAAGAAAAATCCCATAATGCTGTGTATCCATGCATTCCTCTCCCTGTTAACTTTTCACCTGCTCCCTCTTAGCACTTTGCTGTTGTCTTTGGCTTATCTTGCACTGTAATCTCTGCAGGGCACAGTGGTCTGTGTGTTCCTATAATTCATACCGTGCCTGCTGCAATGCAGCCTTTGCGCTGTCGGGTACATGGGAACATTTCTAATGCAAACAACTAATAGCTAGGAAGGGAGTTTAAAAATTAGAAAGGACTCCAAGCCCATGTCACATATTCTCTTGCAAGGAATGGGGAAAAAAATTGTTTATTCTGGCCCCAAATTTTAATCACCCAAGGGCTGTTAAGATAAAAATAGTCAGTTCTGCCTTCTGTTTATGGTATACTTGGTTGAGTGCAAGCCAATTTTGAAGCTGAACATACTGTCTGCTATTTTTGCTTGATTTTAGATTCCACATTTTAAATAGTTTCTTTAACAAGAAGCATATTTTCACTGATACAAACTTAGCTTGAGGAGAAGCATCCTGAAGTTCCAGCCATATTGAAGATCAGTGAAATGTAGTAAACTCTGGTTTTAAGGGTTTTGTTTTCTCCAAGAGCTGAAATGAAGAGTGTGTTCTGGCAACAAGTGCTGGCACGTTGTTCATTAAAAGCTCTCTTCCGAGCCTTGGTTCCCACACACATGTGCCCTCATTCTTCAGCGGAGCTTCCAGGCAATGGCATTGGCAGTGCTCTAGTCTGATCTTCAGCCATACAATTTGTCTTAATTGTCTACTAGCATCTAGGCAAGACTTAGCTCACGGGTGGCCACAGCAAGGGGCCACATGCAAACCGATGAGCTTCTTAATGTGGCCTGCCCGGCAATCGGATGATTTAATTATCTGTGCCCGTCGTAGGCTGCCTGGCTGCTCCCCATCCCGCCTGCCCTCAGGCACGGCGGGCTTAACCACATGCAGCCATGGGGGCAGCTGCATTTGATCTTCCTCGCCAACACCAGGGTCCAGCCCCGACAACAGCCTCTCTGTTCGGCGCTTTCTTTCCCCTTCTTTCTTTTTCCGCTTCGTTTGGCACCGTGCCCCCGGCATCATTTGTGTGTACGGGAGGATGGGAGAGTTGGATGGCAAAAACTTAGAGCATGGAGTTGGGTGTTGACAATCCCAATGATTAATTGATCCTCCGAGGATCCAAGATGATTTGTTGAAGCATCAATAATAGAAATCCTGTCATTATACACTATTTACTTGGTCTTTCTGCGGGAAGACATCCTGTCTCACTGTGTCTCTGCATCGTGTGTCTCACACAGGGCCAGCCCACAGCTCCCAGGGCATAAAGGACTGGGCTGTCACCCACAAACTTTCTGCCATCACACGTGCTGTAGAAAAACAGAGCATGTCCAGTACATTGATTATTTTCAAAATCGACTCAGCAAAGCCCTTCACTCCTTGTGGCAAAAAGCTCAATCCATTTAACTAGCATGGAACTCCAGAGCTGGGCTGGAGCTGGGTGGGGTGTGGAAGGCAGAGGGTCCACGGTCCACTGCCTGGGACATTTCCCTGCTGGGGAGCTGTTGGGACACTTGTGACCTTTGCCCATAGTGTTTCCTGCTCCTGCTGCATGTCAAGTGAGGGCAGGAGACGGTGTGAGAGAAGCAGTAGGATCAGGATGACCTCGTGCCCGGGGCAGAGATCAGGGATGTCCCCGAGGATGACCTCTTGCCATCCTGATCTCTTCTTATCTGCCCAGGTTGAAATGCAGCTACTTGGCTGACTTGCTGCTACCTGGGAGGGCAGCTCTGCTACCCATGAGCAAGGAGAGGAAAGTAGGTGATACCCAGGCTGGAAGTGCTGATCTGTTCTGCGTCAGGGACTCTTCCCCACCTCACCCTGGGTATGCTTTTCCTTCCAAGAACCCCTTCTGGTAATGGTGATTGTGTTGCATTGCTGCAGGGATATGTCAGCTCCTGGATCTTTGTAAGCTCCCTGTATGCACCAATGGCAGTGTCATTTTGATAACACTCTTCATGGGATCATCTCAAAGGCTTTGGGAGCCATGAAAAATCCTTCCAGCTTCTAGGCTTTGCCATGCTCAGAGTCTCACTGCCCTCCTGGCTCCATGCTCCAAACATGGAGTATTCCAGTGTCATGGAATGTTTAGAAATGTTGGGAAAGGAGAGGTAGCCAATTAGCAGCATGAAGAGCCCTCCTGGGGCTGAGTGTACTTCATAGAAGGGTTTGGGATGGGAGCAGCCTTAAAGCTTATCTCATTCCACCCCCTGCCATGGACAGGGACATCTTCCACTAGACCAGGTAACTCCAAACCCCATCTTGGCCTTTAACACTTCCAGGGATGCAACGTCCACAACTGGGCATCCTGTGGCAGTGCTTCATCACCCTCATAGTGAAGAATATCTTCTGAACATCTAATATAATTTTTTCCACTTTTAGTTTAAAGCCATTTCCCCTTTTCCTATCACTGTCTGCCTGTGTGAAAAAAACCCCAAACTAAACAAAACCCTAACACTTCCACAGCTCTATGCCAAGGCAGAATTTTATCCAGGGATTTTGTGGTATTTTTCATCTGTTCTAAGTGTAGGGGAGTCAGACATTTTCAGGTGGTGTCAGTCTCTAATGCTGAGCCAAGAAAGGCTGTCCTTTGGGTAGTTAATGCATCTCAGACCTGCTGGTAGAATATAAAGTTTTAAACATTATTAATGCTTTAGCAGACACCTCAGGAAGCATTCATACTCCTCTCTTCATTTTGCTTTTATGCAGGACGGTGCCTGGGGTGAAAGTATTTCACAGAGTTGGGAAAAGGGCATCAAAAGTGCTTGTGTCTGCCAGGCACTGAGAATATTTTATTCTTTCATTGGTGTGGCTCGAGTTCAGCTCCTGGATCCTGCTCACTGGGTTGTTTTGATGTGTTTCACTTTCTGAAAATAGTGATAGTTTTGGAACAGGCTGCCCAGGGAAGTGGTGGAATCACTGTCCCTGGAAGTGTTCAAAAACCATGTCGGATGTGGTGCTTGGGGACATGGGTTAGTGGTGGGCTTGGCAGAGCTGGAGGAACAGTTGGACTCGATGATCTTAGAGGGCTTTTCCAACCTTAATGATTCCACAATTCTGAAAATAGTGTTGAGTCATGGCCAGATTAGGGATGCTTGTCCCCTGCACTTCTTACATGCCTCTGGAAGCCTTCTCTGCACAGATCCTCAGCATGCCAGCCCAGCCTATGCCCAGGGGGAAGGTAGCTGCATGTCCCCATGGCATTCTGACCACCATTCCATGGTGTGCCCCATGTCCTGTGTGGGTCCCAGCTGCAGTCCCTGCAGCCACCTCCTCCACAGCTCCCAAATTAACCCACTGCATGGCGTGCGAGACACGAGCAAACCTGCAACAGAGACATTGGATGGCAGGATGGGACAGCTGATTTTAATTATTTTATATATAAATAACTTGCAGATAATTTGCAAGTTTGGCAATAGCCGCCGGCGTAGCAATGTGACCTTGTTACTCTTACCCCATTCCTCCGGGTGTTTGTCTCACTCACTTGTTTTTCCGTGTCTTAAATTAGATTGCAAGTGGTCAGGGAAGGGGCTGGGGCCACCCCTGCCCCGCACAGCCCCACGGTCCCACAGCAGCAACAACAACAAATAAGGATAAGACATCGATTTAGGATCTGCTGAGTCCCTGGGGATATGAAAGCCTCGAGTGCTGTGTTTTTCCCTGGGATGGTGCGGTCAGTCCCCATCCTCCGGCTCCACGTGAGGCTCTTTGCTGTGTCTGGGCACAAAGCAGGGGTGCCACATCATTCCAGAGGGATGTAGGGATGAGGAGGGGGAACGGGTGTCCTGGATTTTAGCACTTTGGGGAGTTTATTAGTGTTGACAGTGTGTGAACTTGACATCCTTTGTAATAATGCGGTTTTAAAATCTGCATTATTCATGCGCGCTGTTTGAATACAGGCCCACTGTGTAAGTTCGGGAGGAAAATTAATTAAATAAATGTCAGCATCCTTGAAGAGCACGTGAGATTTCACATTGCAGGATAACAGCTCTGGCTGCTTTAACCAGCAAAGGGAGTAAAGGGTGGGAAGGGGAAGATCTGCACTTAGGTGAATAGACTTCCCCTCGCCCATTCCTGAGGAAAGGTGAAAAGATTACCAAGAAATTACATCCAGCCACAGAGATCACTAATAAGTCATATTTTTAATTACATTTGTCACTTGTTCTACTATTTATTTATATACACTGGTTAGTTCTGAACTACTTTATCCTAGGAAACACCCATCTACTCTTAGGTTAAAGTTTAAAATTAAAGCATAGAGGAGATGGCTGAGGATGCACTGGCTGGATAAATTGGATGACTGTACCAGTGGGTGGAAAGGGAATTACATCCATTAATATTATTTGCAAGAGTAACAGATAGTTACAGAAATTGTATTTCTGCTGAAGCACCCAGCAAAGGGTGATGGGACAAATACTGCCATTACAGATGAAGAGGAAATCAAGGTTTTAAGGGAAGCCTGCAGGTATTTTTAAGGAGGAAGATTTATGTTTCATTCTGTAGCAGGAGGTTGCACCTTTCCAGTCTGGGAATGACGACAGGGCTGACCAGGGATGCTTTTTTGAACAGAGGGCTCCTGCAGAGCAGGAAGTGGTAAAAGAGTAGGCATTGCAAGGGAAAATGCTTTGTAGTTAAAAAGTATGAAAAGAAAGAAAAATCTGCTTGTTAGGTGAAATCAACACTTTGTTCTGGTTGCTGTAGTTCTCAGAAGGAAGGGAAAAACTTCAGTCATGTTGGAGGAAAGTGTAGGTATCCATCCTGGATGGAGATCACTGAGCTCTTACACCAAGCACTTGAGTTTCTTGGGGCTTGGTGTTTAGCCTTCAGATTCTTTCATGCCTATGTGCAGGACCTTCCCAGCGAAGTGTGTTGTACAGAATCCTAAAATCCCAGAATGTTTTGGATTGCAAGAGATCTTAAAACTGGCTAACCGTTCCACCCACTGCTATGGGCAGGGACACCTTCCACTATCCCAGGTTGGTCCAAGCCCTGTCCAGCCTGGCCTTGGACACTTCCAGGGATCCAGGGGCAGCCACAGGTCCTCTGGAGAACCTGTGCCAGGGCCTCACCATCTTCAAAAGGAAGAAATTTCTGTTAAATAGGAGAAGCCTTTCTTCCAAAGTGAACAGGGCAGGGCACTAAAGGGTTTGTCTGCATTGACATGAGGAGCAGGAACTGCTCTTGGGGTGGGTGCAGCAAGTGGCTGCGATGGTCTGTGGTATGCTGCACCTGTGAAACAAATTGGAAAAAAGAGGAATTGGGAGTGCCACAGTGATTGTGCACAGGTCTACTCCCAAAGTCAAGTGTACATAAAGTCCTTGCAGCACTCCAGTGATTTTGAATTGCTTGACATTGTGGGAGCGCTCCAATCTCGGTCTCTTTGAACCTCAAGAGCCTCAGTGTTATCTGAAGCACAGAATCATTTTATAACCCAGGCAAACAACATCCTCACCTCCCAGGTTTGAATGCAAGGATGTGTGGTTACACACACCCGTGCTCACAGTTAATGCACAGGGCGGGGGGAGACGGAGGAATCCGTGCCAGCAGGAGAGCCCGGAATGCGCTTTCCCACTAATGCCGAGAAGCAACAAAATCAGATTGCAGCCCATGAATGTCCCGTCACTGAGAAAGGGGAGTCTAGAAATAGCCCCGCAGATAAAGGAGGGCATTTATCCCCACGATTGTTTGGCAGAAAAAGCAATTTCCATAGTCTGCTGATGGTCAGTCGGGAACGTGCTGCAAGGGGCCCGCAGTTGTCTCGGATGGAGCTGACGGTTTTACTGGCCGAGTTTTGTTTCAACTTAATGAAGTAAGTACTTTGCCTGCGCCCAGGCGCTGACGGGGAAGGTTTGTAAACTCCTCGCCTTTGTTGGGGTGACTGAAGTATTTTTTTCTTCTTTTTAACCAGCCATTTTTGTTTCTTCTCAAATTCGTTGCCATAGACAAAGGGTGCGTTTACTTTTTAAAAAAAAAAAAAAAAAAAAAAAAAAGGAAGGAAGAAAAAGGCTTTAAACCTGGTTTGCATCTTGAGTCCTGAAAAGCCCATTTTTTATGCAGAGGAGGAAGAGAGCCTTAGAAAAGGCAGGAGGCAGGGACGGAGGTGAGGGGGTGGGGAGCTGGAGATTTATGGCCCTTTGAAGGCAGCTTTTCTGCCCAGCATCCTGCCCGGCTGCCGTGGGCTGCAGTGGTGGGACCAGGCTGGAACCTGCACCTCGCCAGGAGCCAGACCCAGCAGGGACCCAGTGGGGACACAGGTCCTGCCAGATCCCCAGGACCTCCCAGGCCACTGATCCTACACCCACCTCAGCCAGCATGGATGTTTAGTTTGAGATCATCACACAGCCTGAGGTTTTAGAGGTTGTCCTGCTTTTTTTAACTCGATGTGGAAGCAGTTGTTTGATACGAGCCTGTGCTGGAGCCCAGCAGCCTGCCCATGCTCCAGGAGAGGGGCGCATGGGCAGCCCGAATCCTGCCCAGCAATACAATAATAATTGAAGATATTTAAAAATGTATGTATCTTCCATCTTTCCCATATGGGCTCCTTAGGCAACATGACCTTATGTGGCCATTATCTGACCTCTCTTACACTTGGATTACTCAGTACAAAGCAAATTTATGGTTGTTTATTCTCTCCTCCTATCAGCTATTAGTGCCTAATCATATGGTCTATCGATCAAGTGATTAATCGCCTGCCTAAAGAGGCAGCAGGTCCCGGGGAATGCTGCACTGCACCAGCCTGAACTTCAACCTCTTATACAAACCGGCAGAGTAAAGGCATTAGTCACTGCCTGCAGCCCGGGGCTGGAATGCCGCGGGAACGCCAGGAGGTAAAGCCCCCGGCTTTCTTCAGCAGCCGACTTTGTATTTCCCTTTCTTAATGGATAAAACTCCACCTAACTGAGCGGGCATACAGTTGTAAATGGGATGATTTCCAATGCATCCTATAAATAATGATCAAAGAGGAAAATATGTGGGCCTTATTACAACAGTGCCCGCTAGTGCTGCTATAATTAAGGGTCTGTCAGCATTTCTATTATAAACCCTTATTTTCAAGGGTTTATAACTTGGCCATAAAATTTTGCTCTGGCTGAGACTTGGCATAAAACGTCCCAGCATGTGACCAGTTTTTCTTGTTACCAAATTGTTAAAAACCTAGCGATCAGCCCCATTTTAGTTATAACAACATCCAAGCACCTTTGTGTTTCAGAACCACTTTTACTTCTTAAACAAGCCGCTTACTATTAAATCAAAATTAGCATTTGAAATCAAAAGTACACACTGAGCCTCTCTGCTCTTTATTTTAACCAGCCCTAAAAAAGGAGCATGTTATTCTATTCTGCCTAGGGTTACGTTGATGGCACCCATGCTGTTGCCATCAGCGGGACACGCTGTTGCCAGAGTCTTGGGTCTTCCAGGGGTGGAGGGCTGGCGTTGGGTCCTTGGCCTGTCCAGCTCTGCAGGGCTCCCCAGTCCCCCAAGTGCTCAAAGCAGCAATTATTAAAACCAGTGGGCTGATTTCAGCTATCAAAGATTCTGTATAAATGCAGAGTTCTGGAAATGGGTGCCCCGAACGCTCTGGTTTAGCCCGAGTGCTGACCTGCCTTAAGTGGATTTATTCCTCCATGATCCGTGCACGTTAACTCCTGCTAATGAGAATTATGGCTTAGTCCAAGGGGGGAATCTAGAGTTCAGTTTGAGTGAAACTGAGGGAATTTCACTCTAAGAACACCTACTAAATTTTAAAAATGAGAGGTTGCCATACCTGTACCTCTCCGGTTTCAACAGGAGTATGTTCCATTTCCAGAAACATGTCCTTGATTTGTTAGCAAAGGACAGCAAGTTGGCTCAAAAAGATGCAGCCACTTAAAAACATTGATTCTCCCAGGACAACACGCCAAAATGTAGAAATAAATTAAACATAAGCAGATGCTGTACCTCCTTTCCATTTTTGGCTAGCACGTCCCATTGTGGGACTACTAGTGGGACAACTGAGAATGACTGACATTTACTCAAACTTAAGGCCTTATTGGACTGTCCTGGCAGAAGTGACAAAAATTCAGATTTGTGGTAGTATTAAATCTGAATGTTTCACCGACTTCTTGAGACATGTATTACATCAATATAGCTTATCTTCTATGCCAGTTTTACACTCTGTTTTAAAAGGACCTGATCAACTTTGCTAACATCATCTTGGATTTTCAAAGGAGCACTAGGGAAATATGGACCCAACTCCTCTTGAAAATCCCCACCTCAAAACTCCCCCCGCAGAGTTCCTACCCTGGCAGAGATCCCACAGCTAAGCTCTTTCCATTTCCAGAAAAATCATTGAGCTGAGGCTAAGAACACTCATCTGGTGCCTGTCGAGTGTATTGTCTGAATATAAACACAATGATTCTGGAGCAGGGAAAGAGCCTGCGACTTAAATGGATTTACATTGGCTAAGAACCTGGCCTTCCACACTCAACTTCTGACATTACTTGAAAGTAAACACTGAGCTCAACTATTTTGTGATTTACACGGTGGTTTAAGATGTGTGCAGTGACCAGGCAGTTGCTCTGACCATGAGCCTCACCAGGTTTGATGTTTTCCTTAAGGTTCCAGGTAACCAAAAATTTCCACGTGTATCTCAGCTGCCATAAAAAAGAAAAAAAAAAAAAAAAAAAAAAAAAAAAAAAAAAAAAGAAGATGAAAGCTCGAGTTTCTGACTCTTGAGAAAAGCCTGAAAAATGTTCCTCGTCTGCACTTTAACGGCTCAGAAAGCAGAAGGCAAAGAGAAAAAAAGGAGTTTGAAAATGCCATGCTTTTTGAGATGTGACATATGCTTTTGCTGTGCTCGGGGTTGGCAGGAGGCGTTGCATGGTGGATGCAGCCCCGCCAGAAAGCAGGTGTGGGAGCCCGAGCGAGCGGTGCTCCCTCCGTTCCGCTGGAGCCGGAGCCATCCAGTCGCTTTTCCTTACTCCTGAGCCCCACTGAGCAGCAGATTGTCTGCAGGAGATGGCATAAATAGTTGTGGATGTGCCCTGAAATCGTCGTATTCGGTGGTTAAGATGGGAGCCCCTGCTGAAGGGCTTGTGCTGTTACCCTGCAGTGACAATTCATGAGTATGGCTGTGTGTTCTAGAGCTGCAGGAGGGTCAAAAAATCCCAGGACAGAAATAAATCCACCTGTTGGGTGACCCAAAACTCTCACTTCTATGTGCTGCAGGCTAAAAACTGTGGGTGAATGGTTACCAGGATGACAGTGGTGTTCCTGGTGCTCCTCCAGCCTGGCGCAGGATGAAATTGGATGTGGATTCCCCAGGAATCCCCCCTGGTCTGTGCCAGCCCACAAGGGGCTGTTGCTTCTCCAGCCTGGGGTTTGGCTGATGGAGCAGCGTGTGTGCCCCAGGGTCCATGGGGACCCTCAAGTCACCCTTCACCAGACTGTCCCTAAGCTGGAGGAGCTCTGCAGTGATGCTCCTTGAAGCCTTTGGTCCCATCTCTCCAGGTCTTCTGCAGGGATGAAAAATCTGAGACTCCTCTTGGATCCATAGTGTCACTGTGGGCCACTCCGTCTCAAGGACAAAGCAGACGTTCTCTTTGCCCCCTTTTTCTCACTGAGAGTGTTCCTTTACCTTACTGTAAATGAGGGAAGGCTCTTCTGCACAGCACGTTTTTGGGTTGCATGGCAGAGAAGAGCCAGCATCCTTCTCCATGTGGCCCTTCTCCATGTGGGCTCCTGCAAACGGAGCACCCAGGGCATGGCCTGGGCAGCTGCAAATTGCCTTTCCAAAGCCATCAAGGGAGGACTTCTGTGGATTTATTCTGGACTGGGAATTCCCTTCCTCCCTGCTCACTGAGTCTTGGAAATGCTTTTCTCCCTGTATGAAAAGTGAACTAAAGATTTTGCAAACACTGAATATGGTCCCTTAAATATGATAATTTTAAAAAGTTCAGCAAAATCCAGGGGCTGGGGGCAGGCAGGGGGGTTGGTGCTCCTTATCAAGGGGAGGAATGATGGGTTAGCAGCAATTCCTTCCTCGCAGTTAGTCTGGGTACCATTGGAAGCAGAATTTGTCAGTTCTGAAGTGCACAGATTAGAAAGGAATGTGGAATTTGGAAACGTGGCAGCTTGTAGCGCTGTATGGTTTAAATTAAACCTTTTTTTGGAAAGCAGAATCACTGTAGGCCACATTTAGGGGGAAAGCAACAGCAGAGAGGGCTGGCTGTGGTTTTTGCTGTGCTGTGTAACTGGTCCACTTTCTCTTGTTTTAACACAGACTTTTTTTTTTTTATTTAAAAAAAAAAGAGGAAAAAATATGCCTCTGGCCTCCTTCTGCCCAACCACAGCTTCACTGCTGACCACAAAGAGGAAGCCTGGGGAAGCAGCCATAGGATTAATACCCACTGTCTCTTAACCCAACAGGGTGTGAAAACATTTTATAAAACATCTCTTTTTTTTATTTTTTTTTTCCCCTTTCAGATGGATAGTGTGGCTGGGATTTAGACATCTTGAAACAAGCACATGGTTGCCTTTGCCTTGCATTGTGTTCCTCACAGGGGGGAGGTCCTAAATCACCCTGGCCAGATCCGTTGTTTAAAATCTGTTTACACCCATCTCCAGAGCTTTCTCCTTGCAAATCATCAACAACTTTGTTGGTCTCGCTGCAATGACAGGAAATATAAAAATGAGTCTGCTGCGAGGGCTGCGCGGTGTAGATCTCGATCAGTTGGAATATAATTGTTCCTAATGAAATGGAGACGCCTAGCTCTTAACTGAACAGCCTTTGCTTCTTTAGAAATAATAAGATTAAGATTATGGATTCTATTAATCATTTGATCAGCTTTATTCATTCATCTTATTTCCTTTACATGCAAAAAAGCCCTGCTCTCTCCATGCCTTTATCTTTTAAGATGATGACATTTACATATTTCCCGGCGCTGGAATGTCCCGGGCGTAATATACAGATTGCTCCGCTCGGATCTTGTAAACTGACTATTTCCATGTGCTAAGTACTCTCGGTGATGAAGATCTTAATAATGTGATTAACTAAATTGTGTCTTTATGCTCTTCCTCGCGCCTCCCTCCCTTCCCCGCCACCGCCTCCCAGCCGCCGCGCTTACCACAAATGGCATCAGCTGCCGGGACGTGCCTGCCGTGGTGACCCCGGTGACAAGGAGGTGTCACATAGCACGGAGCAGAGAGGTCTGTGTGCCTTGGAGTCAGGGTGTAATTCAGATGACCTGTGCATTAAGAGAATCTGCTTTCCTGGCGTTATGCGGGAAAGATGCTGAAAGCGGGAGTTTGGAAACGTTGAGGGAATTATTAGACGAGAAATTTGTTCCTCTGCAGCATAGCGACAGCATTGTTATTTCTTGCTTGGATGTGCTGTTGGGAAGGTTTGATTTTGTTGTCATTAGAGAAATCTCTCTGTTGTTATAACGCTTTCTATGTGTGAAGAAATACAGACATAATGTGTATCTAGTCCATTAAAACACTCTTTCGGAGCCTCCACCTGTGGCACAGCCTCTCTGTACTGCCAGTATTTTGCTGAGTACTGTTGGTAATTCCTTTCCTTCTGCCTTACACAGATTAGTAGTTCCAGAGAGTTAAAAAAAAAAAAAAAGTCCAAAGTAGTGGCAGGTTCTTTCTAACTTCTGTTAGCTGAGCTGGAGAAGTTGCATTGTGTCTTGGATCTTTTTCATCTTGGTGGAATTATACTGTAACTAATTGAATCCATTGATCACTGTCTTGTTTTTTTCCATCTTCTTCTCAGAGGATTCATTTCATAGTGTTCCCTACATCAGTCAAGAAAATGGCTGCGGTGGAATTACCGGGGTTGATAATAAAGGTAATTTAGCCCAGTTGAAATTATTTTTTATGTATCTAAGTAGGGTAACGCGTTCAAACGTGCTGCCTTAAATCTTAGGATGAAATACCTGCATGATCTAAGCTGCAGGATCCAGAAATAACTCTTCTCAACAACCACAGAAAGTAGGAGTAGCTGATCAAGGGACCTTTTGCAGCCTGACAATGACCAAACAATAATCAGCAACGTTCATTTGATCAAAGAACTGTCCCAGAGCAGGATAAATAATCTCTGGATTGTGCACTTCATGGGACAGGGAGTATTTTTGGATTAGATAATAAGTGCTTAACAAGCAAGAATAGCAGGAAGTGTTGGGAGAAGCGGTGGGAGCTGGGAGTAGCTGGTGGTGAGCAGACTCCTTTGATTTGGGTTAGAAATAGGAACCAAATCTGGCCTCAGCCAGGAGGGTTTTACTGAGGATGTCTGCTGGTGGCATTTAGCCCTTACTAAGTAACAGTTTGGAAAAGGATTCTCCTACTAGATTAGGGCTGGTCTTGTCAGTAATGCGCAGGACAGGATGTCAGGAGATCTGAGCTGAGGTCTGCCACAGATTTCCAGCACGATTTAGGTCAAGTTATCTAATCTTGCCTCCTGACACAGTTTCACCCCGAGACAAGGTGACAGAAGAGTTTGTAAAAGGTTTACTTAACAGAAGGATTTTTACTCTCTCGTTCTCACCCGGGTCAAGGGCTGGATGGATGAGCAGAGGCATCTCCTGCTTGCAGAGCCACAGGCGTGCTCCTTGCTCCTGCTCCCAGAATTCAGACCCTGGGGGCAGCGGGGGCACATCCAGCCCTCTGAAATGACCAGGTCCCTTGGCCAGCAGGGCTCATTCCCAACAGGAGGAGGAACCCCCACTCCCAGCCCTTCCCTGGCAGCAGCACAGTGGCTGCGGGAGCTGCAGGGCTGCCTACAAGCACATGCCCTTTGCTGAGATCAGCGCTTTTTTGGACAATGTATAGTATTTGCAAATGGGAACTGACAATGGAAGAAATACAGCAGAGTGAAGGGTTTAATATAAAATATTTATACAGTAAAGATCTTTCATCTTTTGTCAGTCACAGGGTAGGGAAGTGAGGAATGTATTGGGAGTACATTACCAAGAGTATGTTATAAATTAAAATCTCAAATTGAATAATACTGGCTGCTAATGTGTGCAGCGTTGGAAATGAGTCACTTCTGAATCAATGTAATTTACTGTGCCAGCTGAAAGATATTTACAAAAGAAGGTATCTTCTTCTTGTTTGTTTTTTTTTTTTTCTTTTTACTTAGATTTTATTCCACACTTACAGATAGCCTGTGTTGTCAACATGGACTAATTTGTCACGGAGAGAAAGTCACAGCCGTTAGTGCAGAGCTGTTTCAAAAGCACTTAGAAAGCAGAAAGGTGGGCTCCAGGCTAAATGGGTGGTCAGACAGTTTGTACTCATTGTTTTCTCTCAAATTTAATACTGGTAATTAGTAATACAGCAGTTTTGTGGAGATTAGTTATTGGGAGAGAACAGACCGACTTTTTCCTTGCAGAATTATGGAGTGCAGAAATTATTGTTCCCCCTGCATCCTCCCAGCCCATATCCCTCTGTGTTTTTAGCTTTTCTTCAGGCACTGTAACCTCAGAGCTAAGTCAGGGTTTGGTCTCATGTCTGTCAGATGGTTGGCATCATCTCAGTATGGTTCATGGTATTTCATAGCTGGGGCCAAGATAGGATTTATTACCTTGGAACACCCAGCACTGAGGCGAAAGGTGATGCATCCAAAAGCTAGGACTTCGAAAGTGTGGATTTTGGAAGGTTTTTAGCCAGATGCTATGCAGGAGCTGGTATCCTCTAATGTCCCAAACACATTTCAGTAGGTATAAGCAGTCCTGCTATGCTGCTGTGCACATGTGTGTGTGGTTCTCAGTCCTGGAGAGGGTGGCTGCTGCTATTTAAGTATTTTGGCACTGCACAGGCCACTCCATGGCAGACGTGCAGGTAACCATGTGTTGGGAATGGTGAGTCCCATAGTCATGCAGATGCAAGGAACCAGTAGAGAGTGGAATGGAAGGTAGATTAAAAAGCCAATCTAGATCCAGGTTTCTGCCTTGTTCCTCCTTCTGCCACTGATTTTTCCTACTTTGTCATGAAAAGAAAGACGCTCTGGGAATTTTGTCCTAGTCTGAACTGTGCCAGATTATCATTCCACTTGATTGTGCCACAGACTCTGATCCAGGCAAATATTTTGTGCTTAGGTACAATTCATCTAAGTTCCTCTGTCTTAAACTTGGATGTTTGGTCTAAGGTAGTGTAGGCTGGTTCTGTTGTTTGATGGAGGGTGGCATTCCCCAAGGGCATTTCAGCTGAGCAAATTCCTTTTGGAACTGCTTGGCTCTCACTGTTGGCTCCACAAAGAGCAGAGGCACCTCACTCTGAGCTGTGCCCAACCATTAGACCGACACTTTTAGGTGAGACAAATCTCACCTCCGGTCTCTCTGCCTGTTAGTGTTTTTATCAGTGCAATAGAAATAGTTCCAGATAGACATGGTGAGAGTAAGTAGTCTGAAGGATGGGAGATGGGAGAATATCCAGAAGGAGACGGATGTTTGCAGCAACTCTTGTAAAGTCTGATGGAACTTCCCTCTCCCTTTGCTCGTAGGCAGTACCAGATTAAATGTAACTGTGGAGATGCAGGTGGTCTGATGGATTCATGGCCAAGCTTCTATACATAATAAAATATGTATTAAGGTTGTATTCTAGCAGTGCTGTAGGGAAACTGGAGTATTCTTATGCTATACTTTTTGGTAGGAATGCTTCTGCTGGGTTGCATCACTGTCTGTAAATTTTATTGATTATAATTAAGTCAGTCTGCATTGTCTCTAAGAACCTACATGGGTTTAAAAATCAATACTCCTTATATTCATCAGGGGAACCAGTTCAAAAAGGGATTATAGTGGGAATAAGCAATGCATTTATAGCTCTGAGTTTGTGTTTACAAACCATTTAGTGCTGGCCTTCTCAACAGTCCTCATTTAAGGGTCAGAAATAGTTTTTCCCCTGTCTTTTACCCCATGAACAGTAACAAAAATTCTCATTTCATGAAGAATTTCTCCTACCCCAATTTGTACCTGGTGGGTGGAGCTCTGCTGTCTCAGTGACCTTCTGGGGGCAAAGAGACAGCTTTGGGCAAGCAGGAATGTAAGCAAACATGGTAAAACCAGGAGTGAATCCACCGAAGTCCTTTCAACTGGGTCACTTCTGTGGCAGTATCCTGTTGCCTTAAAGGACTTCATTAGTTCTCTGCCTTGGCTTGTTTCTCCCAGAAAATATCAGTTCCAGTTATTGGAAGCTCTAACGACCACGCTCATGGAAAGTCAGAACAAAGAGCAATTGCTGAGGGTATCTGCTATTATTGATTTATGGGTGAAGATTAAGGCCAGATTGCCCTGTCCCTATTTCTTTAACAACCCCGTCCTCAGATAGACTTCCTCCAACTCAATGGGCCCCTTATTTAAGTGCTGTTTATTGAGGATAATCTTATCGCAGCCTGGTGCACTAAATATGTATAACTCACCTTAGGGAGAAGATGTGAAAGGTCTTTGATGATATGAAGGGTGTGAACACTAAGGAGAGTGAAGGATAATTTAGGTTGGGACTTGGGAGTGCAGCTAAAACACATACCATCAAAGAAATGGAGTAGATGTGGCATACTCCCCAAGAGAAAAATTAAATGCCCTTCAGTTTGAGTCATTTGAAAGCAGAGAAAGGACTAAAACTGTGTTTATATGGATCATTCTGTGGACACAGAGGGCTGGGTGATCTTACCAAGCTTTTCTACCTTTGTGTTTTGTGCAGTGGTTTGATTCCTGTTTTATTTGGCCAATAGTTGAGCTACATAATGCACAACATATTCCAGCAGTGCTGCTGTTTTAACACTGCTATACTGCCCCTCAGCCAGGGACACCTGTGGAATTTACTAGATTTGATGCAATGTATTTGATGCAAAATACCAGTTTTAAGTTCTTTTGGAAGGGTGGTGAAATGGCACCAACCAAGGCATTCCCTTAGCTCATGAATCCTTCCAGGATCCCAGGACAGCAGGACCCAGCATGGCTCATCAGTGCACTTGGGAAGATGGTAGTTGAAACACGCAGGCACCCATCCACATCCCCAAAATACCATAGCAAAACTGATGTTTTGTGAATCATATGAAAAGACCACAAAGGAAAGACCAAGGGAAACTTGGGCTTAAGTAGGAGTTAGAGTGGTTTTGAGATTACATGGCAAAGCAACTTTCTCGTCCTAGACACTGCTCTTCTACATCATCCACATTTTGATTGTGTCTGCATGAGATTTGGGTTTTGTGCAGATCCCGGTGGTACTGCTCATTGCTAATAAATGCACACAATAGACATACATACTTTAAATAAAAGGGCCTGGAGATTGCTGAAGGAACTGCAAAAATCCTGTGTAAAACAGCAGAACTTTATTTTTCTCCTTTTTTTTTTCCAGTCTGGGCAGCTGTAAAGATCTGGTCAGAGCTGGCTCTGGGCAGTGGCAAAACTTGCAGGCTGAGCTTTAAAAGCACACAAGGAGTTGTGAGAAATGTTCTTCTTTGAGGCTGTCATTAAGATAGAAACCACTGCCCCAATCCAGACTATCCTGGAAATTTCTCAGGAAGATTTGAAAGGATCTGACTGACAAGTGAAGGTCTGGTGGTATCTGCCGTGACAATATTTTCCAGTGTGTGCATTCATTTGTAATGATTCATTCAAAAATAAGTTTAATTGTGGCCAGTAGTTGTGAATATTTCTTTGTACTCTCTTATCAATGTTTTCCGTTTGCAGCAGGACTTGGCTTGTTTGTTAATCCGAAGTTCTCCGTTTATTTGGAAAACAAGGTTTGACTTATCGTATTTTTTGGCAGGAGAGAAGAAAGGTGAAATGCAAAGCCCCTAAAACCACAGAGCAAGGAAAAGGAAAATTTAACTTTCAGGGGAAAGTGCCTAGTCAGTGGGAACCAACACAGCTGATGTGGGCAAATTGAGTGTACAGATCTCACTTGAATCACACAAGTAACCAAAATTATAAAATCATAGAGTCACGGGTTGGTTTGAGTTTGGGATTTGGGTTGGAAAGGACCTTAAAGCTCATCTTTTTCCATGCCTCTGCCATGGGCAGGTACACCTACCACTAGACCCAGGTGATGATGGTGAAGAGACCTAATCTGACCAGTAGCTGAGCAAGATACAAGGCAGTTTTACTCCTTAGAAATGTTTGAAAAGCCAAAACTACTTTCCTTGGATATTTTAAAAAAAGCACACCTCTGCCAGTGTGAAAAATAAAATACACACCATTTTCCTCAAACTACAAATTGTAAAGTTCACAAGCTGCTGTATAACTTTGATTTAGTTCTACTCCTTACTGTAGTACCAAGTAGTAGCAAGGAATTCTTCAAGTTACTGAATTGTTCACGTGACTCTTGTGTTTTTAAAATACACACAACACTTGGAGCTTTTCACAAATGCACAGTGCGGGGTGACAATATTTCCATTTTGCTGGTAAAGATTGGGCAACGATAGTTGGAATCTGCATCATGTGTGAAGCTGATGCTAGAACCCACATCTCCTTAATCATAAACAACTCAATTTTAAACTCTTCCCATTGACCTTAATAGGGACAGGGTTTGATTCCAAGTGTTTATTCTTCATTCCAAGCTCAAAGTGCATATTTTTAATCTGAATTTGAATATATGTTTCACAGCTTATTCATTGCTCGGAAATACTTCTTGGCAGAGTCACCTAAATTGAGCAAAATGAGAAGCTTCTTTTAATGCAGAAATATTAAACAATGTGTGCTGGAGTGCAGAAAGCTATTTGGACACCGGAAAGCTTTATAAACATAGATTTGATTGTGATTGAACCAAAAATAGTGGTATTAAATTAAGGTCTGTTTAAGACACTAAAAAACCCTCTGCATTTTCCAAACTGCTAGGGATAAAATCAATCTGCAAAAGTATTTTAACTTTGTAACAAAAATATCATTGACAAAGTAAAGTGAAGATAATAAAGCATATTTAAAATTACTTGGAGGTCTTCTTAAAAATTTATGTCCTCTTTCCAGTTGGAGCTCGTTTAACTGAAAAGCCATTTAAGAGCCTGGAAGTGGCTGTATTTGGGCCTTGCAAGAAATACTCACTTGTTTGTTCAAAATCCCTGGTAACTTTGGACAGAGAGAACCTCTTGGGTTCCATTATTATATGTGAGCTGCAGTAATACAGTATTTGTGTTTTCTTAGGAGAGAAATTACTGGGATGTCGCTCACAACCTCTACAGCACAGGGAACAGTTTCAGATGCACAGGGTCTGCCCATTCCAGCGTGGGATCAGATCCATGTCCTTCCCCTCCATGACCTTTGGTGAAGCAGGGCTTCTAGAAGATAATTTTGGGAACTGCTTTGCTCGTGTGCCTGTCCCAAACACTGAGTTAGAGGCATGGTTAGACTCAACCAGAGACTGGTTTGGATCTCAGATCCGAGCTCTGTGCCCACAGGAACTGAAACTGATAGCAAGGCCTTGGGCTGTCGATATTTTCCATTACCATAACTGCTGTTTAGCAATGTCTCGTTGATACGAGGGGAGTGTGTGACTGAGGCCATGTTCATCTCTTTGC
Organism: Sylvia atricapilla; assembly: GCF_009819655.1. Classification (NCBI taxonomy): domain Eukaryota; kingdom Metazoa; phylum Chordata; class Aves; order Passeriformes; family Sylviidae; genus Sylvia; species Sylvia atricapilla. The sequence continues at coordinate 26,637,486 of NC_089148.1, read as the reverse complement.
AACAGGAAGAATTATGGCATTCATAGATTGGAAGAGAGTGGGTGATAAATAAAACTGAGGCTATCCAGAAAGCCCCAGGGAGCTTCCTCTCCACAGAAAGAATAAGAAATTTATAGATGTCTAGAAATTACAGTTGAGCTTTTTGCCTTCTTTTTTTTTTTTTTCTTTTTTTTTTTGGTTAGCCTCTTTCAGTCATATGACTGAAGTTCAATTATCAGCACAATAAATATTCCCGTGAATCGGAGCCATGTGTTGGCAGCATTTTCATGCTTCTTAGAAAGGAAGGAACATTTAGAATTGTTTAAAAACAATAGTTTACCATCAGACTTGCTCCTAAAGTCAGAAAGTGGCAGACCCCAAAAATACATGAGCTAAGGGGAAGTGCGTTCTGGAGGACTCAAATACAGACAGGTTAATGCAAATATATTTCTGGAGTGAGATTTTACCATTATGAGCTATTCAGACTAAAACAATAGTGTGCGTCTTCATTGTTTTCAAAACAAAGCAAAGCAGTTACTAAGAGGCCCTTTTTTGCTGCTTTTAAGAGGCTGCACAGTAGGAATGTTACCTGCAAATCAATTTAATAGATAAATTGTTATGCTAGGAAATACCACTGGTAATCGTAACATGTATCCCCTAAGGTGAGTTATGCTTGCCAGGTGGGAAATGGGAGGCATTTTAGATTTTTTTCCCGGTCTTGAGTTTTCTGGAGTGGTTGCTTGGCTCCTTTAAAGTATTCCCTGGAAACTCTCATTGCTTCAGTAGAGCGTGAACTGCTGGGGCTGGGCTTCAGCTCTGCTCTGTCCTGGGCAGGAGATGAAGTGTGGTGACGAAATTTTGAGTTCCAAGATAATTTTGAGTCCTGGAACACTTTGATTCATCTCACAACTGCCTGGGCTTGGCAGATACCAGAAGTCTGTGTCTTCCCCAGGACAGTCCATTGACTGACCCATATTGACTTGTTTTCAGCACTGTTCCTGTTTGGCAGGACGTTTCTAGATCTGTAAGCAGTTTCTCTTAATTTAAAAGAGACATGACTGTTCTGGGCTCAAGAAGGTCTGACAAGAGGGAGCAGAAGTCGTCCCAACTGTACACCTTTGGCCAAGGGGACTGTAATTCTTGGATCCAGCTAACACAGGCTATTTTAAGAGAACGACTTGGCCTCTTTACAGTAAACTTCTTCGGGGGAGAGTTCATTGCACCTAACAGGCTTCAGCCAGTCTGGATCAGCGTCTGACATTTGAACTCGATGCTCTTAACACATTTGTCAGCTCTACATGCACAAAACGAGATTCTAAATGCTTTGATAGCTGCGCATTTCCAGGCAATTCAGCAAAACCCGATTCGTTATTAGCTTTTAAATTTGAGGGGATATATGTGTGTGTATCTATGAATATTTCAGCAAGGCTCTGGGCATTGAGCATTGCAGGAACACAACTGCAGTAGCCCCACAGTCACGAGAGCAGCTACTGAAGTTACAGGCGCCCGCTGCAGCAGTCTGGGGAGTATCCGGGTGGAATTTTACAAATGACAGTTTAAAGAGTTATAGTTGCCTAAAGAACGAGGCTGGAAAATTTGCAAAAATCTGTTTTCAATTATTGGGTTTTTGGTTGGGGTTTTTTTTGGTTTTTCTTTTTGTTCAGCGTTAATTCCTCCAGAGGAATTTCAGTGCACTACCTTAGTTGTTCCTTTGTAATCCGGCATTCCTGTTGCTTTATTAAATACCTGGAGTTATAATCTTGTTTATGAAATCGTTATTATCTCTCCAGTTGCAAATTGCAGCATTACGTAGAGAAGTGATTATGGCATGAGGCATGGAAAAATTGGATATGCAAATGAAGCAACTTAAGCATAATGATGGTTCAGTCCCATAACAGGTGAAAAAACCATCACTTTGCTTTTGAGTTGAAGTGTTCAGCTTTATACCAGCTTGCAAACTGACCCCATCTTTTTCATATAAATGCTCCAACTGGCTGCAACAAAACAAACAAAAGAAATGAAAACAAAAACAAATTGTCTCAGAAAATATATTATAAAAATAGATTTACTCTTATAAGTAGAATACTTTTTCTGTGGTTCTAGTGCATCTTTAAAAACCTTAGATGCAGTGGTATAAGGACTTTGGTTATATATAGTTTAAAGGAAGAATTATTTTAAAGGGTCATCAACTTCTGGGTTTGAGTGTGCAGCACTAAATAATAAGTGAAACCTAACATATATACTTATATTTTTTGATTGAGATTAGTCTGGAGAAGTTAAAATTAAAAATATATATATATAAAATCAGGCTATCAAAATCCTTATTTAAAACATTTTCTCCTTTGGGATAACTACTTGTTGTACTAAGGATCCTTCTTGCTCTGTCATATTCTCACCCAGCTGCCATGCAGTCGAGCTGGCCTTATCCTGGTATCTCTCTGCCAGCCCTGCACACGTTCCCAGATAATCCAAGCAGCAGTAACCTCATTTTGAGACTCTCTTTTCTCCCTCTGCCTTGTTTTTAAGTGTAGCTTTAATGGTGGATTGCTTTGGACCCATTGATGTCTAAAAGGGGCATAGGGGCGTAGAAACACGAAACGAATCTGATTTTCTTGCTCGCATCTTTCCCTGGCAGTGGAGTTAAACCTGTGGCTTGTGTTCCCCGGCATTAAGAGGATTGTTGACCAGCTTTCAGAGTTGACGAGGTCACTCGAGGTACTGTGACAGGGCATTTAGGTACAGGAGTTGATCCTGTGTAATGTTAACCCAGGAAGCTTGGGAGAAATGGGGATGATCTTTCTCCTGATTTTTCTTGCCTAATTAAGGGTGTAGGAAAAGCAGGCATTGCAACAGAACAAAATGTAATTACGGAGATGTTGCCTGGCATGTGTCCACTAAGCAATTGCGCCTCCCTCCCATTTCAAAATAACTGTATTTTAGTTCCTTTTGGAGCAGTTTAAACCTTTGAACAGCTCCGCTGCTCCTGCACGGACCGGGGAGGAATCGGCTGCACGCGCCAGGGAAGATGTTCAGAGTTTACTCACTGGCTTGCCCAGGGTTTGGGCGCCGTGAGGAGTTCCCTCCGTCACTCTGGTGCCAGGATCCAGAAATATCAGGCAGGTTGGGCCAAGAGGAAGTCAGAGCTGCCCTGCTGAGGGAAGGAGATGTCTGGAATTCCTATTCCACCATTCACAGCCCTAGAGAGGGATTCTTTTTTCTTTTTTTCTTTTTTTTTTTAAATTTTATTTTTTTGCGCTCTGTCCTGTATTTTTTGCTCTGTTGCCTGAGGGAGAGCCGGAGATGTGTGTTTGAGGGAAGTCGGTGGGGCCAGCAGATCCAGATGATGCTGGATGCTGACATGGAAGCAGCTGTGGCACTTGGTGCACTCAGAGAACACCATAGCTGTTAATTCGATAAAATAGCTTTTCCAATTGAGATATCCATCCTGGGACAGCTGATCTTTTGTACAGCACAGCCCAATCATGGCTTTAAAGCAGCAGCAGCACCAGAACTTCCTGGAGGGAGCCTGCACTTCACTGCACACTTTGGCAGCCTCACCATAGGCCTGAGGGATACTTTCAGATTTCCCTGTAATTAATGAGCACCTCTGCACTTATGGCAAATTACAGTGTCTGATGTAGAATGTTGACCTACAGCTGCCCCATGCCAAGTAGCCTATTTAGACCTATTTATTTCTAAATAGAGCCTGTAAATGATAACCGGAAACTTCACTATTGATTCATTTGCTCCTAAATGCTTCCTCTTTCAGGTATTGAAGTTGAAATAATTTTTGATAATCCTATAGTTATGCTGTGCCTTGGATTTATTCTATATTTATTATGTGAACATTCTTAAGCTTTTTAACATTCCTGTAAAGCCAGAGAAATTAGAGATGGAGAGGGCTTGTTTGATCTTGCATAGCCTGTCCAATAGAGCTCTGATTATCTCCTTCACTTCTGAATGTCCCAAGTAATGAAAAAGCTTCCACTTCTCATAAATGTTGGACTGCCAGAAGTTTCACTGAGTTTTGCTGCTGCCTTGCAACATGGCCAGCTCTTGTATAACCATCTCTCTGCTGTCACCGTTAGGCTTATTTTGAAATGTTATTTCCTCATTTTTTCTCTCCCTGTCATTATTTGGTTTTCTTATTGTGTTTGGCCATTTTTCTGAAACTAAATTTATTCTGTGCTCAGACTGCTTTCAGACTCCTAGCACCTTTCTTTGTTCTTCTGATACATCAAACATCTGGTTCGTGGCTATGCGCTATTTTCATTCCCTTATTATTTTTCTTTTAAGAAAGATTTGAAATAAGATGGGGTTCTCCTCCTGGCTGTCTCCTTTCCCCATAATACATCACTAAATTAGTAGTTTCAGGCCAGAAGGGGATTATTCATAATTTGCATCCATTCCAGTAAGTTTTCAATCCATACAATAACTTCAGAACCAAGTCAAAATAATGCTGCGGATGCAGAATTTTATGAGAGTTTGCATTAAGTACTTTGCCAGAATCTAAATATACAACTTCTATTGTTCTATTAATACTGTCATCCTACTTGATATACACCATAGATATATCTGGTTTGTCAAAAAATATCCGCACTAAAACAGTAATTCTAATTGGTTCAGGCAGCTCAGTTGTCTCCCTTATGTGCTTCGATTTTGTTCTGTTAATTTTTTACTCTGTAAACATTAGTTTGGACTGTTAGTGCCAGGATTACTCTTCTCTTCTTTCTGGAAGATTTATATCACGTTTCTAATTTTTCCAGTATTCTGATCTCTTGCCATTTCTCTGAGAATTTTTAGAAATAATTATTCATGTTCTGGAGGGCTAGTTAGATAATTCAGTAAGAGTTTTTGTACAATTAAGGACGGTGAGTTGTGGATAATAATTTTAAGCTTGATCAAAAGCCCATGGAAGCCAAGTCTTCTTAAGGCTTAAACCACTGTATTAATTTTACGGAGATCTGCCTCTCTTTGCTGCTGATTTTTTGCTCACCTTTCACATTGGGCAAGTTCATAGGTTAAAATAATGTAAATCAGCACAAGTCCACTGGAGCCTTTTGTGTCTTTGAAGAACCAGCCCCTCAGGGTTAGGTGCCTTCCCTTCCCCGTATATGCTGTTGGGATAAGAACTACTTTCCTCACAGGAGTGTTTAAGGCTTAATTTTTTATAGCATATAAAGTGCTCAGAGGATGTTCAGATGAGGGATGTTGTGAAAATGCAAAGTAGTATTATTGTTGATAAATTATTTAAAATATTGTGGTCCATTGAGAAAATACTGGTTTGTAGGCAGTGAAGTGGTTAATACGATTGCATCTCTTACAGGTTTCACCAGATACACTCACTCACTTACAATGGATAATTGTTAGCTCTTGTTGTGCAGATGCTGTTGCAGATGGAGCCCTGTACCTGCATGCATAGCAAATGAATTAGACTGGCAATCCCCTTTATAAAGCATAAATATGTAATTTGTTCAGCTGTTGTAATTAAATATGTATGTGTGAAACAGCCACCATTCAGGTCATTAATGATGCGCCATGCCAAATTAGAGCTTACAGACAGTAATGTACATTGTTGTGCAATGAGGGAATTGCAAATAACATAGCTAAGCCTTTCCTAGTAAAGTGATGGATTCAGTGGCTTTAAAAGGAATATTTATATTTCTAGCATTTTGATTGCTTCAGACTATATTTACATTGATGCTCAATGAAAAAGATACAATTGGATGAAATTTTTCCTGTGTTTGTTTTATACTCTTTGAACATGATAGAATACCCATTAGGTGCGTGTCACACAACATTTATTGGGTGTAACATTTCATACCCACTGGTAATAGGCTGAATATGTTGCTATGTTCATTCTTAAATATATAGTCAATTAAGACCTCATAAGTACCTTTTCTTCAGCATAATGTAGACAAACACTGTATCAAAGCATTTGGGCAATTTTAATGTTTTCTGTGTATCTGCTTTTTAATCTTTGGACTTCGAAGACATGACTGGTAAAGGAGTCCTCACTGTGGTAAACTACGTATATATTTCCACAGAAATCTACCTGATGGAAAAATTGTTGTAATGAATTAAACTTGCCAGTGTAGTGAAGTTGTTTAAATGCAGAATGACTTAAGCATCAGGCTTGCCTTCTTCTGTCCACATTGTTTCTTTCTTTATATTTAGCAGAAAAAGGTAATTTGGCTCCAAAAAAACCTTCCCTGAGTCTTCTGGAAAGAACAAAAAGTTAACAGGCAGCTGTTGTTGCAAGGCAGAATGAAAAATCATAACCTTAAATGCGTCTAAAATGATCCTTCCTAAGCGTGTCTCCTTCTGTTTAAAATAGATGAAGGTTTAGCCCACGTTTTGTTTTGACGGTGGGTTCCCAGTATACGAGAGCTAATCGTTCTGACCTTTCGACCAAACAGGGCAGCAGAAGGAAGCATCTCAGAGTTAATTCTGTCTTGTTCACAGTGGGAACAGAACATTCCTCTGTGATCCTCTTTCACATGATTCGCTTGGGCCTCCTGGAAGCCCGTCCTGATACTATTAGTGCTGGGCTTCTTAGGTCTAAAGGAGATCGACGGCGCTGACATCACCCGCCGCTCACGGGCTGCCCCGGGCTGGACAGCCAGAGCAGAGGTGTTAAGACTCACATTAAACAAGAAACTTCCATGAGATATTTTCTACATAACTCTACATTTCAAATCTTCATCAAGCTTTCTCTATTAACTCCCTTCTATTTAATAAGAAAAGGGAGTTAGGAAATGGGATTAGTTGATAGATTATTTGTAGAGGTTTACCATGAATTTTTGACTTTTTAAACCTAGACTAAGAAACTAATCAGGAGTAAAGATTTTTGTCTGGCTTAGAACTGCTGCAAAGCATGTAACTTGCTAAAAAACATCTGCTTTAGCAGACAGACTGTGACAAAAGTCGAGTATTTCAGTTGTTTTAGTGCATACATTGAAGGCAACACCAGAATAATGATCTGTAGAACTTCTAACATTTTAGTTAAATTATAATATGAAGGCTTGCTTCCCTTTTGTTCATATCATCTCTTCCTTCCTTAGTAACTCCACTCTCTTTCTTCGAGACATTTTCCTGAAGTACAGTTTTTCCTGTTTGTTCGTAGGGAAGTCCACTTGATTTACAGTATGAACGAGTCAGATGTACGGGGTCTTGGCATGTTCCTTTACTGCATTTTAATGCTGCGATTACTCGTGTACTGGGAAGCCATTTCAAGGATGACCGCAATGACAACAGCCCTGATCACAGCCAGGCCTCCTACAGGGTTCTCCTGGTTTATTTTTTTTCCCCTCCTTTCCTTACCTTTCCGGAGTGGTTTTATGAACATTGAAGCAGCTGATTCATGAGTTGAATTAGTTGGATTTTGCATCCCTTACTTGGTGAAGACTGTAAACTGTGTTTGGTTTGGAGGGTGGGAGAGAAGTGAGAAAATTTATTTTTGTGTCCGTTAAGCAGCATTGCATCACCAACAACTGCTGTACCTTTCAAAATCTATCAATTTCTGTCCCCAGCACACCCAGGCCATTGGCCATGCACTGGCTTTTGGGAGCTTTTGTGTGCACATTCCAGTCCAGGAGAACAATTCAGCTTTGGAAACGGGCTGGGCAGAAAGTGTCTGAACCCCCCAATGGACCTTCACTTAACGAAGGGTTAATGCTTTGAGGCTGTGCAGAGGCCATGTTCCCTCACGCCAGGGACCCTCATGCCAGGCCGTCAGTGCAGATGAGGTCGAACTGGCACATTTAATAAATTAACCATTTCCTGGGCAGGGCGGCAGGCACGGGGTGGCTGACAGCCAGGTACTCGGTGATAAGCGCCCGCGGGCCGGGCCGAGGCGAGCGGCTCGATCGCTGGCAGTCGCTGCGTTGGCCAGTGCTGCAGTAAACACTTTCCCTTGGATGTTGGTGTTCTGTTGTGTCTGGCAGCCACAGAGGGCTGCTTGAACTTTAGCCAGAGGCAAATATTTATACATCAGAGCATGCAGTGTTCAATGGGTCCGGCCTGCGAGTGCAAGGAGCATGGCGGGCGATCCTCTTAATTGCGCCCGTGATGCGGCGAAGCGGGACCATCTTGGGGGTCATGGTGGGTTTGGCAGCGGCGCGAGCTCTGGAAACCTGTGAAAACATTGCCTTCCCTGCTCTTGGTGGAGGGGCCATCCTGACGGGAGCCGTGTGTGCCTTCAATTCCTGTTGGAAAGTTTACAGTTAATATTTTCCCTGGAACGCTGTCAAGCTTTTGACAGTGCCTGAGTGTATGCTGAGCTGTGAAATTGAGACGCGGAGCAAGTTGTGAGAAATCTGTTTCTACTCAAATCTGTAAAGGTTTATAAAAACTTCAGCGGAGGGGGGAAGGAGGGGGGAAAAAAAACGTTGGGGACAAAAAGAAGCCCTGGGGCTGGGGCTGGGGCTGGGCTGGGCTGGGCTGGGCTCGCTCGCCGGGCGCGCGGCAGGGCCGCCATTTTAAGGATGCAGCGAGGGGCGAAGCTCCCGCTCCTTACATGGCGGCTGCTCGGCTGCAGGGCCGGCCAATGAGGCGGGCGGTGCCAAGTCACGTGAGGTGCCACGACGGCACCGACAGCCATTTCCTCATTTCTGGAAAACTTCGGTGCCTCCGCCGAGCGCTTCACCGTGTTTTCGGTGCCAAACGCTCCCTGCCGCATGTGCCTCGCAGGCTGGCATTTGTCCATAAAGTTATTTTAGTAGGTAAAAAGTCTCGGAGCGCTGGAGCTCTGTGCGTTCTGTATGTAAAATGGATTTCCCTTGCTGGCCCCGGGCCAGGAGCGCGGAGCACGCGCTGGGCGAGGGGAGCGCGTCTCTGCAGAGGAACTGGTGGACTGACACACTCTAATTTTTTGGCTCCTGACCAGATGAGCTAGATGGATGCCAAAATTCAACAAAATAACACATTATTGTGTAATAGGAACAGCGCTCAAAGTGAGCAAGAGCTCACAGGAACTGAATACCAGCACTTTTTTTTTCCCCTTTCTTTCTCTTTTTTCCCTCCCTTTCTCTCCCCTTGTACAGCAGAAGCTCAGAACTGGCACTTTTAATATACAGCTTCAATGGAACATGGAATAAATATAACCACAATGTAAAGAATGAGGAATAATGTACAACCGGGAAGACGAAGGGGAGGAGAGAGTAAGGGAGGGAGGGAGCGAGCGAGACGGAGGGAGTTAAAATTACTTTTGTGAGACTTCCTTCAAACATGCTCCATAGTGCTCAGAGCTGGTTTAACCCTGTCTTCCCTGCAGCAGATCCCCAGCATGCCTCATGCATCCTTCTTTCTCCTTTAATTTCTTGATAAACAAACACACATGTTAAAGGCAGCACCCAGCACCGCGTGCTGCTGAACCGGGGCCATCAGAGGGTCTGGAATCAGTGCAGAAAAAGCCTTGCTAGAAAAAAAAACTTTCATTTTTTCCTTTCATTGTCTGTCTCTGAAAGAAGGAGAACCTGTGTGAAATACTGGTTTTCCTCCTCAAATAATCAGTGTCGCCTGGGTTTGTTCTTACAGTAGTAGCACCTCCTAGCACCAACCCAACTTTGCAGTAATAAATTAATTAAGCTTCCCTGAGAAGCTACAGCGTTCCATAGCTTCATCTGCAAAATGCAGGTGTGTCTGGGGCTGCGCATGGCAACTCCTGGATAGTGTAAAGCAACACAATAGGAAGTGAAAACCAACACAGCCTATGGAAACTGTGAGGGGTCGTTGGGTCAGCAGCATGTAATTACAAGAGCTGGAAGGCGGCCAGGACAAGGATGCCCATCGTGTCAGGGAAGCGCCATGTGCCCACATGGATTGAGAACTTTCTGGTTTTGTGATTCGTAAAATCCTAGAATGGTTTGGGTTGGAAGGGCCCTTAAAGATCATCCAGTTCCATCTCCCTGTGTTGAGCAGAGAGGTCACCCATTCTATCAGGATTCCTGGTCCTGCTGATAGGGAGACCAGGTGGGAAGAGCATTCCTGGAGGGAATGTGGAAGACACACCCCTGAGTGGACAGTGCACAATGGGACTTGGCTCCCATTCCCCACTGAGAGCTGGTGGACGTGCTTGCAAAGAACGGGAGACAGCCTTTCTCTGCCCTTAGACTTCATCATCCCAGAGCACAAAATAATTGCCATAAACCTTTTCTACCCTCGTTTCTTCCTACCCTCTACATCTCATAGAGATTTCCCCCCAAAGAGATCAAAATCCATGGGAGCTTAGGCTGATTACTGTCCTCTTAGTACTCCTGTTGGATTTATCTGTCTTATCAACCCTGTGTATTCCTAAGACAGATACTGCTGTGGTAGATTATCACCAAGATCTAAACCAGAGACGTTGCTGGGATTGCATCTTAAAATCTGTCTGAGGAGGGCAAATACAAGTTTCTTGTGTTGTATCTCAGATTTGATCTGCCAAAGAGAAATAAAGGGCCTGTGTCTCCTTGTTACTTTATTAAGGAAGCCTGCCATAAGGATCTGAGGAATTTTGAGGAATATAGTTGTTAGATTTTAACATGAGGGATGCAAGTAACCACCAAAGGTGCTGGTTTGGGTTGAGTCCCAGTTGTGTGTGCACCACTCCTCTCCATTGTCCCTGCTCTGAATTGCTTCCAGGCAAGAATAAAGCAAGGTAAACAAGCTGGTTTGGTGTGTTCATGGCCTTGGGTAAAACAAACCATATTAATGATATGTTATATTATTTAATTTGGTTTTTTAATGCCTTATCAAGCACAGAATAGAAAATGCAAAATAAATAGTAAATAAAAAATAATGATACGGGAGTTAGAGTCATCCTGGTGTGCAATAACATTAAGTGTGGCTGTAATTATGGTTTGGACTTCCCATGGTAAAAGCAGATTTTTTTCCCTCATAACTGGTTTTATATCCTTCTGGAACAAAGTAAAAAAATCTTCTGGCAGTTTTTTAATTGAGGTTTTGTAGCTTTAATGGTCTGATGCTATAAAGAAGTCAACCCTTCTGCCAGTTTTTTAAGGCCAGATAAGGCTTTGCCATCGTGTTGAATGCATGTTTCTCTGTGTACATGTATCCACACGCTCCTTTCTCTCTTTGTCTCTGGAAGAGGGAATCGGAGACCTTCAGAGCAAATATTATTAGAGGATTCAGAGATGTAAAAGAAGTTGTTCTCTCCTCGGTGTGTTTGGATTGTTTCTCTCCGTGGAGCTAGCTGGATGTACCTGTGGTATTACAGAAGTGAACTGAAGTGCAGAGAGAACATTTCTGGGAATGGGTTTATGCAGATGAGAGTTATGATGGAACCACTCCAGCCCCACAAATACCTGCAGTGCTGCAGAGGCTCAGCTGCTGCCCCACTGTTGGCTTTTCAGAGCAAACCCTTTTCCCAGCTGGCAGGGAAATACCTGGGACTGTGCTCTGGAGCCGGAGCTTCACAGCCAGGAGCGCGTTAGAAGTTAATACAAATTGCATGAGCTTTACACCCAGCGCCCTGACTTGCCTTGGGTTACCATTTTGGCACAAAGGGTTCAGGGAACATCCAGCTTTGCAATGGATCCTCTCTCTGGTATCCAGCTTTGCAGCACATCCCTCCGTGCAGTGTGCTCTTCCCCAGGAAAGAACTGGCTTTCAGTGCCTTAAAGAAATCAGAAAGCTTTTAAAAGCCCAAGCAAGCAAACAAACATTCAAACCAGTAAAAAAAGCAGTAAATAAGGGGTAAATCCCCCCATCTTGCAGGGAAACCCAGGGCTGTGGGTGGTTTGCCCTGTCTCTGGGTAGTTTCAGGCAATAATGTGGCACAGTTAAAGCCAGTTATAAACAGTGTGGATGTATCGTTGGACCAGTGCAATTCCATCATGTTCAGAGATGAGGTTGCATGGATGTGATAGAAGAATCTTGTATTTCTTCTCTTGGGTTTTGGGGTTTTTTAACGTGTTAATTTGTTCTTTTCCACTCAAATAAAAAACACTTTAAAAATTGGGGGGAAAAAAAAAAAAAAAAAAAAAAAAAGATCCCAGGTGCAGTAACAATAGCTGATCCCAAACAAACAGCAATTCACTCTTGCCACTCTGCAATGATAAAGCCTGTCATGTACATTAGCAAAAGATAACTGACATTAACACAGTAGGCAAGGTGATTACGCACCACACTATTGACTCTGTGCGCTCATTACTGCTATTTGGTGGGTTGCTTAAGTGGGTACCTGAAGGTTAAGTAATAACTGTAGAAAGAATGAGAGGGAAGCAGAGAGAAAGAGAGAAAGGGAAAAGAAGAGAGAAAACATTGACACAAGGTTAAAATGGAGGAAAGTGGATAAGTGGGGGTGTGGATGTCTGAGGAGAAAGGTGAGGTGGCTGTGCCTCAGTAAGTGATATTTAAAGGCTGCTGGCTGAGTAAATAATGCATCCAGTTGTGTTTTCTTTGATATTTTTAAGTTTGTAAAATAATAGAAGGAAAACACAACTTTGGGGTAAACCCGTGATCATGAAAAAAGCCAGAAGAGAACCACAATCTGAATTTCCCAAGACGTGCTCTCCCTCCCCAGCTTTCAACAAAATCCGAGAGAGTGCAAGGTCAGGATATGGAGTTTTTTTAAAAAAAACAGCCGCCTTTTAACTCATCTACATTTTTTTTTTCTGTGAGCCTTTGAAAATGCTTTGTTTATTTTCATACTCTGAGTGTGCACGGCCAGAGAATTCCTGAGCCTTCCTTGCACGGCTTGGCTCCAGCGCTGCGATGGGAGTCAATGGCACAGCTCTCACAGCCCACGGTTAGGGGTGCTCACAGGGCTTAGTGCAGCCACTGACAGCAGCTCTTTGGGGTGTTGGGCATCTCTCCTGCCTGTGTGGCCTGTGTAGCATTCTCTGGGCATTGCTGCTTCACAGTGAAATAGGAACTGTGTTCTGGAACCGATGATTAATGCCGGCTTTTCCTCTGGAATGCATTTCTGATATTATAATATCATGCTGTGGAATCAAGTTTAATTTCAAATTGTATTAACCTATTTACGAAACATATCAAGGGGACATTTTTCAAGGGAATGGTTCCCTTCTTTACATAGATTGGGAAATAAAATACTTCTTTTAATATTGCGTTCTCCAGGCTCTAGGACTAACTATTTCCCTGGAATTAATATCTAAAAGGGAGTCATTGCAAATTTTATATTGACATGCAGAACCTAACATTATGGCTTTTTAGGGTGTTATATGCACAAAATATGTATGTGCATTCCAAACTAGCTAATAGTTTTGCAACTGGTGAGCATAAATTTTAATATCTATACTTCCCAGCTTGTAGCAGTGTTGTCTGAAGTCTGGGATGACTGATGTTAATCTCCAACTTGTTTGTGGCTTTCCAAAAAATGAACTTGAAGTAGAATAAAATGTGGTGTAATTCCCATTCATATTTAAATTTATAATAAAAAGTGCAGTGTGGGATCTGTCCTATATACTCCTGCTTAGTGAAACTTTAAAATGTAGCTGTATTCTTGCATTGCAAAAGGAGGAATATGCACATATGTTAGCTGTTAAATACATTGCTTTTCTTTGGGCTTGCACTTAGATGCCTCCCATATCATAAATTCATCCTCCTTTGCCCTGAAGTTTGGAGTTTTCAAACATTAAGCAAAAACAGAGGAATGGTGGAGGTGATGGTGCCATCTCAGTTTCTTCTCAGGGAGCATTTGGGGAAGGGTGTCTTATGAAGACACACAGGAGAATTCTAGAATTTCATTTTTTTTACTCTTTCTCTGGAGTTAGACTGAAATTACACAAGCCTCGTAGCTGAGAATTTTATAGGTAATCCCTTTGAAGACAGAGGATGAAAGCCTGGCTTCACTGAAGGAAAAGAGGAATTTCTGCTGTTGATCTCAAGCTGGCTCCGAGTTGCTCCCTTGGCGTGTCCGGGGACTAAGTCGTTACGCAGCGAGCGCAGCGCTGCTTGGTGTATCCCAGTCCATGGCTTTTGTTAGGCTGAGGCACGTTTCATGGCAACATAATGATTTGGAGCCAAATTTCAGAGATGCTGAGCCCCCCTCCTTTCCCCCCGCCGCTTGCATTCAGGTCAGCGAAGCCGAGAGTCGAACTCTTCCAAAGGAGCGGCGTATCCGACAGGAATGAGGCAACGGCTCGGGACGTGCAGGAGTTTATTGGGTGTCTCTCTTGCACTGTAGTTTTAGCCATGAGCGCTGGATTTGTTTGAGAGCAAACAGAGACGCACTAATTGATGAGAGTGTTATGCAAATAAAAAAAAAAAAAAAGAGAAATGGGATGGGTAAAATAAAGGAACTGTAAAACACTTTATTATGCCTGGAAAGCCAAGCTAATCCCAGAGGAATTCTGCTGGGATAAAATGTTAGCTGCTTGGACATTTTAAGCCTTTAATAGTTGTCCTGGAATTCTCTTTTTCGTTTTCTTTTGTTACTTTGTTAGATCAGTCTACAGAAACGTGGCTCACATTTTCTTCCCTCCCTCCTTTCCTTCCCCCCTTGGCTGAAGGTAACAGCCCACGCTTGGCTTGCAGGGGAGATGAAATGGTTAAGCAGTTGAACCTCAGGTGCTTTGTTCTTGTGCTGGATGCCTGCTGCTGGGAGGCAGGCAGGAACTCCTCAGGAACTGCAGGGCTCCCGCCGGGAGCAGGGACTTTGCTTACCCTAGAAGACTACAGAACGAGTGGCTGCAGTGGAGTGACCTGAGCACACTGCAGAGCCCCAAGCAGGGCAGAAAGTGGGTCCAGTAGCTCAACTCCTTTTCTGACCTTTTCTCTTGCTGTTTCCCCCACCTTTCATGGACTTTCTCCCTCTTTCACCTCAGATGGGTAGGCAGGCAGGCTGCTTTAATGAAAGCAATACTGTGTCAAGAGGGATTGCTGGCAGAACCCTTCCCAGCCAGTCTGACCTAGCACCTCAGCAATGTTCTTGGCTTTGGCCAGCAACAGCTTGAAAACCCAGGTCTGTTTCTGAATCCAGATGGTGGTGCGTTGCCATATGTCAACAACACATGTCATCCTGATTAAAATTTTAACCACATCCATTCTGCCATCCCCATAAACCATCCTCGGCCCACTGCGTGGCAAAGGCTCCTTCCACAGTGATCCCATTCCTCCAGCAGGAACGTGCTGCTGGCATCGATGCAGGCGAAGCCATTGCCTCTGCAGTGGTATCTGCCTTCCCATCCAGCTCCGTGCCTGCAAGCTCCACCTGTGAGGGTGCATTGTCCTTATCAGCACTGCTGGAACAAGGTCTTTGCTTCAACTGACTCCAGAGTCAGGCTTTAAGTGTTAGAACAGAAAAGGAGAAAAAAAAAAAAAATCCCCCCCAACCTTAACTTATTTAATCACTTGTCAGGGCCTGTTGGGTTGTCTGTTAGGAAGTGGCCTGCCCAGCCTTGGAAAGAGAGATAACGTATTCCTGTTGAAACACAACCTTGTCAGGTTGCCACTGAATGGCATTTTGAAGTTGCCGGTGTGTGGAAGACCAGCCCAGGCTGTTCTGTACCTGGGTGAATGCAGCTCCTTTTTGGTTTCTAAGCTCTGAGGTACAGCCCTTTCCTTAAGCCATGAACGTGAATTCCAGCAGTTCCTTGGGGCAGGGAAGTGTCCTCTGAGGGTTTTGCATAGAAAAACTCCTGTGGTTTAAAATTTCTTCAAAGAAATGTTACCAGTGGGCAGCAGGGACAGGGTGTGCTACTAAATTCAGATCTAGGGTCTTACTCCAGTCAGTTGTTTGGAGACTGGGAAAATTTGTGAAGTGGAAGTGGTTTCCTGAGCCGTGCCTCTCGGTTCTTTTCTATTTCAGTTTGGTTTCTGCTGCAGCCTCCCCTCTGCCTGTAGGTAATGCTCACAGAACATTTATCCCTTTGGCTAATTTCATTCCAGAATGACAGACAGATAAAAGCTCTCAAAGATACCAAGTTTCTACTTTTTTTTTAAATTAAAATGGTGGCTGAGCAGGGAAGAGACACCCCCATCCACATCCTCCCAGGAGGAATGTCGACAGGGTGAGCCTCACCTTTGTCTGTCTGGCGCGTCAGTCAGCAGATGCAGAGCTTGGAAGCAGCCACACGCAAGCTGCCTCTCGCTCTTCCAGATGTGAAGGCCAGAGGTCGGGAAGGGAGGAATCGCAGGGAAGGGGAAGATGAATCATAAAGGAGTTGGGGGAGAAGTGCAGGATGTTGTCCTGGGAGGACTGAAGACATGCGATGCGGATCCTCAGGAAACAAGGCTTTGTTTTCTCTGATGGTTGTATGGAACAAGTTGTCTTTCTGAGAAGAGGGGTGACAGAGCAGGGGGAAGAAGCTGGAATGGCTTCTGGTTGTTAAATATTTTCTTTTATATATGTATATTTTCCCCCACTTCTTTGGAGTATGGTGGATCTTACAACCACATCTCTTCTGGTAGGGCATAAACTCTAGTATTAAAATGTCTGGTTCAGAGCATGTGGAAATTAGGAAAACCGGCGGTAGACATTAGTTGTCTGTATCTGAACATGTTTATGGTCTGGAAGAGTCATTTTAAAAACTGGGTTGCTCCAGTCCCCAAGGGGAATCTGGGATGTTCCCCATCTAAACAGAGATATGGCTTGTGTGAGTAGTCTCCTAAATCACTGCAAGTTAGTAAAGGGAGTATTAGGAATCTTGGAAGAGTGAACTTTCTAACTTCCTTTGGAGGGAAAAAGATGTTTTGGAAGCCAAGGATGGTGAAATGTTGACCTGCTCTAAGGTCTGGGACCATGTGAAGCATTCAGTTCAAAGCTTGGGTCTTTCTATCACAGCAACAGTGGTACCCCTCTTCCAAAGAGGAGCCTAAAGGCAGCACTTGGACTGGAGATAGGATTTTGGAAAAGAACTCATGGGGAATTACCTCAGTCCCCTAACTAGTATAGCCAGTTTAATCGCATTTCTAGAGCAGTTACCCCCAATGGCATCTTCATGTCCATGTTGTGAGTCATAGAGATATAAAACACAGAACTGATGAGGTACCCAAAGGAAAAAAACAACAGAGATAGCTTCTCTAATACGTTGTGCACAACTGCCTGCCCTAGGAAAGGGGTGTATTTGGATCCCATTTTTCTGGGCAGACACATTTTTTCAAGACAATGCCAAGAGTGTGCTTTCGGTTCTCTTTCAGTGACCGAGTGCCGGTGGGTATGTGCCAGTGGAGAGAGGTGCTATTTATAAAGTCGGGTTTTATTTAGTGTATATTTGCACCAGCTATTGAGTTAGATTCCTGGCTAGCGTAACACAAGACAGCTCCGTTGGCTCCTGTGATTTCCATAGTTCAGAGTCTGGCATATGTTTTTCTTGCAATGTATATTGACTGCCCGGCCTGTTAAAACTCTCGCCGCGAAACCTACGCTGTTGTGTAATACACTGTTGACTTTTTGCAGGGCTGCTATGAATAGCTGGAGGAAATGAAGTAGCTGTGAGGATGACTTTTCTTACACTATATAAAGTCTGCTCGAGGCTGATACAAAATGTGAATGTCTTTGGTAAAGTTAGATGTGGAGCCTACGTCTAGTGGAGAAATCACAGAATGGTTTGGGTTGGAATGAGCCTTAAAGACCACTTCGTTCCACCCCCTGACATGGACAGGGACACCTTCCACTGCACCAGCTTGCTCCAATCCCCTCCAGCCTGGCCTTGAACACTTCCAGGGATGGGGCAACCTGGGCCAGGGCCTCACCACCCTCTCTGCAAAATCAGCTTTGAAGAAGTCCAGTCCCAGTTTTGCCTCTGACCTGCTCGGGGATTTGGGGACTTGCCTATGTTTCGGTTTCCTCTTCCATGAAATGGCAATAATGTGTGAGGATTAATTAGTCAGTGGATAGCAAACCCTGGATTTTGCAAATGCTGGCGGTACCATTTCAAAAACTTCCTTTTCTGGGTTAAAAGGAAACAAGCATAAGGATTATTGAAGTCTTAAGCAACATTGTTGAATGTTTTTTCAGTGACGCAAATACAGATCTCAATTTTAAAAAAGATCAGAATGGATATCGATGGTAAATAAAATCACCAGCCAATAACTTGCAGGGATTAAAGCAAATTTGATTAAGCATTAACTATGGAGAAACTTTCTTAGAGACAAGTAGAGACTTCAGCCCTGGATTTATGGCTCCATTCCTGCACTTCCAGTATGTGCATGTGTTCACTACCCACCAAAAAGACACTGCTGGAGGGGATCCCTTTGGTGCACAGTTTGGGTGCTGTGCAGTCATAGTGAGCTCAGGTGGGATCTTCTTCTTTGTGTCCCAGACCAGGACACTTAGGTACACGCTGAGGGAGGCTCAACCTGGAGAAAAGGAGGTTCAGGGGAGACCTTCTCACTCTCCACAACTCCCTGACAGGAGGGGATTGGGCTCTGCTACCATGGAACAAGGGGAAGGACAAGAGGAAACAGCCCCGAGTTGCACAGGGGAGGTTCAGATGGGAGATGAAGGAAAGTTCTTAACAGAAAAAGTTATTCGGCATTGGAACAGGCTGCCAGGGCAGTGGTGAGGTCACCAGCCCTGGAGGGATTTAAAAGATGTGTGGATGTGATGTTTAGGGATGTGGTTTAGTGGTGGGGTTAGCAGTGCTGGATTAGTGATTGGACTCAATGTCATTAGCTTTTTCAACCTTGGCTTGAAGGGAAGGCCACCCAATCCTCCAGCCAACCCTTAGGGACCCATTTGGTGCATGTGTGCAGCAACAGATGAAAAAAACAAATTATTTGTACCCTCTGCTTGCACTGGACTGGTGCATTTGCAGTCCTGACATCAGGCTTTGGAAGCCCACCTCTGAAACTCCTGCCTTCTTGCATTTCTTCTTATTTTCTCAGTGATGATACTTGTGGTTTCATTCTTACCAGATTGTTTTCTTTAATTTAAAGAGATCTATCCTCCAGGTCTGAAAGGGAAATCTTTGGTTTTGTCAGGTAGGTGTTTAGTCACAACAAGTCACGTGGGAGTGTTTTTCCATCAGTGGAAAGAGACAGAGGCAGCTGGAGAAAACAACTCCAACATTTTTAGGATGGGAAGGCTGCTGGTCTGCTCTTTCTCCACTGGTGTCCTGGGAAAGCTTGGGTAACTGGGTTTGATATAGGAAAAGCAGGGATGTGAGCACAGGCAGCAAGGAGGCAGAGCTGTTGTGCCTATCATACCTGCAGGTTATGAAATGAAGGAGTTAAGTTTCCCAACCTGACACACAAGTAGCACCCTGTTATTTGCTTAACAAAGATTTTTGTGTCTGTGTCTCTCCAACCCAGTGTGTTTTAAATTCACTGCAAATAATTCTTTCAGCTGTTTCCTAGACATCCTGTCACGCAAATGGATAAAACAATATAGCCAGCTCAGTGGAAAAAACAATAAATTATACAATAAAAACGTATACAGTGTACTCTTTGTGTTAGGGCATGACTCGTAACTGTGTTACTCCAGGTCTACACCACCAAAATTTGGCTTCCGTGGTGAGATAGTAGCAGGAGACAGTGGCACATCAGGCTGGTAGCAGTGGGAATGTGCCGAAGTTTTAAAAATTATCAAGAATAAAATAGCTATGAGATCCTGCATATGAAGTTCATTACTTTCTGGTAATGGTGACTTCGGTAGTGTTAACATTTAGGAAAATATTTCTTCTTAGAACATTTTCATATGCATATTTAAAAACTGGAAATCGACTGTTTGCACAGGAATGCCATTAACGTCATAAATCAAACTGCACCATTGAAGAATATACTAAAAAACTGAGAAATTAGGAGAAATACTTTATTTTTTAAATCAGTAAGCCAGGGTGAAATATAAATATATATATTTAATATAAATTACTGCTTCTGCAAGCTGTGAGCAGCACGTACCTCCTTACAGGCAACAGATTCGGGTGCTCTCGTTTTCTCTCTGGAGGTGCTTGCCTCTCTCTCCTGATTGCATTTGGTATTGAGACTCCTAAAAGCAGGCATGAGGCCAGGCACCCAGTGGAGCTCCAAGGAGAGGATAATTTAAGTAAGATGAAATCCTGACAGTTTTTACGGAGAGCGAAACTCAAATGTACAAATTACCTGGGAATGCTGGAAAGCTGATGGTTTCCCCATGGAATAAGGCTCCTGGAGCAGGGAGGTGCACGTGGGGACTGTATCAGGTTAGCATCTGGCAGGTCGTGATTTACAGAACCCAAAAGCAGGGCACGCAACACGGTGCTTTCAAAGATCTTTGTGCCGGTTCCAGTTTAATTTCCTCCCAGCCCTGCGTACACACACAGAGCCCCTTTCCCATCTGATCTCTATATAAAGGATGGGGAATGATGTGTGTGAGGAAGCCGAGGAGGATGCCGCAGGGCCAGCCCAGCAGCCGTAAGTAGGTGTTGCAGCGTGCCCCCAAGGCATTTCTCCAGGCTGTTGCAGGGACCTTCTGGGAGCTGGTGGGAGAAGTGGCTTTCCAGGCAGAGCTGGGACTCAGTCTGTGCAGAAACAACCCACAAGGTATCGGGCTGTGCTAATTATGGAGGTGAATATGGGTTGTGCAACCTCTCCAACAGGCTCAGGTCCCCGAATATCCAAATTTGTTTCATAGGAACCCTGGAGCAGCCACCGAGCATTCGGTGTCAATCTGCTTGTGTTTAAGCGCGAGGAGTGGGGGATTGGTGGCCCGGCGCCAGACCTGGGCTGCCAGAAGAGCTCAGAAGTTTCCTGATCCCGCTCCCCACCTCCCGTCTCCAAAGGGAGCTGCCGCCTCTTTCCCATGACAGCTTTGTCACCCGTCCAAAACGCAGGCATTTGTCAGGATGTTCTCTCCTTTCCTGTGATGGAAGAGGCTCTGTTTCTGCCTTGTGGCAGGGAAGGAGTTGGGCTTTTGTGGTCTTCCCATGCATGGGCCAGTTATTTTTGGGGAAGGGCAGCAGCAGCACTGTGCTCAGGACTGGGGCAGCAGCCTGTGCAGGTTCCCAGATGGAACCAGGCTGATCCACACATGTGCCAGGCCAGCGTTCTGCAGGGGTGCAGAGGAGACGGCCTTCATCCCCAGCCACTTGGCTCCCCTAGAGATGATGTGCTTGCAGATATCCGCTTCATCATTTTTGCCCACAGACAGGATGGTTTTCAGTGTGTTCTCAAAAGTCAGCATTTAATCCCAAAACCCCAACTGCACTTTTTACTCCACTCCACACTTGCCATTTTAACATCAACCCACACAGATTCTCACAGGTTCAGGAGAACCACTGCTTTTACTATGTAAAACAGACACATAAGGTTGCATTAGGATAAACACAAAATAGCAAGGAAGAAAAGTGTTTAATTTGCAGCCCAGAGATCCTAGAAATTTGTTTAAGGATAATCTCAGCTCATGGCTGGGTATCCCTTGCTCACACCAGGACCAAATAACAGCCCAAGCTCACAGTGCACAGTCAGGCCCTCATTTACCAAATTATATCGTTCTCACTAATGTTCCCTGGGTCAGTGGGTGAGGCAGCTGTGGGTTAGGACACTACAAATCTGACAAGAATTAATGCATTAGTAATTCTTTTTAAGCCCGTAATGTATCCACAGCTTCCAGGGGAGGTATTTTCAGATAAGAAATGTAGAAGTCGGTTGTTATATTAAGCTGCCTCTCATTAATGGGAGCCTTTCCTACCGTCGTTTCCGATTGCATTAGTGGCAAATTCTGTTCTTTCAAAGATTAATGGTCTGAGTGGAATCTATAGCGGAAGCAGGGCTGGGGACACCGGTGAGTTGGCTTTAGATCATGCCTTGGCCACAGACATCCTGGGCAAGTTGCTCAGAGAGGATCTTGGTTATGGATGTTACGGATGGAGCTGTGTTACAGATGTGTGCAGTGGGCTCCAGGTGCTTGGCAAACCCCTCTCACAGCCACTGGAGCTGAGTGTCTGATCCCAAGCATCTAAGCCTCAGTTTCCCTCTCTGCAGTCTGGGAGTAGATAATAGCAGCAGCTTCTGCAGAAGGATCCTGAGGATTTATGTCAATTTCTGAGGTGAGTTGTCCAGGTTTGATGCTGGTTAGACGGATAAGACTGATTCACTGGCGTGGGTTGGCCAGAGAAGCTGTGGCTGCCCCATCCCCAGCAGTGTTCAAGGCCAGGTTGGAAGGGGCTTGGAGCAAACTGGGATAGTGGAGAGTATCCCTGCCCATGGTAGAGGTTTGTAACAAGATGGTCTTTAAGGTTTCTTTCAACCCAGAGCTCTCTGGCATTCTGATTCTTTAGCTCTGAGCTAACTGGTGTCCCAGGACTTAGAGATCCATATGTTGTAGGGGGGAATGAGCATGTGACTATAGCAGGGAGACTCCTTCAATATTTTAAATTATTCACTGGCTGCAGAGATATTCATGATTCAAAACAGTGTGCTTCAGTTGACTGATGAATATTGTCTCCCAAAAAGCCATTGAATACCAAGTATACTTTTCAAACAGGATATGGAAAACTATCTGTATGCAGACAGTCCTGCAAATTTGTTGTAAACAAATTTATTCTCCTATAGCGCACCTACGCTGTAAGTCAAGGCACTGTCATGTGGAAGGTGTCTAGGCAAAGATGCATTTGCCAGCTCTTGTTCCAGCCTGCAGAAGGGCTCTTTAGGTGTTCCCAGATGGTACTCTCACAAATCCCTCTTCAATTAAGTGAAATTTTTGCAGCACTGACTTGCTAATATATCTTGTTTAGCTTGTCCCTTTTATTCAGAGTCACTATCTGCTTTTGGAGGTTCCCTCTTTTCTCCCCCGTCCATCACAACATTCTTTTCTTATATATGTTAAGTAATAAAAAGCCTCTTCAACACTCCCACCCCCAAATCATTAAGCTAAGAACTGTCATTAGAAATGTATGTGTAGCAGAGCAGAGGAAGTGGCAGTGAGAAAATGTGGCAGTGCCACACATTTCTTGTGTTTTACATACAATCCTGCCTTGTCATCTTCTTGCAGATCCAATGTTTTTGCAACACTGAATTTTTTGAGGTTGCTGCTTTTGTTGGTACCCTTGCAGCAGGGGCAGATGCAGGGATGGGGCTGCAGCCAAAGCTCAGGCTCCTTTATAAGGGGTCTGGAGAAGCCTTCACATTAAACAAGGTTAATTTTGCTTGGTTGTCATCCCCTTTACCCCTTTGCCCTTTACACCTTTTGGTGGTGTAAGAGGGCAGTAACCTGACTAAAAAGGAGCTTCATAATTCCAGTTGCCTAATACATGGAGGACAAGCAGGGTTTGGTGGTAGAAGTGGGTTTCAGCCATTGCTCTGGGTTGCAGTCATGTTCTCTCCTTGTGCAGGAGCCCACACCAGGCTCCTCCACTCTCCTCCCGGTCTCTTCCTTCGCCTTCCCTTTCATCCTAATAAACCTAATTAATGTTCAGCTACTGTGTTCTCTGCCGGGCTCCACGGAGCGGAACCTCCTCCCGATGGGACGTGGCCTGGCAAGCACCACTGTCCCGAGGAACTTTGGACTTGTGACACAGCCAGACGTGGGGCCAGCAATGGCCCAGCCACAGCAAACTTTCTGCAAGATGAGGATGAGTTTGTAACAAGGCTGCTCAGCGGGCTGCCAACGCTTCCCAAGGGCTGGTTTGGCAGCCTGGCCATGCCAGGACCCTGGGACCTTCCTGCCATGCCCACTGTCCCCCAGCCAGCAGAGGAGGTGGCGGCCGTATGCCACGCAGGGATTCCCTTTCCTCAGGGCTGCCAGGTTAGAGCAGCTCAGTTCCACTGGAGCAGAAAGCAGCGGTGCTCCGGCGAGGAGCTGGGGCCTTTCAGTGTGTAAATAACTAATGCCGCATGTGGGTTTGATTTTCGGCACCGAGGTTTGGCGTGGGGTGTTTTTTCACTCACTCCTCCACACCCAGGGCTGATCTGCTGCCTCTGCAGTGAAGCTCGCCCGGGTCTGAGGCTGCCCCTCCGCTGGCGAGACAAAATATTTTCACGCTTTTATCTGTGCAAATTAAATGAGTTAATATGGGATTAAAAAAAAAAAAGTGCTTGTTTATATTGTTGTCCTCCTCTAGGGTAACCATCTACAAATTGATCTAAAAAGATTGTATTTGCTTCAGGGAAAAAAAAAAAAAAGAAAATTGTATTAAGCTGCAATCGCACTAATTATTGATGGGGGGAGCTGAGCTCTGGGTATCACGGAGATTATAATAATTCTATGGAGCTGAGTTTTAAAAACAGCATCCTGCATGGCTCTGAGCATTGAATTAAGCTGGAAGTTTTCTAGCAGACATCTCAGTTGCCAACAGTAAGGTCTGGGTGAAGAACAAACAATAAACCCAAGTAATCAAAGATAAAAAAGATAAATCCGAAGGAGAGTAAGCATGATCTTTCAAATCAGCATTTAAACTGAACCACGACTGCAGCAGAAACTTTAGTTCAAATAAGAACATTCTGTATGACTTCTAAATTTGTCATTTTGTGTACAGCATTTGTGTACTGGCAAAAGGCTTAGTGTTAAAGGCATTTCTGTCAAAACAACCCGTTGCTTTGGGGGACCTAGTATGAACTTTATTGGCAAAAGCATTTTTTATTTGTATAAGGTACAGTTACAGTAGAGGAGTTTGCCAGCAGAGCCGTACGAGGAATTTCTTTGCCAGGCTGACCTAGCCCAGAGACTTGTTCAAAGTAATCGGTTGTACATCGGCTTCCCTTTGCTCTTGCTAACAGCAGAGCTCCTTGTGCTCTTGGGGAGCATGGGGCTTGCACTGATTATTATACTTTAACTGTGCAGAGGTGGCCATGCCAAGGAGTTGGGTTGTGATCCTGTGCTCTGGCTGGTGGAGGCAGCTGAAGTCTCCTGCCCTCCGTGCCAGGGTTTTATCAGGCACCTGAGCAATGATGGGGCTCTGCCACTGGGACCAGTCCCCCGGCCACAGAGCAGCCTGCCTTGCAGTCTGCAACACCCAGGGCTGGCACTGGGACTAGAATAGCAAGGACACAAAGTGGCAAAACTGGAAGGAAGCAGGATTTTTTACTAAAAGAGGAAATCGAGTATTTTAAGGTAGTGGTGATTGTTTCAAAATGTAGGTAGGACAAAGATAATGCATAGAGGCATTACTAAACTGACTGCATAATGGGAAAAATGAGATAATCTTCCAGGGACACAAACTCAATTAAAACAGATCTTTATATAACTCAGTTCAGCCATTAAAACTTAGCCAGCTATCTCACTTTTTAATGCTGAACAGTGTCGCACATCCGCTGCATTCAAACGTGCAAGCAATGTTTTCACCGATATGGTTAAGTAACCCAATACTTTGTATAGCTGAAAGATCAGTGGAACAAAGTATCCATCTAATTAAATCTAATCAGTCAGTGCACAAGCTTACATTGTGGTCATCGCCTTGGTATGTACGGGAGGGTTTGAAGCACTGAAGCGAGGGGCATGGGATTGAATAAGTGTTAGATGATGAAAGGCAAGGGTTAAAAACTTTCAAACTACAGTGTTAACATTTCTTCCCTGTCATCAGCTATCTGATATTTTGGTATTTCAAGGAGGGGGGGGAGAGAAAAGAAATGAAGAAAAGAAAGAACAAACGAAGTATGCGTGGCATCTCGATCCTGGGTAGAGTTCCCTGGAAGCTGCTCTGAGTTAGTCTGTACACAAAATTAGTTGCATCCTCTCATTTGTAGTTGAGGCTTCCCCACAGTGTAATGATAGTGTTGGTTTAGTGATGGAAAGTAACACTTCCCTAACTTTTCAGACTTCTAGTGGCAAACTTCGGGTGTCTCCAGCAGAAAGGTGGTCCATTCTTTGCAGGACAGTTTTATGGGAAAAAAGGTTGAAGTTTGGTGTAGGAGCTGCAGCACACATAGCTGCGTCTGATGTGAATAATAACTACTGCTCACTTCATCCCTTAGATCCAGATAAGCCTTGCTCACCGCAGAATAACAACAGGCCTTTACTCATAATCTTCCTAAATGTCTTTTGGTTTTCGAGGCCGCTTCTAAAAACTCACCCGGAGCTGCAGCAACACGAGGACAGGCCAAGCTGAGGGTGACTTTCAGCTCTTATGCAAGTGGGGAAAATGGTGCTTCAGGGCAGACTTTGGCCGTGAACTTGTTGCTTATATGAACTCTGACCATGTGGCTGAAACAAACCCGAATAATGTTCCAGAGATTGGGGCAGGTTCTCAGGGCCAATCGATGCAGGTCTGCAGAAATCAGCAGCACTGTGTTGGTGATTGATGCTATGGGGAGCTTGGCCCCTTGTCACATCTCCACTCGAATCCCAGGGAGCCTCACCCCCATCGCCTCCTTGCAAATCTCTTTCATTAACTTCTTCTTCCTCAACTCCACGTAAAATGAGCCGGGGCAGCCTAATCCAGTGACGTGGCTGAGGGGATGTTGCAAGGCTTCTTTTTGCTCCATGTCATCAGTGCTGTTTGCTCTTGTCCCTTCCTGGGTCATCCTGCTCCAGATAGGTAAATAGAAACATGGGACTGTTCCATTTCCACAGGTCCAAAAGGAATGGTGTGTGTTTAGTCCTGTCTTTATCATCCTACCTGTGCTGGAGATATTTTCCTTACTGCTGGGTAAGCCCAGATGTACACCATCTGCTTGTCTTATGATCTTTGACATGATTGAGAGGCCACCAAAAATACCCGGTGATTGCATACTTTTCGACTGACTGGTATAAAAGGAGAAGATGTTAATAATCAAGCGAATAATATTTGCTATTTTGGGGCCTCCTGAAATTCTTGGGAGATATATTTTGAAAGTAGAAGCTAAACATTGTGTGTGCATAAGCCTTTGCATATATCTCTTCCCTTAGCCATATGTTTGAATACACACAGTTTTACATGAAATATAGCAGAGTCTATTTTAGGTGTGTTTGAAAAAGTCAATAGCCTTAGATTGGCTGCCACAGCCTGCTCTTGTCAGCCGTTTTAGTTCTAACTTTCTGTGAAGTCGCAGGGTCTTGAGACCAAATATCTAAAATGCATCTTATACCTCTTGGGTAAAAAGTAAAAATATCCTTCTCGGTACACTTTTGCGCAAAATACTTCATCCATTACCCTTTGGAGAGAGCTTGCCTCTGCAAGGCTGTTGCCAGCACGGAGATCAATGGGAGCCCAGTCCCTCAGCATCTTGCCAGAGCCCCGCTCCAGATGTCCGATAAAACTCCACGGGGCTCGTGCTTTGAAAAGAGCGTGGGCTCTGTGAATCACTGTTGCAGTAATAAAATTGCACCTATTCCAGATCTTGTCTTCTCTGTCCAATTAGAAGAGCGTGTTTTCTGCTTAGGGTTTGTAAAAGTTGGCTGACCAGCTGGGTTTCATTCCTTTCTCCTTTTTTTTTTTTTCCCTTCTCCTTTTTATTCGGTATTTTTCCCCCTTTTTTAATATATAACATTCGAATCGATGTTCAGTGCCGTTCCCTTTGATAGTTCATATGCTGGTTTATGAGCGTGGCAAAACCAAAAAAGGTCAGATAAAGGTTAAGAAAGACAGTTATCAGGCCTGTATAACTGAGGTATTTTTAAGGCTCTGCTAATTGGCAGCACAGTTAAAGCATCATTCATAAAATAGTGTGCATTAAAATGACCATAGCCATTTTTAAGAGTAGGGAGATTATTCCTTTGCCGAAAGGATTAACTCCACCTTCTCATCGCCGCCTTTATACTGGGGTGTTTTTCCATGAGAGAGAATAATTTTGGGCATTTTGCCTGCAGTATCCAGGCTTAGACCCCTCGCTATTTAACTGTTACAGCTGGCAAAATCTGGGACTGAAAATGTAGCCATCTAGCATGGCAACAGCCAGAACAATAAGACAGGCAAATCTTTTAAATCTGTATTTTATAAAACATCTGTTAAAGAATATTAAGTCAGAAGTTCTGTTCACATATTTGCTGTGTTTCGCTTATTAAACTCAAAACATTACAGCTTGCCTTATTTTTCTTAATAGAATTACTAGCCAGGCTTAGGAGAAAGATTGAGAAAAAAATCATGCTGTTTTTTTAGCCTCCTCTGAAGCCTCTGGAGTAATGACCCAGGCATTCTGGCCTGAAACCCCGGCAGATTTTACAAGGGCTGCTAGTTACATTCACCTGGTTTGGAGGGAACTGTAACAGATTTTTCTCCTGATGTGTTTGCCCGCGTGCTGAAACGCTGCCATAACCCGTCCTCGTTCTGTGGCCAGCCCGCGCGGCAGCCGGCACTCATTTGTCTTTTGTCTTTCAACCATCCCTCATTCTGGGTCAGCAAATTCTGGTTTTCCTGAGAGCTGAAGTGTCCAAATCAACATCTCAAACCTAAACTAAAACATCTGCTGGGTCTCATGTGCTGGCTCAACTAGCAGGAACTATAAAACGGGGCGAGGACAGTCCCAACTTAACCCAAATTTTCCAAAATGTTTACAGTGTGGGGGGTCAAACCACAAGAAACACAGACTCCAAAGTGGTTCTTCCAGGTACATTCCTTACCCAACCACAGCCATTATGGGAAATGCTGGTGATACTCACCCTGAGGGAGCCTCTTAGGATCTCACATGTGAGTCCCAACAGAGCAGTGGCATAGGAAAAGCCCCCACTCCGTTGGTTTGGTGTGTGGAGACATGCCCTCAGGCCACACACTGGGAAACAGGGCAGCATTCATGGGACTCCAGGCTCAGGCTCACTTCCTAACCAAAGTTGTTGTATGCTGGTGGATACCATGCAAATTCATACAGCTGATACATAAAAAAAAATGGATTATCCGAAAAAGCCTGTTGTTAACTTTTCCAGCACTAGTGTATACTAATGACTGGAGTGGCAGGGGGAACAAATGCTTAGAATGTTTAAGGTACACATATATCTTTGTGTCTTGCCACCTTTCTGTGTAAGCTGACAGCTTACAAATGTCTTATTGAACTGGATTCCTTAAAATGGAGCAGATACTCCTGGGGAACAATTTTCTATATTTTATCAGCCTTGCAAAAAAAAGGCTGCAGGCACTTGGAACTGCTGGTAGAGTCATATTTTAAATATATATTTTATGTAAGAATTTTACAGTTATCTTATTCCATCGGAGGAGTATATGTATTTTTTTTTACCTGGGTATACTGAAGAGTGACTAGCTGTTTTATTCTGAGTCATTTAAACTCAATAACTACATATATAGACTTTACTAGATGCTTTACTAATTTATTGTGGCAATGTGGTATTTAGACCACTGTTTAAGTGAAGTTTGCCAGTACAGTTAAAAGAAATTAGAGACACCATCATTGCTAAATCACTTTACCATTCAAAGAAGAACTGTAAACATATGCATTCATTTAATTATAATAGTGCCAATTATAAGAGAAATTGTAATGTTGAGAGTAGTAGCTTTTATGTGATCATAATAATGGCATATATTTATCTTGGTTTGGCAAGTTAGGTCTTTCTTTAATAGTTGGCTTTGCTTAAATAGAATGTGGTTTGTTAAAACCCACACTAACCCCCACACCCTTCCATTTGTTATTGCCCAAATAATGAACAATAATCATGTGGTATAAATGATTAATGTATACATGGCTTAGCAAGTATCTTTGAGGTTTAGAAAGTGTTTTTATTTTCATTCTTGCACCGGACCGAGCTATAGCCCAATTACATGTTATTCTTTGGTATTGGATAGGAAATCTTTTTGCTTTGGAAGAAGTGATAGGAACTTGAAGCCTGCCTGAGTCCACTCTCTTTGAAGTCGATGGCAGTTCCAGTGCCAGCCTCCAGAGAAGCGAGCCCATTGTTTCTGGGGCAATTTGCTTTGTGCATGTTATCTGCTAAATCACAATTTAATGTCACATGTAGGAGAGCCAGAACCCCGCATTCCGTTCCTGAACAATTAATAGGGTCCGTGCAAGGAACATCCCACGGAGGTGGATGTAAGGAGTCTTCTAATTATCGTCTCCAGATAAAATAACCTCACTTTGGCGGCGCGCATGGCAACCCCTTTAAACGTGCGCCTGCGACTCCCAGCCCGAAGTTTAGCAAGTTCTGTATCTCGCTTTTATTTACATCTGATTTCTTTGGAGCCTAATCAGTCCCAGTGATAAAAAAAACAAACAAACTCTTCCCTTTCAAGATTAATTTTTAAAGTGTCAGCCGTATGCGACTATTTTCAACAAGATTACCCCACGCAAATGAAGGGGGCTTTATCTTGGGCGCCGCAGCGAGCGGCACAATGTTGTCACCGCGCCGCAGACAATGCCACCCATTTATAAGAGGATTCAAAGAGTTAAAAAAACCGCATTACTTGAAACTTGATATAAAACCTGTGGCCAAAGCAGGCTATGGGCTGGAGCACTTGATTATTCTTTTATCAATAAATAAGAGTGGCATACAGTTAATTTCAGCACTGTAATTGAGCGGTGCATTCTGGGAGGCTGCAAAGCACTGTAAGATGAGGAAATGTTTTAGAGACTAATCATGAGAAGAAAGGAGCCTTTCATAGCCCTTATGATGCTGTTGTCAGAGCTAAAGGCAGATAATGATTCAGTAATAATGGCACATTGTGAATATTTAAGCTGAAAAGATTGGGACAAAATGAGCAGACATTGTTGGTTTGCTAAACTGAACAGTTGGTCTTTGGGCTCCAAAACTATCTACAACTCAAATTTGGGGCTGAGAAGTTGCAAAATAAAAAATAAAAAGAAAGATGTTTGCAGGACACTGGCCTGGCACAGGAGTTGTGTGCTGAGCCTGCACAGGGCCTCTTCGCTTACTTCAGAAATCTGAAATTGATAGTTGAAGGGTTTTTTTTCATGACTCTCTGAACTGACAAAGTACAATACACTGCAGGCTGTGTAAATCTCCCTCCATTTAGGTGCCAGAAGAAATCACTTCAGAAGAAAATCAGTTTTAGTAATGACCTAAAATATTAAATATAGAATGGAGAGTGTCATATTACAAATAAGTCGACTCATTTGCATTTTGTCTCCGGGGCATTGGTAGTGCTATAAAGAGACATGCAGCTGAATTTATGTACATTGTCTTTTTTCCTCATTACTACATTCTGGATCTGTTAGTTGTCTTTCTTTAAACATCTGTTAAACGCAGTTTCATGAAGCCGTACGTTCCCATATGTTTGGGAACGGTATCAAAGTGTTGAGCTTTTGGCCTCCTTTACAACCTTTTGTCTCACAGAAAAAGGTGGATGAGCTCTGGGGCCAGATTCTGCCGAAGCCCAGGGCTAGAAGCACTGTTGATTTCTGTAGGAGCCAGATAAGATTTCTTAAAATGTAAAAAACAGCACTGATATGCACAAAGAACATTTCAGGCCTGGACCCTGGAATCGATACTTTCAAAGATTTTTTTTTAAGTGAATTTAAAAAGAAAAACTATCAACCTCCAAACTTCTGAGGCTCTTAGGATAACTTTTAGTCTCCGTAATTTTCTACGTGTTAAATCTGAGAGAATTCTGAAAGTTTGCCCATGTCAGGACCAGCAGGAGAAACCATCTCATGCACTTTTACAGGCACAGTAAGCCCTAATTTATTATTATCTTTACAATGACATAAACTATTCCAGCTCTAGTATTTCTTTTCCAGAAACGCTTTTCATGTGTACTTTCACACAAAGAAGAAGAAACAAACTCCTGCATCTATACATCTGTTTTTCCTTGAGGAAAAGCAATTACTTACAATAAACAGCTTCAAAACTTTAATCAAAATACAGTTAGAAAAAGTTTATCTTTTTGCAAAATTCTTTTTAAAAACAAGCTCCGTGTTTATAGTAACACTCATTTTTATCCATATGCTTTGAATCTGAGTATTTACTTAGCTAGGCAATATTTTTAACTTCCCCCCCCCCTCCCATCTTTATTTTTACAGAAAAGTTTCTTACAAAGTAATTTATCTATTAAGAAAAACTTAAAATCCCAGGACCAGGTCCTTCTCTGGGGAAAAGAAGCATTGCTGCAAGAGTCCACAGGCACTGCAGTTGTCTGCAATAAAAAGAGAAACCCAGTTTCTTCATGGTTTCCAGGGCCCCAGTCCTGCATACTTATGCACTTACTTCACTTAACTACTGGAAATGAGATCACCCGCAGCTCTGGTGTGAGCCTCTGCCTCGCAGGGAAGGGCTACACTGGGAGATGGCTCCCGCTACCAAAACAAGCTCCGGCAGACCCTGCCTGAGCCTCTGGTGCCCTTTGCCAGGTAGACAAACCCTGCCAGGTAGACAAGCCCTCGGTGGCCTGGTTTCGCAGCGCGTTGCCGGCAGCTCGCGGGCTTGGCACGAGGCGTACGAGCGTGTCGGTGTTTCTGGAGCAGGGACCGAGGTGTGGGTCAGCTCAGAGCGACGCGAGCAAATCTTTCATTTGGACTTGCATGATTTTACCCCTTCTCTATTTAGCTCTGACTTGTCAGTTTGTTCCAATTCCCAAGGTAAAAAGCCGATTTCAGTCTGAGGCACTGATTTGATTCAGCGTACTTGGGTTACGTCTAAGGACTAAGGTAACTCTACTCTTCCCTTAAAGGCTTTCTTTCATTTGCCTTGCAAAGCTCAGCAGTCTCCCTCTGTCTCCCACTCTGTCCTGGAAGCACATTCGGGGCAAAATGTCCAAGTGCATCATGGTCAGATTTCAGCCAGCTCAGTGGTAAGGGGTTCAGAGCTCTGATTTGCCCCAATAACAAGGTCTCAGTCATTATTAAATGAAGTAACACCGCTAAATTCAGGGGAGATCTGGCCCACAGATCCTTTGCCAAATGTAGTCAGATCTGGATGCAGAATTTCAATATCCCTAGTGCCTGAGTTCCTTTTGATCTTCCTTACCCAAGTGATAAAGGTACAAGAAGAACAGATTAGCGTTGGTCCATCTAAATGTTTAGGAGCCGTGTTGCAGCTCCAGTACAAATTGCAGCAGCACGTATAATCCATACTAATAACTCCCTGCAGCAGGGAATTCAAGGCACAAATTTCCCCTTTGCTGCCGTCATCAGAGCCTCCAGTTCACGCCGTCAAGAGAAATTCATAATTGTCAAGTGCCCAGGCAACCAAGTTGGCGCAGGACAAACAATCTCCGATTTGTTTGTTCCGCCCTCTCTCTTCATCCAGGCCATCCGAGTTGTCTGAGAGCACTTCACATGTTGCCCTTGGCCGAGGACAGCTCTGCCTGGAGCATGTCCAACTTGGCGTGGAGACGTTCTAATAAAGCCCCCAATGATGCTTGTTGCCAGTGAGGAGGGGGATGAGGAAGGTGAAGGAAAGGATGGCGCCAAGGTCATCGTGTTTTGGCCTATAGCAACCTGCTTTTGCAGAAAGACACGTTTCTCTCCCGATTTTACTCTCAAACGCCGCTCTTAACAATGGTGATGATAATTTCATCAGTGTCGCTGATACTTGATATTTCTCATTTACATTGCATGTTTCATCTTCAAGGCTCTTGAAGTAATGAGCTAATCCTCACAACATCCCTGTAAATATTATTCCCCCCTTAAAGAAACTGAAGCAAGGAAGTTAAGTAAATAATGTACGCTATTTATATTATGATGGCTTATAGGGGTGCTGGTGAAGGTCAGGTCCTCCTTGTACGTAGACATTATATAAATAAGAATCTATATAAGTAAACTACTCCTTGAGCTGATGAGTTCATATTTCAAATATACAAAACAAGCAAAGAATAGAGGGAAGGGAGCCCTATCAAAACCCCAAAATGACAAAGAGATTAAGTGATTGAATGGAGACTGGGCTGAAGGTGCCTGGAGACTTGGGCTGAAGGCAGCTCTGAATCCCTCTCTGCTGTGGGTATTTGTCCTTTCTGAGATGAGAATTGTAAAGCCTGGATTAGTAGAACTTACTTTTACTAGCAGATGACACACGTGACTTAAAAATGTTTAAAAGACCTCCCTTTCAATGAAAACATACTAGTATCAAGGTTTATATTCATTATAAATGTAGAACAACTTGTAGGTGACACAGGAATGGTAACTCTCTTAGCTCTTAAAACAGCTTTTGGAAAGAGCTTTTGGCCTTTTTTAACAGCTGAAGAACTGTAGGTAACAGTCCATTAAAACAAAACTGAGGCTATTGTCTTAATTTCACTCCCAGCACTCAAAACTTCAGTGTCCGGCTTGTGAAACAGAAAGGGGTTTCAGTGAGATGAGGGTCAGCAAGCACACTTTTTTCTGGAACTGAGGAGAATTATTTCTTGTTCCTCATTAGC
The DNA here is from genome assembly GCF_009819655.1 of Sylvia atricapilla. NCBI lineage: Eukaryota > Metazoa > Chordata > Aves > Passeriformes > Sylviidae > Sylvia > Sylvia atricapilla. The sequence goes on along the minus strand of NC_089148.1, from coordinate 26,603,449 downwards.
TGAGGCTTCAGTTCAGTGAAACACTTAAGCATTTACTGAGCTTTCAACGGGGAGTCCCATTGCTTTTAATTTAGAAGAATTTACCTTTGTCACAACCTCTGCTTCAAGGCAGTGGCATGTAAGCACCAGCTTAGAGTTCGGCATGTGTTAATTGTTTAAATGTGTTTAGCCCTTTCCCCAAAGCTGTTGTGAATGTTTAATGCAGTATTTACACTAGCCTTAGCACAAGGACTTGCGCTGTAGGATTGATGCTTAAACATATACTTGCTCTGGAGTATGTGTCAAGTGCGTCACTTGAATTTTTAAATTTCTATTGGGACTTGACTTCAAAGTTTTTAAGGGAAAGCACTCTTCAAGAGCAAAATGTGATTTAACATTTAATAAAGGCAACTATCTGCTTAAGCCACGGAGTAGCTGGGAAACAGGGAGAAGCCCTGAACATCTGTGTGGTGGCAGCAGCGCAGGACACAGCTAAAGCACTGCTCAAGAGCCTGATGCCTCACCACAAATGCAAGTTCTGCTGTGCTAAGAGCTTAAATACTGTCAAGAGTAGTAACTCTTCAAAAGGAGAACATGTGGAAAAATGGCATGTTTGGTACTTCAGGAGTTAACGAAAGTGAGGGCAAATCCACTTAGAGAAAGGCCAGGGGGGTGTGTCATTTTTTATGCAAGGATTCATTAAAAAATATCATTAGTTTATTTTAATATAGTTATCTCGTTCTTATTTAAAGGAAGAGGTTACATGCAGTATATTTAGGGGATGATTTTATTTAACACTTGGATGCGTTTTGCTCTAAAATGAATGCTTGCTCAAGAGTCTAAGAAGGCTTCATGGGAAGAGCAAAGCAATCTAAGCCATATGTATTGGGCAGTTTGCCAGTTGTTTGCCAATATGCCCAGGCCACCTGGCTATATATGCAGCCAAGTATGCCATTCTGACTAGCCAGCTTTAACCTTCAGGCTGCTTCTTTTTCAGCTCTTAGGAAACTCTAAAGCCCTCCAAAGCGCGCTGCGTTTCCCCCATGCCAGTAGTTTGTGTGCATCCAGACGCAGGCTGCGCGGCCGCCCTGACCAGACAGCTCGCAGCACCCATTTTCAATGAGTTCGCCTTTTGTCTAGAGAGCGGTTCAGTAGCGTTGAACCCGGGCCATAAGATGAGTCTGGAGATAGCAGACTGAAACCTTTACCCATATGCCATAGTTAGACACTTTGACTGACAAGCCACAGTTTTTGTTCCCAATACTGTAGAGACACTGTTTTACGGGTGGGGTTTAGGCAGGATTTTGTTTAATGTAGTTCACCACTATAATTTCTTTTCCCGAGTATTTGCATGAATTGTAAGAGAAGTGAAGCATTTAGCATAACTCAGGCGTTAATGGCATATTGTTTCATTATTGGGGTAATTTATTTAAATGTTTATTCATTAAATTTCACTCGCAGCCAAAAATATCTCAGCATTCTATTAATCTTTAGTTACATTTTGGGTTGTGGGCAAAGCCTAAAACAAGTACAGTATCCATGGCAGCAATTTAACATTTAGTAGATATCAGATATAATTAAGCTATTCTAAATATTGAAATTAAGGTAGGGAGAAAAAAAAAAAGATTATATTCAATTCAGTAAACACAGCATGGGAAGTTTTGGTGCAGCAGCCAGCAAAATCTTTAACTGCATCCAAAGTAAAGGGTGTGCAGTCTGCAGGAATTGTCTTCCGTTTTAATGGAAAGGAGTTCGGGGATGGGATAATGTAGGGACTTTCCCTCGCTTTATAGCTGTTGATAAATACAGTGGGAGAGCTGTGTTTGCAGGCTGAGGAAGGCAGCCGTGCTTCTCTGGGACATGTGCTTGCTGCCTGCTTTGCTTTATGGAAGGACGCATATTTTTTGGCGAGCACACGTGCTACAAAAACTTTCTGTGCTCCGATCTGGAAGCGGAGCCTGGGGTTCAGATCGGAAAGCTCCAGGCAGAACTCACTCAAAATGGCCACGGTTTCCTCCCTTCGCACACCGAAGCCATAAATCTGACACAGCTTCGTTTCAAAAGATCCGTGAACCTGAGGGCTGATATTTGAAACCCAACTTCTCCGTTTGCAGGTGGGATTATTCGTGGAAGTAAGCGAGAGCACGCAGGCATCTCGCCTCTCGTCCGATCCCCCGCTCAGGTGGCAGCAGGACTTTTTTCACAGGCTGCAAAGCCGGGCATGGAAAAACTGACACCCTCCCTTATTTTTTTAGGCACAAAATTGAAGGTTAAACAAAGGAAGGGAGGTTAAAGCTTTTGAGAAAAAAAAAAAAAAAAATTTGGGCCCCGAGGGAAACTTTGCCAAGTTTCCCATGAAGCCCGAAACGAGCAACTTTACGAGGGAAGTTTTGCCGCGCTTGGCTCATCGCACATTGTTCCCATCGCTTTGAAAGCCGGGCTGCTCCTGCACCGCCACCTGCGCCCGCGCCGCTCCCAACAAAGGCAGCCCGAGATCAAACGTGGAGCCCACCGGCCCTGCGATTTAATCCAGCAGGGTTTGCTGTTGAGTTGCATTGAGGTATTCTTTGTCCCTACAGGCGTGCTGCCTTGGGGAGCCAGGCATATTGAATTGCTTTAAATCAGAGCCCACGCTGACATGCTCAAGGTATACTTTTTGGGGAGGCCCGTCTTGGGTTTCCACCGTGAATGAACACGTTGCAGATCTGTGACTTATTAGCGGAGCGTTGGAGCTGGAGTCGGCGGCATCGGTGACATGTTCGATAAAGGCCCAGGGAAAGGCGCTGTTGCAAATGCACAAAGACAGACATAAAGGGAGTGGGAAAGTGTCCCGGTGGGCTTTGCAGTCTGGCAGGTGAGATGCAGCTGCAGCCGCCCCATCTGTGCTACCTTGGCCTGCTATGGCTGTCAGCATAGGTAACTTGGGCTATGATGGGAGAAGCAGAGCAGAAATTGAGACAGAGAATAAAAATTAAGGTTAAAACGGAGAATAATGTTCTATGGGCATTTTGGGGATACTAACAGGTCACAAATTTTCACTTTAAGCGTTCACTGGGTCCCATTTTGTGTATTGCACTAATACATAGCTGGACAAATATACCCACTACAGTTTGTATCGTTTGTTTACTCAGCCTTGTATCAATCTGTGGCAATTTCCATATAATATTTAATCCAAGTGATGGGCTTTGGGCCCCATATTAATGGTATCTCTCCTATCACACGCTTTGCCATTGTAAATCTGTTTATTGTTTTTTGGCGTGGGTGTGCGTTGCGCACACCCGCATTCTTTCTACATTGTTACTCTCTTATTGTCTTTTTATTTATTTGGACCCGGGGTTGCCTTCAGATAAAAAGATTAGTCGTAAATAGCAGCTTTGTCATCCAAGAATTTCCAAGCACTTAAATTTTGAAAGGTTGTTCGTGAAAAGTTGTTAAATGGGACCATTATACTACGGTATTATATTTATAACGTTAAGTATCCGCAGTTTAGTTTGATTGTTTCTTGACAAAGCTTTTCTGTGAAAAAGGACTGGGAAAAATGAGGACTGTGTATACTCCCCAGTTATACTAGCCTCTCAGGACCAGATATTTTTTTTTTCTTCCACCATTTCTCACCATCTTTCTCTTCCAACAAACCTTCCTCCCATCCCAACCACATAATGTATTGCAAATATGCAAAAACACTAAGGGCTTAGTTCCCCTCTGCTTGTAAACACAGCACTCCCATTAGCGGTGAGGCTGCCCATGCCTTTCAGGGGGAAAATGGACTCTGAAATGCTTGGGAGAAAGAGCAAAGCTCTAATTCATGTGTCTTGGGTTGAAAAATTGAACCCACTCTGCTTATTTGCACCTCCATGCCAAAAAAAAAGTGCTGGTGCATTGGTCACAAGTGCAGATGAAGCAAACTAATACGGATTTCCGTGGTCTAATAACAAACAGGGATGTTCAGATGCTGTTGCCAATTCTGCATGATTGACTGTTAAGTCCAGAGAGACAACCCTGTCCCATTGAAATCAATAGGATTTTTGCCGTTGGCTTTCCTGGGACAAAGATTTCATTTCCAATAATCCACCACCTGATTTTAGGCATGTCATTTAGTAACTGATTCACTGCCAATTTACAGGAGAAACTTCCCCTACTGAAGAATGTGCTCTCTTTTTACTCTTTTCTTTCCTCCTATCCCCCCTGCTTTTTTTCCCCACTGACTTTCCATTTAGTAATAGTTCTTTCACGAAAGGTATCCGTTTTCCTTTAGGTTTTTTGCCTTGTTTTGTTCTGTTGGGGTTTTTGTTGTTGTTTTTGTATTTTACTACATACCATGACATGGGAATTGGTCCCTCCAGGCATGACTGTTTGAGATGAGGATGTGGTAAGTTGAGGATCTGTGTTGTTGTGTTGGATTTCATCACGCCTCCACACATCCTTAAAGCACTGTGACATGCACTGACTTGGAACAACTAATCCACACCTGGTGACAGGCTACATCACCGTGGCTTAAAAAATTTCAGCCTCTTCCCTCGTGTGCAGGAAGGGGTCAGGTTCCCTATGCCTGCCGCAGGATGCTAACAGATACAACAGTCAGGACAGGGAAACAGAAGGATCTGTTAAAGGGAGTTGTCGTGATAAACAGGTGTGATATTCAGGTTGCTACTTCAGGGAATCTCGGGAAAGGAAGCTGGGTAGCCGAACTCCAAGCAGATGGTAGGGTTTGTCTTTGCAGAAGGCACAGCCTGAAACAAATTTTGACACGGTTACACTGAGGCAAACCAGGGTTGACTCTGCAGGGTGGTTTAGGGCTATAATGGAAAACAGCACAAGCTCCACAACTTCTTAGAATTTTATCTTTAAATTTTAGGTTGTTATAAAGCTGATAACTTTTAAATGAACGTGAATGACTGCAGGGGGACAGCCGTGTCATGGTACAGACTCTTTTGGGTGCATAGGTTCTCCAGCAGTGGCCAGGACTTGGATTAGTACTTGGGCTCCAGTTAGCAGTATGTGACTGCTCACACAGATTTGCATGTTTGAGAGCTAATAGTTAAAGTTTGAGATTCACAGGCAAGTATAAGTCTACAGAGGATCTACCTGCAAAAAAACTTTTAAAGTCAGTAACTTGAACAACACTGCGAAAAAGAGGAAAGAAAAACAATTCTCAAACAGAATATAAATTATGGCAAAACATGAGATTAATGAAAATGGAGGGCAAAAACATGTAGTGTGTTAAAATAATAAGTAATTTTGTGCTCATGCACAATTTATTAATTTTACAGTTGTGTTTCTGGAGGCAGTATTTCTGTTCCTAGCTCTCAGTTACTTCAGTATAGAAAAATGTCAATTTACACTAGAATTCTGTCAGCACTGATATCAGTTTTATCACAGTTATTTATAACCCATATACCAACCTGAATATAATTAACTGTATATAATTTGTAGGGCTTGCCAAATAGTGAACAGTTATTTGCTACCCAAAGTATTTGTGTAATTAAAAAAATGTCAGCTAGTGTATTAGAAACATTTCATACAGCTGGCTAAATAGTTCAGAACATATTGGTGAATAATATATTAATTCACTGATGTACTACATATTGAATAAATTGTTTTAATAAGTTAAATTGCACTTGGCCCATTAGAGTTGACTCCAACTCTGCAAAGCATTGAGTCAAACAGAGCTGAGAGCATGACAGAGGAGGCTTTATCAGGTTGTTAAATATTAGGTCTTGTGAGTACAGCAGTTAGTGGTACACTTAGGAGCACTACTGAATGAAGAATACAGTTCTCCAAGACACTGTTCTCCCGAGGTCATTCAAATGTGGTAACTGGAACCTTTCTAAGGCATAAAAGTACTTTTGTACTTTTGTAAAATCAATACGGTGCCGTTAATGCGAAGTTCGCTTTCCCAGCTTGTAATTATTAAGGTCAATATTATACAGTCATTATTAAATAAAAATAAAAAAAAACGTTCCCACCCTGTATCTAATCAAATTTCAGGTTCTGTGTTCTGTAAGTTCATGTTATAACTTTGCCATGTTAACGAGGAGTTTGTGCAGCAGCGCTGGCTGCGCCGTGCAGCTACGTTGTGTAAGTGCTTTCCCATATGGTGAGCTGTGCCTGCAGCAGCATATAGCACTTCTGTCTGGTGTCATGCTCCCCTCTCCCCAGGTTTTATATGCCTAATTCAATACCAAGGCGAGTCGAGTTAAAGGGAAAATCAAGCCCCTGCCTTGTGGCCCCTGTGCTGGCTGTCTCACAGTCCTTTTTACCTGTGAAGATCCTAAGGCAAGAGGCCTTGGGAGTGAGTTTCTGTCAATGTTTTATGTTGGTATCAATTCCATGAGATGCACAAGAGATTTTGTGGCTTCCTGTTGTGCCTCTATACCCTATTCAAAGCGGGGAAGCAGTAAATTTGGAGAAATAGTAAAATGGGTTCCTGTAGTCTCAGTATTTTTAATAAAATCCAGTAACTGGCGTATTATAAAGTCATAAACCGGTGCAATTTTTACTGCAGTGTCCATTCAGAGAGGGCTCCTGGATCATGGCGGTGATAAGCAGGCAGGGCTGTCTGTTGGGTTACTTATCCATGGCACCAGGACTGTCTGTTGTTCAGATGTGTGAGCTCCGGCCTCGGTTTCCGTTCACGGTTGCCGTGTATCATCGCAAGAGTGATGATAACGCCTCTTCAAGGTGGCATTATAGTGACAGTTTAACATGGCAAACTTCTGCTTGGCAAACAGACAGCGACTGTTAGCCAATATTGGCTGAGACTCGCTGATGATACCACGTAGTGTGTCCTTAAAGAGGATAGTTCTTTGGACTTGATCCCGCTGCCTTTTCTCTTATGTGTCTCTCAGTCCAAGGAGGAAAAAAAGAGAGCAGATAAACTTATCGACCCTCCTTTTTATGGCTGCATCCCCCCCCTCTTTTTACAAGGGTATGCGGAGGAATGGTTTCCAAATATAGGCTTTTTACTGTCTTTCCTTCTAGGAAATGGTCTGGAGTTTGCAGAGTCAGAAATTCTACTTCTGAAGTGCTAAAAAGGGGGTTTAGCATAATGCTTACCACTGGGAGCTGTTTCTTCTTCTTGAGAGACTCAAGAGAGTGTATCCCAGTGAGCCCTGCCAGGCAGGATGGCAGTCTCCTTCCGGCGGGTTTTTTGGGTTAACCAAGTTAGGGTAATCTCTGGCCTGTGCTCAGTAACTCAGCCCTGAAACTCTGCAGCTGGAGACCTCAAACATTCCTATTCCTCTGCCCAAACATGCTGTCATATCCTTCATTACCACTAGAGCACAAAATCTAGCAGTCCATGTGAGCTGCTTCTCAATCTCTACAGTTAACTTCTAGTAAATAATGCATTTAGGATTATTTAAAATAGTTGCTTTTTTATCATGTAACTTCATTACGATGCTCTCTGAATGCCTGTCAGTGAAAAAACTGTGAATTTTAACAAACATGCTTTAAATAGGCTGCTTTATGTATAAATGTAAGTTAACTTCTAACAGGAATTCCATTTTAGTATCTATCGTAATGTTTTGATGATCCCTTCTGATACCTTCTGTGTACCAAGAGTCTCATTCCTGAAGTAACATCGTGTTGTTAAAAGGTTGTTCTTATTTTACAACCTTATTTTGTGAGCTTGGTGATGCCAGTGGAAGCGTACGGGCCCCGTTTCAGACAGCAGCACCTGTAACTCATGTTTTTAAGAAAAGAGAGTGTGCAGGTGTGCAGATGTAGTTTGCCAATTGTATTGAGACCTCTTTCTTATTCCTGCGCAATTTTTTCTCTCTCAGTCTAAGCTTTTGGACTCCCTTTTGGCAACGGGAGGGCCCAGCACGTTCATTTTTGTATGCTTTGGTCACAGGCTGCTGGGCATGTGGATGGGTTACTACGTGGGTGGAAGCGGAGTCGCGTCGTGCTCGGTTCAGGAAAAAACATTGCTCCAGAGCAACTTTGTCTTGGTTTGTTTTGGAAGGAGCCGTCACGGATCTTGGCTGGAGACGAAGCTGTCAGGGTGAGGGTCATGACGAGCTGTGTGATAGCAGTGAGGCTGCAGGAAAGCTGGTGTCACGAGCCAGAAAAAGTGCCGGCCTGAAGCTGAGCAGATTTACTTTATCCCCACCACAGCTCAAGTCAGATTGCCGTCTTTACTGCTCCAACAGGAATTTGCCAGCCCTTCTTAGGTGCCACCCCAGACATCTCAAGAAGATGCATCTTACCACGTGCTTGTCCCAGCAGGAATGAGCAGGGGCTATTCTCTTTTCCAGAAATACATTGCAAATTGTTAGGCCAAAATAGAATGTGTAAGTAAAGCTTAGAGGTAATCTCTGCTTAAGCATTGACCCCAGGCCTTAGATTTATAAGCTTATTCCTGCTGTCCCACCATAAAACTAAAATACCCACTCCAACATGTAGCATTTACATAATAGTATGGTGCAGCTTTATGAATGTATGTGCTCATATTTTTCTGCTTGCTGTGAAAAAGAGAGTCCTGAGGACTTGATTCTGCCTGACTGTTCCAGTGCAGTGCAACTTGATCCCGGTATTGCAGAACGAGGACTCATCGCCTGCAGAGAGTCACATCACTTTCTTGGGAATGCCATGAAGAAAGCAGCTGTAAAGTGTCTGTGGGGCTGCTCAGAGAGCAGCTGCCTCCCGGGTGTCCTGGCCATGGCCCCATAGCTCTGCCTCCTCTTCCTCCAGGGAGGAAGATGGGGGTGCCTCACACTTGGGCGGCACCCGCTTGGGGCAGGACAGCTGTTGCTGGGAGCTGGCACCTCAGTTTTTGTCCTTCAGGGACCTGGGGATGAGCAGAACCCTCTAAAGTGGATAAACAGCTGCAAAGTGAGTTCTGCAATAAAACATGTAAAATATGTAGTATACAAAAAAGAAAGTTATTAAAAAGCTTAAGATAAGATCAAAACGTTCCAGACGTTATGGTCTGTTCCTGCAGAGCTGTGTAAAAAATGCTGGAGCTTTACAAAGGGGAGCAGCAGAAGAGTTCAGATATGTCAGATATTTTGGACCTCGCAGCCCATTAACATAACAAATTAAAAATAACTGATGATAGTCTAACTCTTGAGATTGTAGCAGTCCTAGTTTTAAAGGCAGAAAATATTTCCGATTTTTCACAACAAACTCATCAGGTTTAACAGAAGATTTTCAAAGGTTTCTTGCTAACATTGTGACTTTCAGTATAAAATATGCACTAGGATTTACACCTTAACCATACACTTTATAATTGGAAAAGGGTGTTCCTGTGGCTGAGATTCAGCTGCAAAATCCATGGGATTCAGAACCAAGCTTTCATTTTGAACTGTGGCCATGCAATCTCCAAATTAAACATGAAAATACTAGCTAAGAGATGAATATAATGAGTGGAACAGATGATCTGCAGAAAACATGAGATATTTCCTTTTAAATTATGAATCATCAAAATCACACCTATAGTTATTATTTTCCCAGTCTCCATGGAAGGTCAAAAGTGCCATCAGCTAAATGGATGCAAATCTAGAATACTTTCAGCAAAGTTACTGAAACACACAGCAGACTGATTGCATTGATGAAGAAAATGAGATGAAAGAGATATGGCCTTTTTAACACCTTCTTTCCATCGTGTGAATTGTTTTAAGGTCTATTTAATCCTAATTACATATATATACTGGTTTTTGAAAATAATTTCTTTTAAACCCGTTGTTGCAGCATACAGTCACATATTTTAAGAGATGAGTTTTGGACTTGACGGTTGCAAAAAGCACCTCTCTGAATTGCCCAACTCTAGAAGTCAGATGTCCTCAAATACCATTTGAAAAGATAACCATTTTTTTTTTTTTTCAGCTGTGCCATAGCCTCCATATCTTACTGTCAAGAAGCTTCTTTTGGGGCTGAGACAGGTCACGTTGGAAGTCAGTGGCTAATCAGCTCCCACTGCACACTGTCTGCTTTCAGCTTGAATTATCTTAGGCAGACATCCTGGCTATCTGCAACACAAACCTCTGATGGCTTAAGCCTGAGAAGACCTGAGTTTGGCAGCCACTAAGTTAGCAATGAGGAGAGGAAAAGAAATCCTATCTCTTCTGGTGCTTTTTCCCGTGTTGGTTTCCCCACTGGAAATCAATAGGAAGGTCGATAGTTGGTTTTGAGTTGTTCACTACATGCTGGAGTTTTCTGATGTAAACCTTGGGTGTCTGGGTTTCAGACGCTCTAATGTGTCAGGAGGTTTGATAGCTGCCACTGCCATCCCAAGTTACACTTTATTTCCAGTGACAGCCTTTGTAACATGAGAAAGGGATGAATTCAACAGTTAGAAGTACAGATCAATCTTAGATGCTCACTGCTTGGGGGGGGAAGGGACAGGTTAAAATTTTTAGAGAAATTGATTATGGTGTTTTTTGAACTATATGCTGAAAATACGCTCTGTGAGATAGCACTATGTGGAGGTAGCATCATTTTTTTCCGCAAAAGATACTTTTGGCATTATTCAAAACTCCATGAGCGTTGAGTTTCTTTGCTCACTGCTAAGTAGAAATTACTCAGCATGAGGGTACAGTGGCTGGGGAAAGCTTTTATTGGTGAAAAAGCTCCCATTCAGAGTCCTTTTGTTAGCACTTCCATAACCAGAACAGCTAAGATAATAAGAACATTGCATAAATGGTATTTCACAACATATGTTTTCTCTGTTGATGTGGGGGACTTGAATCCATGAGGGAAGCTTGAGCTGTGGCAGGGAAGTTTGAGTTGTGAGCAATGTTCAGGTTTTTTCTGCATTTGTTGAATCTTACAAGCATTAGTACAAGAGTCATCTCCTGTCCATCTCTGTAATATGGATTTGTCTTTTGTGACAGTGGTTTGGTGTCTTTCTGCCCCACCTGCTGTCATCTTTTGTCAGATCTCCTCTGCAGTAACACATTTGCCCCCTTGCTTCCTGAGTGACTTGGTTCTTTATTCCTGAAGAACATGTCAGTGATGGGGAAGGTTGCTGCTGTCATTATTCTGCTGCAGATTTGGAGAAGAGGTAGATGGATGTTCACCATGTAGCACTTCCTCTGCAACAATAAGACATCACTCTTTAATCCATCGTCTACTCACTCTTTATTCACACTAGAGGAAGTTCTGTCCTTGGGTCTACTCATGGGCTTCATCAACCGGCTTCAGTAGAGAGCAGCTGAAAGCTAAGCCTGGACCATACATATCTGAATAGCACAGTCCAGTCCTCCCAGCCTTTCTCCCAACATACCTGTTGGTAGCTTTGGCTAACATTTCAGTGGGGGTATCCATAGAATCCGAGGAAAATGCTTAAGCTGTCTTGCCTTACAAAGATATTAATTGCAAATGTGATTTTTAGATCTAAGAAAATCAAAATGTTTAAAGTAGACCTAGAAAAGTCTTTGAAAATTATGATGATACATCTTTCGTATTACCAAAATGACACTGTTATTTAAAGCACTGAAACTGCTCTTTGAATTCTATCTCAATATTTAACCAATAATATTTAAAGATGTGCACATGAAGCGAGTATCTTACCCCAGTACACTTTTAGATATCAATCATGCTGTATTAATTGAAAGGATTTGGTCTAATCTCATAAAGAAACAGGCAAACTCTTGGCTTTTCTCTAAAGTAAAAATATATCACTCATGTCATCCATTACTGTGCTATAATTATGGTAAGTGAAGCAGAACAGAATCGATGGAGCAATTTATCAATGCATTCCCAACTATTCCTGCACAGCTGACGTCATGCAGCTGCAGATACTGTCCTTCAATATAAAAGATACCCAGCAGTGTCAAGACTTTATTCTGATCTACCCCAGCATAATATTTTCATATTTAATATTGTCATTTCAATTATGGTTTAATTAATTTATTTCATTCACTATGAAATTACACTTAATTAGTTGGCTTTTAATTTTTTTCCCCCCAAATTAAAATTTCAAAAGGGCAAAAAAAAGAGGGAGAATAAAAATCCCAGACATCATTTAATTCAGACTTCAAGGTCAAAAACCCCTTATAGTTTAAACTTTATGCTAATAGAGCATAAACTTGATCTTTTCTGTTCCACTCTAAATTATTTCAAGATAAGAAGCAGAATATAATGTGTGTAGTAAGCATTTCCAATAGACATTTGTCTTCAGATATTAAATACTTCCCCAAAATGTCATTTTAATACTCGGATACTCTTTAGTACCTTCAAATATTTGCCTTTTTGCACACTCTGCTTTCCAAGTGTTGAGTTTTACCCATATATTATCTTTAAAAGTTTTATTCAAATAGGCTGACAGAGTCAGAGCCTCATGTAGACTAAACTTTAGTGCAGCAGTCCTGGAGATAGCACTGTTTGTTCTGTAAAAACACTCACCCCGCATTCCTCCTCAAGTTATTAAATGTGTTTACACTACATTAAATATGAAAAATGAACTTCTTCAGCAAAGGAATTGTTTAAAATACTGGGAGAATTATGGCCGGAATACCTTGCTGTACCCCTGGCCCTGAGGAGTGGTATGGAGACGCTGCTCTCAGATCCTCACGGCACTTTTCCTACTCCTGGGCCAGTGCAGTTTCTGACAACTGTGCCTTTCTTCATCTGGCACAAAGTCTTCCTTGGGATTTTGGCACTGTCAGAGTGAAGGGCGTTTGGTCCAAAATCTCGCAGGGCGGGGAGAAGAAGGGAAGTGTTTGTTTACAGCTCGCCCCGCCATCAGGCTCTCTCAATAAACCAGCCTTCCCTAAGATGTCTGGCTGCTGGGATGGCTTTTTTCTCCTCAAACTTTTCCTTTTGTCTCTTGAGAGAGGAGCACATGGAAAAGTTCGTCAGGAAATTAAAGCTGCGAAAGTAGTTTTTTTCCTCACACGACAGCTGCGGGTTTACGTGTTGTTGTGTACAGTCCCCCTGTCATCCCATTTCCTCCTTTGGAGAAGCTTTTGCTCCCGGTGGGGTTCCTGAGGCCTCGTTAAACAGTGATGACAGGCAACACATCTTCCACGTCCCAACATCCACGGGTTCCCTGTTGCACGGTGTTCCCATCATCAGGATCCCCTCATGGGTGCCTTGGTGGGGCTTTGCCAAGCGCCGTGCCCTGGAAAGGGTTAAGGTGCCCAGGCGGCCCCATGGAAAGCACAGTGTCCGTCTCTCTTTAAAGATGTACTTACCAACACCTGCGGGGTGGATTTCTGAAGGGCGAGTTTACCTGATATTACAGGGTATTGTTTAATTTGGACTATATTTAACCAGCGCTGTGTTGAAACAGTGTCGGCGAGCTCTGAGAGCTTGCCAGGCACATTCTCAAAATGGTTGCCAAGCTGTAAGATGGCTGCCAAGGTCTGACTGCACTGAACAGGTCCAAAATGGTGACCAACTTCTCACAATTTTCCTGCCGATTTTTTTCCCCTTTCTTTTCTTTTTTTCCTTTTTTTTTTTTTTTTTTTCTGTCCGTGTGTGAATGTGTGTGTGTGTGTGTTTTGTTTTCCTTCCCAAAGTAAGGAAGATGCCGGACTTGGCACCGGCCTCTTGGCACTACGATTTATAGTGTCATCCAGAGATTCAAGTAGTTACTGTGTTCTTGTTTCACAGCACTTGGCAGAAAGCTGCTGAGGGGAGGACGTGAGGTGAAATAGCCGGTGTAAAATAACATCAGCGTTTTCCTTCCTTGGCTAAAAAGTACCAAACACGTTGAGGGGGGGAAAAAAGTTTAAAAAACTCAGTGTGGAAGGTAGGATATTTGGAAAGAAATCAGCAGAGAGTAGCTTTGACCAAAGCTCCAGACTTTCCTTTTGAGCTGCATGTCTAAAGTGGTGCAAACTTTATCTCCAACAGGTTTCGGATTATTTTATATATATATATATATATATATATATATATAGTTTCTCCCCCCCCGCATTTGTTTACTGGAGTTTATAGCAGTTTCTTTCTGGCAGTTGTGCTACTTAGCAGATTGAAATAAAATCATAAGGGTGAATTAAAACACACTGCTGTTAGTGCTGATTAGAATTTTAGCTTAGTGTAAATACCGGATGCAGTGTCCAACTTTTCAGGGACTTGGCATAGACTCAACAGGGATCTCCGGGCTGCAAAGGAGACAGTGTGTGCTTGCAAGCTTTTTAAATACTTGGATAGGTGAAACTCACTGCTTCTGCTGGCATGTGAGCTCATTTGGTGCCTGTGTAATGCATTATGTAGTCCAAGGTGGTCCTAAAAAAGAAAGAAAAAAAGCAAAGGATAAGCATAATAGGCAAATAGTTTAAGCTAAAAACTTTAAATGTATGGATTTGTATTTATATGCTGACCATCTCATGCTGAATGCTTGCCTGTTCATACAAGCAGTAAATATAGTCCCAGCTACTTTTTGGATTGCACTTGAAATTAAACAGATTGTCTAAGGACAAGTAATTTTGAAAATGCTAAATCTGTGCAGCTGGAAAATCTTTGTAGTTACAGGAACAGAATGGTGAGATAGAGGTTTTTTTCCCAATGCAAGTACCTACATTCAGGTGTGGATTACATTAATAAAAACTCACTTTCTCAGTCTCACTCTTAGCCCACATGTCAGCTTTAGTCTATTAGGAGTTTTCTCGAATTACCTTGGTATATTTTCCCTGTTTAAGTCAACAGTGGAAAATCAAGTATTATCCCAGGTAATGCGACAGCTTCCCTCCACCCAGCGTTTGGGAGGTATTAAACCAGCTACAGGATCCACACCTGAATCCAAATGCATCATCTCTGCTACTGCACATCCTCCACGAGTGTTGGGTCAATGGGCCACATCATTTCTCCTGCAGGAACAGCAGGACCCTGAAATCTACTTTGCCTTTATCCATTTGCTTGGGGAAATTCACATGGATGCAGATGTCTTTTGCAGCAATGTTTGCTGTTTATATCCACATTTCTCCCATAACTTATTTCTTTATGTCTTGGTAGAGGTTATAAACATCCCTTTAGTTCAGATTCGCCCTCTTTCATTGGCAGCCTATATTTCCATCTTACTTCCTTAGACCAGGGTATTATTTTTAATGATGTAATTTGAACTCTTGGTTCTGTGGTGAAAAGATGAGATTAAGACACACAGCCTCTGGAAAAAGTATTGGATACTGGTCAGGGCACATGGAGTTTAATTGAACCAGATGCATGTATTGAGTTATATAGCAGATTCTCTAAAATATTTTTCAGGATATTTTTAACATTCTACATGACCAAAATTTAGAGCACTTCAAATTCAAGAGAAAAAAAAATCAGGAAAAGTCTTGCTTATCAACGTAATAAAAAAATAAATTGGTGTAGAAACTCAAAGTGAACCCTCTTAAGTGTTTAAAAATATTAGAAGTGTAGACTTTTCAAGAAAGATTGGAACAGGATACTGGTGTCGTGTTCTCAACTTCATCTCTCTTTCTGCCACTTTAATAAAAACCTTTTAATTCAAAGGGTAATGTTTCATCTGCTTTAAATGAAAAAGTGTAGTGTTTAGGAGATATTAAACCTAGGTGTAGCATGCATACCAGCATAATGTGCATCACCACTTTTAAAATTGAATTTAGGGGTTCATTCTTGCCTTTGGGTTTGAGATCTAGATAGACAAAACCTCATCATCTGCTGTAAACTTGATTTTTAATTACAGAAGCTGACAATTTGTTTATTTCCATACATATTCAAACATACCCAGTTTAAAAACTGAACATAACCTTTGATTGTGAAAAATTTGTGGGCCATTAGGACACTTGTAGCTTATGCTGAATTATCTCTGGGGCATTTTATCCCACATATTAGCACGGCTCCTGCATGTAAAGATTGTCTTTGATTTATGCATCAGTAAATTTTCTTTTGATTTAGGAAGGGAAATAAGTCTGTGGTACTTTTCTTCAAGTAGCCATTATTAGTTCTAGATTCTGATGTTGTTACACTCTTGTATAATGGCAACAACTCTACTGAAACTAATGAAACACTGCAGTGAATATTGTGACAGCAGTAGGGCTGAGAAGAGGATCAGGTCTTTAGTTTACAACTTTTCAGACCTGCAAATTTATCTCCCATGAGCAGCAGTGAAATCCTTCAGCAGCTTTTGGCACTTCTGCTTGTTTGTATATTCTTCATGTACACATCATGTGCATCTGTGTGTGTCTGTGTGTACGTATATATGATATGTGTAAAAGTACTTTTTATATAGTAACTTTCTGCATAGGGCAACCCAAACAGCTGTTATTCCTTTTTATAGCTTCTTTAATCTATGTGCCAACAAGTCAGTTTACAAAATCTGTTTTGTTGATGACTGCTGCGATAATAATTGTGGTGTTTTGTGGCTTGGCAAAAGCCTGGGGTCTCCTCCGAGGACTCTTGCCAAAGCCTTTGAAGGGGTTGAGGTGGATTCACTGCCAAAATGAGTCACCACTCTCTATTTTATTTAGTGTCCTTCTGCCAAGGCCTTAGACACTTTCTGTTTTCATTCTTTTGTAGGCTTTCCTTCCCACATTGTGGTTTCCTTCACAGCCAGAGTAATGTGTTTGCCAGCATAGGTGAGAGAGTGTGGCTGACTCTCCAAATGCCACTGCTAGACTCTGCTTAAGGGTTAGTGGTTTAGCTATTGTGCTTCCTCAAACGGAATGTGCAAGATTTAATTATATGCCTATGAATTATAAATAATAGTAAAAAAAAAAGCTGCTGCATCTGATGCAGCACAGTGCAATAATCTAGAGTAAGGTCAAGGGATTTCAGAGGTCTGTCAGTGTTTACTGCTCCAAATCTCTGTGCACTGCATCCTTTGAATTATTTTACTTGTGACTGTTCTGGTCAAATCAGAGATGAGCCGATCCTCTAGAATAAATCTTCTTTTTTTGTTTTTTTTGGCCTGAGGCTGGCCTTTCTACTTTCTTCTCCATCCGGAAGCAGATAATGGTTCTGTTCACAGCAGAAAAACAGATGCATGGTAGTTATCATAACACTTTGCATGTCCCACCCAGATGTCTCAAAAAAATCTGAGAAACCAAGATGAATGGATGTGACATTCTGACATCCTTCATACAGATGTGAAAAGTGAGGAACAGAGCAGTGAAGAGATTCAGCTGAAGTCACATAGGAAGTCTGCGTGAGGCCTGGAAACAGAACCCACATCATCTGACTCATTGGCCTTTGCCTTAACCACAAAAACTTCCTTTTCCCCTCTATACTGAAAGTGATATGTTTTGGCCTTATTCTCAATAAAATGTTAGATGTAGAGATGGCCTAGATACCCTTACAGTAAAATGTGTAATTCCTGCTCGGGTGATGTTGGATGAGTCACGGCTTATTACAGTATCTGTGGTTTTCTTAGTGCTGCGAGGTTTTGGTTTGAATGAGGAAAGCAATATGGGGATTTCAGTTAACTGCTAAGCAAAATTAGAGTGGAAAAAACACAGTGTAACAGCAGCATCGGGTTTTAAGCTTTGCAAATAGGTTTTCTGTTCCTGATCAATAAAGTGCTGCGCTATGAGGTCAGCAGCTGGGTAGTGCAGTAGTGACGTCCAACCCTCAGTTTAAAGGATCCAAAGGAATTATTGTGTTCCCCAAAATCATGCCCATATTGTTTTCACAGAGGTGCACAGAGTGGTGATCCTGCAGGATTTGGAATGTCACACCTGTTTCTCCAGTAAGGCACTATGTGGGAGCTTACAGGTGCTCTTCAGTATTTGCTATCAAGCAAAATTATTCTAAGTGCGTTTTTTTGAACATTATAAAAATATAAATGCTGCCAGACAGTGTAGTCCTTTGTATAGCTGTGGAGTGGAGCCAAATCAGAAGATGTGTTTTCATCCATCCTTTTCAGTGTCATTTGCTGAGTGTCATTTCCCTCTTTCTTGATTGCCTTCTCCTCTTCTTTGGTTATCAGCACAAAGGCTGAGCAGTTCTCAGTCCTGCTCCAGCTTCTGAGTGATGTAAGTCTTTGCTTGAAAGTCTGGTTTGGGGTGAACTTCACCCAGAAAACGTTTTGATCCCAGGAATTTTCTGTGTCCTTAACAATGCCTAGATCTCATATTCCCTCCATACAAGGAATCATTTTAGCTTTCATCCTCACTCCTGTACAGCTCCTGGGATAACCTGGCTACACCTGACTAGAGTTGCTTAGGATTGAGTTTGGGTTTGCAGATATCAAACTGAAGTTTTAATTGGAAATAAGAGTCCCCTTTCTGTTTCCAGTCCTAATTTAACTTGTGATAAATGGATTAGGCCGTTCTCTTTTCTATGTTATTCAGCATAGCTCCAGATCTTGTGTCCTGAGTAATCCAGTTCACTTCAGAAGTGAAGGGCAGGGAAAAGGGAACAGAAGAGGAAAGCAAGGAGAAAGGGAGAAGAGAAAATATCTGTGATTTACAGAGATTTCCAGGGACAGATTGTATCCCTGTCCTTGGGCACAATATCAGAAACAAGTTTTCTACCTTCTTTATCAGACACTTCCTTGCTTTTAATGATTCAAGTAATCTTAATTTTAAGAGTTGTGCCCTTTTTTATTTAGAAAATGTTTGATGTCCTGCACTCAGCTGACAGTTCAACTCTATATGGAGTCTGGATGACTGTGACTAAATTCAGTTTTAAGTACAAGTAAAGGGATGATTTGTACAGTTCAGCCACAGCTTGCCTAGGTTATCTGTGGGTTACGGAATTTGCTTCACCAGTGACAGCATTAACAATGCAGGCTTTATTTACAAGAGGTTTATAGTGATTCCACAACTGATAGAAATCTCTGTAGTTCCACTGGTTTTAATGGAATTATTCCAGATCTAGCTGCGGATCTGATCTGTAACACAGCACTCCACATTTTAAATAACCATTACAGTTTAGAGGAGTTTAAGTAAATTCTGGGACTCACTGCGTGGTTATCACTGGGAGAAACTATTTTAATTAAGATGCAAACCCCCACTTTTCCAGAGTTAAATTAGGATCTGTATTTGTTAGCAGCAGCTAGACTGAGTCAGCCACACTGGGGAAGATACAGAGACACCATATATATTTATTTCCCTTCCCTTTTGTACTGTTTTTAAAGCATTTGCTGAGTTCTTTAGCTCTAATTTAAAATTAGGGAAGCAAAGAGACAGAAACATTTTAAGATCATGTGGTATATTCTCTATCCTGTAAATGGGCAAGTTAAATAAATGGTTGCTTTACAGGTAGGACAGAGAGAAATCTTTTAAGTTCATTAAAAACTTCTAAAACACAATAACAGAGCCTGGACTACATCATATTAGAGAATATATTGCTTACCTCGCTGAAGTAGATTGAGGGTATTCATGACCAGTGGTGAATTCCCTGGTGTGTAGTAATCTCTGATTATTTGCACCTGAAATTCTTCACCAGCATAATGTTCTGTAGCTGAGGCTTATATAAAGTTCAGTTTTTATTAATTCAACCTTATAAGCACAGTACTTGGTTCACATTCGTGATTACAATTATTTATTTAAGTAGAAAGAGATATCTAAAAAACACTGTGTGGATTATCCTGAATCTCAGAGGGATCTTTTATATACAATATTTAATGAGCAATCTACTTTGGAAAATAACTAGATTTATTGTGGGTAGCAGTCCTTTATCCAAGTGATGCGATATAAATGCGGTGGAAGCCACTTTTTAAATTATTACAATAATAGGAGCACTGAAAGAAATAAAAAAGATTATTTTTTTTTTGGTATGGCAAGCCATAAAATGTACAATGGTGCAACAGAATGAATGAGTGCCTGTTCAGAAGGGAAACTTTCTGTGCACCAGAAGGCTAACTGCCGAAATAATGGAGCCATTCACAAATATATTTTTTTGTGTGGCAAATAATAAAATAGTTGGACAATGAAGTCTCCTCAAGTGCATAATAAATAAAGAAATTAACCACCAAAAAAAAAAAAAAAAAAAGGAAATAAAATTCCATCTTCAGGATCATGGTTGAATCAATTAGAAAATATTTGTAGAGGCTTATCCTTTCCAAGTCTGGGTGTGCCTCAAGGGCTGCTGATGCTCACGGGATGGAGGTTTTTCTGGATTCTTTAAAGAAGCTGAGCCCCGAGTGACCATCAGTTTGGGGCACTCTGTAAAAAAGGAAATACTTAATTGAGCTGAGAGTTTCGATCCAGTCTGTCCTGAGCACATAAATACTCAGCCAGCAATTATTCTCTTTGCTGTTCTTCACATTCAGCATTAGTTTTGGGCACTTTTTAGATATGTTCCATTACCTATGCCTAAAACAGGGGCCCAGTACACTATGTTTCTTATCACATTGCATTATTGACATTGTAGTTAGAGCTGAGGTGGTATTTTAAATCATAAAATCATATTTTAAATTCTAAATCATGTCCTCCTGTGGTTCACATATTTATTAAAGGACTTAGGTGCATTTAATATATTCCTTCAAAGGTTTGGAACGAAACAGTGGACAGAATTACCTTATACTTTTTTTTTTTTCCATTTTTATTTATGGCCTTTTGGAGCCAGAGCTCTGAAGATTTACACTTGGCAGGAGACTAAGGTGCTGTGCTTGTCCTGCTCTCCTGGTAGGCCTAGTAAATCGTGAGCTCTTTGAGGCAAGGGCTCTGTCTTTGTTCTTTGCTTCAACAGAGCTCAGCAAAATGGAGATCGGCAGGGTGGCAGCCTTGGATAGAGTCCTGATCAAAATTAATTCTGCTCAGAATTAGTCCCGATCTCAGTTAGTGATCCTGGACTTGACAGTGAGGTTGCTGTGCAGGGGTAAGGATGAGCCCTCTCCTAGATCACACAGGAGCAGTCCATAGGTGTTTCAGCAGCTGCAGGTATGGGAAGAGTTTCTGCTTGGATTGTGGTACCTGTGTAAGGTTGAGAAAGCTGCAAAGTCAGATATTTGGTGCATTCACCCCTCCAGTGTCCTTGCTTCTCAGTCTCAGCAGCACAGAGCAAATTGTCCTGGAATACATCCTGGGTATTGCTCTTGAGTAAAGAGTGGCGAAAAACCAGGAAAGGATTTTGCCTAGTGGGGGAGCACAAGACAGTCATAATTTATTGCAGGCTTGTCTGTCATGACTAATGGACTCAGCCCTTATTAACTGAGCTGTGGCACCTAAACCGACTATTTTTCTTCAGCTTCTTCCCTCTATTTGGACCAAACTGCCTATCTAGCAAGAAAGACATTCTTCTTTTCTCCAGGTTAGATTTCCAGGGTGTGAGATGGAGAGGGACTTAGGACACAGTCACAACCACACTTGTAGGCTGTAGCTTGGGTAACATGGCACCATCACTTCTGCCCAGAAGTTCGAGTTTCAGGGCACATACATAAAACTACAAAAATGTAAACTCTGTTATACTTCTGGCTGCCTTCCCTCTGCTGTCTTCCCCACTCTGCCTTGCTATTCCAGTTTTATTTATCCTGCCATAATAAAATGAGTATCCAGCAGAGACTGGAGCTCTGCAGTGATGTGCTGAGGGCTGCCCATGCCTTGGTTAGTCAGGAGGACGAGCATTCCCACCTTATTCACTGGGATGGGCTGGGTACATCCATGCATCCGTAAAATCACAGCTATCCCAGAACAAAGCAACACGCAGAGTTGGGAGACATTTACACAGAAGGCTCTGTACTTGCATAGACTGATTTTATCACAGAGGTTATTTTTTTGGAACTTCTTCAAGATGAGAGAACTGTTGTAAGAGGATGGGCCAGACTTTTCTCATCACTGAGCGCTGTCGAGCGCTGCGGTGCCATGAGGAACTGGAATTAAAACTAACTTTTTTTTTTTCAGTTTTAGACACTTATTTTTAGGTTTGGGTTTTTTAAAGGAAGAAATTCCTCTTTTGGAACCAGCATGAAATATCCAGTTTTTGAGCATGTTCACAAAATGATTTACTCTTGAGAGGAAGTTTAAGGTTGGGGGGGGGGGGAAAGCAGCCTCTTTTAAAGCCTTACATGTACTTTTCTAACTAGATCATGGGCTACATAGTAATTTTAGGAAGGGAACACAGTTCCACATTTGAGGACTAAGTTAAAAAACCCTGAGTTTGAAATTCATAGGACAGAGACATTCCTGCTTTATTCTTATGATTTGGCATCAAACCAGTCATATGCAAATTTTAAATTGTGCTGCTAAATAGTTAAATAAGCAGATCTAAAGGGTGGAAGGTTCCCAGATCCTTTGTAACATGTACACACAACTAATTTTATATCTTCTACCAATGCATTTTGAGTCACTTTTCTGATTTTATGGAAAAAAAATGTCTGGAATTTTGATAGGAAGGACTTGAAAAAGATAGTTGAATCTGGATAAAATATTCATAGATATAAGAACTTGTAGTTCCAGGAAAAGGCTGCTGGGTGCCTTCTTGACTGTTCTTCTAATTTCCTAATTTCTGTTTTCCCTGTTTTCTATGCTGTGTGTTTAAAAAACTCTTCTGGTTCTGTCTTTCACACATCATTGCTTTTTGCTTCAAAGGCTCCTTTTAAAAACTTATTCTTTGGTTTAATTTTCTTTTGAACATGAATTAGACTTCACCAAACACTCTGTATACAGCTTACACCCACAAATCCTGAGAGCAGGGTTGATTCTGTCTATATGTAATTTTGTGTATGGAGTTACTCTTTACTGCATTGGCTGACAGAGTTTCTGTTTTCAAAATAGTTTCCTTCATTGCTCCTGCTTTTATCAGTCCCATGGTTGGGGCTGCAACTTTTCCTCCCTCATCTTTGTGGAAAACAGACCACACTCCAGGTTTGCATGGAATCTTTTCCACCATATGTTTTTAGTAATTGTATAGTGGGGAAAGGAGGGGGGGGGGGGAAATCACTTTTCCCTTGTCAGACATTTCTAGCAACACTTTTTTTTTGTAAAGGCCTTCATCAGAAGTGGCTGAAACTTGAGACTATTCATAGAAACAGTCCTCAGAGAAGTTCAAGTTTGAGAAAGAAAACAGAAAATATGGCTAAGCTGCGACTGAAAAATCCCTCCTGAGCGTGCTGGTCGGGGCCTCGCCTCGCACCGCCAGCGCTCTTTGTTTTTGTGGCCCTGGAAGCAGTCCGAGGGCTCAGCCGGAGGGAGCGGATGCCGTGTGCTGGCGGCTGCCAGGACAGCTTTCCAGAGGGTGTCATTTATTAGCTGCTCTGCTCTTCCAAACTTTGCTTTGCACTGGGTTATTTTTCTGCTGTTGCACCTGTGCCCTTTGGTGGGCAGTGGCTGCGTCTGCTGCCTGCTGCATGTCGATGAATCATATGGCACTTCGTGTGCCTCCCTAACTACACTTCCCTACTTCTGGTTTGCTTTTCAGCTCCGATTCTTTTTTATACCTTGTATGGAGGTAAATGTATCTCTCTCGCTGTTATTCTTTATTTCTGCCACTGAACAAGCTACTGTTGGTGGCAACTTAATAGTAGAGAATAAAGAAGAAAAATATCCCGTTTTAAAAATACAAGACACTCGGTTTGACAGAAGCAAGCATGGCATACACAGAAAGCAGAGGGAAATCAGATGCTTATTTACCTTTTGGGATGAGTTGTTCAGATTGTAGATAATCCCATTAGAGTAGGAGCAATCCTCTTGGATGGTGAGGTCTGTGCAGTGCATGTGACCTTGGGACCAGTTTGCCGAAGCACCTGAGTCCTTACCTGAGTTGTAATGGGAATTAGTAATAGTCTTAATATCATTAATAATTTGTGTGTTCCAAAGGGTTTTTAGGTAGGGGAGGAAGTGACTAAGGAAAAGGTAGAGCTGATTCTTTGCAGTCTTCACTTGGTCTGTAATGGGACCAGCACAAGATCCTATAAATAGCTTTGAACATTTTAATCTGCAACATTTGGTGTAAATTGTAACTTTCAGAAACTTATCTTTTATGTGGTGCAGTTTGCTTTTATGTCCCTACTGTCTAATCTTATCTTCCCATGTGCTGAAATATAAAAATTCATTGCAATTATCTTTCTTGTAGTAAGATATCAAGGAGTTGGTACATTGTACGGGGACTAGGTTGAAGTGCCATCAACACACATTTTTTTTTGGATCTAAAAATACCAGTGTTCCAAAGGTCAGCTAAATGATAAATCCCGTTCTAAGTGTATATATAATACACATGAATGCACACTATAAATTTGTTTTATAGATTTTCATTGAAGGGCTTCACAGTCTGATGATAATTTCAAAACGTTTCGAGTTTATCTGAGGTCGCCGGTACCGCGAGTGAGGAGGGAGAGGAGGTTCCATCCCTCT
Source organism: Sylvia atricapilla (assembly GCF_009819655.1). Lineage (NCBI taxonomy): Eukaryota > Metazoa > Chordata > Aves > Passeriformes > Sylviidae > Sylvia > Sylvia atricapilla. The sequence continues at coordinate 26,579,324 of NC_089148.1, read as the reverse complement.
CGGCCAAGGGAGATGGAGCCTGCCTGTTTGGCTGTTGAGCATGGTGAAAACCCATCCTTGGTGGTTTTTTTTCCCTAAGAAGCCAGTTGGACCACTTCTCCTGTGGCCAGAGTCACTCCTGATGGTTTAAATAGGATCAGGCCCTGGTATCACGCTATTGACTTCTCCTTTGTTTCCCCGAGAGCACATAGGGTGAATGTGTGCAGAGCGCAGCTGCTGGAGCTTGTGCTGCCTTTCCTGTGTGGACAGTGTGATCCATAAACCACAGTTTAACAGTGTTTCTAGCAGGGCAAACACAGAAATTCTTCTAGGAGTGCTGCCAGAACACTGTGTCCCCTCTGGTGGTCTTTTCCTTTCCATGGGAAAAGGTGGATTCAACCAAGGCCCTGTAAATAATATAGTTTACTGGAGGCATTTTTAGATGCATGAATGCTAAAATGGATTTTCTCTAACGTATAAGGAGACTTTTATTCCTTTCCAAGTGGTACAATTTATTTGAGTTTGGTGGTCTTGATATGTCTTTATTAGGAGTAACAGTTAAAAAAGAGGTAACGGTTAAGGAAAGTGACACACTCTCATCTGTTTCTCAAAATAATAAGTATTTTTAAGTAGACCCAATGTTTCTTGTACTGAACTAAATAAAGCATTCCAGAGTAAAATAAACATGTCTTCCCGTTTAGGCTTTCTTTGCACAAGTCCTGTTGAAATTTGTGCTAAGAGAGCTTGAGAATTTCCCTCCCTCTCATAGGGGATCCCAGTGTCCAGCCTTGTGTCCAGCCCACTCCGTGCTTGGGGACAAACACAGCTGGGTGCTCAGGTCTGTGCTCGCAGGAGCTTTGGGAAGAGCTCATCAAATGAAAACGCCTCACGTGCGTCGTCTGCGTGACTGTGAGGAGCAAGTCAAGTTTTAACTACGCTTCCCGAAGTGTTACAGGCAATACAGTTGCTCTTTTCACTGGATAGTGCTTACTTTTCTTTGGGATCACAAATATTTGAATACAATTATTCAGTCAGCTGGACATCTTTTTCCTCCCATTTCGGCTCGAACAGTAGTAGAATTTAGTGTTGATTTAAAAGACTGTCTGCCTTAAAGCAGATTGCAGAGTTTGCACACTGTGAATTGTAATTAAAGTGTAAGGGGTGCTTATTATGTCAACAACTGGCATGAGAACCCCCGAGCAGCAGGTGACCCCAAACATGTGACGTTTGTGACAGCTAGGATCCTTCTTTCACTGGTTTAGCAATCTGAAAGACCAAATTGAAAGAAGCCCAGAGGCTGTATATTTCATTAAGTCCCAAGGGAAGTGTGGGATACAGCTTCCTTCTGCTTTGCTGGGACGTAGCCAAAAACTTTCTAGAGGCTCTGTTTTTGACAGAGGCTTGCTGAAGGGGGGGGAAGAAACCTTCCACCAATCACCCATAGGACCATAAATTTGACATTTCCCACAGTTTCTTTGAGGCACTGATGTTGCTGTGTCAGCAGTATGTCCCGAATCTTGTGTTGTATTGTTTGAAAAGGAACAGTCAAACTTTCAGGGGAGCTGAAATGTTTTTCTTCATTGTCCAACAGCTCCTCTGCTGCAAAAAACCACAAGGATTGTAAAGCACACCTCTCCAAAGAGGGGCTGCTTTTATCAGCAGTGGGTTTTGTGCACGCTGGCAGAGAGTGTGCTGCTCTCTGACGAGGCAGAACAGTCGATAACATTTCATCCATGTTACAGAGCAGGCAGGAGATTATCAGTTATACCCACATACGGCCTGATTGCAGCAATGATAACGAAAGGATCCTTATGAAAGCACTGTGCTAGCTCTGTCCCTGGTGTAATTCCACTTGGGTTATGTCAAGAATTATCTTGGCGCAGAGGTTGAATTATATGGTTTGTAAAGCAGCCTGTAATTTATTTTTAAATAATTCTGAGATCTGTGTTGAACAAATTCTTTGGCCTCAGACCCTGCCACACAGCCCACCAATCTTTTTGTGGGTGACCTGTGGTGCAGCTGGAAAACCCATGCTCTTCCTGAGCCTCCACGGGAGAGCAGGGAACACTTCTCTGCATGTTTCAGGGCAGGAAGGCTTTTCATCTTTCATAAGAAAGTTGATCTAATTTTTTCCAAGAGGTTTGAAAAACAGAAAATGCCTGCCCGTTCTCTTTGTATGAAGTTTGTTGCTGTCACACACGTACTGACCTGTCTATCCACACTGCCGCAGCATGTCCTGCCAGCTGGTTTGTGTGCTGCTGATTCCAGATCCTTCACTTGCCTCGGTGGCACCTCGACCACATGATGGTCATGGGGTTTTCATGTCCCCTAGGTTAGTTTATGTTTATATATGTTTTTAATTAGTGGATGAAAGGTTTACAATCCTTGACTCCCAAATGTGAGCATTACCACTTCTTCCAGTGAGCTAGTAAGTGTTTCTGGTCAAGTCACTTAACCTATAGTCCTCGTCTGCCTTGAGAGATGCTACAGTAACCAGCATTTTAAAAAGAAAATAGATCAAGCTAGATAAAGATAAAATAAATTTAATAGTACTCCTTTTAGTACTTCTGTTTCAAAGGAGTATTTTGAGAATTATTGTTGATGTAGTTCTTTGATCTTGGATGAAAGATGCTTTAGAAATGTAAAATATCTTTGTTTTTTGTCATCTCAGTGGCTGTGAAATTTTTTCTCAGAAATGAAATTTTGGAAAACACATGCAGAAGGTTTCAGTGTAGACCCGATTGTTTAATTTTATTTTTTTTTAATAGACTTTCAGGAAAAAAAATGTGACTGGGTTGTTTGTGATTACACATAGCACAGTGTGTCAGTGGAGATGTAGGTAATCTGGAGTTCCTAATGCAACTTCCCTCATTTAGACATCATATTCCAATGATACTGAAAAAATAATAAAACTACTAAAATACTGTGATTTTTTGAGGGTGGTTTGGAGCCCTTTCTGCCCATTCTGTGTGTTGCTATCATTCTCACAGGATTGTACTTTTATTTTTAACCCTACACACGGAGCCAGTTTGACTCTGGAACTGAGACAGAATTAGGTCCTAAGAAGTGCTGGAACAGAAACTTTGCCACCTCTCAGCTCTGGCCCAGGACAGTAATTGACTTAATATCTTTGCATTTGATTTCAGGACATTCTGACAAAGACATGCAAACAGACTCTTCCCTGCCAGCAGAGAAATGAAAATACTGTTAAAAATGGCAGAGGAAGTAGTTGTAAGTCAGTGAGGTGGTTACATTTGGTCTATTTGTAATTTTTGGAATACTTGTTTCTTTTGAAAATCAGGTTCTGTGTGAACCCTTTTCCAAACCTAACGTTGCACCTTTAACTTTTTGAAAGATCTGTTTCTGAAAAGAAATAAAATAAACAACATTAGTGATGTTTTTATCTGGGAAATTTTAGGGGGTTTTTTTGGTCCAACTGAAGTTTTCAGGCTCTGTAACGTACTGCTTGCTAAAAGGCACACTCTACAATGCATTAAGTACAACAGAATATTCCTTTGCAGGATTCCCTTTGTTGCAGACATTATTTATGACATTTTAGTCAATATTTGCATGGCAGACTGTCCAAAATTATTTTGTTTTAGGCACATCACTGATAACTGGACCCATACTCTTTATCATTCTTTTACATTCATTAGTCACTCTGTAGTGTTTTTAACATTTTAAAACACTCATGCAATTCAAAGGAAAATAGATTTCAGCCAAAACGCCTTCAAAATTATCTTTTTTCCTTTGAGTTATTCAGCGATTTTTAACACTTCGTATGTTTGATGTTTTTTTCTTTAGTCTCAGCAAGGCAAAGTTTTTGCAGGCTTTGACTATGCTAAAGATAGGATTTTGATAGAAAAAAAAAAAAAGTGAGGTAAACTGAACTTAATGTGAAAATGTTATCAGACGTGGTGTAAGGTGTAGCCAGCCAAAAAAACTGGCTATTTGCCTTCTGTGTAAAAGGTAATTTAAAAAAAAAAAAAATTACAACAAAACTAATTAGCAGATATTCTAATGCAAGAAAATGTTGCTGTTAGTAAAGTTTCTTCAATATGCCAGAAAGCAGATGGTGGCAATGGAATAGCGTTTTCTTTTGCCAGCTTTTCTATATGCTTTCTAAACCTGCAAGAGCTTTTGCTATTCAGTATTCAAATTTCTGACACTCTATGATCTTTTTCATCTTAAAACAGAAATAGAAACTGAAACTTAAAAATGTAATCAAGTCAAGCTGTCTGTTCATCAGATCATAACCATGGCTTTAAAAGTTTGATTAAAATTTCGTCTACGCAGTGTAGTTACGGGTTTGGAGAGCTCTGGACTTTTCTGGTTTTAAATTCCTTCCTCAAAATTCAGATTTGCGGCACTGGGATCAAGTGAAAATGGATTTTAGGTTGCATTTTCAGAGTCAACATATTATGCTGAATATTTTTTCAGGGGGCCAAGTATATATATGCCCAGCTCTTTCCTATATTTATAATAATCCACTGTCCTTTGAGGTGTAGATATAATTCTGCTTCTCCATGATTTACGGTGGTTGTACCTCAGATTTTTCTGTAACTCACACCGAGCCTGCAGGATGTTACTTCTCTCCAAGTTTTAACTTTCTCTTCCACTTGCATGGCTTACAAACACAGCAGAAACACAGACCAAGTAGGCTGCCTACCAAAAGGCTGCTTTTTTTTCTGCCCGAGTCTGTGGTGTTGATGCCAACATGATACTGATGCAACAAAACACGTCCCGATTTTTATGGTAATTCTCAGTTCTTCTTCGCAGTCTACAATATTGTGAGAGTAGAAACAGATCCATGGAGCAACAATCAGTGGCAATTCTTTGTGGGCAAAACCTTCTGACTTTACATTTGGAGAAAGGCTTTGGGCTGATGGCAATATTTCTGCAATTATTTGGGGGAAGAAAAAGGCAAAAGGAAGAGAGGAAGGGAAGAAAGGGAACTATCAAGCAGGTTTTTCTGCTGCATAATTTTATATATCTATGTATTTTTGCCAGGAGTTTAATTTTGTATATAGCTTAAGAAAACCTGAAATGGAAATTTTTCACATGCCACGTTGAACTCCTCGCAGTGCACAGAACAAGGAAAAGACATCTGCCAGAAGAAAAAAAAAAAAAAAAAAAAGAAAAAAGAAAAAAAATTTGGCCACTACAACCAAATATGTACTTAAGAGGGACTGAAATGAGAGCCAAGAGGAAAAGTGTCAGGTACATCAAAATAAAAGAGTTGTGAAAACGGGACTGCAAGTGTAGATCCACAATAAAAAAAATAGTACCTACACTTTGCTTAGACTGCCTCATCTGTAACTTGATATTAATCTGCTATTGGCAGAATCTCCATGGAATATTAGTTCATCTTTTGTTTATTTCTTAAGTAGGCTCACATATTTTTATTATCAACATCGTTTTTCCCTGTGTGAAATAGAATTATCCTGAGTAGGAAAAATGGGCCCATTCTTTGAGATACTAGTTCTTTCCAAGTATTCTTCACTGTGTTGGATGTATAGATTCCTAGTTGACTTTTTGGTTGAGTACAGGAAAATTTTGCACTTGTCCTTTTGAGGAAAGAGAAGCGGGAGAGATTGAAAAAGGAGGAGGAGGTTGGGGCTCCTGCCCAGTTTGTTGGTGTGGTGAAGATTTTTCTTTGTTTTTGCTGGCTGATGAAACCTCGAATGGAGAGACTTCAGGAATAGGCACAGACTGAAAGGCAGGAGCTCTCTGATGGTCTCCACAAACAGCGTGGTTATCCGTGTGGTGTTAGAATGGCCAGCTCTGGAAAGCAGTTTGTGAAGCGTGTCAAGCTCTTTGTGAAGCGTGTGCTCATTATTTGGCTTTTTGATGGAGGGCAGTTTTGAAAAAAAAACTTGCTCTGGAAAATCTAGAGATCCTCCTTGGGCGTGACCTTGTAGCACCGCGCGCCTTGGCCGGAGAGACGCCAACTCCTGCTTGGGATAAAGGATGAGGATGGGCACTGGCATCAATAGCCTGGGAATACGCAGCTCCTGCCTAGGGTCCCAAAAGGATGAGTTTGTCACAATAAATAAATAACAAGGGGACAGTGGGGGGATAGAGATTAATTGGGTGGCTGTACGACCGCCAATGGAGTCTCACCATATGGTGGACATAATCCTGCTTTGCTGATGTTGGTTTTCTCACCAGGGTAAAACTGCACAAAAGCAGAACCTGGGGTCTTTGACCACAGCTACCGGATCTGCTCATCACACAGGCTCGTCTCCACTTGCCTTTGTACATGAAGTCAAGCATTGCAAACCCAGCTATTTAGTCACCCTAAATACTACTGTTGTTATTGCTAAACTGAGATAGAAAATACTCTGGAGAGAAAGAATTCCTTGTTTTTTCAAAATACCAAATGAGAAATAGAAAGGCAAGTGAAACAGAAGCTGAGAGTGGCTGGAAATATCCCCTTCTAGGTGACTTTGGATCTACTCTGTGAAGTAATTTTCTACATAACATGGTTGAAGACTTCCTAAGTGGGCACTGCCATTGCCATTGTAATGGCTGCATTGGTGGGAGGGAGATTTTATTATCCAGAGCTCAAGAGCCCGGCCCTGTACTTTTTACTCCTTTCAGTAACTGTGCCTCTCAAGGTAAATCACTTAACCTCTATGTGCCTCCTTCATCCCTGCATAAAGTGGGCATAGTTATGCTCACCTTTCCCACAGAGGTGTTGTAAAGCTTAGCTTAATGTTAATAAGCTGTTTTAATTTTCGGGATAAAAGGATGTTCTATAAATATACATTAGAAGTAATAATAGTTTTAATGTACGCCATTATTTTATAACAGTGCTTTTCTAGTTTTAGAATTTTTTTAGTGGTTTGAAATTATTACAGGATCAGTTTTTGTTAATTAAAGATTGACATTCGGGCAAGATTTGTTGAATTGTTCTATAAATCCAGTGTGCACTGAGCATGCCCAGAGCTGTGCTCACCTGCACTTTGGGATCATCAGGATGGCCCTTTGGCTTTTAAAACAACTCTTTGATGCATGCGCTCAGAAGTTTGATGGCTTCTAAATAGAATGGTTCAAATATTTCAAAGCACTTGAGATTCGTATAGTGTGAGGCAATTTAAAATTATTGTACTGCAATTAATTTTAAATAACTGAGCACTGCATATGTCTAGAAACCCGTACAGATCCAAATGGAAGCTCTCTAAAATTTGAAATGATTCAATAAATTTAAATCACTCTGAAGAAATGGATGTAAGTACTGTAAATCATTTTGTGAGGGGGATAAGCAAATTTTTTACAAGTGAATCTGAGGGTAGAGACTCTAATTAGATTTTTTATTTTGGGGTTTATGATGATGAAATGTAGGTTAATATATATTTCCTAGGGATATGAGGGCAGCTCTTGTTGATCCATATGGTTTCTTTTAGCTCTTACATAGGCTGCTTTTTTTTTATTTCCCAAGATTACAGAAACTTAGCAATCCAACTTTGCACATATTTTTTTTCCATTACAAATATCTTTCCCTCCAAATCTGTATAAAAAGACATGAGAAAAATATTGGTCCACAGCTAGAAATGCCAAGTGTATTTTTAAATGCAGCTAAAAAAAAAAAATCCTGCAGAATTAAAACCCTCTGCAGCATGGAAGCTCACATTTGGTGGAGCTGGGCTGCTCAATCAATATGAATTTTTATATGTCTCCATCACTGATTCAGGTACAACCTGTATCTGCAGGTACCAAAGTGGATTATTGCCTGATAACTGTTCGTTAGCTGAGAGCATGTTCTCTGTCCTTCCCTTACAGATGTATTAGAAAGATGCTATCTCGTTGTAGGGAGGCTGCTAAAAATATTGATGCGAGACCTATTGGAAAGTGATGCCATTTCCATTGGCTCCAGCTCAGCTCCAGGAAAATCCGCGTGCCGCTTCCTCCTCCTGCCGCCGCGCGGGTGCGTGCAGCTCCTGTGCCGTGCTCCCAGCTCTAGGGTTGCAGTTCTTCCCCAGTGCCAGGGACAGAAATGAGAAATTAGTGCTACTCTCCTGACCCTTCCGTTTCACTGTGTCCCCAGCAGCCACAGGAAAAATGGGACAGCGTGGTCGCTCCTCGTGCGAGCGCCCGGCTTTGCTCTTGGCACGAGAGCGCTTTGCCCGGAGACGTGGCCTCCTCCTGGCAAAGGGCTCCTGAGGGTCTGGCCACTGGTGTCGAGGTGTCCCAGGTCCTCAGGGTGGGACAGAGTCCTTGGTGGCTGAGGGAGCCACTCTGCCAGGCTACTCCTGGTCATTGCGGTCTGGGGAGGGAAATTATTTCTGGATTTTCTCCATGGCTGGTGGGGTCTTCCTGGCTGGAGGAGCCACAGAAAGCGAGAGGGGCCCCTCAGCAGGGTCTTCCTTAAGGCCTTACCTTACTTTTAGACAGTTGTCATTATCTTTGTCTAAAGGTCATGGCTAAATTGAATAAAAGGAAAGCTGTGTGTTCCTGTCGATGCACAATGGCAGTATTGACTTTCGTAATCCAGTTTGCTGAGGGGTGAGAGAATTAAATTAGATATCTAAGCACAGAAATTGAGAGCCTTTGAAAACAAAGATAAGGAGACAGCCTGTATTTTCCTTTTCCTGGGAGCTCTGGGCTCAAGATTTTGCAGGTGTGTCATCTGATCCATGGCTTGCATCGATCAAAACTGTGCCAATGCATATTTAATTAGCAAGGGGACCCTGGATGCATTATGGCCATCATCCCTATATTGAATGGACTGTCAGACTTTCTGAATGCCTCCCCACCCCCCCGCTTCGTTGTTTGGGGAGCTTCTGCATTTTGTCTGAGCAGCTAAAAGTTTCTTTGTTTTTAGCTGGTGATGCATACAGCACCACTGAGGAGAATACAAACAAGTAAAGTCCTAAAGTGTTTATTTTGTCTAGGAAAAAGGGCTGAACCAATTTGAATCCTTTGGGTAACGGATTTTTGTATCTCTTGGAATTAAAAAAACACAGTCGCACGATGTTTACTTTAAGAATATTTTATTATAACAAATAAAATCTGTGCTGTGGGATTTCTTAAGGAAGACTTTGATGACAATTTGAATTAAGTCAAAATTAACGTTTGCTACTGCAAAGGAATAAATAGAAAATGTTCCAGAAATGAATCAGTAAGCAGGAATCAAAGGCTGTAAACTGTTTTAAAAACAAACATTTAGAAGTGAATCAAATACTTGTTTGTAATATCAAGGAACAAATATGGGAATACACAGATTCCCCACATTCTAGGCTATCACACGATAGCAGTAAATCATTTATGGGCCTGTGAGAACAAAGAAAGTTGATTTAAAATGAAACCATTTTGATACAGCTTTAGGGTCTCGCAGCCTCTCGGTGAAGTTTCGCGTTCTTATTTCCAGCGAGGAGGAAAGTAACGGGGAGATTTCTGCAGCCAAAAAAAAAAGTTAGGAGGGGAGTTGTGGAGATCTTTGTTTGCGTCCACCTTGGTACAAAGCCGGCCCAGCAGACAGAGTGTTGCCTGATAAACAGATGTAATACACAAAGTCTGCTTACAATACCGAGCAACAGACTGTGGGCACATGTTTTGGGCTCATTCAAACTCATCAGCATAGTCTAGCTGCCTGTTTTGTTGCTAGTCTGCTTATGGGGTAGCTTAGGAGCGTCTTACTGGTGAAGTAACAAGAAGGGGTTTTTTTGCCACAAAAGTTTTGTGGCAGGGGCTGATGGGAAAATCATTTGCATACATCTTGTTACAAAGGCTGACTACTTCCTGGCTTAGACAAAGTGTTGCCTGATAAACAGACTTAACACACAAATGTCTGTCTGGAATAAACAACAGCAAGCTTTGATTTACATTTCCATTATCAAAGATAATCTCTTTCCCAGTGTACAGGAATTAAGAGTCCTCGCCTTATAAAAAAAAAACAAACCAAGCTGGCACCACAGGGATTTTACCAGTGCAGAACCTCACTGGGGAGCCGTGGGGATGGGGTGTATGGTCCAGGGGTATGGAATAAAACTGGGAATCTGGTGCAGGCATGTACATGCGTGATGATGAGGTGGATGATAATGAAGAACTTTGAACTCTCTGTAAAAGCTGACTTGAAAGCCATGGATGGAGTAGAATGGAGAGCCAGGCCTTCCTTTAAAAGAATCCTAGTAGCCACCAAAATCACCGTAAATAATAATTGTAGCCTATGTGGAGAGAGTCCGATGTGTTTATATTATAATCTATAATGAAGGGAAAGTGAGTGTTAAAAAGCCCCAGTCCTGGTGCTGGTTTCTCTTTGTTAGTCCTGTAAGCTCACCACATAAGACTGTATCTAAAAGAGCATGATTTCGATTTTTTTTTTTTTTAATGTATATAAATCTTTGGTAGAATCCATGCCCAAAATTATAGATGAAAAATTTATTGCATGAACACAACCCAGCCATATAAATTTTTTATTACAAATAGGGCTCTGAAACTTGAATAAAATATGTCAGTTTATTATACAGTATTCCCCCCACCCCCAAAACATGATATGAATGGAAAATTTAACTTGTGCACTTCTGTGGTGCTTCTGCGAGGTGCTGGGCTGGTGGTGGAGGAGAGGAACCTGCTGTATTTCACTGCAGAGCAGGCTCAGCATGGGCAGTGGCAGTGCTGCCTTGCTCATCTGGCATCGTTGGTCATTTTTTTCCTGCACTATGCAGGGATCACCTTTACTGTTTCCAGGATAGATGTGTCTGCACCTGTGGTAGCTCGCGGGCTGCTCAGAGGCTCAGGTTCTGCTGGGGAGAGGCCCTACAGAGGTAAAAAATGATCTTGGCACCCATTCACTGGGTTTGAGCAAACCAGCAGACAATAAAGAGGGTCACTGCCACCCCAGTGAAATCCAGGCTGGATTCAGCCTGCCCTGGCAAACACGGCGTGTTTTTGGGAGCGCTCCACAAAGCGTCCCGTCTCTCCCCAGTCAGGTAACCGTGGAGTGGTTTAGCACTGGGAAGTGCCATGGCACTTGAAAGAGGCTCTTTTGGTGGAGGAGTGCAGCAACACTTTACCGTCTGTGTCACGGTCTACAAAAAAGAACAACATTGTCAGTCTGTTGACATTGGTCCTGTCCACGGGCCAGACTTTCCTGGGAAGGTTTTATTCTTTCCAAACAATGGAGCGTTCCCTTCCAGTGCTGCCAGCCCTGCTTCCATGCAGCCGCCGTGCAGCCCAGCTGGAGCTGTGCTCCTGCTGCAGCTGAAAAGGAAAAGTGCAGCCTCAAAAGTCCAGAGCTTCCGTCCTGGAGCTGGAGGTCCCTGCCTGCGTAGGGTTTGGGATCAGGCAGATCTGGGTCTCGGTCGTGCTGGGGTAGCATATGCTTAAGGAACAGATCCAAAGAGGAACAGAGAATAGGGACGTGATAGGAAATGCTACTTTGAAAAACTAGCCGGTTTTGGTGTTTGGGTTTTAGGGGGTTTTTTTTCCCCTTTATCCCTTAATCATAATTGATTCTTGGAAGTAGAGAGTAAAATAGCTTCAACATGTTTTTTGGATCCTGTTTGCCATGGTTGTGGTTGATACCAGATCCCCTTGAGCTTCTCTTGACCAGTAATCTTGAGGCCAGTGCACAGACTCACTCAAACCCCAGCTAGCTCAGGGTTAAAAATTCCAACCACTAACTTTTCTCTAACTAAAAAAACCCCCAAATAAAACCCATTGTGCTATTCAAGGTTAAGCTTCCTTAAACATAAAACTAGATTCCTTGGTGATTTTTTTTTTTTTTAATCAGCAATCTTAATAGTGGTTCCTCACTATAATATTTCCAACTCCATCTGAAATCATTTAAATCCTCCCCTTAATAACATGCACTTTATTGTAATATACAGATTCTTTGGCTTCCTACCAGCCTTAGCTTAAGGCACCAATGAAATTCGTTGCCGCAGGGGGCCGTGGATTCAAGAGGGGCTCGCATCTACTGTATATTTTGTTTTGTATGTTTTCCAATGGCTCTAATTATTGCAGGTGGTAGAATTTAACTGGCAGTGTTGTTGCTAAAGAAAATAGGCATAAAGTGTATACTGTTTTGCAGAGTGGCTATCAAATATATAGAAAAGAGAAAATCAAATGAATTGTTAAACTGCTCTATAGTAAGTGATTTTATTGATTTAATGCAAATGCTTATGAAAACGATCTTCCATTTATATCAATTATGTATGGGCAAAAATTAATTTATTCCTCCGGTCACCTGTTTGGCTAACTGACTCAGCAGGACAGACATTCCCCCCTCCTGTTGTAGCCGAGCTCACAAAACACTAAACGTTCAGAAAACCAGAATTTGAAAGTTTCCATGTGCAAAACAACAAAAAAGCCCCGACAGGAGTTAGTGCCAACTGCTGAAAAAGCAGAGAGCGAGCGGTGGAGGCTGAGCAAGACTCCCTCATCCTAGGCAAGACTGTAAAACACAACGGCTCTGATTTTGCCAATCCCTTAACCATGTGGCGGCACATTTATATGTGCCGGATCATCTGCAGCATCTGAATAAAATCAGGGAAGCAAAATTCTGCATATAAACATTTTGGCTAAGTGCCTCAACTCAGTCTTCTTATCTGGGGTTTCCACAAGATGCCACCTTGCATAACAATGCTGAGCACATGCTTGCCCAGTCCATGTTTTCGGTAGCCTCCCCTGATCCCCACCACAGGATTGAGTGGCTTTAATTCTACTTCGTCCTCTGTTTTACTGCCCTGTGCCCCTCCATGAAGAATAGTGCTTAAAGCTGTGTTGTCTTTTCCTGGGAAATTAATATTTAATTTTCAGCAGAAGGGGCGGGTTGCGGGGAAGCAGAATTAGGAAAAACGCTATTGCCAGAGCCGAGGTGATGAAAGGAGAAAGTTAAAGATTCAGCGTGCAAACAAACGTCCTACGGCCAGTGGAGCCCCTCTTGTGCCACTAGCCTTGGTGTTGGAAAAACAGCACTCGAGGCAGACAAAAGTACTTTGTTTGTTTCTCCCAAGCCAAGAGCAGCTCGGGCTGCGTGTGCTGCCCACCGGCTGCAGGGCTGTGCTGGAGCCAAGGTGCCAGCGCCGAGCCCGGCTCCCGCGGCCGCCACCGCGGCCCTCTCGCAGCCTCCCCGGGTCGTTCCAAATCTTAGGGAAGGGAAACATGTTCCCAGTCCCACATTGCAGCAGGAACTTCTCCAAATCTATAAATTTTTTTTTGTGGAATTCTGAGCCTACTTGAAACACAAAGCCCAAACTCTGATCGAGCCATGGCTGGCTGGAGGGAAAGAAAAACCTAAAAAATAAGCAAAAGGCTAATGCCCGCCCTGTAAAATGAAATCCACTGAATGTTGACTTTGAACGTTAACTAACTATTTTACATTCCTAATATTTTACCTTTGTCTCTACCTTTGCGGTATCGGAAACACGAAACTTCTTGCCAGAATCCAGAATACAACAGCATTGTGCGTGTTGCCCCCATAGTGTATCTGCTGGCACTGATATCAGCTTCAGGGAGAGATTATTCAGAAACCAATATTTAAAACAAAATTGCAGAAGTGAGGATATTTTTTTTCCCTGAGCTTCATTGGTAAAATTATTAAAAATAGTGAATACAAAACAGAGAAAATTGATATTGACACACTGGGTATATATCAGTTTTTAGGGGATTCAATTGATTTTAAATAGAAGTATCGTGACTGAAGCTTTCTTTGCTAAATTTTCTGAGTGTTCATATTCTGAAATTTATCAAGTTTTGTTTTGTGAGCCTTTTTTTTAACTTGTAATTTTTAATTTATACAAGATTGTCCTCTAAGCTTCTGAATGATACCTAAAGCAGATAGTCAGCAGGTAAAAAAAAAAAATTTGAATATTTAAAATAGGCATTTTCTTTATAGTGCTCTGCGGTAATTAAAATCTTCATTTGCTTAAAAGCAAGGAACCTTTTTAAAGCAATAAATTAGCATTGCTTGACCCAAGGTCACTAGTAGTACTGCTTCTTCCAGCACTATTAATACCTCAAAGAAAAAGAAGGGGTGGTGTTATGACTCTGTTGCAATAGAAGTAAGATTTTCAATTTAATCACAGTTAAGTGTCATGACCTTTTGATCTTGCATTGGCTTCTCACTGAAATGTGGTCAAATTTCAGACAGCTAATTCCAAACTCGGCAAAGTCAAGGTGAAGTCAGAAAATGGGTTTGCCACGATGAGGGGTGGTGTTGAGGCATTAGCAAGTGGTTTCATCGCCTAAGTTTTGTTTCACAGCAAAAACTTTTTCTACAGGATCAATAAATTACAAAACAATTTCTGGGGAAAAAAAAATAAAAAAAAAAAGTAATGATTGCAAAAACTAGTAATTTGAGGAATTTCTTAAATATTATTTTTCCCCACAGGTAAAGGGACTTTTTTTTTTCCAGTTCATAGTGACAGAAATAATTAAGAAGGAAAATACTATTTGACTAAAGCTTCTACTAAGAATAATTTTTGGACCAAAGAGCGATCATCTTCACATAAAGTAGAGTTAATAACGTGTAAAAAATGCAAAACGCTCGTATTTACACATAGCCTTTTATAGATCATTTTATTATTTTAGGCAAATAAATTGTGCTCGTTGGAGAGTGTTAGCTGGGAGTTTGTGGAATTATTTACCCAAGTTCTAAAGCAGGTCATCCAGTATCTGGTCTCACTTTTCCCACTGCAAATCACCACCAGCACTGTGCATTTTAGGGATCTTGTGGTGCTGTAACCACTCCGAGAGAACGCCAAAAAATTAGCTCTTCCCTCAGTTTTGCAGATTTCGTTCCAGAAATGTGTAGCCAACAATCTCCACGACTATGTAGGGTTGCTAAGTTACCTTTCTATGCCTGCTTGGAGATATGTTTTGAGACTTTACTATGTGTTGGAGTAAGGCTCTGGTTTGTATACAACATAGAGGCTGCATTATAAAAAACATGTAGGAGAGTCGTTTAAATATGCCTTCTTTAAAAAGAAAGATTCTCAAAGCTTAATTTATGCCAACACACACCCCGAGCACTCTGTGTAGTGCCATAAACAAGATTCCCTTTTTAAATTTTTTTTTTATATATATATATTTTTTTTTTTTTTTTTTTTTTTTTTGCTAGCAAACATATTACCTAGGCACGGGACTTTTGCATTATCATGTCCTAGTGCAACACTCCTGTCCTCAGTTTGTACTCTCAGCCTTTTGAGGAAGTCTGGCGCCTCTGATCTATTTTCCACAGCAGACCCTGTAATTTTTGGCTGTATTTTATGTTTTTCAGATTCAAGTCAATCTGAAAGTCCCAGCCAGCCAAGTGAAGCTGATATTAAGGACCAGCCAGAAAATGGTAAGTTCTTACCTGCTGCTCCTGCTTTGGGATATTAAAACAGCCCATATTTATAAAGATTTTTTTTTTTCACCCCATGTCTAATATAAAAAGATGATTCAGAATAATTGACATGGGATGGCTACAAAAAGGTTGCACACTCTTTTCATAGTTAAAATGCTACTGTTTCACTAATCTAAGGTAGCATTTCTTTGTCCAGTCCTGGAGAGACCCTTTTTTTTTTCCCCTTAAAAATTAATTTTAATTAGGGAGATGCCATTAAAGAGCCTGCTGTATGCAACCCTTATCCTTATTCCTCCATAGCAAAAGCTTTTTGGGCCTTGATTCATGACCTTCAGGGGAGTAGGTACAACAGGAAAACAAATCAGGGAGGTTCAGCTGCAGTTCCTTGGTGCTTGTCTCCATGTTCTCAAGTGGCAGTGGCTAGAGTTGAAGCAGCAGAAGGACCGGGACCTTTGGGAGAACTCAGTATCTTCTGGACTAGGACAGATTCAAAGTTGAAGCAATGGCTTCCACTGAACCAATGGTTTGCTTTGTAAAGCAGCCTGGAAAAAAAAATCATTCAAAAATAGTGGATTTCTGTGGGTACTGTTTGTGAAAAGATGACTATGTGTGTAATGGAACAGCTTCTCTTCCTTTTTGTGTTTAGCTAAGGTAGACCTCAACAATTTTTGTTGGCCCATTGGCAACTGAGTTTTGTTTCACTACTTATATTTAGGACTTAGAATGAGGAATGATTATTAGTAGTAGTTTTTCTTGCCTTCTTTTATCTATAACCAGAACTTTTTTTTTTTTTTTTTTTTTTAAGACCTAAATGTAGATTGGGTTATCCACTGTACTTGGGGGTTACCCTGCATAAATAGAAAAGAATTTGTGTGAAGGGTTTGTGCCTCTAAAGCCCTGTCACCATTTCTGGGGTGTGTAAATCCATCCAGAAATACTGTATCTGTAGTCATACACGTGTGATTTCCCTTTCACAGAGCAACTAACTCCTTTGCCTTAAACTCCTACAGCTGTGTATGTGTTCAGGGGGTGTTTTGGGGGCTTCAGCAGCAGCCAAAGAAGCTGCAAGGGACAGTGAGGCTGAGGGGCTGCATTCACACCTGGACTGCTTTGGGGTTAGGGTTTCAACAGGGAATAATATTTAGGGAAGAAGAAGATGTTTAGATACATAAAAACCTTTAAACTACCAGCATGAATCCTAGGATATGGAACACAGGGCTCAGTGGGCTGGCGAGAATTTGGCTGTTTGGGCTCCCATATTTTCCGCCCATTAGATAGGAAAGGTTTCATATTTTGATAGATTTTGTGCTGTTCATCTCTAAACACACCATCTTAAAACATTGCTGTTGTTTCTGAAAGACAGCGCCTAATTTCCCTTATCAATCCTGTTCACAGAAATTCTAATTTGTAGCCAAAGGATTGCAAGGTTAAGAGAAGAACTGACTAAACTGTGATTTTTGTTCTGCCAAATCTGCTATTTTTTTTTTTATGGGGAATATGTTGCCTGTGTTTATTAAATCATATTTTAATTTAGAATGTATTAGGCACCAAGCATGTTATTATTTCATGTTTAGATTATATTCTTTCGCAGCTATTAAAGCACAGTTCATCTTACCCTGCAGTTTCTTAGTCTTTAACAAAGCTTGCTACTCAACAACTGCCCCGAAAAGCAGCAATGTGAGTGTTTAATAATGTAGAATCTGTAAGAGCCTAGTGAAATGAAATATCTCTGATTTGGAGCCTGAGTCTTCTTTGTAAAACAATCTTTTAGTAAATTCTTGGAACTTTGCTGCTGACCTACAAAAGGAACTTTTTTCTTTTTTTATTTCTTTTTTTTTTCTTTTTTTTTTTTTTTTTTTTTTTTTTTTTTTTTACTAAACAGGAAAAGGATTTTTCTCCCTTTTTTTTCCTCAATTTTACTAAAGGGTTTTTTTTTTCCCCCCACCACAGCAGCAGCCTCCTCACTGGTTCTGCACCTTCTGCAGGGCGTGTGTGGGAGATTTTCTAAGCCAGAGTGTTGGCCCTGAAGGGCTGGTTCCCCCTGGGCTGGCACTGAGCTCATTCCCAGCACACACAGCCCCCAGCTCCGGGGTACCCAGAGTAGATCAACACAGATCTGCAGCTCTTATCTCCTGGACGTGAGGATGAAAGCAAAACTGCAGGCTTTAGAAAATGAAAAACTGCACGCAGAGAAACGGACACAATAAATCATATTAACTGCGTTGTTCTACACTTGCTGTAGACCCACTTCCACAGGGCCTGATCCAAATCCCTGCGGAGTCAATGGGAGGCTCATAATTGATTTTACTGAGAGTGGGAATGAGCCCACACAGAGAGGAATTTTTTTTCTTCTTTTTCTTTTTTTTTTTTTCCCTTTTTTCCCCTTTTTTTTTTTTTCTTTTGGAATCGAAGAAAAAAATAGAATCGTGAATAATCTTATTCCCACTGATGCCAACAGTGGAGTGACCAGATTGAGGGCAGATTTGGAAGCATTTTTGCATGTGTTTCTGGAAGGCACAAAGAAGTGTATCGATTCAGTGCTGCCTTTTCCATGCATGCATTCCTTCATTTTAAAAAAATAAATCTTTAAAGGCCTTGTGAGGGTTATACAGCCTCTCTACTTGCCTGTTAATATCCTTTCTGTTCCACTCCATAAATTCTAGAGCTATTTATTATACACATATATTTTGCATACCTTGAGTAATGTAGGTTCAGAAGGGTCAACTATACGGCCCTGAAAAAGAAGGCCTCCTACTACAGATTTTAATTTATCATTTTAAATTGTATGTGTTGTTTTGCAAAGCCTGTATGTCTAACCTTCATTGCAGGGAAGTTCATGGGAAAAAAAGCTTTTCTTTTTTAGAGCCACTCCTGGCTTCTTCCTAGTGGGCTTTGCTTGGTTCATTTTCTGGAGCAGGATCATCACAGACGAGGGAAGATGGTGACATCTTCTGCTCTCAGTGGCTTCAACACCAACTCTGGCCTTTCCCTCAGCCTTCATTAAGCCAGAATAGTTTCCAGCCAGTCACCCAGTCACCACTGCAAATATTTAACAGAAATATTAAGCATTTAATTATTTCTCAAGAGAGGGATGTAGCATGATGGCCATGAAAAGCAAACATGCAGGCGAGACAGGGCTCGTGGGTGCATGGATGGTCCAAGGTCCAGATGTTTTGTGCTGGAGCTGGGGGTAAAACTAACACAGGGTGTGACAGTGCTGCTCTGTCACCATGGGAAACAGCTTTTTGGGGAGAGGCAGAAAATCCAGAATTCCTCTGTTTGTTATATGGGTGAGGAAGTTTGCAGGAGGGATAATGAAAGAGGCCAGCAACTTCATCTGAGAGACAGGAACATTTTTTGATGTCCTGATATTTTGCTCAAATGAGGGTTTTTTTTTTTTTCTGACGAGCTGGGTGGAACACCCATGTGGAAAATTCCCCACTTTTGTAGTTGCCTAATGGTATGTAAAAGCTTCATTTCAGTTGGCACTGCATAGTGATTTTGCAATTCACCCAATCAAAAAAAAAAAAAAAAAAAAAAAAAAAAAAGGTTATTGATTTTAAAAGCTTGTTAAATGCACTGGTTTGGTGCTGTGTTTTATAAACAAACTAGATTTCAGTGAAGTGAGGATGACAAAATGGGTAGTCTGATGTGGTGAAGTGGCTGCATGCCTGGGGATCACGAACAACTGAATTCCCAGCTCAGCACTGCTGTGGACACTCTCTCAGGCTTTTATTCTCACTTTCAGTAGTGGAAACAGCTATCAGATAGATTTTCTTTTTGTAAGTAGGATTATTTTAAACTTTTGTAGGGAAACCTTTTGGTCTTTTTCTGTCTGCAAAGTGGGGATATTTGCGATTCTGGCTTTCAGAGAATATTAAAAGTCAGATCCTGCTCCATCAGGAGTTGAACTCTGGAGAAAGGCAGGGAGGATGTAGCAGAGAGTGGTTAATAACTGTGGATGTCAGGCAGGGTTTGTGTTTGATGTGGTGGCACTGGTGAATTAATAAGTGCAGCGTAAAGGTGCACACAAGGTGTGCTGTGCAAAGCAGGAGAATGCTGTGTCATTTCTGACAGGCTGCTCTTGGCTCTCTGTGATTTGGTGGCTCAGAGTTGGTAGCACAGCACTTTGATTGTAGATGAGCGAGCTCTTTCTAAAGAAGCTGGTGAATTCTCCCATTTCAAGTGAGCAGGGCAGCATTCATTATTACAGCTGATTACAAACGTGTGCCAAATCCGTTGCTCAAACAATTTCTGAAGAAGGAGAGGCATTTTTCTAAAAAATAAAAATGTGTAATGCCCAAACCAAATGCTTTTTAGCTTTAATGCAGTCTCACTGCTTTGAGCTGCAAGTACCTTAACAGCATTGTAGGAAATGAAAGGCACATTGTTCATTGAAACGTTAAAAAAAAAAAAGAAAAAAGAAAAACAATGATGCACCGTAACTCGCAGAACTTGTTTTTCAGCCCTACAGTAATTACACTGGACTTGTAAATATCATCTGTGAATTCTTTGCTTAAGTAGGGTTGGACTTGAGTGTTAAACCTTAAAAAAATGTTTAAGTATCTGCTTACTTTTCCATGCCTAGAAACAGAAAGGAAGAATTTCTGGTCCTTGAGCTGTGGGGGAAAGAGAAGGACACAATGGGAACAAATGCAGGGAGAAGTTTCTTCTTCTATAGGCAAAGCTGGTCATGGAAGACATGATTTAGCTTTGGCTGAAAGAGAGGAGATTATGGGTGGGAAGACCCCTCTGCCTAAAGTAACAGGCTGCAGAGCCCAGTCCCTCTGTGAATGCTTTCTTTCTGGTCCCAAATTTGGCATTCCAAGTAGTGGGGTGGCTTTGGCCAGTGGAAGCAGTGCCTGCCTGGCCCAAGGCTTGGGTGCTCTTCTCAGAATCAGAGTTCACCCTTCAAACCCTCATCCCAAGCAGAGATTTGTGGTTGTCCCCATCACTCAGCCAACGCTGCAGGTTAAATGGTTGGTGGGTGCCATCCACAGCCAAATTTTTAACAAGGGGAAATGTTCTGCCTTCCAAGGCCACCCCTTCTGCTCAGGCCATGCCTGACCTCTGGTCTCCACTGCTTCAGGTGGAGTCCAGCTGCCTCACAGGCTTTCAGAGCTGCGACAGAGCTTGATTCCAGCTCATCAAGGAGGTGCTGGGGTTGTCTGGAGGCTCCTCTGTCCTTGGATAAGCCCCTCAGCTCCCACCTGAGGAGTGCAAGGGCATGAGCAGTCCTCTGAACACACAACGCTGAAACTGGTTCTGTTAGAAAATGCGTGGTCTCAGATGACTTACATTCCTGAATCACCTCATTTTCAGGAGATAACTGAGCCTTGCAGAGAAAGTTTTCTCACAGTTGCAGCTGCAAAGGCAGTAATACAATAACGGCAGCTTTTATTAATGTTCTTGTTCATGGGATTATTTGCATCAGAATCTTATAAATGCAAGAAGACTCTCCTCTCTTGTTTACAGAGCCACGCTGAGGAGTTATCACAGCCTGAGGGACTAATCTAAAATTAACTTTCTTCAGAAAAAGCTTTTAAAAAAAAAGCCCTTAGCATTTCCAATAAGGAATCTCATCACTGGCGCTGAAGTCAGAGCTCCTGGTGATGTCAGCTTGTTTGCACCTTTGTAACTTGCCAGGACCAAATTCTGAACAGATTTGCACCCTTACGGATCACGTTGTCTGCTGACTGGGAACAGCAGTTGGGGAAATTTGTCCAGGCTTGGAAGCTGTGGCCCAGTCAGGGAGTAGTGGTGGGGTTGGTCTTTTCTGGTTTCCCTGGGACTGGGCAGGATGGGCTGTTGACTCTAACAGGACCCATCAGCCAAGAAAGGCCCGATGAGGTCCAGCCTATGTTTCATCACGCCCTGAGAGTGCCTGTAGGCAGCTCTGAGAGCCAGCGTTTCCCAAGAAAACAAAAGCAGATACGTCTGGTTATAAATATAGTTTTTGTGTGATGTAGTCTTGCATTTCTTTCACCTTATTTCATTGCATTGGGTTCCCAGAAAGAACTAGAAGTACAGCATTTCAATCATAATAATCTAGAATTGAAACTTTGCAGCATCCAGGTGTATTTCCCATTCAGATTCATGACTGTCATGAAGAATCACCTGAATAATTAGGAAAGCATTTCCCCTATACTACCATATTCTCTTTTGAGTCTGGACTCTGAAGCACAGTTACGCCATTTCCAGGCTTTAGTGGGTCCTGTGGTAGGCTCAGAATTTAGCCTGCTTGTCAGTGGCTGGCACTCTCTTGGGGGAATCCAGTGATGGCAAATGGCTCTGACTGTCAGTCAGGCAAGAAATGGGGATGTCAGTGGGATCAGTTGTGCAGCCTTTGCTGGGGATGGCTGGAGACCCTTCCCATCAGTGACCTGCAGTGCTTGAGGCTTGGGGATTGACAGAGGACTTCAGTTTTCACTGCTGCTAACCATTAACCTTCACAAGCAGAGCGATCCCACAAAAAATTCATCCAAGGCGAGTATGACAGGAGATATTCAAAGCATGAAATGAATGCTTATAGCATGACAAAGCAGTGCTTGAAAGACATGAAACGTTCCTTACGCTTGGAGTGGCTGAGCACTGCAAAGGAGAGGAGAAATAAAAGTGTGACTCCAGTATATATTTTTATTTCTCCATGTGTGTGTACAGAAAAAAGGCAGTGAACCTTTCCAGTGGATAAGGTGCATAAATACAACTGCTATTACTCTAAGCTGTTTCAAAAAATGATTTTTTATTCTGTTGCTCTGTCCCATTCCTTTCCATGAATCATTATCCACGAGATAACAGCAAGGGCCATCTAGAGGGCAGCTTGGAAATGGGATGGTCAGGAGCAGCCTCTCAGGGAACTCTTGAGCTTCCCCTTTGCAGGGTCAAGGATTTTCTTTGTCCAGAGGGCACCTCAGTGTCAGGCCACTGCCCCTTCCTCTGTGGCAGCACTGGGTTGGGCAGGCAGCCTGGCACCTCCCTTCTACCCATGTCCTGTGCTCCAGGACACAGCAGCTGGAGCTGTGAGCAGCCACCAGCTTTCACTACAACTGTTTTTAATGTTTGTCTTCATGAGAGAGTTGCTGTTTAATTAACAGCTGAGGGCTGGGTTGCGTCAGAGTAATTGCAGCCGCCGGAGCGGACCACAGGCTGAAGGATGCTTTGGAACACCACCCTGCCCACCAGGAAGCTGGGCACTTAGGGAAAGGAGTTTATTTGTGGTGTGGGCATCGTTTAATTTCTGTTGAGTGGAGAGGGGATGTTATTAGTGGAGAGAGGATGTGATGCCAAGGTCTGACTTACAAAACAAAACCCCAAACCTTTCTATTTGTCTTTCTATGTAAAAATTCCCTAATGCTCAGTAATGTAAGACAGGGGGAAAATCTTACTTGCAGGAGAACTGCCTTCCACAATAACCAAGAGAAAAAAACACAAAACGCCCACACCAGAGCAGCATGATCCAAAATGTGAACTTTTTACGCCTCCCCAACCTTCTAGGTTAGGCTTCCAACCAAGTGATCTTTTATTATCAACATGATATACCCTTGACATAATTTGGCGCAGTAAAGCTTCTTCTGCTGAACTCGTGATTTCATTTACTAGATCTGATGAAAGTTCTGTGAACCACAGTAAAATGTGATAATTAGTAGTTTAATTCTTTTAGGGTGTGCGTATTAATTGAAAAGGCTTGAACTATAAATACAGGGCCTGTGGATAAAAGCCCCCTCTGAAATCAGTCGCTTCCCCGAAGTATTCATTACTCCACATCTATTTAGGTGGTGTCTCTTTGTGGCAGTGAGTGGGAACCCTCCACTCAGAGATCACAGTGCTGAAACCCAGGCTGGCTCAATGCTGCTCTCCTGACATCAGAAGTGCTCCCTGGCCAAAATTTTACCCTCTGTGGTCAAACCACTGGAAGTTAGAAATGTGTGCTGGGAGCTGTGCTGTGCAGATGAGCTGGGGAGGTGCTGGCTCCCTTCCTGCAGAAGTCAGAAGGGGATGAAGGCTTGAGGCAGAGGCAGTGGCAGCAGTGGGTGGGTGGGTGTCTTTCTGTTTCCCAACAAGTCCACCCAAAAGGATCAGAGATTCCCTGTGGCTACAGTCCCAGCCAGTCTGGCACTTCTTAGCAAAACGTACTTTTCCTCCCACTTACAATCCTTCATTGTACATGAGCTACCTGCACCTAAACTTCTGTGGGTGGCTTCAGCCAGAGTTTGGTTCATTCAGTTGGGAATATCCAAGTACAGATAAGGGATTGCATTTCCCCCTCACACTCAGGTGTTCTTTTTGCTCTCAATTCCTGACCAGCACAGGAGGTATTCTGTTGACTCCAAACCTTCCCAAATAGATCTGTACACTATGAAAATGTGTGTCATTTTTTCACACCTTCCTCTGGTTTCTGCCTATGGTGTAGTACCTTTATGAATCTTGTGGTTTTACAGGTACAGTTGTTTGCTTTCAAATGGATCCAAACCTTCATACTCATACTTGGTTTGCACACTCAGAAGAAACCTGTATTGTCTGCACATACTGCAGATTCTTGGGTTAATCAGGTGCTTTCCAAGTAGGCTTAATTTTGTAAACCTGCCCTTGGGTACACCAGCAGGGAGGTGCATGTGAAGGGCAGTGCACAGCTCCTGAAAGCAGCATAGGGGACTGCTGCTGTTGGCAGGGAGAGCACTTTAGTGAGACCAGGCTCTCAGAAAAAGCCTCATCACTTCTATAGGTAATTAGATACTATTTTTTAATTGCAGGTACTACTTTTTAATTGCAGAAGTTGCTAGCTAGGAACTGTAAAGAAGGTTTAGAGCGACTCTCATAGAGTTGTGAGAATAAAATCCCCTCTGAAGCCTGGCTCTAGTGTGACTGAAATGGAAAAGTACCAGATCCATTTCTTGGAAAGTGAGAAGGAGACTTTTATTTGCAATGGTCCGCAAATATTTTCCCAGGAGGTAGTGAGCATGGCAGAAGGGGCAGGAAGAAGGTGAGGCTAGTGAGCCACACTTGTAAACACACTCCTTTCACTCTGCTGTTGTTATCTGACACAAAAAAAAGGTCACTAAAAGTTGTTTACAGCAGTTCGTGTTCATTTCTGCTCCTTTCTCAGCGCCCTGTCTTCACTGGTACAACTTTTTTTTCTGGATAGTGTCTGGATAGATCTGGGCAGTGGGGTGGCAGGAAGGTGCCAGTTGATTGAATGTGCTGCTTGCTATGTGCATTTCATGTCTGCTGTCTTAACATTTTTTTGTTAACCACTGTTGCAACTGAAGAAAATGCTGAAGTTTGACAGTTGGGAGTTACTGCTGAGTATGTGCTGTAAACTGTATCATCCCTCTGCCTTCTCCCTTTCTCCCCCTCCTGCTGGAACCAAATGATTTATAAAATGCCTTCACATTCTTGAGTGAGTTCACACTATCACCTCCAGGCACTGCACTGAGGAGTCTTAGGAGTGGATAGGAAACACAAATCTGATAGCTGGTACTTTTCTCTGAAAGGGAAAAAAAAAAAAAAAGGAAAAAAAAGGACTGATTGAATTTAAAGGAGAAAAGTTTCCTGCTGTGCCTAGAGTAAATCTGTAGTCAGTGAAGCACTTTCTAGTAAACAAGAGATGTGCGTGGTTACAGTGGTGTTTTATTATTACCCACTGCCATTGTTTTCCATTTTCATAAGACTCAATTAATGCAATCATTTTAGAGTGTCTCTAATCATTACCTCCCGCCCTCCCTCACTTGCACTTGAAGCAAGGGGATGTGCTGCAAGCCACACTCTGGTGTGAGGAGCCAGCACCTCGCTCCCATCCCTGGCGAGGCACAAGAAAATGATAGTGCTGCTCCAGGGGATCCAAATATTTCTCCTCTCTCTGTGTGACCTTTGCAGGAGACATGGCCAGGGCCCTGGCTGTGGTGTTCCCTCCCATGGGGCCACCATGGCACCCCAGCAGTCCCCCTGCCCTAGCCAAGCACAGGGCTGTCAACACCAGCTCTCAGACCATTTTATGGCCAAACCTTTTATTGGCATTTCTTCTACCACGATCATAATACTGCTTATGTATCTTTAACACTCTCACAGTGAACTCAGACCCCTGTCCTTGTTATTTTTCTACTTTAATTCCTTACTCTTAAGATTTTATCTGTAGCAGAAGGCTTTTGGACAGCTGCATCTCCATCTGAAAACCTGCTGGTGTTTGTGGGGGTGTCCCCACCTGACCAGCTTTGCACTGCAGACCTCCTGCAATTTTCCCACATGTTAGACCTCAAAGTCCTGCTTTTGAAAATCAGGGAATTCATATTCAGGAAGTTTCCAGCAGCAGAATGCAGAGAGCTGGCCCTGTCCCCCATGCAGTACAGAGGGGAGCCAATTTTATTGTACAGCCGAGCATGCCGGAGCTGGAGCTGCAGGAGGAAGGGAAGAGGTGAGGGGCAGGAGAAGGGTGGACAGCAGCTTGACAGACTGAGGTGGCTGTGGTTTTGAGGCAGGACGGGATATCCACACAGATTTTTGTGAGGGAAGGCTTAGAGCAGCGGTTGGGCAGTGGCCCACGGCTCCATTTAAATCAATAACAAAGTGGGCTGGAAAGGATGTGACAACCCGAGCAAACAGCTGAGGAATGAGGCAGCTCAGTGTTAGTGAATCCAGATTTCTGTCTGCCATGGCCATGAAGGATGGATTTGCAGTAGGACTGGGGCCCGTCCACTGTTAGGAGGAGAGGGAAGTAAAGATCATCCCGTGTACGATATAAATGTAAGTTGTTATTACTACTATTGCTATGTCAGCCGTAAACTGTTCCCACGAGAACAGAGATGCAGCAGCATTGAAAAAGAATGTCTTACTGTGAAATGGGCAGCAGAAACACTGTGGCATTATCTGCCGGGCAGTGAATTTACCTTGGTGACAGATCATTATTCCCTCCTGCAAACGAACCGGATGAAGGGCAGGAACACAAGGATAACTCAGCAGCGCTTGTATTTTACAGGCTTCTGGCTTGAAAAAACAAACAAAAAGTAGCCAGATAAAACTGTAAGGATGGAGAATGTCAAGAGATATTACTTGGGGCATGAAATGGGGAAGAAAGCAGATTTTCTTCCAGATCTATGCTGACGTGATACATGGACTAAGACATGGATCTAACAGTAGGCATTAAAATGAGATACCAGTGGTGAACCTAAAATCCTTCCTGTCCGTCTGTAATCACTGGAGATTCCAGGTCTTTTGAGAATTAATCTCCCTCTGCTGAACCTCAGGGAGCTTTAAAACCAAAATGTTTAAGACACTGTAATTGCTCTGGACTTGAGATTCTGCTTCTGGAGGAAGTCACCCACCCTTCTCTTGCTCATCCTGACAAGCCAGAGCAGACAGAGGTGAGACAGAGTTGCTGAAGAGCAAAGGTGGATCTAGCAGAACTTGGCTGAATGATTTCTTCATCATTAGATGTAGGGAGTAGAAGAGTAGACAGGCTATCTACTGCCCACATGTACTTTTTCCCTTTCTGCTTTTCTTTTGAATTCTACAGAACGGGAGTTTCTTAGATAAATTATCATTTTTGATAAGTATTCATATGCTCTGTGGAAGAATGTGTCTAGGGATGGGCAAACTGGCAGAGAGAATTTCCTCCTCAGCTCTTCCAGCGAAGTTTTGTTCTAAGCTGCCCAAATGAAGCCATTATTCAAAAGTAAAAATGTTCTGTTCCAGTTCTTGTTTTCATTCTTTCATGTGTCTGGGGACTAAACTTCTGTGAAAAAGAGCCCATTCTCACAGGATGCCTTGCCTAATTTTGCAGACAAGAGAGGTTCAGCTATTCCAATTACGATGAGATAAGAATCTGAAATGTTTGGGATCGCATCCATCCTGAGTTGAACTCTAACTTTTCCAAAATCCATCCATCATTATTTTTCTCTTTATTTCTGCATTTCAGTAATGCTAGCAAAGGAGGAACAGAGAAGAAATGAATGTTTATGCACCATAAACCATAATAGATGGGTTTTCTTTTACCTGAGTTGCTTTAGTTTAATGTAGAGCTCTCTGGCAGTGGAATTCCTTTTCCTTTTTCATTTTTTCCTGGCCACTGGGAAGTCAATCAGAGTACAAACTGTCACAGGCCAGAATGCTAAGTGTGGCCCAAAACATGAAGTCCTGGCCTCTGTGGTATCTTCAGATTGCCTTAAATACATGAGGATAGGATAGTTCACCCCAGTGCCATGTTTCTGCATCTCTAGGTATTGCACTGAGCCACACCACAAGGCAAATCTGCTGCTGCAGGAAGGGAGTGCAAAGGCTTAGCTGTCCAGCCCAGCTTCCAGCAACAGATTCATCCCAGCTCCTCACTGGTACCCCAAGAGCATGTCTGAGTTGCTGCAGGCACCCTCTTGGGATGGGACATCCCACCAAAGTCAACCCAATTCCCTGAGCACCTCCCCTGGAACCACCCAATCTGCCACACACGGGATAAGCATTTGAAATCAGTGAAGGATGAACAGGGTCCCTCTCTGCCTCTTCTGTTCCCTGTGTTCATGGTGCATCCCTCACAACGAGTGAACTCCGAGGCCCCCTTTGGGCTACAGCTTGAGCAGATTGCAGGAGAAAAATAAACTTGGTCCGTGTTCTGGCCTGACCTTGGCCTGAACCTGAGAAAGTGAATGCCCCTATCACACCAACATGTGTCTGTAGAAGTACAGTAAACACAAACGGGGGTCACTGGCCCTCTCTGTCCTGCAGTTCCAGGCCAGGAGTCTGGAGTTTTGGGCTGTCCGCCCAAGTACTTGTTAATAAATGTCCATTCTTAGCCCGTAAAGGAATGTGGACAGGGCATCCTGCCCTACAAAACACAAACCTAGAATGAAACGGAAAGAGAGTCTCAGTCATCGTGCAGAGCTCTGCTGCTGGTTTCCACATCCAGCAGTCTCTTCCCACTGGATTTATGTTGCTAGTTTGGGACTTGGCTGGGGAATTGGCCACTAATACAGTGGGTGTTCTCCACTGCTGTCTGAAAGCGTGGTTGTCTACTTAACCCTGAGTGCAGCAGAGCTTGGGAAGTCAGTCAGTCAGTCTGTGGGGCTTTCTCCTCAGTGCTTGGGGGAGGCAGAGACCTGGCAGAGCCTGGGATGTGAGCTGGAGAGCCTGGGTCACCCCGGGACAGGGTTATGTTCCTTCCAGGGGTGTGCAGTACTTTGCCCGTGCACCTTCACTCTCCCAGTGGAGCCAGTCAGAGGCAGATGACTACATGACATGATGTGACTGGTGACAAATCTCTTCCCTCCCCAGCCACAAGAATAACTAAAGTGTAAAGTTAGTTAAAATAACTAATATGTAACCAGTAGACATCAGCCTGCTTGGGACTAAAAGTTATCAGAGTTAGTTCTGTGCAAAGAACAGAGTGAGAGACTACTGGAGACAAAACTCCAAAAATTCAATTTAAAGAACAACCCAATATCCATGGAGAAAATGTGAACTACAGTGTCAGCTGAGAAGGTGTAAGAAGTAGCTCTGAAGGGAGAGAAAAGCAATGGGGAAAGGTGGAGCTGGCTAATCCTCGTGACTTGGCTTCCATGCCCAGCTTCCTTACTTTCACATCACATTTGTACAATCTAATCTTCAGCAGATACTTCCACAGCTTCCATTATCATGGTGTCTTGCCACAGTCTTTTAGAAGTGCCGTGGTGTGAAGAGAGGGGAGTGCCAGGAAGGGAGGATGAGAAGGAGCCAGGGGATGAAGTCACCAGGGTCTGTGTCCATATCACCCAGCAAAGTGAGGCAGGGGAGCTGCCCTCAACTGACCCTGTCCCCACCAGCTCCTCCTGGACTCTGGGCTTTCCTAGAGAATCCTGCCATATTACCTGGGTGCATGGATTATTCCTATAACTATAAACTGACGTGCACATTAAAAGCCCCCAATTCCTCTTTTTACAGCCCTTTATTTCTGCGTCCACAGGAGTTCAGACTCCCTCGGCCCAGCTCTGAGCATGTCTGCAGGGTAACCTTGGAGGGTGCACTAATCTACCACCAGCTGAGGGAGGGTTTTATTGATCCTGAAATAATTACAGCATCGTTGAGTGCAGTTGTATAATTTCTTGGCAAAATACTAATTAAATCGAGATATTTACACACAACGCTTATTTAAACTTAAGACTTATTTAAAAGAACCTGCATACTTCTAGTAACTGTGTATCACAGCTTTATTGAGGGTCGTGTTTTTCATGCAGATTGAGTTCTTATGCTCTGTTATCAACGTAAATGAGCCCATGGCTTTATGTTCAGACCTGAATACTTCCAGGGCATCTGAATCATCCTGGTATTTCATTTCACCATCTAAAATTACTTTTGAAATACTCTAATTTTTTTTTAGCTTACTGTGTTATGGCAATTAGAAACCTCTGTGTTTACTAGGAGCAGAGAGTCCAGCAGAGCAGAGTGTTTAATGTAATGAACAGTGCTAGTAGCTCAAAGAAAAGTCAGATGCGTGTCGACACATATCAAAGCTGTTCTGCTGCTCAGAATGACTGTTCGTGATACTTGTTTCATGATAAACTTCCTCAGAACATGATGTTACTGGAAAAGAAATGATCCACTCTGAGAAACACGCAGGTGACACAGTTGAGTCAGCAGCTTGCAGCAGTGACACAGGCTTACGTTTATAAAAATCCCCTCTGAACTTTTGTCTCCTGCGTGCATACATCAGAGCCTTAAAATCTGTCCTGCTTCTTGTGCTCACTTGGTAGCTGTTTAAACTTAAAATCTTCCCACCAGCCTGATGAAGAGGTAGATTCCCTGCCTTAAAAGTCCCAACAGTCACAAAACTTTCCTCTTTCGTAAGTAATTCGCTGTATAAATGTTAGTATCTCCGGTGACCACTGATATCTCTGGGGAAATGATAAATATGGAAAAATAACAGACTGCTGTGGAACCCAGAAAATCCTACCTCCCCATCCAAGAGGGTTTAATTATTGGGAGTTGCAAGCATTTCGCTGTGCACAAGCATCTCGGCATTCATAGGTGGAAAGTACCTCATGCTGTGTTTGAAATATCAACTGGATTTAAAAGAAGGCTTTGTGCTTCGGCATGGACCTTTCTTAGCCTCCTGCAGATGGTTCCTGTTGCTGAAAAGAGACATGACTTGTGAGATGGGGAGACCTCCGTGCCGATTTTCTGTGCTGCTCTAATCCTGCTTTACACCCATAAAGGACTTCAGTCCTTAAGCCTTTACCCTCTTTCTCCTAAATATTAAAATTATTTTCCTGAGTGTCATACCGTATTAAAGCAGAATGAAAATGGTTTTAACAATTGCTGGCATGGGGCTTCTGTACAGCATGTGTGTCACAAATCATGTCACTTTTCAGCAATAGGGCTGCTGCCAGCGGGAGGCTCAGAAATGCTCATGTTAATCAAAAATTTTAATTTCAAATCAAATTGACAGTTTACACATGGTGAGAAATGCTTCTCACCATGTGATATTTCAGTATGCTACACTGGGCAAAATGGGTGCACTTTCCTGTTAAGAATTTTGACTACAGTATCTGCAAATTTATGGGTTTCAGTGTATTGGGTATGGTAGTGGTTGATCTAAGGGAGCCCCTTGGAGAATAGGAGACAGAAGGGTTTTCATGCAGCCTGGCACTGGTGAGCCGCTGTTGGCACATGCTGCTGGAGAAATGACAGGTATTCAATAAACATCACTATGGTTAAGAGGAAGATTTAAAGGAGGGAGGGGCTGCAGTGCTATAAACAGGATTTGAAACAAATGTGCTTATTTCAGCCCGTGATTAGTCTGAATACCTAAGTATTCCACACCAGTTTTTAAATATCCTTACAT
Source organism: Sylvia atricapilla (assembly GCF_009819655.1). Taxonomy (NCBI): domain Eukaryota; kingdom Metazoa; phylum Chordata; class Aves; order Passeriformes; family Sylviidae; genus Sylvia; species Sylvia atricapilla. The sequence goes on along the minus strand of NC_089148.1, from coordinate 26,548,251 downwards.
TTATTTTCACACTGATGTTCTTCACACAGCATGAACAATAATATTTATGGCATTAATACTGTAGCTAAATTCTAATTTGGAGCAGTGTAAACCCAAGTAGACTCTGCCTGTTCCAAGGCGCGCTCCGGCGGCACGCGGACCGGAACGCGGCCACAGCACACAGCCCTGCCATCGGCTCCTTCCTCCTGCCAGCAGCTTCCCAGAAACCAGTGGCCACATTCAGGAGGCAAAATACCGGTTGATATTTGGTGAGGAGCGAGAGGAGCAAGGGCAGGTGATGGAGAAAGGAGCAAGGGCAGCTGATGGACCATGTGCGATTGGCCGCACACAGGCCAGTCATACAAACCCACGCTTTCAGGCTCCACCAGAAATAAGGTGCTGACATCAAAAAATGACCAGTGAATAGAATATCCACTGGTATGGAACTACTGTCCATACCAGTGGATAGAACTATGATCCTTACATTATTCTCTTTAGGAGCTTTCCTGGTTTTCGGGGGGGTTCTGAGGTTAATACAATGCTGAGCTCATGATTGGGACATTATTTTACAGAGGCCTTGGAGATGGAGATGGGCAGAGATGGCAATATCCCCTTCTGGGTCTTCCCCTCCAGTGCCCATATTTGCCATGGGGTGGGTGGGTGCCTGTTGGTGGGTGCCCAGGGAGCAACCCTGCAGCACCACATGCTGCCAGCTTTCCCTGGAAGCTCCACTTGGACACTTGAGTCACTGGCAATATCACCACAGACCTTGGAGATCTCAGCTGTCATTGCTCTTGTAACCAGGGTTGATATGAAAATATGAAGATAAATAACTCCTTCATATTATTATTTTCAGGGAGGCAGGCTTTTCTTTTTATTACTCTTTTTATTGTTGAATGCTATAAATATTCCAGAATTATTATCCCAAGGTAGATTTCATCTCATTTACTTTGAAACGCTTTTGAGGAGGCACATTATTTTATAAGCTGCCAAATGAGTATGACCATTTATAATGATTTTTTCTTCTTTTCTTTAATATTTCATTTTTGGATGGAGGACCTGAAACAGAAATATGCTAATTTAAGACATCTGTTGTTTTTCAAGCTATAGGGCTCTATCGGTATTAATGCAGGTTTTTTTTATCGAATTTGGTTTATGGTAGACAGGAAAATTCTAAATTTTTTTCATTGCATCAAAAAAATTGTATTTAACTGATTTCTCACACACAAGTACTGAAAAGTACCCAGTGATGTTAGGAATCGTCAGAAATGAAAACCCACACCAGACATCTTAGATCTTGGAGTGATTTCTATCACGCGAGGTCTTTAATGTGAATTGAAATGCTTTCAATGTTTCAAGAAGACCTTTGTCTTCAAGAGAAAGGAACTACCCGTGTGCCACCACTTGGACAAAACCCGACATGATTGATTGCAATCTGTAATCGGTTCATTAACGGTAATAACTTTCCATTAATTCCACTATCTCTGCACTTAAATATAAAATTAGTTTGAATCTCCTAAGAGCTGAGGCTGCAGTGGATACGTGCAGGATCAGGCTGTTGGTGACACACCTGATGCCATGTTTCCTGTCGTCCACATTTATTAATTTGCAGCCCAGACTGTGAAGCTCAATACGACAAATATCAAAAGCATAATCAGGCATTTTTCTCATTAGAGATTCTAAAGGGCCATGAGTAGGAAAGGTAACACACAGGGAGAGGTTACACACATACTTTTGTTCTGATTCACCTCTGGAGCATCGCTTCTCGGGTGGGTTCCTTAGGGAAAGGGTGAGAGTCCCTCCTCCATGCCACCCTCAGCAGACATTGATTCCCAACGGCCACAAACCATATGGAAAAGGAGCTGAACTTGAGCTCTGGGCACCCACAAAAACAAGCAATATTAGACAGACAATTTCACTGTCTGCTGGATACAGACTTTTTAGCTAAAACCCAAAAAGGCAAATCATTTACCAGTGGTTTTGCATATTGTGAAGGGTTAACAAAACTTTCATTATCACAGTCTATTAAGCCAGGACCAGGAAACAATTTCTAATCAACACTCAGATCTGGGCAGGGATTGTGCAGTCTTTTGTAGGAGGCCTCAGATCTGTGTTCTCTATTCTCACATGCTCACTTCCAGCTGTTGTCATTGAAATCCCACATAATCTCCCCGGGTCAAAGGGCAGTCATCCATGACTGCCGCTGTTAGGAGGTTATGCTGATTTCTGTTGTCAAATATTGGCCCTTTTCTCTTTCAATCACTCCCATTCTACTTTTTTTAACAAGAAAGATCCAGCCTAGAATTGTATTACATGACTTTAAAGTCTTAAAAGTGTTCCTCTATTGTACTAACACGACATGCCCTGGACGGTCTAATCCATCCTGCTATGGGCCACAAAGAAAGTTCTGGTGCTTCTTAAAACCTCAGCCAAAGGCAGGTAGTGAGTCAGGGAAAACAACAGCATCTCTGAGATGTGGCCCCACAGTTATTTTCGTAAGAAAACGTGCAATTTGTCCAAGGTGAGCTATTGCTGTGGCATTAAAATTATATTGGAAATAACAAGCCGAAATAGGAGTGGGAGCATTTGTCAGGGAATGAGAGGTTTCTGCATCACCTGCAATGTATAATGTCTTGCTTAACTCTTCTATAAAATATCCATGAGTTAAAAATGTGATTTACCATTAAAGGTTTATCGTTTACAAATTTGAGGAATGCATTTTGTGCAAAGCAATTAAAATAAGGCCACCGTGGCAGCTCTGGTGATCAGTATTTGGGGGCTGCTGGTAAATGCAGATTTCATTGTTCCTACATGCAGTATCCCAGCCTGGTGTTGTCTGCCATCGGAATGGCACAGACATTCCCTTGGACAGAATATTGTGGCTGGCATAGAAGGTCTCTTCCATCTCCTTTTTTTTCTTTTTTTTTCTTTTTTTTTTTTTTTTTTTTTTAGATTCAGAGTTAGGTTTTTTTTTAGATGTACAGCTTAGCTCCGTGGATCTTGCTTTGTATTTCCAGCATGGGATAGAGCTGAGCTATTTCTCAGCAGTGGCAAGGCTGCCTCAGCTGGGTCAGCTCAGCCTTGATAAACTCACCTTCCAATTAAACAGAGTGTAAATGTTATGAAGGTCTTGACTGAAGCACGCATGTTCAGTCCTTCCCTTTTTTTGCTGGAGAATGCAGATTAGGAGTAACTCCCTCACCCCCATCCTCCTCAGCCACAGCAGCCATGGAACAACTAATCTTTTGGGAGTCCTCGGGGTGAGCCGGGTTCCCTCTGATAACATCCCCTCTCTCCAGGCCTGCGTGTGCTGTGTGATACAGACATTAATTTTCTCATCCACATTATTACTCCGCATTGTTTGTGAAACATGGGATTATCTAGATAGAGGATAAAACCAAAAGGAATCAAGTTGCACTTCGAGCAGAGAGGGCTTTTCTTTTAATCAGGCATTTGGTTAAGATAATAGGCTTGAGACCCTAATTGATTATTACTATTTTAAGGTTTTAAGATGGCTATGTATAGTGAGATGCTGAACATGGAAAAAAAAAACCTTTAGAAATGGGTTCAGTGCGAGTTTGGGGGACTTGTGTAATTTCAAAACACTGAAAACTAATCAAAGTCTCCTAAAACGCTGTTCTCTGAAGCTTAATACATTGTCACTCAGATTGTAGTGGAAGAAAAAGAACTGGATTTGAACTTCTTCATCTTCAAAGGAGTAACTCTCCCTGTTTTATTTGAGCTTGGCTTTCAGGAAACCAGCTGTATCTCTGTTTTGAAAATAACTTGTATATTTATGGTGCAATCTAACCATTTTATAGCAAAAATAATACTGTCGGATTACGCAAGGGAGCCTGCTAATTAAATAACAATAATACCTTGAGCACCTTGAAAACATCTTCAGATATTCAATTAAGGAACAATAACCCGGTGAACTTTAACCTATAGACTATATTCAGACCTTCTACATAAAAGTAATTGCATCAGTCATGATTTTCTCAAGCTACAACACAAGCTCTTGATTGGTAGCTCAACGTCTGAGACTCCTTTTTACTGCATTAATTGGGAAAGCAGACAATACTCTCCCTGTAAACTCCATTTTAGGACGAAGGTTAGTTGCCTTTGTACACGTTTACTCATTGAAATAGGAATGTTTGCTTAATAATTCAAAACAAATAGCACTAGACAACAAGTCTTAATCCTGATTTCTCCTCTGCCAGTGTAAATTAGGAGAAAATGAGGTGAAACTCTATTTGATCCGTGTAGAAAGATTTGTTTAAAACTTCTTTGAGAGAGATCAGAATTAGGCCCTAGCAATTGAAGCCTTTTCTTCTGGCTTCTTTGCTGGGATCCAAAAGAAGAATATGTAAATAGCGTTGGGAATTTTTTCCCCAATTAAAGCAGCCATCAAGTTATGGAAAGATGTTTTCCATGTGGCACCTGGTACAATAACATTGTACACAATGATTTACTATCCTGATCTGCTTTATTCAATTTGGTCTTATTATCCTGGGTATTTTCCCCACTTAGGGAAAGATGATCATCCTTGTGAGCCAAAGTGAGACATTAGGTGATGAGCTAAGTCCTACCTGCCCCTAGACTTGACTGAAGGAATGATTGAACCATTTATTTTAATTCCTCCTGAAGGTTGTCAGCCCATCTTTGTTTGGCAGGGCAGTGAGCACGTGCTTGAGTCAGGCGTGTGATGGAAATGAAGCACGTGCTCCAACATCTTTGCTGAGTCAGGGACTGCCCTGGCCATCCACGTGTCTTCATTTCTACCCAAAATTTTAATGAACGAACTCTGCAAGGTTCATTTTGAGCACCTGCTTTACTACCAAACTGTGACTATTGCACAGAGCTACAGACATAGCTGGTCAAACACAGCAGTTTTAATGTCCTGTCTCTTGGATATTGGGCAAAATTATCCCAGTGCAAGTATTTCAGCGAAGTGCCCTATGAAGAGTAAATCTTGGGAGCTTTCAGGATGTTTAATAATCTTTTCAGTGCAGGAGCTTGTTAATGCTAACATATGCATATGTAATTGTTTGACTTTAGCTATTTCTCTTCTCATTCAGAATTAAGTGAATGATCCAAATTGATACATTTTTGCATTTTGACCCCTGTTAATAATGTTAGCTTCACATCTTTTGTCAGTGCTGCTGTTCCCCTGTAATCTTTCTTTTACACAGTTAAGTTCTTTGTACTGTTTCCCTCGTTTTCTTCTCTCACTGTTATCCCAGCTCAGCAAAAACGAGTCTTAGGGCTGGATTTTGCAGTCTGAGCCATCCAGGCAAACCTTTAAAAATTCCGTGGGGTTCTACTGAACTGCAAAGTCACAGACCAACCATACCTCAAAATATATTCATAATCCAGCTCTAAGCCAAGGGCATGGCTTTTGTGGATATCAGGGTATTATTAATGATTGGTGAGACAAGCCACCGATTTCCTAATGTTTATAAGTAAATATCAAATTGGAGAGTTGTGAAATTCAACTTTCCATTTGTGAAATGTTTATTTTTGGTATTGAAGGATGAAAATCTAACCATGCACATTGCATGCTGTTGTTTAATGATTGTTACTATTACATGTACTCCCATAAGGAATGTTCCTGCAGGAGTAAGGGGACATTTCAAGTGTACCCAAGATAAGAATATTGAAGTCAGGATGCCCAAGATAACTTACTCATCTTCTCTCATGCCCTGAGAGTTAGAATGTATTTAAAATAGTACTTTCATTTCTTGTTTGACTTGCGTGTGACAGGTTAAAGTAACATAGTTTGCCTTGCCACAATCGCATTTTTCCTCTATAATTACAAAGAGCTCTGGGCTTTCCCTTTAAAAAATCAGCCAAATATCCTACGGTGGCTGTCATTTGGGTTTTGTTTTTTTTTTTTTTTCTTTTCCTTCCATATTTAAATTTCACCTTCACTCTCTGTGCGGCGGGAACCTGCCTGGGAAATGCAGGTGGGAGTGGACACCAGAGCAGAGCCAGTGTGATGTACTGCAGGAAAGAAAAAAAAAAAACAACAAAAAAACCAACACGTGGCAGATGTTCGTGGCATTGCTGGATGCACTTCTGGAAGTTGCTCAGATGCTGCCATGATGAGCACAGTGTGAGAAGTTACATAGCATAGACTGCCTTCCCTCCGAAGGGCTCTGCGGAGTAGTAAGCGTCCTGGCCCTGATCCAGCAAGGCACTTAAGCATATGCTTAATTTTAGGCACATGAGTGGTTTCAGTGAAGACCTAAGAGAATTATTTTTAATTCACAGATCATTTAATTCAATAGGCAGGTCTGCTGCAGCATATGAAAAGTAGATCTTCATATTAAAAATACTTGGGAAATCGGCGATGAACAAACGTTGTGTATGGGCAGCAACCGTTTCTAAAAAGCAGAATGAGGTAGTCATCACCTTTATTGTGGGAAAATACAAAGCAGATCAGGCAGAAGCACTTGCAGCTATCTGGGAGCTATTTCTAAATTGAAAATAAGGAAAAATAAAAGCTCGTAAGAGCATTTTTTTTCATTTGAAGTGGAGAAAAATTTATTCTCTTGATGTAAATAAAAACCTTGTTTGCAGATTGAGGAATTTGTTTGTGTTGAATTTCAGCATCAATTTCAATATTTTATAGTACATTTATCTACAGCTGGAGCATGACAGATTTGTGTATATTTATATGTTTGTGTACATAATACATATGTATACACACATACACAAGGATGCCCAAAGATATACATATACACAGTTTGAAAACTCATCATTATTGCTGGAGTATAAAAACATGCCTGATGCAGAAACTTGTCTCGAGTCTGTTAGCTTAGAGACTGCATTCATCTGGCACCGTGGGCTCCTCACAGAAACAGGGAACTTCTTCTGTGTAGGAGCAGAATTCCATGAGATCTTGGCGGGGGGTGAACAGCTCACCTCCCTCCAGATCTCTCCCAAACTTTTCCCTGCCACACTGCCTGACATTCCTCCCTCTGCAGACCTGTACAGAAGATATATTCTTTTTTTGCATCCCATTCCACAAGGTAGAAGTGGCAGTGGGATATTCTGGGTTTGTTTAGACAACCCCAAAAGAAAGCCAGGAGTACAAGTGTGTAGCTGGCATCAATCCTGTTGCTCTGGTCATTAGAGAAAGGTGCACAGGTACTCCCAGCCACGAGCATGGGACGCAGGAGAATATATGGAAGGCAGGGAAATCGTACTGAGCCTGACAAACAATTAACGATGGAGCAGATGGTGCCCCTGCAAAACATTCAATAATAAATGTGTGCGTGCGCCGGAATCAGTGACTCTAAGTAGGACAACCTAAAAAGGTATGCCACTTATCCTGTGGGCAAGCAGGACTTTACAGTTCTTTTAATAATCCCTTTATCCTGCGATTTCTCCTGTGACCCTGATTTCCAAAGCAGGAGGTCAGCCTGGCCCAGTGCAGCCCTCCCTCTAATTGAAGTGGGGCTCTGTCCCGCCCGAGCGGCCGGATCCCGGCCTGGGCTGCAGCCCGGGCTGCTCCTTTGTCACTGAGCATACCCGTGAAAATTAAATGAACATTTGGTGGTAGGCATGTTTGCAGAGAAGAAGGAAAATGCTGTTATGTAAAGTGCCATCACATTTTGATACCGAGTCTAGAGGCATGCCTTGCGCAAGGGAGGTGAGCGTGGATGCGTCCGCCCTGCTTCCTACAGGCAGTCCACAGCTCAAAGTTACTACTTTGTTTTATGCAGAGATTTATTTTTCTTTTCAAAACCTGGTTTTAAATATTAGAATTTTTTTTTCTTTTTAGTTGAAAAGGCCTTAATTTAAATTTTTTTAACCATCCGCTCTTTTAAGACCCCCCTAGTGTAACCTTAGAAAAATGAAGAATACGTCTTTAAATCTTGTTTGGTTTGAATGAATGGGTAGATAATCCTGATCAGATGTTTCTTTAGAGAATAATGTTTAAAACGATTATGGAACTTAGCTGTCCTGTCTGTTTCCTAGGTACAGTATTTTCATTTCAGTTGTGAAGTCATTAGGGGTCATCCAAGGTAACCGTTTATTAAAATAGTCCTCTTTTGTTTCAGATTTCCTGTTGAGATACTTTAACATGTAAAAATCTCCCTGCTGATGTGTCATGTTAGCTTTCCTAACCTCTAGATAGAAACCACAAAGCAGCCTACATAGCTGTATGACTGGTTACCCACCTACATAAACAATAATTACTGCTAAGTGGGAAATTAGATGTCACATTTTAAGTCTAAATGAAAGTAAAGTATTTGAGAATACTGTCATTAAATGCATAAAGCTAATCGCAGTTCTCTCACTCTGTTTGTTTTGTAGGACATTTGGGCTTCCAGGACAGTTTTGTCACATCAGGTGTTTTCAGTGTGACTGAGCTAGTAAGAGTCTCACAAAGTAAGTATCATTTTGTGGCCGGTTTATGTGGTTTCTGCAATCCAAGGTGTTTTTTATTCCTTTGATTTCTATTGTTCCCTTCCTCAAATCAGAAACAGCATCTTGAAAATTAAGACTCTCTTCTCCCCTCTTCTTGCCAGTCACAGCATTTATGTGCCACTTCTTTTAATTGGTGAAAAGAAATCAGCAGAATTTTAAAGCAAGCTGATAAATAATTTGATTCTGCAAACTTGCATGTGCAAGTTGATAAACTCGTCTGGTACCCAGCTGAAAATGAGCAGAGTGCAGACAAATGCATACAGAAATCAGCTTCCCATGGATCCCTTGCAGGATCCGAGGGGTATATTGTAACCAGACCTCTGGAAATTACCTGATCTGTGCACATAATAAAACTGGAAATTTTCTGATGCTGTTTTTTCACATTGTGTTCATCCATGCCGTGTGTACATGTGTGTGATTCTTGGGGCTGGCCCAGTGCAGGGGCAGGAGTTGGGCTTTGAGGATCTACGTGGTTTCCTTCCAACTTGGGGTGTTCTCTGAGTTTGAGGTTTGTACACCTGCAGGTAGCTGAAGTCATTAATAATGCCAACTTCAGCCCTAATAATCTCACACATCCTGACTTCCCCAGGCCCATGTTTTCCATTATCTGTATGGAATTCTGTCTTCTAGAAGGATTTGGGTTTTGACCTTTAAAGGATGCTAATGCCCCCAGTGTGAGTGACACACTGCGGCAGGATCATTACAGGCTTGTCAATACTCACTAACAACACTGAATTAAGAGTACCTGTCACCACCCTGTTCCATTGATCAAAGGTGCATTGATTGTATTTTGCTATGACATAATCCAGATAGTCCAAGGAAAGACTATGGACAGGGTCTTGCAGAGACACTGCTGCTAAGTCAGGCCTGTAGGTGCAAGTCCTTTAGGGAACTAAAAAATGCTTCTCTGTGAGGGTGGGGAGGTCCTGGCACAGAGAAGATGTGGCTGCCTCATCCCTGAAAGTGTCCAAGTCTGTGGAAGGTGTCCCTGCCCATGGCAAGGTGGAACTGGGTGATCTTTAAGGTCTCTTCCAACCCAAACCATTCTGTGATCTTTTCTCCAGCTAGTGTAGAGCTGTGGGATAATATCACATTATCACTGATCGCTGCTGCAGGTGAAACCCTCAGCTCTGTGCCCCTTTAAAAACCTAGGGTGCAACCAATCTCTTTAAATGATAAAAATGGTTCTCCTCCTAGATAGAAATATTTGTGTGCTGGCTCTGGGCATGTAATAGAAGTCATTCTGGGGCTAGAATCTAACTGGCACAAACCAAGTAGAAAATCTGTGGATTTTAAGTCAGAAGACAGAGTTTCTCAGAGGATTTTCCTGGTTTATTTCCTCTTTTGGAAAGACACTAGCTAGTAAATTGGCTCTACATTCAAAAAAAAGGATGGTACAAGGAAAACATGGCGAGTGGGAGATACAGGAGAACTGCATGCCCTGGAGAGGGGCAGAGAGAAAAATATTGAAGAAAACATTTCTCCTGAGCTTCTTTCCCTGACAACTGGTGGGAATTTTGAGAAAAGGGCAAAGTTAAGAGGACTCAGAAGTCAAGAGGAGCTGCTGAGTGCTCAGCACATTTGCGAATCACTTCACTTGCTGAAGTGCTTAAGCAGAGACTTTGGCATCTAGCTGGCTGTACAGGGAGCAGAGACTGGCTGGTACCTGCAGCCAGGGTGGACAGACCCAGGTTGTCACCAGGACTTGAGCGTCTCCGTGTTATGTCACTTCATTTCAGTGTGACAGCGTGAGCCTTTTGAAGCCTAAAGGGTTCACCCTCCCCCTCTGCCAGGCATCCCATTTCCCCACAGCCTTATCTTGGCTGGAGGAGCCCTGCACAGCAGAGCTGCCTCTGGACTCTGTCAGCCGTGCTCCATGTGTGCACTTTTCCTAGGAAAGTGCCCCACTCCTGCCTGGAGCCTTCCCAGCCTCCCCCAGAGCTTGGCACTGACCTCGTGAGCATCGTGTTTCAAGCTTATTAATTTTCCCTGATATTTTATTGTAACTAAACTGAAACACTGGGTATCAGAAATCCTAGCACTCAGCATGTTTTGCAAATTATGAGCTGTGTCTGAGATGTTCCCTCTGCTTGCAGTTGAAGTGCACCACCTTCAAGGATGGGGCACCTGCGTGCAGGAAGAGCATGGACTTTATTGGAAATAGGAAAGAAGGTGTTGGTGGGAAAAACGTAAAGATTCAGCTTTTATCTGTTCCAGACATGGGGGTTTGCACTGTTTTTCATGGGCTCTTTAATAATCCTGGGAGGTCAAGACCTCAGTTTTATATCCTGTCTACAAGCCAGCACCTCTACCAAAAATAGTGTCCCCAAAGCATATCGGGATATCACTTCAGAACTGACTCAGAGGGAAGAGTGCCAGCAACTGATTTAGCTACACTGCTTTTGATAGCACCCTGGATTTTCCTTGGAGATGCCCCAGACATGTACTGACCAGCCTTAACCTTGTTTACTTTATGAGGTCTGAGAAGCCCACAGCCTGACATGCCCTGGCTACCCAGTAGGATATGTTTTGTGTCAAGTCTAGCAGCATATTCCCAGAAAACTCACTATTAATTCACATGCTCATATTCAAAGAATTATTTAACATAACAGAGCAACAAGGTAATGGCTTCGTATTTGCCTAAATTGGTAGGCACGGTCTTTTAAAGTTAATGTAACCTTCTCTGGGTTGTCTGCATGTTCCTGTGTCCTGATTTGAGACCAGTCCTCTGTCCAAAAAGGTCATCTTTGTGTACGCCCACTGATACACTGATATTTTTCTTTCTGTGCTTGCTTTTGGTAATAGAATGATGGAAATAAGTGATTTCCCCCAATTTTAACTGGCCCTCGGCAGCTGTTATCTAAATTTAATCTTACAAAATATTGTGGGTAGCAATTATGTGCCAGGTTTATTTAGTAAAGTTCCCAGAGGTCCACATGACAAGGAGTCTCAAGTAAGAGGCAGTTGTCTCCATCATGCAAATTTGGGGAATGAATTAATCAAGTGAAAGGTCAGCTGTTTCTGTTATCTATCTTGCCTATCAGTGCTGATCATCACACTTTCTGTGAGCTATTGAACAAGTCTAGACTGTGCTGGTAACAGAAACTTGCTTTCTTCAGTCCTATAGATGCAGATTTTCTTTCGAAATGCTGCCCAGCTGCTGAGTCTTGCACAGCCTAGTAAAACAGAGAAAAGAGATCATAGATGTGCATCTGAAAAACAAAGACTCCTCTCCAGCCCATCTGATGTGGGTGTTGCAGCTCATGCTGTCAGTTCTCCTCCATTATTAGCAGGCAGAGGGTGTGAGCTCCTCTCTAAGTGTTGTCTGTCACCCCAGATACTGGGGAGACCCTTCCAGATAACAGAGGCTTCATTCTTCCCTCTCTGGAGAGGTCTGTGCTGACAACAAAAGGCTCAGAGGCAGAAGCGTCGGAGATGGACGGGCTTGGGAACTGACAGCCAGCTGTTGGCCAAGTGAAACCTCCTCCTTTTCTCCCCTTGTTAGGAAAATATTCCACTGGCTGTGGGCAGCTATCTCAGGGCACTGGAGGAGACCCTCTGCAGAGGGTACCAAAGGTCCTTGGCAAGGCTGGGAGGTCGTGGCAGGCTGGGGCTGGGAGAAAGGCACAGGGAATGCATTCCCCCCTTGGCTTTGAGTCTCCACCATGTGCTCTTGGTGCAGGGAGAGCTGCTGGGAAGATCTCCTCCCTCGGAGGTCATTCAAGCAGCCAGATAAACTGCACTGCCCAGGATGTGAAGAAAGATTTAGGATTTATGAACATTCACTAGGGCCAAATCAAACATATTTGTTTGGTGGTGTGTTATTTGTCAAAATGACATCATTTCTCGTGCTGATAAACAAGGGAATTCTGACTGCACCCTGGCCTGAAAATGCCACACGTTGAGTTCAATGTGTGCTGTGTGCAGTGAGGAGCAGTGGGGGGGACTTTTAATCCTTCTGATGAGCATGTGGCACCACAAGCACACAAACTTGCTCACTGCTCCTGTGTACACACAGAAATGGGTCCAGCTAATCATCCCTGAAACACTCAGACTAATTCCACGGGTGGGCGGCGCTTCTGTGGGCAGGAGGTTTTGGGAAGCTCGGGATCCTGCCACACTGATTCAGCAGGTGCCAGGCTTGGGGATGGAGCTTTGGGGATGCAGACAGAGCTGGAGTGTCCTTGCCATGAGGAAAAGGACTGGGATGGACAGGCACTGCCAGCACTCCAGGCACGGAGCGCGGGTGCAGCTGAGGAAACGCAGCGTGCTCGTGCCTCTCCTCCAGCTTTTCCCACCAAAAGTGAATCCCAGCACGTCCTGGGTGCCTGTGGCAGGGTGTGGAGTGCCCTGGCTCTTGTGGAGGGGCTGGGCTGGGCAGTGGATGCCTTCATGTAGCCCAGGAGAGGCTGTTCTGCTCCTCACAGAGCACGTGTGTGCAGCCAGGGTGTGATAAACTCACTCTCCCCGAGCTGCAGCCTGTGTGTTTTCTGCTATACTAAGCACTACAGTAGTGAAGGCAGTTAAAGTCAGCAGCATGAAAATTAACATTTAAAAAGATATTCTGTATTCCTCAGCAAAGCACTGCTATCCAAAACTCTCTGTGTGGGCTTGGGTATGAGAGGGAAAAAAAAAAAAAAAGATTATAATAAAAAATAGACTGCAGGCATAGAGTGAACAGTTGCCGTGACCTTGCCTTTTGTATGCCATTACACAATTCAATGGCAGTCCACTCAAACCTTGCTCTCGATCAATATCCTATTAAAGCAGCACAAAAAGTCTCTATAAACTTAGTGGTTAGCTATGTTTATAAATGGAACTCAGCATAATTAGATGGTCAATAGCAGGCTGTACTTGTAATTTTAAAATGAACATCACACATTTCATATCTGTTGTATTCGGCGAAACCTCTTTGAATCTAATGATACAGTGTGGAGGAAACAAAGGCCTTGCAAAAAAAAAAAAAAAAAAAAAAAAAAAAAAAAGAAAGAAAACCCACCCAGCTCCCAGCAGCAGCACAATGTGTTTCCCTTTTTTTATGGAGTCACAACACAGGAAAAAGTTTATTAGTCAAATGTCATGTTTCTCCCATCTAACCTTAAACACATTATCACTTCACTGCAGTGTTACACATGTAATGATCTTAGTCACATCCCAGCCCCTCTATAAAAACAAATACATACAAATGGGGAAAAAAAAAAAAAGAGAGGCTAAATATTAACATGTCTTAAAGAAAGTGCCATATTCCAAGGGAGACAAATGCCAGCCTGGCTGGTTTTATTTAGTGGGTTTCCTGTTCTGTAATTCAGTAATTTTTTTCAAAATAAATATTGCAATTGGGTTAAGTCAGAGGGCTTTTTCTTAATTTCTCCATTATTTTTCCTGACATTTCGGGTGAGGAGCTGAGCTGGAGGGGGCAGGCTGGGAGCAGGGTGGTGCTGCCCTGCTTCCTGGGAGTAAAGAAGTGTCAGGTAGAGGCACCAATCTTTCTCCTCCTCCTCTGTCTGGGCAGACCAGCTCCTCCTGCCCCTCTGAGTGTGTCCCAGCTTCACTGGGAGTTTTTGTGGCGCCAGCACCTGAAATGGAGGCTCCAGGCTGGGTGTGGGGCAAGAGGGATCCTTCCCTCTCACCTCCTTCCAGCTCACAGCCCTGGGTCAGGTGGCATCTTGATGAGATTTTCGCTTTGACTCACAGTTGCAGTTTCTGACATCCTTTTCCATTTGGGGGATGTTCCTGAGCTGTCAGGAGGTCACTTTGCTGCAGAACATTTCTTACAGGGGTAATGGTGTGTTTTAGATGTCGTTGCCTGCAGTTTGTGAGGCTGCAGCTCCCACCACACTGCTCCGTGTGGGGCTGGAGCGTGTTCCTGGAGCCTAGGAACAGGGCTAGGGAGGTGGTGTGGTGGATTGTCGTATGCTGCAATGAGGAGGTTTGGTTTAGACAGAGTTGGTTTTTTTTTAGTTTAGACAGAGTTTTTTAGTTTAGACAGAGTTTTTTAGTTTAGACAAAAGTCTTGCCACAGTTTGCACCATTTTGATACCTTTGTGTACTCTGCAGAGGTGCTGCCTTTGCTGGGAGTCATACACTCACAGAATGGTTTGGGTTGGAAGGGACCTTAAAGCCCATCTCATTCCAGCAGGGACACCTTCCACTATCCCAAGCTGCTCCAACCTGGTTTTGGACACCTCCAGGGATGAGGCAGCCACAACTCTAGCATGTCTTTATGATTTATGGCAGTAAATGCGTAAATTCATTGCACGAGGCAATGGTACAAATAGGCTTTGCTGGAAGACAGGCACTGTCAGAAAGGCAGGAGAAGGGATTTTGGAGCAGCTCAGCCCTGTGAAACCTTTGCCACAGCACTTCTGGGGCCAGAGACCTTGAGCTGGTGGTGGCAGGGTAGTGGCTGCTGTGCAAGGACTGACACAAAGGTTCAGGTGCTGGCCCCCACAGCCCAGCCAGGCACTTTAACCTCTGCTGGTGTCTATTAAAAATGAGTTTTGTTCTTTAACTCGCTGGTTTCAAGCTGCCATATGAGTGTGGTGAGGTAGTTCTGGCTGGTGAGCAGCACAGCATCCTTCATGTTTCCTACCCAGGCAGCAACCCCTGTGGGATCAGCCCTTTCTGCTTTGCACTGAGTTTACACAGTATCAGCAATACCTTGTTCCTACTCTACCCCTCCTCTGGACACACATTCCTTTTTTCTACAGGGCCAACTCAAGAAATATCCAGGATTTGAGGAAAGGGCAATAAACACGGCAGGGAGAAAGAAAGAAGGGGAGCGTTACCCACATAACAGTTTTTCTTCCTTATCTCCTTGGAATAAAACTGTTTCATAAATCTGGCAATGTCCAGGAAATTCACTGTGCCTCAGAAAGGAGCGGTGCTTTAATTTAGTGCTTGCCTTTTTATGTTCCCATTTGGAAAACTGTGTGCTTAACCTGTAAGTTGGGCTTTGGGAGGCAGAGAGTGCAGAGGAATTGCTCAGGAAAGGGTTTGCAGAGCACAAATCTGTTTGGCAAGGAAGTTGCTGAAAACTGTGGAGTAGATGCTGCAGAGAGTACCTTTATGATTGATTTCCATTCAAGTCAGACTGACTGCAGTGTGGTCATTTTTCTAACCCATAACTGCACACACTGCAGCAGTCTGCTATCTGCAGGGTGTCTGAATTATAGCAGTCCATGTCCCTGTTACCTTTTACACAAATTACTTACACCAGTTTCTTTTTCCATGCAAATTCATCAGTTTTACGGCCTCTTGTAGCTGCTGTCAGGAAACTGTTACAGAAAGCACAAATTGATAAAACTAGTTAATTTTACTGTGCTTAATTTTTTTTTTTCCCTCTGTTAACACACCCTCTCATATACCCAGTGTGCAGGAAGCATATGATAGTTAAGGGAAGATAACAAAGGATTTGACTGTTCTTGTCATAAATTACTTCCCAACTTAATTCCTTTTAATGATCATTCCAGATTTTCTCAAGTTTTAATGGCCTTGTGTGTTTTCCGTCCCCGGCTTTTAAAAGTCCGTGGATATCCAGGCTGTTCCCTTTCTGTCTCAATGACATTCTTAAAAGATCCTTGCCAAACAACAACTAATTGTCTTGTGGGGATGATGAGGCAGCTGCAAAGCAACATTATTCCTCTGTCAAATCTGACATTGTGAGCTCCTTAAGACTTGGGGTGAAATACTGGCCCCGTTACAGTCAGTGGCAGCACTCCCAGCCCAGACATGTTAGCTGGGTGATAGGAGCTATCCTGTCTTCATTTCCTCACTCCTTCCCTGTTGGACTGAAAGATTTTTCCATGTTTGAAAATGGGCCAGGTTCTCAGACCAAAGATTAAACTTGGCTCAGCATCCCTGTGTGGCACTGAGACTGCTTTGCCTTTGTGGCTGCGAATCAGGGCTCTCAGACAATGCAGCCCAGGCCAAGCTGGTGCATTTCATTGTGCAGGACGTCCTTTTTCAGATGGCTCTGAAATGTGAGAGAAAATCGTGATCTGTAATTGTCAGCCCCCGAAGTTGTATTGTCCTGTAAATAGCACTGGAGCAGCCACAGTGGACACGGTACCATTTGTTGTATTAGTGGAATTTCAGCACGAAATCCATTCTCTGCTGATTTCAATGTTAAGCTGCTCTGTTCCTTGTCTGCTCCCAGAAGAATACAGCACATGGAGTTCATGGCTTGTGCCTGCGAATTTCAGGGTGTGTAGGAATCTGTGATGTTTAATGTGAAACCAAAGATCCAGGACAGGGAAATTGCAGGGATTCATATCCCTTGCAATAAAAATTTCAGTACTGGATAAGGTGATGAGGTGAAGAGTGGAAGCTCACTGCTGGATAAAACTTTTGGGGAGTCATATGTCTCTAGCTCTGATTTAGCTGGAGGAGAGGCCAGAGGAAAGCTCGGATGCTCCTAAGCAGAAAAGAACTCATGTTTCTCATCTGCTTTTTTAACCTCTGTGCTTGTGGCTGTACATCACACGTACCTCAGAGGTTCTGAGGTGCATTTTCCTGCCTATGCTGCTTATAGAGCCTGCCAAGCACTCTACAGGGATGATGCAGCCTATCTGTAACCATGCCAATAGACAAAACGTGGTCCTAAAAGCAACAGGTTTCATTAAATGTTAGAATGACATTAATAGAAAAGCAACACTTAGAGAAAGTCATGCCGTAATTGTTTAATTTTAAAATAATAATAATAATAATATCTTTGGAGGAATGTAAGAGAGATTCTATGTCATGGAACATTGTATTCTTGATAAAATTTTCATCTTCTTGATTGCAATGCGAGGTACCATTAGCATTTCCTAATTTCCACATCCCACCTGTTCCCATCGTGCAACTAAACACACCCATGAGGAAGAAGAAAGTGATTTTGAAGTGCAATTCATGCCATATTCACATGACTTACTGACTGCAATCTCTTTTGTTTCCCCAGCACCGATAGCTGCAGGAACAGGCCCTAATTTCTCCCTCTCAGATTTGGAAAGTTCTTCATACTACAGCATGAGCCCAGGAGCAATGAGGAGGTCTTTACCTAGCACATCCTCTACCAGGTAATTTAATCTCTGCCTACTACCAGGTTCCTTGGAAACCCAGGCCAGCATCATTACTCATCTGGGAAAGTAACCATTAAATTCTCTGACAAGCTGTTTGGGGGCCTCACAATGTGAGCTGTTTCAGATTCACAGAGCTGAATGTTCAGCTGGATTGCAGTAAAGTTCTTTTTGTGTGCACAAGCCTCTAAGAAAAACTGCTGCGTGGACTTGTGTAGCTCCTGGTTGTATCTGGGTGTATCAGGAGAAATTCCACTGGAATTGTTGAGTTTCAGCTTGTGGCAGAAAAGAACTCGGAACATATTAAGATGCAAGGAAAGTCTTAAGATAGACTTACATGTATTCTCTATTGTAAAAAGTGTTACCTGTGAGACTAAGAGTGTTTTAGGACCTTGTTCTATAAAGCATTTTGTTTTCATAAAGCATTTAGAAGTTTGTGACTCAGCCTTTGGAAAACTGAATTGCTAATGCAGATGACTGCCCCATCTGATTTTGATTTCGGCTTAGATGCCAACTATCAAACAAGGATATTTTTTATTTTTTACCTTTCACTTTAATCATCCATGAGATTAGATTTATAAACAAGCTCAGTCACTCGAGTAGTCTTGAACACTATTAAGGAACCAGATTGATTTTTTTTCCCCCACAGCCAAAATAGATCACTTATTTCAAAGACATGACAGGAAAGTCTAACTCTAGCCCAACACTCTCTCACGTTTTTATCTCAGCCTGCAGTGCCACCAGCTTTGCAGTGAGCAAGTGCACGTGTGAAAAATCTCTACAGTTTGAATATAGCTGTTGTTTTTATTTTAAAAATAATAATCTTTAACGAGAGGCTTTTAGCAGTAACTTCTTACAGTTTTCAGTGATTGGAAGAACATTCTGTCTTGCACTTAGTGTGCATGTTATGAAGCTCAGTGACTACAATTCCCATTACACATCAATTAAAAACTTTGTGCTGTTTCTTTCTTGCCTGTAAACTGTGTAGCCTACAGCACTCATCATTAGCACCATTCTCAGGTAGAATTTACTGGTGACTCCAGAAGCAAAAGTGAGGTTATTAATGTTACTTAAGGGCTCAGTTGTTGCTCTTCTATTCTTCTGCAAATAGCTACCACTGATAAGGAGCTAATTATAAACAGCATGGGTAGTTAATAACTTGGTAATATGTTTGTTTTCCTCTCATTAGGCTGTTCCCAGTCAGAAAAAAAAAAATTCTTTAAATACACAGACTCAGCAGAATTATCAGGCGGTAATTATATTGTATGCACACAATTTCCCCTATTGACACATAACAATTCTCTAAATTAAGGAATGGCCAAACCTGCATTCCACACATGCCATAAGACTTATTCTTCCTGTTTCTCACCAACTGGTTCTGCACACCCGCCAGCTCCTACCTGTGCAGAGCTTCGGGTGGGGAGGCTGCAAGCTCTAAACCAATAGTGGAAGATTTTATGTCTGTTAAATGTGTTCCCCCTACACAGAGGAGCCTGTTCTTGAATGCCTTAAGTCTTAATAGAATACAGATTTGGGGGGAAAAAAAAAAAAAAAAAGTGAGCTGGCCCAGCCTTGGAAAAGTACTTAGAAGAGAAATTCTCAGTAAGGTCTCCACACAGTCTGTACAACTCATTATGGAAAACAGAGCCAAGCTGAGTGTCTTTGGCTCTGGGATCCTCTCCCTGCAGAACTGCTGGAGCCAGTGGCCACCAGAGACCACTCAAAGGGCTCTTCTGTGTCCTGAGCCTCTGGTGAGGGAGGTGTGATGTATCACAGGGGGATTCTTTAATGCTGACACTGGCCAGAGATACCCATTGGGGGCTTTCTGTGCCTGCTGGCACAGCTGCAGAGTCAAATGCTTCTTATTGTAGGATAACGTGAACATTTGAACCAAGAATGGATTCTTCCATCATTCACTTGCCTATGTTTCTTCTTATGGGACTGAAGCCTGGGCTAATTGAAAAGATTGAAAATAAAAGTTTGAACTGGTAAACAATTTGCTTTCAGAATTAGCCGTGAAAAAATCTGGCAGTGAAAATAAGTCTCATGTGTCATCACCGTATTCATTCAAACTGCAAGAACCACGCAATGCAAATGAAATCCTTGCCTTTTTATTGACCTCTGCGTGCTTTAAAAAATGTCCTACTTCTGAATCTGTGAAAGCCTAAATGTCAGACTAACTTCTGGTCAAACTGGCGCGTGTTTAGGGTTTTGGCCTGTGAAATGTTGTTTTGTATCTCACCAACGCGCCCCAAATCTGTTCTGCCTTGAGTTATTCTCAAGCGTGCCCCAACTGCAGCGCCTTGGTTGCTCTTCCATGCCTTCATTATGTGGGTTTTTTTTTTGCATTCTCAGCTCCACAAAACGTCTCAAGTCTGTGGAGGATGAGATGGACAGCCCTGGTGAGGAGCCGTTCTACACAAGCCAAGGGCGCTCTCCGGGCAGTGGCAGCCAGTCCAGCGGATGGCATGAAGTGGAGCCAGGTAAGCCCCGGCTCCCAGAGCCCCAGAACATCATCTCTACTTGCTCTGTTTCGTTATCAGAATTGCTGTGTTAGAGAGGTGACCAGTTCTAGACGTCTCGTCACTTCTGAGAAACCGGCCTGATGAAAATATGGCAGTGGTTTTATTGCTCCTGCAGCTGTGAATGTTTCTGTAGTGTGTCACTTCTGTGTTTTGGCCAAATATCTGAAGTATTTAAATAATGCAGCAGAAGATAGGCGGTCTTTTTCTGTCAAATTGTCCAGATTCAGTTCTGGGATAGCTTTTTCTAGCAAAAAGGAGTACCTGTCTGGGCTGTGCTCCATCAGTTATGCTGCTTAAATAAATATCCCTAAACTTGTATAAGGTAGAAGGACTTCTCAAGCATTATACAACACTTGAGATCACTTAGTAATGACTTTTAAGAGACTTACAGAAGGAGTTGTTTTATTAATCTGTAATGCTGTGAAGTGCGATTGGAGGCTTCATATCAAAATAGATATCGCTGGGTGTTACACTTCAGAACGTTGAGGAAGCTCTTTGGCCTCTTCTCAGTTAATTTTTGTGTGTGATCTTTCCTGTTGATCATTTTTTTTGGGTTATGTTATGTTACATACTTAACTGTCCATTGATCACTTATCCTGAGATCATCTGGGTGCTTAATACTATTGGAAATATATTTCTGGGTCAGTGCTATGTGCATAGGTGAAATTAATGCCTCAGTGTTGCTTACAGCTAAATAATCAAGTATTTATTGACAATAAAAATAACAGAAGTCTTATTTGTTAGAGGAAGGCAAGCAGTGCCTCCCAGGGTTTGAGAAGGTCCTCTAAAAGTGCAAAGCATCTTTTGCAATACGTATTTTTTGTCTTTCTTGTTTGTCTGGATTTAAAATAGTATGGGTTTGGTTTATTTGGAAAAAACACATGCTTGTCCAGGGCACTGTGTATAATGAACTATACAGCACAGAAAAGTAAATTCGACCTGCACAGCATTAAAATCAGTTCTGTGGGCACTTGGCCAGCCACCTATATCCTTCATCATGTAGGAAACATACCCACAGCTTTCTCTGGAGACCCTGCCAAACAGCTGTCCTTTACAGCATGCCCAGAAAGTCACCAAATTTGGGCTATTCCAGACTGGGAGGAGACTGATTCCTGTGCCTGGGAGCCCTTGGAGGATCCCCTGCCAGCTGCCCTCTCTCCTCTAATGAGGAGGAGCCAGCTTGTGGGCCCTTATTGACTGCAGATGTGGCACTTTGGCAGGAGGAGAGGGTGGACCTGCAGGCAGACAAGTGCCAGGCTCCCCGTGACTGCCTTGCCACAGCCGTCCCCAGGGCTCTGGTGTTGGCTCCGAGGTGTCCTGCTCCACGGGCACCAGGGGCTGTCCCCTCCATCAGCTCCAAGCTCCAGATGATGTAAGGCAGAGCTTCACCTTGTGCTAAACCTCTGCTCACGAGGCGGCAGAAACGCGGACAAAAGCTCGGCGCCCGCTGAAAGGGAGAGATCACAGCCTGCTCTGCAGACACAGATGGCTGAAAACTGGTGGGGTCACTGCTTCTGCATCACTGTCAGGCCGGGGGACAGCTCCCCCCAAAGTTTGGGGTACTCGTTGTTAATGACAAATGTTCTCCATTTGTGCAGCAGCCAGAGGTTGGCTATTAATTCTGCTGTCACTTCTGGTGGTTTTTCCCCACATGTGGTCATTACCTCTGGCTCATCCATGTCCTGGCTTTGATGGTGGCACTGAGCTGCTGAGCTGGGCAAGGGAAGTACCCAAAGCCTTACACCTCCAAAGCACCTCTGCTGCTCTTGGCACCACTGGGTGCCCATCGTGAGGAAGCACAGCTGCCTGTGTCAAACTTCCTGAGGCGCTCAGAAAGGCAGGAACAAGTCAGACAAGAGAAGGTTCTTCCTTCCTCATGACCTTCCTCACTTACTATAGAAAAATCCCAAATTCTGCTTAGTCTTGCCTGTAAAATGGCAGAAAATCACCTTGCAGCATCAGGGACTGTAGCCAGGTACCAACTAGATATAGCTCGGATTCACCAAGTCATCTATCACTGTCACAGCTGTGAAGAAAAAGAGCTTTATCCTGCCCATGTGGGATGCACTTCCAAGCCATCCTTGTGCTATATCCACGCAGCCCCACCCCAGTGCTTCTGCCGTGGCTTTCCAGCAGCCTGTCCTCTGAATTCATTGCCTCAGCTTCTCTGTAAAACAGGGTCACTGCAAGAGCACGGCTGACAGAGGGATTACCTGAAGAGCCACAGCTCATCAGTGGTGAAGGACAAAACAGTGCTGAGTGTCCTTCCCTGCCACGGCAGCAATGGTGTGTCACTGGCCCGTGGTGCTCCCCTGAGGGACACATCCTGCTGTGGTCTGTGACATCACACCTGGGTCTGACACTAACGTGTGGCCTTTTGTGTTTGACACGAGGGGTTTCACCTCCACAAGTGTAAAATGCTTTAGGAGTCTTCAGTGGGGCATTTGCCTAGAAAATAGTTTGGTCACCTGAAAGCTGTACAAGTGATGTTAACAACCCATTTTAGCTGGGGGCTTTCCACAGCATTCCTCTCTGAGAGGGAGCTTTGGAGCCTGGACCTGTTTCCAATCCATCCTTTCCGACGTCTTTATTTCCAGAGAAAGACCTTGCCATTTATTTAATCTACAATCAAAATGGTGGCACAGTTTTTAGCATACAGTAATCTCTGAGCTTTGGTGTTTTGTTTTCTTCTCAGTGAAATTTGCAGTAGAAGTTTAAAGACTAAACCCATCTTTTTGTTTAACTTGGCATTTCTTCCCTGCGGCTCATTTTGTGCTGTGTGGGATAACGCAGGTATCAGCAGTGCAGAATGGTGCTGTCTCAGAAGACAGGCTGAAGTTTTATCCCGTGCTGGCAGACTAGTGCAACCCAGGTTTCCAAACTCCATAATTAAACCCTGTCCTTTGGGTTACTGGCCAAACAACAGGAGGAAGAAATCAGACCAAGGAAAGGAAGCTTAGACTTGTCTGTGGGATGGCTGCTCTGGCTGGGAAGGAAAGTTCAGAGAGGAGCCAGCAGCCAACCTCCCAGCCCAGTAGGATCCACACCAAAGATAATAATACATCCTTTGCCTTTATTGCCTTTGAGTAGATTGCTTCCTCACAGGAGATTTAGATTTATGCAGAGATAGCTTCTTGGCCTATATGCCTTGACAGGTTTATGGGAGTGAGAGGATGAATATTCCATCTCTGTGTGTCGCATCTGCTTAATTTTGAGGTGTGCACATGAGAAAGAGGGGAGACTCAAACACTGGAGCAGGTGTGGAGCACACACGTGCTCGTGGCACAAGCACTAGGAGAGGGTGGTAGTGAAAGGTGTGGCCTGGGACAGTGCAGGGAAATCAGGTCTGTGTGAGAGGGAGAGGGAAGAAATGCACTTCAAAGAGAGCAGAACATAGGAGAGAAAGGGAAAATGAGAAGACAGCTTTAGACCATACAGAAGGGAAAAAGAACAAATGCCAGAAAAACAAAGATTTGACTTCCTAGAAAGGAAATACGAAATGGAATATGTGAACTCCTCTTACAGAAAGAGAGCACTCCAGGCAGAGGGTTATTTACCGCCAGCCGTGATTAGTCACTCTACATCTGTCTCCATTTTTTTCCCTTGAACAAATTCCCTTTTTGGATACTTTTCTTCCTGCTTTGCTTCCCTGTGATTGCCCCTGTAAGTGGTCTTTGGAGGGCAGGCTGTATGCTCAGAACATATGTGCAAACTGGCTGGAGAACAGAAGAGGACAAAACCACTCTGTGTGCTATTTAGATTAGGCAGTGGATGCTTCCCTCGTGCCTACTCCTGGGGTCCCTGCTGCGTGCAGGATACAGGCTGCACCTATTGTCCATCCACAGCCCTTCCTCTGAGCTTTTCCTTGCTCTGCTCAGGCACCCTGATGTCTGTCTCACGTGGAGACTTTGCTGGGTGTACATCCTCCGTGCCTCACCCACCTGGGTGTAGATCCTTCATGCTTCACCCACCAGCAGCATGACCTTTCCCTTCGTGGCACATCAGGCTAGCAGTGATGAGCAAAGGACTCAGCTTTGAGTTTTTTTTTACAGATATTTCCTGCCACCAAGGGTGCAGCACTCTCCTTGTATGTCAGACATGACAGCCAAAGCAAACCCCAGCATTAATCCCATGTTCCTTGTGCTGTACTCCTTGAGTCTCACATCCATTTACCTGCACTCGAAAGCTCCTGGGGAGCTCTCCGACCTAAAAAGGCTGGAGTCTGCCAGAAAAGATGAATTTCCTTTCACAACAGGAAGGCTTAGGAAGTAAAACAAAGCAGACATGTAGTAAATTACTTCTGCTTTTCAAATACCTTTTGCGGTATCCTCCTTACCATTACTTTATCTCAGCACTTTCAGTACATAACTCTTGTTAACTGAGAAGAAGGGCAAGAGAGGATAAAGATGATGTTAGTAAGAAAATAAGGCAACATCACACTGGCTTTGAACTCCTGCGCAGAGCTGGCCTGTGTTCAGTTCTGTGGCAGCTCTGCTTGTAATGGGGGTAAGCCATAATTACAGGTATATGTTTTTTAATTCCATAATAAGCAAAGACTGAGTTAATGTATATCTGTATTCCACTTGTGCATTTTTTTTAATGCGCTCTCTTGATCCAGTCCAGGAGTAATGTTCACTTTGTGCTCCCTCAGTCATTTTGTGAAATATATAGATGGTGTTTGCCAAGTCTGCTTCCATTGTGTTTCTACAGCATGGCATGGAAAGAAATAAGATGCAAATTCAGAGTATCTTATTGGATTCTTTACTTAGATATTCTACTTGTTTCTTTACTTAGATCATCTACTTTATTCTTAGATCTTCTGCTTGTATTTCCACATAGTAGTTTAGTTCCTAGAGGACAGTAATCCCAGGAAAGGTACACGTTTGCACTCTTTGCACTTCTTGAGGTGTCTGAAGAGACAAACAGCTCTGCTTTGGTTGTGGTCTTGACCAACTTGGTTTGGAAAATGGCTGGAGCTCCGTGGTCTTTTTTCCACTGGAAGGCTGGTGTGGCTGTTCATGTCATGGTCATCCCCTTGCCCCAGCTCCACCCTGGATGTTCTGCTGCCATTATGCTGTGCTGGGCCTTTGTTTGTCTTCACCTTGAAAACCCCAGGAAACAACAAGGCTTTCAGTGCAGAAACCTTAAGGAATGAGTAATACCTCTTGCACTGCGTGGCTGACAGACATATCCACAATTCCAGGGGCTTATGAGGTTGATAATTTCACATGAACCTGCAGAAAGTTCGAGAGCTCCCTGTTAGACTGCTGGACTCATCTGTGGTGGTAACGATGCTTTTAAAGTCAGCCTCATGATTGCTCACTAAACCACCCAGGCTGCTGCTTCTTGTTCTCATGCCACCATCTATGGGACTGTCTGAAAACAGTTTCTGGGGAATTCCTGTGCATCTGAGGAGCTGAGATCTTATTTTGGAGTAATTTCCCTTGCAGTGTCAGTGACCCCTAACTCAACGGTGCCGTGCCTCTCCCCATGGCTGGTTATGGAACAACCACATGCAGGCAACCAGTCCAGAACTTGTTTCAATAATGCTTTTCTTAAATCTGGCATGGGTTTCTCCTCAGTATGCAAGAAAACTTCTCCATATTTACTGAGCTGAGAAACTTTTATTTATGCCATATGCATCAGAAAA
This sequence comes from Sylvia atricapilla, assembly GCF_009819655.1. Classification (NCBI taxonomy): domain Eukaryota; kingdom Metazoa; phylum Chordata; class Aves; order Passeriformes; family Sylviidae; genus Sylvia; species Sylvia atricapilla. The sequence continues at coordinate 26,522,599 of NC_089148.1, read as the reverse complement.
GCTCATTCAGGCATAGTTGAGATGACCACAAGAGTTTGTTTTCAGTGTCTGTTTGGAATTATATCTTGGAAATTTGAGAGAAAGTGCTTTAAGGGAGATCCTAGATCATGCTCTTTATGCCCTAAGCACAGCTGTTGCCTGGCACTGCCTGGAAGATAAAATACGTGTGGTGTGTCCCAGCATCAGCAATGCAGAGTGTGTCTGATCTGTCCTCAGGCAAAAGGTCTGTGGGCTCATCAAAGGCCTTGACGTTGTGCACTAACTCAGAGCCCAGAGAAGTTTTCAATGATTGGGCTCCATTACTGCCAATGATTCAAGGGACTGACTGCAGAAAATATGATGAAAAACACGAGAACCATGTATTATAGAAAATAAGGAATAGAAAAATAATCCCTTTTCACTGGGAAAACATTCAACTTCAGACCTGGAGTATTCAATGTCAAATAATTCTCTGGAACTACTTTTCAGTGACTTGCTGCAGTGGGCAGTTTTCACTGGATCATAACCAGACACAGGAATTTCATGATCTTTATTAATTTCCTTGAGCTGAACTTTTTTGGATGCTCACAGGCCTACAGAAGAAAGACAAAGCCTAGGGAACATCACTTTCCCTCAGACCAGAGGAGGTGTACATCCAGGATCCCTGCCAGTTGTATTTACTCAGTATTTCCCAGATGTGACTTTGAATTGCCCTCTGGTTCTCAGTGTGTCAGGTCAGGCAGTCCCAGAGCTGTTCTGCCTGTACCTGCCTCGTGCAGCAGCTTCATTACACACCTCAGCACATCTCCCAGCAGGCACCCCTGCCATTTTTTCCTCCATTGAACTTAATATCCAAAGACAGTGGGAACATTTCACACAGAATGGTTCAGGCTGGAAGGGACCACAGTGGGGTCATCCCAGAGCACAGGGCACAGTCTTGAATATTTCCCGTGGGGGAGACTCCACACCCTCTCTGGGCAACCTGCTCAGGAAAGAAGTTGTTCTTCATGTTCAGGATGAACTTTGCTCTTTAACATGGAATTCAACAGGGCCCCACATGCAGGCAGCCACCTAAAAAGCTGACTCCAAATGAACAGGTAGATGCTTGGAGTGGTATGTATGATGGGAACACACTTCAAGGAGCTCCAGCAGCTGTAGGATACAGTTTTCCCTAAATGTCTTTTCCTTCATAAGAGTCCACGTGTTGCCATATCCCTGCTCTCTGCATTACAGTATCCCATCAAAACACAAGCTGCCCAGTGGTTTTCAAGAACATAAGATTTTTCTTTTCTTCTAAGAGCAATAACACTTATCAACTTTTACTGAAATACCATATCAGCTCCTTGTCACTGGCAGTCTACAGTTCCTGCCGCTAAAAGTTTAATGCATTTACAGGAGCACTTAGGCATCAAGACTTTGATATCACAATCTGTTAGTCACAGGTGCTACATGATAGGTTTGTGTTAGCACATTATAGATCTTTTATCAGATACTGCACAAAATGTGTGTGTTTCTCTGCCAGGCAATCAGAATCAGGCTGCTGCATAGCTGATGAGTTACTCACCAATATAAGTTGTTGTTTATTTTAAACAGAACTTTTCCCAGAACTGCACCTTAATGGATAAGTTAAACTCTTAATTGGTCAAGGCCAGTGAAGACCAGGAACTTAATGGAGCCAGGAAAAACGCAGGAGGTCCGTGGTGGTGCTTTGAGCATTGTCAATCTTTCACAGTGGCATTCGTCAAGTCAAGTGATTAACATTGCTCATTTGCCATCACAGACAGAGTCATTCTGACAGCAAATTACCACTGGATCAATAGCTCAGCTTGTCTTTGGCAATTCACGTAGTAGCATGAGACCTGTGACAACATGCCATGCTGCTGGCAGTGCTGCCTCAAAACCATGGAAGGAAGTTGGAGGTGTGGGAAGAGCTGCTCACCCGAAAGTCAGTTCAGATTGAAAAGTTCTAGATGTTTTCACATCCCTCCAGGGCTGCTTTTATTATTTTTCTTGTCCAGACACTGGACAACACAAAAGACATGGCCTTGGGATTCAGCCTAAACTGTACTTTCCATTTTTAATAAAATTAGTAATCCCATGCAAGTGTTGAAGCACATGCCTCAGCTTTGCTGTAATCCCCTGAGGAAAACATCCCTTCAGCATGGTCCCGGAGAAGTCGGGCGGTCGGTCAGAGTTGTGGCTTTGCTTCTTGCATCTAGTTCCAGATGTCAGGAAATGCATCATTTAAAAATGGAGATGGAGCTGTAGGAGTTCTGAGTTGAAAATGCAGAAAGAATTTTCCTGTAGTTATCGAATGAAAGCTGTTTTTGACTGGCCTGGTGCTAACACCACCCCTATGTGCTGCTTTCACTGACCTCTGTGACCGAGAGAAAAGCAGATCTTTTGTGCACTGTCACAGTGTAAGGTCACCTGGGGTATTTCTGTCACCAGACACAATTCACATCACCTGCATCCTTTTTCAGACATGTAGGAAGGATTTCCTGCATAGAAAACTATTCCCTGACAAAAGCTGGAACATTGCTTTGCAATGAGAGCAGCATTCCTGGCATGGCAGGGCTGTGTTGGTCATCCATGGGCCAGAGTTTCTTGGTGGACAAGCAACATTTTGCTGCCATCCATTGTTGATCAGAGAATCAAAGAATCACAGCTTGGTTTGGCTTGGAAGGGATCCCAAAGCCCATCCCGTGCCACCTCCTGCCACAGGCAGGGACACCTTCCACCATCTCAGGTTGCCCAGAGCCCCATCCAGCCTAGCCTTGGACACTTCCAGGGATGGGAAGCCCTCAACCTCTGTCCACAACAGCCCACAAAATCAAAGACAGTGATGTGTCTTGGGCTTCACTTTTCACTACCACCTTCCTTGGCACTGGGACAGAAGCAGACGCTTTATTTCCACTGGTGAGCTCTGAAAGACAGAAGCTCCTCTGGTTGACTCTGGCTGTGCATTTCTTGCTGATTTGGGATCTGTGGAACCTGAATCTTTGTGATCTCCAGACAGCTCTCTGGACCCAGAGATCCTTGAAGATCATCTGATAGTGCAGCATGGGGCTGTTTAGTTGCAAAATGGCATTAAACACATTAAAAGTAGTCTTCCAAAAATTGAACTAGTCTTCTTGTTTGCTTCTGGGACCAATTCAGGATGTTGACTTGGATCTATAAACTCTCCTATAGATTAGATCTTGGTTGGGAAATGGACTACATTCCTTTCATGTGCTGTCTTAGCAGTTGAGATCAGCAGACTTGCTTTTTCTAATGTGTTTGGAAAGCAGAAGCAATATTTTATCTCCTGTGGTATGCTGCTGGTATAGAAATGTTCAGGCTTATTAATTCTTCAGGACACAGGAAAGTCTTCATCACCTGTGTAGGCAGTCATGGGAAAGGACCCACTGCAAAGACTCCATTGAACTCTTTTTATTTTTTATTTTTTTGTAAGCAGCTGGAAAATATTAGTAATCCTCAGAGCCAATATACAGTGCATATTGAGAGCCAGTAAATGATGCATATTATTGCAAATTCCTGTGCACTTCTGCATTTTATAAAACAGATAACTAAAATACTCACCTAGCCAGATCGGTTCCCCCAGGGATGCACATTTCCAAGGAGAGGACAAACCAAAACCACAAGAACAGAACAAAATTAGCCAAATAGAATGGCTAAGTGTTTGAAACAAATGGTTTTAAGATCACTGAGTGAGGAGCATGACCTCCTTTTGCATCAGTCAAGGCAACTGTGAAACTTTGTGAAAGAAGCTCACCACAAAACAGATGCTGGGCTATCTTAGGTAAATAAATTACAAAAAAATAATAATAATCCCCCCCCTACACTTTTTACAAAGCACAGCTGTGTAAATATTGCATGAGACAGGGGAGAGGGGGAAGAGATGTAACATACACCCTTTTTTTATGCAGAAGTTCTGCTCTGGGCACTGTTTATTACCATTCCCAGTACACCCATCACTCCAGTGCCTAGCACACAGTGCAGCTACTGTACTCCCTGCACATGTTTGATCTTGGCTTTAGAGGAGAAAACAGGCTTTATTTTAAAGGAAACATTTTCACTCAGAGATAAAAGCTGCGAGAAGAGGTGTGAGGAGACAGGAGGAATTACAAGATCACGGAATGGTTTGGGTTGGAAGGGACTTTAAAAGCTCATCTCACAGGCAGGGACACCTTCCACTGTCCCAGGTTGCTCCAAGCCCCATCCAGCTTGGCCTTGGACACTTCCAGAAGATGGCACAGGACCAGGTACAGGAAGAAGACCAAACCTCATCTCTTTTTTTCCATTCTCTTTCTTTCCCACACCTTCTGCCACACTGACTTTAGATGTGCTCCTGCTTCTGCACCAGGTGAGGAGCAATCCTCCTTAATTTCATTGTGCGAGATGCATACTGCAATTTTCCTGCTTCTCAACTGCCAGATACAGCATTTCCCAGCCTACAGAAATCTGCCCACAGAGAGGAACAAATGTCTCTTCTCACCTAGACAGGCAGTCTTCTGTCTCTGAGCTGGTGGTGGACACTTAAGGAAAGATAACAACAGTAGGAGAGGCATCCAGTGATGCTTTTCAGAGTACAGCCTCATGGATTTTGGCAGCAAGCAGCTTGGTTTCACGAGCCAGAGGTTTTTGTTCACATCTGTGTGTTTGACTGCCTTCAGTGAACTTTCCTTTCAGAGATGTGCTTTTAACCCATTCTTTATTTTGGCCTCTACAACATCCCATGGCAGAAAGTTCCAGTTTTACTCAGTGCTGCATGAGGAAGAACCACTTCTTTTGTCTGCTGCTTGATAATTTTGCTGGATGCTTCTTAGTGGTTTTCTTTTTCACTGCCAGAAGTAGTGAATAAATCATTCCCCAGTTACTTTCTTTACTTTCCTTCAAGTTAAGTGCTGCCCAACACTTTGACCGCAGCAGTCAGCGAGCACAGGGAAGCACAGAAATCCATCTAGCAGCCTCTCAGCTCAGGTAACAATTTGGCTGAGTGGCTGCAGAGACATCTTATACCTGCAGAAATGCCTGTGTGCTGTGGCAGCAGCAGTGCTGTTCACCCCAAGTGGGTTTTCTGTGACCTCCACCCCAGAGCTCACGGTGTGAATGCAGTGACCCCCCCAGAGAGCCTAAAGAAGGGATGATGTTTTAAGTTCTTTCAGTTTCCAGCTTCAAAGAAACTTAAACCTCAGCATCTAGCATGGCTACAGCTCTGTCCTGGTTCCATCTTGCTCAGGGAAGAGCAGGAGATCCACAACATCCTCCACCTCTGCTTGTCCTCACCACTCTGGCACAGCTCTACTGACATCATCCTTTCTGCTCTTGCCTTACATCAGTGCTCGATGGTATTTTTAGTGTGATATACACCAAAAAGCATAACATAAGAGATCCTCTTGCTAAAATTAGCTGGAAAATTATAGGCTGTTTTACTGTTTTGTGCACAGTCTTCATTTGCCTCTATAGATGTGCGTGCAGATCTTTGAACCCCGAAAAGCCAGACAAGTGAGGTGCATCTGCAGCTCCAAGAGCAGCACTGTGGAAAAAATGGGACTGTTTTATCTCAGCAAGGGCTGGAGGCAGAATCTTGGGTTCCACTTTTAGGAGGGAAATACTTTTTTTAAAAAAAAAAATAAGGATTTACAATCAACGAGATTTGAAAAATATATATGTATGGATTATCTTTCTTCACATTTAGTGTTTTATTGCAGCAGCCCACGTTTGTTTCCAGGAGTATTATCCCTGATCCAGCACACTAATGCAGTACTTTGCTCTGAACAGGAGAAAGCACTTTGGATGTAGTCCAGGCTTAACCCTGTCTTAAGGCTTGCTTTTACTTTTAAACAAAATAACAGCAATTGGAAGTAAAGCATCATCCTGACTCTTCCTCTCAGAGAGTGGCCAATCCTACGTGTGAGGAGAAGCTTTGAGGCAGAGGCTGAGGCTCATCCCCACTTGGTTCATGACTCCTCTGCCTCTCTTTGCCCTTTCAGTCCCTACAACCCACCTCTGTTCTCCATCCTTGACTGGAATCCCCTCGGCCACACGTAGCCTAAAGGTGCTCTGCAAGGAGCTGCTCCTGGCTGTCCAAGCATCTTTCATCAGACTGATCCCTGAAAAGACCCCTGTCATCCAGGCAGGATTGCAAATTCTGGCTGTTTGGAGGTTTTAAAAATTAAAAGGTTCCCCCAAACAGCTGTATTTCACATGCAAATCCCCCGCCAAATGGTACCTTGTAAGTATTAAAGAAATTGTTTGTCCTCTGTTAAAAAATGATCATCTAGAAATCCATTAATTTGAGAGGGGGGAAGGTTTTAAGAGGACAAAGGAGGCTTACAAATGACATCTCTCCCATGCCCTGTGAACTGTTGTGCTATTGTGATTTTACAGTGCTATTTCTCCACTTTTTCTGGATTTTTCTCTTTAATGTTATGTGGAAAACCGAGAACAAAAACTGATGCTTAATTCTGTGTAAACAGTGGCAGTGACTGAATGGAGACTCGATGTCAAATATACAACCACCCTAGGAAAGTCAAAATCCCTTGCTTTCTCCTCTCTTCCAGTTGTGTCCTCTGTAAGTGTATTATCCATAAAATTAGCGATTTAAAAAGGCATCGAAACATTATTTTTCATATTCATAGCATCACTTTAAAAAAAAATGGTTAAAAATCGATTTGCTGGCCTCTTGGGGAAATGCTGTAATGTTTTTGGCTGTCTCCTACTTTCTGCTGCCAGCTAAAAGTACCATCTGGCTTGTTTAGGGCCCTTTTCCATATCAGGTGCTTCCAAAATTCTCCCCAACCAGAGGATTGTTTCGTTGGGTTGCTCTGCCTGCTGAGGCATGTGTCCTGGGCTGGGAATCCTACTGCTTCTGTTCCCTGCCATCTTGCTGACAGTGGTGTGTGTATGTTTGGGCACGGATCTTGCTGCCTCTCTCCCGAGGACATTTGCATCATTGTCAGCTGCACATATTAAATTGATATGCAGGGCTCAGAAACACGTATCCCATCTTTTGTCCCTTTGTTTGTGCAATTGTTGTGGTTTTAATTCTTCTTTGACACCTGGAATATCACAAAGCTGGCTGATAATCTGTTGGCTACTAAGGGAAATGACATTGATAGAAGGATAATGTGTGTCAGACTTATATCTCGATAATTGCAGACACACCCCGAACCCTCGCAGCTCAGGGAATGAATATCCTAAATCCATTATTAATTTGGAGAGTCGCATGTGGCAGTTGGCTGTGGTGTCATCCTCTCACTGCAAGAGTCACTTGCAAGGGATTTTAAGGCAGTTTTTTTGGTTGATTCTGCATGGCTGTGTCGATCTGTGCCTCGTACGAGTCGTTTTTGGTGCGTCCTGCTGCCATTTCGTGGCAGCGTGAGGAGCTGTAACAAAATGGGGTTGATGTCCTCACTCCTCACAGGAGGAAGGCAGCTCCCCACGTGCCTTCTCCTGCCCAGGAATACCATCCCAAGCAGCTGAGGACTGATGCTCTGTACGTGGCACCAGTTGATCCTCCTCACCATCCTTTGTTTTTCAAATTTACCAGAGATTTACTTGGAGATGGAAACACGCCCCGAAAGGATTTACGAGTAGATCTGAAGGGCTGTAGTTGCAAAGTCCAGACTTGATGTGATTGTGTGGGAACAGGAAGGGTGTTTTGGAGCAGCTACTGCCATAAGCTGTCTTGTCCTATTGCAGAAATGATCTGTGCCATACACTGCTGACTTTTCCTGTCCATCCATTAAAAAGTGAATTATGAAGAGTGCTGAGACAAACAGATAGGAGTTTAACCTTGTTAGTAAATATCAGGTGGCTGATATATACTGCTAGAATGTTACATCACAGCCTCGCTCTTCAATATAAGTTTATGAAATTATCTTGTTACTATATAAACTGCCTTGGCTGGGTACATTCTTCCAGAGGGTTATTGTTTGCTGGATGTTGGCACAGTAGCATGACTCCAAAGAGTCAGTTCACGATGTGGTGAATTTTAAAGACTTGGGAGATGGCCATATCTATTTTTCAGCAAAGGAATGAAAGCTTTTTTGCCTTTTTTTTTTTTTTTTTTCTCCTCCCCTAAGGTATTAAAAGTTTCAAAACATGTGCTGAAATGAAAAGGAAATAATAACTAAAGCCTGGATGGGAAGTGGTGCCTCAGAGTACTGACTTAGTTTATTTGCTTGTTTTCCCCCAAAATCTTAATATTTTAAGTACAAGTTAATATTCTAAATCAAATAAACCTGTTCTGTGAACTAGTAAGGTACTTGAACTATTATCACACATTATTCATTTATTTCTGTGTGAGTGCAATAAAAATTTTACAAGCTGTAATCTTGTTCTTTTAATAGAGAGAAAACTATGCAGAATATGTTGCTTAGAGTATTAGATAAGCTGCAGTATGTTAATCAAATATTTTCGTGATATGAGGGCAGTTGAGAAAACAGTACAATTTTTGCTAATGGCACTGGTAAGTAAACGGATCTATCATTACATTGTCATGAAAAGTGACATTGAGCAGAAACACCCTGCCAATCCCTAGAAGATAAGTATTTAATGTAATTAGACAGACACTGTCTCCTTTGTTGAACGTAGCATTAATCACCCAGAGAAGTCCAACTTCATATGAAATGGCTTTTTCTGATATGTCTTTGTATTAGAAAGCTTCTCACACGGTTTTGCCATGATGATATATTTGAAGAAACGACTGCAGCAGCTACATGGGTTTCCTCATGACACATTTCTTGCTGTTCTGTGTTCCATAATATTTAATTATTTTTATTTAGCAGTGTTGCATTATACAGCTGTGGCTTGTTCCTAAGTCTAGAAACCTACGTTCAATTGGAGCTGAACCTCTTTGAACCAGTGTAATGCACTCAAGTTATGAAATATAAAAGCAACACAAATAGCTTCCATTATGTTCTTCATTCCTTCCTCTGTGGTGTTAGCACAGGTTTATTGTTATGGCATAAGCAAAATGTTTCTTGCCTCGAATGCTAGTCCATAATATCACACACACACACACACAAACCAAACAAAAGAAAACAAAAGAAAAGAAAACAAAAACAACCCCCAAAAAACCCCAAACAACAAAAAAAGAAAAATAACTTCTTTTTATGAAAATCTCATTATTAAATGGATGAAAAATGTTGCCCCCTTCCAGAATTCATTGGCACTACATTTTTTTTTTCTCCTTTTTTTTTTTTTTTTTTCTCCCCCCCTCCCCTCTGTTGCTTGTAATTTGTACTGTGAAACGCTGTCTGGTTATGAACTGGTATCAATTTGAGTCAGTGCACAGCTGTGTCTTCCCACCTTCTCAGTGGTGCCGAGGGCTTTGAAGGGAAAGAAAAGGGTTTAGTCAGAGATGACAGCGAACTTCACCGGGTAACAGGTGGAGGTCAAGTCAGTTTATTTGTTGGGCTGAACAGAGTGCAGAGATGAAAAATCTCTGCCATAATAAGGTTTAGGAAGAAAATGCTGACTAGTCTAAGCTTTGATTCCAGCTGACAGATCCTTTTCTAGTGTTCATTACTTGATTTCACAGTTCAGGCAATTTTAAGAGGCTTAAAATTATGTTTCTGCTCTCCTCTATAAAACTTTCCGATCACTTTCTAATTTTTGCTTTAAGTAAAGTTATAGGGACTCCCTGATATATCACTCCTGCCTGTAGACTCTTACAAAGTCAATATGCCATCAAAAATGTAAGGATAAGCTTCTTTTTTTTTTTTTTTTTCAGACCCCTGCTTTTACTGATTCTTTTTAATAAATGAAGTAAAAAATTCACATGTAGGCACCAATTTGATTAGAAAATTAAAACTTCCTAAAAACTCCCTTGAACAGTAGATAGTAAACTAAGCAGGATGTTTAAGAAGCCAGTGTTCCTGTCTGAGAATATGGGATTTCTGTGCTAGTGAAGCCCAGAGTGCTGAATTTCAGTCCCCAGTGCCGGTGAGCTGTGCTCCATCCTGAAAGGGAGTCAGAGCCAGGCCCCGGAGAATCAGAGCAGAACGTGCTGACATTGTGTGGCAGTGCTGGGGCTGGGGTGACCACACACAAAGGGATTTCACCGGGCTCAGCTTTGGGTCTCTCCGAGTGCAGCCTCCTGCCTTTCCCCGTGCCAGCTCCTGGGAGGGACACGGAGGCGTTTCTCCTCTCCCATCCTTTTTCTTCCACCACCACCACCTGCTTCCTACCTGCTGGAGTGGGCAGAATAGGATTATCTTTAGCCATTTGCTAAAATCTTCCCCCTCAGACTTTCTATTACTTCTGCATTCATTCTTTGCAGGAAGAGGAAACTCACTGGTCAAACCCTTGGACACCAGAATAGTTGCATGCAGTTTCCCAGGGAGCCAGATAGCTCTAAAGCTTCCCAGTGAGTGACAGTTTCTCTCTTCTATTCTTCTGAAACATGTGTTTTACACATATACTGAAAAATGTTAATATCAATTTACAGCCAGATTCGTGCCTTTTTTTTTCTTTTTCTTTTTTTTTTTTTTTTTTTTTTTTTTAAGATTGAAAAAAAAAATCAAATCTCCCAAAGTATTTACACTTAGAGCACCTCAGCACACGTCACTTTTTTACGTAGGAAAAAGTGTTGGATGCTCTTATACACAAAACATCATTGGGCTTTTGGAAGCTGTTAGCTCATTCTGAGTTAGTGGCAAGAACGCTGGACTTGCCAGCACCAAACTGTGAAACCTTTTCTGTGTGACTGGTAGAAATCTCATGGGGTAGAAATCCAAAAAACAAAAAAAAAAACCAAAAAAAAAAAAAAAAGGGGAGGGGGGGGGGGATGTAAATCTGTGCGTTTGGATTCGAGCAGCTTCAATACCATGATATCAACTTTGTCCTAGAAGTCCTTGAATCACAAATCATTTGGGAGAGTGTTTTGGAGAATTACCACTGTATGCTTTCCCTGGTTTTTTATTCTTTTCTAGGCGTCCATTAGTTCCCACTGTCAGGGAGAGGATTCTGGACTAGGTGGATCCCTGTAATCTGATTTGGCATGGCTATTTTTCTGTGTTCTTAAGCTCATGAGATCAAGTTATGTAGGATTATTTCATAATGCCAGAGCAGCAGTTTCTGAGGTTGGACAAAGCTATCTAGCCAAAGTGTCTGATAAAAGAAAAATCCTGTCCCATACTGTAGCTTTCTTGGTCCAGTGAAGCAGCATCCTCACGCACACAAATCTTGTAAAGTTGCTTCTGATAGCTCCCTGTGTCCCTTGGTTTTTGTAAGCTAAAGTGCCATCTCCCTTTTACAGCTTAATTGAACCTAAATGCACCCATTTTCTGCAATGTGGTATTTTGGTAATTTCGCTATTTGCTCGTAAGTTTTCCCTTAAGCAAACTGAAAGCTTCCCCTTTATCACTTCACTGGGCCAAGATTTCACACAGTATCCTGCTTGCTACAAAATATGATAGTGCTCTCTCTCACCTTGTTTCTTTTTTCTTCTTTTACTTTCTTTTATAAAATCAGGATATCTAAGAAACCCCGAACACCGCGGAGCACTTCATGGTGGGTGTGCTTATTCAAACAATGCCAATGCTCTCGTTCTCGGTGCACAGAGTTTTTTGTGTTGGTTTGGGGGGGGAATGTCCCAGGTGCCTTCCCCACTGGTGTGGATTCTCCAGTGTCTAGTAAGGACAGAGCTCCTGCCAAGCACTTTGCCCAGAGTGCCAGTGCTGGAGGGAGCACTCACGTGTCACCTCTGCCCTTTCCCTGCCTGTTTTCATGGAATTTGCAGGGGGGTTTTCCCTGGGAGCCCTCTGCCTCTCTGCCAGGTGTGTTTCCACCTGCCCAGTGGGTGACAGAGGGCTTGGGCAGCTCCCAGGAGCAGACCTGCAGGCAGCAGGGCCATCCAGGCTCCTCTGGAAACGATGCCAAAGCCAAGCTGCCGTGCTCTGCCTTCCCTCGGGGAATCCTGGAGCCACTGGGAATGCAGAGAAGGGAGGCTGATCTCACCCGTCTGATTTCACCTGTGGGGAAGTGGTTTCAGTCTCTCTGCCTGGTGGTGGCAGGTCCCCAGTGCCATTCCAGTGTGCAACTGGACATGGACATTCCCAGGAAGGAGCACAGCAGCTGTAGGTCAGCTACAAATGATTTCTGGTGTTACAGAGTGTTCAGTCCCGTGACTGTCAAACACGGGCAGTCAGAGGGTAAAAACACCGAGAACCACGGGATGCCAAAACTGAACAGTTCCATGAGTACACTCCCGACCTGCCAAATTATAAATCCCTTGGTACAATGCACACGAATGCAGTTTGCAACTCCTTCTTCCTTTGGAATAACCTCATAAACTCTTCACCTCAAATTGTGCAGAAATCAGGTGGCTTTCCAGTCCGTGGTAAATCACCTGGGCTATTTTCAATCCTGACCACAGCTCTTTTATTAATTAAAACACGTGTTCAATGGCAGTGTACACCGATTAAATCTTCAAAACCAATATTAGCACCAAACTTAGTCTTGTCATCATAAAAGTCATTTGAAAACATTACCATGCAGTAACTGAGGTCACAAGTCGAGAAAAATCTGCATATTTACCCATCTCCATCTCATGCCTGGGGCGTTCAGCAGCCATCATTGTTATATACAGCCTGGGTAGCCAATGATGGTTTGATGACATGCAAATAATGAGCAAATGATTTTTGAGGAAAATATATAAATAAATAAACCCCCCGAAAAAACTTTACTCCATCCTCTTCAGTTACTAAGATTCCCGTTAGTATCACTCGCAATTTAGGATCCATATGCATCTCAGGAAGATATAGTTGAAACATAAATCTATTCTGGGTCTTTTACTTGCAAAAATATCATACCTCAGCTATAATCATATGCAAAGACTTTTTAGAGGGCTTTGTAAATGCCATCCAAATTTATGATGGCATTTTTTGCCTTGCAGCTATAGATGTTCCATCCCCAAAGCACCCACATAAAGGTATATTCTCCTATGGATGGCTGCAGTTTGTCCCTGCTGCTATATCTAATCTGCCAAGTGTGCTGAAAAACTCTCAAGTAGCATTTGAAATGAAACAAATGTAGTCATGAATTTTAGACGAGATGTCTAAAGACGTCATTAGAATTATTTTTTTTTATTCTTCTTGCAATATATTTATACAATGGAAAAATATGCCGAAGCTGACATTAACTCAAAGGCAGAATTGGACTGTTATCCTGCTGTTTATTGCTCTTCTCATTAAAGTTTTTAAATATATAACTCATGAGATTATGTTTTGAAAAAATTGGTAAGATGTTGAGTACTACCTTATTAGTTATTGGAAGAACTGCTTGGGTGGCAGAGCAGGAATGAAGCCTAACTTGAGCGACCTAAAACAATCCAGATGATGCTGTAAACACAGATACAGACAGACAAGGTAATACACTCTGTGAGAACGTTGTACCAAACAATTCAGGCAGACTTTCATGGGGTAGGATTTAAAAATAATTGCAAATATTGTAACGCTCGGCTTTAAAATTCTGAATGCAAGGTTGTCCATCACTATAAAGTGGTATTTCTCCTTGGTAAATGGGTTTGTGCTCATTTGCAAAGGAGAAGTTTCAACCCTTCTTTTCCCTAAGTGACATCAGAATTTTGACTCTAACTTGAATTATAATTTTTGGCTAAAACTTGCTGAGGAGTCCAAAAGCATTTAAAACCTAAAAGCCATTGAATCCATTTAATGCGCCTTTGGCACCTCTCTCTCTCTCTCTCTCTCTCAGTCCTTTTGAACATTCTGGTCCTCATTTTAATCAATCTCTTTTTATTAAGTTCTTTGGCTCATTTATTGTTCGTGCATTTGCTTTATTTTATTTGGAACATTTCTTTTGTAGTGTCTTGAAAAAGAGTTGTGACATTTCTTTTGGATGGCTTCTTAAGTATCTGGCAGTCACCTATGATACGATGTTGATGGGTACGGATAGATTAGCTCTGTTTTCCTGATGATCTGTCAGATGTCGAGTTCTGAGGAAACTGGATGTGTGTGTTGGTGATGCATATGCAGCAGTTTGATAAGTGGATAGAGGGGGAGCTTTCATTTTTCTTCTGTAAAAAATCACTGTTTATTAAGCTGGATTTAGCCTTGTGAAGCGAGGTGCTCCGCTGGCAGGTAGTTAATCAGTGATCATGGTAACTCCGGCTGCAACCAGGGGAGCCAGTACCCATTCAGAACGTGGAAACTAAAGAGCACTTCATTAGGATGAGTGAATTTCCATCTGTGTTGTATTTTGTGTATACTGGAGCAATTAATACAGTAAACTGATGGATGGCAGTCAGTGTGATCATATCTCGGCTGATGACAAAGTTTGCTCAGCACTAAATTGAACAGACTTACTATGACTGGCAGGAGCATAGCCGTCAACATTTCAAGAAGCTTGAAATTAGGAATTCCCCAGGAATTAAAAAAAACCACAATAAAGCAGCTGATCAGCCTTTCTGTTGGTACTGATTTCAGTGGAATTGCTGGAATAATTCACACAGAAGGATGAAAATTCCTTGAAAAATGCTTCCCATGTATCAGTTTTTGTCTTCGACAGCCGACTTGTTTTTCTGCATCATCTGTTTGTTCTGCATGTTGTCGAGTTCATGGTCCATCTGGTAATACCTGAGCTTCCATGATTCCTTTTCCTAGTGTGCCTTGGGAAGGAGGATCCAGACCATGTTTCACTCATAGCTTTTGTTATGAAATCTCCATCAAGAGTCTAGTGGCAGAGAGCTTCTGGGAATATTGGGGTAATTATTCAAAGGTCTTTGGAGATGAATATGAGCTGGTCTACCAATGTAGCTGACAAGAAGCGGAGTTGTTGTGTGAGATGTTGTGTGCAGGTAGAATAATGTCAGTAATTAATCAAGTGAAATTGGATGGATTTTCAGGTGTAGATTTGGAGAGAAGGGGGATTGTTCTCCTCTTGCTGTGACTCCGTTCACTCCATCAGAGTTAAACCTGATTTTTTAGTAAGGCACGTGGTAGGTACATGGAAAAGAGGTTCGCAGACACTTGTTTGTTCTGGGGAGGATTTGTGCATTCAATTCTCACGCATCATTTTCTGGTCCATTTAAATATATATCAGCCTCATACATGAACATTTGAAGACCTTTAGCTGTACTCAAGGAAGACTCTTATGTGGTGCGTTTCTAGTACTGGCAAACATAAGGAGGTAGAGGAATTAAACCCATCACAATGCTCCAGTGCCCCTTTAGAAGATGAGGAACACGAAGTTTTCCTGTGCACTCACTGATTAAACTTGGGCTGGAGGTTTGCGAAGTGCAGAGTTTTGGAAAGTCTTTCTACGGGACTTCAACATCCAATGGCTCCAGTAACCAGAGTCTCCCAAGGACAAGGATCCCATTTGCGCTTGCATTATGCATTTGAGCAGAAGGGTGTGATGCATGATGTGGAATGAACGAAATAATAACTCGTGTGTTTAGGGAAATGCCAAATTAATGAAAATTCAGAAGGCTCTAATGTTGAAAAAGCACACAAATTTCCTTGATAGAAATATAATGCTACTAACAGTTTCAAGATTATTGTTGTCTGAATTTTCTGCTTATTGTGTACTGCAATTAAAATTCTTCTCAGCTGAAAAACGGATGTCAAATTAATATTTCCTATTGGAAAAAAATACGAAAGTACACATCTTGTTCCATTTAGCACCATCATGGTCTTTGATCAGGTTCCCTCTGTCCAGTGAATAAAGCAGATTTATGTTAAAGGGAGCAGGCTCAGACCATATATGTTTGGCACACATATCGAATCACACGAACACAAGTACAGTGAGTTAAAGTAACACGCCTGAGCGCAGGCTCCCATCTGCATTTTATGCCACAAATCCCCTTATTTTCTTCTTTTTGTTCAGCAATTAACTTCTCCATTTATTCTGTAGTTAAAAACTGTCGTAAGATGAAAACAGACAAAGTCTGATTTTTTCCCCTCTCGCTCTAAATAACATTCAGAGGAGACTCAGACCTGGATTCTGAAAGCTGTGCTTCCTAAAAGTGCCAGGTGTGACTGTGATTTGGACAAGAGTCCTATCCACAGAATAGTAAGGAACACTTTTAACCCCCACCTGGGTTACCCAGCCGTTGTGTTCTGGCTGTTCTTGTTTATTCCTTGCTCAGAGCAGATGGATGGAAAGAGGCAGGGAACAGGGAGGATCCTTGGCTCCATTCCCTATCCACCGGCCAGCGCAGCTGAGACGGGCTGGGGGAGATGGTAATTTGTTGCTGCCCTGCACCAGAGAGCAGAGAGAGGAGAGCAGGGACTCAGAGGTGTCCTTAGAGCTGGCACTGCCCCTTCCTCAGGGTCCTGTCAAGTGCTGAAATCTGGTCTGCAGTGCAGTGGTCCCCAGTAATCGCTGGCTCCTGGGACCAATGCTGAGGAAAGCCATGCAAGGCAGCCCCGTCCTCCCAGGATGCATCCCCAGCTCTGCCCAAGCTACCTTCAGCCTTAACTTTTTAATTTCCTGCATCCCTGAGCAGCACAGGAGGGGCCCTGTGGTCTGGGGGCCGCTAAATGTGTTAAAACTCATTAGGTACGGAGCAGAAGACCCTTAAAACTAGCCAAGAGTCTCAAACGTGGGTGCCAGAAATTAAACACCTAATTCAATATTTAGCCATTTACCTTTAGTTCCTTCCTCATAGTTAATACACACTGTGCCTCCTCATAGGTGGCCTGATTTTTATAGGCACCTACAAGTAACTCAAGTGTTGAGACTGCTCACCTAAGTGAGACTTGTAGAATTCAGAGTTTTTCTGGGTGATTAAACAAGAGTCCCCTCGCTCTCAGCTCCCGAAAGGAGCTTCGATAGGATGACCAGCATTGTAACATATGGCTTAGCAAGGGGAGGATAAAAAAAAAAAGAGAAAGAAAAGAAAATGAGTATTAGAAATGGATGGACTAAAGAATACGCAGGATATATCAGGCACATTAACCAAACATATGGTGCTAAATGAGATATTTTTTTTAAATTGCAAAAAAATTGACATTCCTGGCAGTCTCAAGGATAATGTGACATGGCTGTGATAAATTTAGAAGAATGGGACATATTTTGGCTTGTTCTTGGAAACCTTTTTCTTGCATGCCGACTGTATTTCTTCTTTTATTAACCCATTCAAAGAATGTTTGAATTTTGCTGCTAGAGAGCACCATGCTAGCGCAACATAAAATGTGAATGATGCTAATTGCTTTGCACTGCCTAACTTTCTGTCATACCCTCCCCTCTTAAAGGACAAAACATGCTTTGGAAATGAGCTGGCAAGCTCATCTTCTTCTTTCTCTTGGTCAATATTAAGTGATGTAATTAAGCTCCTGTTTGCATATTCTTCTGAACTAGGAAGCAGCCATTTTTTTCTTGAGATCTGATGGATGTGATCACTCAAAATAAAATGTGTCATTACAAACCCCAAACAAAACAAAAACATGGTATAGTTGGACTGCTCCAAACCAATACATTTCAAAATACCCTGGGAAAAAAAATAAATAAATGAACCAAACTTGTGATAATAATGGCAACCAGAACGATAACAAACAAATAGAGCAAAAGTAGCAACCAATTATCAGCGCTTCAGTTTGTTTTCCTACTCAATTTCCCTGCATAGGGTTACATTAAAATCTCTGTTTTCACATGAAAGCCTCTGCCTCGACCTTATAAAACCCATCCCCATATGAACATGACACTGCTCAGCATTGCCACACTCAAGGTCATTCATCAGCTTCTTTGTAGCTCCTCAAGTTCCAGTATTTGGACACACTTGCTGCAGCTTTAAACCATATTCCACTGCCTCTGCCTCTTCTCCCTGCTGTGGTTTAAAGATGAGCCCTGCAGGGTTTTTTTCTAACACAGGGGTAAAAGAAAAGCTGTTTCACTTTTTTAGAAGCTTTATTATCTTTGCCATAACCCTGAAGAGGGTTTGTAGCCAGAGAAAGCAGGGAGCTCCTGAGCCAGCTGAGCCACAGAGTTGAGATCTCACTCCTCCCCTGACCTCTGTCACCTGCCCTGGGCTCAGGTAACTCATGTCCCACCTGGGTCCCTCCCATGGGCTGCACAACTTTGCTCTTGGAGCAGCTCCCCTGCTGGAAAATTTTAGTGACCTTCCCTGTGCATAAACTGGGCACTTGGACTGCCCATAATATTTTGCTCTTAAGGCTGAGGTTGACACTCCTTTGGTGTTTCCATCCCCAGTTCTTCCATCATAGGGAAATCTGGGTCAACAGCACCATTAGTTCCTTTGAGTGTCCTTGTCCTGAATATGGTCATGCCATGACTAAGTTACATCCCACTGGAGCAGAAATTCAGCAAGCTGCACTGGAATATTTCAGTGAAACACCTCACTTCAATCTCCTTTTCTCTCTTCCCCCGAAATTGAACCAATCCTTGTTTTTGTTCCTACTCCAAAGTCCCTAAGATCAAATGAAAATTTAAAAAAAAAAAAAAAATCCCAATATTTTTCATGCACCATAGTCAGTTCTAAGCTTTGATTTTTTAAAATTTTAAAATGTTAAGTCTGTAACCTTTCCTGCTATGAGGAAAAAGCCACCACAACAGCAAACTCTGTAGCAAACAAATTTCAAGGCAGAAAGCTGCAAGTACAGCACTGGAACTCAAACCATTCCCTTACTTTATTTAACTTACAGAAATATAAACTCCAAAGCCTCACTGAAACCATTAAGACCCAGCAGTGCAGAGTATAAAGTACAAGAAGGCTCCTGCATATTGCAATCAACATCCCAGGGACTATAAAACTAGTCTTATTAAATATAAAGTTAATAATATAGCCCAGAGATAATCTTGTCCAGGCCTCTCTCTTTACTTTTTTAACAATTAAATACTATAAAACACAGAGTTGGAAATAAAATTAAATTACTTTGCTGTGGAAGTTCAGCTTTCACATTACCTGACAGTTTGCTTTTCCACCTGAAATCTCCACCTTTGTTTTGCTATATCCCTACGGATATGCAGAATGCCCGATGGGCTGTATATGCTGGAAATTTTGAGTTCTCAGGGTACATTCTAATAATCAGAATGCCCAGATGCATCTAGAACTGCAAAAATACAGACAATCATGCATACTTTTCATTTACATACTGTAAAATTCTTTCATTCAAGCATCCACCATACACAGAAAAGGCTGAGGTTTTAAAAGCCTGTTGCAATGCATTCATTCCATTATTTTTTTTTTTTTTGATACCACAGCCTTGTTATGGCACCAACAGGAGTTATTCTTACCCTGTATACCAAACCTGTCAGATGAGTGCCACACCATTTCTGCCTATCCATGGCAGAGGTTTCACCCAGTGACAACTTAACTCTGATTTTCCTTGGGAGCCTTTGATACAGTTCAAGGGCATTATAACAACTCCAAAGTGATTCCAGTGCAGCTTCTAATATCAAGACATAAATACCATTCACCCTTAAAAAAAAAAATTTGAAAGCGAAAGAGAACCACATAAATGTATAACTTTCAGATCCCTTTGAAGTCAAGAAAGTGAGGGGAGGAAGAGTTTGAACTCAGAGAACTCCATTCTCTGGTTGTGCCTTGAGTCGTGCGGCACATTTAAAAGATCCATTTGCAATAATCTACTAAACCAAGGAGTGAAAGACAGAACTCATAAAAAACCTGTAAAAATCCAAATGCTCCAGCTATTACAGATTTCTAAAAATAAAGCAGAGTAGGTTTCAGTAGCAATAATAAGCTGCATCTTACCCGTATTTCAGATCTATAAGAAAAATATGGCTGCCTTTTAGTACTCATGGCTCAGAGCAAACCATGGCTTCTTCTGCCTTGAAAAAATAAAAAAAAAAAAACACCCCACAAATAAAAGTGAGCTTTCAGCTTGCTGTTGTGTTGCATTTCATTTGTCCTTTAAGTGTGTCTAGCTGCTTTTGCACCCCCTTTCACAATGCATAGGCTGACGTTCCATGACCTAGCATTATTAAATTGCACTTATCAATCATTCTTGCCAGGAATGCCATCGCCAACTACATTAAAGAAGTCAGAGAAGTCTGGTTTCAGCAGTCCCTCGCCTTCGCAGACCTCCTCCCTTGGAACGGCTTTCACACAGCACCATCGACCTGTCATTACAGGACCCAGAGGTGAGAGGCCTTTCCCGAGAGCCCCCAGGCTTCCAAAGGGCAGCCCGTGGCCGCCCCAGCGCCGCTCCACGGAAAGCCATCGCCTCCTGCGACCGCCCGGCGAGGGGCTGTGCCCACAACCTTCACACCACCGAGGGGCTTTAGGTGTCTACAGGCCGGTTTCTGTCAGGCTGGGCTGCTTTTTGTTTTGGGAAAGCTCCCCATGACCGCTCGAGGTGGAAAGGCTGGGGCCTTGGGGTTTTGTTGGAAGAGGGTGGGGAAAGGGACAGACTGTGTTGCAGGGAAGTGTCTTCTGCTTGTGACCATCCATCACGTTGACTCGGTCCAACTGCTCGAGACAGGGACCCATCCATCACTTCTGACCCACGCCTGTCTTCCAGCTCTGTGGATTCCCTTCTGCCAGTCATTTATTCTTGTGCTGCTGGAGTCAGTGTGCCTTGTTAGGGGACTCCTTTGAAGTTGGTTCCTGCAATACTTTGGCTGGTTTCCTTCCCAGAACTCTTCTGACTGACTTTCCAAGTAAAAGAGATGTCCTCTGGGTCTAGATGCGCTTATACATTTCTGTTAGAAAGATGCATTTGCATTTAGCCTAGAAAACTAAATGCAGTACTGAGTTCACGTTTGAAAAGGAACTCACTTGGGCATAGTAAGAGACACAAATGAATGAATCCTCTTACAAACCTCTTTGGAAGATACAAAAATAGGAATGAATGGTTGTGACATGTTTCTTTCTGCTGTGAAATTTTGTCTCATTTAGAGAAGATTATTAAGGAATTGGTGGAATGGTGACGCATAAAAAGGCATATTAGCAGTTCATCCTAGAAATTATTTGGAAATGTCTGTTTGGCATCAGTGTGGTTTCACTGAGGGCAGCATAAACCAGGAGGAGCCTCTTTGTCTGCACATCCAGGTGATGTGACAAGAAGTGGTGGAGTTGCACAAAGTTGAAGCAAGGTCAGACTTGCACTTCAGGAGGTTCTGTGCTTTGTTAAATCTGCTTATTGTAGTTTGATTTGTTGTGGTTAATCCATAAAAATTATTCATTACCCTTAGACATACACCTAGATCCTCAGAAGATATTTAGGCATCTATAGAGCTCTGTAGAGATTTCCCTTGAAATTTGGATCTGAGCTGTCTGGCAAATATGTCCTCTTTTAAAAGCCTTGATAATTGGTGATACAAGGATGAATAATATGAAGCTTCCATTAACATTCTATTCAGTGCACATCAGCTGACTCCCAATTCCTGTCTTTTCGAAGTTCAGCCTTTTAGATTTCAGTTGTTGATTGATTAGTTAATAGGCCTTTCTTTATTTAGCTGTGTTTTACCTCACACTAATTTTTTAAGATCATTGACTGCCTTTGTCTGCCCCTGTTTAGACCCTCTGTGCTTTGGATTCTTGTGTGGTTGAGAGAGGAAATGTCTCAGTGGTGAGGCCTTGTTTAAATCTCATCTACACTCTGTTTTCACAAGACTTTTTCTGTGCACTGAGGGATTTCCATTGGCTACATGAGAAGAACATTCAGTGGGAGGCAGAAAAGCAAATAGAATTATTACAGTCCCAAATTCTGTTTGTTTGGAAGGAGATGTTCTTTACTAACTCCATAAAGAAGCAACAGAGTTTTTAATCATCATGGCTCCTAACAAGTTAACCAAAACTGTCATTCTGCAACATCATTCAGAAGCATCTTCTATTCTATGCTCGTTCACAAACAAAGTCTCACCAACTTCCAGGAAAAAAAATCCCTCTGAATCCATCCGTGGCTTCTTTAAGTGCCATCATCCTGAAAAAAATCTCTTCCCAGGCTTCATTCTTTGTTCTTTTGGGACATTCCTCCTCAGTATTCTTCTTCCACAGCGCACTGGCTGTGTTTATTTCCCTGCTGCAACAATCATTCTGTTAGTAAAGGGTGATATACTGAGATGGATTATTTTCTGCAAATCCAGCTTTGTTCTTTATCCCATTGCCTCCGGCGTACTTTAGGGACAGTAAGCAGAAGAGAGAAGCTTTTCAGGTATCAGAAGTGGCAACATAAAGAGTATAATACTGTCGTATAAGAGGATATAATTGAGAGATTCACTTCCACCAGTGGTTACTGGGAGTTATGCCTCTGCAGAAAGGATGGTACAGCACACACAGGCTAAATTCCCTCTGGGCACAGGTGCATTATGTAAATGGTCAGGGGCAGGTCATTCCTAGGGGTCTTTGGAGAACAAAGAGTAGGATTTAATCTCTATTCTGCAGAGAGATTTCGGAGAAAGGGGAGTTGTGAGTAAGTAGGTCACCATCAGAGTAAGCGCCTCAGCCAACACGACGCTCACAAGGAGGTTCCATCTCCTTCTCATGTTCGTATCTGCAAGTTTATCACTTGGATGTGTGTATGAGATGCATTTGTAAAGCATGATCAAAATAGACAGCAGAGAAGAAGCTGTAGACTATTCATGGCAGGTGTTGTCATTGACAACCAGTGATTTATAACTTCTCGGGAATATTCCCGAATCTTTCACACGCTTCCAAACATCCCTTGGAATAACACTGCACATCCGATGCTGGGATGTCCCAGGATACTGATTGCCCTTCCCTGCAATCCCCACAATGAGTCATTTTGGAGACAAAAACTTCCTTGGAGGAGGAGTAAGATCCTTGAAAGGATTTCTTAGCTCTGAGGTGCTCCACCCAACGAACCAGTTGGAAAACCTCTGCTCCCATGGAACTGTCTGGATGTGCTGTGCTGTGGAAGGCTGTGCATTCATTGCTGTCTGCACTGGTGCTGCTGCCAGTGCCCAGCCCAGCTGGGCAGTAGCCAGGAGAGAGGATCTGAGCTGGCTGACCAGCAGACCAGATGTGCAGCGAGTGCTGGCGCAGGGATGCCAATGCTTCAGTGACTCCTCAGTACTTCCAACAGATGGTGGCAAGATCCAAGTTTCTTTGGTGATAAGCTAGCAAAGTGATTCATGGAGCCTCACTTGATGATGGCAGTTTTTTGGGCATGACTCTATGAATGCACCATATGTCTTCTCTGGACCAGCGTGGTTAGGATTCAGCGTCTGGCAGATGGTAAATTGATCACCTATAGGGTGGCTTTAGCATCACTATCAGTTTTAGAATTTATTTCAAAGCCTTGAAAATTCGAGCAGCCAGATCTCTCTCCTCCTCAGGCGTACTTTTGTTACCTGCACATGAGATTATTTGGTGGTCAGCTTAGCTCACCACAGCACTCCAGCATTGCAAAGCCATCGTGGATTGCTGGCATCTCACAAAGCTTCCCAGACCACTTGAACTCTTCACCAGACAGTGAAGGATTTAAACACTATGGGTGACAGCAGTATTTACATAAGCGGTTTTAGGCTTCCATGTCTTGCTACTTACACTCTGGTGACTTTATAACTGGAGCTGGCTGAAACATTAAATTGACCACGATCTTGTAAAGCCAGGATGTACAGCAGCCTGTGCTGCAGAGCATTCAAGCATTCCCATGGAATATGACAATGTGGATCCTGCACGCCAAAAAAGCAAGGAAGAAAAGGCAAGGCAAGGAAAAAAAAATAAAAATAACAACGAGAATATGTGTTAGGAAGATAAATTAAGGAGAAACACAATTACAAGAAGCAAGAAATATGGCAAGAAGGCGAGAACCCAAGGAAGGGGGTGTATGAGAAGAAGGGATGAAAGTCAACTAGTGGACTGGTTTCCATTATATTAATTTCTTCCATAATTACCATTGCCACTTAGGCTTTTATCAGGACAAGGCCTGCCAGGGAAATGCTGCAGCACAGTACTCTCTGTTCATGCCAAAGTGGCAAAACCTTTATGTCACATATCTGGAAAGATACCGTGTCCTTCTCTATCAATATCCTCCACTGGGTCACCAAACCCTGGTGCCTGCTCGCTGTCCTGTCAGCCAGCTCCAAGTGAATCAAAAGTGATGGTGTACATTGTAAAAAGACATTTTGTAATGTCCTGTTCTGTACGAGCCTCTGTGGCCGCTTCTTGATGCTGTCAGCTGGCACAGTGGCGTAACCTTCTACCTCCCTCCAAATTTTGACAAAAACAAAGCGTTGCAGCTTGACAAAGACACCTCAGAGCAAGGGGTGGTGATGTCAGAGAGCCAGGAAAATCACACCACAAGGGCGAGGCAGCTGAGGTGAGGCCACAAACCAGCGCAGTGCTGACCATCGGACGAGTTTGCATCAGACCAGTTAACAATGTCAGGACAGCTGGCTGAGCAGGGGAAGATTTTGATTTTCTGAGCTCACTCTGGAGTAACCTGGTGCTGAAGGAAAAGCAGTTTCCCAACAGATGGCCTCAAGGTCAGGCTTTAGCCATGACACAATCCCAAACTGCCACCGCCAGGGAGGGCAGAGAAGGGAGGCCTGCAAAGGGTTAAAGCTCCAGCTAAACAAAAGTCAGCGACCGTGTAATTAAAACTCTACCTTTGTTGTATTGTCAAGAGTTAGCCTGTGACATAGGAAATATTTAAAGGAGCAGGCTGTTCAGCTAATTTGTGTGTGAGTGAACTGCTTAGACAGTCCTATCCTAAATTAACTGTAAGACCACCCACCGAGCTCGCCTCATAAAGGGCCGCGATTGCTCAGCTCCGTTCTGTATAACCGTTCAATAATTACTAGATAAATGCATAACTAAAAGCTCTATTACACTAATAATTTGTACTGAGATAGATGTGTGGGACACCATGCTGGGTTAATTTGTCATCCCTGCAGCAAACTTCTAAAGAGGGCTCTTTTGCAGAGGAGTTGTGTTAATATGTTGCTCCAGTGAGGACATGTTAGAGCAACAAGATGACTTGGTCGCTTAATCTCCTAAAGAGGCAAAATGCCTGGAGGGGAAGTGCCAGAAAGAAGAAAGGGGGGTGATTAACACCGTGGACCCAGATTTAAACTCATCCTGACAAAAGGAGCTGATCTAACTGAGCAAAAGAATGAAAAAAAAAAAGGGGGGAGTGTTAAAAATACTAATAGGATTTCATGCATCCCTAAAAAATAATATAAAAATAAAGTGCTGCAGGAACAAAGTATTTTGCCCATGCTTTTCCTGACGCTGCTTTTGGTTCCTTTGCTCTCTTTGATGTATCCGTGGAGTTAAACTATATGCTTTAAACAGTGCAGTGAACTATAATATTTTTATCTCTGCTTTATGCTAAATTCTTCTAGCTTCAGACACACACAAAAAGCACATTATTGCTTTAAATATGGAACCCATGTTTAAGCATCAGAGCTCTGGATTTTCAACCTCCTCTATTGACAGAACCATAAATCATGTTAAAGTTAAGTGAATTACTGTAGCGTGGAACTATAGCTTTAACAATGTTTATGTAGTATCAGCTTACCATCTACAGAATGAAAGGGAGGAAAAACACTGATATTAGAAATGGGAATGTGGAGTCCTATTAACTTAACAGCAATATATCACTCCAAAGTCACAGATTCCATTACCATGCCCTTTTTAGTATCAAAGCAGAATTATATCATCACACACATAAAGGTTGTAGTTTTTAAGAGAATTTACATTTCTATTGTAAACTTATCAACTGCATTTCATTATAAGAAAGACATGATATATTCTCCTAGCAGTAGTTTTTATCTTATGATGAGAATATATGAGAATGCATCATGTGTATTAAAACTAATAATAATATGCAGAAGTTGACAGCATTTGATGCGAGGCAGGAATTCTACAAATATGTTAAATTAGGGTCTTTTTGACCTCTAGCTGTAGTCTTGAAAGGAAGGAGTGCTTTCTATAGGTCTGATTTTTATTCCTGTCCCTATGTAATCAATTCTATAGTATTCTGATCTCCCAAAGGCAGCAGAATTCTGACTGAATGTTTTAAAACATTCTGCTCAAAATAGCTAACTTAACTGGCCCCCTGCCCGTGCCAGAATCTGGAACCAGTGCTCAGTTCAGCTCTACAGGTTTTCAAAAGCAGCCTGTAACACTCAGCAGCCCAGAGTACACCAATAAACCCTCAGCTCAAACACAGCCCTAAGCATATTTTCTTTTTGCTACAAGCTCCGTGGGCCTTGGCAAAATGTCCTCCTGCCTCCCACTTGCTACTGCAAAATTTCTTACAGGAAGAGTGTTTCTGAACAAAGGGTCCAGGTGCCTTGCACCACTCAGAGCAGCAGAAAAGGGCTGAGAGCCAGCCCTGATCTGGAGATACCATGGCTCTGTTCTTTCCAGCAGTGCTTAGCTGGCCAGCTGCACTTGACTTCTGGAGCTGAGGGATGGATAGCCTGCAATTCAGCCCATCTTTCTGATGTTCATGGACAGGAACAGGTCCTCCACCCATCCTGTCCAGGGTATTTCACTATCTCTTGCATTGGTCAGCTGTTTCTGTTATATTTTAAATTTTTCATCTATGTTTGTCTACAGAATGTGGGAGCGAGTGATACCTAAATTGCTCAGAAGGTAAAGCCTGTTTTTGTTCTCCAGCTCCATGATTTCCCAGCTTTGACACTGCAAATGGGAATGTGAGGTGGGATCAGTTTGCATTTAGCTCATCCTTGGGCCTGACAAACATGTGACTAAACATGTAAGCCCCTTTGTACCATTATGGGACTTAACAAATACCTGAGTTTTCCAGGGATGTGAATTCCCTTCCAAGGGCTCATCCAGGACTGGTCAGTCCTACCCTCAGCAGCTCAGTACTTAAGTAGGAGCAGGTTTTGCCAACCTGAGTAAGCAATTCCTCTACTTTCATCACCCTAAAGTCTGTTCCTAATGGGCAGTAAGAAAAACGGGGACTTTCAGAAACCTTTTAAAGTGTTACAGGGAAGCAGCTCCCATTGAAATTCAAAAGCAGTTAATGAATTCTCTCAGGACCTCTGCAAATCCCAGCCCAAGTTTCTTAATTATTTTTTTTTCTTGTTTGGGTAACTGCTTTCATCACCAAAATCTGTGGGCTTAAAGCTATTGTTTTAGGCTTCCATTCTTTACCTCTTGTATTGTATTATACACAGAAGTGTAAGTTCCTTTCAACAAATTTGGATTATTGCCAGATCTCCTTATTAAAAAGTCACTCTTCATATTTCCGATAAACACAGCTGTTTCATGGTGTTTGAAAGCATTTCACATCAGCCAGCATGGTGGCTTAGCCAATTAGTCCTCTAATATGGTCAATTTTGAGAATAAGTACCTTTGAGGTACAAAGGGTGGGATCCATCTCGCATAATTTGAACTGGCATCACTGGAATGGCAGGAGAAAGTTTGCAGCACGCAGGGAGTTAAAGCAACTTAGAAGCCTGACGTGGAAGTCGCTAGCAGAACAAACTGTTCTCTAACATTTCCAGGGAAATGACTTTTCAGAAAATACTTTCTTAATTGTAATGAAGCCAATTATAATGGCCTCAGAAACAAGCGGATAAAAAACGATCCCGTTTCATTACGGTTCTAATGTTTCTATTTCTAGGAAGGCTGATCAATGTTTAATGAAGTATTAGTAAACTTAATTATCACTTTATAGAGGAGGTATCTGAGCATTGTGCCCCGATCCAGCTGATGGAGCAGCCCTTGTGCCTGTGAAGGATTCCCAGCACTTCTCCCTGGAACAGTCCAGAGTGATAACACCTTTTCCTGAGCAACACCAAACCACCCTTTCAAAGACTTCAAACGACTTCAGGAAGAAAGGAATTCCATCCAGTCGTGTGGACTTGAAGGGGTTGGCAGGGCTCTTTTTGGAAGAGGAGATGGAAGGTGGATGGATCAATATGTGCTCCCATATGTTGGGCTGTGCTGGTGGAAAACCTGTCTGAGCACTGTAGGTGTCCCTTCACCATGTCAGCAGGCACTCCCCGGGAGCAAGGATCTCAGGGCTCTTTATTAGGAACTGCTCCTTTGTTCCAGGATCCTAAATATCCAAAGAAAACCGTAACCTGTTTCAAATTAACTGATACTTTATTATCTCATCACTCGCTGGGACAGAATTCACAATTTTGGCTCTTCTTCAGAGCCTCGGCCATGTGCAGCGCTCACCTAATCAATGGCTGCAGCTTATTTTATTGGTTACTTACTTTGTTATTGGCTACTACAAATCAAGAAGGGGAAAGCAAGGCAGACCTGCAAAATGAGAGGTTGGAATTCAGCGTTCTGAAAATTCCTGTGACTTCTGTGCTGCACAGCACCACGAGCTCATAAAACACTGAGGAATCCAGTGTAGCACGCAACAGCTGTACTGCATAATTACTTGGCCCAATAGCAGCAGTTTTAAAATACTGGTATATCTGTTGCAGGCCACCATACATTATCATCTCATTTTCAATAGAAAGTCTGGGATGTTTCAGACAAGCTTCAATGGAATTAGAATCATGTGTGCTTTGAAATATTTATGCTTGCCTGGAGATGGAAGGATAACTCCTGCCTCCTACCCCCACACAAAATAACAGATTTCATAACGCCAGAGAGTCCAACTCCTCCATACCTACAGCAGGTAGAAATGAAGTTCTGATCTTGAGTACACATCTTTTCATAGATTGTAGAAGCCATATTTTATGTCATTTACTGAGGTCAATAATAAAATATAAATGTCACAGGCTGAAAGACGCCAGGAGAAATATGGTTTGGCAGGATGGAGCTGCTTAGGGATACATAAATAATAAGTCAATAAGTAAATAAATAATAGACAAAGACCTATTTTATCTTCCATTTGAAGATCTCAAAGAATTTACAATCTCTGATTGAGACTTGTAATATCCCATCAGAAGCAATAAGAGCCTCTTCTCTTGCACAGGGTAATTTCACATCACTGTAGGTGTGGGTTTAGGAATTAAAGACTTTATCATTTTTATTAAGTCTGAAAATCATGACTGAAAGGGCCCTTGGCCATTTTAGAGGCAAACAGGGAAAATAATGACCTGCTTCATTACCCCTTGTGCTTTAACTGATTAAAAATGCTTGTGAGGGCCCCTATATTTGGAAACACGGTTCTGTTCTGCACTCAGAACTTGTTGGAGTGGCCAGTTTTGCACTCACCAGAGTTGCTGACCACAACACAGCTATCAGAGTAATGGTCTGTGTCTGGGCTAGCAGATTTTTGACTTTAACATTTAATTCCCTCTCTCTAGTATCAGGCAGGCACATTGGTAATGTTGATCAGTTTAATAGTAGTGGTTTCTCTCCTTTTATCAAAGAGCCCTTTCTTTTGGCACTTGAGAAATTTGCTATTTCCTAGTCAGAGACTGCAAAAACAAACCTTTCGAGATCCTTACTGCACTCGTCACTTCTTGTGCTAAGAAGAAAATGACCCCTCCACATCAGTGTATGGCACGGGCTGAGGAATGATGCCAGTGTTCTTGTTTCCCTCCCCCAGTCCTTCCCTGATCAGCAGGAAGCATCTCCAAGATGGGCTGAGGAGTTGGCCACGGCTCCAAAGAGGAACCACTTTCTCCTCGCAGCACTTTGCCTCGCTGAATTATTGTTGATCATTTCTTCATTCCTTTTCCTTCTCTCTCTCTCTCTCTTTGGGCAGGTCACTGACACACACTCTCCACTTGGTTTTCTACCCTGACATGCTGAGGAGGTCAAGACAGCAGAGAAAGGCTTGCTCCTTACATGCCACTGAGTATTTCTTTCATCTTTCTTAGGGCAAATCAAATTATTAAATGAAGAGCCATACATTGGAAAAGCTAATACACTGTTGTCTCAGGCCTGGCTTTGAATTCCCAAATGTTCCCTGGATACAATTCTTTATTCCTTTTTGTTTGAGATGCATTTCAATCTTCTTTTCACCCAGCAGAAGAACAGAAATGAGTTTGTTCCCAGATGTGTATAAAAGACAGTGCAGTTGCATAACAATTCCAAATAGTATTAAAGGAGCTGATACTAAAAGGATTTTCTCTTTTTATATTTCAGAAATTCCAATTTATTTCTTACTTAATTAGATGTTTGTCACATAAATGTCCATTTCTCACTTTTATCTTCATCCTTCGTATTCCATCTGGCACACAAGGAAAGGGGGAACTACAAAAGTAGATACAAAGAAAGGGAGTAAGACAGAAATACTGTAGGCTAATAAAAATGTTGTTGTAGTCATCAAAAATGCTGTCTGGGATCTACCTGACTGAAGGTGTCTTTGTAGATTGGAGGTGTCGACCTCAGAGCAGCACCAGTCAAAGGCAGGGGATTATTTGGGGCTCCTTGGACACTGTTTAGTTCTCTGTCCATTGTAATAATTGACTCCATGGTGGTCACTCACTGTTACTGAAGGGAATCCCCCATTATCTCTACCTGTGACGTTTCTCTTTCCATTTGGAATATTTTCAGCAGAATTAAGGGGAGCAGAATTGTGGGGTTCACGTGGATAGAGGGAAGCTTTTCATGGCAAGGACAAGGGTTTCACATCCATCCCATACCAGCACTCCTGGCATGAGTGCAGCTCTTTTTGGTGGTGGTGTCAGAGCAATAATTCCTGTCCTGTGGTGGAAAGGGACGTTTATAGATGGGCTGCCCAGCCAACCTTTGATGAATGTTTACAGAAAAATGCAGTAGTTTCCTTGCTGCTGTTTCTGAGTTCGTGTTTTATCCACATCTTCAGGCTCTTGAGTTTGCTAATGGTTTAATAATGCTTAAGAAAAAAAAAATTATTAATAAAGTGTCGTATTATTAAACTGGCAATGAACAAGAGTAAGAAGCAGATTTTAGCTTTTATTTTACTGACGGTTTTTCATAACATTCATCATGAAATGAATGTTTGCTCATTTGTGTTTGATTTTAGTTAACTTTCCTGCATCTCTCCAGTTTTTCCAAACGTGCCAAAGGCTTTTTTTTTTTCCCCTTCTTGTATATTTAAATTACTTCCAAGCCAACACCTGAGTTTCTGTAGGATTTTCCCTCCTTGCATCGCCTTTATCTAATTGGTCATATGCACTGTATGAGCACAGTCTCTGCACATGGACACCTCTGAATGGCTCCTAGGGTAACATGCCAAGGGAGCAACAATGACTGTTTGGTGAGAAATAAACAATGATTTACAGATGGGCTTGTGTGCAACCAGATTAATTGGTCCTTCTGAAGGAAGAGTGAGTCCTCATTTTTAAAGGGAGAATTCATGGCACTGTAAGTGGCAGCAGTTGCTACCTTGTAGTGACAGCTAACATTGGAAAGCATTGTTGGGTAACAAGAGTCCAACCCAATATATTTTGAAGGCCAAGGAACTGGGCAAAGGTGTCACGTAATGTAGGAGAGCAAAAGGCTCTGGAGCTGCACTTGTAGTTCTGCTGAAATCAGCTGAGGGTAAAATCGGTCATTGCCAATGGGCTTGTGTACATCACACCTCTGCACCTTCTCTGGAGTACATTTTCCAGCTGGCTTGTTGGCCCATAAATTCACCAAATTAAACTTCATCCCTGAGAGGGAGCTGGGGGCTTGCTGAAGATCTGAGCCCAGCGTTATTCAGGAGAAATGTAAATGTAATTTTCCAAATGATCTCGCCACTTTTGTGCATGTTCATTAAACGAAAACACGTTACTTAAAATAAATGTTCCTGAAGTGAGATGGAAATAAAAAAAAAAGCCCCAACAACAAGAAGTGTTAGACCATTTTTAAATTATCGACCGTTTATTCTACAATGTAAAATGGATTCGTATGTGCAAGTCCAAGTTACATGAAATGTCAATTAAATCAACCCTAATCTCCCAAATACATTTTTTTTATTGCCTGATTGATGAGGGCTGCTCTTAAGGTGATGAATAGTTTTCACTCTCACAAAAGGACTGCTGATTCTTTCCTATGTGTCCACTAAAAACACAGAAAATCCTTCAAAATGTCTGGCTCTGTTTGCTTCCAGGATCTAGATGAAGTGAGTGTAGGACACAATGTGGTCTAATATATTAATTGATGTATAAACAATACTGTACATTCAACAAACAAACCAACAACAACAACAACAAAAAGATACTTAAAACTACAACAGATTTTAAACTGTTTTATTTTCCAGAGGCAAAACTCTATATAACGTCTTTGTTTTCTTTCCTATAGCAAGTCCACATGCAACACCATCGACTCTTCATTTTCCAACATCACCCATTATTCAACAGCCTGGGCCATACTTCTCACACCCAGCAATCCGCTATCATCCTCAGGAGACTCTGAAAGAGTTTGTCCAACTTGTCTGCCCCGACGCTGGTCAGCAGGCTGGACAGGTGGGGTTCCTAAATGTAAGGAAGCCGTTTTTCTTTCTTCAGAAGTGTTTTGTCCTTTGTAAAAAATTAACCACGGGGTTATTATGGATGGGGTTATTTTAACAGCATGTCGCCTGCAGGAGCACACCTTGAATAGTTGCTGGAAGGGAGAGCAAAAAAAAATTTATATATAAAGATAATAATAATGCTGTGCTGCAAAAGTATTTCAAAAAACAACAAGAGACCTCCCCCAAAAAACCACTCGACCACATTGTGGTGAAAGCAGCTTAAAGTGTCAGAGAAGCTGGTGCTTCAGTGACCTGCTGGGTCCCCCCACAAACTACTTTGCTGCATGTGTTGTAACCCTTGTGGAACCAGGGTTAACAAAATACGAAGGCAGAATAATTTTTATTAATTATTTTTGAAGTTCAGGGGAGAATGGGGGGGAAAGAGCAGGAAAAGGGAGGGTGAGAAACAGATGTTTCAGATCAGCTAAGTTCATTAAAAAAAAAAAAAAATACTGCCTTATAGCACTTTAGATCAAGTTGACCAGTACTTGAACTCAAGATGTTAAAAGTACAGTTTATTATGGTTTGTTATTTCTGTAAGCAGTTATCTTTTCCCCTTATCTCTATGAAAAATTAAGCAGAGTTCCAAAGCTTCAAATAACCATTTTCATTTTTTTTTTAATCAAATAAAGTGAATCATCTTGCTATTATTGAAATAGCATTCTGGACGAATACAGAATTTATAAATTTTATGTAAATCAAATCTAAAATAATGCTCTGAATATTTCATGAAATGTAATGCATGTAACTTTTTCCAGCCAATGAAGTAATAACTGGCAAAATTACTACTTCTCTCCTGACATGCTGAAAGTGTTAATGAGAATTAGTTTAATTATTAGCATCTAATTTATTACACTTATTTAATAAGCTGCATTGTTCTCAGTGTTTTCCTTTCCCCAGCAGAAAAACTGACTCTACTTATTCCAGCCAGTCCTGGCTTTGAATAATGTCTGCAATATGTTAGCAGATACATTTATGTCTAGACAACAAATCAATACAGTGCTTTTCTTTTTCCTTGAGTATTCATTTGCTTAATTTATCCCAAACCATTCAGCATTATGAACTGTTAGCACACTCACAATGAACAGGCAGCAGGGGTCTTCTTGGCAGGAAAGGGACCTAATTGGGAGACAAGATAGTGTTTGAGAGATGTCACTAATATATTAGTTTATTAAAGGTGCTGGATGTTGGAAAAATAAATACCCCTGAAGGATTGCTTCTTGCTGCAAACTCTAGGAACTGCAGTCTTTGAAGTCTGTGGGAGTGCTGTTAAGTTAAATGCAGATGAACTCAAATCTTATTTATTCCCTGAACCATTTTTGCTCTAGCACAAGTGTGATTTGCACCTCCACAACTTTAAGGCCTTTTGTCAGTGTCAAAGCAGGTGAATTGAAAATAAAGTCCCAAGTGTTTTGCCAGGATGAGTATTTTATCCCCAGCAATTCAGGCTAATGGAAACCCTAACAGGAATTAAAATATTATTTTCTTTAGCAGTACTTAGAATATGGATCTGTGTTTAAAGCTGAGCTTTTATCATCAATGGAAAAGCCAATGTGCAGTGCCAGAAGAGCTGCAGTGAGATCAATTTGTAGAGTGCTGTCGAAAATGATCTCATCATTTTTGTCACTAAAATGGAACACCTGATTCACAGCCTGTCCTACTTTCTCTTTATAATGGTATTTGGCATCTATCTGTATGGTTTTCAAGTGTCCAGGCTGGGTTACATTTAAAATGTAAACTTAATAAGCTGGGGGGAGGGTTGGCATGTTTTTCTAAGCCTGATTCCTGTTTTTGTGATACTTGAAAACACTTTTACTTATGGACACATTTTTCTGGTGATTAATTGAAAGACCACACTCATATAGCTGATCCCCTTCAGCCTGTGACTGACCACATCCCAGACTGAAGGGAGAGTGGTTTTTTCTCCCAGTTTGTAAAATGAAGCTGTTCTAAGTTCAGTCATTTCTCCATATGATCCTAATGGCAGCTAAACCAAGAGCCACACTATTGCTAACTCAAAAGGGATGTGGGAGAGCAGTTATTTTAATATACACTCATTCATTTTCCTGTAATGAGATATCAGCATGATTTTTAAGACCACCAAAAACGCTTGTTTTTTCTCTTAATGAGCAGTATCTTTAAGAAATTTACACTCAAGTCCTAGACACTGATATCCTGAGGGTATTACAGAGGCACGAAACTGGGGATTTTAGGGGTCAAAAATACTGCTTCACATCTCACTGATCATGGGTTAGTGCTGCAGGAAATGTAAAGAGGAGTAGAATTTAATCCAGGACAATTTAATCTTTGTTCAGACAATCTGCTAATAGGACAAGTGTTTAAAAGCCAGAATTTCCATAGTTTCACAAGGTTCACAGAGTTTGACACAAACTTCCTTGAAGTCCGTGGAGAATTTGAGCCAGCACTTTTTTTGCCACCTCTCAAATAATTGTAAATGTATTGCACATAATTTTTAACTAGATTGTTTTTTTGCTGGAGGTTCCTAATAGCTGATTCTTAGTATAATTTTTGTCTGTTTGCTTGTTTTTCGGCAGCCCAATGGTAGCAGCCAAGGCAAGGTGCACAATCCATTCCTTCCTACCCCAATGTTGCCACCACCACCTCCGCCACCAATGGCTAGGCCTGTGCCTCTGCCAGTGCCAGACACAAAACCTCCAACCACATCAACAGAAGGAGGGGCCACCTCTCCCACTTCTCCAAGTAAGTATAGACGGCAGCGGGATCCAAGCGCTACTGGCACCGCCGGCGCTCGGCTGTGCAGGGATAAGGACTGCACACACCTTGGGAAGCAGGAGAGCTCTCTGCTCTCCATGATGGACAGAACTCTTGAGCTGCTTCTGGGTCAGCAGGGAAAGCCTTAGCTCAAGGTTGCAGTTTTATTTTTGACTTGGTTGGCATTTCACATTAGCACACGTGAGGGAAATCGAGGCTGGTGGCTCAGCTGTGACACAGAGCTCGGATCTTTGGGATCTTGTTTGCTGCCATGAGGACTCAAGTTGATATCCCATCCCTGGGAGTGCTCAAGGCCAGGCTGGATGGGCCTCTGAGCAACCTGATCTAGTGGAAGGTATTCCTGCCCATGGCAAGGGTAATCTTTAAGGTCCCTTCCAACCCAGATCATCCCATGGTTCTGTGATAAGCTGGTGTCTCAAGCCAGGCTTTAGAGGATAGATCCCACATGGAAGTCAGGCAATCTCCTTGAAAACATCCCTGCTTATACGCACTGGGCTAAACTAACAACACTTCCCAGTTTGCTTCAACTGTTCTTCTTTTGGGAATAATTCTTCCTAGATTAAGCCAGACATCTTTCCCTTACGCTGTGCATTTTAGGGAAGAAGTTCTGGTATGTCTTAAGGCCTGGGAGAAAGCTCTAATCCTCTCCCACCACCCACACGGCTCCCATATGCATTTTGTGTAGCCACAAGTCAAATTTACGAATTCCTGGATACACACTTGGGGATACCACTTTGGAGTCACTCTTCTGGGAAACAAATGCAATTCAGCTGTGTCTGATGCTTTAAGAAAAGTCTGGATGTTCAGGGAGTTAATTGTGAAATGATTTAATGAAGCTATGCTCAAACTGACATTTAAAAACAAAAGGGAAGCTTTCAGTGCTTTAATGGCAACTGTAGGGGACTTGTTCCATAGTGAAGGGAGTCCAAATAACATCCACAAACAAAAATCAATCTAATCGAAAGAGCAAATCCCTTTGTGTGCTTTTCAAGCTTATTATTTAAATGCTATGTGCAACCACTGCTTGATGTGCAAAGAGGTACTCACTCTTCAGACCAAGTGAAGCCTACGTTTTTTAAAGCTTTATATACTTTTCAGGAGACTTGCACAGGTTCCAGTGGGCATTTTTAAAATCTGGTAGTTCCTCAGAGGTTT
Organism: Sylvia atricapilla; assembly: GCF_009819655.1. Taxonomy (NCBI): domain Eukaryota; kingdom Metazoa; phylum Chordata; class Aves; order Passeriformes; family Sylviidae; genus Sylvia; species Sylvia atricapilla. The sequence goes on along the minus strand of NC_089148.1, from coordinate 26,486,414 downwards.
TCATTGCCTTCTGCTACACGATAGTGCATCAACTGCAAACTCAGCAAGATGCTCTGGCTCTCTTGGAAATTGAAATGGGTTTTAGTATGAGACAGTCTGGTCAGATTGTGAACACGATCTTCTAGAATCAGGACTTCTCGAATTGATCAGCAGATTTTTGTTGAGCGAAGAAGTTGATTCATTCCCTCCACTCCTCTTTCTGACCTTAGACCAACGCTGGTGCTAACGGGAAGTTTTGACACTTTCCGAGGGGACTTCCGAGTCCTGTCGATAAGATTCCGCGGTGGGATCTAAAAGGTTAATGTTTAGTCATAGTTATCACTGAGCACAGTCAGCAATGCCTTACTATTTCCTTGTCTTCAGAACTGGGAAAAACAAAACTAGGTCAGTGTGTACTTGTCATTACGGTTGTGACTCAGTTTACTGGCAGTGTCTGGTGTCGAAAAGAAAAGAAAAAGATTCCCAACAACATTCTAGCACTAATCTTAATTTTTATGATACAGTGATTGTGTAAATAAGCTCAGAGTGTGTCTGGCCAGATTCTCAGCTGGCAGAAAAAATGGGCATTTCTCCTCTGAAGGGAGCAGGACACCCAATGGTGTCGGCTTGGGGCTGGTCACTGGGCTTTGTGTTCAGCAGACAGCTGCCACGTTAATTGGGAATGGAGGTTTTCTCAAGAGCAGCCAGTTAATGGTATTTAAACAAAAGATTAGGAAAATAATTACTGTTTGTTAATTAGCCACGCTGATGTCTAAACATATAGTTCTGTACATATTCAGGCACGCATCTTCCTTTTTGGTGAGGGGTTTGAATAACAGTGACTTGAGTTGTAAAGAAGCATATAATTTAATTTAGGGACAAATTTTACAGAAAAGTAGATTATAGGAAATATTTTCTAAGAAAAACTATGACACATAAACCAAAGCCAGTGGAAGCATTGGCCACATAAAAAAGAGGAAAGCAAACTGAAGTTTGTGGCATCATAGCCAAGTTTTGCCAGGAGGACCCACTGGGCTCCATTCAGTGTGTCAATCAGGACCAACCCTCCATTTCCCTCCGTGTTTATTTTTTCCTTAACTAAATATTAGCCTTCAAATAGCAAGTGCAGATTCACCAGAGTTCCACAAGAGCCTCACAAAAAGGTGTTTTCCATGGTTACGAGCTGCTGGAGCGCACCGGTTCTGGGAGTGTCGCTGGGCTATGGCTGATTGCCCCGCAGAGCTCGAGGATATTGGAAAGTCACTTATGCAACAAAGGCAGGAGTGATGTTAAATTTTGGCCAGACTCTCTCCATAGCCGTGTGGAAGAGAATGAACCACCCCCCCCCACGCCCCCCCCCAAGGAAATGGAGTGAAAGGGGTTGGCATTTGCTCCATTCTCCTTCCCTTTTTTGGTCTAGCAGAAAGCCCTCAGCAGAAAAAAAATGCAGTCACGGCCCAACCAAAAATTGGAATATGGCCCTCCTGAGGGGTGCATGAGCCAGGAGCAGCTGTTCAATACAGCATGGCCTCCTGGGAACGAGAGCTAAAAATCACAACAAGGTGGTTAATGATTCTCAGAGCAATAGTGAAACTCTCCAGCTGTGACATTAACCAAAACATGAACATTAGTGCTGTCCAAGGAAGGAAGAGCCCCTGGAGATGCACACTGGGGATTTGCCACTACTGGGTGGCCAGGCATGCTCTGGGAGCTGACAATTTCAGCTGCAAATTCCATCCCTTTGGAAAGCCAGCATTTTCCTCAGTCAGATGGCACAATGGAGATGAGATTCACAAGGTTTGGGAGGTTCATTTTTCCTCCACAAAACCTTTTCCAACAGAACACATCTTTGATATCAGAAGCAGACCTAACATTATCTTATCTCAGATCTCTTCCTGATTTTCTTTGGTTGGTAACCCATTACAAACACACAACACAGTATTTTCCTGAACTTGGCAGTTTTGGGGTTTAGTATCTCACTGCCCAAAGCAAACACCACCTCCACTACCTTCCAGTTTGGTTTTACCACTATCATAATTAAATCATTCCAGAGCAGAGCCTAAGATACTGCCATCCTGTACACCCTGACTTTTAAACAGCTATTTAAAACAAAGTGTTATTTTCTGAGATTCACAACTCTTAACTTAAACGAACTCATTACTGGTTAATGTCCCTTTGAACAAATGAGTTTTCTTGTTAAATGGCATTTGTGTGAGGATGAGGAGAATGATCTTGTGGCTGTAGTATAGGATTCATAAAGCCAAGTGCCCGGTCCTGCCCTTGAGTCACAATGTCGCCTGGAACTCTCCAGGCTTGGGACAGAGTGGCTGGAAAAGGACTTGAAGATGCTGGTCAGCAGCAGCTGAACCTGAGTCCAAGTGTCCCCAAGTGGCCAAGAAGGCCAAAGGCACCTGGCCTGGATCAGGTCTGGTGTGGCCACAAGACAAGGGCTGTGACTCTCCCCAGTGCTGGGCACTGGTGAGGCCACACCTTGATTCTAGTAGAAAAACACTGAAGTGCTGAAGAGTGTCCAGGGATAGGAATGGGTCTGAGAATGAATCTGGAGAACCAGGAGCAGCTGAGGGAGTTGAGGGGGCTCAGCCTGGGGAAAAGGAGGCTCAGGGGGGACTCTGTGGGTCTCCACAGCTCCCTTACAGGAGGGAGCAGCTAGAGGGTAGTAGGGCTCTGGTCCCAGTGTGCAGGGACAGGGCAACAGGAATGGCCTCAGGTCTCACCAGAGGAGGTTCAGGTTGGATACTGGGAAAAATTTCTTCACAGAAATAGTGGTCAAGCATTAGATCAGGGGCAGTGGTGGAGTCCCAGTCCCTGAAGGGATTTAGAAGCCCTGTGGATGTGGCACTTGGGGACATGGGTTAGTGGTGGCCTTGGCGGTGCTGGGGGTAGAGATTGTACTCAGTGATCCTACAGGTCTTTTCCAACCCAAACATTTCTGTGATCCTGCAATCAGATTGGCTTTCTCTCCCTTCCTCTGCTACGCTTTGACTGAACACCTTCTGGGCAAGTTTGAGCTTTCCGTTCACTCCTTTCCCCATCCATAAAAAAGAAGGTTGACTCTATCATTCAATTTGCTAAAATTTGCAGTTTCCTCTCAGACGCTCAGCTGCAGAATGCACTGCAGTAGGAATTTTTCTACTGCATCTTGTTCCTCCAGTTAATCCTCTTGCTGCAGCTTGAGAAACAGGACAACTCTTCACATCAAACACATGTACCTGTCATCTTGGTCTGTAAAAGGGAGACCTAATGGTACATTAGGCCATCACTCACCCAAATCATCTTTACCAATCCTTTTAATCCAGAACAATGATAAATTGCATACTCCTGCTCTTAATAGCAATTATTTCAGGAAAGTATATTTAAAAGTAACATTTCCCTACTGCAGGCAACTTTAAAACACACAACATCCCCAAAACTGTTTGTTTGTCTTGTCTTTCATACAATTTCTTGCCATTTTGGCTAAATATCAAAGCTGTCTGTGTGAGCAAATGTTCTTTCTCTGCCAGCTCCTGTTTTGCTTGTTCCTGAAGTGAAGCATCATAGCAAATTTGTGGCATCACATTCATTTCCTTGGCTGTGGGCTATGATGTTGCAGACAATCCTTAGTGAATTCCAGTGGCAGAAAGAGCAGGCTGTGCAGGAAGCTGTTTCTATTCATGCCCAATGGGACAGCTATCTGCTGGTGTGAACCAGTGTAGGTCTGTGCAATTCCCATGGAGCAAAGCTGATAAAATCTGGAGAAGATCTGCCGAAGAGACCTGGCTGCTGTTCCTTGTTCCTTTCCATGCTTTGACTTTTCCCAGACTGGAGTTTGAAGACCCCAGCATAGGCTTTGCTTATATTTATGCTGTAATATAATGTGACCCAGCTTTATCCAGTGAGACAGTTTGCCTAATTCTGGGGCAAAGTCTAGGGATCAGACTTCCATGGATCTCTCCTCCATGTCAGCCAAGGGTATTTATCTGAAGACAGTAAGATGCAGCTGGAAGTTAATCATGGTCTAAGCAACACTCAGTACTTCTCCCTTTCCTGAAACAAATTTCCCCCTAACAGGGGAATGTGTATCCCATGTCAGCTTAATATTTCGAGCCAAAATGCCCTTTACAATCCACAAACATCCCGGGACATTTCACAGCAAAGAGGGAACAGCACCTTGGGAGAGAGCAGTTTAAATCCTCTGCATAGTTGTCGCTTTGGTGCTCTTCCCCCCTTGGCTTCAGCAATGCAGTTATATGACCTGAAGGAAATACCAAGCTGACATCCGAGTATTTTCAGAGAGCAAGTTAAACATCATTTGGAGCGGAAGGAAGGTATACATAGCAACTCACCCAGCGAGCTTTGAGGGGACTTTTGTGCATATTACACACTTTTCAAATGCTTTCGAATTTTTTGTTTCAACAGAGAATCCATTTAAGTCAGCATTCTGCTGGTTATCCTTTGGTTTTCTACCAAATATCACAGCAGAAGTATCTGCCAGTGGGGAACTGTAAGCAAGATCTTGAGTTCCTTCCCTTCTGGGTGGAACTTACCTGCTCCAAGGGATTAAATGGCCTCTCCACTCAATCTGCTTCCTTAAAAGTAGACCAGGAGAACCAAACAACAGATGTTTGAGTTTTGAGCTCTAAGTTAATTTTCCCCACTGCAAGAGGAATTCTTAGTCTTGCACAACACTAGTTCATTAGTTAGTTAAAAAAAAAACAACAAACCTCCACAAAGAACAGAAAGAACAGCACAGAAGAATCTTAATGCAAGGCACTAGCAACAGGGAAATGCCTTTTGCAAATGTGTGGCTTCTTTGAATTATTAACCAAATTAACATGGTAAAAAGGTGAGGAGAACACCTCACCAGATCTACTCAGTTAATTTCTTCCTTGTTTGCAGATAGGAGTAACATTCACCTTACCTGTTCATAATATTCAAGCTGCACCACAATTTGCAAAACCATCTCAGGAAAATGAATTAGTGCACTTAAAAATTCCTTTAAGACTTTCTAAAGAAGTGTTCCTTGCATGATTTTTGCAAATGTTGGCTTCTTGGAGAGAAAAGCTCACCTCACTGGAAACAAGTGGGAAAAATTCCTTCTTAAAACCCAGGAGTGCCTTATCTCCCCTCTTTTGAGTAGAAAATGAAGATATGCAGCTCCTGGAGTGATTTCAGGGAATCCTGAGGGAGGGAAGTTTTCTGATGAAACTGTATGAACTGAGAAGCATCACAAGACTCAAGTTTGTGAGACTTGAAGGATGTGACTCTGCACGATCCTAGACGTGGGAACTCGTTACCCAAGGGCCTTGTGGGATGCAGAACATCCACATGGGTCCAGGTGCATTTTGGGCATTGGGTGAGAAATCCCTCCAGGGCCTTAAATACAGGAAGTCTCTGAGCTGAAAATAATCAGAGGTGGGAAAGGATGGGAGAAAGTAAATATTGTGACCTGTTCTGGTTGTATATGTTTATGGCTTCTAAGAGAGGTGACAATGGCCAAGGTGGAGCATTGGTCTGATTTGGCACAGTCTTAAACCAAAGGCTTCCCCCAGTGTAATCCCTCTTCACCAAAAATTTGCCTTCAGAAGGGTAAAAGAGTTTCCTCCACACAGCCAACTCAGTGTCTTCTCCGACTCCTAACTCACTTTACTTTTCTGTAACATTGAGGCCTCAACATTATATTTAGCCTGACTGGAATTTGGCAAGTAACTTTCCTTTTACTATTGGGTTTTGGTTTTTTTTGTCTCTTCATCGGATAGTTAGGTTGTCTGGGGATTTTATTCAGCAGAATGCATTCCCATAAATATATTCAAAATAGATAGGAGCCCTGTTTGTATTAAGGCATCTATTTATGTTATTTGAATTTAGATCTAAACATGCAAAAAACTGAGGAAGAGAGAAGATTGCTTGAGGGTTTTCAAATGAGAGGAAGACTAAAAATGCATTGAAAGCTTTTGGATGTGGAAATACGTGGCATTGTGGACAGTTGCAGTGGAGAATATAATGCAACAATAAAATCATTAAAGTACTTCAAGTTTGGAAGTAATCTGGGTTCTTGGCTTGCATTGCATTTAATAGCTTTACATTTGTGGGAGCCACTCCAGTTTTTAAAGGCAGCTTCAGCATTCAGACTGATTGCACTTACCACCCCAGTGAAACTGCAACCCATTAATTTTTTACCGAAAGGATCTTCCTAGTTTGTCAAACACGTCAAGTGAACATTTTAGAGAGTGCAGACCACAGCAGTATGAAAACCAAAACTTTATATCCAGAGAGAATGCTGGATTAGTATGAAATAAAGGGCCTGATTCTGTTAATGAGCACTTAGGCAATTTCATTGCTATACAAAACTCTGTTAAAACATAGAGATACCAGACATTTGAATGAAAACAAGTCAGGACCTGCAGAAATCTCCTGTGCCAGCCCATCATGGAAAGGCCTGCAGTGGTTCTCCTTCAGGCTGGAGAGCTGCACACCCTCTCCTGAGCCCATATTGTGGCCATCCCCTCTCCTAGCAGCCCAGTCCCCTACGTGTCGATACCGTCACCATTAAGCCCAAACCTTTCCAGTGTCTCGAACCAAACTCTTGCTCTCTAAAACGTTCGCACATTTCTATGTCAAACATCTGCTTAGGTGGCTCTGAGACGGTGTGTTTTGGTGTTGTTCGTGTGCAATCTAGTGCCGCTTCCTCAACGCATGTGTCCCTTCCCTTCACAGCCTACTCGACACCCAGCACCTCCCCCGCAAACCGATTCGTCAGTGTTGGACCACGGGATCCAAGCTTTGTAAATATCCCTCAACAGACTCAGGTGGGCCGCTTTCGACTTCTCTGTTTGCCTGCAGCCTCTTCTCCTCCTCCTCCAGTGTCCTCTAACGTGTCCCCGCGGAGCAGCTGCTGCACTGCCGCTGTCACTTCACCCACATGGTCTCAGTAACTACAGTGAAATGTCACTTGCAGTTTGTTTGTCTGTTGTGGTTTTTTTTCTTACTTTGTTTTTTTTTTCTTCTTTTTTTCTTTTGTTTTTTTTTTTTTTTTTTTTTTGTTTTTTGTTTTTTTTTTTTCTTTTTGGGCTTGTGTGGTAATAACGCTGCTTTCGTAACTGGAAGGATCTCTCTTTGCTTTCTAAGGTGTTGGCTCCCACCCCGCAGTTGTTTGCTTTAGGGCCGGGGTTTCAAAGGCTTTGGCTCCAACCTGCTCCCCAGGCACTGCATTTATTTGTGTTTAGATCAGGTGGTAGGGAGAAATCCTTCCCTGCCAGGGTGAGGAGGGCCTGGCACAGGTTGCCCAGAGAAGTTGCGGCTGTCCCATCCCTGGGAGTGTCCAAGGCCAGGTTGGACAAGGCTTGGGGCAATCTGGGATAGTGGAAGGTGTCCCATGAAACAAGATGATCTTTAAGGTCCCTCCCAACCCAAAGCAGTCTGTGATGTGCAAAAGGAGCTCAGAGAAATCCATCAGGTAACAGTGCCCTATAGTTCCCCAGCAGACACAATGGGAGACTGCTCCAGTGACTTCCCTGTAAAAAAACCCTCAAATTCCTGGCTGGCCATTTGCATGGTGGGCTTTGAGTGAGCAGGAGATTTTTGTAATTGTGAGCACATCTGTTTTCCTTACACAGAGGGAAAAAAGTCCAGTTGAGGCAGGCCTATAAAGCTGGGTTAGCTGAATTCATGGTCCTGCTATGGTCAAATCAGAAGCTCAAGTAAACATTTGTGTTTCTTTAGGAGAAGGACGAGATTTAAATGTGCTTTTTCCAAGCTGTATCAAATTCCCAGGGTCGATTAAGAAAATAGTTGTTGGCAGTTTTGTTAGCAGCTAATTTGAGCCAGATGTTGAAAAAATTAAGTCTGGGCTTAATATCACGTTATCATGGGGAAGAAGGTATAAAAAAGTGAGCAGAGTTAGTGCTTTAGGACAACTGTAGTTTATAGTTTGAAGTGATTGCTTGACTACGTTGCAATTCTTTTAAAGGTCAACTACACGAAATATTTGTGATTTTGTTTTGAGCTGGGTGCAGTGACTAAAAAGCAGTAATTCAAATAACTGGCAAACTGGGCTTTACTACCCTTGGCTCTTCTCAGTTCCTTCAAATGGTTTATAGGCTTCTGAATAATTAGTGTGCAGATTAATGGCTGTCACATGCCACAGGAGGTGCATGAAGACAGACTCCTCGTTGTGATGGCTTCAGCACCTCCACTGTCACTGAAACACAGGTCACTCATTCCCAAAGATTTTCAGCTTACAGGGCTGCAAGCAGCTGCCTGTGAGCACAACGTGGTTTTTTTGCTGTCTGCTCTTCGTGTACAATTTGTTAGGGGCTTTAGTTTATAGCTCTGTGCACAGCACAGGTTAAACTATATCGAATCTCAAACCTTCTCTGCATTAAATAGGGTCACAGAAAGTACAGCAGCAATGCAGAGAGGGGTTTAACCCGTCAGATTCTGGGTTTTTTTTCATGCCTTAACAAAACTCAGCCTGCGCCCCACTTTTCCAACCTTGTGCTTTATTGGTTTCATGGGGGTGACAGGTTTTCATGCACCTTCCCATTTAAATCATATTTCTCCATGTTTTGGAAACAACTGGAATACACAGAAATATGCTGAAATCGGGAAACAGGAATGTTGAGGTGTACTGCTAAAGTCCTTAAGCACTTGGTCTTTTCCTTCATAGCTCAGGAAACCTGAAACCCTTTGGAGAATGCTACTTACCTTTTCCAGAAGACTTGAAAAACTCCTAGTTGGTAAATTGATTATGTAGTAAGACGCAACAGTATTAAGGCTCCAAAGATATTTAAAACTTACTTGCATCCTGCAGCCTAAGTTTCCCAGATAAGTTTGTTGACTGTAAACTTTTATCCTCCTTATTTATGACTTAAATCATTTTAAAGTGCTCTAGCGTTACTTTAAGTGCTCCTCTGTAATGCAGTGTAGTGAATAACAATGCTGTACAGTGAAAAACAATACTCAAGCACAGCTTTCAATTAAAGTCTAACATGCTGGAGTGGGCAAGGAGACTGACTTCAGTCTCTGACTCCAGCTGCATCTCCCTGCTTCTATACATCATTACACCACCACAGCCCACTTGATACTAAATATATAATTTATCAGCAAACTCACTACTTATTCATGAAAGGACTCTGAAGTTGACTGTGCTTTGAGTCAGAGAAGTGAGGTAAAAGTGCTAACTGCAATGATTTGGGATTTACGTAGCATTCCTCTAAACAAAGACAGGCTTTTGTGCTCTTTTTTGCAGAGCATTAGTGTACAGAACGACCACTTAGGATATTTTCAACATGAAAATGTAAGAACGCATAGGACTGTGTTATTAAAAGCAGCTGGGGTGGCTCCTTTCCATCAGGATCTTTCGAGTACATCCAGAGCCAGGCTAAGATACAGGTCCTGAGGACCACTAACTCAATTCACTAACTACTGTGCCAGGGACACAGCTCCCTGAGACAAGAGGAAACAGGGAACACACTGAGCTTCTGGAAGTCAAGCTTAAATATAAGGGTTAAGTGACTCTTTACTGCTGGAACAATAAAATAAAAATGAAGGCTGTGTCTGAACATCTGCTTTTTAAAAATTATGGTCCAGCTTCGACCCATATGAAAATATTTTGGTCAGATTTTTGGTGGCTGTGATGTTCTCTTGGTGGAACATTGGGCTATAAGCACTATTTACACATCATCATCATTAGTCTTCAAGTGCTGCAGAAGTCAGTCTGTGTGCAGAGATGTAGCAGCTCCACAGGGCAGGAGTTACAGTTCCCATACATGGGCATTCCCAGAACATTGGAATAAAATCCCAGGTAAATGTGCAACAGCATGGCTGGGCTGGGGCAAGGATGATTCTGTCTTCTGGTCCTGGGCTGTTTCCACACAACCAAACGCAGTACATGCCTTTCTTAATCGGTATTAGAAAAATTATCAATAGATACTTCTATTAGCACTATGTTCTGATTTATGTTATGTTGTGTCAAATATAATCCCTTAAAGGAATTTTTTAGAGTTTATATAATATTCATAAAAAAGCCATCTTCCTGTGTCTACAAAGGTTGTAGCAGGAGGAAAACCACTCCATCACAGACAAGACGGGGAAATAAACTGCTTTAAGTTAGTAGTTCTGATTTGGTAACAAAAGCCCCCAAAGGGCTGTTGGCTTTGCCTGGTTTTAGCAGTTTCTAAACTTTTCAGTTGGTTTGGTTTTCTATCTACTGCTTACACCATTCATCACTCTGCCACTCCACTCACTGCACAATTGTCCTGTCTTGGGGGTTATTTGAATCTAAATTTCTGTTTGAGCTATTAGAAGCGACACTTGACTTGGCATCCCCCGTATATGCTGACAAAAAGGCACAGGTGTTGTAACCTTTGCTTGATAAATCATTTACTTTTGCTACTTGACTCGCAAGCAATATGGGGGCATCAGCTTTTTAACTGCCTTTTCCATATGCAAATCAGAAATACAGGATGCCTGGGGTACAGGGGCTCTGGTTTCAAAAGCAAGTTGGTCTGGATACCTCATGACTAAGTAATAGATACGTCTCTCATATTGCCAAGGACTCGTAATACGGAGAGTGGTAGAGGGATGGGAAAGTCCCACCGCATTAATTAGGGACGAGCCTCTCGGTAGCACCAAGGTGAATAAAAGGGTCTGAATTTTGAGGGTTTTTTTCCCTAAAATTAATAATGAAACACAGGCTATGTGCACGCAGCTGGGAATGCTAAACCAGCAACCTGTGACCAGGGTTTGCCACTCACCGCTCCAAATGCTGTTTGCTGCTCTCTAATGCCCTGGCTTTGCTTTAGGGTACAAAATTCCTTTAGGGATCAGCATGCTCTGTACTCATCATGCTGCAGCTCCACTTCACACTAAGCATTGTTTACTATGCCGAGTCCTGTTTGCCACCTACTTAGCCTACATCTTCCTGGAAATTGTACTTGGGGTGCTAAAAACAGCTCCTGAGAAACACATGCCTGCTCCATCTAATCGCTCCTACCTGCCACGGGCCCATGTGCCGTGCACAGGGAGATTATGAGGATGCAGGGAACAGAAACTGCCTCCCACTGCAGGCACCCAGGCAGAGAATCAACCACTTTATCCTCTGAGAAAGTGGATCCTGTAGCCCTGACCAGCTGTTTCAGGAAAAATCCCTCTCTAATGTAAACACGATTTGTATCAGATCCATCCCAGGTAGTTTCTAAAAACTTAGTTAAGCACAAACCCAAATATTTATTCCTTAGCCTTTCTGTAGGAAAAGATAAAACTTATTTCTAGAAGGGCAGAAGTAGAAGCTCTTCCTGGTTCTGCCTTTCCACAATCCCAAAGCACAGTCAGATCCTGGATAATAGGAAAGGTCTTGTGTTTTCACACTGTCCGTGGTGGGGCCCTAGAGCCTCCAAGCTACAAGAGAGCTCTAGATAGAGCTCATCCTTTATAACACAAAAAAAAAAAACCAAAACCCTGAAACAAAAGGCCTATGTAACCTGCCTAGAACGTTGAAATAAAGTTTAAGAAAAACCCCAGAAGTCAAACAAGCTTATCTAAGCAGCGAAATAACAGGTATGAAAACCAGCAAGCTCAGCAGAACAGCCTTATAAAGACCAGGTACAAAAATGCACCCTGTGAAATACATCTTTAAAGAGCAATAGTAACTTAGGGGGGGAATCACTGAAGTTTAGCAAAGTGTTTATAGTACAAGGAAATTGCTAACTCCTTTAGATCTGCTCCCGCTCCCTACTTTCCCAAATTAGACAGTGGTATCTTTGTAGCTTTCTCCTTTTGGGCTTTTATTTATCTCTAAAAAAACCACCGTATGCCTCAGGTGCATACACAAACCTAATTGTACAATTACTTTCTTTCCCAGAGACAAGGCAAAGCCTGTTTTGCTCCCCCACAAGGCTTTTTAAGAGAGAAAACTGCAACCTGCAATTTTTCACTGGCACCACTTTAAAACAAAGGGCATGAAGGGAAAAAAAAAAATTGAGCTGGATGCTGTGTCCTGTAGGATAGCAGATGTGAGCTCTGTCAGACCAGGGGGGAGGCGAATTCCAGAGTAGAGGATCCTTCTGTGACAGCAGCCAGGCACTGCTGCCCAGACACTGGAATCTGAGGAGTGTGGTGCAGGAGATGCCCCTCTCCAGGAGGGAGGCAGGGAAGCAGCCCCGGAGGTGGCAGGCCCCAGAAGTGTATGGGATCCACAGATCAAAGTCAGCACCTTGACTGGGAAGCCGATGCAGCTCCCGCCGCTGAAACGGCAGAGCTGCTCTTGTGCCCAGGTTCCATTGCCACCCTATGGAAGAAAGAAACCAGTGCACACATTTTCCTTTTGCACAAATCAAATGTGTGCCTGGCTTCACGGGGATTTTCCATCCCTGCTGCTCACTGCTGCCCTGCCCTGCCCTTTGCCTCCTCCCAAGGGGACACTGAGCCCCACGCAGCTCGTGGCCGTGTGCTTTATTAATGAGCACCACGGGCTGCCTGGCCTGTCTGCCTCCACACCCTGCTGCCTTCCTCCTGTTTCCCAGAGTCCAGGAATGGCACTGGGCAGACAGGCAGGACCTGCTGGCCCTGGGGAGGCAGGGGTAGGGCAGAGTTTTGTGGCACTGTGCTGACAGCTGAGCCACCGCCTCGCTCCGCACACGGGGCAGGGCAGGGACACCTCGAGGAGTGTGTGGGGGACATGGCAGAGAACATGAGACGCAGCAGGAGTGACACCAGGCCTTTTATTTTGGGGGTTCTGAGCAGAGCTGTTTATAAGCCAGGTCAGAGCTACTTGTTGCTCAGAGGACTGTCCCTCCTCAGGCTCAGAATACTCATCCTCGAGGCTGGACGTACTGCTTGTGTCTGAGTGTAGATAAAAACCACTAACTTGGAAGCATTTATTACACTCAGCCTCTAAGAATTCCATATTCTGTACAGTAACCTCCCTACACCAGTACATGTGTCCAATTTCAGCTACAAAGCACTTTGAAGCAGACTTGAATGTTCCTTTCCTTTCTCTTGGCCCGTCCACCAAATGTAGTGGGAGGTTCAGAACACGATTTCCATGAAGGAATAACATCTCCAGTGTGTAAAGAAGAGAAATTTGCATAGATCAGATATAAAAACACAGTTTTGGGGTGTGAGACTGCTACTTTCTAAAGCTGCTGGCTGAATTTAGAGAGATCCCGCTGCTCCCAAACCCTCCAAGGATCTGTGGATTTTCCCATATTGGCAAAGAGAAATGGGGGCTGCTCTCATCCAACACCTGGAGGTTCTAAGCCCCCTTATCATTGCTCGAAGTTTTGATCTCTGTCCAAAAAAGTGCTTTGCTGTTGCACGAATGGCATCAGGCTACTGACACATGATCTGAATTTTGGTGCTGTGTTTCCTCTCCAACCCAGGACATAGCAATACCATTCCAAACTTGAGAGTGGCCTGGAGATGGCTCTGAAAATGCACTGTGAGCCTAGAGAGAGTGTGGATAGGAAATGCAGTGCCAGACTCATCAAGCAAAGGTCACAAAGGTGACCAGAAACTAGGGCAACTCCCCTTCACTCCTGTTCAACTCAGGGCCCAGAGGCCATTTAACTTGCACAGAGCAGGACTATGGAATTCCACTCTCAGGTCAGTTCCTAAAAAGGGCTGAGAACAGCAGACCTCAAAAAGAAAGCACGTATTTGTCCATAAAGGTAAAGATTCGCAGAAAACTTCCCAATGCCATCATTTGGCTGCACCTTCAAAGTGGGCTGGAGCCAAATCAGTCCCCAAATGCCTGGGTTAGTCCTCAGCAGGGGAGATCCTTGTTCCCGGGCTTTTTCTTCCTCCTCCTCCTCCTCCTCGTAGGCTCTGGTGAACAGTTCAGACTCTTTTTTGGAAACCAGCACTCAGCATCCTATTTCCAGTAGATTTAGCATAGAATTATTTACAATGGACATAGAAGAATTTCCCAAACTAAGCAATTAAACTTACTGAGTTTTCCCCCCTCCTCACAATAACCAGGAAGCCTGTGCGTAAGGCTGCCTTTCTGTGGGTTTTATGGCCATTACTTACTCCACAGTGGGGGAGAAGAAAGGGAAGAAGTAAGTGTGGGCCTGGTGGGAAGAGTTGGCAAATGCAGAAATATGATGAATGAGCTGGAGAGATTTAATTTCTTACTAAATTCTCTACAAGCTGTGTAACCTTTCTTTAGCTAAACAATTACTCTAAAAGGCAATGATTTTCTGTGTTTTCATTGAAAAGTCTTCATAATAACAATGGCCTATGTTCTCCTTCTTGAAGAACTTCTGCCAAAAAACAGTTTTCTTTTTTCCATTCAGCAGGAAACTTTCTTTTATTTTTATTTTTTCAATCTCATATTCCCCGCTAACATAGATTTACAAGGCCTACCACTTACTGCATGGGGCTGGGAAGAAGCTTTCCCTCAGGCCAAATCATTTTGGTCCATCTCCTTTGTAGGGATTCTTGCAGCTTCCTCCCAAGAGGACTGCAACCACTGTCAGAGACATAATACCAGACCCAAGTGGCCATTTAAGCTGACAAAATGTGACATTCCCTGTGTTCACAGGTCAGGGGACATGGGAGGGGACTCCCTGATTTGTTTTTCGGCAGACAGGCAGCAGTTCCTGCTGCTGTGTTGTGGTGGGTGCAGTTGTGGGGAGCATGACGTTGGCGTAGTGGGGAAAAAGTCATCAGGTGTTTAAATTCATGGCTGCCAACATGAGGAAATGAGATGAGCCGATCCTCCCTGAGCCACAGGGTCCAATTTAGAGGCTGATCCCTGCTGAACCACAGGGCCAGCTGGAGTCTTGGAAGGGCTTTGAGGGTGCAGCATGGGTGGAGTGGTGCTCACATCCCTACATTCACACACACAAATCAAGCCAGGCTAGGGCAAGGTTATGGTTCTGTGTCTCGTGCTGCTGTTGGCTGGCTTGGCCAATTTCCTGGCCACCACTGCCCGCCCCAGCTTCCATGGCAGATAATGCTGTATTGGATTAGTCTGCTCGCTGCTGCATCAGGTCCACGATCAATTTATTGACTCTGTCAGAGTGGCTAGTACAGTAATTGTTACAAGAGCAGAATAGAAAGCAAGAATGTGTCCACATAAAATATAAAAATGACGTTTTGTTCGTTCTTTCCTCTTTGGCCCTATAGATCTTTATGTGTTTACACAGTGGAGAGCACTTTACTTAAGTTAATCAGCTCCTTCTACATTATTAATTGCGACAGTTAGGGCGCTACGTGGCGGCAAACGTATTATTGAGAGCATTGATCTCACACTGACGGTGTGGACCTGGGTAGGTTTTGTATTCCTTCCCTTCTTTTGCAACTGCTTGAGGGCACTATCAAATCCCATTTCTCTGACTGACAATACACCATCGACACCATCGATCCCAGAGAGGGGCAGGAGGCTGAGCACCAGAAAGAAAGGAATGCACAGAGAGCCAGGCTTGGGGAATTGGGCTGTTGGAAGTTGGTGATCACAATAATTACCATGCCTGGCCTGATTTCTCTGGTTTGTAAAGAGCAATAATTTAAGAACTGAAGTTTCCCAAATTGCAGAGGTGGCACGATTAGACCTTTTAAAATGTGTGCAGAATGTATACCCTTAAAAAAAAAAAAAGGCCATACTGACTTTTTACAAGGGTTTTGGAAGTGCCTTTGAAAGACATTTCATGAAAGTTCAGCCTTCGCAGCTGATACCTATATGAGCTCCATAAATTCCACCCAGCCTGACAAACTCCAGTAGGTGTCACATGTGACCTGGATGGAAAAGGTCAGCAGCTGAATTTATGGCTTTTGCATTTACTGGAACATTAAGATTTTTTGCCAACTGCCATATACACTTTTTAAAAATTCTGTAATCAAAGGATTAGGGCCACAATCTACAATGAAGGTCAAAAATTAAAGGCCACAGTCCCTACATCCTTCCCAATGGATAGGCATTAAGATATCTCTGTTCTAGGAATCACCTTCACTAAATGACATTAATACAGAGGTCAAGGAATAAGCTCCAGAGGTGAACACTTTGCAAAATAGACTGTCCTGCTCTGAAATTAATACTGAATTCCATAAGAAGGGACCAAAAGAAAACTTTTCTTAACAGTGGAGTCCTTAGTTCGCAGCAGATTCCATGTTCCCAAGACACTGACCATCACCTGCCTAGTGCTGGACTGTCCTAGGGAAATAAAAATAACGCAGAGGGGAAAGACTGGGGTTTCAAAAGCAATACGGCAAAATTACCTCAATTTTGGTAAAACCTCTTTATATTTTAAATTCGACAAAGATGTCTGTTTTTAGTAAGAACTGCTAACAGCATGGGAAGTTGCAGCTTTCAAATTTTACCTGGTTTTAGTTTAGAACAGCAAAACACATCTCATTTTAGGCTTTTGCTTTGATAGCATTTTCTGCTTGAACAGAGCTAAAACTGGAAAAGTTTAATTTAAAACCAGGATTTAAAAAAAAAAATCTCATAAAAACCAAGAGGTTAAACTTAAAAACATCTTCCAGGTTTTCATTTAGTTGCTTTAGTTATTAATATTAAACTTTGAAAACAGTACTGACACTATAATCATAATATTCTCAGGCGTATTCACTTGTGTGACCCAACTGTTACATCATCTATACAAACACTGGTTATTACACATGAAGAGATGCAGCTGAATGCACTGCAGAAGGCACTGAAATGTAATTTTAATTATGAGCTTTGAGTAACCAAAGTCACAACCAACACAATGCAGCCACCTCTGAGGCTGAACACAATAATTTAGGAAGAAATTGTTGCCTGTAAGGGTGGGGAGGCCCTGGCACAGGTTTTCCAGAGAAGCTGTGACTGCCCCTTCCCTGGAAGTGTCCAGGACCAGGCTGGATGGGGCTTGGAGCAACCTGGGATAGTGGTGGGTGTCCCTGCCCTGCAGGACATGAAAAAAGATAAACTTTAAGGTTTCTTCCACTCAAACCCATTCAAGGATTCTATTAATTTCTGCATTGCTTGGAGCAACTTTATACAACTTTAGGTATCCTTTTCTGCTTTTGCTGTAACTACATCTTTTCAAATATGACAACTAAAAAAGTACCTATTTTTAAAGAAAAAAAAAAAAAAAAGGGATGAACTGAGATATGACATTCGCATGTGGGGTTGGGGTTTTTTCATCTTTCATGTGCTAAACAATGAGATTTGAGATTTTGGAAGAACACTTTGAGACATTGTATTCCTTGTTTGGCTATTCCCCGGTTTGTCGGGGGGTTTGTTTAAGGACTTTCTTGTAAGAGTCCTTTAGGTTAAAGATCATGTCTGAGAATCTGTGGTATGGGACCCGGCTGTACATTCATTGAAGCTGATGAGAGGAGGAGATGGAAGATTTGTTATTGGCAGGAGTTTGTTTTAGAAATACAATAACATTTTTGTTTAATTATGCTTGTCTTTTGCTTATAACTGTGCACAGTAGAGTATATCTAGTCTTTTTCAGATAAGATAAAGGTTAAAATTCACATTTTCTTTATGGGGAGGGCTTGCAGTGCAGTCTTCGTGTATCTGTGGAATTTTTAATTTGATGTTACAGTATTAACTTTCAGTGACTCTAAAGCCATCTTCCTTGATGCAGAGATGGGTTTGGACTTTGTGTTTTCCCAAATTACTGGTCTTGTAGGCTAAATCTGAAAGTTTAGGCCAGGTTGGATAAGGCTTGGAGCAACTTGGTCCAGTGGAAGGTGTCCCTGCCCATGGCAGGGGGGTTTGGAAGATCATCTGATCTTTAAGGTCCTTTCCAACCCAAACCATTCTGTGATTCCATGATTTCCCAGCAAGGGAGGCTCCACAGGCTCTTTATAAACTCTCTTCCCCAGGCACCCAGGGCAGAATTTGTCACAAAAGTGGTAACTACTTTATCAGTGCTGTTGATTGAATCTGAAGGGAGCTCAGATTCTTCTCCGGGAAGCACTTTGGGAAAACAAGGAGTAAAAGTAGTAACATTTAGGAAAAAAAAAAAGAGGGGGAAAGAAAGCTGGAGAACTGTAGTTATCCATACAATGGAGCAGCTTACTTAGGGAGTACAAAGAGGCACTTCTACTCAGGCTATTTTCAGGGAAAAGCCTCATATTCAGTGACTCACAAAAGCAAAGAGGCACCTTTTGATTTTAAGTTCAAGGTTTACATTAGTAATTTCGTCTGTTTTCTCTGTTAGTATTAATTAAATTGAGATAGTTTAATTAGTATTACTAAATTTGATCATTAGTAGTAATTCATTCTGCCTGCCATACTGCACAAATATGATGAAGCAGAAATAACTAAATTGTTTAATTTCATCTCATTTAATGACTTTACACTCCACCAGGACTTTCACTGGCATTTCACAGTATGTGTGAAAATTGCTCCAAGCTAGGCCAAGACCCAACTCCCTTTAGCCAACCATGTCTAATATATCCCTCCTCATCCAAAGGTGGATCATGTGCTGCAAAGCCTTTTCCCATTTCTCCAGGAGAGAGCTGGCAACCTCTGGAGCCTGGGGTGGTCTTTCCCTGCCCCACTCACACAGCTCCTGTAGCATCCTGACCCAAATGGCCCCAATGGATCTTTACAGGACCCATCCATGGATGGGGTTCCCCACAGCATGATGGAAGAGTCCCCACCACACAAATCCTTGGACATGGATCCCCAGAGCTGGGTCCCTGAGCACAGGCATGATGCACAACCTTCCATTTTTCTTAGAGCAGTTTAGCAAGGTACAAAGCATCAGGAAAAATGCAGATGTCAAAAGTTCCCACGTTCAGCAGAGTGTTTTTTTGTTCAGCTCAATGCCCTCTTGGCTTTCTTTTTTTAAGAGGAGTTTTGGGAAGGGGGGTTTCCTGATGAATCAAGTCATTATTCCTTCAGCTCACTGTCTTCTGTAATTTTAAGGTCAAAAGTGCCAGAGTTGCCTCTGTGCTCCTATTTCTGTCCGTGTTAATTTGGAGACCGGTTTTGATCTCCTTGCCCAGTAACACCTAGGACCTGCCAAAACCCGAATTCCTCTTCCTTTTTCGCGGTCTCCAAACCCAGCCTTGCTCTATCCACCTCACAAAACATGCTGTTGTCCTGTCCCCCTCATCCTGGGGTCCCCAGCTGTCCCTTTGCATGGAGTGTGCCCTGCCAGCCCCACTGTTCCTGCTGCCCACATTCTAATTCCTCCCCTGTGCCTCCCGGTCCCCACCAACCCATCTCTCCTGCTTTTAGCCCTGCTTTGATCAGGCCGGGTACTCTTTGCTCTCCCCACAGGGCTGCTCATTTGTTTGCTTCACATAGACAGAAAACACAGGCAGGGACCTGACTTTTGGGGGGGATTTTGGAGGGAGTGCTCACTCTCCTGTCCAGTTGTTCTCTCCTCTCACTTTCCTCCTTGTGCTCTGAAGTACTCTCAGGGCAGTCAAAAAAAGCAGCTGGACTACCTTTGGTAGTTGTAGGTCAGCTACCTTTTAACCCATGATGGGTCTTCTCCCGTTACACCACGGGGAGCCCCTGGACAGGGTGGTGGTGGATGGATCCCCTACAGCTCCACTGGGGCTGTCAGAGCCAGGATGATACAGGAGCTGGATTACCAGGGCAAGGAAAGGCCACCTCAGCCTTCAACCTCTTGAAGGCTGCAGTCACCTTTCCCTCCTCCCTTTCTCCAAAAGACCTAAAAACTACCTTTTGTACCCCGAACTGCAAAGCCAAGAGCCGCAGCCTCTGCAGCACCTTGCTGGATGGAGCCATCAATCCCAGTGGGACCCTTGGGCCGCTCACGGAGCTCTGGTGGCTGCTGTGACACGGGACAGGGCAGGAGAGCGTGAGGGCAAAGCCCCGGGTGTGTGTGTACGTGTGTGTCTGTGCGTGTGTGCTCGGGCTGTCTCGCTGCGAGCCCAGCCTGGGAGGCCCAGGCTGGGGGTTGATTTTCTTTGGATGACTTTCCCCGATTGTCTAAAGCAATAAAAGTAAAGAAACTTTTTTTTTTTTTTTTTTTTTTTTTTTGAAGGGGGGGTATGAAAAACGGTGGTTGAGGGTGAGATTATTTTTGCAGTCCCGGTGCAGGCAGAACTCCTGAGGCTTTGGTGAGGGGGGGGGTTTGCTCGCCTGAGGACTGCAGGAACTGGCTTAAATTGAATAAAACTGTAAGTACAGTATCGCGGACGGCGTAACAAGGAGTTCTGCAAAAGCAACACCACCGGAAAGCACAATGAAGAATAGAGCGGGTTACGCCGCGGTGAAAGTATGTACTGGTTGTTATAACACCGTGCCTCCAGAATAAATTATGTCCCTTTAAAAAGTAATACTTTAACTGTGGAGCTATATAGAGACAATTAAGACGATATTGTTCTCCTCATTTCCCTCCCCTCCACCCTCCCTCCCTCTCTCCGCAGTAGCTCTGTGGAAACTTTTAATGCTGCAGCTTGAAACTTGGGCCTCTGGGTCTGAAATGCCTGAGAAAGCACTGCGGGCTCTAACTGTAAAACATTCCTTCGGCGGGCCCTGGAAACAGGGCGCGCTGGCGCAGGCGAAGTTCAGAGGGATCACATGGAAATGAGGGCTGGCTGCAGGCTCCCGAGGAGCGGTTTATTTCCCTTAAACCTGAACTTGAACTTGGGAAAGGCGCAGCCGGAGCCTGGGCCGGGCTGTGAGGGGCTGTGAGCGGGGCCGCCGCAGGCCCCGGGCACCCACCCGCCCCGAGGGGTCCCCGGGCACCCAGCGGCTTTTGTGCCGTGTCCAGGGGGGAGCCAAAGGGTTTTGCTTTCATCCAAGCAAAAATAAAAAAAAAACGCTGGAAAGTCCCGTCGCAGCGGTGTGTCTGCCGTCCCGGTTTCCACGGGACTTCCCGGCATGAGGTTACGAGCGGCTCCAAGTCCCCGTGCATGTGTTGTTTCATAAAAGGAAAGAAATGAGCGAGATCTGCTGTAAGAAATATGGGGTCGTTGCACTCTCGAGCAAATTTAACTGTGCTTCCAGCAGAGGAAAATACGGGGCTGTCTAAAAACGAGGCGTAAAGTGCAGAGCTCAGCCCCCCTCGAAAGCACATTTTGCTTTTACCTCGAAATAGCAGATGTAAACCGTGAGGTGGGTTTAAAGTTGGTTTTGCCTCTTTGATTCCATGCATCCCGCTGTTTCCTTCTTCTCTTGCGAAAGTACGTACAGAGGGAGGGAAGCGAGGTGCTGATGCTGGCGGGTGTCACCAGGTGTGGTGACAAGAGGTGGCTGCTGTCCCAGCCACAGGCGTGGGGCAGCTTCCTCTCCTTCTGCCCACAGCTGGCCTTGGCTAGGGGGTCATATTTTGGTCATTTCTGATTACTCCCGAACAATTTTGGCTATGTTTATAGCAAAACTTTGAAAGGATGAATGGGCGAAAAAAAATCCCGCTTGGCAGTAACTCAGGAAATATCTACAAAGATGTTCTTTCTGGAGCGAGATCTTATTTCAGGGTTTGTGTTAGGATCATTTTTATTCTGTGACAGCACATAAAGAGAGCGGGACAGAGCAATGAGGTCTGGCATAGCTAAAATCCCTTCTGTGTGTGTGAGGTTATATAGTTTATCAATGCAGAAACCACCACGGGCTTGGAAAAGTAAACAGCTGGCTTGGGTCTGTGCGCTGCACTTCGGAGTTGTCTGCAGGATTTAAATGGCTCGCCTGCAATTTTTGGAGCGGGGCAAATATATATAGTTTTCCTTTCAAACATGTCAAAAGGTTTTTTTGCAGCCGTTTGTTTTCTCAGTTCCTTTTTTATTTGTTGCGATTTTCCTTTCTGATTCATTCCAGTTTATTTTGCTTTTACAAACGGCTTCGCTGCCACCAGCAAGTCTACAAATAAATAATAAAAAAAAAAAAAAAAGAAATGTTTCTAGCCCACTCAGAAAACCTTATGGCAGCGACAAATATCAGAGAAAGCCATCGTCTCTCTCAAAGATTTCATCTCACCCTCCACTTAATCCGCTTGCTGTACCTCAGATCTCAAGTAACTTTCATACTGTGGGCTCACTTTAATGGATAGAATCTATTTTTCATGAAAAAAGCAGGAAATAAGCTGTCTTTCGTACAAAGATTTACAAAATGTAATCATTGTTGAAATATTCTCTTTGAACTGCCTTGTCCGCAGGGGTGTCTGGCTCCCAATACCCCCGTTTCTTTAGAACACCCTTACAAGTTCTTCTGGTAGATCAGGTACACTGGTGGTTCTGGTCTTTGATGTCTTGAATGAATGAAAGAAAAGCATAATAAAAGAGAGCTGTTGATCAAGCATAAAATACTCTTTAAGCTGACAGAATGGCAGAGTTAACACATTCTAAGCTGCTTTTAGGTTTTTCCTTTTTTTCCTCACATTTTCCTGTGCTTTGTGTACAGTGGGGGTTTTTATTTTTTGAAAAGTCTCTGATCTATGTAGTATGCCGTCCTCTAACAAAAACCAAAATGGGATTGTTTCTCTCTCTTTCTCCCTTTCTTTTTCCTCTCTCTCTTTCCCTCCACTATCTTTTTTTTTTTTTCTTTCTTTTTTTAAACAGCAAGGGTTGCAGTTTAGCATGGCTGCAGTCAGCTTTCAGCGACCACGCAAAGTTTAGACGTTATTTTGCAGATTTCAAAGTCAGTTTACTAACAAATAAGTGAACTTCATTGCTTGGTTTTTTAGAAAACTGGAGGAAAACTGTAACTGGCAAAACGTTCCCCAAGTAAAGGGAAGACCCTCTGCCTAAAAGCAATTTTGTAAACCAAAAGACAGGCAGGAAAATGACCTCATTGTGAGAGAACTTTTCTTTTAGAGGCAAAGAAAAGGGAAAGTTTTCTTCCTGTAGATCTAATTTAGATCTTAAGTTCCCATACATTATTTATACATCATATTCAGAGTGCCAGCCTACTCTGCTGACTGGGTTACATTTCAAACATTTGCCATTGATAAGTCTTTGCTGTATTATATTCAGGCTAAATGCGAATATGTCATAGCGCAGTCAATCTTTAATCCGCTGAGCTCCAGGTCGGGGCAGCAGGGGGTCCAGCACTCAGAGCATTGCTTTATACTTAAGAAACATCTGGGGCCAGCTGGGACACTTTACTGGAACATTCAGATGTCTGGAACAACAGCAGGAGTTACTGTACGAGTGTGTTTTCGTAGGTTTGGGAGGGTTTGGGGTGACTTATTTAAAAACACTAGCTGTTCCTAACTTGAGGTTTGAACCCAAGCAGAAATCTTGCCTGAAGTGAGTTTGTTGGTCCCAGGAGAGAAGTGGTTTTGGACTACTATACATTTTTAATAGTCAGCAGGCAAAAGTGCATATTACAAAATTATTGCACGTAATTTAATGCAGTTTGCCACAACTGGCATTCCCGCAAAAACTATTGGATGCAGAGCTACTGTATGCATTGCCTGGAGACCAGTGTCCCTCCCGGGACAGGTTTTATCTGCCTCCAGACAATATAAATGTGCTCGGAGTGGGGCGTGGGACTCTCTCTGGTGCGGATGTTGGACAACCAGAAGATTCTCTCACTGTTTTATGTCCCTTTGGGGATGACCAACATGCTACTTACGTCCCTGTTGGTATTTCAGTCTGGAAAATATAATTACTAAATAATTAATCCCAGCTCTAAGAACATAACTTCCATAGGCGCACAAAGATGACCTTGTCTTTTATATTCACCTTTCGGTCCTATGCAGTAGGATCAGATTTTGGGCCTGGAGAAACTCTGGAGGAAGCACTAGAAGAGTGGGATGAATTCAGATGAGGGATAAACCAGAAGCAGTTGCTGTGTCTGCAGGAGCCCTCCAGCCAGTCGCACCAGAAGCTGAACTGCCACTGTCTCCCCTCACCCTGGCAACCCTTTTGAAGTGGCATCAAAGGCCCAGTTTTGTCCCCTTGCTTTCACACGAGGCACCGTGGGGAAGAGCCTTCCTGGCACCTCTCACAAGGTGATGCCAAGAAGCCCAGTTCACTGCCTAACTGCTCACATTCTCATTTTATCTTTGCAACCAGAAGGACTCGTTACCCCAATTCACCTCTCCAGGGTTAATGTTCGTGAGAGCCTCAAAGTTCTTGAGGTGACTGAGATGTCATCCCCAAACAAAACACCTCACAGGTGCCAGCGGTGGTGCCTTGGGTTCAGCTGGGCTGCCCAAACAGCCGCTTTGCCGGCGAGCTCTAAAGCTGTGGGGTTTTATTTTATTTAGGCTCTTATCACAGGTGGGTTTTCCCGCCCGGGATCGCTTCCTGCACGCGCCCAGGGCAGCAACGGCCGCAGCGCCACAGCAGCCGCGTTTGAAGTCCCGATGGCACCGACCCATCACGCCGCCAGGCACACAAACAGGGAAAACAGCCTACAGAAAACGGCTATCACCGAGCAGGTCTGAGCCCTGAGTGGGTATGGGGAAACCAAAGCTGCTGTGCGTGGAGTTTGTCAGAGTTTCAAACGTGTGAATGTCCTTAAATAACCTACATCGCCCGGAGAAATAAGCCAACTGTCACACCCAGTTCTGGATTCCACATTAACAACCTCCTTCCGCAGCGTTAAACTTTGCCCTTGAGGACTTTTGTTTAACTTCTTAATTCGAAAAACAGATAGGGAGGGTGCACAGCCCCGGCTTTCTGTGCGAGCTGAAAGGTCCCATTGTTGGGGCAGGAGATGTGCAGGTAGAAGCAAATGGAACAAGTTTGGGTCGGATTGTCGTTCTGGTTGGAAACACGTGAGCAGTGCTGGTGGAGAGGCTGGGGGTGAGGGACGGCGTGCAGGAAGGCTGGTTTGAGGAGGTTTCCATAAACAATGGGCCTGTTCCTGGGCTCCTGGACTCAGGCAGAAACTGCTACAGGGGTTGATGAGGCACTTCGAGCTTTTTGCCTGTTAAATATCCAGAATCATGGAATGCTTCCTTGCTGTTCTTGCCGTACAAAGGAGCCAATTGTCAGGAGTGGCTGGAGGATTTTTGTGTGTCTCTGCTATCTCCAGGAGTGCATAAGAAACAAATAGAGTTGCGCTATCAGAGAACCGTAATTGCCATCTCAGACTTCCTGTTTAGGATTCAGTCAAGTAGATATTGTTTATGGATCATAAAACCTTACTACTGTGAGGATTCTCAAATACGAGTTTCAACTTTCATGGTGCTGTAAATTAGGGGGGGAAAAAAAAAGTGTGATAATACTCCTTGGAGAACAGTAAAATAGAGCTCTGCAATGGTTAAATGGAATTTTATAAGCACATTCAGTGTGGAACTGTTTTGCATTACATGAGTTGAATACCTTAGAGATGACACACATCTGCAGGCACTTTATTAAATCCTTAGTCAGCACTTTTCAACCTGATGAGATTACTTCTTCATTTGACTGGAGAAAGGGAAGCAAAGATCTCGTACCGGACTGCAGAATTCTTTCTGATGTTTCACCTTGAGCACTGGAGAAGGACAGTGAGATGCTTGGCAGGACAGTACAGGCTCGTAGTGGCACCAACAACTGTGTGGCAGCAATTTTACTGAGCAGGACCTTTAGCTCCAGTGGGTTCATTTAGCTCTAAACTCTCTGGGAGAACTGTACTGCAAAGTAAATAGAAGGGAAATAAAACACCGTCTCTTTTATGAAAAAGCACGGAGATAATATCATCCTGACCGTACTGTGATAGGGCCCATGATTTAAATGGAGATTTTAAATTAAGAAAGGCAACACCGCCTTCTCCGAGTGGGTGCAGTCGGATAGGTTACAGAACTGAAGGGATGAAATGGGTAAGGTGCTTAGACATTGAGCAGCACTCTAAAGCAAGGCACAAAATACTTCAGCCGTCTAAATGTAGGGATCCAAGCTTCTTCTTTTCCATTCTAAGCTCCCTAATCATGCAAAAAAACCCCCTTGATAGATCCCAGCTATCGGGTCTCCAAGCGCCTAATACGCTTCCTAGACGTTTTCATTTGAGGCCGGAGGTCTCCTCTCCCTCGCAGAGAAGTTTCACAGGTGCTCCAGAGGAACAATGGTGCTCTTCAGCCCTAATCCTGGAAGACTTAGACGTGTATAGGAGGCTTGAGGGGGATATGAGATCTTAATATTAAAATGATTAGCAGAAAAAGGAGGATCATTCTGTGTGCGCGCTTCAGCTGTAAGATGCTCTAAATTAAACCGGTGTCCCGAGAGCGGTGCTGGTGGGATCTGCTGGGTAAATGCGCTCTCTGTCTCGCTGTTCTGCTGCCTCAGCCCATAAAACATCTCATCCAAGTGGGGCTGCAGGAGCAGGCGGAGCGGGACGCAGCTGTTGGCGACGCGCTCCGAGTTTGGGTCCCGTAAAAGCAGCTTTTCACTCAAGGCCATGCGGAGCCCCGGCAAGGAAGTTTTGAAACGAGCGTGCCGTTCGGTTTGGGTCTCTCCTGTAAGGGTTAATTAAGTTTTTCATTGGTATTAAGGCCGAGCAGTGTCTGCAGGAGTCATATTGACACCCTAGTGCATGGTAACTCTACTCCTTTATTGACATGTTGCTAGTCAGGAGCACAATAGCGCTCTGTGTCTGCAAATCATTGCTAAAATCATCTCAAGAAAAAAAAAAAGTTTGAAAGCCCAACGCGAGACAAAGGCCCCAGAGCTGCACTGCGCCGCTCAAAACTCCCGAGTCAGCAACTTCTATTGATTAAAAACTAACCTTTAAAGTAACTCGCAGAGTGTGTGGTTAGCATTTAAATTTAAACATGTCATGAGTTGATTTGTGTTACTGAATACCAACTCCGAAGGAGTTACATTCACATCAGATTTTTTTTTTTCTAATTCCCTTAAGCAGCTAAAGTATTTCATGAAATGTCAATAGGGCAGGGGGGAAAAAAAAGGTGTTTTGGAGGGAGGGGACTCGCGCCCAGCCTCGCCGTTTCTTTTCCCATGCAAATAGTCACCCCAAAAAGAAAAGTGTGGGGAGCGACACACAATAATTAGACCTTTGTCTAACTTTCCCAAGTGCCAGAGAAAGACAGATTAATTAAATATACAACAGTGTTGGTTTTTGGAGTGGGGGTCTCTCTTGCTGTGGAGGTCATAAATTAGGCAGAATAAATAGTTCAGTGTGTTGGGAGCGGGGCTCGACGTCAGCGCGGCTGGCGGCGGTGGGAGGGCGCAGCGCCGCGCTTGCGGATGGCGGTCACGTCTGGGGCTGTCTGGTTGCCCTTAGCAACGAGACATGATGTAACACCGGGATGAACTTGAACTTGGGGGACTTGAAAAGGGAACAATAGACCAGAGCAATCAATAAAGCCTATTTCAGTGAAGGATTACAGAGCCGCTCTGGGGTAACCTTGTCTGCGAGGCGCGGGGTGAATAGCGAGATGCGTGAAGGAGCGCGGGGCGGCGGGGGACGGACCGACGGAGCGGCCGGGGCGGCCGGACACACGGACCGAGGGGCGGGGGGGCGGCGGAGCCCGGGCGGGCCGCGGGACGCCAGCGCCGCCAGCCCCGGCCCCACCTCCGCAACCACTGCGCTTCTCTGCTTCTCTCGCTCTCTCTCTCTTTTTTTTTTTTTTTTTTTTTTTTTTCAGTTTCCTGCTTAAAAAAAAAAAAAAAAAAAAAAAAAAGTCAGCTTTTGAAACGAGGGAGGAGTGGCGAGGGCAGCGGCTCCCGCCACCGGCGGGCCATGTGCCGGGCCAGCGGCCGTGGAGCAGCCGGACATCAGAGCTGCGAACCATCGCCTGGTTCAACCCCTCCACTTCATGGCCTCGCAGCCTTTAACCCTTCCTCTCCATCACCTCGCAGTTTTAACCCCTCTACTCCATCGCCTCTTAATTTTTAATCTCTCTACTCCATCACCTCTCAGTTTTAACTTCTTTGCTCCATCGCCTCACAGTGTTCAGCTCTTCTACTCCATCACTTTGCAGTGTCCAAGCCCTCTACTCCATCTTCTCTCAATCTTTACCCCTTTCCTCCATCATTTCAGTCTGAACCCCCCTAACTCCCATCATCTCTTAGTCTGTAACCCCTCAACTCCATCACCTCAGTCTGCAACCCCTCTTCTCCTTCACTTTGCAGTTTTAACCCCTCTACTCCCTCCCTTCTTAGACTTTACCCTCTCTCCTCCCTGCTGTGCAGTGCCACAGTTCCCAGTCCATCCAAAAACTGTCACACTCAGCCAACAAGCATGAGGGATGACCCTGAAAAGTTTGGAGAAGTTGGGAGCTGGCAGTGGCTGGGGGTGTAGTGGTGGTTGGAGATGTCTCCAGCACTGCACAGCCCACACTCCATGTCCCTGCACCCACCTAAAAATCAGTAGGGCCCCGCAGTCAGGGAGGAGAACGGGACTTGGCTCAGCTTCACGGACCCTGCCAGAACTTTCCTCTGTTTATAAACTTTACATATGAGAACTATTTCGTTTAATTGCAGCCTGAGTAAGTCTAAATATAAAATCTGTAGGCAATAGATGGAGCCGATATGGGACCGGTGTGTTTGTATTCAGAAGGGCAAGCAGAGGAAGAGTTAGTTAATGAGGTGTATTGGAAGCAGGACAACTTCTCCAATCCTGCTATTTATTTTACCGGTTCCTACCTCCATGGCAAGACCACATAATCTCCAAGTCCCACATGAAACTTGCCTCAGAGTCTTCTGTAAATGTTCATAAGTCCTCCCCGAGCTGATTGTGCTATCAATCACATCAGAGGCTGAGAAGGAGCGGAGGAAAAACTTGGTAAAACTTGTCATCGGTCCGTGCGCACGCACGGACGCACCTCATATATTACAGGAGCCCCAGCCAAAAACGGGGGGTATCAGCAACTCTCTTTAATACCTGAGTCTTTCTTGTTGTATTACTTTACTCCAGGCTAAATAGTTGCTGCTTGTTGGTGTATTCCCACAGCAATATGTCATTGCCAAGGAGCATCCCCCCACGCGCACGGTCCCAGGGCCTAACACTGCTCTCATTCATCGTGGGTTCAGGTTGGGCTGACCCTGCCGGGGCCGGGATGGGCTCTCCCCGGTGCAGTGGCACTGACCCGGCTCCAGCAGAGCCCACTCCAGCTTCCCAACTGTGTTTATTTTCCTATGGAGGAGCGAAATCGCTTTCTGTGCTCCGGGCATCTGCGCCGTTGGGTTAAGGACGGTATTGTTGCGGGGCTGAATTCCCAGGGAATTCCCTCCCTTTGGGAAGAAGAAGAAAAAGGGGGGAAAAAAATATTTTCCCAAAGAAAAGCTATTAGTTGAGGCCCACGTTTTGTTTTGAAACACAAGTATGGGCAGAGGTACGGGACATTTTCACTGATCCACTTTCCCCCAGATTTGCTTTATCCTGGCTTTTCTGTAGCGATCCACATTTCTCCTAAGAAAACAGCCCTGTTGTTGAATTTCTGTGCATCTGTTCCAGCGAGACAGTTGAAGCAGGGCAGTATAAAGCAACAGATGCTTATGCTGGCACATGCCTAAATACCCAAGAAAACCCCGACTGCAGGGTGATAAATGGCACAGAGAGGCGAATGTGTATCGCCTTTTCAGGGGATTAGACAAAAGTGAACTGGAGGGATCTTCAAGCCATCATCTATTAAAAAGATTGATAACTTGTAACGTGACATGACCCCCGCGTTCATCTGTAGCTATGTCCAGCGACTGTCGGCGAGGGAAAAAAAATATATTGATTTGTACAGTATTTTTAATTAAGCTTTGTAATTAGGTCAATTCGTCACGGTCTCAATTAGCCCCCCTCTTGGCGGAGGAGGCCGGCGGCGGTGCCCGGAGCCCTTGGGGAAGCGGCGAGAGCGGGCGGCCGGGGCTGACTCTTCTCCTTTCTCTTTTGCAGTCCTGGTACCTGGGATAAAAGTCTCCGCTTCCCACCACGCACCGGACAGACCACCAGACCCCTTCCCACCTCTGTAACACGGAAGCAGCAGCAACGCAGCGCAGCGACTTCACATCGGCGGAAGGGGAGGCGAGCAGACACCGACAGCAAAACTCGTACATGGAAATGGCAAACGTTATGGTTGAATGGCAAAGGCCGTAACTTTCTCTCGAGATTTGATTTTAATTTTTCTTTTTTTTTTTAATTTTTTTTTTCTTTTTTTTCTTTTTTTTTTTTTTTTTTAGACAACTTTAGGACTGTTGTAATTTCTCATATGGTGCTGGAAATGGTTGGGCTTCATAACTTTTGAAGTGTTTCATTGGTAGTGTAAGCGTTAGGTGACACTGAGTAGAACTAGCCTCTGCTGCTGCTTACCAACTCGCTGTTGTAACACACTTTCCATATGGAGCCTAACTGTTTTACAGTATCCTCATCGGATTTTCCCATACAGGTGTGAGACTTCTTGAGAAATCATGAAACACACTTAAACCTATAACTTTTGTAGTAGCTGAATTCTGCAATATATAACTTACCGGACAGACATAGAGCATGGTTTTTTTTCTGTAACATATCGAGGGTGGGGGGGGAAAAATGCAGGTTTCTTTTCTTTGTTGTTGTTGTTGTTGGGGTTTTTTTTCTTTTTTTTTTTTTTTTTTTTTTACAGTCGGCACTTAGAGATGTAACATGAACCATAAGAGCATTGTCAACAATTTTTTTCCACTCGATTGCAGAGCGATTTAAAACATCAAACTACTACTATTCACTAAAAAAAAAAAAAAAAGAAAAAAAAGAAAAAAGTTTGAAATGCTGCACTTACATTTAAAAAAAAAAAAACATTTTTCAACAATTTTCAACAATTACACAAAAATTCACGCAGAAATGGGGAAGTTGGTCTGTTTTGACAGAAACTGACAGGAATCAATCAAAACAATCGAATTTTGAATTGAGTAAAGTGCAATTTCATTGGATAGCTAAATATCTTTGTAAGATAGAGATTGTTGAAAATTCTATTTTTGTTTTCCAAGTCCTTCCACCCCAGGACTCTAAATTATTGGGGTAAAAAACAGCCTTGCAAGAAAAAGGGGAGCTATTTTTGCTTTTTATGTTTTTTATTGTTGAACTTGTATCCCTTTAAAACTGAAGGAAAATTAAAAAAAAAAAAAAAACAAATCTAATGGTGCTTTTACCACAATATGTTAACTACATTAAATGCTAATTAATCATTTTCTGTTATCAAAGCACATAACTAAAATGAAATCATAATATCTGTTAATTTTATAAGCTAAAAGTCACTATAATGGATTATGCCAATTCTGACAAATTTTACGTGTTTCCGGCAATATAGGGTTTATCAGTTCTCAAACACCTTGGGAATAAGAGAGAACGGTCCAGAAAGTAAAACACCTTCGTGTCCCTGAACTGGTACATTTTCTGGACTGTGAAGAAATCATTACAGAAACGAACAATGCTGATCTTCTTACAACTTATGCCAGTTCAAAGCAAGGGCACTTGCTGAAGATGAAAAAAAAAAAAAAAAACAAAAAAAACAGACAAATAAGTAGAAAATTAAAAAAAAAAAAAAAAAAAAAAAGAAGTTTGGACCCCAAACGTCCTGTATCTTATGTACAAAAAAAAGGAAAAAAAAAAGAAAAAAAAAAAGAGTGCAAGTGATTTTTTCTATCAGACAGCGGAGCACCCCTTTGCTTCACATGCAACTTTAAGAAGGTTTCCTATACTATACATATATATACGTTCTGGTTGGCGAGTCCAGCTAATCAGAGAAAGTCTCTGCATGTTCTAGTGTTAGTAACTAATTTTTATATAGTTAATGTAGGGTAAAGTAGAGTGCATTAAGACACAATATTGTAATCCCTATTCCAGGCACTTGCCTTTAAACTATGTTTGTTCGACCCTTCAGAAGGGTTTCTACTACTGTCCTATACAATCAAGTAACTGAAATTCTTGGGAAGACACTTTGCTCCTCATCTTTTCCCTGAAACGATGTTTTGTTTTGTTTTCTTAATTTGCACGAAACAAAAAAAAAAAAAAATTCCATATCAATGTGCCTTGCCCTGGATAGCGATTATTTGTGGAATTGTTGCACATGTTCCTATATTGAAAGGGGTTTTTCCCTAGTCAAGCATTTGGAGACACTTTTTGTAAATGTGACTTTTATGTCAGCCATTGTCAGTTCCAACATCTAGAATTAAATAGGATGTTAGTTGTTCCGCAGATAGGAGTAGTGTTTATTGTCCTGTATGGTCAGTGGCAGTGCTATTCTGAGATCTGTAGATGCTAGATTATCAGTATTTTTGGATGTTGCTGCATTTTACCTTTTATTTGGAGTCTTCCTTTTTTTGTTTTGTTTTCTCCCAGATATATGAAAATATGCAATACCTGCTTATATCATGTAGAAAAGCTTAGCAATTATTAATTTTTCTTTTAATTTTTTTTTATTTGACCAAAGTTGGTGCTGCACTTGACGCAGTGTGTTTTAGGTGTTTGTCTTTGTACTTTTGTGATTTTTGAATGCACATGCAGGAAGGGCTCTTCTTAGAGAAGCAGTCAAACTGTGAAGCACTAAGCTGAACCCTGCTTCAAGCAATTTTTGTTTTACAACTGTTCCTTTCACAAGCAAGCCTTAAAAAAAAAAAAAACTTCCTTTTTCTTCAGATCCCACACCCATTTTTATTAGCAGACTGCAATCAATCCACATTCAATAAAAGTATATAATGCCCATTTTTATATGCACGTTTTTAAACTTCCAAGTTCTGAAAATTGTTTACTGGTTATTCTCTATTTAAGGAAAAAATAAAATGTTTTGGATTTTCATATGTGTCTGATAAGTGGTTGAGTAGTCATTTTGCTCTATTGTATTGTGTGATTGTTAGTATATGGTATCACATCCTCTAGCCAGCATCCTTTGCCTTCCCTATAGCACTTAGCTGGGCATTACTTTATTAAGACATATGTGCACTAAAAAAAAAAAAAAATAGCAGCTTTCAGTGCTTCACAGTGAAGGGAAAAAAGCCTAGACAAACATTTTGTCAGAACCTTGCTATGAGACAAGGTATTACCAGTAAATTGGTTGTATATACAATAAAATTGCACCCTTTTTTAAACAAAACAAACTAAGCAATAGTTTGGGCAGTTAGTTGTTTTTAGTGAGCATGTTGTAGTCATGGCTGCAAAGAGAGAGAATTAAACTGCCCACTCAGAAGATATGTAATTTGTATGTTGTATAGTTTTATTGATTACACTGATTTATTCTACCCTATTTTATAATGCAGGACTTTTGTAATGTTGTTTAAATGAGGAAAAATTTCTGTCAAATTAGCTTAGTGGAATTTCTGATTGTTCGTTATAAAGGCAGCGTTCATAGAATTGCTTTTTTTTTTTTTTTTTTCCTTTGGGAACTGGATTTAAGTTAAAAACTTTCCCGTTTCCTTTTTTTGTATGTATTTAAATACAGTTATTTTTCTTCTCTCAATGGTATAGCATATTCCTATGCTTGAGAAGTATAGGCTACTGAAGAACCATTGTAAATGGACATTACAGGTATGCTGTATTTTTGAAGGTATTTTTGTCATATTAAGTTTGATGACGCTAAAGTTAGGGAACTCTGAGCAGAATTGCGAGAAAAAGAAATGTTTTAAAGGCTTTAAAACATTAGGTAGGAGGTCAAGGGTGTTAACCAACAGGGGTTGTAAAGTATTACACACTAAATTCAGTTTGTGTTCACCTTCCTCTCACGCAGGAAACGCGGCAGTTCCGTTCTGTGCAGGTGTAGAGAACAAACAGTGTTTTAGTCCTCCTTTAGAGGAGCGGGGAGGCGAGCGGGGCTGGGCAGGAGGGATGGAGCATCCATCCATCCCTCCATCCACCCACCCAGCCGTCCATCCATCCATCCATCCCTGGATGGTCGCGGTGTGCGGGCGGCAGCGGAGCCCCGGCCCCGCGCCGGGCGCTCCCTTGGAGTCACCCAACACCTTTTTTTCCTCCTCGCCTCCTTCTCTCCAGAACTGTCAGACGCACAAATTCTCTGACCTGTGCCCACCCCCGCCCATCCAAATTTAAAGCCCTAGGGATGGCTTAGCGCAAATTGACTTTTTCCCCAAGTTAATTCCTTTCTTTTTTTCCCCCTCTTTTTTCGGGTGGTTGTTTTTTTTTTTTTTTTTTCTTTTTTTTTTTTTTTTTTTTGAGCGAGGGCACTTGCTTTTCTCATGCCGCACACCCCAGCATTGCCATTATTATTTATTCTTCTTCCTTTATAATAAAAAATAAAACAACTTTCGGGCTTCGAGTTTAGGCAGCCATGGTACACTTTGTCTCTGTTGCTTGTTCCCCCTCCCCTTAAGGTCGAAGGGGAAAAGAAACACCAAGTTTTCTCAACTCCACAGTATTCAGTCAGCCCACAGGAATATGCAAAATCCCTCTAACATTTTTTTTTTCTTTCTCTAGTTCTCTTTGTTCCGTATATTTGCAGCTTTGTAGTAACAGTGTTATAAAATATTTACTGTACAAAAATACAAAAACCCAGATACATAGCCTAAAACAGTTTTTTTTTCCTTGTGGTGAATTTTTTTTTTTAAGAATGTCAGTTAATATTGTACTTTGCATTGTGTCTCTGGAAATATCTTTTTTTTTCTTTTATTTTATTGGTAGAAGGCCTCCATCGAACAAAATTAAAACCATAACCGGCATGACAATGTAAGGAGAGCTTCAATGGCACCTAAACAATAAATAAATAACAAAATCAACCTCATGAGGTCTGTCGGAGGCAGGTCTTGTGAAGTTAACACTGCCTGCTAGGCAGGATTTTCATTAAATCAAGCTTACAATGCCAATTTTGTCTTGAAGTCAATGCATGT